>NC_133133.1:159038322-160288322 GCF_048418815.1 Hemitrygon akajei
ACCATCAATGCTGCCCTCAATTACATATCTTCTATTTCACACACGTCTGCTCTTACCCCATCCTCCTGACACCCTACCGGGGTAAGGTTCCTCTGGTCCTCACCTACCATCCCACCAGCCTCCACATCCAGCAGATATATCTCTGAAACTTCCGCTACCTCCAACTGGATCACATCACCAAAGGCATCTTTCCCCCCCCCCCCCCCCCCCACTTTCTGCTTTCCGCAGGGATCGCTCCCTACGCGACTCCCTTGTCCATTTGTCCCTCCCCACTGATCTCCCTCCTGGCCCTTATCCTTGCAAGCAGAACAAATGCTACAGCTGTCTCTACACCACCTCCCCCACTACCATTCAGGGGCCTAAAACAATTCTTCCAAGTGAGGTGACACTTTTCCTGTGAGCCTGTTGGGATCACATACTGTGTTCAGTGCTCCTGGTGTGGCCTCCTGTGTATCGGTGAGACCTGACGTAGATTGGGAGACCGCTTCGCTGAGCATCTACAGAGTCCGCCAGAGCAAATGGGATTCCACTTCCCATTCCTATTCTAACATGTCCATCCATGGCCTCCTCCACTGTTGTAATAAGGACACACTTATGTTGGTCGAATAACACCTTATATTCCGTTTGGGTAGCCTCCAACCTGATGGCATGAACATCGATTTCTCAAGCCTCACCACCTCCTTCTCCCTCTCTCATGTTATCTCCTTGCCTGCCCATTGCCTCCCTCCGGTGCTCCTCCCTCACCCCCTTTTTTCGCTTTCTTTCATGGCCTTCTGCTTCCTTCAACAATCAACTTCCCAGCTCTTTGCTTCATCCCTCCCGCTCCAAGTTTCACCTATCACCTGGTGTTTCTCTCTCCTCCCACCACCTTTCAAATCTACTCCTCAGCTTTTTTTCTCTAGTCCTGCTGCAGGGTTTCGGCCCCAAACGTCGACTGTACTTTTTTTTTTCCATGGATGCTGCCTGGTCTGCTGAGTTCCTCCATCATGTCGTGTGTGTTGCTCGGATTTCCAGCATCTGCAGATTTTCTCATTTGCCACCTTCCTGTCAGCTCGATCCAGTCTGGCCATTTTCCTCTGACCTCTCTCATTACAAAGGTTTTTTTGTCCACAGATCTGCTGCTCACTGGATAGTTTTTATGTTTTCTCACACCCTTCTCTGTAAACTCTAGAGACGGTTGTGCGTGAAAATCCCAGATCAGCAGTTTCTGAGATACTCAAGCCACCCTGTCTGGCACCAACATGGCCAAAGTCACTTAGATCACATTTTTTCCCCATCTTGGTATTTGGTCTGAACAACCACTGAACGGCTTGGCCATGTCTGCATGCTTTTATGCATTACGCTGCTGCCACATGATCGACTGTTTAGATACTTGCATTAGCAAGCCGATGTACAGGAATACCTAATAAAGTGGCCAGCGAGTGTAGGTTGTTGTGTTAGTTGTATTGGGAAGGAGGCTAGCGAATTGTCTACTGAAAGTATGCAAAGCACTTAGTTGATAATATCAGAACTATTGCAAGTTTGTTTTGATGTCACATGCCATATGAAATTCAGCAACGCAGTTAAAACAATATGTTAACCTTATGTAGCTAAATGCGCTTCCAGCACTGGGAAGGGCCTCCACAGCTTGTTTAGAGTGATTATTATGAAGTCATAACAGCATAACAAGTAAGAACATAAGTGGGTATTCACTGCCTCAGACATGCTCAGCTAATAGTCCTCACTCCACTTCCTAGCCTTTCCCTTGTCTTCTGTCTTCTTTCCCCATAACCCTTCCTGATTAAGATGTTATCTCAGACTTCAATGCACTCAATGCACTCAGTGACTCCAATCACTAAGTTCAACTGTGGTAAGAAATTCCTTGGACTTCTACCACACTGAGAGAAAAAATTCTTTCCCAGCTTGATCCTAACTGGACCTCTTTTCTGATATCGTGCCTTCTGGTTCTGGATTCTCCCAGGAGAAGAAACATTCTCTCAGCATTGAGCCTGCCATGTCCCTTAAGAATTTTATGTATTTCAAGATGATTTTAGCTCTGGTGAACAGAAAACTAATCAGTCAAGCATTTCCTGTAATACTGTCACTCTGCCCCCCCCCCCCCCCCATATCAAGGATAGTTCCAGTGAACCTCTATTTTAGTATTGTTACGTACCCCGTAACTGGGTCACGTACCAGCAAAGATAGAGAGGTCCGTTGAAGTTTGATGGTACTATTTTTAATGGTATTTATTGATAAAAATACACAAAAATAATATCAATGCAAACATACGTATAATATACGTCGTCAATACTAAATCTAAAAGTGCGGGTATAATAATAATCAATAAGAAATAGCTCTATCGTTGTCTAGGGGATAATGTATTGTCCGATGGAAATATAAAAGTCACTTTAGTTCATTCAAGCTGCAGCTTTTGGTTGGAGAGAAAGACGGAGGTTTAACTTGCCCATTCCTTTTATGATGTCAATCCTTCGAGAGTCGTTGGGGGCTGATTTCCCCTTTGTGGTTAGCTAAAGCCATGCTTCCGTGGTAAAGGCCCACCAATTCCGAGGCAAATGGAAAAGGACGCACGTGGGCTTTTCCACCGGCTTTCGCTATTATGCTGTTACAGGAGTTCTAGCATTTCTTCTGGTGCGTCTGAAGGGGCTGTTCACCAGACCCTCTTTTATCCTGACTCACAGGGTCTCAGATGTCAATCAGGTTGGGATGATGCAAGCCCTCCACCAGCCCCCCTCGGTTCATTGCCTGGGGGCTTCGATGAATCGTACAGTATTCAATACACAATTCCGTCTCCAAAAGACAATGACCTGTTTCGTGGCTTTGTATCACTGGGGCTAGGACATTTTAAACGTCTCTCTTTCATTTCCTGGGTCTCCTGACCTGACTTAATAACGATCTTGCAATTCTCAAAAAGGGGGGGGGGAGCACAGATGTAACAGTATAATATTATTCTAAACTGGGGGACCAAAGCAGTGCACAGTAGTCTAGTTGTGGCTTGACAGAGCCTCCCATCACCCAGATCATGCTCTCTTCTTGCTGCTGCCATCGGGAAGAAGTTACCAAAGCCTCAGGATAACCACCACCAAGTTCAGGAACAGTTCTAGAACATAAAACAGTACAGCACAGGAACTGGCTCACAATGTTGTGCTGAACGTTAAACCAAATTAAATTAGTAATCAAATGACTAACTGATCTCTTCTGCCTGCACAATGTCCTCATCCTTCCATTTTTCTCACATTCGTGTGCCTGTCTAAACATCTCTTAAAAGTCCCCAATACTTCTGTCGCTAACATCACCCCAGGCAACTCATTCCAGGCACCCACCACTCTGTAAAAAAATGTGTGTCTCACATCTCCTTTGAAATTAACCTCCCCCCGCACCACACCTTAAATGCATGCCTTCTCTTCCTCAGGCCCACTTTGGCACATTACCCCTCAGCCATCAGGCTCGTGAATCAGAGGGGATAACTTCTCTCAATTTCACTTATCCCATCAATGAACTGAATATTTATTTATTGTTATTATTTTTTAAAAAATTTTCTCGGCTCAAGCTGGTTAAACCTGAGGTATGGGCATAACCAAGCACACTCATTTTTCAATTGCTAGGATCTTTTGGACTATCCTAGTGGTATTTAGTTTGTGACTTTTGGAGATTTGTATAAATATTGCTGTGTAGGCCTAATTGTTTAATGCTATTGGGTAGTGATTTGGGACAACACTAGTTGTAGATAATACTATTGGGACAATGTATACCCTGTTCATGTTCCATAGTCTTTCAATTTCTTCTTTTAATTCAGCATATTTCTGGTGTTTTTCACTTATTGATTTCTGTATGTTGTGTGTCTTTGGAATGGCTGTATCACAAAAAGAAAAAAATAATAATGAATAAATAAACAATAAATATTGAGAAAATGAAATGAAGAGTCCTTGAAAGTTCATTGGTTCTGGGAGCATTTCAATGATGGGGCAAGTGAAGTTATCCTCTTTGGTTCAAGAGTCTGATGGTTGATTTTCCTGAAACTGGTGGTGCGAGCCCTGAGGCTCTTGTACCTTCTTCCTGATGGTAGAAGCGAGAAGAAAGCATGTCCTGGGTGGTGGGGGTCACTGGTGATGGATGCTGCTTTCTTGCGACAACGCTCCATGTAGCTGAGCTCAATGGTTGGGGAGGCTTTACCAGCGATGGTCTGGGCTGTATTCACTACTTTTTGTAGCATTTTCCATTCAAGGTACTTCGAACAAATAAGGAAAAATGAGCACAATTCTTGCCTGGTGTGTTTGCCTTGTTTTGGTGAGCTGTCATTATGTCTTACAACACAACAGATGGGATATGTGACATGTACATCCCAAGAGATTGGTTCTTCTTTACATTAAAGAGGTTCTGGTATCACTTTCAATTTCTGATCTAAGGAAGATAGAATGATATCTTGTCGTTACGAGAGTTTGTTCAACACAATGTTAGTACGTGAGTTTTCACTGACAAAGTATTTAAGAGCTAGTGAGGTATTTTGAAAATGTGGTGCAGTTGCTCAAAGTTTGCTGCAATGCTGATGTTGCAGTTTGGACCTTTCCACAAAAATACTTTCTGGATGCTTGACTGATAAATATAAACAATGTGTAATACCAAATGATTTATAGTTCTGGCTCAATTTCAGGTTCAAGTTTAATTGTCAATGAACCATACACATGAATACAGCCAAAGAAAACAGTGTTCCTCTGGGACCAAGGTGCAAAATACTTTGTCAACAGTAACACACAGCACAGGGCACAACTAGCACATTTAATTACGAGGGCTGTAAAACATGTCACAAAAAATTAGAGCCCAAGTCACTGAGTTGTCATGGCCTGTAGATAGATGGTATGTGGGACGTTGTCCTGAGCCATGTTTCGGTAAGAAAAAGGCCGCAGCAGCCCCTATCTCACGCTAGTGCAGCCGCAGATGAATGTAATCCAGCTTGTCCTCCACCGAGGGAACTCTGCAGGGCCACACTGATGGGAGGGGCCAGCCCCAAACCCAGCACAGATGCCCACCACGCCACACCACCTCTGGTGTCTCCTCTCCTGGCCACTGCAGCAGGCAACCCCACGGCGTGAGGGTCCAGCCCAGGCAACAACCGAGCTCACGCAGCTCCCCTGCTGTCAGTTTTGCCAATAAACCAGTGAACTGGGCTTGCACTATTCTACTTTTTCAATGTCCACCAGGGTCTTGTGATCACAAGGAAAATGTCCAGGACAATCATTTGCATATTTGTTGGACCGCTCACCATCTCCGCCTCTACGCCTTCCTCCTTTGGTGACTTTAGCAGACGATCATGTGGTGTGCAGCGAGTCCAGCTCCATCTCTATCCAGCAACTCACAAGGGGGATAGACCTGTAGCACATAAAGTTCTTAATATCCAGCTGTGAATTGTGATCGTAAAATAAATGTAATGGTTGAACAATTACCTCTTTGTTTTGACCCAGAGGGGCAGCTGCAACCAAGTGCATTGCCATCTTACTAGAAGTTGCACCTGGAAGGATGTATCTCCACAAACGCTATATGATTTTAAAACTAACTTGTAATTGAGTAATAAACCTCTTAAGAAATTTACTATGAGTTTTAATTCTTCAAACAGCCAATCCTAATGAGGTGTCTCAACCAAAGCATCAATTATCCATTTGGCTCCATGGATGTGGCCTGAACTACTGAGCAGCTGTACTTTATTAGGAGTTTGAAGAGATTTGGCATGTCAGCAAATACACTCATAAACTTCTATAGTTGTACCGTGGAGAGCATTCTGACAGGCTGCATTGCTGTCTGGTTTGGAGGGGTTACTGCACAAGACCGAAAGCTGCTGCAGAAGGTTGTAAATCTAGTCAGCTCCATCTTGGGCACTAGCCTACAAAGTACCCAGGACATCTTCAGGGAGCGGTGTCTCAGAAAGGCAGCGTCCATTATTAAGGACCCCCAGCACCCAGGGCATGCCCTTTTCTCATGGTTATCATAAGGTAGGAGGTACAGAAGCCTGAAGGCACACACTCAGCGATTCAGGAACAGCTCCTTCCCCTCTGCCATCCGATTCCTAAATGGACATTGAAGTTTTGGACACTACCTCACTTTTTTAATATACAGTATTTCTGTTTTTGCACATTAAAAAAAAATCTTTTTAATATATGTAATTGATTTACTTGTTTGTTTATTTTATTTATTTTATTTTTTTTTACTCTCTGCTAGATTATGTATTGGATTGAACTGCTGCTGCTAAGTTTATAAATTTCATGTGACATGCTGGAGATAATAAACCTGATTCTGATTTTCTAGATCTTCTGTGTGTTGATTCAGATTTCCAGCATTTGCAGTCTCTTCTGTCTCTTCAAGGTTCTCTTTTCAGAATTATGGTATTTAATATCCAACCTTCAGAGACAAAACAAGGCAATAAGTAGGTACTATATAATATATAGCCAAGCAAACAATTTTTAATACATAAATCAAGGCCGTGCGTACAAAGAGTAAAGTTTAGGCTTTGGTGTTTGGTTGACTCTT
This sequence comes from Hemitrygon akajei, assembly GCF_048418815.1. Lineage (NCBI taxonomy): Eukaryota > Metazoa > Chordata > Chondrichthyes > Myliobatiformes > Dasyatidae > Hemitrygon > Hemitrygon akajei. The sequence goes on from NC_133133.1 coordinate 159,044,839, forward strand.
CGTTGAAGAACAATATCAACAGGCAGATAAAGGTCTTCAGCAGCTAAATAATGAACAGGGTAAGTAATATTTACAGCCCAAGGGTTACTGTGCCCCACCAATTCCTCACACAGCTGGGAGTGTGGGCTCTTCTCAGCTGCCCATAATGATGCCACCTCATCAGCCAAGTTGTACAGAGCATTTTAAACCACCAGCAACTGAATAGTGTGATGTATGCATGTGTGTCTGAGCAGACGTATTATAGGTAGCAATATTCGGTAGCGTGGTTGGTAGTACAGTGCTATTACAGTGCCAGCAACCTTGGTTCAATTCCTGCTGCTGTATATAAGGAGTTTGTATGTTTTCCCCGTTACGGCGTGGGTTTCCTCACATTCCAAAAACGTACAGACAGATTAAAAGGTAAATTTGTCACACGGGAGTAATTGGGCAGCGTGACCTTCCTGGACCAGAGGGCCTATTACAGCGCTGTGGCTCTAAAACACTATTTTGGCTGTATTATAATTAATATACATGTTTGACACATGCATGTTGCACATTAAACAGTGATTATATTTATTGAAGGACTCTGCCTTATTTTTCCAAATCATATTCCTCCACACAAAACACTTTATGAAGCATTATAAACCCCATTTTGAGTGCATTGTGAAAAAGTGAAGGTTGAGACATTAATGATTATTGGGGTAGTAAAATGGGACTCCTTGGCCATGATATTGTTCAGTAGCTGGTATCTAAGATGTTCTGTATAATGTTGGCTTATGAGATGGTAGCTTTATGGCCTTACATTTAAGAGTACAAAATTGTGGAAAATGCTTTTAAAGCAATTCCCTGACATGTCAAGCTGACCACCGATATGCAACATAGCCCAAGCATTGCAGCTTTCAGGGTACATTGGAGAGGACGAGCCTGGCTCGTGGCCAGCGTCTGAAATGGTGCAATTAGATTAGCAATACCATGAACTTGTGTACTGGCGTGAGTGTTGACTTCGACAGCTAGGACCCAATATCCTGACCATTGGAGGGCTATTATCATCATGAACTGGGTTCTTTTTACATTTTACAATTTTGATATTAATTTCTAAAGTACTATATTAAATAAGCACACTAATTTGTTCAATATATCTAGGAATATCTGATAAATAATTTTGATGTAAAACTGCAAACATTAATATTGTCAAATAAAATTGTGCCTTGGGTTTATTCTTTACTGTCAAGCTAATGATGATGCAAAATGTGAATATTGAGGTTTTACAAGCCATATTCAAATTGAAAGCATTGTAACTGTACCACAGCACTGCCATGTAACAAATGGGAGAGCTGAGGGATTTTCATTTGAAATTTTTGACCCCATTCCCTAGACAGCATGTGGAAGTGCACAAGATAAAGGCAATTGTTGACTCCAACTAACCCAGAGGGCTCAGAAATCGTCTGCACAGGGAACTGATGAATTACATATGATTGATTTAAAATATGCACTTGGAATGAGGGCAAATCAAATTTACAATTGTAATTTAAGAGGGATCTTTGTCAGTTTTGTCATTTCACCGTCAGATGATGGCAAGCTTGCTGTTAATTTGCAATCTACTATCAAATAATGATGTTTAGAATTTAAGTTTGTATTCAAGTTAGTGAAATGGAAAATCTGAATTTAAATAATTATTATTGAAAATCAGAAGCAACTTCAGAGAATAAGAAAAAAATGATTATTTATTTGCAACCAAGAGAAAATCTGCAGATGCTGGAAATCCAAACAACACACACAAAATGCTGGAGGAACTCAGCAGCCCAGGTAGCATCTATGTAAAGAAGTACAGTCGATGTTTCGGGCCAAGACCCTATTTATTTGTAATAATATTTGTACTAAAATTACTAATACTATTAATAGGAGCGGCAAGGTAGCGTTGTGGTTAGCACAACGCTTTACAGTACCAGCGACCCGGGTTCAATTCCCACTGCTGTAAGGAGCTTGTATGTTCTCCCTGTGACTGTGTGGGTTTCCTGCCACAGTCCAAAGACCTACCAGTTGGTAGGTTAATTAGTCATTGTAAATTGTCCTGTGATTTAAAAAAAATCGGAGGATTGTTGGGTGGTGTGGTTCAAAGGGCTGGAAGACTATTCTGCATTGTAGCTCAATAAGTAAATAAAAATTCAAGACATAACATGCAAATCCAGATATTTCACTGAGTTTATGTTGTGAAGTATAAAATGTAATCACTGTACATACAAGACAGTGGATAATTTTGTATGCTGAATGCATATTTTTATGCTTAATATAATATTCAGAACCTTACTTTGGCCATATCAAATTTTAGCTATTGAGCAAAATAAAATGATACATCAAAATATCTTCAGAGAGTATTTTGAAAAATTGTGGGCAAAGGATAACCCTGCACTTCATAATGATTCCTTCTATCATTTTGGTACAGAAGAAATTAATTTGGTCCATCTACTCCACACCATTACCTTATAGAGCAATCTATTTGGTCTCAGGCTACTACTCTTTCTGTGTAGCGATACATATATTTTCCCTAGGGCGTCTGTCCAATTTCTTTTGAGAGCTCTGGTTGACTCAGTTTCCACCACTGGTATAACTACTGCTTTCTAGACCATAACAAATCCCAGCTTCTAGAGTTCTTTTGCCATCACTTTGAATCTTTGAACCATGGTTTATTCACACCTTCAACTAATAGAAACAGCTCTCTGCTTACTCTTTATACACAGTCTTGTTCAACTCTGCCAAATAATTTGATAGGTGCAGTTAAGTGGTTGTGTTTGAATTCTTGTTGGAAAATTTGTACCAGTAGATTACAATAGAGGAAAACCCCATATCCCTTCAGTAGATGTGATGTGCTTTGTGTATTATATGTACCTTTTAGTTTGTATAGATAGTGATATGAGAATATTCTTAAAACATACTATTTTTTCCTGCCAACTGGATTTTTCAAGGGCAATTTTTATTTTTATTTCACTTTTGATTTAGTTAATGATCTACTTAAGGTCTTGCTTGTTTATTCTGAACTGTTTGATTTGAACTATTTACTTATCCAGAAGGCTCATCATTCCTGACTGTTCTCAAAACCTCACACCAGTCTAATTTCACCTAGCGTTACAGTTGAGTTTTCTGATTTATAGCAACATGCACAAAATGGTGGAGGAATTCAGCAGACCGGGCAGCATCTATAGAGAAGAGTATACAATCAACGTTTTGGGCTGAGACCTTTCTTCAGGACAGAAGAAAGGTCTCGGCCTGAGATGTGGACCACTGACCCTTTTCCATAGATGCTGCCTGGCCTGCTGAGTTCCTCAGGCATTTTGTGTGTTGTTTCAGAATTCCAGCATCTGTTGATTTTCACGTCTTTGTGTTTCAGATTTATACTTTGTCTTGCATTAACTACGAGAGGTGATTGATATGTTCTAAGGTAGAAGGAGTCAATTTTAGAAAACCTAGCACATTTATTTTTCAACAGTGACTATGTTATCAGTCACCCTCATAAAATGTTATTATTTGGATGTAATTATTCTTGCTGAAGTTACTACAGCATGCCTAAGAAATAATTGTAGTGTGAATTTGTGGCCTTATTTTGCTCATCTGAAAAGAGGAGAGAGTGTCGAAGTGTTGGGATGGACAGTTGATGGACTGGAGATTATTGTCTCTGGGGGCTTTGCTGTTGCTTGCTTGGGGGGGTGGGATTGATGCTTTTGCTGGAGCGGGGGGAGGGTGGAGGGTTGATGTTTTTGCTGCTGTTTGTGCAAGGAGGAAGGGAAAGGCTTAGGGTTCATTTATTCCTTGGGGGTTTTTCTTCTGTTTTATGGGTGTCTGTGAAGAGTAAGGGTTTCAGGTTGTATACTGTATATATTCTCTGATACCACCATTGAACCTAATTATGACTCTTTTCAAGAAAGGCGCGAGGAGAGATTGTGGTGTTTTTAGTGCTTTCCTTTCTGCACAGCACAAGCAAAGGAACAGGGATGGAAGAACAATGAAAGTGATTTGGCTATGTCCACTGCTATCATAAATTTTTGGCGACTAAAGTTCCAATCAACTAAACTTATAATATGGGCTGGAGCCTCAGTGAAATACCAAGGAAGTGCTAAACTGCTACTTTACCTTCTGTTGGATGAGATAGTAAATCACATTTGCTTCTTTCAGAAAGATGTAAAAGATCCCATGGCACTATTTGAAGAAGTGTAGGAGAGTTCTCCTGGTATCTGTCCAATATTTTCACCTCAGACAGCACCACCGACAGTTTTTGTGAGGATTTATCTATTGCTATTTCTGGGACCTTGTGCATATGTTACAACAATGGCAGTACATAATTTATTTCATCCCTGCTTTTTTTTTGTCCTTTAATTAGTGGTCTCTTCATCTGGTTAGGAACTGGAGTGCAGGCATGGAGCCAGGTATTAAAAATGCTGCTGCCTTAGGGAAAGGAGTAGACAAATAGGCAGTCATAACGAATATTGAAACTTTTTCTTTTCTTAATCGTAATTGAAGAGAAAGTGGGAGTCATTGATAGGTGAATAAATATTTCCATTGATGCTGTTTAGTCACATCCATCTTTAAATGCCAGAGGACAAAAGAGTGTTAACAGTCACATTCACAAGTTCATTCATATTTCAGCTAGAATCTTTAAAGCCTAGCCCAGGCAAAAGACCAATGCTGGTAACTAGGATTAACATAGGAAGATGGTTGGCTTTGACATGGTGAACTGAAAGGCTTGCTTTGGTGCAAAAATGCTACTCTTTTACATGGTTGATTCATAAATTCATGAGCTGCTCAGCTATTTTTGATGCAACACACACGAAGTGCTGGAGGAACTCAGCGGGCCAGGCAGCATCTATAGAAAAGAGTAAACAGTTGAAGTTTTGATGTTCAGGACTGAGACGGAAGATAAAGATGCCTGAATAAAATAGTTGGGGAGGGAAAAGAGGTTAGCTGGAAAGTGATAGGTGATGCCTGGTGGGTGGGAAAGGTCAAGGGCCTGAGAGAAAGAGTCTGATAGGAGAGGAGAGTGGACCATAGGAGAAAAGGAAGGAGGAGCAGACCCGGGCGAAAAAATAAGCAGGCGAGAAGAGAAAGGTAAGAGTGGGAAATTGTTTACTGGTAGGAGAAATCGATATTCATGCCATTAGTTGGAGGGTACCCAGACAGAATATAAGATGGAATAATATATGGTGCAGTGTTCTGTGGTTATCAGACTGTAAGTGTATGCCAGGACCTTGGAGGTCCAGCAGAGAGGATTTACCAGAACCATGTTAGGCTAAGGGACCTAATGGGAAGGAATAGAAAAATGGGAACATGCTCCACAGACCAGAGAAAAAATAAGGAGAGATTTAATAGAATAGCTCTGAATTATGTAGGATTTTTCTAGAGTGGATAAGGAGAACTGTTTTCACTGGCTACTGCTTCCAGAGAGATCAGAATCAGGGCGGTTGTCACTGGCATATGTTGTTAAATTTGTTGTTTTTGTGGCAGCTAAACAGAAATACTACGTTACAATGAATAGTGCAAAAGAGGAATGTAGTAGGTGTGTAGGCCTCCGTTAGTCTCGATACACCATGGATTTGCGCCTTGGAAAATGTCCAGGGCGCAAGCCTGGGCAAGGTTTTTTTTTTGGAAGACCGGCAGTTGCCCAAGCTGCAACTCTCCCTTCTTCACGCCACCGATGTTGTCCAAGGGAAGGGCATTAGAAAAAGAGGAATACTGAGGTAGCAAAAAATACATATGAGAAAATCTATAGAAGTTGGAAATCCAAAGCAACACATACAAAATGCTGGAGGAACTCAGCAGGTCAGGCGAAAAGAATAGATAGTTGATGTTTTGGGCCAAGACCCTTCTTCAGGACTGAGAATGATGTGGGAAGATGTCAGAATAAAAATGTAGGGGAATGGGAAGGAAATGAGCTGGAAGGCAATATGCGAAGCCAGTTGGGTGGGAAAGGTCAAGGGTTGGAGAAGAAGGAATAGTGAGGTTATGTTCATGGGTCATGGACTGTTTGGAAATCTGATAGCAGAGGGTATGAAACTATTCTTCAGGTTCCTGTACCTCCTCACAAATGGTGGTAATGAGAAGAGGACATGTGATAGTGAGAGTCCTTAATGATGTGTGCTACCTTCTTGAGATTCAGGACAATTTGCAACAGAACCAGAGGGAAGGGAAGAATTCTTTGAGAAAAATAGTTTTGAAGGAAATGCAATATGTGCTCATACAGAAATAATGGAGCTATAGAGAAAATGCAAAAAAGTGGAATTAATTGGATGGGCCACAAGAAACCTAGCTGAGAGGCTTGGGATGAAATGTCTTTTTTTTAAAGGGAACAGATTCATGAACTCATTTTCATCAACAAAGTGCACTATTGACATTAATCTCAGTGCTCACTGTCAAATGATTGAAAGTATACTGTATGCCTGAGGAATGGATTAGTAAGTTCAGGACTTTTACTTAAGAAAAAAATTCATTGTCTTCAGAAAATGTTCACTTAACAGTGAGATACATCTGCAGGTGCATGAATTCTGCTCAAGGACCTCAAAGATGCATAGAATATGAATGTGATTGGGCACTTAATCACAGCTAGTAACCTACAGTTAAATTCTACACCTTTCTGATTTGCAGAAGAACATGCTTCTGGTCTCTGGTTTAAGTAACAGAGTAGAGAGTTAGTTTTAAAAAAGGCTTCCCCTTGTGAAACACAAAAGATTCCGTAGATATTGGAAATCCAGAATAATGTACACAAAATGTTGGAGGAACTCAGCTGGTCAGTGAGCATTAATGGAAATGAATAAACAGTTGTTTCGGGCCAAAACCCCTCACCTGCTGAGTTCTTCCAGCATTTTGTGTGTACCTTGTGTTAAAGTTCATCTCTTACCCTCCAGCATCTTATATTTTTACAAAACTTGTAACATTTCACACCAAGCGTTTGAAGGAAATATTAAGACTGGTGAGCAAAGCCATGGTCAAGGGGGAGATTTTATATCGACTGGTATGTACTGTAGTTGATTTGTCTGTAATCACTAATCTAGTGTTTGAAATGAAAGAAAGCAGCTATTTCCTCAAGGAAGTTCATGTTTTGTCAATTATATTGTTATCATAAAATTACCCAGACATTAGGGCTGATATTTGTGGTTAGTACAATGCTTTACAGTAGCGGTGAGCCAAGTTCAATTCCTGCCCCTGCCTATACGTTCTCCCTGTGACCGCGTGGGGTTCCTCTAAGTGCTCTGGTTTCCTCTCACAGTCCAGTGACATACTGGTTGGTAGATTAATTGGTCATTGTAAATTGTCGCATGATTAGGCTAGGATTAAATTGGGGGATTGCTGGGTGGCGTAGCTCGAAGGGCTGGAAGTGCCTATTCCACGCTGTATATTAATAAAATAAAAAATAAATAAATTAGAGCCTGTTGTTTGTGGTATTGTCTGTTCTTGATGGAAAGCCAGTGCACTTTGTTTATGTCCAGCTCTAAACTTCTTACTGTTTTGTGCTAAATGTTGGAATTGCATTGTGTAATAGTGGTTATCTTTCCTTTATGCTTTGTTGTGTAAACATTTTGATATTTAGTGATGATACTCAGGTAGATATTCATATCTATCAGTCCAAATGTCAACACAATGGAATGTTACTCGAAGCAACAGTATTTTCTACCAAGCATTCTGCTGGCTCTAGAACAATTTGCCTATAGATAAGAACTATTCCAACTTTTTCAGTGTGCAGATTCTTAACATAAGGTGAATGGTTGGATGTGGTCAATGATTTGCCTCTTCAAGGCTGCATGATTCCATTACCTAGCAACAAACAACTGAATGCTAAGTATAGCTGGAAGTACACATGCATATATCTTTGAAGGTGCAAGGTAGGCTGAGAGAGCAGTTGAAATTTAACCAAAGCTAAAGGTCATTTGATTAGTATTGTGCTCCCATAAGATCTTACTGATCTAAAGGGCCACTTGAAGACAAAGGGACTGGCACTGAAAGTAATGCCTTATCATAAACTTCTAGAACATTCAGCAGGGAAGTATTTCTCAACTACTTTTCCATGTATAGAGATGAAATGAAAAGATTCAGAATCAGGTTTAATATCATCAACATATGCTGTGAAAGTTACTAACTTTGCCGTAGCAGTACAATACATAATTGTAATACATAATAATTGCAAAAAAATCATGAAGTACAGTAAGCATATATATCAGTAATGCAAAACTGGAAATAAAAAGTTATTTTTATAAAAACTATTTTATAAAAATAGTTATAAAAAAAGGTGGTGTTCATGGTTTCAATGACCAATCAGAAATCGGGCGGCAGAGGGGAAGAAGCTGATCCTGAATCGTTGAGCTTGTGCCTTCAGGCTCCTGTACCTTCCTTATGGTAGCAAAAAGAGCAATACATGATCTGGGTGATGAGGGTCTTTAATGATGGACACTGCCTTTTTGAGACATCGTTCTTTGAAAATGCCCTGGATACTACGGAGGCTAGTGCCCATGATGGAGTTAAGTTGACTCTCTATACTTCGATCCTGTGTAGTACCCCCCCCCCACCCCCCACACCAGATGGTGATGCGACCAGTTAGAATATTCTCCTCGGTACAACTATAGAAATTTAAGAGTGTTTTAGTTGACATAACAAATTTAAGTATAAAAAAAATTAAGGATAAAAAGCTGTCACAGATTTCTTAGATTTACGAGTGAGGCAGAATTTGACAAAACCCCAAATCCAAAAAAAGGATTGGATTACAATCCTTTGCAGCTCCATTTAAAGGTTTCCCTTTAATAACACCACTGAAGTTAATAAGAGAACATGCCAGCAAGTTGAATTAGGTTTTTAATTTGCTCATACAGCGTGTTCTGTTGGATAATTTTTCTTTCAAATCAGCAAAAAAAAAATTGAAGAAACATAAGAGAATTTAAGTAACAAGCTACCTGGTTGAAAAACTGATCAGGTCGAGCAGCATCTGTGGGGAGAAAGGAATTGTTGAAGGTTTGGGTCAAAAGCCTGCATCAGTGGCCTTATGAGAAATGAAGTACTGTATGCAAAAAGCAATGCAGGAGAAGATAATACTACCATGATCCATTGCAAAGACACCAAACACCTGAAGTTGAATAGAAAGCCAATGGAAACTCTGCAATGGAAACTGTGAAATGGCACTCCCCCCCCCAAAAAAAATTAGCACATTCTGCAATAATGAAAACAGGAGGTATGTTACAAGCATCTTATCTTCCTGCCTATCACATCGCCAAACGCAGTGGATGAAGATTAGCAATGCCTTTTATAATAGATGCCTGTTGTTCAGTCTTGGGTGAAACAGCTGCCAAGAAAGTTAGCAGCATTCCTTTGTCAAATGGTAGAACTTTACCAATATTGCAAAAGACATTTATTTCAAATTGACTGAGAGAGAGCAAACTAAAGGTTAGTTTGCAAAATATGCCTATGTATATTAATATTGAATAGATTAAAAATTCAGCAAAAACAGAAATTATATATATATATTAAAAAAGTAAGATAGCATTTATGGGTTCAATGTCCATTTAGGAATTGGATGGTAGAGGGGAAGAAGCTGTTCCTGAATCACTGAGTGTGTGTCTTCAGGCTTCTGTACCTCCTACCTGATGGTAACAATGAGAAAAGGGCATGCCCTGGGTGATGGAGGTCCTTAATAGTGGACATTGCCTTTCCGAGACACCACTCCTTGAAGATGTCCTGGGTACTTTGTAGGCTAGTGCACAAGATGGAGCTGACTAAATTTACGACCCTCTGCAGCTTCTTTTGGTCCTGTGCAATAGCAACCCCGCCCCCCCACCCGCCACCATACCAGACAGTGGTGCAGCCTGTCAGAATACTCTCCACAGTACATCTGTAGAAGTTTTTGAGTATTTTTGTTGACATACCAAATCCCTTCAAAGTCCTGATGAAGTATAGTCGCTGTCTTGCATTCTTTACAGCTGCATCGATATGTTGGGACCAGGTTACGTCCTCAGAGATCTTGACACTTAGAAACTTAAAACTGCTCACTCTCTCCACTTCTGAACCCTCTATGAGGATTGGTATGTGTTCCTTCGTCTTACCCTTCCTGAAGTCCACAATCAGCTCTTTTGTCTTACTGACGTTGAGTGCAAGGTTGTTGCTGCGACACCACTCCACTAGTTGGTATATCTCGTTCCTGTACACTCAGAAGAACTGCCACAAAATGCAATTGGAGGTTAATTGTTTTTTACATGAATATATGACAGGACAGGGTGGTAAATCTGTTGGATCCATTGCCACAGATGGATGTGGAGGCCAAGTCATTGGGTGTATTTAAAGCAGAGGGTGATAGGTTCTTGATTAATAAGGGAGTTGAAGATTACTGGGGATGAGAGGGATAATAAATCAGTCATGATGGAATGGAGGAGCAGACTTTGATGGGCTGAATAGCCTAATTTTGCTCTTTTGTTTCATGGTCTCCAGTGGAAATGCTGCATTTGAATCTGCTGATGGAATAGTCACAATGACCTTTCAGAGAGGGGTAGATGTAGCCAAGAAATTGTCTCCGGTGTTTAACGGTGTCTTCAATTCAGAACTTAAAATTATGAATTTTGTGAAAGCAAATGCCCTCAGTTCTCACGTCATAGCTGCTATGAGTTATGAAATGGAGGCTGATCACCATCATTTATCTTAATGTGCTCAGATGCAGTGACTGTTCCCTGCTGAAGTACTAAACTAAGTAAACCTGAAGCTTTTCTATCTCAGAAGAATTCTCTTTTTGGAACTTGCCAAGCTTGCATTTCTAGCATATATATTTGACCACTTAAATCACCAAAATGCGTCTATGTAGAAAAATGTTTTCAGTGTGTTTGGAATGGCAAGGAAGAATCATAGTTTTTAAAAAGTAAGTTTAATGTCCTACAAGAAAGAATTTGACACAATTAGTTTGACATGTTCCTATTTTTAGTATCATTGACATTAGTTGATGACAAAGGCATCAGTCTCACACTTCAAAGTGAAATGTCATTATCCCATCTAAATCAAGTCTCAGAAATTTCATGAGTGTTTCTCTCTGACTGTAATTCACAGAATGAAAGACAATGGACACAGAAGACAAGTTGTTAAATGATTAGGGCCTGAAGTACAGTTTCCAAAACCATCTTAACGTACATGATATCCAGAACTCAATGAATTTATAGTCGGACCTTACTGCTGGTACATTCCAATTCCTTTGTGAAAGTGGATTTTCAGCAGCAACTAAACCTGATACCTGAACAGATTGAGCATTGGTAAGATGCTCTGACTATTACTAGTATGAGAAAGTCTGCAGGTGCAACACACAAAATGCTGGAGGAACTCAGCAGGCCAGGCAGCATCTATGGAAATGAATAAACAGTCGATGTTTCGGGCCAAGACCCTTCTTCAGGGGGAAGATGCCAGAATAAAAAGGTGGTTGGGGGTAAGGGGAAGGGAACTAGCTGGAGGGCGATAGGTGGAGCCAGGTGGGTGAGAAAGGTCAAGAGCTGGAGAAGAAGGAATATGATAGAAGAGGCGAGTGGACCACAGAAGAAAGGGAAGGAGGAAGGGACACAGGGGAAGGTAATAGGCTGGTGAGAAGAGGTAAAAGGCCAAAGTGAGGAATCGAGGAAGAAGGGAGTTGTTTCTTGTGTTGCTTTGCCCATTCACCACACATCTGAAGGTTTAGGGTAATATGGAAGGGACAAAAATCTCATCAGGATGTGGTGGCTAAATTATTATTTTAAATTAAATTATCTGTGACATGCAAGTGTAGAATAATAGCATGAGAACTGGATGGTGATATTGTGCCTTTAATTATCTATGTTAAAATGATGCTCTGATGCATACAGATTGCTTTAGTAATGGAATATGTGTAAACAGAAAACACTCTCCCCAAATTATACCAGAGAGTGAAAACCTACATTTTAAAAATATGACAATGCTCAGTTTTTGTCAAAGATTTCTTCTGAAGTGTTATATAACGACTGAAAATAACTTTCTATTAATCATGTTGTTGAGTGCTTTTGAGGTGCTGTTAACTCATGACAACCCAAGGGATAGTGATTGTCCATAGGGTTTTCATGGCAAGCTATGGAAGCAAATTGCCAGGCCTTTCTTCCGTACAGATGCTGCTGCTGCCCATGTTGGGACCCGGTTGGATTCGAACTCAGGACCATCTGCCTCGAAGTCCAGTGCTAATGCCACTACACCACCAGCTGGCCCCAGTTAACCATAATCTCTACTAATTGGCATGGCTTTCAAATATTTCAACTTAAGAAAACTCCATTGTGTACGTTTTCATTTAGTTCCAAACACATAAACCAGGTGGTAAAGGACAAACACAAATAGTCAGGACCTCAGGAAATCCACTTCAGTTTGGGAAGAAAGCCAGCCAGAGGACCCGCTCTTGCATTCTCCACTGCCCCCCTTCCCCCCCAGCCTTAGTTTCTTCATCCCTCTCAAGCAACTGATATTGGGAACTTGTGTGTGGAATCATTAGGAAATCTTCATTCCATTGTTCTGTAATGTCTGATCTTAATCAGCTGGCCGAGTTTATTTTTATTAATTGCTTTTAAGGCTGGCCTGTGAGATACGGAAACAGAGGGGCCTGGAATGTTGTTGTTAGCATGGTAAAATTATCATATGACATTTAAATATTCTGAAAAAATGAGTGCTCAGTATAAATTTAATCAATTCAAAGCATTGTGACTTAGATCGTCAGGCTCCAGGTGGTGTTAGACTATGAATTTGGTGTCACTTCAAAGCAGAAACTTCTCCTGCAGCAAGCTCTTAAAGCAACCAATAAAAACTGTTGAATGGATCATGGAAAATGCAGAATATAAATCCACTGATAAACCTATGGCTCTATGGGAGTGCTATTTGTATTCCTGGCCACAGTTACATCCTGGAGACTGGAACTGAAAGCAGGGTCACAGGTGATGGTGAGATGATATGCAAAGGTTGATCTTGACACCAGCTGGAAAAATGAGAGTGTATGAAAAATATTCAATAGCTTAAAATAGTCTATCCACAATTAAAACTGAACAAGGATAGATTAGTGATGTGAATGATCATAAATGTAAACTATCAGAGCAAATTTTGATTATGGATTATGATTATCTTTTCCCATGCTGAGAAATGGGTACCAGGCAGGATTGTACTGAGATAGATTTCAGAAGGATTCAAAAACTAGTGATATAATGGACTGGTATACAAAGAAGATGAATTCATATTCAAAAGTCCTATCATTCCAGACTTTCTGTGGACACATTGCACATAATTAAATAATTTCCCACTCAGGATCAATAAAGTGCTTATTATAATAACCTGTTTTGGCATTAATATTCTGTCGATTTCTCGGATCCTGAAGACATTTGACTATACTTCTGATGTTGGTTTCTCTATATCAAAATTGTAAAATAATTTCAGCATTCTTGAAACCACCATTTTCCATTAGCTGGGAAATTGCAAATGTTTGCAGGGATAATACTTTTTGAATATAAAATCCTTGATGGAACTGCTTCCACTGTAGTAGAGACATCAGAGAATAGTTTTGATATCCTAGTTAAGGAGTAGTGGGGATGTGGTTGGATGGCAAACATGAGGGAAGTAGATCATTATTTTAAAATTATTATTAAGAGTACGAGAAGAGAATGGGAGATGTTTTTTATGGGCAGGGTATGGGACAGTGTAACAAATGGTGCTCCCTTATTGGGGACTCCCACTATTTCTCTGTCCTTATGAATGACTGAAGCCCCATAACTACTACATCCAATTCCAACCTGAACGTACCCTGACTTGGTCAATATTTGTTCTGAGGGTCTATATTGAAAGAAAAAAAGAAAATATTTTAGAATGCAGAAATGGGGGCCTGCATTTCAAATGTTTATCCAAGTTTCATTAAAAGAAGCAATGTCTTTAAGTACATTATGGGCAAATCAATGCTGACTGCATTCAAATGGTTATAATGGTATAAATGGTTACCAAGACCAAGGAGATGGTGGTGGACTTTAGGAGATCTAGGCCTCATATGGAGCCAGTGATCATTAATGGAGAATGTGTGGAGCAGGTTAAGACCTACAAGTATCTGGGAGTACAGTTGGACGAGAAGCTAGACTGGACTGCCAACACAGATGCCTTGTGCAGGAAGGCACAGAGTCGACTGTACTTCCTTAGAAGGTTGGCGTCATTCAATGTCTGCAGTGAGATGCTGATGATGTTCTATAGGTCAGTTGTTGAGAGCGCCCTCTTCTTTGTGGTGGCGTGTTGGGGAGGAAGCATTAAGAAGAAGGACGCCTCATGTCTTAATAAGCTGATAAGGAAGGCGGGCTCTGTCGTGGGCAAAGTACTGGAGAGTTTAACATCGGTAGCTGAGCGAAGGGCGCTGAGTAGGCTACGGTCAATTATGGAAAACCCTGAACATCCTCTACATAGCACCATCCAGAGACAGAGAAGCAGTTTCAGCGACAGGTTACTGTCGATGCAATGCTCCTCAGACAGGATGAAGAGGTCAATACTCCCCAATGCCATTAGGCTTTACAATTCAACTGCCAGGACTTAAGAACTTTTTTTTTTTTTAAAGCTATTATTAATGCTTTTTGAGTTAGTGATTTAGATGCATATCATATTATTACTGAGTTAAGTATTGTATGTACAACAAGTGTATGGGACATTGGAAAAAATGTTGAATTTCCCCATGGGGATGAATAAAGTATCTATCTATCTATCTATCTATCTATCTAATGTCCTTTCTATATTGAAATTCCCAAAAAACTGCATATTGCCTTCTAAATAATGATTCATATAAATGATACACACGCTTCTTTATCATCATCATTCTTTAATTCCTGATAATAAAACCTTAAATATTATTGGACTTTTTAATGTTTTGACAATTTACATTTGTGCTTTCAGAGGATTATGCTTTGAACTCATATCCAAATCTAGTTTATCCAAGCCTTTTATATCTTTTTGTTGTATGTTTACTTGCAATTTTTGTTTAAATTTTCCAAGATGAATGAAAACACCTATCCACAGTAAAAAAGCATCTTCTGACGGTGTACATTGTGATCTACAAGATGCAGCGTTTTAAAGCTGAGCACCAACATAATATCTGTTCCCTCTGTTCATCAATCTCATGCTTTGATGTTTCAGATTTCAAAACATTGTCCTATATACCTGGAAGAAATGTAAACCTTGTATTGCCTCCTGGTGTATCCCTGTCATCAGGCAAAAGACTGGTTCTGGTTTTTGGCACCCTTTGTCTTCTGCTGGACGTGATAATCATAAAAGTTGCGACAATGTGATAAATCAGAGGGTTGAGGCAAACCTATTGGGAAGAAACCTGTGAGTCCAGAGCGATCATGTGTGCCTCGTATGTTCATCCTTTCATTCTCGTGAACCTCCTCTGGACCCTCTCCAATGTCAGCACGAAGGAGCCCAAAACTGCTTACAATACTCCAACACACACAAAATGCTGGTGGAACACAGCAGGCCAGGCAGCATCTACAGGGAGAAGCACTGTCGACGTTTCAGGCCGAGACCCTTCGTCAGGACTGAAGGGTCTCGGCCCGAAACGTCGACAGCGCTTCTTCCTATAGATGCTGCCTGGCCTGCTGTGTTCCACCAGCATTTTGTGTGTGTTGTTGTTTGAATTTCCAGCATCTGCAAATTTCCTCGTGTTTGCAATACTCCAAATGTGGTCTGACCAATCGCTTATAAAGCCTCAGCATTACATCCTTGCTTTTATATTCTAGTCATCTTGAAATAACACTAACCTTGCATTTGCCTTTCCTTATTACCAACTCAACTTACAGGTTAACTTTTAGGGAATTGTGTACTAGAACTACCAAATCCATTTGCACCTCCAATTTCTGAATACACTCCCTATTTAGAAAATAGCCTAGATCTTTATTCCTTTTACCAAACTGCATGACTATACACTTCCCTAAACTGAAGTTCATCCACCACGTCTTTATGGCATGCTGCTGGTCTCTTCCACACTGAAGACTGACACAAAATACTTATTGAGTTGGTCTGCCATTTCTTTGTCTCCCATTATGACCTCTCCAACATCATTTTCCACCAGTCCAATATCCATTCTTCCTTCTTTTTTACTCTTTCAGTATCTGATAAAAACTTCTGATATCCTCTTTTATATTATTGGCCATTTTACCTTCATATTTCATTTTTTCTCTGCTTTTTTTTTGTTTCCTTCTGTTGGTTTTTTGCTAGCTTCCCAATCCTGTTGCTTCCCACTAGTTGTTGCTATTCTATTTACCCTCTCTTACTGTCTCTGACTTCTCTTGTCACCTGCAGTTGCCGTATCCTCCCTTTAGAATGTTTTTTCTTCTTTGGATCAACTTCAGCCTGTTCCTCGCTCATGCCTCTGAGGTTACCTTTATTCAACTGAAATACTGATATATCTGATTTTAACTTCTTCCTCTCAAACTGCCGAGTGAATTTGATCATTATATGATCTCTATCTCCTAAGGGTTCCTTTACCTTAAGCACCCTAGTCAAATCTGGTTCATTACACTGCACCCACTCCAGAATCGGTCATTTATCTGGAATGCTTGACCACAAGCTGCTCTAAAGACCCATCTCGTAAACATTCTACAAGTTTCTTGTCATCCAGCACCAACCTGATCTTCCCAGTCTACCTGCATACTGAAATCTCCTATGACCCGTTCTGACATGCCAGTCCTCCACTGTCGTGATGAGGCCACACTCAGGTTGGACAAGTAACACCCTATATTCTGTCAGGGTAGTCTCCAGCCTGATGGCATGAACATCGATTTACTGAAATTCCGGTAATGCCCCCCTACACCCTTTACCATTGCTAATTCCCTTTATTCTCTCCCACCGTACCTCCTCTCCTGCCCATCATCTCCCTCTGATGCCCCTTCCCCTTTTCTTTGTTCCACGACATTCTGTCCTCTCCTATCAGAATTCCCCTTCTCCAGACCGGTATCTCTTTCACCAATCGACTTCCCAGCTCATTGCTTCACCCCTCCCCCGGTTTCACCTATCACCTTGTGCTTCTCCTGCCCCCTCTCCTCCTCCCAGCTTCTAACTGACTCCTTAGCCTTTTCTCTCCAGTTCCGATACATACAGGATCTCAGCCTGAAGTGTCAACTGTACTCTTTTCCAAAGATGCTGTCTGGCCTGCTGAGTTACTCCAGCATTTTGTGTGTATTCTCCTGTGACCATTGTAACTTTGCCCTTCTTACATGCATTTTCTATCTCCTGCTGTAATTTGTACTATTCAGAGGCCTGTATATAATTCCCATCAGGGTCCTTTTACCCTTGTAGTTTTTTATAACTCTACCCACAAAGATTCTACATCTTCCGATCCTAAGTCACCTCTTTCTAAGGATTTGACCTCACTTTTTAGATAGATAGATAGATAGATACTTTATTCATCCCCATGGGGAAATTCAACATTTTTTCCAATGTCCCATACACTTGTTGTAGCAAAACTAATTACATACAATACTTAACTCGGTAAAAATATGATATGCATCTAAATCACTCTCTCCAAAAGCATTAATAATAGCTTTTAAAAAGTTCTTAAGTAGTTTACTTAAATACATTAAATACATTAAATACAATCAACCCCGGCACTTAACATATCTTACTCCTGGCGGTTGAATTGTAAAGCCTAATGGCATTGGGGAGTATTGACCTCTTCATCCTGTCTGAGGAGCATTGCATCGATAGCAACCTGTCGCTGAAACTGCTTCTCTGTCTCTGGATGGTGCTATGTAGAGGATGTTCAGGGTTTTCCATAATTGACCGTAGCCTACTCAGCGCCCTTCGCTCAGCTACCGATGTTATACTCTCCAGTACTTTGCCCACGACAGAGCCCGCCTTCCTTACCAGCTTATTAAGACGTGAGGCGTCCCTCTTCTTAATGCTGCCTCCCCAACACGCCACCACAAAGAAGAGGGCGCTCTCCACAACTGACCTATAGAACATCTTCAGCATCTCACTGCAGACATTGAATGACGCCAACCTTCTAAGGAAGTACAGTCGACTCTGTGCCTTCCTGCACAAGGCATCTGTGTTGGCAGTTCAGTCTAGCTTCTCGTCTAACTGTACTCCCAGATACTTGTATCTTTTTTGTTATCAACACACCTGCCTGTCCTTTTGATACAATGTGTATCCTTGGAAGTTAAGCTCCCAGCTGTAACCTTCTTTCAGCCAGGACTCTGTGATGCCCACATTATAACAGCCAATTTCTAACTGTGCTACAAGATCATCTGCCTTATTTTGTATATTTTCAGTCCTGTACTCACCACCCTCCTTTTCCATTTTGTCTTCATGTTGCCTGAAGTTACATTCTTATCCCTTTCTAAACTTTGTGCCTTATTCTTCATTCTGGAAGCTTCAGTAACCTCTCCTGCACTCTCCTCTTTTACTTTATTCATATTTTTCCAAGCTGTTGAACCCAACCCTCTACCATTTAGTTGTAAGCCCTATCCATGGCCCTAGTTATATGATTCACTAGGATGGTTCAGGTGGAACCTGTCCCATTGGAACAACTCCCTCCTTCGCCATTACTGGTGTCAACTTCCCATGAGTTCAAACCCACTTCCCCCACACCAATTAGAGTGCATCTAATTTTTTGATCTTGTTAACCCTGTGTCAATTTGCACCTGGCTCAAGTAACAAAACAGAGATTATTACCATTTTGGTTGTGCCTTTTATTTTAGTCCCAAGCTGCTCAAATTCCCTCAGCAGAATTTCTTTCCTTGTTCTTCCTATGTCATTAGTACGTGCATGGACCACAACAGCTGGATAAATCCCTCACCACTCTGCAGGTCAGATGAGATGTCCCGAACCTGGGCACCAGGGATACAGTACAGTCTTTGGGACTCCCAATCCTTACAACAGAGAATTATCTTTATTCCCTTGACTATACTATCCCCCTCTTGAATGGCTCTTTGAACCACATTTGTCCTTCCTACAGGTCCCACTCCCATCTTCACAAACAATAACAACCTTAAACCTGCTGGGCAAGCTCAAGGGTTGAGGCTCCTTCAACCTTACCCCTTTAATCCCTCCGCTGTAGCCACACCTTCTTGTCCAAATTTGAAGCAGTTAATTGAATGGGTGACTGCCTCCAGAATCAGTGTCCAGGTAATGTTCCCCCTCCCTGATGCATTGCAGTGTTTGAAATTCAGATGCCAGGTCATCGACTTTGAGCCGAGTTCCTCAAGGAACCAACACTTATGGCAGATGTGGTCCACCATATCATGCAGCTACAACAGCTTAAGGTAGAAACAAATAGTTTTGCAAAGACAAGTGGACAGAATATAAAATAAGCTTGAATGAGTAAAATATTAATAAGAAAGTAAAAAATAGAAAATAAAAATGATGTGGCTTCTTCATAATTGCGTCAATGTGTTGGGCCCAGGATAGATCCTGTGAGATATTGATGCTCAGGAACTTGAAGCAGCTCATCCGTTCACTGCTAATCTCTCAATGAGGACGGGCGTGTGTACTCCCAAGTTCCCGTTCCTGAAGTCCACAATCCATTCCTTGGTCTTGCTGGTGTTGTGTGTGAAGCTGTTGTTGCAATGCCTGCTCGACCAGCCGGTCTACCTCACTCCTCTTCGTCACCATCTGAGATTCTGCCTAAAACAGTGGTGTCGTCCGCAAATTTATACGTGGTGTTTGAGCTGTGCCCAGCCACACAGAGATGGTAGGCAGATAACTCCACATATAAGATCATAAGACAAATGATCAAAATTAGGCCATTTGACCCATTGAGTCTGTTCCGCCATTCATGGCTGATTATTTTTATTTCTCCTCAGCCTCACTCCCCGACCTACCCCCATAACCTTTGACCAATCAAGAACCTATCAATGTCCATCTTAAGTACACCCAATGACCTGACCTGTGGTAACAAATTCCACAAATTCACCACCCTCTGGCTAAAGAAATTACTCCACATCTGTTTTAAATGGATGCCCCTCTATCCTGAGGCATTGTCCTAGACTCCCCCACCATAGGAAACATCCTTTCCTCATCTATACTGTCTCGGCCTTTCAACATTAGAAAGGTTTCGAAGAGATCCCCCCCTCACCCTTCTTAATTCCAGTGAGTACAAGCCCAGAGCCATCAAATGTTCCTCAAATGATAACACTTTTCTTCCCAGAATCACCCTTGTGAACCTCCTCTAAACCCTTTCCAATGCCAGCGCATCTTTTCTTAGATAAGAAGCCCAAAACTGTTCACAATACTCAAGGTGAGGCCTCACCAGTGTCTTATAAAAACCTCTGCATCCCATCCCTGCTCTTAATTTCTAAACCTTTTGAAATGAATGCTAACATTGCATTTGCCATCCTCACCACTGACTCAACCTGCAAGTTAACCTTTAGCGTGTTATACACAAGGACTCCCAGGTCCTTTTGCATCTCAGATTTTTGGATTTTCTTCCCATTTAGAAAACAGTCTGCACATTTATTTCTTCTACCAAAATGCACAACCATGAATTTTCCAACATTGTATTTCATTTGCCACTTTCTTGCCTATTTTCTTAATCTGTCTAAGTCCTTCTGCAGCCCTCCTGTTTTCTCAACATTACCTGCCCCTTCACCAATCTTCATATCATCTGCAGACTTGGCAAAAAAAAGCCATTTATTCCATCATCTCAATCATTGATATACAGCATAAAAAGAAGCAGTCCCAACACCGACCCCTGCAGAATACCACAGTCACTGGCAGCTAACCAGAAAAGGATCCTTTTATTTCCACTTGCTTCCTCCTACCAATCAGCCAATGCTCTAAACATGCTAGTAACTTTCCTGTAAAACCATGGGCTCTTAACTTAATAAGCAGCCTCATGTGTGGCACCTTATCAAAGGCCTTCTGAAAATCGAAATATACAATGTCTACTGCATCCCCTAAATCTATCCTACTTGGAATCCCTCAAAGGATTCCAACAGGCTCGTCAGGCAAGATTTTCCATGAAGGAAACCATGCTGACTGACTTTGTCCTATCTTGTCATGTGTCACCAAATATTTCATAACCTCATCCTTAACAATTGACTCCAACATCTTCCCAACCACTGAGGTCAGGCAAAGTGGTCTATCATTTCCTTTCTGCCGCCTCCCTCTTTTCTTAAAGAGTGGAGTGACATTTGCAACTTTCCAGTCCTCTGGAACCATGCCAGAGTCCAATGATTTTTGAAAGATTGTTACTAATGCCTCCACAATCTCTACTGCTACATCTTTCAGAACTCAACGGTACAGTTCATCTGGTCCAGGTGACTTATGTACCTTTGGGTCTTTCTGCGTTTTGAGAACTGCACTTACTTCTCTTCCCTCACACCCAACATCTGGCACACTGCTAGTGTCTATCACAGTGAAGACTGATGCAAAACCCTCATTTAGCTCATCTGCCATCTCCTCATCCCCTGTTATTATTTATCCGGCTTCATTTTCTTGTGGTCTTATATCCACTCTCATCTCTCTTTTATTTTTTTATATACTTGAAAAAGCTTTTTCTATCCACCTTGATATTGTTTGCTATCATGCTTTCATATTTCATCTTTTTCCTCCTAATGATTCTTTTAGCCACTTTCTGTAGGTTTTTAAAAGTTTCCCAATCCTTTATTTTCCCACTAATTTTTGCTTTGTTGTATGCCCTCTCTTTTGTTTTCATATTAGCTTTGACTTCCCTTGTCAGCCACGATTGTACTCTTTTGCTATTTGAGTATTTCTTTGTTTTTGGAATACGTCTACTCTGCACCTTCCTCATTTTCCCCAGAAACTCAAGCCATTGTTGCTTTGCTGTCATCCCTGCCAGCAGCTCCTTCCAATCTACTTTGGCCAACCCCTCTCTCATACCACTGTAATTTCCTTTACTCCACTGAAATACTGCTACATCAGACTTTACTTTCTCCCTATCAAATTTCAAGTTGAACTCAATCATATTGTGATCATTGGCTCCTGAGGTTTCCTTCACCTTAAGCTCCCTAATCATCTCCGGTTCATCACATTACTGGTATAGCTGATCCCCAAATAGGTTCAACAACAAACTGCTCAAAAAAGCCATCTAGTAGGCATTCAATAAATACACTCTCTTGAGATCCATTACCAATATGATTTCCCCAATCTACCTGCTTGTTAAAATCTCCCATGACTATCATAACATTGACCTTTTGACACACCTTTTCTATTTCCCTTTGTAATCTGTAGCCCACATCCCAGCTACTGTTTGGAGGCCTGTAAATAACTGCTATCAGGGCCTTTTTACCCTTGCAGTTTCTTAACTCAACCCACAAGGATTCAACATCTTCCGATCCTATGTCACATCTTTCCAATGATCTGATGCCATTCTTCACCAGCAGAGTCATGCCACCCCTCTGCCTGCCTTCCTATCCCTCCAATACAATGTGTAACCTTGGACATTCAGCTCCTAACTACAAACATCCTTCAGCCACAATTCAGGATCTAAAAATTTTGTACAAATCCATTCAAACGCTTTATCAAATATGCTCTAAAATCTGTGCATGCTGAGTGCACTAAGTTTCAATTGGAGGTGTCTTTTAAAAAAACATATGTTGGATTTGTCACAAGTGATATGCCCTTCACTGCTGTGTGCCAAGTATCCACGACTGAACATTTAATTTGCCTGTCAATTTTGTCTATTTTTTTAATCTTTGGCCACAG
This sequence comes from Hemitrygon akajei, assembly GCF_048418815.1. Lineage (NCBI taxonomy): Eukaryota > Metazoa > Chordata > Chondrichthyes > Myliobatiformes > Dasyatidae > Hemitrygon > Hemitrygon akajei. The sequence continues at coordinate 159,067,489 of NC_133133.1, forward strand.
TATGAAGAATTATTTTAGTGCCATCCTGCACAGAGGTAGTCTGGCTCATCTTACAGTATGAAATTTACAAATTTCACCAAACGAATAGGCAGGAAGGTCAATGACATAAGGGAGTTCTTGAGATGTGTCATTAGCTGCACAGCCCTCAAATGTTCTTGCAAGTTTCCCTCATATTATAAACTCAATTGCCTGCTCCCACTTGCAGATCTATATTTTATAGTTTCAATACAAAACAGTCTTGGCTGCTGTATCCCAGAGGGGAAACTACGGTCTTTGCATTTTGCACCAAAAGGCTCCGTCCCAAATCTCTTACCATTCACTCTTTTTTCTGCTGCTGGCCATGGTTAGGAGGGAATCGGTCTTTGCAGTAAGTGCCTTTGACGTCACTCAATATATGCAGCCTGTGCTATTGTCTTACTGTGTCTGGTCTCAGCTCTTCATTCAGACTCACTGCAGCAGGACAGGGGAGTGAGTGCTCGCTTGCTCCTTCCTTTCTGTGGGATTTCCACCAGAAGCTTTTGGCACTCACTTGCAAGAGAAATATAAGCGGTATTTTGTTCAGGACTGCCGTGGGTTGTATCAGCTTTCACGCTTGAACAGGGCAGCTGCCAGCCGCAGCGCCGGGCTGCATTGTCTAGTTTCATGACCCCCGCTGTGTAGCTCCTCATCGCTTTGCAGCATCTGAACCAGCCATGTTCGGCACGGAGTCTTCATGTAAGTACAGTACAGGAAGAGTTCAGTAATAATTAGCTTATAAGCGTTGTGCCGTGGCATTGTTTTATTGCATGGAGTCAGGGCCACTTCACACAATGAATTCCCTGCTCCCCTTAGAATAGACATCAGTGCGAAACGAATCTGAACGATCCATGTCACTGCAACTGTTCTGGAGGGTTTAAGGGAATGATTTTTTTCTGTTCCTGTGATCATTCTGTACGGCGTGTGTCAACAACACATATGTGATCAAGCTGCCCGAAATAACAAACATTAATTCCGTTACGGCAACGGCAATAAACCAGGCGGCGAGGAGCGGCGGGGCTGAATTTGTTACAGAGTGCACTACAGAGAATCTCTGCTCGTGGCTCATAAATTATTTCAGCGACTTTACCACAGTACATTTTGCTGAATATTTTAAGGCCTAGCCAGAGAATTGAGAACGACAGTTTGTGGAAGTTCTACAATTCTAGAAGCTCCTGGTATTTCAGTGGGGTTTGTAACCAGCTCCCACAAATGAAGGCGATGTAAATATTATCGACAAATAATAGACGACCAGCAAATAGTCTTTTCACTCTGTGCCCCACCCCTCCCCCTGTCCCTCCCCATCAGTTTTCACTGGAGACACAATTTATTGACAGGAGGTCCAGACATTGCATTGGGGGGACCCTTTGGTTCTCTGGTCTGGTTGTCTGCTCTTTGAGATGCCACGGCAGCTGGGCAAATGGATGTGTGTGCTTGTTGTGAGCTAGCTGATCTTGGAGGAGCACCGTAATTTGCGTGAGGCGGGAGTGGGTCTGTTATCATGAAGTGAGCTGTTATTTACAGGGCTCCCTGGTTTGATAAAGCCGTCCACGCGTTCCCTACAGTTCACTCTTGTGTTTGCTGATGCCTCTTGCTGCCGTGGTTACCAGATTGCGATGGCTGAAAATTGATATCTCTTGCAAGCTGGCGTAGTAAGTACGGGGTTTTCGATGGTGTCTGTAGGTGGTACATTGCCCCCGTTATCCCTGCAAGAGGATGGAGTCGCTAATGTGGCTTTTACATCCAAACCTAGGACGGATTTAAGTGCCGCTCAAAGTAACATCTTGTTGATCACTAAATATATTCTGTTCTTACCTTATGGTGTGATGTGATATGACAGTGAATCATTTCTCTTTTTTTATTGGAAGAACCAAAATTAACTTGGAGAGCCTGTGTTGCAGGGAATGTTTATATTTTAACCTGTGGATTTAATGTTGATTCATATCCTGGGGGCTTTGTAGTTTTGGCGGTGCAAAGGAGTCTGGAAGCAAAATGACAAAATGGCAGTTATCAATGGGTTACTTTCATTTTATTTTCATAAAGAAGCTCCAATAAAATGTTTAGCTTGGCATAATACTTTTTGATGAATCTGCTCTTGAGAGTTCAGCATATTTTTTCCCCTGTTATTCTGAGAAGCAGAGAGCTGTCTTAAAATCCTGCAACAAAAAAACCACTCTGTGCTGAGAGGATTAAAAATGGGGTCTTTTTTCTGGACTGAAAATATATGCCTGGATTAATGTCGCTGTACTTATCTTTTGCCTGCTAAGGGGACTGTCATATTTATTTTCAAACAGTGAAAAAGCGAGTTAAATATACAGTAACATCAGCAATTTCTGCCCTGTATCTTGCTGGCGAGGCACTTAAAGGATGGAAGAAAATAGTACAGGGTTTATTGACTGTTCATGGCGTTGTATTCAGTCTGGTCTTTAAAAGGATAGAATGCAAATCAAAATCAATCCATTATTTGCTTTAATTCATCATTAGTAACTTTTTTCCCAAGACAAAATTAATTTTTTTCATGTTAAAAAAGGTTATGTTTACTTGTGCTTGAAATAATTCTGAAAGACTCTACGAGAAGCATAATGTAAGTACAAAAATTTTTAAGAATAGCTTCAGCTCTCTCTTAGTAAGGGTGACTGCTTTCTGGTGGTGTTTGTAGTGTTTACCCATGAGGATTATTATCTACTGTAACTATGGCCAAAAGACCAGAGTGATTAGTAAAATATGTAGAAATTAATATGATTGCCAAACCCCTACAGAATGAGTGCTTTTAAACTTAGGATCTGAATGAATTGTTTCTCAACACGTTCAGTGGTACTGACCAAGTGGGCAGAGATACATGAGGTACTGGTTCTGATGTTGCAGGCTTAATGGTCTCCAGCTTGTTTTCATTAAAATGTTTTTCCCCCCCCATTAATACTGAGGGCAAATGTGAAGGTCTACCTTGTGGCTGATATGAATGTGGACTAGCATAAAGGGACAATACTAGTAAATTTGGGTAAATACTGGAATTTCCATAGTACATGGTTTATAGGACAGATATACATGAATATTTAATGAAATGGCCAGTATATTGCATGTCTTTAGGGATAACTTGGAGAAATGGATACAATAATGAGTTAAATTATCAAACACGAGGAAACTTGCAGATGCTGGAAATTCAAGCAACACACACAAAATGCTGGAGGAACGTAGCAGGCCAGGCATCATCTATAGGGAGAAGTACTGTCGATATTTTGGGCCGAGACCCTTCGTCAGGACTAACTGAAAGGAAAGAGAGTAAGAAATTTAAAAGTAGGAGGGGGAAGGGAAAATGCGAAATGATAGGAGAAGACCGGAGGGGGTGGGTTGGAGCTGAGAGCCGGAAAGGTGATTGGCAAAAGGGACACAGAGCTGTAGAAGGGAAAGGATCATGGGACGGGAGGCCTAGGGAGAAAGAAAGGGGGAGGGCAGCTCCAGAGGGAGATGGAGAACAGGCAGAGTGATGGGCAAAAAGAGAGGAAAAAAAGGGAGGGGGAAAAAAGTAAATATATCAGGGATGGGGTAAGGAGGGGCATTAACGGAAGTTAGAGAAGTCAATGTTCATGCCATCAGGTTGGAGGCTACCCAGCTGGTATATAAGGTGTTGTTCCTCCAACCTGAGTGTGGGTTCATCTTGACAGTAGAGGAGGCCGTGGATAGACATATCAGAATGGGAATGGGACGTGGAATTAAAATGTGTGGCCACTGGGAGATCCTGCTTTCTCTGGTGGACAGAGCGTAGGTGTTCAGCGAAGTGGCCTCCCAGTCTGCGTTGGGTCTCACCAATATATAAAAGGCCACACCGGGAGCACCAGATGCAGTATACCACACCAGCCGACTCACAGGTGAAGTGTTGCCTCACCTGGAAGGACTGTCTGACTGTCTGGGGCCCTGAATGGTGGTGAGGGAGGACGTGTAAGGGCAGGTGTAGCACTTGTTCTGCTTACAAGGGTATGTGCCAGGAGGGAGATCGGTGGGAAGGAATGGGGACAGTCCTTCCAGGTGAGGCGACACTTCACCTGTGAGTCAGCTGGTGTGGTATACTGCGTCTGGTGCTCCCGGTGTGGCCTTTTATATATTGGTGAGACCCGATGCAGACTGGGAGGCCACTTCGCTGAACACCTACGCTCTTTCTGCCAGAGAAAGCAGGATCTCCCAGTGGCCACACATTTTAATTCCACGTCCCATTCCCATTCTGATATGTCTATCCATGGCCTCCTCTACTGTCAAGATGAAGCCACACTCAGGTTGGAGGAACAACACCTTATATACCAGCTGGGTAACCTCCAACCTGATGGCATGAACATTGACTTCTCTAACTTCCGTTAATTCCCCTCCTCCCCTTCTTACCCCATCCCTGACATATTTAGTTTCCCCCCATCCTTTTTTTTCCTCTCTTTCTGCCCATCACTCTGTCTGTTCTCCATATCCCTCTGGTGCTCTCCTCCCCCTTTCTTTCTCTCTAGGCCTCCTGTCCCATGATCCTTTCTCTTCTCCAGCTCTGTATCCTTTTTGCCAATCACCTTTCTGGCTTTCAGCTTCACCCCACCCCCTCCGGTCTTCTCCTATCATTTTGCATTTCCCCCTCCTCCCACTACTTTCAAATCTCTTACTCTCTTTCCTTTCAGTTAGTCCTGACGAAGGGTCTCGGCCGGAAACGTCGACAGTGCTTCTCCCTATAGATGCTGCCTGGCCTGCTGCATTCCACCAGCATTTTGTGTGTGTTGCTTGAGTTAAATTATGTTCATTAACTTAAAATGTGGTTATGGTTATTAAAATCATTAAAGAGGCATTTCCTCTGGTGGTTTATAAACACAAGAGATTCTGCAGATGCAGGAAATCCAGAGCAACATACGTAACATACAGGAGGAATTGAGCAGGTCAGGCAGCATTAATGGAGGGGAATAAACAGTCGACATTTCAGGCCAAGACGTTTCATCAGTACCTGTAAGGTTCTGATGAAGGGTCTCAGCCCCGAAAGGTTGACTGTTTATTTTGCTGAGTTCTTCCAATTTTTTTTTCTCTATGAGCTACTTCATTTGTTTGATGAGATTAAACTGAAGAATGGGGTCTATAGGTGTTTGAGTCGGGGAGAGGACAGCAATTTGGTCTGTTGATTGTCATTTCATGAACTCCACTGAAGTGAATGCACCGATTTAGGGCGGCACGGTAGTGTAGTGGTTAGCACAACGCTTTACGGTACCAGTGACCCAGGTTCAATTCCTGCCACTGCCTGCAAGGAGCTTGTATGTTCTCCAAGTGACTGTGTGGGTTTCCTCCAGGCCCTCCAGTTTCTTCCCAAAGTCCAAAGAAGTACCATTTGGTAGGTTAATTGGTCACTGTAACTTGTTCCATGTTTAGGGTAGGATTAAATTGGTGGGGGGGGGGGAGGTTATTGGGTGGTGCAGCTTGACGGGCCAGAAGATCCTATTCCACACTGCCTCCCCGTTCAAAAAAAAAAATCAAATGAGGCTTCTTTGGGCCCACTTGATTGTGATATTCTTTTCAGCCAGTATCGTGCTGATAATCACTGGCAGGGCCTGTGGCCAGGATGCCGGAGGACAGAGGAGCCAATGGAACTGGACACTAGCAAAGAATCAGGAGATGAAACAAGTGGAGAAAGTTGCTTGGAAAATTGATCCCAGTGGCTGCAGGATGCAGCGTCCAACAAATGTGTGTTAACTTCTTCCTATTCGATGAGATGCCTGTCTGGAGCTTTTGAAAATGCTACTCTGGTGACTGTTGTGACTTGAAGAACAAACTCAGTGGGGGGGGGGGGGGGGGAATTACATAATGGACTCTCCGAGACTGGTGATGTTTGTGAGCAGCTCAGTGAACAATGGCTGATGAATGTTAGGCCCATCCACTGATGGATGTCCTTAAAGAAACAAATCAATCCGCCCCAGCCTCTGCCCCTCCGTTCCCCCCCCCCCCGTAGCCCAGTCCAAAGCTGATTGCGCACTTCGTGATGGATAGCAAACATCGCCACCTACGAAACGGTAGTTAGCCTGAGCAATGAGGTCCAACGTGGTCGCACTTTGAACCACACCAAATCAGTAGATTAGGTGGCCAGGGAAGCTGTGGCCACCTGCTCCACAAGTTGAACATGGACTACAAGGTAAATTGCGACTGACGATCCAAGTCAGACCCATCACCTGACACCTGCCTAGTGCCTTGCGCGCTGCCGTACCTGAAGCCATTGAATGGATTGCTAAACCTGACATGGAATTATGACTGCATACTATGTATTGCAAAGTTAATCATGAGTACAGGACAGGTGAAGTGAGTAAAAGAGTGTGGGGATTTGAAGGGAGTCGGGTGGGAGCAGAGGGGGCATTGCAAAAACCGAGGTAAGGATAAGCATGAAATAACTGCAGATTATGGAATTGCACCGACCGGTCTTATTGTATAAAAGCACATATTGATGGGGAAATCTCAAGAAACTTCTTTGCAAAGCTATAAAGAGGTAATGTGGGCCTCTGGGGAAATTAACCAAGATGTTACTAAGGATATGGAACCGCTTCTGTATTCCTCCCTGGTGAAATGTGAGGTTTGGTATATTACAGTCTTAACGTTTCAACAGTTAAATACAAATCTGCTCAACTGGCTGCTAGTCTCAGATCTGAATTCCCAGCCATGAAGTGGGCCTGCCAGAGAATTACGCGGATCACTTTTTTACTGCTGCTGAAGTGTTACTTACATTTGAAGTGTAGGTTTAGCAGCGCAACTGAGCATAAAGAAGGTATGCTTCTCTTAGTATTACAAGAATATCCTCCTAGGTTAAGAAACATGCTGGGATTTATGTCTGCTTGCTCTTCTGTTGTTGAGTTTGCTGTACTTAATGTGTGTACTGTTGGTATTCAGGGAGTCTGTGTTCGCTCATGCTGTTAATTGTAATATTTCTGCACTGTCTCCTGCTCAGAGCAAACTGGTAACAATATACAAAGGCGCAGAACTCTCTTCCACTGCAGCTTTATAATATCTTACCTTTTCTCCCCAAGAGCCAAAGTCCTGCCATCTAACAGGGTAAAATGATGACCATAAAGGCTTGAATGTTTATTTAAATCTAATGCTGTGTTTCTGTTGCTAGGCCACTGGTTTGATCAATAAATCCAAAAAGGACTTTAGGAGCAGCTTCTCCATCCAACATAGCTGTTTCCACAAGTATCTGTAAAGTATAGCGAACTGGATCTTAAAGTTCAAATTTCAAAGTAAATTTATTATCAATTTACATATATGTCACCATATACAACCCTGAGATTCATTTTCTTGTGGGCATACTCAATAAATCCAGAATAGAATGATAACTGTAGTATAATCAATGAAAGACTGTACTAGCATGGACGTTTGACTAGTGTGCAACAGACAAAAAACTGTGTATATGCAAAAAGAAAGAATAATAATAATAATAAATAAGCAATAAATATTGAGAACATGAGATGAAGAGTTCTTGAAAGTGAGTCCATAGGTTGTGGGAACACTTTAATAATGGGGCAATTGACGTTGAGTGAAGTTATCCCCTTTGGTTCAAGAGCCTGATGGTTGAGGGTTAACTGGTCTTGAACCTGGTGGTCCGAGTCCGATGGAGACAGATGCTGATAGGGTTGGATAAAATGTGGTGGGGAAAGTTAATATGGACCATAATTATTTTCATTCTCATTGTGAACGGCCTATTGTTATATTGTATATAATTCTAGTTTACGTTAAATGCCAATTCTTGTGGAATGAGTTGGGTCGTTGAGCATACCATAGCTGTGCACTCTCCTCTGCCGTATGCATATAAATGTGGTAATGACCGTCAGTGACATTCTTAAAGATTAGCACCTTACTGCCAATCCAGAAGTGAAGATAACAGTTACAGTTTTAGGTGTTGAAATAGAGGGTGCCACTTGGACTACATTTCAAGAGGCAGTGGGCCATCTTAGCTTTTGCATTTAAAAGAATATCTTTCTATAATTACCATTGAAATTATTTTAAAAAGCATTGGAAAGTATTTATTTGATAATGCATCACAATAATTGTATAAAAATGAGATTCTGCAGATGCTGGAAATCCAGATTAACACACACACAAAATGCAGGAGGAATTCAGCAGATCAGGTAGCATTTATGGAAACGAACAAACAGTTGACGTTTCAGGCTGAGACCCTTCCTCAGGACTAGAGAGGAAGGGGGAAGAAGCCTGAATAAAAAGGTGAGAGGTGAGGAAGGAGGACTGGCTAGAAAGTGATTGGTGAAGCCAGGTGGGTGGGAAAAGGGCTGGAGAAGAAAGAGTCTGATAGTGGCCTATGGGAGAAAGGAAAGGAGGAAGGCACCAGGGTAGGTGACAGGCAGGCAAGGAGAAAAAGTAAGAGGTTAGAGTAGGGAATAGAAGAAGAGGGAAGGTGGAGGGGAAAAAGATTACCAGAAGGAGAAATGGATGTTCATACCATCAGGTTGGAGGCTACCCAGATGGAATATAAGGTGATGCTCCTCCAGCATGAGGATTACCTCATTGTAGCATAAGAGGAGCCCATGGACTGGCATGTCAGAATGGGAATTGGAATTAAAATGATTGGCCATCAGAAAATTCCCTTTTTAGTGGATGGAGCAGTTCCCCAATTTACATCGGGTTTCATCAATGTAGAGCAGGTCACATCGAGAGCATTGGAGACGATATACAACAGATTTGCTTCACCTGGGAGGACTATTTGGGGCCCTGAATGGTGTAAAGGAGGAGGGGAATGGGCAGATGTAGCATTTCTGTTGCTTGCAGGGACATGCGCAGGAGGGAGATTAGTCGTGAGGGACGAACGGACAGGGCAGTCACAGAGGGAGTGATCCCTGCGGAAAGCGGGGAGTGGAGTGGGGTGAAGTAAAGATGTGCTTGAAGATGATGGAAGTTGGGCAGAATGATGTGTGTCCTGTGGCGTATGGAGTGGTAGGTGAAGACAAGAAGAACTCCATCCCTGTTAGGGTGGCAGGAAGATGGGGTGAGCACAGAGGTCCGAGTAATGGAGGAGATGCAGGTGAGGGTGGCATCAATAGTGGAAGAAGGGAACCCCTGTTCTTTGAAGGAGGAGGACATCACTGACATCCTGGAAAGGAAAGCTTCATTTGGGGAACAGATGTAGTGGAGATGAAGGAACTGAGAAAAGGGAATAACATTTTCACACGAGGCGGGGTGAGAAGAGGTAGTCAAAGTAGTTGTGGGATTTGGTAGGTTTGTTCAAGATGTTGGTAGACAGTTTGTCTCTAGAGATGGAGATAGAGAAAGGGAGGGAGGTGTCAGAAATGGACCAAGTGAATTTAAGGGCAGGGTGGAAGCTGGAAGCAAAGTTGATGAAATTGATGAGCTCAGCGTGGATGTATGAAGCTGCACCAGTGCAGTCATCTATATAGTGCAGCAAGAGTTCAGGAGCATTCCAGCGATGGCTTGGAACATGGATTGTTCTACATGGACAACAAGGGGTCCTGTGGCTATCCCTTGAATTTGGAGAAATTGTTGAGGGTGAGAATCAGTTCTGTTAGATGGAGGAGGGTGGTGGTGGAGGGGAACTGGCTGGGTCTTCTGTTGAGAAAGGAGCAAAGAGCTTTAAGGCTTTCTTGAGAGGGGATAGAAATGTATAGTGACTGGCCATCTATGATTAAAGTGATGCGATCAGGACCAGAGAATTGAAAGTTGTTGAGATTAATACATACAGTAAATGTATGTAGTAGGTTAATGGATTGTATAAATCAGGTGATTCCTCAAGTCAAATTCCTACTGTTTGGTGGGTTCCATCAGGTGTCACTGAATATTGGGATCAGAGAGGAATATTAGTGCCTCTTTTTTAGTAACTAATTACCATGGCAACGGCAGTCTTATTGTTATTTGGTTAGCTTTGATGGAAAATCAAGCGTCCAAATATTGGATATTTCAAATAATCTTATTACTATGCAGATAAAGAAGGAAATAGGCAATTGTAGGATAAATTCCAGGTTAAGTAGTGGAAGTGTATTTGGGTTCTTGTACTGTACTACGGTATATTGTACATGCTGTCTTAGATGAGGCAGATTAAGGAACACATTTATTGTGGCAGAGGACTTCCTACTAAATCTAAATATTGCAAAAGTCTGTGATGTGACATACTTTCCTAAAGTGGTAACTTAAAGCATTATTTACACTGCAAGTACAGGGGGAGTCGCATCTAAAAATTAACAATGAACATTAACCAGAAGTTCCCTAACATCATCAAGGGGAAATCCTTGGGAAAACCAAAGGTTAACAATCAAATTATGTTATCTGAAATATCCTACATATAATATCTCCAAAGTTGTGGAAATCTGATTGTATTGGAAAGGATAATAATAAGCATCTAAATCGACAAATATATTAAAAGCAGAATTTTTCCTTTATATCTATTTAAAATCTTTATAATCTATGTTTTTAGAGCCTGACAAGCAATATTCCTTGGAAATGCGAGTAGATCTGCGCCAATGTACCCTGGCTTATTTATTTTTTTATTTTGCTTTCTGCAGGAACTTGGTCAGCACTTACAGTCCTTTCTGTTCTTTTTACTTGTCTGATCTGTAAGTATTCTTTTGCCTCAGAAACTGTTATTGCAAATAGTAAAGTGGCTGCTTGGCCTACATATTTGTTTTGATTGTGTGAAAAATAAACCTGCAACCTTTTACAATAAATGCTACTTTTCCAATATCCATTTCGAAGTCAGGAAACCATTCTCTCTGAGTGCTCCTCGCCGGTGTCATCTGTTGACCTTTGCAGATGACTTTTAGGCTACAGTGCTGCGTAACTGACAGGAACCCTGGGGCAAGGAGCAGAGGTCATCTGCAAATTAATATCCAGTGAAAAAATATCTTTATGGTAGATGGTCCCAGAAATGTCTTCTAATATGTCAACTGTCTTAACTTGTTCCTTTGTTCTGGGAATAAGGGTAAGTGCAGTTAGCAATAGTGGCAATTTTGCATTTTAAAACACAGCATAATCAATATCTGGAAAACCTTTTAAAATCTTGCCTTCTATTCACGGTTTAAAGAATTCGATGATAGTAACAAATGGTAACTACTGAAAATATGGAGCTTTTTTTTTCATCCTGCAGTCTTGCTGCAGAATTCAAAGTGCTTTGAAAAGTTAAGAAAATACGTATAATATTCTATCATGAAGCTTGAGACAAACTCATAGAAAAGAACTTGTACTTGGGAAGTGTCTTTCATGACCTTAGGTCATCCAGATGCACTTCAAAGCCAGCAACACACTTTTGAAGTGTACATCTTGTGGTAACATAGGGAATGTGCAGTAAGGTCCTTGAAAAAGCTGATGTAATACAAGGCAAAATAAACTGGTTTTAGATATCAGCCATGTGTATTTGATGGTCTTTATCAAATAGCTCTGAGTATTACATGCTTGTAGCCTAAGTCTTGGTTTAATATCTTGCCCAAAAGGCAGCAGCTCTGAAACTGAACCAGTTGCTTAATCCTGATGAAAGGTCTTGATCCAACATGTCAACCATCCATAGATACTGCCTGACCTGCTGAGTTCCTCCGGCAGTTTGCTTTGCACTCCCTCAGTGTTGTGCTGATACTCTCTCAGCCCTGAGAGAGTGTTGCATTGTGGCAATTATAGTCTTTTGAAGAAAAACTAGACTTTGTACCCAAGTATCAGAGATGGGATTGCAACCACAAGTTTCTGAAGCACTAGTGATTGAAATCCTTGAGTAGAGGTTGATTGTTACTTGGGTATAGTTGGACTGCTTCTCCCAGCCTCTATTTCTCACCTACATGGCTACTTACCTGAACAATAGAAGAAAATGTTCTTAATAATAAGCATTTTGGTGAATTTTTTTACTTAGAAACTTTTTGCTTCCCAATTGATCATGCAGTTGTAAATTTTTTTGTCGTCTTCATCGCTGTAACTGTTAACGACTTAAACCTGTGGCCTTTATGGTCCAGCTCATTACCCAATGTTTTCAGCCAATTAAGAGAACTCTTAAGCAAGGAGAGTGAATAGAAACAGAACAAAAACATGCGAGTAGATATCTTCCTTCTGAATAACCAACATCAATACATGGCTGGGTTGTATGTCATTGGATGCAGTTATTTTAGATATGAAGCAATGATGGAGATTATCACATAGGTCCATAGTTACACTTACTCTTTCTTGTTTATTCAGCATTTTCTTCATTAGTACATGCTTGTGGTCTATAGTTAGGTGAACAACTGTCTCAAGACACCAGGGCTTTCCCTTTTAAAGAAGGGTTAATGATATTAGGTTTCTACAAGCAGTAACCATAATTTCCTTTGAGTGGTCAAACAAAGACAGATGTTCTTCAGAACTGCGTTTATTTTTCCCCTCTCGCTCACCATGGTCGCCAGCATCTCATTTCATAATGGGAAGAATTCCTAAAGCTAGTCAGGTCAACCTTGAGGTTTGCTGCGGATTTCCAAGGTGGAAGTTCAGGGCTGATATTCATTACGCCTTGGTGACTTGACAGATACAGTGCTGTGCTGTAGGGCATGGAGAAGAGTTGAGAACAATAAAGAGGTCTTGGAAGGGCAGGGCCTGTTGATGGATAGTGGAGAAATAGACTAAATGGAAAATAGTGTTGTTTGGTTTTGAATAGTGAATAGTTGCTTAACCAGTAATAGGTTGGGTATATTTGATATTTTGATAAGCTGTAGCAATTAATTGTCAATTACTCAGTGCCACATGCTGAGCACATGTAATGGCAATATGCCTTTGTGCCTTTATTTACCTTTGTTTGTCCATCTGGTACTGGAGTTATTAAAACTCAACAAAGATGATCCTAGTTCTTCAGGTAAAACCTGAGTGATTATAGTGGTAACTGGTTTAACATTTTAATTTATTATGACTGCATAAGAATCTGTGCCATCTTTTTTTAAATGACGACAGGAGCCTCTGTCTCTGTTTACTGTATAATGTTGAGGTTGTTCGCTGATGAAAACTTGAGGTATAAAGAATATCTTGCAGTAGTTGATTTTGCACCCAGGGTCTGGGCATAAGCAGATACTTCAACTTCTTGTAAGGTTATCACTTCATAAATAGTGTTTTCAAATAATACAAACCAGATCCATATGGGATACTTTGAATTGCGAATGAACAAGAGCCCCTTTTGTCTTTACTTAATACTTTTGAGCGTCATTTACTGCTTGTTCATATCTACAGGTTGTTTGAATAAGCTTTGCTTATCTCCCCAGAGTTTCATAAGCAAATGCTGAAAAAAGGCAACCAAAAGGACTGTTCACATTTAAAGTGACTGTTTTCATTTATACTACCTTGTAGAAGCCCAGACTACCACCTCCCAGTGACCTGCATGTGTCCCATCCAATTCCCAGGACTATGTACACATTAACATGCCTAATGTTTGGTGTTATGTATTAATTACTGTGCCAGAACAGCTTGTTTATTTGTTACCTAAAAGTACCCCACAGCCATTGAGTAGTTTTCTAGATTTTACATAACCCTGCAAATAGCCTCCATTTCATTCCCCACTACCCCTTTCACATATTAAATTTCACAAGCTTTTACCCCTAAACCAATTATTCTGTATCAACTCATTTGACCTTTTTTAGATGGTCTTTGACAACTGAATGATGACATCGGCTACCTCGCTCCAGAGACTAAATACAGTTCAGACTGAGGTAGAAATCTTTACACCTTGCTGATCTTCCTCCTCTTGCAATAAAGCCTGTTTGAAATCAAATCCGAGCACTTCATGAGTAAAGAACTACATTGAGAATGGACCAATTACACTGTGCAGATAGAGGAATAACAATGCATTAAAGTGATAAATCACCCGGTGAGAATTCTAAATACAGTCCATTGGGAATTTTCAACTCTCATTGTCATACATAATATATGTATATTATACACATGTGTACAAGTTTTGGTACTTTAACTATTCCCACTGAAAGTAGATTCGGCGCGAAGTTGTATTTGATGTGGGGAAATTTGGGGTTCTGTTATTTCAGCCTTCCAGTGAATGTGTGATACTGTAGGAGATTAATATACTTATTTTTATCTGTATTCAAGACAACTTCGGTATTGTAGGTCACAACAAGTATTGCAGATGGTAGCATGGAATTATAAGTTGGTGCTCTTAGACAAAACGCACTACCCCACCAAAAAAAAACCAAAATGGTAATGATGTTACGGAGGCTATTTTTAAAAAAAAGTCTCAGTTGAGAGGTTGGGAAAACTGTTCCAGAAACAGCCTAGTTCAACGTAAATTCACAGACGTCACGCATCAGTGCCAAAAACAATTTGACAGCTGTTCCAGACAGACATCCAGCCCAGCCAGTTTTGTGAGATTAACCCTTTCAATCTGGTGTAGTTGGTACATTTTTATTGCCCTAATATAAAATTACAAATAAATGTGTATGCATAATTTTGTTAAATTGGAAATAGCAAAGAAATTAAATGGAGACCAATTGCTCTTTCTCCTTTGCACAAAATGCATTGCACACAAATTAGTAAAATTAATCACATTTCCTTTTAAAATTGTAATGATAAGTACATGCAAAAATATAAATGCTGAAACTTCAGCAATTCATTGGCCAATATTAACAACAGTTTTGTCACTTTTGTTCCTAAGTTTTTGCAATGTCATGTTCTGTATGTAGGCAAATCTGCAGCTAAAAATGCAAAAACAAAATGCTAAGAAGCTGAAACAGAGTGCCCTCTGATGTGGCTGAATCCAGTGTGACTTGAAACCACCATTGATGTCAAAGCATCATCAGACTGGCTCAGCTGATGATTTTTCCAGCGTTGTGACTTTAAAATGACTAGATAATTGAATTATACAAATACTTCATTTTGCTCCTTCATAAAATCTCTTTCTTCTTAAAACTATTTGAAAGTTTTTCTTTTTTCCATTGGGATTTGTTGATGAAGGTGTATTTAATTGTTGTATTTTATCTCTGAGCAAGTTTGCAAAAATATTGAAAACCAATAAATTGAAAAATTAAGGAAATCTGAAATAAATACAGAATATGATAGAAACCCTCAAAATGTTGAACATCTATGGAAAGAGAAACAGACTTAATATTTCAAATAAAGGACCAACCAACTACTGCATCTATAGATGCTGTCTGACATACAGAGAGTTCCAGTATCTTCTATTTGTATTTGAAAAATTAACCCCTTTTGTCTAAATAACTGATAAACTTACAGACCAAGTTTAGTTTTACTATAGAAGCAGAAATTTACCTCAGTTAGTAATTTCAATTGTTCTGTATACAATTGTTTTAGATAAGAGTACAAGTTGCCAGATATATATATATTTAATTAGTAATAATCACCATTGAATCCAAATTAAAAAAGAATCCCAAGCTCATATTCATTATTTTAAAATTTATTTTAGATGGGTCAGCCAAAAATCTTGTGGGCTGCTGAGGGAATCTTGAGGGAGTTGGAAATGCCTTGGACTTCATAATGTAAACTAGAGCTGATTTAAATGGAGTAAATGAAGGGGTTAGACAAGATGAAAATCTTGCTGGCTTTCTTGTGTTCTCGTTTATAATGGGAACAGTTAGTGCATATTACTTTATGTGTGTACAAGTTGGTCACCAGATTGCACACTATTCTTTCTTAATGATTTTTTTATTTGTTCGGTCCAAACTTAAAAGAATAGGTGAAATAAAAAGGATGACAATTCTGCAGCAACAATTACAGTTAACTTTGCATTGTGTTATGTATTCTTTTTAGTGTCTTTATTTAAAGTTTTACTTCAAGACTACAACCTCTTCCCAAGAGACTGAGCTTGAAGTCATCATTGTTGCCTGGAGCTGAATTTGAAGTTTTGTCTAAAATTCAAGGATACAAGCTTATTATTCACTCCCCTGTATTTAAGAATTTTGCATTAACCACTTATGCTTATGGATATTGTTCTGGGCTGTCATAGCTCAAAATCTTCTAAGCAATTTAAAGAGAAACCGTTTGCAGATTTTACACAAAACAAAATTTTGGTTGAAATGTTCCTTTTTTTAAAAAAAGCAAATGTGTGTTTGGGGAGGGGGGAAGAGGGAGAGAGAATATCTGATTTGCATACATTTCTATCATTGCACCAGCGATACAATATTGAACAGTTAATGGAAAGGGAAATTAACTAGACTTGCCTTCAGAAATTCTGGAAGCATTCATGTCAGGTAGCATCTGTGATGATAGAAAAAGTGTTCCTTCCACCACGGCTCTATTTCACCTCTCTCCATAAGCCCTCACAGGTCACAGCAGGGTTCCGTTTCTGTGAATTGTTTGTAATCTGAACAGCTTGCAAGTCGGAAATGTAGCTGCTGAGTTCCCACACAGCATAAGATACCTGAAGAGGTGCGTTGTCCTGTAGGGATAGTCTGGAGTAAATCAATCTTGTCTTACCATTCTTAATAATAAACTGATGTTAATGTACAATGCCTGAGCCTGTCTTGGGTTAACAATGATATTAAAAGATTATATTGCAGACAGGGTTTAAGAAGGTCAGTGCTGTTGGCCTGACTGGCATGTCTCAAGGTAGGACTCGCAGAATGGGCATCAACTTGTTAACTAGAATGTATTCTTCTTGGATTCGATGTGTCACATTTCCAGCTAGTGACAAGCGCAGACACATGCAGCCCTGGAGCAGCTGGGAGATCCATCCCACTAGTATCCTGAATGCTGGTGGGATGGATCTGCCGTTTGTGTGTAAGTTCATAAACTGGGAAGGAACTGTATTTACATTCCTCCAAAAATAAAATCAACTGAGATAATAAGAATTGATGTCTTCCTTAGACAGCAGCAAAAACAATTGTGTTGCTTGGGATGTCCTCCGTCTCCGCTGGTTCACAGATATTCCTTCTGTTCTCCCTTCCCCCTCGCTACAACTTAAAACACGCTTGTCTATTAATCTGAAATGTTCCTCTATTTCCCTCTTTTGCTAAGATGGCAGCATATTCGGATGCAGCAGGTTCTCAGGGGCCAGCCAAAGGTGTTCTGTCTTTTTTAAATGTCTTTTTTTACAATTGCAGGACAATGCTGGACATTAAGAACTTAAAGCTGCTCGTTGGTGGAGTAGCTAAACTTGGTTAGGACCATGTTACTGCCTGCTACAGAAAGGCATGAGAGTTAGGGCAGGGTGTGCAGTCTAATGGCGAGTGATCATATTTGACATTTCTCTTGTGATCGCAAGACCCTGCAAGATGCTGCAAGCCTGTTTTCCTTGTTTATTGGCGAGATAGATGGCGAGGGAGCTGCGTGGCCTCGGTGTGGCAAGGACTAAGTCTCGAGCTGCGGGCTTTCCTGATGCAGCAGTACAGGCAAGGAGATGCTGGAGGAAGTGTAACTGGGTTGGCGGCTGCCCCCCCTTCCGTCAGTGCGGTCTTCCAGTGTTTGTTATGTGCAAGACAAGCTGAATTGTTTGCGTTTGCGGACTGCTGAGAACTGCTTGCTCTTGTGCATTTAAGGCAGAGATAGACAGGTTCTTGATTAGCCAGGGCATGAAAGTGTATGGGGCGAAAGCAGGGGAGTGGGGATGACTGAAAGAATTGGATCAGTCCATGATTGAATGGTGGAGCAAACTCGATGGGCTGAATGGCCTACTTCTGCTCCTATGCCTTATGGTCTTCTTACCGATAACACTCAGGCACTGTCAATTTACAGGATATGTCATTCAGGGACTTGAGCTATATTTTTTTGTGTATGACTGTATGTTTACTTGCTGTCTTGTACGTGCCTTGTGCTGTGTGTGACTGTTGGTTCTGCGTTTTGCACCTTGGCCCTGGAGGAACGCTCTTTCATTTGTCTCTACTCATGGGTATCCATGCATGGTTGAATGATAATTGAACCTGAACTTCAACGTGACCAGATGCTGCTTGACCTGTTGCATATGCACAGCATTTTCAATTTGTATTTTAATTTTCCAACATATCCTGTTTCACATTTTACAAGATTTGGTTTCTCTTTCATGGGATGACAAATACAAATGGGTCAATTTATATTTGTAAATGAGGTTGTTAATGTCACATGTACCAAGATATCAAGGTCTTAGGTTTAAATATTCAGATCAAAAATCCACCAAAGTGAAAAACAGATAATTTCATTATTCATTTAGTATTGCAATATTCATTACGATTTCACTCCAACAGTGCAGTGAGGTGGTATAGGAGGAAACAAAGTACTTATAAAACAAGGTAAGAATAAAGCGTTACAGAGAAAGTGCAGTACAGGCTTGAAAAATTAGGTGCAAGGCTAAAACAAGGTAGGTGTAGCAAGAGGGCGAGTCCACCTGGTCATACTAGGGAGTTGTTCAGTTTGTCCTTTTACATTGCGATTGGTGGTATGTGCTTTTAGGCTTTTGTATCTGCTGATGGAAGAGGGGAGAAGATAGAATGGCTGGGGTGGGTGAAGTCTTTGATTATGCTGGCTGATTTAACTGAGGCAGCAATGACTATAGACAGAGTCTGTGGAGGGGAGGCCGGTACCCATGATGTGCTGAACCAAGCCCACAAGTCTCCATAGCTTCTTGAGGTCATGGGTAGAGTAGCTGCCATACTAAGCCTTAGTGCATCCGGATTGGATTTGTGCTTTAGATGTTAACGCTGGTGGTGTGCTCTGCAGAGAAAGGGCAGAACAAGTTGTTATCATGCTCTAGCATTTAATCTTGTATCTGAGATTTCTCATTTTGGATTCTTCAATTATAGCCATGTCAGGCTTTACACTATTACATTTGGCGACAGAGAAGATTGTAATGTAAATTCAGAAATACAGAATAAGCAAGTATTATTAAATCTCATCTACACATCTTGCTTCAATTATTTCCCCAACCCCAGTTTCCCAGACAGATACACATTAGAGAGAAATTGTTTTATTGTCAGTCAAGTAAAATTGCTACGGGGAAATCACCCATTTTCCAGTGTGTAAGCAGGCTACTGATATGCACTCACTCAGTTTCTGTTACTGTCACAATCTGACGTTCCCTCTAACCTTGACTTCCTTCAAATTACTCCACATGAAATTGAAGACATTGTTAGACAGTTTGACCTTCTGAGTGGATGAGATGTGAACAACAGATACACGTACCATTATGCTAATTTGATTTTGACACCAAAGTCTAATCTCAAGTCACTTGCCTATTTTTATATAATTTGATTCTGACGTGACTTTGTAAATCCAATGATATATGTAAAATATTGTTGAGTTACCAAATCAAATACGGAATCAAATTTTAAGTTATGAAAAATAAACTTATCAACTATCACTGTGAGCATCTCCTCCATTTAGCCTTACAGATGTGTAGTTATACCCATTTTAACAGATTTCATATATTATCTTTTTATTACATTAATTTAATGTTGAGAATCTAGCCTCCTGATCTATATTAAATTCAAAATTTGTATAATTCTGAATTTAGAGTAGTTTTGCTGTATAAAAAACATAGTACAGAAGTTTTAATTATGCCATGATCTGGATCTGATGTTCTGCTGCCATGCCATGTTGTGACTTTCTTTTGATCTATATGATCCATTTCAGTTTGGAACTCAATTAGCCTTATGCCTATTTCATTGATACCCATCTCCTTCATTGGGCAGACGAATAATTGATAATCCCCAATCTATATGAATTATTTTGTTGGAATGATAGTAGAATACTAAAACAGTATTTTGAACAATGAGCTGGATTTCAGGCCAATGAGAATGCCATCCACAAAGATCTAGTGATCAGTGTTTTAACGGACTCCATTCTACCCATGCCTGTTCTGCTCAATTGTTGCTTCAAGAAGACCGAGGCATACAACAGAAAATGGTGTCACAGCTTGAACTTCACAGCAGGTTTTACCGGTTACTTCTAGTAATATCAGAAACCGAAAGAGATTTTGAGATTAAAGTTGAAGCTGAAATATGTAAATTGAAAAAAATGTGATGTACTATTATTTCGGAAACAATTGTGGTTTCTTCCCACAGTCCAAAGACGTACTAGTTGGTAAGTTAATTGGTCATTGTAAGTTGTACCGTGATTAGGCTAGGGTTAAATTAGTGGGTTGCTGCGTATCGATAATTAATAACTAACTAACTAACTAACTAACTAACTGCTTCTTTAGTAAAACTGCAAGGCACACATAATTTTATTTAGAGCCCGAGAGATTGTTAAATAGTTATGTTGTGGTACTCTATTAAAGCTAATTTACCTCATGCAAAAACTCAAATGTTTTCAGCCTATTTTGCAGAGAGATTAGCTAATAAATGCCTGAAATTCTTGTATTTTAGCTCATTACATTTCACTGTGAGAAAGAGCAGGGAGTTGCTGATCATAAACACAGGAGATTCTGCAGATGCTGGAAATCCAGAGCAACACACATAAAATGGAAATGTCGACAGTTTTGGGCTGAGGCCTTTCATCAGGATTGGAAGGGGAGGGGTAAAGATGCCAGAATAAGAAGGTGAGGGGAGAGGAGGGGGTACAACCTAGAAGGTGATAGGTAAAGCCAGGTTTGTGGGGTGGGGGGGGGGGGATGAAGTAAGAAGCTGGGAGGTGAAAAAAGGTAAAGGGCTTGGGAAGAAGGAAATAGTTGGCTACTGGGAAATCCTGCTTTTTGCAGATGGAATTGAAGGTGCTCGACAAAGTGGACCCCTAATCTGTGCCGGGTCTCACCAATGTTATTTTCCCACTCCCCCTTTTCTTCATTTCATCACTCTAGCCCTTCTTTTTACCTCTTCTTCTCTCCCGCCTATCTTGTCCCCTCTGGTGCTCCTTCTTCCCTTTTTTCCCATAGTCCACTCTCCTCTCCTATCAGATTATTTCTTCTCCAGTCCTTTACCTTTTCCACCTATCACCTCTCAGCTTCTTACTTCATTCCCCCTTCCCCCCCCCACCCACCTGCCTTCACCTATCACCCTCTAGTTTGTACTCCTTTCCTTCCCTTTCTTATTCTGTCATCTTCTCTCTTCCTTTTCAGTTCTGGTGAAGTGTCTTGGACCAAAACATCGACTGTTACTCATTTCCATAGATGGTGCCTGGCCTGCTGTTCTGTATCTTGCCCAGAGAGTAGCTGAGAGTATAAACTCATTTATGTTTACAGAACGTGTACATCCTCTGGAAGTTACTGTCAGGTCCATACCACAATGAGTGTGAATGCTGGTAGTTGTGCCGCCATTAGACAAAACAGTGGTGTGGTTGGTAGAGCTGCCGCCTCCAATCTTCAGTGACCTGGGTTTGGTCTTGACCTCTGGTGCTCCCTGCAGAATTCTTCCCCTGACTGTGAGTTTCCTCCAGGTGTTCTGGTTTCATCTGGTCACATCCCAAAGTAGGCAGTTTGGTCGATGAATTGCTTGCTGTAAGTTGCCCTTCAGGAGGAGTGGTAGAATCTGGGCTGAGTTCACTGGAATGTGAGCAGAGTAAATTGTGGTTGGTGTAAACAGATGCACGATGCTTAGATTTGACTTAAGTTGCTGAAGGGACTGTATCAGTGCTGTATAACCTCATAACAATTCAGGCTTCAGTTCCACCTTATGGCTCACCACTGAGTTGTATCACTTCACCACTGGCAACCAGACCCTCAACCACCAAAGCACTAGGCACTGGATTTCACTTCCTAAACTTCACCGCCTCTTAACCTTTGTATCTTCTTGTATAAACATGAGAAATGCCGGAAAGCCAAAACCACACACACACAAAATGCTGGAGGTACTCAGCAGGTCAGGCTTCTTCAGCTGTCCATCGATTTTGATGTTGACTGTGCTGAGAGTTTAGTCTCTGCAGGCACGTTTATGGACCACAAAACCAGCATTGGATCAGCACTGTCTCCCACATCAATTGCATTTGTGATTTGACTGGTCTAACACCGAATGTCTGTGTTCATGACCTGCTTCATATTTCTTCTGCCTTTTCTCCTCAATAGCTGGGATCGACTTCTTGACAATGCAGCGCCAGCTTCTTCTGTCCAGAGCATCTTTCTCCCGGGTGTTGACATTCATGTCAATGTTCTTCATATGGCGCTTGAGCACATCTTTGTAGCGCAGCTTCTGACCACCATGCTTCGTCTTTCCTTCATGTAGCTCGCTGTAGAAAATGGCTTTGGGTAAATGATCATTGCTCATTCTTGTGACATGACCAGTCCAATGCAGATGGAAAGCTGTGATGAGCGATTCTGCACTGACTGTCCCAGCACATTTGAGCACCTCCACATCTGGTATCCTCTCTTGCTACTTCATGTGTAAATGCATGAGTTGTGTCTTGGTCAGTTTCTTGATGTGTTTTCAATACAATGTCATCGTTTCAGTTGAATAAAGCAGAGATGGTAAAACAGCTGTGTTATACACTTTGACCTTGGTTGCCATTTTAATGTCGTGGCGAGACCAAAGTTGCTTCTGCAAAGCACCAAAGACTTTTGTAGCTGATTGAGTTCTCTCTCAGCTTCCAGATCTGATGAGTTGGTGTTGGTCACAGTGCTTCCTAAATATGTGAGAGAGTCAGAACTTCTCAGCGCTACCCCATTGACCGATATGACTGGTGGTTGGGGCTCACTGAGACTACACAGAGGAGGAGGCTGGTACAGAAGTTCGGTTTTGGAGACATTGATTCTTAGGCCAAAAAGAGTGGCAGCAAATGAGAAGCGGTCTACAATTTCTTCAATCACATTAACATCAGTAGCAACCAGGGCTGAGTCGTCTGCATACAGAAGCTCTCTGACACATATCTCTCTTGATTTGGTTGAGTCTTTGAGTCTTGACAGGTTGAACAATTTTCCATCTGAGCGAGTCCTGATGTACACACTTTTGTCCAAATTATGGTCCATTATTTCCAAAACTGCAGCAAAATATAGTGTGAATCTTTGGAAATGGATAAGCAGTCAGAGTTTCGAGCTGAGACCCTTCTCCAGCATTTTGTGTGTTCTTTTATGATACAATTTGAAACGTAACTGTTTGCCCTAGTTTATCATCATATGTCCAGCCATTTTTGTATATGGCCAAGCATCAATGTTTTGTTCAATACACTTCTCTGAGGTACCCCACTGAACGTTTTGTCAATGTGATATATTAATGGCCCTGGCTGTTGTATATTTTTACATTTTGATTTACAAATGACAGAAAACATTAAGAATTATCGTGGTTCATTTTGGCTCCTCTGGTAGCAGAGTCCCTGCGAGACTCTGCAGACTTACCATTTTGTTACTGAGGAGAAAAATACACTTTATGCTGATTATTATTTTTAAAATAATAAGCAAATATGGGAACTTTAGATCTGTGTTCTGGAAGTATAATTCCTGTTTGGATTAGTTTTACGTACATCTTATTGGCAAAACATAGGCTTTTTTGTCTATCGCTTACAGTATATAATAGGATTGTAAATGATAGATGTTAATATTTATCAACATAGTAATTTATTGAAAACATGCCCTTGTTAATGTAGGACACATAATGAAACCTCACCGATCTGTGGCTGCTTTACATTTGTGGAAGGTCATAGTTTTTCAGAACTTTGGATTGAAGCTCACAAGATTGCCAAGGTTTGCAAAGAATTTTATAGTTCACAATGAGATTGTAATCCAGAGCATTTCCTGTGGGAAGCATCAGAATGCTGCTGTTTGGTATGCAATCCTAGGAATAGAACGCTGATAGTTTCCTGTGGCAAAGGAACAGCAGAGGAGACATCCTCAAGATTTGCTTCTTTTCCCCTCAGCAGTGATCTTGAACTTGCCAAGTCTCTTATGCTGCAGGAAGGAAAGTTTAGTTACAATTGTCAAAATTAGGTTGAGATCACAACTGGTTACAGATCTTCCCAGATACATAAGCATTGCTGTATGAACTAATATACTCTCAGTTTTGCATTTGCGAATTATATAGTTGCAATCTGAATTTTTGTGGTCTAGAAATTGGATTGCATTCTTTTGTGTGGTATGTGACTTCATTACAGCAAAACCTAAAATGTAGTGGAAAATCAAGGGCTTGTGAGTTGCACAAAGTATCTGGATGTCCTCTCAGGTCTTCTATGTGTCTGATGAGCAAACAAGTGCAGTGCCCAGACAAGCACAGTGATATCCTTCACTTTCAGGACCCTCGTGAATCATTTCTGCTGAACCAGGCTTCAAACACTCGTGAAGTCTACTTCAGCATGGTATAACGATTATCTTCCTGACCAGAGCCCAGTCCACTGCTGGCCTGACTCTCCAGCAGATTCCTGCCCTCACTGTTAAACTCCTACTCCTTCCCTCCCCAAACTTGTGACATTGCGTGCCAATCTTACCCTCTCAGTCACCAACATCCTCCCGAGTACTCATCCCCTCGTTCTGCCTCCAATTGCAGTTGTGTGACAGCTCCTCAACAGTTAACTCTCACCTCGCCATTCCTTCTCTTTCCCCATGTCCATCCCCTTCCCAGACCCATAACCCAAATCTATCAAACCTCCCAAATTGACTTATTTACTGGTCCCTCCCTCATCTCTCTGGTTATTAATATCCTCACCAGAGCCCTGTCAACACAACATCTAACAGTACAGGCAACCCGGCTCCGATTCCCACCGCTGCCTGTAAGGAGTTTGTATGTTCGCCCTGTTGCGAGGGTGCTCTGGTTTCCTCCCACGGTCCAAAGACGTACCAGTTGGTAGGTTAATTGGTCATTGTAAATTTTACTGCGATTAGGCTAGGATTAAATTGGGGGATTGCTGGGTGGCACAGCTTGAAGGGCTGGAAGACCCTGCTTTGCACTGCCATCTCAATAAACAAACAAATTAACAAATCTCCTGGCCCTTACCTCAGATTCGCCTGATTTAATCTGAAGACACCCCTCAATATCCCCGAGGCATTCCCTCAAGCAAGACATTTTTTGTCCTGTCACAGACAAATTATCTGTCACGCACAAACACACACATTTTATTTCCAAGACATGTTTCATTATGGTATTAACACAGGCCATATCCAGCTGTCAATCTCATGTTGATAAATGACTTTGGTGTTACTTAGAATAAAATAAAACCTTACACTGCCTCAGCATTTACTATATTATTACGTTACACTTGGAGTTGGCACAGTTACAAGGCCATCTTGCTTTTGGAAAACTTTTCTAGCTTTCCTTTCAAACGGAGATTAAAGGGACCAAAATCTCAAGTTTTAAAAAATATATATACTTCCAGGCAATTGATGTTTATTTATTGATATGAATCAAAGGAATTGCTTTCATTTTCATAAATAAATGGCGGGACATGTGAATGAGTGGCGGGGGGGGGGGGGGGTGTCATGTATTAGATGCTACTTCCTGACTTTCAGTTGCACCAATAATAAATCACATTGCAGGTGACATCATTACAAGGTAAAGAACAAAGTATTACCAGCACAACAACAACAAAATGCTGGAGGAACTCAGCAGGCCGGGCAGCATCTATGGAAAAGAGAATAGTCAATGTTTTGGGCCGAGACCCTTCCATCAGGACAAATGCCTCAATATTGCAGCTCCGCTCCTCTTTCCCCATCTAACCCCATCCGCATTCTCTCCCAATCTTTCTCCACCTGCTTAACGGCTCATTAAGTGTCTGAACGCTCTTTGTCTCAGCTGCTCCTTAGGGAGCTGGTTCCACCTTCTAAATCCTCTGCAGCTAAAGGCCTTTTTCCTGAGTTCCTATTGAATTTATTAGTGACTGTTTGATAGGTGTGGCCCTTCTGCCTGCGCCATAATTGGGAACATCCTTGCTGCATTCACCTCTCAATCAGATCGATAATCCAAACATTTTCCTTTGCTTTTCCAGAGATTGGGACCACATCTCATTCAATATTTCTTGACAAGGATAACCTCTGTACTCTACGATCTTTTTTTCTGACATGTTCTTCAATGTCTCTTTTCTCATCTATACATGGAAATCTGCTCACATTAAGTTAAAAATACCCCAGTTGTATCAGGGATGATCAATAATTTCACCCTCATTAACAACTCCACATAGTGGAGAGCGATAAGAAAGAACTAAGCCTTTCCTACCTATTCCTTTCCTCTGCCGTTTAATTTTTATACTTGGTTTTATGTGCTTATTTTCCTTACTTATCATCAATTTCAATCGTCTGAGATCTCCCTGTTCCTTTACCGCATTCAGGCACACCCTTTCCTAGGCAATTTTGGTCTGCATATTCTCCCTATCAAGATGTATCACCTGGCAATGACAGATATTATTCATGAACTGCTGAACTCTGACGTTATGTGGCTTTTAGTTGGGTGATTGATATTCTCTCCCAGTCTCTGTCCTTGGCAAAATCATTCTGCAAGGATGCGTCTGAAAGCAATTCTTGGAATATGGCCGAAGTCATGACTATCATAGGTGGAGGAGTGCAGAAATTGCTCTCTTCATCTCCAGGTTAAATTCCATGTTTTAATTTAATTTTGACATGGTTACTGAGATGTGGCTGGCTTACACACACATGAAACCTGCTCATTTCCTCTTACCCTCCCAGTGGTTCTTGCCCAACTTTGCTCCTTCCATTGACAAGGTGTGCTGGAGTCCAGTTTAGGAGTTTCAGCTGATTCACCACCACCAACCTGTGGTCAAACAGTCACAGCACAGATTCAGTGGTAGGGTTGGTCAGTGCAGCTTGGCCGGCATTCTGAAGTAAATCTTGAGATTTAACACATTGCCAAGCCCATTTCTGCTGTAGCTTAATATTTAAGGCCATGCTTACCATGAAAAGTATTTGTATAATCTATTGAATTACATACTCCCTGTTGTGCTGTTGGCAGCAATGAAGTTCCTCCACCTCTGGTGGTGTTCATTGTGTCAGTAGCTTCCTCTCAGTTTTCACTGCCTTCAGTCACGCAAGTGCTGTGCGGAGACTCAGCAATATCGTCACACTCAGATGTAGAAGAATTCTTCATTGCTGTTTCCCTAACAATATTGTTCTACCAGTCAGAGTTGTTAGCCCTGAGCTGAACCATTGACCCTGGAAGGCCAGTGGACCACTCATAGTCTGGCCTCTACACTTTGACCTATTTGGCATGGGTGACCCTCCTTTGAGCCAAAGCATAAAGCCCTGACTCCGTCAGCATAGCTGTCTGGGTCACTGAGGCACGTAAGCCCTCCAAACCATGATGAGATTGTAGTTCTCTTTGAGGTATAATCTATTGACCATGAGTTTAATAATAATTAAAGTGGCCAGTGATGCAGACAGTAAGGCTGCTGCCTCATAGCTCCAGGAACTCCAGATTCAGTCATGACCACCACTGATGTCTGTGTGGAGTTTGCATGCTCTCCCTGTGTCTGCATGAGTATGCTCTGGGTGCTGTGGTTTCCTCCAAAGTCCAAAGGATGTTGAGGTTGGTAAGTTAATAAGAGTGCAGGTGAGTTAGAGAATATTGGGGAGTTGATTGGAGTGTTGGTAGAATTTCCTCTCTTGCTCTGAGAACTAGGGGAGGCAATAACTGGCAAGAGAAAATCTGCAGGTAAGTATATAATATGGTGTTCGCACAACGTCCAAATCATGTAACATCAGATATCACAGAACGTATCGTGGACATTAAGCATTTGTAGATAAGCCTACAAGAGGAGAGGCTGTACTTGATCTGGTACTGGGAAATGAACCTGGTCAGGTGTCAGGTCTCTCAGTGGGAGGGCATTTTGGAGATAGTGATCAAAATTCTATCTCCTTCACCATAGCATTGGAGAGGGATAGGAACAGACAAGTTAGGAAAGTGTTTAATTGGATTAGGGAGAAATATGAAGCTGTCAGGCAGGAACTTGGAAGCGTAAGCTGGGAGCAGATGTTCTCAGGGAAATGTACAGCAGAAATGTGGCAAATGTTCAGGGGACATTTGTGTGGGGTTCTGCATAGGTACATTCCAATGAGATAGGGAAAGGATGGTAGGGTACAGGAACCATGGTGTACAAAGTCTGTTGAAAATCTAGTCAAGAAGAAAAGCTTACGAAAGGTTCAAAAAAACTAGGTAATGATAGCGATCTAGAAAATTATAAGGCTAGCAGGAAGGAGCTTAAGAATGAAATTCAGAGAGCTAGAAGGCATCATGAGAAGGACTTGGTGAGCAGGACTAATGAAAACAGACAGACAGACATACTTTATTGATCCCAAGGGAAATTGGGTTTTGTTACAGTCGCACCAACCAAGAATAGTGTAGAAATATAGCAATATAAAACCATAAATAATTAAATAATAATAAGTAAATTATTCCAAGTGGAAATAAGTCCAGGACCAGCCTATTGGCTCAGGGTGTCTAACACTCCAAGGGAGGAGTTGTAAAGTTTGATGGCCACAGGCAGGAATGACTTCCTATGACGCTCAGTGTTGTATCTCGGTGGAATGAGTCTCTGGCTGTGCGTACTCCTGTGCCTAACCAGTACCAGTACATATACAGGAGGCCACACAGGGAACTTCCAGTAATCCCCCCCCCACCCCTCTCCTTTACCATTCTCCATTCACATTTTCCTTTCTCACCTTATCTCCATATCTGCCCATCCCCTCCCTCTGGTGCTTTCCAACATCAACATCAACATATCACTGGATTAGCACCAGTGGCAGTTTGATGGTCATTGCAGATTTTGGGTGAAGGGCTTTTTTCCATGCACGATTACTCTATGGGGCTGTAAGGAATAGGAGCAGGAGTAGGCCATACAGTAACTGGAGGTTTCTCCTGCCTTCAATAAAATGTTTGCTAATCTGATTGGCTACCTTTGTTCCACTTTTCAGTTGATGCCTGTAAGGTTTGTTTCTGCTGTAGTCCAAAAATCTTATTTTAGTCTTAAAATATCCTAAATGAGCCTGCACGCAGAGCTTCCTAATGTAGAGAAGCCATTTATTCATACTCACTGAGAAGCAATTTCTGAGGTACTCTTTATCCAGAGAACAAATAATTCAAGATGACCCCATCAGCAAAACACCTTCTCACTGTTTACCCTCCCAGCCTCCTTGAAATCTCATAAATTGTACAGATCACTCTCTAGAGTTTTAGAAGATCAAGGAGTTTAGGCTCAGTCCTTCTGCTTAATGCAACCTCTTTTTTTACCCCAGGAATTAATCAGTGAACCTTTCTGCACTGCCTCCAAGTCAAGCATCCTTAAAAAGGAAAATAAAATTGTACCCAGAGGAAAAATCCACCCTCACCCACTCATAGTAACATAAGCACTGTAATAAGTTTCATGTTATTCTGGCTGAAATTAGTTCTAGGGCTATTTAGTACAAAGATTTAAGGAGAGTACAGACTGTTCATTAATACTAGTCAGTTTGAGATGCAGGCAGAACTTATTTAATAAATGGTGTCTTTGATCAAAGTTTGTTTTAATCAGTGGCATTCTTTACACGCTGTTATTAAATGATCTAATTCTTTGTAAATCTGCTAATATGCTTAAAGCAGCTAATACAATGATGTAATTGGCTTGATGTGGATCAGATTTCACATGATAACGTTGATTAGACTTGCTTTAGAGATCGGTTGTGCCTCGACACATAAAGTACAACTTTTGCCAAAAACTGTACCTTGCTGCACCTGTCATCAGTGCTGTAAGTCTCTCCCTGAGAATTATTTTTCCTATTTAGGAACGCATTTGATGCTTGGGAATATGGTCTCCTCTGTTGGAGGAACCAAATGAAGATTGGTTTTCAGAACACCTGCATTCAGTTTGCAAGGATAGTCCTGAGCTCCATTTGGTTTTCATTTTAATCCTCCATCCCAGTCCCTCTCTGGTCTCATAGTGCTTGAAGCATGCCCAGCTTAATCTTGAGGGAAACACCTCATTTTCCAGCATACTATGTTACAACCTTCAGGATTTAACATTGAATTTAACAATCTTAGGTCACCAGCCCTGAACAGATTGTACCAAAACTGACCAGTCCTGATGAGATGTCATCAACTTGTAACATTAGATTTGCTTTCTCCTGCCCCCCAGATTCTGCCTTACCTGCGGAGCATACTTGGTCTTGCATTCAAATTTGCTGCATCTGCCATGTTTCATATGTCACAACTCAGGCAAATTATTATCTTTCTCTTACCTCTGTTTTCATTCATTCCTTCTGTTTACACCTCCTGCAGAGAGTTCAGCAGCGATTTTACAGTGCTTATGGCCATCACTTGTGTCACTGAATCTCTTAGATTCAGTTACAAAAGTGGAGAGGATATTTCCTATGGTGGGTGAGTCTAAGACCAGAGGACACAGCATCAGAATAGTGGGATGTCCATTTAGAAATGAGATGAGGTGGAATTTCTTTAGCCAGGGAGTGGTGAATCTGTGGAATTTGTTGCCACAGGTGGCTGTGGATGCCAAGCTATTGGGTATATTTAAGGCAAACGATGATCTATTCTTGATTAGTCAGGACATGAAGGGATATGTGGAGAGACAGGAGATTGGGGCTGAAAGGTAAAATAGATCAGCCATGATGAAATGATGGAGCAGAGTCGATGGGCCAAATGGCTTAATTCGGCTCCTATATCTTATTGTCTTGGCCTCCACTCTGTCACAGACAGAACCTTTGTTCATGCTATCTCTTTCCTTCATCGCAACTTAAAACGTTTGATTTCCAAGTCATCATCTCAAAACATTAACTCTCCTTTTCTCTTTGGGTATCTCCAGCACTTTCTTTTTTTTATTTAGTTGCATGTACAGACCACTTGTAATCCACTTCCATTTCTATTCCTATTGTAATCCACTTCTACTTCTATTCCCATCTGTAATCCACTTCCACTTCTATTTCCATTTGTAAAACACCATGTACAAAATCAAGAACCATTTGAAGAGCACCCCTAAAATGTGCGACCTTCACCATGTTATTAAAAATAAATGATATTTTGTTTGATTTTAGCTGGATGCTTCTGAGACTGCTGAGATGTTATGCCTCAGCCAGTTGATTTGAATTACACTTGCAGATTCAATCTGTTTCATGTGCAGTCCAAAATGGAAATGAATGCCACCACTCAGTGGTGTTCAGGGGATATATAGCATGGTGCTATATGTGAAGGTCCATACAGTTGATTCAGATGTGTGAGTTTGAATCTCATTATGTCACTAAGGAGGTTGATTGTGACGATTAGAGGTGGATCATCCGAGTCTCAGGACACCTTGCAAGGAGTAGTGGTGTGGGCCCCACATCTTCAGCTCTTTCATTAATAACCATACTTCAGTTGTTTGGGAGGAGGGGGTTGTGGCATTGTCATGCACCTGCTAGAGCTGTTGCCTCTAATTTCAGAGTTCCAGGTTCAATCATGACCTTGGGTGCTTACCATGTGTGGTGTTCTCCCATTAACTGCACGGATTTCCTCTGGATGGTCAGGTATTTTCCCCATATCCCATAGGCATGCAGGTTATAGGTTAATTGTGAATTGCCCCTAGTGTACAGGTGAATGGTAGAACCTAGAGCAAGTTGATAAGAATATGGGTGGAAGAAAAAATTAGGTTGATGTTTTATCAGTGTAAGTAGGCTATTAATGGTTGGCAAGGACTCAATGGTGTGAGGGGGCCGTTTCTGTTCTGTATCTCCCTGTGACTCCATATATCTGACAGATTAACACAATGGGCAGTTTAACATGGAATGCCCATTGTAAGAACTAGTGCTCCTTGTGAATTGTGGATGTATGTTTAATTTGGGCTTTCCAAGAACAACAAGCCCATTAGGACTGTGTGTATTAACGGACATTTTCCCATGTCCTACAAATATCCATTGTAGAGCCCAGGCTAATCCAAAGCAGATGGGAATGCGCAAGTAGCTGTCCTCAAAACTGAGAGATTGCTTGGGCCCAATGATTTGCATAAACCTCGCATATTCACAGATCTAGATCAGATTCTTCGCATCAGCACAGGTGAGTTTGCATGGCAACACTTGCAAGACGATTTTAACCCAACAGGGCTGAGGAATGTTAAAGATGTGTCTTCCTGATCCTGCTTTAGTTTCATTTCACATCCAACTAAAAGCAGACTGATGTTAAGGACTGATGCAGCACGTAAACGTGAAATATGTTTAGAAAATGCTTTTGTTCTCCTGGGAGATGTCTATAAAATATGTTGACAGCCCATTTCCTGAGCATCAGGTTTGTTGTTGCAATTAGGTGCAGTAGTGACTTCCAGTAAATGGAATGGTCAAAGTCGAAGTACTAGATGGTTGCTGCAGAA
Source organism: Hemitrygon akajei (assembly GCF_048418815.1). Classification (NCBI taxonomy): domain Eukaryota; kingdom Metazoa; phylum Chordata; class Chondrichthyes; order Myliobatiformes; family Dasyatidae; genus Hemitrygon; species Hemitrygon akajei. Next base: position 159,099,571 of record NC_133133.1, read on the forward strand.
TTTAAGATTTTAATTTCTGGTCATTTTGATTTTTTTTCGTATTTTATTTTCATTTCCTAACTCCTTTTAAGGTTTACTTTCTTCCTGCATTACAGTGACTGATGTGGAGTGAGATCAGTTCAGTCATTAGGTGGACATTTAGTTCAGAGCTCCTTCCCCTCCCCTCACCTTCTTATTCCAGCTTCTTCCCCCGCCCTTTCCAGTCCCGACGAAGGGTCTCGGCTCAGGCATCGACTATCTATTCCTCTTCATAGATGCTGCCTGACCTCCTGAATTCCTCCAGCACTTTGTGTTTGTTCCTCTGGATTTCCAGCATCTGCAGTATCTCTCGGGTTCAACACTCTGATTTTTATCTTTCTGCAATGAAGACAGCTTCTTCGGAGGCTTACCCTGAAGACTGTGGAAAACATCCTTACATTCTTGTCCCAGAGGTTAATGGAGATGACCTGCTGAAAGTGGGATGGGGCAATGGTAGCTTGGGTTGTGGTGTGTTTTTGGTTGTTTGTGTATGGCCTCTATTGGTGATGCTCAAGGTGCTCAGTGTCTTCTGGGATGTTCTTCCTTCTCATTGAATAGTCACTTGCTAAGGATTCCCATGAGTTGGTGTGAATGTTCATCATATCACCATCATTATGTGCCGTGTTGTATGACATGGGCCATCATGGTCTATTGCCATGATTGTTCTTGGTAAATTTTTCTACAGAAGCAGTTTACCATTGCCTTCTTTTGGGCAGTGTCTTTACAAGATGGGTGACCCCAGCCATTATCAATTCTCTTCAGAGATTGTCCGCCTGGCTTCAGTGGTCCCGTAGCCAGGATTGCAATACGAACCAGCTGCTGACACGACCATCCACCGCCTGCTCCCATGGCTTCATGTGCCCCTGATCGGGGCTAAGTACCTTGTCCAGGGGTGACCCGCGGGGTAGCGGAAGTAATGAGTACCTTACACTTCCTTTAGTGGTGACGTACCTCCACCCTGCAGGTAGGAACGTTGCTTATTTTTTAATAGTAGTGATTTTAACCTCTTCAGAATCGACTGGAATTGTTTTAGTGTGAAAGGTGTAGGGAGATGGCCAGAACACCTTTTAGAATCCATACTGAGTCCTGTGAGAGAGGAGGCCGTACTGAACCCAGTCCTGGTGAGTGTAGTTGGCTGGGTGATTGAAGTGTGAGTGAGGGAACAATTTGCAGAGAGTAACCATAAAGCTGCATGTTTCAATTTACACATAGAAAGGGATCAGGATGGTCTGGGAATTTAGGCACTGAATTGCGCAAAGGTTGATTTCAATTTCAGAAGGCAGGATCTGATTTTAAAAAGTAGACTGGGGACTTGCAAGCAGGTTTATATCCAACCTGGAGTCATTCAGGTGTGAAATCAGGGACAAAGTGCTCAAATAAACATAAAAGCAAAGGTAACTTGGATGTCAGGGGATAGTTAATGCAAAAAAAAAGAAGCAGATGGCAGGTACAGAGAATTGAAACGGGAGGCCCCTGACAAACAGAGAGCGGTGAAAAAATATATGGCAATGAGGGGACTTTAAGTATTGCTTGCAAGCAAGAGCTGTGGAAAATCCGGAAGTATTTTATAAGTGTATTGAAAGGAAGTTGGCTGGGGAGAGGAATCAGAATCAGATTTACTATCACTGGCATATGTCATGAAATCTATTGTTTTGCAGCAGCAATACATAGTAATTAAAGCTATAAATTAAAATTTTAAAAAAATTAAAAATAAGTGAAATAAGTGCAAAAAGAGATGGGAAAAGTACTGAGAAAGAGTTCAGTGATTCATTGTTCATTCAGAAATATGATAGCAATTTTTCTGAAACATTGTGTGCCTTTTGGCTCCTGTACCTCTTCCTTATGGTAAAAATGAGAAGAGGGATATCATTGGTGATGGGGGTCCTTAATGATGGATGCCACCTTTTTAAAGATGTTCTGGATGCTGGGGAGGCAAGTATCCATAATGGAGTTGGCTGAATTTACAACTCTCTGCAGCTTTTTCCAATCCTTTGCAGTGGTTGCTCAATACCAGACAGTTAGAATGGTCTCCACAATACATCTGTAGAAATTAGCGTGTATCTTTGGTGACATAGCAATTCCCCCCAAGCTCTTAATGAAGTATAACCACTGTTGTGCCTTCTTTGTAATTGCATCAATATGTTGGGCCCAGGATAGATCCCCAGAGATGTTGACACCCAGGAACTTGAAACTGCTCACCCTTTCCACTTCTGATCCCTCGATGAGGACTGGTGTGTGTTCCCTCGACTTCCCTTCCCCCTTACACAAATGATTCCTTGGTTTTACTCTTGTTGAGTGCGAGGTTGTTATTGCAACACCAGTTAACCAGCTGCTTGATCTCACTCCTGTATGCCTCCTTGTCACCATCTGAAATTCTGCCAACGGTAGTTGTGCCATCAGCAAATTTATACATGCCGTTTGAGCTGTGCCTAGCTACATTGTGGGTGAAGAGAGAGTGGAGCAGTAGGCTAAGCAGGCCTCTTTGAGGTGTGCCAGTGTTGATTCTCAGCAAGGAGGAGATTTTTTTTGTGTATAGCTGTATATATGCTATATGACTGTTGGTACTGTGTTTTGCACCTTGGCCCTGCAATGACACTGTTTTGTTTGGCTGTATTCAGGTATGGTTGAATGGCAATTAAACTTGAACTTGGTGCTAATTTCTATCTGCACAGTTTGTGTTCCCCTGGTGAGGAAGTCAAGGATCCAGTTGCAGAAGGAGGTACAGAGGGCCAGGTTTTTGGAGCTTATCGATTAAAACTGAGAATATGATTCAGAGATTGGTTCCAATATCATTTCAATGTTGGAGAATTCTGTAAAGGCAGCTTTTGTGGCACATTTCTAGTGCCTTCATCTGCCTTTTGGAGAGTGTCTATACTCTGAAGCATATGGATGGACAGAGATCAATGCTCCTGGGTAGACCATAAAGATGGTGCCAGCTATGTTGTATTTTGTTCATTGAGCAGTCTAGTACAGTTATCCAAAGCAATGGTAAATGTAGTCATTGATGTCTGCCTGTGCAAGGACATGGCTCCTGAGATACGGAAAATTATATTCCTACAGATCTTGTTGTGAACTCCAATTGCTAAGAGAGGAAGCTGTGCTGAGTATAGGGGAAAGTTAGTGGAAATCTTTATCTTCTGAATGTTTTGTGCCATTCATGGAGCCAATTGAAAGTCATCTTACTGAATTGCTGCCCAGCCTGTAAGGACAAAGAAAGATAGACTATTTTTTCTTTTAAATTTACATTTGAGGGGATATTGATTGGAATTACCAAGTATCACTTCCATTGAAATCTATATGAAACAAATGATATTTTCACTATTAATGAGTTCATCATATGTGACTGAAAAGGATTTACTACAATTTTCATAAAAATGCATTCTGAATAGAAAACCATTGGTAAGAGCACTTGAAAACGTCTCCAGTTTCTGCAGAGACTGCTATTTCTTTGTACAGGGTAGAAAGCAGCAAGCTGAGGCCTGTAGGGCAGAGGTATGCAAAATGAGGCAATTCTTTCTTGAATCGAGTTAAGAAAGCTTATGGAGTGTTAGCTTTCATAAGTCGAGGGATAGAGTTTAAGAGTCGTGGGGTAATGATGCAGCTCTATAAAACTCTGGTTAGGCCACACTTGGAGTACTGTGTCCAGTTGTGGTCACCTCACTATAGGAAGGATGTGGAAGCATTGGAAAGGGTACAGATGAGTTTTACCAGGGTGCTGCCTGGTTTAGAGTGTATGCATTATGATCAGAGATTAAGGGGGCTAGGGCTTTATTCTCTGGAGGGAAGGAGGATGAGAGGAGACATGATAGAGGTATACAAGATATTTAGAGGAATAGAGTGGACAGCCAGCGCTTCTTCCCCAGGGCACCACTGCTCAATACAAGAGGACTTAGCTTTAAGGTAAGGGGTGGGAAGTTCAAGGGGGATATTAGAGGAAGGTTTTTTACTCAGAGAGTAGTTGGTGCATGGAATGCACTGCCTAAGTCAGTGGTGGAAGCAGATACACTAGTGAAATTTGAGACTACTAGACAGGTACATGAAGGAATTTAAGGTGGGGGGTTATATGGGGGGCAGGGTTTAGGGGTCGGCACAACATTGTGGGCCAAATGGCCTGTACTGTGCTGTATTGTTCTTTGTTCTTTAATTGTTGGTCACAAAGAAGAAAATTCTCTGACGCTCAATAACTAAAGGTTACCTGTATGGAGTTATTGAGTCATCATGGTGAGAAGGTTCTATATTCAGCCTCTCTTCTCTTAAAACGAGTGAGCTCAGCTGAGACAGCTTTTGGAGCATTGCAGAATCTTTAGTATGAGTCCCCAGGCAGAGAAGAACCGTCAAAATTTCTGCTAGGTACTTACATGAAGTGACTCATGTCAATTCTTCTTTGTGGATGGGAACAGTCTTATCTGCTTTATAACCCTTTCCACTACCAACCAATGATGTATAATGGGCATGATTTTCCCTTGGCAAAGATGCAGAGAGCAGGATTAACCGTGCACTTGGCTTTCTCAAAAAGCCTTTGACTCCATCACTCAGGAGAATACTTCTCAAATTTGCCAGCCCTCAAGAACTCACTAACATTAAACATCTGTCACAGGGTACCAGGCAAAATGTGATGTAAATGTAAAACATTGGCTCCATCACAGAGCAAATCCTGGTGCCGATTGGAGTCAAATTAGATTATGTCATTAGCACCAAAAGACTTCTTGACCTTTGTTACAATAGCACATACAGTCACAGAATTATATTAACACAAGTCCCTGAGTGACATGCCACTTTTTCTTACTGGAGTGGAATTTATCTGTAGCTTGAACAAGGAATTATTTGATTTTTGTCAAATTCCCTCCAGAACCAAGACTCCCCTAACACTGATTTTACAATTTGCAGATGATAGCTGCGTATCTGCATACTCAGAAAACCAGGCCAGTACTGGACCTCGAGAGAGAATTTTTAAAATGTCTAAGGCATGGCTTTTTAGAACAGCTTGTTGAGCCCACTAGGGGATCCGCGGTGCTGGATTGAGTGTTGTGCAATGATCCGGAGGTGATAAGAAAGCTTAAGGTTAAGGAAGCCTTAGGGAACAGTGATCACAATATGATTGAGTTCACTTATAAATTTGAGAAGGAGGAACTTCAATGTGTTGGTATTTCAGTGGAATAAAGGAAATTACCATGGCATGAGAGAGGAACTGGCCAAGGTTGACTGGAAAGGGACACTAGCAGGAAGGACAGCAGAGCAGCAGTGGCTGGAGTTTGGAAGGTGCAAGACAGATATATTCCAAATAAGAAGATATTTTCGAATGGAAGAAGGACACTACTGTGGCTGACAAGTGAAGTCAGAGCCAAAGTAAAATCAAGAGAGGGCATCCAAGGAAGCCAAAGCTAGTGGGAAGATAGAGAATTGGGAAGTTTTTAAAAACTTGCAGAAGGAAACTAGGAAGGTCATTAGGAAGGAGAAGATGAATTATGAAAGGAAGCTGAGGCTAATATCAAAGAAGATACTAAAAATGTAGCGGTGTGCTACACACAGCGCTGGAATAACGACACGCAGACGGTGAGTTGCAGTTGCGTAAAAGATTTATTCAAACTTCGCGGCCTCGCTTTTAAGCCTTCCCGTTTCTGCCCTCCCCGGATATTCACAGTCCCTTCCCGTGCGCGGGCTTTTCCCCTTGCTGGTGAAGAAGGCCTGGCGCCCTTTTTGGGGCTGGCCTCTCTGCCAGCGCGCGCCATTTTGTGAGCCGGTTCGAGTGCGCTGGAAAGTGGGTCACCACAAAAGCATTTTAAATATATAAAGGGTAAAAGAGAGCGAGGGTAGATATAGGACCAATAGAAAATGACGCTGGAGATACTGTAATGAGAGACGCAGAGGTGGCAGAGGAACTGAATGCATATTTTGCATCAGTCTTCACAGTGAAAGACGTCTGTAGTATACCGGACATTCAGGAGTGTCAGGGAAATGAAGTATGTGCAGTGAACATTACTACTGAGAAGGTTCTCAGGAAGCTTAATGGTCTAAGGATGGAGAAATCTCCTTGATCTGATGGAATGCACCCTCGGGTTCTGAAGGCAGTAGCTGGAGAAGTTGCGGGGGCACTAACAAGGATCTTTCAAGAGTTGATAGACTCTGACTTTGTACTGGATGACTGGAAAATTACAAATGTTACTCCACTACTTAAGAATGGTGGCAGGCAGCAGAAAGGAAACTATAGACCTGTTATCCTGGAAGTTGTTGAAATCGATTGTTAGGGATGAGATTATGGAATACCTGGAGGCATATGACAAGATAGGCCAAAGCCAGCATGGTTTCCTGAAAGGAAATTCCTGCCTGACTAACCTACTGCAATTTTTTGAGGAAATTACAAGCAAGGTAGACAAAGGAGATGCAGGAGTGGGAGCGGTCAAGGGCTGGAGTAGAAAGAATCTGATAGGATTCCACTGTTGACTCCTTCACTAAAATGTAAGAGAAAGACTTTAATTCCCTTGAAATGCACTGATAGTTTACAGCCAGTATGCCATTGATCTGAAATATTACCGTTTCTCTTTTCACAGATGCTGCTTGACTTGCTGAATTTATTTTTGGACTTTCAGCTTTGTAGTTTTTTGATATTATTTAACGTACTTGTAAGCAATTTTTTTCTAAACGATGTTAATAGTTAGTGCACAAATTCTTTTAATTGGCATTTTGATTGAATGTTTTGGGGGGGGGGTGGGGAGAGTAAGATGTTTGGAACAAGAAGCCTGGCCGTGTCTTTTTATTTTCATCTTCATGACATTTACACACAGGTGGACACATTTTAGTGCCAAGTTGAGAAGACAGGGTAAAAGGAATGATATAAAACTGCAGATCTTACTTTCAAGATGGCAAAGGGCAAACAGTTGGCAACTGATTCCATCAAATAGCAAATTGATCCAAGATGGCGGCGTGACACGGCTTGCAGCGGCCACTCCAGAACTGATTATCTGTTATTTGTGAAGTGGGGTGCCGTGTGCAATCATAATCGATTGAAAACGGACGTGGGAGCATGGAGGAACATCGAGAAATCTCCAGGAAGACCTTCTTCATTGCTGCTGCTGCCGTGAGGTCCAGGACTCTGCTGGGAAGAACAGGCCCCCAGTCCTCGGGGTCGCTTTGCCGATGGCCGTTGGCGGGGCCGTCTTAATACGCTCGGCAGAGGATGGTGCTCGGAGAAGCTGTGCCGGAGGGGATGGTCGTCGGCTTGGAGGTTCGATGGACTCAGGTCGCTTTCGGTGTGTGCTGCGTCTGCGAGGCTGAGTTGGGCGGCGCCTTGAAGTCCATAGCGGGGGTACTCCCTTCTGCCACCTGCGTGGGATGGCAAGTCTGTCGGGACCCTGGGGACTTGTGGAAACTGTGGTGATTTCTTTTGAACTTACAGTCCTTTAACATCTTGGACTATTTTTACTGTGTCCATAGTCTGTTTTTTTTAATCAATTATGCTATTGTTTGCACTGTTGTAACTATATGTTGTAACTATGTGGTTTTGTGCAGGTCTTGTAGCTTTAGTTTTTGGTCTTGTTTTTGACGGTAGCGCGATATTAATACGCAGCAGCCTCTCCGGACTCTGGATTGGGGATTGCCAAACGTTACATGGATTTTCTGGTGTAGTCTGTTTCGTCATATGCTTTTGTGATAGCATTCTGGGCGAACGTTGTCTCATTTTTTAACTGCATTGCATTTGTGGTTTCTAAATGACAATAAACTGAATCTGAATCTGAATCCTCTTATCAAGCATAGGTTTTGCTATACAGAGCTAGTTCAAGCAGCAGGTTAAGCCAAATCATCAACTCTCCCCGAGACTGAAAGCAAACCAAAATCCACTGAGCTGCAATACAGTACTACAATATGGAAATGAAGCATATTGAAAGTGTTAAATTAGTATTGGAAAGTAGATTGTTCCTGTCAAACTACTTGAAGAATATACCAAAGGCAAATAAAAGATGTTGTTATCAATTATCAGAAGTCTTTTATTTAATACATAAATCTGAGGTATTTTTGTTCAGAATGCATTTTATGAAACTATCCCATTGTGCCAGATTTCCTGTAGTTTTATCCATCGGATTGTTATGCATTGTGTTTGTCTTCAAATGCTGGTTTAGATTTATCAGTTTGCAGATAATTACAGGATGCTTTGCTGCAGCAGATGAGTTTGCTATTTGACTCATTTGTAATCATATTACTGTACCAGCATTTAGCAGAAAGATGGTCTTGTTTGTGAAAAGTATTATTAGAGCAAAATACTTAAAACAACGCACTTCTGTGATAATTTTATATTAATTAATGTTCTTTTCCTTTTGAGTCTTAGGCAACTCTGGAAACATTTCCAGTAATCCTTCTTCTCAAGGCAGGAGGTTTGTAGGCTGTTCTCTTGCAATATGCTACAACAGTGGTCCCCAACCACTGGGCCGCAAAGCATGTGCGAGGAAACAATATGATTTGGTGATATGAAACGATATGAGTCAGCTGCACCTTTCCTCATTCCCTGTCACGCCCACTGTTGATCTTGAACGCACGTGAGGTCATTACCCACGCGATGTCATCAGTTGCCTAACCGCAGTGATACCCGCGTGCCAGGGATCACTGATTGGCCTCAGGTAATTGGCCGCCTCGTGCGGCCAGCGAGAAGTGCCGTTGCTGCTGGCCTGGAGCGCGGACAGATGGGCGCTGCCTCTAAACCTGTTTAGCACACCGAATGTTCATGAGGAACCCGGTGCTAAAATATTCACAGAGGACCTAATTCAGGCTCAGAGTTTCGTAAGTAGCAGAGCAGCTGCCTCGCTGTGATCTACTGAAAGTCATCCCTCAAGCCAAACTTTTGCAGGCCGATAAATACTACCTACCTACAAGGGGGGTGGGCACGTGCTGTCGCACTCCTTGTTCGGTTGGTCGCTCTCCCCGGACTGTGACCGCCACAGCCCCGGGACAGGGACCTCCAGCCCTTACCTTGTCCTCTCACTGGTGTGTTGCAATGATCTTATATGTTCATATGAGGAAAATATGTGCTGTGTGTTTAATATCCAAACGTTACGATGCTATTGACTTACAAGTGTGTTATAATTGACTTATCACTATATTCATGTGAGGAAAATATGCGCTGTGTGTTTAATATTAAATTCATTACATAAACCCTTTTAGAAACAAAATTGAGTGTATTAGCCACTTATAAGTGACTTATAGTTGACTTATCACCTATATTCCAGCTACCCACCCCCCATCGGTCAGTCCACAAGAATATTGTCAATATTAAACCGGTCCGCGGTGCAAAAAAAGGTTGGTGACCCCTGTACTACAAGGTGAATGTTGAATTTGAACCAATAGATCAGAAGTTGCTGGACCAGGGTATCTCCAGACACCTGTTGTTACCTAGGTATACATGAGCTCTGCAGCTCAGAAGACTTTTTGTCACAGAAGTTGCTGGAAGTGAGAGCAGAGAGAAGAGAGAAACATGCAGGACTTTTACCAGTAAGGTTCAGGAAGGAGAGATAAACAGACAAAACTGGAGACAGGGAGTGGAAAAAGTCATTGTTTAACTGGGAAGGAAAACTAAAGAGTGAACCATTAGATAGAGAGAAGGATGAGGCAGAAATAAATAATTAAAATTTAAATGACATTTCTTAAACTTGGCATGGAAAAATAAAGGAAAGAGACTCCTTACATAAGATAGTTAATTTACACTGCTGGAGAGGTTGATTGGGAGTAATTATGACTATTGGATAGCACAGCTTAGTGGTTAAATTACTGGATTAACATTTAGAGACAAGTTAACTAAATGTATCTGGAATAAAAAGCTGTTTGTTAGTATTGATAACCATAACACCTTGGATTTTCATAGTAATCACTTTCCTAGATAAATACCCCTCAAGAAAGGGAATCTGGTGCCATTATCTGTTTTTACTTATTTTTGGTTTGGCCCCCTTGTAACGGTTGATGCTTTATTGCCCCCCCCCCGTCCAATATTAACAACGTCCCCCGTTAACAGCTCATTTTTGGTATTGGGGGAGTGGAGATGGACAACAAATGCTACAGTAGCTCCATCCCTTCAGCCAATAACATAGTCCCATTTGTGCAAAGATTTTTAGTGCATGTTGTTATTAATTGTAAATACCCCCAGCAGTTAAAACCATATAAAAATAGTGACTTCCTCTTGCTCGGTGCATGTCGATGAGAGAGGGTGGAATGCCGATTCCGTGAATCTAAATCAGAAAGAGCAACATTCTTATTAATGATTTAAAAATTAGATTAGATTGGGTTTATTTGTTATCTGTACATCAAATCTTCAAAAAGAACGGTGTTTGCAGCAATGACCAACTCATTTGAAGATGGGCTCTGGGCAGTCTCTAGTGTCGCCATTCTTCCAGCGCCCATAGAGCACGCCCACAACTCACTTAACCTTAACCTATACGTCTTTAGGAATGTGGGAGGGAACTGGAGCACCTGGTGGAAACTCACTCAGTCACGGGGAAAAAAGGTCAAACATTTTCCAAACGGTGGTGGGAACTGAACTCATATCTCACAGCTGTCACTGTACTGACTGCCACACTGCCCTGACTGGGTACAGCAGATCAAGCCTTTGAAGCCCAATCTGCTCTGTAGTGGGACATTTACTCTACCATGACACAGATCCATGTACCCATCTTAGCTCCGTATCCCTTAGTACTTTGGCCAACGAAAAGCTATCAGATTTAGATGTAAAATTAATTCTTAACCTAAGATCAGTTTGCCTTCTGTGAAAGGACTTTGCAAACCTCTTCCACCATTTTATGCTTGACATCGGTGGTTGGGAAGTTGTTGGACTCGATTGTCAAGGATGAGGTTACAGAGTACCTGGAGGCATATGACAAGATAGGCAGAACTCAGCACGGTTTCCTTAAAGGAAAATCCTGCCCGACAAACCTAGTGCAATTTTTTGAGGAAATTACAAGTAGGCTAGACAAGGGAGATGCAGTGGATGTTGTGTATTTGGATTTTCAGAAGGTCTTTGACAAGGTGCCGCACATGAGGATGCTAAACAAGATAAGAGCCCATGGAATTATGGGAAAGTTACATACGTGGATAGAGCGTTGGTTGATTGGCAGGAAACAGAGAGCGGGAATAAAGGGATCCCATTCTGGTTGGCTGCTGGTTACCAGTGGTGTTCCATAGGGGTCTGAGTTGGGGCTGCTTCTTTTTACGTTGTATATCAACGATTTGGATTATGGAATAGATGGCTTTGTGGCTAAGTTTGCTGATGATACAAAGATAGATGGAGTGGCCAGTAGTGCTGAGGAAACAGTCTCCAGAGAGTTTTGGATAGATTGGGGGAATGGGCAAAGAAGTGGCAAATGAATTACAATGTCGGAAAGTGTATGGTCATGCACTTTGGTAGAAGAAATAAACGGGCAGACTATTATTTAAATGGGGAGAGAATTCAAAGTTCTGAGATGCAACGGGACTTGGGAGTCCTCGTGCAGGATACCCTTAAGGTTAACCTCCAGGTTGAGTCGGTGGTGAAGAAGGCGAATGTAATGTTGGCATTCATTTCTAGAGGAATAGAGTATAGGAGCAGGGATGTGATGTTGAGGCTCTATAAGGCACTGGAAGACCTCACTTGGAATACTGTATGCAGTTTTGGGCTCCTTATTTAATAAAGGATGTGCTGACATTGGAGAGGGTTCAGAGAAGATTCACTAGAATGATTCCGGGAATGAGAGGGTTAACATATGACCACTCTTGGACTGTACTCCTTGGAGTTTAAAAGAATGAGGGGGGACCTCATAGAAACATTTTGAATGTTGAAAAGCATGGACAGAATGGATGTGGCAAAGTTGTTTCCCGTGGTGGGGGAGTCTAGTACGAGAGGACATGACTTGAGGATTGCAGGGCGCCCATTCAGAACAGAGATGTGTAAAAAAAATTTTTAGCCAGAGGATGGTGAATCTATGGAATTTGTTGCCACGGGCAGCAGTGGAGACCAAGTCATTGGGTGTATTTAAGGCAGAGATTGATAGGTATCTGAGTAGTCAGGGCATCAAAGGTTATGGTGAGAAGGCGGGGGAATGGGACTAAAGGGGAGATTGGATCAGCTCATGATGAAATGGCAGAGCAGACTCGATGGGCTGAATGGCTGACTTCTGCTCCTTTGTCTTATGGTCTTATGTGTTGGAATGTGTTCATTTCTGAAAGGCCTTTAAAGCTTATACACTAATCCACAGTTTCCCCAACCAGGGTAGTTTCTCCCAATCAGGTTCCCCTATCCGTATTGAAAGTATAGATCCTCGCCTGATGTTGCTACAATATTTAGGCGTAAATAACAGAGAACTCCATTAATCTCATTGTTATTTTGACAGCAAATATGGGTTCATTGAAATTCTGCAATTGGAAGGAATTGATTGCAGATGTCAACAATGATAGAATGCAACAAGTGCCTAGTTTGTGATTTGGCAGGTGATAGTTTAGCTCACACTCAAAGCTTCGAATTTGATTAACCTTCATTTTTAGTGATTTATTTATCGTTCATTCCTGACCTAAAGGACTGGAAGACAAAGCAGACAAAGACAAAACAAAAGTCAGGAGGTAGAGGACATATTTTGAGCACTGCAGCATGTACTATTTTATATCGTATTATTTATTCATGAGGAGTTGGCTTTAATTGGAAGGGCCAGCATTTCTTAACCCTTCAGCCATCTTCAGAAAATGGTGAAGAGCCATCTGTTTGATTTCATACTGTGGTTAAGCTGAAGGAATGAAAATATACTTCTGTATTAAGGTACTGTGTTACTTAGAGGAAACTTGAAATTGATGACATTCGTTTTGTACTACTTGCCCTGGTATTTATGGATAAAGTCATCATAAACTGGGGCCAGGCTGTCCAGAAAGCATGGTGAGTTGCTAATGTACGGGTGAGAGTTTATGGTGAGAATTAGGCCATTTTGGCCCATTGAGTCTGCTCCACCATTTCATCATGGCTGATCCAATTTTCCTCTCCTGCTTTACCCCTGTATGCCTTCATGCCCTGACTAGTCAAAAATCTATCAGCCTTTTCCTTAAATATACGTAAAGACTTGGCCTCCACAGCTGTCTGTGGCAATGAATTCCACAGATTCACCACTCTGGCTAAAGAATTTCCTCTTCATCTCTGTTCTAAAAGGACACCCCTCTATTCAGAAGCTGTGTCCTCTGCTCTTAGACTCTCTCACCATAGGAAATATCCTCTCCACATCCACTCTATCAAGGCCTTTCACCATTTGATAGCTTTTAATGAGGTCGCCCCTCATGCTTCTGAATTCTCGTGAATTCAGGCCCAGAGGCATCAAATGCTCTTTATATGATAAGCCATACAATCCCAGAATAATCTTTGTGAACCTGCTTTGAACCCTTTCCAGTGTCAGCACATCCTTACTAAGACATGAGACTCAAAACTGCTCACAATGCTCCAAGTAAGACCTCACCAGTGCTTTATAAAGTCTCAAGAGTACACCCTTGTTTTTATATTCGAGTCCTCTTGAAATAAATGCTAACATTGCATTTGCCTTCCTCATCACAGACTCAACCTGGAAATTAACCTTCAGGGAATCTTGCACAAGGACTCCCAAGTCTCTTGGTGCCTCAGTTTTTTTTTCTCTCCATTTAGAAAATAGTGAATCCTTTCATTTCTTTGACCGAAGTACATGACTGTACACTTTGTGACGCAGTATTCCATCCACTGTTTCTTTGCCCATTCTTCTAATCTGTCTAAGTCTTCCTGTGGCCTCTCCACTTCTTCAAAGCTACCTGCCCTCCACCTTCCTTCGTATCATCTGCAAATTTTTCAACAAAGCCATCAATTCCATCATCCAAATTACTGACATATAACATAAAAAGAATTGATCCTAACATAGACCTCTGTGGAACACCACTATTCATCAGCATCCAACCAGAAAAGGCTTCCTTTATTCCCACTCTTTGCCTCCTGCCCTTCAGCCACTGCTTTATCCATGCTAAAATCTTTCCTGTAATACCAAGGGCTCGTAGCTTGTTAAGCAGCCTCATGTGTGGCAATGAACTGCTGCTGGTGGAAGAGATGGTGAATAGTTATATTTAAGTTGGTGAATCAGTTCAACTAGGATACTTTGGATATTTTTATGCATCCTGAATATTGGAATTGCATGCATCCCATAAGTGACCCTATTCCATTATACTCCTAAACTTGTGGAATGGTTTTCCTGAATTACTGAATTTGCAACATTCCTGAATGGTGGAATGTTCATGGAATTAAGAAATGAATTACTTCTGCAGATTGTCCAGCACCTGGCCTGCTTTGTTGGTAGTATTTACGTAGCTGGCTTTGTGGTGCTTGATTCCAGTCATAAATTGGACAGCATTGTAGCATAGTTAGTGTAACACTTTACAGCACCAGTGACCTGGGTTCCGTTCTTGACGTTGTCTGTAAGGAGTTTGTACATTCTCATCGATTTCTCGAACTTCTGGTAATGCCCTCCCCCTTCACCATTTCCCATCCCCTTTTCCCTCTCTCACCTTATCTTCTCGCCTGCCCTTCACCAACGTCTGGTGCTCCTCTCTTCTTTCTTCCATGCCTCTCTGTTCTCTCCTATCAGATTTCACCTTCTCCAGCCTTGTATCTCTTTCAGCAATCAACTTTCCAGCTCTTTATTTCATCCCTTTCCCTCCCAATTTCACCGATCACCTTGTGTTTCTCTCTCCCCTCTCCGCACCTTTTAAATCTACTTTTCATCTTTTTATTTCTCCAGTCCTTCAGAAGGATCTAGGCCTGAAACGTCGACTGTACTTTTTTTTTCCCATAGATGCTGCCTGCCTGGCCTGCTGAGTTCCTCCAGCATTTTGTGTGTGTTGCTCCCCATGACCACGTGGGTTTCCTCCCACATTACAAAGATGTTATGTATGGGTCAGTAAGTTAATTAGTCATATGGGTGTAATTGGGTGTCACAGGGCTGTTGGGCCGGAAGGACCTGTTACTATAATGTATCTCTAAAATTAAAAATAACTCTTCTGAGGAACTGAATACATAAACAGAGAATTTATGTTCATTAATATAAGGCATTGGTGAGATAACACCTGGAATACTGTCCACAGCATTGGTCTGCTTATTTAAGGAAGGACATTAACACATTGGAAGCAGTTCAGGAAGGTTTCATGCAGTAATACCTATCATTGGCAGGAAATATTCAATTTGATAAGGTATTATACCCACTGGAGTTTTAAAAAATGAGAATGGGCTTCATTGAACATGTATGATCCAGTGGAATCTTGACAGGCGGTTTGTGGCGATCATCTTGCAGATACAAACTAGATGACAGTGTTTTTTTTAAAAAAAGGGGGTCACCCCTTTGGGACAGAAATGAGGCAGAAGTGTCATGAATCTTTGGAAAATTCATTCTGAAAGGGTGGTGGAAGCGGAATATCTCCGAGGTAGAGGTATAGCAGTATTTAATAAGGGAGCTGCCAGTGCAAGGATTCTGCAGATAAATTGCATCTGTTCCTGAACCCTGTCTTCTTATAAGGTGTTTGCTTTGCAGCTAAAACAAAGCAGATTTGAGTCAATAGGTCACAAGTAAAGTGCTCATTTCCAAAAAGGGGGTGTCTCATCGCTTTCCTTTCACATTCAATGACACTGCCATCAGTAAACTTCCCTTTAAGTTGTATGCCATTCTGACTTTTAAATGTACCACTATCTGTTTATTGGATTAGGAGTCTGCAGCGAAGGGAACTATCACCACACAGGCTGTCATGTTCACGGACAGGATGCTGTCAGGACATACTGCCTTTGATGTACCTGGTTCATTCACCTGTTTCTTAAATCGTGGAGTCAATCAAAGTGGCTGAAGATCGGCTTTGGTGATGGTAGGACCTCACTATGTTGAGCTGGATCACCTACTGGAAACTTCTTGCTGATGATAGTTTCAAGTTATCCAGCTTTCTTCAGATTTTTTTTCTGATCCACTTGCTCCTCGCTGCTGTTGTCCTTCATAACACAGTATCTCCTGATTAGTTGTTTAGTTGCCTGCACCAACCGTTCTTATGGACTTTGTGAGAACATCTTATACAATGTGACTGTTTCTCTGCCGTGACTTACAGGATTTCAGCTATTTAAATAAGCAAATAAGTTTGAAGTGAATTTATTATCAAAATACATGTATGCCATCACATACTGTACAACCCTGAGATCCGTTTTCTTGTGAATGTACTCAGTAAATCCAACAACCATAATAGAATGGATGAAAGATCTCACCCAACAGGGTGGATGAACAACCAATGTGTAAAAGACAACAAACTGTGCAAATACAAAAGAGAAAATAATAATAATAATAATAAGAAATAATAAATAAGCAATTAATATCTAGGACATGAGATGAAGAGTCCTTGAAAATGAGTCCATACCAGTAGGTTGTGGGAACATTTCAGTGATGGGGCGAGTGAAGTTGAGTCAATTCAACCCCACTGGTTCAAGAGCTTGATGGTTGAGGGGTGCCTGAACCTGGTGTAGGAACAGTTATTAGCCCTCAACCATCAGGAATGGTACCAACTGGTTTAGAGCAGCATCACTTTCTTTGGCTTTGGGTTCAGAGTATAAATCTGTTTAATCACTTGCAATAACCTGGAGGATTATTTGAACTTCCATTGCTGCCTCTTGTGAAGGGTTCCAGCTTCTAACTGTTGGATCGTAGGCCAGTACAGCACCTACAGCCCACAATACTGCGCCAAACTAATCTTCTGTAATACTCTGGTTTCTGACCATGAGAGGGTTATACCTACATAATCTAACTATAATTAGTTCTCACGACCAGACTATGTAACAATTTCTTCCCCCAAGCTATCAGACTCCTCAATACCCGAAGCCTGGACTGACACCTTGCCCTATTGTCCTGTTTATTATTTATTGTAATGCCTGCACTGTTTTTGTGCACTTTATGCAGTCCAGTGTAGGTCTGTAGTCTAGTGTAGCTTTCTCTGTGTTTTTTTTTACATAGTTCAGTCTAGTTTTTGTACTGTCATGTAACACCATGGCCCTGAGAAACGTTGTCTCATTTTTACTATGTACTGTACCAGCAGTTATGGTCAAAATGACAATAAAAGTGACTTGACTTAATTATCTTATCAGTTTGTTGTGATAATTCAAAAATGGCAATAAGTACGATTCGACCAGCTTTAGCATCGAAAATATATCACATGATTTTCATCTGAAATCTCTCCCTTTCTATTTTTTTTTCCCAAAATCTCTTTCACTTACCTGAAATCTCACTAAATAACTCAGATAGGCATCTTGGTCAGCATGGTTGAGTTGGGCCGAAGGCCTGTTTCCATGCTGTGTTTCTCTCTCTTTCTCTCTTTTTTTTCTCTCTCTCTCTTTCTTTCTGTCTCTGTCTTTCTCTCTTACATACACACACACACACACAGACCTGTACACACGTGCAGAATTTCTTCACAGAGCCTTTTTAAAGGATCATCAATAAATGATTTTGTTTACATTATGTCATGCTTGTCAGCTTGGCTTCATGGTAATGTTTCCCTTTAGATTACAGGTTGACTGGACAAACACTGTTTGAACGATTTCGCCATTTCATCTAGCCTGGTACTTTAGTACAGAGGCAGTGGGGCATTGCTGGGATGCATTAATGATGTATTTAACCAAGATTCTATCTCTCTGTTCCGTTGGTTGCAAAAGACTCATTGCCCTACTTGAACAAACATTTCCCAATAAAACAAACAATCAATTTGCTTGCTGTCTTCTCATTGTTGCTTGTAGATATTTGCTGTTTGTTTCCATAAGTTTCTTATGTTTCTCTGGTGACAGAACTATGTTAATTCAGTCTTTTTGACAACACTGTATCTGCCCAAGAGTTGGATGTAAATCTGGGTTTATTCACATATGTTTTACTCAAAATACAAAGAACTTAAGATAGAATGGCACTGAACGTATGACTGAAACTAGTCCCATTTTAAGCTGAATATTTTCCATAGAAGTGCAAGCAGTGGAAGATAATTCAGCATGAAATATGTGAATGAATTCAATCTCAGTTGTTTGGAGCAGGCTTAACAGTAGAATTGCCCAGATGTGTAAATTTCATCAATGAATTTGCATGGTTGACATCTGCAGCCTAATTAATTCGTGGTAAATACTTTGGGATTTCCGAGCATGTGAAGAGCACTATGTAAACTTAAGTTCTTGCTGGTCTGTTAGCAGAGAAGGAATAGAGGAGGAGTGCAGGGTAAATGAAGCGGAAATGTGGGACCTTCTTCATTCTTCGTCATAATGGCATACAGAGTTCTCTGACTTAATAGAAGAACTGGACTTAATATTTGTATCCAAGTCAACAAATCCCTCATTTGACTTATCTCCGAGTTCCTGTAACTCCTCCGACGTGTTCTTTGCGTGTTGCTACAATACTGTGATTTAATTACACCCTTGGAAACCTTCTGGCATCAAAGAGGCCTTTTACATTTCCATATCACTTATCCTTGTGACATCTCGTGTGTTCTTGGACTCTCTTGTAATAGATTTCCACTTCCTTCTGTATTTTGCTGGGAAAACAAGCCTACCCTTCACCAATTTAACTGAGCCTGACAAGAAGGCAGGACTACAGATGTGTTACTTGAATAAGGAAGGGGATCTGAATAGGATTAACAGAGGATTTTACAGTGTGTTTTACAGAGCTCAGTGCACCTGGTGATAACAACAACTTGGAATGACGCAACACTTTACAGTGAGAAACAGATGTTTCAAGGCGCCTTACTTTGGCAGTAGTTGAGAATGGACTTAGTTTTATGAGTGTAATGACGAGGGAAAGTCGCAAGGGCTTGGGCAGTAGTGTGGTTTGCGAGAACGTTTTCAAATGTGAACACGTATAAAGTTCAAGGAGGAAATTTGAGGGAGATTCCCAGAAGGCTGAAGGTTGGATGGTTATTAGTGGTGAGGAGAAAGTGTAGCCAGAATCTGAGGATTGGACTAGGTAGGAGGTAAATGGCTTTATACGGGGTCTCTGTGGCAATTGGTTGGCATGGATATGGAATTCAGATTTCTTTGGACAAGACCTCATAGTAAGGTCATTGTTTAAATGGTCTGGGAAGTCCTTGGGCAAGGGGAGATTCTAGGGAGGTGATCTAGGTGCCAAGCTTTTTTTTTTACAGGCTTGATCATATGGCTGGAAAAGGGGTTGATATCAGCAGTGGGCCCAAAACCCGGAGCTATTAGTTATCAATTATTTGATGTTAAACATGCAGTCTGTTTCCTGTGAGGAGCCGGCTTAGAATAGACTGGCTTGCCAGTAAAGGGAAGCCAAAAGGTACAGGTAAGTGTTAGTTTCTGCTCATTGACAAAAGTAATACAAAAAAAAAGTGATGAGAACAGGGCTGGTCACAGGTGTGAACTGTCAGTGGTAGAAAAACATAGAAAACCTACAGCACAATACAGGCCCTTCGGCTCACAAAGTTGTGCCGAACATGTCTCTACCTTAGAAATTACTAGGGTTATCCATAGCCCTCTATTTTTCTAAGCTCCATGTACCTATCCAAAGGTCTCTTGAAAGACCCTATCATATCCGTCTCCAGCACCGTTGCCGGCAGCCCATTCCACGCACTCACTACTCTGCAGAGAAAAAAAAGCTTACCCCTGATATATCCTCTGTACCTACTCCCCTGCACCTTAAGCCTGTGTCCTCTTGTGGCAACCATTTCAGCCCTGGGAAAAAGCCTCTGACTATCCACATGATCAGTACTTCTCATCATCTTATATGCCTCTATCAGGTCACCTCTCATCCTCCGTTGCTCCAAGGAGAAAAGGCTGAGTTCACTCAACCTATTCTCATAAGGCGTGCTCCCCAATCCAGGTAACATCCTTGTAAGTCTCCTCTGCACCCTTTCTGTGGTTTCCACATCCTTCTTGTGGTGATCATTTCTGATTGAATATCGCAAGAACACATCAAGACACAGTGGGAGAGTAAGACTATCCCCTCCCAACTTCTTCTTTCACACCCTCACCTACTCGCTCACCTTCTGTCTCGCCTGGTCTCGTCTATTGCCTACCAGCTTGTATTCCTTCCCCTCCCCCCCCCCCCCCCCACCTTCTTATTCTGGACTTTACCCCTTGCCTTTCCTGTCTTGATGAAGAGTCTCGGCCTAGAACATTGATTGTTCATTCCCCTCTATAGATGCTGCCTGACTTGCTGAATTCCTCTAGGATTTGGTGTGGGTTGCAGGAGAAGTAGGTCACCAGGTCTCTCCAGCCTGTCCCACCATTCAAACATATCCATGGCTGACTTGTCTCGGTCCTCAACTCCTCTTCTGTGCCAGTTTCCCACAGCTTTTAGTACCTGTGGTGAACTACATATACCTGTCTGGACTGCTCCTGTGGCTCCTCCCCCACACCCCTGCTGCCTGCTTCTGTGGCTACTCCCACAGACCCCTGTATAAAGGCGATTGAGGCCTGAGCCCGGCCTCATTCTCCAGGATGTAGTGTTGTTCATTCTTCCAGTCAATAAAAGCCGATATCTCGCTTCTTACGTCTCAGAGTGAGTTATTGATGGTGCATCAAGTACCCCAATCTTCCAAAAGATTATCTACTTCCTCAGTTTATCTACCTTCTCTTTAAATAATGTGTGGAGCACTTCTGCTGAATTTAGTTACTATAGTCGTTAATAGAGAGTACAAAGACGGCTTGAGCGGAAGGAAGTATAGTTGTTTCTTTTGTCATAGTGATTTATTGTATCACAAGAGAAAATCTGCAAATGCTGGAGATCCAAACAACCCAGCCTGAAACATCAACTGTACGTTTTTCCATAGATGCTGCCTGGCCTGCTGAGTTCCTCCAGCATTTTGTGTTGTGTTGCTGGTTTTGCTGTGGTTATTTCCTCCACCAGGGGAATGTGGCGGGAAGTTCTGTTGTGAGCCTTTGTATCGAAACTCACGTCCTTCTGCCTTTTATACTCAAGTTCTTGTGGCTGTAATCAAGGTCTTCGGAGATGCTCGACATGGAAACGGGCCCCTTGGCCCACTGAGTTCACGTCAACCGTCAAGCACCTTTTAACACTGATCCTTCAATAATCCCACTTGATTCTCTTCACATTGCCTCCAAATTACTCCAGATTCTCCTGGCCCCTTCTCCTCTGTATGATTGGTAATCTTTGCTCTGCACTTTCAGTCTTGAAGCAGGGTCATATACAAAATATTGATCGCCTCTTTTTCCTCCACGGATCATGCTTGACCTCCCGGGTTCTTCCAGCCATTTTTTTTTTTTGCTCCTGATTTGTGCATAGGTAGTCCCTGACATCTCAAACCTATATGGGTTGGTGTTGCTCCTAAGCCCATGTTCTTCTTGGAGGCAGAGGTCACAGATTTGGCAGGTGCTGTTGGAACAGTTGTACATTTAGCAGACGCAGTACACACTGTACTGACTTTGCACCGCTGGTATAGGGAATAAAGGCTTAAGGTGATAAATGAGTTACCCATTAAAAACTGTCAGTATGTTTAGAGTCATAGAGCACTACAGCACATGCAAGTCCATCTAGTCCATGCCAAACTATTATTCTGCTTAGTTCCATTGACTTGCACCTGGACCATATCTATCCAAACTCAAATGTTGAAATCAAACCCACATCCACCACTGCAGGCAGCTCATTCCACACTCTCACCTCTCTCCAAGTGAAAAGATCCCCCTCATGTTCTCTTTGAATATTTCACTCTTAATCCATGACCTCTAGTTCTAGTTTCACCCAATCTCAGTGGAAAAAGCTTGCATTTGCCTTATCTATACCCCTCATATTTTTTTATACCTCTATCAAATCTCTCATTCTCCTATACACCAGGGAATAAAGTCCTGATCTATTCAACTCTCCCCTTGTAACTCAGGTCCTTAAGTCCAGGCAAATGGAGGAAATTCTACCATGCTCCTGAAACTTCCACTATAGATGGTGGAAAGGCAGAGAAGCAGGCAGCCAGTTCAACCTACCACGCATAGGGTTTCAGTTGTATTTGTCAGCATAATCTCCTTTGCATTAATTTTTGGCCTCTCCATAAACATTTGTATAGTATTTGCTTCAATTGTTCCCTGTAGTAAGTTTCATCTTCTCACCACTGCTTAGGTCAAGAAATTTCTTCTGATTTTGCAGTTGGATTTCTTGGTGAACAACGTATGAGAGTGGTGAATCTGTGGAATTCTGTGCCACAGGAAACAGTTGAGGCCTGTTCATTAGCTATATTTAAGAGGAAGTTAGATATGGCCCTTGTGGCTAAAGGGATCGGGGGTATGGAGAGAAAGCAGGTACAGGGTTCTGAGTTTGATGATCAGCCATTATCATACAATGGCGGTGCAGGCTCGAAGGGCCGAATGGCCTACTCCTGCACCTATTTTCTATGTTTCTATGTATAATTGTGGCTTCAGTCACACTCTTCCCACTGCGTGAAGACATTTTCTCTGTAGCCATTTATCAAACCTGTGGTAATTTCTGATATTTCTGTGAGGTCATCCATGAGTTCCCATCACTCAGGAGAAAGTATCCTTTATATAATATGACGACCAAAACTGTCTGCAGTGCTCCTGTGTGTGGCCTACCTGACTTTTGATATCTGTTGAGCATAACTTCCCTGCTTTTCAGTTCTGTTCTTCTAAAAATAGACCCCCGTGCTTCATATGCTTGCTAAATTGTGGCCTGTGGTATGAGGTGTATTTGTACTTGATGACCCCTTTGTTTAGACTACTTAGACCCAGAACTCTAGGTAATGTGCTTTCCTCTGTCCTTCCTCTAAAATAAATTATCTTCCACTTAACTGAGTTGATATTTGTTTCCAAATTATTTTCCTATTCCGCATGACCCCGTAATTTGTTCCAGTCTTCCTATTATTGCTTGTTCTCAGGTTTTGTTATTAACTATTGATATAAATGACTACTGACTATAAATATATAAGCTATTTCACCATTAGCTATTTATAAATGCAGTTTAATAATCCTTTGTTCTATGATCATAGTTTTCTGTAAATTAGGAAAAGAAAAATTTAATCAGTGAATTTTGTACCTGCTATAAAAACACGAGGGAAAAGAGATCTGCTGCAACAGGGAAATTCTTTGGAAAATATTTAAATATTAGTGCCCCCATACCAGACTATGATGCAACCAGTCAGAAAGCACTCCACCGTGTGAGTGTAGAAAAGCTCCTGAAAATCCCAATGAAGTAGAGCTACTGATGTGTCTTATTCATGATTGTATCAAGTCAAGTCGTCACTTTTATTGTCATTTTGACCATAACTGATATTTACAGTACATAGTAAAAATGAGACAATGTTTTTCAGGACCATGGTGTTACATGACACAGTACAAGAACTACACTGAACTATATAAAGACAACACAGAAGAAACTACACTAGACTACAGACCTACCCAGGACTGCATAAAGTGCACAAAACAGTGCAGGCATTACAATAAATAATGAACAGGACAATAGGGCAAGGTGTCAGTCCAGGCTCTGGGTATTGAGGAGTCTGATAGCTTGGGGGAAGAAACTGTTACATAGTCTGGTCGTGAGAGCCCGAATGCTTCGGAGCCTTTTCCCAGACGGCAGGAGGGAGAAGAGTTTGTATGAGGGGTGCGTGGGGTCCTTCATAATGCTGCTTGAGGTGTAAATGTCCATGATGGCAGGAAGAGAGGTCCCAATGATCTTCTCAGCTGACCTCACTATCTGCTGCAGGGTCTTGCGATCCGAGATGGTGCAATTTCCGAACCAGGCAGTGATGCAGCTGCTCAGGATGCTCTCAATACAACCCCTGTAGAATGTGATGAGGATGGGGGGTGGGAGATGGACTTCCCTCCGCCTTCGCAGAAAGTAGAGACACCGTTGGGCTTTCTTTGCTATGGAGCTGGTGTTGAGGGACCAGGTGAGATCCTCTGAATTGTTGACACCCAGGAACTTAAGCTTCTCACCCCTTCCACCGCTGATGCCTCAATGAGGGCGGGTGTGTTGTCTCCCGACTTCTCCTTCCCTGAAGTCCACAACCAATTCCTTGGTCTTGCTGATGTTGAGTGAAAGGTTGTTGTTGCAACAGCACTCAACCATCCGATCTATCTCACACCTTTATGCCAACTCGTCACTGTCTGAGATTCTGCCAACACAGTGGCATCACCTCCAAATTTATAGATGGTGTTTAAGCAAACATCCTTGAGGTTAATTATCAGCGAGGAGGGGGCGTTATTACTGATCCACACAGACTGTGGTCTCCTGATGAGGCAGTTGATTAATCAGTTTCAGATGGAGATGCAGAGGTCCAGGTTTAGAAACTTGGTGATTATTACTTAAGGGATGATAGTGTTGAGAACTGAGCTGTAATCATTAAATAGCTAAACAGCATGTTGTGTATTTCCATAGTTTCATATAAAGTATCACAGGATTTAAATGGAACTGTACAGCGTTATGTTGTCTTTTGTCATGTTTTAGGAAGGAGAATGGTCTTGCATTTTAACGCATTGAATTAGAATATGGAACACTATAGCACAATACAGGCCCTTCAGCCCATGATGTTGTGCTGAACTTTTAACCTACTCAGAGGTCAATCTAAACCGTTCCTCTCGTTTAACCTTCTATTTTCTTTCATCCACATGCTTATGTATGAGTCTCTGAAATCTCCCTAATGTATCTGGCTCTGCCCCCACTTCTGGCAGTGCCTACCGCCATCCGCCACTGTCTGTGAATTGGCTTCATGAGTTCTTTTGTCCCGCACACTGAATCATTAGTGCCCCCTTGTGTTGGCACCAAGGTATGGATCATTTTAAACTCAGTGCAATGAAGTCTACAAACTGAACATTTAGAATTTGCTCCTTAGAAGTGATTTAGCATTATAGATACTTCAAATTGAATAATAACATTTTGCTTTAATAGTTCAGTTTTCAAATCTTGAATTTTTGAAAACATTAAATATTTATATTTTTTTCTTGTCTTTCATTTTTTCATCTTTCACGGGCTGTGGACGAGGCTGAGGACAGACAGGTTAGTGTGGGATTGGGGTGGATTAAAATGGCTAGCAAGTGGAAGCTCAAATATTTACAAAATGAACCTCAATACAAATAGCGTTATATATGTGTATAAGCTAAGAACTCAAGTAAGTCAACCTCCAGTGCTTAAATCTGTAAATTAAAATGATTTGCGCTGAATTCCTGGTCAGCAGCAAGCTGCACAGGCTCACTTTTTGACTTGGAGAGAATTCTGTAATGCCAGTTGGCCATATTTATGAGGATAAAGCCTGCTCCCACCACTTATTAATCCCATGATGATGGTGATGTTGGTTTTATTATCAGGGTGGGGGTGGTGAGTGACACAAGACAGGCGAGCATCAAACCCATCCTCAAGAAGGCTGTGAACTCTGACAGCAGTAAAGCCATATGTCATGTTCAGTTGGCTGTCGCAAGAAAATGTTGCAAAATTAATTTAAAAATTCAAACTGCTAAAAAAATTTTTTTAACAAACACAAGAAAATCTGCAGATGCCGGAAGTCCAAGCAACACACACAAAATGCTGGAGGAATTCAACAGGCCAGGCAGCATCTATGAAAAAGAGTAAGCAGTCAACGCTTCAGGCGGAGACCCTTCTTCAGGACCATGAAGGTCCTGCTGAGTTCCTCCAGCGCTTTGTGTGGGTTGCTAATGATGTTTCAAAGTTAATGAAAACTGAAAAAAAACAGTACGTTTATATATACCATATATTTAAATGTTCAAAAATCCCAAAATATAAATTAACTAAAAATTTAAATGGAGCAACACATGGGCCGAATCGTCAACTGTACTTTTTTCCATAGATGCTGCCTGGCCTGCTGAGCTCCTCCAGCATTTTGAGTGTGTTGCTCAAATTTCCAGCATCTGCAGATTTTCTCTTGTTAAAAATTAAGTTGGCCTGTCTCTGTTATTTCTGTTCACTGAGATGAACAGGGATGACCTGTAGCAGACCTAACTCCAAAATAAGAGCTGAGATACTATGACTAGATTCTACATGAAGCAGATGCATGCTTTCCACATGCATGCATGTGTATCAGAAATCCCACGAGATCCAGACATTTGCCCAAATCTCTGTTGAGGGTTTTGCGCTCTGTATATTAATAATTCATCTCAACAAAAGAACAAAAGGTCTTTGTGCCATTTGTAAGCTGCTCAAAGTGTAATCTGTATTGTCTATTCCATATATCTGAAGAGCAAAAAGGTCTTTAAAGGTCATAACTTTGAATTTTTTAAAATGTACTTGAATTAGCTTTGCTGAAGCCACATTGCCATCGGAGCAGTCATTTAAAGGGCATTGTCAGTACATCACAGTTACACTTGTTATAAAATTCATTCATCTTGAGAGAATTGTACAGGAGTTTCCATTAATTGTTGATATTTGTTGTTCAACTATATATTTCCTTCTGATTTACATTCCGTCATTTCTGGTTTGCAAGCAAAAAGTCCTTGATATCAAATGGTTCTTATAAATTTGTGAACTCTTGACTTCAGTTAATACTTGAGGGTGTTTTAAATCAGCAGACTTTGTTTATCACGCATCTTTACTGAGATGTCGACATCATAGGTCATTAAGCCCTGATATCTTTGGGGCTTGCTCCAGTATAAGGCAGGGGTTCCCAACCTTTTTAATGCCATGGACCGGTACCATTAAGCAAGGGGTCTGTGGACACCAGGTTTGGAACCCCTGGTAGAAGGTAAACATCCTGAGTCAGTGTCAGTCAGAATTTAATATGGTCGATGTTGCTCTTCAGGCAAAGATGAAGCACTATTTCATGAGCACTTAGTGTCTGATAACAGGAATGTTTGGACTGTATCAGGTCCTATGAGGCTACTTCAGTAGATATGATCAAAGTCTGTTTTTGCAGCATGCTTCAAATGTTTAAAACTAGAATGCACTCGTTGATACAGTCTGTAAAACTATACATGCATGCTTGTACACTTCTACACATGCGTGAAGAACAGAAGGATGACTAGAGAGATAGTAAGACCTTAATGATACTTTACTTTGTTAAGGACCTCTCCTGTGAGAAGGGACCTTGATGAAAGTGAGAACCGTGTAAAACAGGCTGATATGCTGGAACATGTTGACATTAAAAAAGGGCATGCTGGAACTTCTGAAAACCATTGGGGTAGATAAGTCCCTGAGGCCGGATGAGGTATACCCCAGGGGTAATGGTAGAGGCATATACATTAGGGGCATTTAAGAGACTTGGATGGACACATAGATGAATGAAAATGGAGAACTATGTGAGAGGGAAAGGTTAGATTGATTTTAGAGTAGATTAAAGTTTGGCACAACTTTGGTCCTGTACTGGGCTATACTGTTCCATGTTCTACAAGACTCATGATAAGGATTTCTCACCAGCAACATGACTATTAATACCCAAAGGGCTCTTGTACTTTTATGCATCAATAATTTGGCTGGAAGCTTCTCCTGAACCTTTTTGTGCCTGTTCTTCTCTAAACATATTGATCCAATAAACATTGAAAATAATGGACGTGGAATGCCATCCTCTACAATACACAGTTGCAACTAATTTTGTTGCCCAGTTCAGAGCAATAAAAAGCTAATCTTTTTTTAAAAAAGTAAGTTTTATTCATAGAAAATATGTATGAGAAATACAAAACAGCAAATAGCTTTCTTTATATTCAGAGTCAGTACATTTACAGTATTGTCTAGGTCTCGACATTCATAGTGTCATCAAGTTAATACACTCTGTGCCAATCACCAATGCTACTCACATTTCCTCTTTGAACTATACACCCATCAAGTAATGTTCCCTCTAATTTGTAATGACCAGTGTGTGCAAAAATCTTGTGCTGTGCAATTTTCTTCCCAGTGACAGCAATGTGTGTGCACTGAACTTTGTATATAGAAGTATTCATTTTAACAGCTAGCAAAACACTGTCAATAAGAACTTTGATCTCCTCTGGGTATGATCGTTTTCACTCGTTCATCTGCACTCTCACAAAACATGTGGCAGGCCTGTCGCGGGTAATGAAGAATTTTCTCGCTGGAGCTTTTGCACACTGTCCATGTGTGATTTGCTTGCTAAATGATGCTTTAAAAAGAAAAGTTTCCAACTATCACTCCACTTTTTCCCACCTGTAAATTCTCCAGCACCTTTTGTATCGTGACAATTGCCTTAAGCTATTCCGCTTTAAATGAACTACCAGTTCTTTTACACTTCACACCCTTTGCCTCTTTGGATTTCAGCATAGTGAATCAATAATTTCTTCAATAAGAACAGTGTAAATAAGCCAGATCTAAAATCTGCTGACAAATCATCGCAGACTCCTCGTTGTTGACATTGTCTGCATCAGAACCAGAAAACGAAATGTGATTGTGTACGATTGTGAGATATACTTAACATGTAGAGGGTGACAACCTTTTTTGTGCAGTTTAAATTCCTCCGTGCACTACTAGCAAAAGATGAGTGCGTGCACACGCACGCACACCCTAGGGGGAGCATTGCCTTAAGTGTGCATGCAGCTGTTACATAGGACCAAGTCCTCAGTGACGAATGGCAGCAGGACCTTAGATTGCAGTTCTTCCCGGCAAAACCTTTGTATTGCCTGCACCAAGCTTCATTTTGTCCTCTAGCGTGCACTCCTCGTCTGGAATGTGCTACAGACATCTCAACAAGTTTTGGGAATACGAAAATGCATCGTTCACTAAGCTGATGTTTCAGAGCGCTTGATGGCTGCCTTGGTATGTATGTGCCCCAGGGAATAGCCTGTAGATCAGAGGGTCCTTTGTTTCCTGGCTGCTTTAGAGCATAAAACCATAAAACAAAGGAGCGGAAGTCGGCCATTCAGCCCATCGAGTCTGCTCTGCCATTTCATCATGAGCTGATCCAATCTCCCCTTTAGTCCCATTCCCCCGCCTTCTAACCATAACCTTTGATGCCCTGACTACTCAGATACTATCAACTAGGAGTTGATAGACTAGGAGTCGAGGATGCCATCGTCTACCTGCTGGACCATGTCTACGCCCACCTGGACAAGCCGGCAAGCACTGTGAGGGTCATGTTTTTTTACTTCTCCAGTGCGTTCGATACCATCCGCCCTGCTCTGCTGGGTGAGAAGCTGACAGTGATGTAGAAGGGTCAACGAAAGAAGGGTCAGAGCTGTCTCTATTTCCTGAGGAGACTGAGGTCCTTTAACATCTGCCAAACAATGCTGAGGATGTTCTACGAGTCTGTGGTGGCCAGTGCTATCATGTTTGCTGTTGTGTGCTGAGGCAGCAGGCTGAGGGTAGCAGACACCAACAGAATCAACAAACCTATTCGTAAGGCCAGTGATGTTGTGGGGGTGGAACTGGACTCTCTGACGGTGGTGTCTGAAAAGAGGGTGCTGTCCAAAAAGCATGCCATCTTGGACAATGTCTCCCATCCGCTCCATAATGTAATGGTTAGGCACAGGAGTACATTCAGCCAGAGACTCATTCCACCGAGATGCAACACTGATCGTCATAGGAAGTCGTTCCTGCCTGTGGCCATCAAACTTTACAACTCCTCCCTCGGAGTTTCAGACACCCCGAGCAAATAGGCTGGTCCTGGACTTATTTCCACTTGGCATAATTAGCTTATTATTATTTATTTATTTATGGTTTTGTATTGCTATATTTCTACACTATTCTTGGTTGGTGCGACTGTAACGAAACCCAATTTCCCTCAGGATCAATAAAGTATGTCTGTCTGTCAATCTCTGCCTTAAATACACCCAATGACTTGGCCTCCACTGCCACCCGTGGCAACAAATTCCATAGATTCACCATCCTCTGGCTAAAAATTTTTTTTCGCATCTCTGTTCTGAATGGGCGCCCTGCAATCCTCAAGTCATGTCCTCTCGTACTAGACTCCCCCACCATGGGAAACAACTTTGCCACATCCACTCTGTCCATGCCTTTCAACATTCGAAATGTTTCAATGAGGTCCCCCCCCTCATTCTTCTAAACTCCAAGGAGTACAGTCCAAGAGCGGTCAGACGTTCCTCATATGTTAACCCTCTCATTTCCGGAATCATTCTAGTGAATTTTCTCTAAACCCTCTCCAATGTCAGCACATCCTTTCTTAATTAAGGAGCCCAAAACTGCATACAGTATCCCAAGTGAGGTCTTACCAGTGCCTTATAGAGCCTCAACATCACATCCCTGCTCCTATACTCTATTCCTCTAGAAATGAATGCCAACATTGCATTTGCCTTCTTCACCACCGACTCAACCTGGAGGTTAACCTTAAGGGTATCCTGCACGAGGACTCCCAAGTCCCGTTGCATCTCAGAACTTTGAATTATCTCCCTATTTAAATAATAGGTGATTAAATAATTTAGGTGAGCCTTGGCACAGACCCTTGCATCCTTTCCCAGATCATCTTTGCAAATACATTCCACAGAGAGGTGGGTGATTGTCTCATCCCCATCATAGTCATCTTGAGGGCAGTAGGACACTGACCGTGCAGGAAAGATCTGGCAGTGAGGGCCCTTCTCACTGCCAGGGAGGTGAGGTCTTGACACTTGCTGGTGATGAGGCATTGTGCCAAGTGGTTTATGACAATCTGCTTGGGAAGTTATTCCACAGGGTTCAGCAGGCTTGCAGATCATTCTCTGCTGACCACTGCCGGATGGACTTGTGGTCGGTTAAGAGCTGTTCACCTGTTAGCCAGGCTCCCATTCACGAAGGGAAAGGATAAGTGAACTTGTTGGGTCCCTGCAGTAACTGGCTCACCTTACAACTGCTGAGACTGCCTTTTTATTTCCAGCTCTTATACAAATATGGGAGTTCTCGAACCTGTACGCTTATTCCATTAACCAGTTGTCATGCTCTAAAATCGGTACTGCATTCCAAAGCGTATTCGCTATCACAATCTGTACAAAAGAACAGTTACATTTCTGATATGTGTGCATAATCAATGCAATGTAGTTGTATGCTTTTTATGGTTGGATGAAATTGTAGCTCAAGACATTTTATTAAGTCCTGTAGCTCTGCCTCTGAAGATTTATGTTAATGCATGTTTCTCCTCTTCCTTTTGCAGTGAGTATGTTTTTGAATACATTAACCCCCAAATTCTACGTTGCTCTGACAGGCACATCATCCTTGATCTCAGGGCTTATTCTGGTAAGTAAATATTATTACATCATCATTATCATTATGAATAAAAATGTAAACACGGTTGCATCTGGGCCAGATGTGCAGTTGTCCATGATCATCAGCCACATTTTATGTTTTTTCATCTGTTGTCATTACTTGTGTCCAGAGAACCTTTTAACACCACTGCTTATATGTATGGACCCTGTTAGTTAACCCTTGACATTTTATATCATTGGAAGCCATGAGGTTCTCAGCTTGCAGATCTATAAATATCCATTTCGGCTGACATCTTAATACCAGTCCCTGAGCTCTCCATTTCTGGTACTGAGAAACTTCCTGACTTTCATTTCCCAGGCTATTGTCTCTGAATCACAGCACTAAGGTCTTGCCCTTGTTTGGGAGACTTGGTTAGCCATCTTATTTGCCAGTTTACTTAAAATGCTCCTTTCAAAAATCCTAGCTTAGTTTCCCTGTCCATGGGGTACTGCTTGATCCGCTATCTCCCTAACTTTATGCAATTGTTTCTCATTTACGGCATCTGCAGTATTTTGCTCTGGTTATTGGC
Source organism: Hemitrygon akajei (assembly GCF_048418815.1). Classification (NCBI taxonomy): domain Eukaryota; kingdom Metazoa; phylum Chordata; class Chondrichthyes; order Myliobatiformes; family Dasyatidae; genus Hemitrygon; species Hemitrygon akajei. The sequence continues at coordinate 159,131,224 of NC_133133.1, forward strand.
ATTTCTTAATTCACTACAGTTTGTCCTGTCCCACCCTACTGCTCCACTAATGCGATTCTCACAGATGCAATTCATGCAATGAAGGAGAGAAACGGACAGTGTTGGGTTTGTGTTGGTGCAGTCTTTACCTGCTTCTCTCTTCTTTCATTAATCTTGTTTTACCGGCATGTAACAGTACCACAGGTGTTTTCCTATTTGGATGGGTTTTAGGAAAAATGAAGATGCATTATTACCATGCATGTTTTTTTTCTATTAATTCTAAAATAATTAAAGATATCACGAACCAAGTGATGATTTGCATTTTTGGAATATAGAGCTTTGCTGTTGGAGAGTTACAACCAATTCTTCACCAAACATACATCTCACTGCATTAGGTATGGGACATACAAAGGTTCAAAGTCAGTTTATTATCAAAGTACATATATATGTCACCGCATACAACCCTGAGATTCATTTTCTTGCGGACATACTCAATAAATCCAAGAAACACAATAGAATCAATGAAAGTCCACACCAAACAGGACAGACAACAACCAATGTGCAAAAGACAACAAACTGCAAATACAAAAGGAAGAAAAATAAATAATAATAATAAATATGCAATTAATAACAAGAACATGAGATGAAGAGTCCTTGAAAGTGAGTCCATAGGTTGTGGAAATGTTCAGCGATAGTGTGAGTGAAGTTGAGTGAAGGTATCCCCTCTGGTTAAGGAGCCTGATGGTTGAGGGGTAATAACTGTTCCTGAACCTGATGGTGCAGGTCCTGAGGCTCCTGTATCTTCTTCCTGATGGCAGCAGCAAGAAGAGAGCATGGTCTGGGTGGTGGGAATCTTGATGACTAATGCTGCTTCCTGCAACAGCGCTCCATGTAGCATTGGGGAGGTCTTTAGCTGTGATGGACTGGATTGTATCCACCACTTTTTGTGAGATTTTCTGTTTAAGGGCTGTGGTGTAAGCTGTCAGTATAATCTCCATCGATGAGGACTGGCTCACGGACATCCGTTTTTTCCCTCCTGAAGTCAATAATCAGCTCCTTGGTCTTGCTGTCAGTGAGTGAGAGATTGCTGTTGTGGCACCACTTGCCAGGTCTTGTGGTGCACTTATGCTAATGCAGACTGTGGAGGAGATAGTGTTACCAGTTGGAAGTGAGGGAATTGACGATCCAATTGAACAAGGAGGTATTGAGGCATAGGACTTGGAGCTTATTGATTAGTTTTGAGGGGATGATGGTATTGAATGCTGAACTATATTCAATAAAGAGAATCCTATATATGCATTTTGCTGTCCAGATGTTCTAGGGTTGAGTAGAGAAGCAATGAGATGGCATCTGCTGTGGACCTTTTGCTCTGCTAGGCAAATTGGAGTGGATCCAAGTTGCATCTCAGATAGGAATTGATATGTTTCATCACCAGCCTCTCAAAACACTTCACCACAGTGGATATAAGAGCTACTGGGTGATAGTTATTGAGGCAGTTTACCAAATTCTTAGGCTCCAGTGAAAATGATACCTGCTTGAAGCAGGTGGGTCCCTCAGTCTGCTGAAGCGAGGGATTAAGGATATTGATGAACACTCCACCTAGATATTCAGCACAGATCTTCACTACTGAATCTGAATCTTCAGCACCGAATCTGCTGCGCTGCCGAATCCGTGGTTGTGACAGGGCCACGCTCTCTAGGCACAGCCCCTGAGGCACCACAGACCTGTGTCCTCTGGAAGTCTGGACTGAAGGATTTGTCCAAGATGTCCTTCAGTAATGCTGGTAGATAAGTGCCATGGTGTGCACTGCCAAAATTGGAGCCCAAGACTTCCACGTAGAGACAGAAACAAGACTTTTACAGAGGTAGCTCGACAAAGTGACACCATGAAACAGATCTTTCTCAAAATGAGGACCCTCCAATCAGAACTAATCAGGCATCTGCTTCAACAATAAAACTTAACACAGAATCCCTGAGCCTATCAAACTAAACTTAAACAGAAAGCATCAGGAAACCGCATTACAAAGAGTGAGTCACTCGAGAAAAACACAAGGAACTCTTAAACCATTAATAACTGCTCTTAAGCAACAATTAACCAATTCAGATGCTCTTTGAAAACCTCAGAGCCCAATATTCTGATGCCCTGCACAGACCTGAAGAAGTCACTACAGGAACCCCTCCCCCCACCCCCTATAACTGGCACCTGATGGCCCGGAAGACCTGAAAACTCAAGATCCAGGGATGACTCGAGAAACCCGGGGAACTCGAGAGGGAGTCTTGGGGCACTCGAGAGGCAGGGAGACTCGGGGATCCAGAAAGACTGAGAAACCTGGGAACCCCAACAGACTGAGATCCATGGTTGTGACAGTAAGGTGTTGTTCCTCCAACCTAAGTGTGGCCTCATCATGACAGTGGAGGAGGCCGTGGATAGACACATTGGAATGGGAATGGGAAGTGGAATTAAAATGGGTGGCCACTGGGAGATCCCGCTTGTTCTGGTAGATGGAGTGTAGATGCTTGGCGAAGTGGTCTCCCAATCTATGTTGGGTCACACTGATATACAGGAGGCCACACCAGGAGCACCGAACACAGTAAATGACCCCCAACAGACTCACAGGTGAAGTGTTGCCTCACTTGGAAGGACTGTTTAGGGCCCTAAATGATAGTGAGGGAAGAGGTCAAGGGGCAGGTGTAGCACTTGTTCTACTTGCAAGGGTAAGTGCCAGGAGGGAGGTCAGTGGGGAGGAATGAATGGACAAGGGAGTCGCATAGGAAGCAATCCCTTTGGAAAACAGAAAGTGGGCGCGGGGTGGAGAGGGAAAGATGTACTTGGTGGTGGGATCCAGTTGGAGGTGGCAGAAGTTTGGAGAATTATGTGCTGGTGGGGTGGTAGGTAAGGACAAGAGGAACCCTATCCCTGATAAGGTGGCGGTAGGATGGGGTAAGAGTGGGTGTGTGTGAAATGGAAGGAATGTTGTTGAGAGCAGCGTTGATGGTAGAAGAAGGGAAGCCCCTTTCTTTAAAAAAGGAGGACATCTTCTTTGTTCTAGAATAAAAAGCCTCATCGTGAGAGCAGATGTGGCGGAGGCGGAGGAGTTGAGAGAAGGAGATGGCGTTTTTACAAGCAGCAGGGTGGGTCGAAGTGTAGTCCAGGTAGCTGTGAGAGTCCATGGGTTTGTAATAGATGTTAGAGTGGGCTGTTCCTTGTTTGATGATGGCAGCATTCAAAATCTCGAGTGTCTGGTTAATGTTGGTTTTTGGTGGTATAGAAACTGTGGGCAAGATCACGGGAGGAGAATTCTCTTGGTAAGTAGAATGGTCAGCACATAACCATTAGATGTTCCAGATCAGGGGAACAAGAGTACGACAAAGCTGCCACATCTGAGCAGCACAAAGTGTTTATCATGAAACACAGACACCCACCTTCTGCCTTCTCCAAACCAGCAGTTCAGTTCATCTTGTGTATTGAGAAGTCATCAGGTCTTACTGACACACCTGGCATGTTTGGAGTGAGCCATGTCTCCATGAAACACAGACCACAGCAATTTCTCATTTCCTTCTGATAAACAGCAATCTTGCCCTTAGGTTCTCCAGTGACTGTACATTTGTAAACAAGATGCTGGATGGACGGAGTCTCATTACTCTGTGTCTCAGCCTGGCTTGGAGTCCTCACCTCCTCCGTCTCGTCTGGCCATCGTGATATATCTTCGTCCACTTAACAGTGCCACACCTGCGTGCTTGAGAATTAAGTCCGCCAAGTCCTGCAGAAGATAATGAAGCTAGTTCATTAAGGCAGTTTAGAAGTATGTTGCTTAAAGGGAAACGAGAGGCTGCAAATTGCAGTGAGAGTAATTCAGAAGAGATATATTTAGAAGTTTTGTAAGCAGCCTGTAGCATGAACAGAGATGTGTAATTACCTGTTGAAGGCTCATCTTTCAGTTTGGTTTTCTACTTATCCTCCAAAGGTATTGTTGGGGCACATTACAGGTGAGTAGATAAACCCCCTTCACATTCCATTCAGAATCCGTATTTATGCTTCCAGGCAGTAACATCAGGGAGACAGTGAAGGATAAGCACAGTGCATATTATCAGTCTGGCTTGGTAAAATGGAGGAAAAGGAAAAAGGCTCTAGTGCTTTCCTGGTGTATATGATGAATAAACTTCTCTTGGACTAACAGACGTTTTGATGACAGACTCCGCCGTCTTTATCAGGCATGATGCCTGGGCACATCTAGTCCACTGGTATATATACCCCTCACGTTCATCCCTCCTGATTGGTTAGTTCTCAACCAATCAGGTTTCCGCTGTCTCACCTTGTTTACAATTGAATTCTTACTTACCGGAAGAAAAGGAGTTTGCCATATCCATCAGTAATAAGGCAAAGGTCTCAATCTTGTATTCAATTGGTTAAAGAAAATGCAGTGTCGTCTGACAGATTTAGTAATTTGTGTTTTCCACGGGTTTGTTTGTCATATCGTTTGTATTGTGAGTAACTTTTACAAAATGCTGGAGAAACTCTGCAGCGGAGGCAGCATCAATGAAAAGGAATAAACGATCGATGTTTCATCCTTCATCACAACTAATGAAGGGTCTCGGCCCTAAAAACCGACTGTTTATTCCTTTCCATAGATGCTGCCTGACCCACTGAGTTCCAGAGTTTTGTGTGTTTGTGTTATTCTGGGTTTCCAACATCTGCGGAATCTCTTGAGTTTACGGATTAAATCATAAGTGCTTTACAATATGTAATTCATCACTATCACGTTGCTAGGTCCTTTGATTAGAACATAGAATATGGAGCAGTACAACACAGTACAGGCCCTTCGGCCCATGATGTTATCCTGATTATTTAACCTACTCCAAAATCAAACTAAACCTCCCTCCTAAACATCCCTCCTGTTCTATCCATCCATGTGCTTATTTTTATTTATTTATTTATTATTGTGGAGTGATAGTGCTGAAGATGAGGTAGTTGGGTTACAAACAGAGGCAATGTGCGGTGAGATGCCTAGACAGGAGAGGCTGATGATAGGGCAACATTCCTGTCAACAGGATGAGTCACAATGTAAAAGGCAGGCAAAATCAAAAAGGGTGAACACAGGACTGAAGGCATTGTATTTGAATGTGAACAGTACACAGAATAAACTCCATGAACTTGTAGCGCAGTTGCAGATGACAGGTATAGCATTGTATGCTGAGAGAAAAAATAGATCAGCCATAATGAAATGGCAGAGCAGACTCAATGGGCCAAATGGCCTAATTCTACTCCTATATCCTATGGTCTAATGAGATAGGCCATTTGAGCCATGTTGCCCAACGGTCCCCTGATTTAATCCTTGCCTAATCACGGGACTATATACAATGACCAATTAACCTACCAACCAGTAGGTTTTGGACTGTGGGAGAAAACCAGAGCATCTGGAGGTAATGACACACAGTCACAAGGAGAACATACAAGCTCCTTACAGGCAGTGGTGAGAATTGACCCCGGGTTGCCTTTACTGTAAAGTGTTGTGCTAACCACTACCCTACCATACCACCTTAAGAGTCGCCTTTGTCTAGGAGTCTCATAAATTTTCCTATGTATTGGCCTCTGGCGCTCAGTGTAAAATAAAACTTAACTTGACATCTCCCCCAATAGTTTCACCAGTTTCACCATAAAAGTATGTCATCTCATATTAGCCATTATGATCTGGGAAATAGGTGCTGACTGTGTCCTTTTATCATCCAATAAACCTCTGTCGAGATGCCTCTTGTCATCCTCCAAATAAAGAAGTGTCAGGAAAATGAACATGAGTATTTTTGCTGCAAATACTTAAAAAAATATTTTAAAATTTCTATTTCATTGCAATGTAAGATCTAGTGCTGTGGATAACGATGGAAGTTTACCTCAATCCCTTAACGTAACTCGGGCAGTACTGTGGGTTACAACTTTGGGTCTAAGTATGGTATTTATTATTAGATTAATTACAAAAGCATTATTACCTCACAATCATGTAACAAAATAAAAGAGCTCATTCTGCACTTCGATGGTACGACATAGAAAGAGCTGTTTTCTTCAGTCTTCCTCCGTGTGTCCTTAATTACGCATTTCAAATGAAGTGGTAAATCCATTAGCATACATTTTTGATTTGTGGGGTTGAGTGGAGTGGGAAACATCTCCCAATCTCTCAATATTATATTGGTAATGGCCCTCTACGTTGTTTGACCAGGGGTTTTCCTTTCAACTGGCTAAACAATCTGGTGTTTTTGCGATCCCCTGGGGAGTTCAGCGAACTAGATTCCCAAGGGTGCAGGTATGGCGGGGGCAGCCATCGCTGGTGTGGATGCCAAATTGAGGCCTGATGGTGGAAGTTGAACCCATGGTTGGCTCTATAATTCCATTCCGATTGCAGTATTGACAAGATTAAAATTGGCGGGGATGAGAGCGAAAAACGAACAGGTGTTCAGTACCATCTGCCTGTGTTTGACTCCTCTTTTCGCTATTACCATTGGACAGGAGGGGCAAGAATCTTGGGTTCCACACTGCCAGCGTTGGGAGCAGGTATTCCCCTGAAGCCTTTGGACTCCTCGACGGGCTTCACTGACCTCAATGCTGGATGGACCCCGCAGCTGTGGACACATTTTTGGGTTCTTTACAGTTCATGTTCCAAGTGTTTTTGTTTCCTTTTTTATTGTTTTCAAGATTTAGTTTCTTTGCACATTGGGTGCTTGATGGTCTTTGTTGTGTAGGTTCTTTTAATGGGTTTTTAAAGTGGAGTAGTCTTAATGGGCCAAATGGCCTAATTCTGCAATCTATATCTTACATCTTACGGTCCTGACGAAGGGTCTCGGCCCAAAACGTCGACAGTGCTTCTCCCTATAGATGCTGCCTAGCCTGCTGTGTTCTACCAGCATTTTGTGTGTCTTATGGTTATATTGTGTTTCTTTGTGTTGTGGCTGCCTGCAAAAAAGACAAATCTCAAGGCTGTATACAGTACACATACTTTGATAATAAATGTACTTTGGACTTTAAAATTTATTGTTATAAGTGTGTAACACTAGGAGAAGCCTCACCTAGGCCTCCTTGACTGCACAATACCCAGATTCAGATACCTAACTTGTGAGGATGTAAGCGTGCTGATGGGTTTAATTATGGTGTCAAAATAAATTCTTGAAATTAATGCTTCAGTTTGATGTTCTTGAATTCTAGTTTTACCACCAATAAGAAGTAACAAACTTCACTTAATGCCTTCCATACTCAGAATATCCCAAATTACTCTTCAGACACTTGCAAACTTTTGAAGCAGAGTTACTTTATTAATTAGAAGAATCGAGCAAAGGCATAGGATCTACAAAACTCAGTGGCTCAGAGCATTATATCCAACAAAGACTGGGGGGAGGTGGGGGTTGCGGACAACAATCTGGATGAGTACTGAAGACTTGTGATGAAGAACTAGTCATGGGTCTAGCCAGATTGTCTGGTACACTTGCAACACTGGCATCTAACCTAAAAAGTGGAAAACTGCCTAGCCTTTTCCTGTTCAAAACAGGCAGGGCAAATCTAATTGGTTTAATTACCACTCAATCTGCCTGTGTTTAATCATTAGTGAAGTGTTGAAAGGGATCGTTGACCATGGTATCATGGTTCTCCAATAACCTGGTGGCAATTAATAATCTAATCTCAGAGGTGTCAGCGAATAAGCACTTCCAACAAGAGAGAGTCTGGCCAGCTGCTGTTTTAGTCTATGGAATTACGGTACCGTTGCTGAGTACCCCATGGTCAAAGTTCTAGGAAATACCAATGATCACTAACTGAAGTGGACCGCTCATAAAAATATTGTGGCCGCAACACCATGTAGGATGATAATCTGTGATAAATAATTCACTTCCTGACACCTCAAGTCCTTTCCACCATCTGCAAGGCACGTCAGAAATTATAGAAAATATACTTGCATGGATGATAAAGCAGTGGATGATTACCAGAAGGCAAAGTGTGGGAATGAAGGGAGCCTTTTCTGGTTGGCTGCCGATGACCAGTGGCGTGTCACGGGGTCTGTGTTGGGACCGATACTTTGTAAGTTACGTGCAATACTTTGGATGATGGAATTGATGGCCTTGTGGCCATGTCTGTGAATGATATTAAGATAGGTGGAGAGGCAAGTAATTGTGAGTGAGTAGAAAGGCTACAGAAAGAGTATGGGCAAAGAAATGGCAAATGGAATGCAGTGTCAGGAAATGTACAGTCATGTACTTTGGTAGAAGAAATAAAAGCATAGACTGTTCTAAATGTAGAGAGAATTCAAAACTCTGAGGTACAAAAGGACTTGGGTGTCCTTTACAGGATTCCCAAAAGGTTAATTTGCACATTGAGTCGGTGATGAGCAAGGCAAATGCAATGTAAGCATTTATTTCTAGAGGACTAGAATACAAAAGCAAGGGTGTAATGCTGAGACTTTATAAAGCATTGGTGAGGCCTCACTTGGAGTATAGAGAGCAGAAAGGGTGTGCTGACATTGGAGAGGGTTCAAAGGAGGTTCATGAAAATGATTCTGGGATTGAACGGGTTGTCATATGAGGAGTATTTAACATATGAGAGCATTTGATGGCTCTGGGCCTCTACACACGGGAATTCAGAGGAATGGTGGGTGACCTCATTGAAACTTACCAAATGTTGAAAAGCCTTGATGGAGTGTTCCTGGAGAGGATGTTTCTTTTGATAGGGGAGTCTTAAGAACATAAGAAATAGGAACAGGAGTAGGCCATCTGGCCTGTCGACCCTGCTCCGCCATTCAATAAGACCATGGCTGATCTGTCCATGGACTAATCTCCACCTACCTATCTTTTTCCCATGACCCTTAATTCCCCTACTAAGCAAAAATCTATCCAACTTGTCTTAAATATATTTACTGAGGTAGCCTTCATTGCTTCATTGGGCAGAAAATTCCACAGATTCACCACTCTCTGAGAAGAGCAGTTCCTCCTCCTCTCTGTTCTTAATCTACTCCCTGGAATCTTGAGGCTATGCCCCCTAGTTCTAGTCTCACATACTAGTGGAAACATCTTTCCTGCCTCTATCTTATCTATCCCTTTCATAATTTTAAATGTTTCTATGAGATCTCTTATTCTGCTGAATTCCAGCGAGTACAGTTCCAGGCAACTCAATCTCTGCTCATAGTCTAACCCCCTCATCTCTGGAATCAACCTGGTGAACCTCCTCTGCACTGCCTCCAAAGCCAGTATATCCTTCCTCAAGTAAGGAGACCAGAACTGCATGCAGTATTCCAGGTGTGGCCTCAACAGTATCCTGTACAGTTGATCTTAAATTCAATCCTTTTAGCAATGAAGGCCGACATTATATTTACCTTCTTGATAGCCTGCTGCACCTGCAAACCAACCTTTTGTGATTCACGCACAAGCACTCCCAATTTCCTCTGCATAGCAGCATGCTGCAATCTTTTACCATTTAAATAATAATCTGCTCTTTCATTTTTCCTTCCAAGGTGGATGACCTCACATTTACTAACGTTGGACTCTTGGCCAGACCCTTGTCCACACACTTAACCTATCTATATCTCTTTGCGGGCTCTTTGATCTTCTGCACATGTTGCTTTTCCGCTCAATTTAGTATCATCAGCAAATTTAGACACACTACACTTGGTTCTCTCTTCCAGATAGTCATCAGTTGCGGGCCCAGCACTGACCCCTGCAGCACACCGCTCATCACTGATTGCCAACCAGAGTAACACCATCTATCCCAACTTCCTGCTTTCTATTATTTAACCAATCCTCTATCCACGCTAGTACATCACCCCAACTCTTTGCATCCTTATCTTATGGATAAGTCTTCTATGTGGCACCTTATCGAACGCCTTCTGGAAATCCAAGTAAAATGTCCATCTATCCCCTTATCCACTGCACTCATTATATCCTCAAAGAACTCTAGTAAGTTTATCAGACAGAACATGCCTTTGCTGAATCCATGCTGCATCTACCTGATGGGTCTTTTTCTTTCCAGATGCCCATCCCATTGGTACAGCTCCTTCCTTCCCCAATACTGTTGCCAGTTTCTCATGAATTCAAACCCACTTCTACCACGCCAATCCGTGAGCCATGCATATAATTCTCCAATCTTCTTAACCCTATGCCAATTTGCACGTGGCTTAGGTAATAATCCAAAGATGACTACCTTTTTGGTTCTGCTTTCTTAATTTAGGCCCTAGTTGCTCAAGTTCCATCAACAGAACCTCTTTCCTTGTTCTACCTATGTCGTTGGAACCCACATGGACCATGACAACTGGATCTTTTCCCTCCCACTGCAAATTCCTCTGCAGGAAGAGCCTCAGAATAGAGGGGCATCCTTTTCGAGCAGAGATGAAGAGGAATTTTTTTAGTGAGAGGGTGGTGAATTTGTGGAATTCATTGCGACAGACAGCTGTGGAGGCCATGTCATGGGGTACGTTTAAGGCAGAGATTGATAGATTCTTGATTGGTATGGGCATGCAGGGATAAGGGAAGAAGACAGGGCATTAGGGTTGAGAGAGAAAATGGATCAGCCATGATGAAATGATAAAGCAGACTCGATGGGCCAAATGGCCTAATTCTGCTCCTATATCTTATGGTCTTACAGTCTATGATGAATTCTCTCCACTGGCCTGGATGAGCGAAGCCTCAACAACTCTGGAAAAAGTGTGACACCATCCAGGACAAAGCAGCCCAAGATTGGCATCCCATCTATCACTCAAAACATACATTCCCTACACAACTGATGTACCATCTGCAAAATGTACAAGATATCTGAGCTTAACTATTGCAGCAGCACCTCCCATACTGCTGATCTTTACCAGCAAACGAGGAAAGCTGGCAGGTGCATGGAACTACCACCACCTACATGTTTACCACTGAGTTGCATGCTGTCTTAAGCTGGAAGTATAACCGTTGTTTTTACATCTTTGCTGGGTCTAAATCCTGGAACTACACTCACTTAATAGGACTGTGGATGACCTGCAGCATACAAACTCCAGCAGCTGAAGAAGCACAATGCCTTCGCAATTGTCATTGCAGATGGGCAACACGTGTCGGTCGTGCCAGTGACACTCACTTTCTAAACAATGAAGGTCTGGTCTGATAGAAGTCTCTATGGTTATGAATGACTTTGATAGAGGAGGTATAGAGACAGTATTTCAAAACAAGAACAGGCAGACATCAATGTGTAACTTACCACTGCAAGGAGGCAAATCGCACAAGTACGTGTTGAGGCAGTCTGACTATAAAAATATAGAACTGGACAGAGAGATGTGTTAACGGTGATCGATGAGGAAGCGTGGGAGGATACCTGTGGTGTTATTAGTAAAATGGGCGTGTTGAACTGAAGAATGGTCTCGGCCCAAAACATCGATTATCTATTCATTTCCATAGATGCTGCCTGACCTGCTGAGTTCTTCCAGCATTTTGTGTGTGTTGCTTTGGATTTCCAGCATCTGCGGACTTCTTCGTGTTTTTGAATTGAATGCCTTTCTGTCTGTGTCGAAGCTATGTGTAATAGTCTTGAACTTTATAAAAATATTAAATCTATTCACAAGTCAGAGGGTGAGATCCAGAAACACGGAACTCCTTTCCTCTTAACCAATTATCCACAAGATCGTCCTCATTCACAGCCACCAGAATGAAGGAACCCCTTTCGTTTTAACTATTTTTAGCACAGTTGCTTTGAATTTAATATTTGTATGAATTTTAATATGAGGCATCAACTGTGATCACAACTTCAAAGCTATAACAGATTTTCAGGTGCAATCAATGCCTTTTTTTTGTTTCATAGATATTTGAATGGTGGTATTTTCGAAAGTATGGCACATCATTTATCGAGCAAGTCTCAGTAAGCCACCTCCGGCCATTGCTTGGTGGAGTGGACAACACCACGCCCAGCAACTCCACTTCAAATAACGGAGATACTGATTCGAACAGACAGAGCGTGTCAGGTAACAGACAGCAGCCAAAATGAACATTTAATAATCCTATGAGCAGTATGACTGTGAGCTTTCTCTCCGAGTCCCAGAAGTCAAGGCTTGCTGGCTGAGGGACAATAATTGAGGACTTTGGCAAAGTTTAATTAGAGAGTAAATGTTTCATTGAGAGAATATCTTGCTTCATGGGTGAAGACCCCTCGCCCCCACCCCATTGCCTTTCCTTGAGGTTGCCTTAAGCAGTCTGTTAGAGAATGTCCAATGTCCTGCATGTTGTGTTCAAAATTGCTCATGTACTTTTAGAGATCCACGGTGACTTTAAATGCACAGACAAGCTTTAGTTTCACTGGACTCTCTCAAGGCTTGCAGTGTTTAATAACAGTGATCAGTGTTAGCTTTATGCAACTGCTTGCATTGAGGTGGTGAATCCATTGTACCACGTAATCCCTGAACCCTGTTTCGGGGGCTATCTTACCTCGTCCCTCAATCTGTTTAGCAGATTTGGAAACTGACAGTATATAAGTTTATGCTTTTCTCCATTCAAGGATTAAAGCAACAGAAAGGTTGAATAGGTTAGGACTTTATTCCCTGGAGTGTAGGAGAATGAGGGGTGATTTGATAGAGGAGTATAAATTATGATGGGTATAGATAGAATGAATGCAAGCAGGCTTTTTCCACTCAGGCCAGGGGAGAAAAAAACCCAGAGGTCATGGGTTAAGGGTGAAGGGGAAAAAGTTTAAAGGGAACATTGGGGGGGGCTTCTTCACGCAGAGAGTGGTGGGAGTGTGGAATGAGCTGCCAGATGAAGTAGTGAATGTGGACTCACTTTTGACATTTAAGAAAAACTTGGACAGGTATATGGATGAGAGGGGTTTGGAGGGCTATGGGCCAGGTGCAGGTCAGTGGGACTAGGCAGAAAAATGGTTTGGCACAGCCAAGAAGGGCCAAAAGGCCTGTTTCTGTGCTGTAATGTTCTATGGTTCTAGCAAATTCACTAACAAACTACTTCAGAAAAAATTATAAGTTGCTTACTTTGTCACAGAGCAACTGTGAAAGAGAAATGTAATGTGGATATCCTGTCGATACTAGTGATGTGTCTGATAAGCTGTTTATTTGGCAGGCTGAACTTAATTTATAAATAAACATTGCTATCTTTCTCAGGCTAATGTAGTCTAGTGAACAGGTCAAATATCAATGGTTTGATTTAATATCAGAGAATGTGTACAGGATATAACCTAACAACCTTACTCTTTGCAGACAATCACAAAGCAGAGAGGGAAAAAAAACCCAAAGAATGAATGACAACATATGTTAGGAACACAAAGCCCCCTCCCTCTCTCATGCACAAGCAGCAAAAACATCAAGCCTCCCGCCCCCCCCACCCCGCTCCAGCAAAAGCATCAACCCCAGCACCTGCCAAGCAACCAATAGCAAAGCGCCAGAGACCGTGATGTAGAGTCTATGAGAAACTACTGTCCACCCCAACACTTCAGTATCTCTGACAGGCTCCCTCTCACTGGTGAAGGAGAGAGATATAACGCTCCTGTCACAAAAAGCTGTTTCGATGTTACAATCTGCACTGTCGCTTATTCGAGATCCCCCAACTCGGGAACTAGCAGACTTTCACTCAATGTCGAGAGAGAGTGTGTTAATGGATTTTATTTAGCCACAGCAAATTCGTGTTGCTAATACACTCTTATTAGACATACTGTATCTGATAAGCGACACACTAATGACTTGCTTCTGGGTCCTTTCTCATTGTAAACTGCAATATAAAGCAACTCTTGCAATAGGAATGCCAGACGTACTGTTCCACTGCAAATTTGTTCAGCAGTGAATTGATCGTTACTGTACTCTGAATAGATTGTGGTTGCAATTGGTGCCTTTAGGAACTTTGCCTGAGGTACCTTCTGCTAAAACTAGCAGCGATGGTTCAATCCACTTGAACCATTTAAATCTTGATTTGCATGCGTCTGGAGTGCAGAAAAGAATCTGGGAACAATTTATAATGCTTAAGTGATTTAGGCAAAGATTATCCATGATTGTGTAATTGCCTTGAGTGTTGGTTTTAAATAGTAAATCAACTGGGAAGTTCCTGATAATGAAGAGACTAGTTGTAAATCTGCTTCTAATGCATCAACGATCCATGTACCCTGAAGCATTGTACATGTGCAGATACTTACTACAATGTCAGCTTCTCAGTCGTGTTTTTAAGGATTTCCCCTTCCTTCACCACCTGAGGAGCTTCAGTTTGAGCTCATGATAAAACTGGTGATTATGAGATTGTAAAAAGCCAATTTCCTTGGATAAGTTAGGGCACTGGAGCACAGAAAGAGGCATAAATCCATCGAGATTTATAACGCTTGCTCCAAATTTCCAGGTGGAGTGATCTTTTCATCTTGTTACTGCTCCTCGTCGCACTCTTTTCCATGAGGTAGTCGGTGGAAGTGATTCCACTGATTCCCAAGACTGACTCCTGTCAATATTCTCCTATCCCCATTCATGACTGGCCACAGAGCTATTGTACAGAGTGAAATGCATACGATACTTACTGGAACTGCATTGATCAAACCAGCAACTAGGGCTTTGGTTAGTGTGATCACTAGAGAGTGGAGTGTGCTGCTTCCCTCTTCCAGCATGAATGTACCGTACTGTAAATAAGGCATACTAATCCATTCCTACAAATAATTGGACTCCCTTAAATCCATTGGGGTTCTAATGTGTATCGTAAATCTGTGCCTAAATCTCTCCAATCTTTTAGACCATAAGAATTAGGCCATTTGGCCCATCGAATCTGCTCCGCCATTTCATCATGGCTGATCCATTTCCCCTTTGAGCCCCAGTCTCCTGCTTTCTCCCCGTATCCCTTCATGCCCTGACAAATCAAGAATCTATGAACCTCTGCCTTAAATATACCCAATGACACCCTCCAGAGCTGCCTGTGGCCACGAATTCTACAGATTCACTGAAGTTGTAGACAGTTGGAAGGTTTGCCAAGAAAGTTCACCTCCACGATGCCCAGTTTAATATGATGTACTTTAAAATAAAAAGTTAGAGTAAAATAGTCTACAACAGTAGTTTTTACAGGCAAAACAAGGCCCTCTTGCACAAAACCTGCAACATTATGTACATCTAGAATGGGATGCAATATATCAGAAGCCGCACATCTAGAGTGCTCCCCATTTATTCCAAAAGCAGGTACATTGCACAGCTAAAATTGGGAATCAGATTTATTTTGCGGAGTAATTGCACCGAGGTATTAAAATATGGGAAGTTGTTGCTTATGCTGCAGTTCTTTAGAAGTAGGTGATAAAATCAGTTCACAAGTTTAGTCCCATCTTTTTGGCTTGATTTCATACTGTCTGATAATGTGTGAGGCACTTGGAGAAATTAATTTAAACTTCAGGTTATATTGTAGATGAGAAGGCAGGAATCCTTTCAATGCAAGGAGTTCAGCCACAGAGAAAGATTCTGTTGGAACTAAACAAAGAATAGTGAGAACTACCTGAACTGCAATCAAATATTGTGGGGGGATAAAGCTATCAGTCATTGAAATTTGAAAAACTTGCTGCTGCTTTTGCACATATGGGCTTTGACCTATCCCGTACCTTGTCTAGCATTTACTGTATACATGATTGGTTTGTTAATCATTTTAACTGAAGTAACACCTAGGTGAGTATGGCGGGCTGGAGAAATACGTTGCTACCAAACAAGGTGTAAGGCAGTCCTTCCCTCTGCTAACCTGCTGGTCACCCTTGGGCAAGGTGTGGTACAGGCTTAGCCCCCCCCCCTCCACCCTCAGTTAGGGTGACATGAAGCCACAGGAGCTGGTCGTATGAGCAGCTGGTGCACATCACAAGTCCTGGTTATGTGACCACTGACTCCAGGCAGAGAATCTCTGAAGAGTATTGATAATGGCTGGGGTCACCCTCCTTGGAAAGACACTGCCCAGTAGAAGGCAAACCTCTTCTATATAAAAAAAATACCAAGAACACTCATGATCAAAGACCATGATCGCCTATGTCACACGACACACACATAATGAAGATAATGATAAACATTTAGGTGGAAACTTCTGAATAATGGCCCATCAATAGTTCAAATAATGGGTTCTGTTCGTGAAAACAAATAAAACCTAAGCTATAAAAATAATTTTTATCGTACATCTTGCTGTCACTTATTTAAAAGTATAACATTAATTGGAAATAAGTTGTAAATTTCTTTTTTAAAAATATTTAAAAGCTCTACGGTTAACAGCCCTAAGCTAGCTGTGGTGCCCTGTACTCTAGTCTCAGAAACAGCTTGCTTGGGTCAGTTGGTTAATATTAAGGATAACCTTAAATCTTATTTTTCCCCCCTTCAATTTCTAACATATGGGTTCTTTGACCATGGTGTCCTCAAACAGAATGAGATTAGCAGTTCAGTATACAAAGGATTAAAGTAACCTGTAAACACAAACCCATGCATCACTTTTTTCCCTGATATTTTCCAACCTTGGCAGCGTAGCGCTTGAATTGGCTCCAGTTACTTTGAAGTGACTAGCCAAGCTGCTGCTCCTTTGCCGGTCCACAGAAGCATATGTACGGTTGAGCTCAGTGTGTGATTAGGTATGGAGAGCCACACCTCATTTAATTGTGATTCTGTTAGTTTCATCTTTTGTTTTAAATTCAGCGCTTCACAGTTGTTTCCCTCCAAAGAAAATCTCAAAATTAGATGGTCGGTTTGAAAGTCTGCAACCTGTGCAAATTATTTTTAACAACTAATTATTCTTTCTTTCTGTGAAGCTTTGATATACCAGTGAAGGATAGTACGCATTCTTTTAAAAAAGATACAATAAGCTTTGATCCACCAATCCTTCCCTAGAGTTAGTGGCAGAAGATGATGAGACATTATTAATAATAAAAACAAAACAAAGCGGGAACTTTCTTCCCCAAATTCCTGGTTAAAAGTAGCTGTCTGGTTCACGTTTCTCTATATTCAGTTTGGAAACAAGTAATGCTGGTAGACCGCGATAGTCCTTTCAGTCCTCCAAAAACTGACCCACTGCTTCACAAGTTATCAATCACCTTCAGTTTATTACATCCAAGTTCATCTGCTCATTGCTAATTCTATGATTCTAATAGATACTTTGTGATTATTTGTACATGGTAAAGTTTATATTTTTAACAAATCATTGTTGCGTATTATTTTGTTTTCCAAAGTAACCATTATGGACCATTCATAGGTCAAGAGCAATTTCAAAATGTTGTTTTTAAGTTCCAATAGATCATCTTGGACAAGCTTAAAAATCATAATCCGGAAGGAAAGAAATCATAAAGTACAAGGTCTGAGGGAGAAGGTGTGCAAAAAATAGGATTAATGTCTTCTCTCCAGTCCCCAGTATTTTTCTTTTCTGATATATCTTCCCTCCACTTACTGTTAAGGAATCATAAGCGAGTTTCCTGCCATTACATTAAATTTTATGCAGAACAATTATGTGTATTTGTTACATGGGGGTGTATAATAAACTTGTTTGTCTTATGTTTATCTGACAGAATGCAAGGTGTGGCGGAATCCACTAAATTTATTTAGAGGAGCGGAATATAATCGGTGAGTAATTCTGTGCCCTGTCCAATAAAACACATGGAAACTTCTCATTTAACTGTATAATGATTGTCTTCATGTATGATATAAAATGCAGTGTTACAGGTGTGTTGGATCGTGGATTATGACCAAACCTGGATTCGCGTAGCACTTCAGTGTGTCAAGAATCAAACTTACAAAAATAGCAAAAAGAAAACTGCCAGTATTTACAAATATATATAAATACACACCCCCCCCCCCCCAGAAAACAGAGAAAATAGCTCCATACTATATTTGTCCATTATGAACTCTTGGTAGCTCAATCTCTCTCTTCAGTGAGACTGATGAGTTCCTTTAAATCGTCACTAGGACATGCCATCTTTAAATACTAACAAAGTTTACATAAGACTATACACATGAATTAGAATATCAGACACCCCACAATATAGTTTCAATCATATTACAAAATAACAGAAGTATCTACCTTAAATACTGTATACAAACAACACACACACCTACTTTTCCCTTTTACTCAAGAATTGGAATATTCCACCGTGTAATGCAGGAAAGGTCCCATAAAGCCAATCCTTTAGGACCCGTTATTCGAATATACTGGGGAAAACACTGAAGTGCATACTCTGAGCACAGTGACAGCAGAATGACAAAGCAATGTTTGTGTGTGTGTAAATGCGTGTGGGTCAGGAGTGTGTGTCACAAGGTGTCAGCAATATTCCTGTATTTCCCTCCTGTAGTGTCCTGACAAAGGGTCTCGGCCCAAAACGTCGACGGTACTTCTCCCTATAGATGCTGCCTGGCCTGCTGCGTTCCACCAGCGTTTTGTGTGTGTTGTTTGAATTTCCAGCATCTGCAGATTTCCTCGTGTTTGCTGTATTTCCCTGGGCTCTTTTATTTCCATTTGCACCTGTAAAATCATTCTAGGAAATGGGTACCAGCTACACGATGATATAAGAAGTATTCCTTTCTCATTGTTAGTGCAGCATTAAACAATATTAGGCTTTTATTCTCCAAAAGAAGGGAGAGTCATTTTTAGGACAAGAACTTTTATTTGAAGTTCTGTAGTGAAAATAGTTGGTATTCAACTATTCCTGCCACTTGTTGGTGGTAAGTTTTGTCATTGCTCCTTTGTGTTCTTTCAAAGGTATACGTGGGTAACAGGAAGAGAACCACTGACTTACTATGACATGAATCTTTCTGCGCAAGATCATCAGACCTTCTTCACATGTGAGACTGATCACTTACGGCCTGCCGATGCTAGTAAGAAGGATTGTAAGATCGAAAACTCAGATATTTGTGAATATTGCATCCTTTAATTACTGTTAGCCTTTTAAATGTGTAATACAAAAACCAGGAGAAGGCACTGTGCGCCCATCTGATTGAGTGTGAAGTGGGCTGATGGGCACAGATTCCAGGATGGCTGATTGCTTTCTGGGAGAGTGGGTGGGTGGCTGGAGCAAACAAACCATCCCCACCTCCCGCTAGCACCGTTTTGGGTGTCACTGTTGGACGTGTTCTCCTCCCATCAGATAATGGGACAGTTTTGCTGGATAATCATTACTCCTTATCTCCTGGAGAACACCAGTGTAGAGGGCAACCATTATTTCTTTCAGATGACGCGCATTATGGAATAATCATCGATTGAGGCTTGGTTAAGTCTTGACCAGGTTTCTCAGAAAATCTGGTTGCTTTAAAAATCAGATGGACTGTCATTCAAAATTAAAGGCTGCAGTTCCTTTTCTAAGATGGCATTACATCCCTACACCAACCAGTCAGGCATATAAATATTTTCTCCTCCACCATCTACTCCCTAATATCTTCTAGGAAATAAATTTATACTGCAATATATGCACATAAATTATATTCTGCAAATCCTTTCTTTTAAAACCACAACAAGGAATTCACTGTGCTTTCCTATAATAGAAGGCAATCTTGCGTTGCTATGAGATTTGTCTGAACCAATATTTATTGAAGTGTTCCATTGTCCTGAATACAGCTGAAAACTTAATCATAAATTCATGAACATCAGATGATGCATTTCTGCCAGCTGCACAGATACTTTAAGTCTCACTGTGGTGTTTGTAACCTGGCAGATAACACTGTTAAATTAATGTATCTTTCAGCTTTAAAAAATACTCTTTCATACAGTGAAACAAACAAACAACTGTTTCAGATTCTACAAAAGCAAAAAATAAAAAGGCAAATTGCCATCAAATTTGAAAAACTGGATTATACAATAATACACATTGTCCAAATAGAATGTAACTTCCTTCTAACCCAGATGTCTGGTTACGATATTTTTAATACTACTTGTAATTAAATTAAACTGTTTGTGAAATATGAAAGAGGCTCAAAGTGGAAAGGTTGCCAAGTAGTGAGTGAGCACCAATTTGAAGCTTCAGAGAGGGATTGCTGATTTCTGTATTCCTTTGTAAACCTCCTGTTGTATTCTGCAGTTTGCAACATCACTCTGCATTATTAGATAAATAATTGCGAGTTCATTATAGGTTTCATGAAATTCTTGGTAAGGACACACCAGAATTCCAATGATGATTAGTTTATTTTCCATTACTTCTTAGGAAGTGGGTGTCACTGTCAAGGCCAACATTGTTGACAATTCTTAATTGGTAGTGGTCGGTCTTCTTGAGCTTCCAAGGGCTCATGCTGTTATTCCCTACAGTAACTCTCCCCATCATCAAAGAAATCTGCAAGAGGTGGTGTGTCAAGAAGGTGGCATCTATCGCTAGGACATGCGCTCTTCTTGTTACTACTATCAGAGTGGAGATACAGGAGTCTGAAGACCTGCACGTAATGATTCAGAAACTGCTTCTTCCCCTTCACCATCAAGTTTCTGAACAGTCCATGAACACTACCTCATTACTTCTATTTTTGCATTATTTATGTATTTTTGTAATTTATAATAATTTTGTCTTCACACTGTACTGCTGTCATATCACTGTGTCTGACATGAACTTTGTTGCACTCTACAACAAGTTTTGCATTATATAAGTCAGTGATTACAATTCTAATCTTGATGATAGCAGTATGGTGCAAGTCCAAATCAAGGTGCTATGTTACTTGGGAAACGATTGCTTTAATGCATTTCATTCCTTTGCACATCACTTGGGTGATGTGGTTTGTGGATTGGGGAAGTAATGAACAAATACCAAGTCAAGTCAAATACCTGCAGAGATCAGAGATATCTAGATCAGAGATTCCCAACCTTTTATGCGCCATGGACCACTGCCATTAACCAAGAGGTCCAGGTTGGGAACCCCTGCTCTATATAATGTAGTTACTACATGTTGCTGGCTGATGTTTTAACAAACGTTTCAGCTGATGTTTTAACTAGTGTTTCAGGTGTTAATCAAGTTGCTTTGTCTTGAATGAGCTTAAGACGTTTTGTTTAAACTGAACCCTCGAAGAAATGGACAATATTCCATCTTAATGGCTTTAACGTGTAGCTAGTGGATAGTCTTTGGGAAGTCAAGTCAAGTTTATTGCATTTAACTGTTTACATGCATATAACATATATGACCATGTAATGTATACAGAAAGAAGATGTTTCTCCAAACCTGGGTGTAAAGCACATAACACATGATAACTTATGAAGGTAAGGATAAAATCTACAGATGCCAGATGCCTGATGGTCTGGGGGGAAGAAACTGTTTCCCATCCTGACCATTCTTGTTTGTATGCATCGTAGTCTCCTGCCTGATGGTTGGAAGTCAAAAAGGATGCTGGATGGATGGGGTGGGAGTGGGATCGTTAATAATACCAAGGGCCTTGCATACGCAGTGCTCCTGATAAATGTCACTGATGGATGGTCGGGAGACCCCTATGATCCTCTCAGCTGTTCTCACAGTTCTGTGTAGGGACCTCTGGTCTGATGCTCGACCGCTCCCGTACCAGATGGAGATGCATCTTATCAGGACCCTCTCAATGCTGCTCCTGTAAAATGCAGTTAAGATGGGGTGGGGGTTTTGGAGGGGAGTCTTGCTTGCCTCAATTTCCTTAGGAAGTGGAGGCGCTGCTGTGCCTTCTTGTTCAGGTAGGTGATATTAAAGGACCAAGTGAGGTCATCTCTGATGTAAACTCCCGGGAACTTGGTGCACTTAACTCTCTCTACAGAGGAGCCATGTATTTGCAGAGGATACGGAAGTCAGAAGATAAGCCATCAGCACTAAAATCACAGCCTCCACTGACTTGCAAAGTAATGACTATTGTGCGACTGACGTTACTGCAAAACATAACTGGATAGTAGGGAGGTCATGTCGGTGGTGGTAATCCCATTGAATGTATTGGTAAGCTGTCTGATATGGGTTCTCTTTTGCTGGAGAAGACATTTCTTGTGGCCTTGATGTTGCTTGTCACTTTTCCACTCAAAGCTGGACGTGGTCCACCGGCATCAACTGGTTTTTAAGTGGGATATGGCTTTTATTGTCAAGGCCAGCGCTTACTACTTAATTTATCATGTGAGGATGATAGTAAGCATCATCTCGAACCTCCGGAGTCTGTCGTGAAAGTACATGCGTTACTGGCGGGTCAGGAGTTGTAGGATTTTGATCTAGGGAGCACGAAAAATTGCCTCTAAGTTTAGATGGTGCAAACTGCTTCAGTTTATATTTTGAGGAGTCACAAACGACATTGACTATAGTAGAATGAGGAATACAGATCTGAGCAATGGAATTGTGTTCATAAAGTCTTTGAAAGTGTTTTGACTGAGCTTCCAAATTGTTATCCTACAAGAGTGTTAATTTTACCATGAAGCAATCTGGTGAGAGCTACAAGGTTAACTCAGTGAAGTCAATTTTTTGATTTATGTATTTACATTTTTGTGGGCAATTGTTAGGAGTTTCAATACAGTCTCCATAATCACTCACATTTTTGATCAGAAGGATGCTGCCAAAGCAAAATCTAGTTGTCACAGAGTGAAGAAAGGTTATTGCAACACTGACTGCACCTCGATTTGAAATTGTTTGTAGATTAATGTCTTAGAAAAGGTTAGGTGAACTTTCAGATTCTAGCGGCATGTTCCATCCTGTTTTAAATAATGGCTTTTATTTCATTTGAACAGTAATGCAAAAAGCTTGGAGAGAGAGGAACCCACAAGCAAGAATCTCTGCAGCACATGAAGCCTTAGAATTAAATGAGTGAGTGATGTTTTTGCCCCTTTTTATAACCAGAAGTTCTGATTAACTGTTCCAGTGAATTTGATGGTTACACTAAACATTGCCTGGCTATTTGTAGGCAACCTTTTTTTGTAGCAATATATCTAACACTTGAAGTAAGGGGTCTAACCTTATTTTAATGCTGATGTACTCTGATCAACATTTTGTACATTTTTCTTTAAATTCCACTGAATTCTGACCAGACCACTGTCCACTTTCCACCCAGGATATTTTACCATTGGCGTCCACTGCTACAGCCGCTGCAAGCAAAAAGAAGGACCCAAAATGGAATAAAGTTCACAATGTATGTTCCTAAAGAGTTACCTGGGAGTGTTTTTGAGGCTACTTCAAACATAGGATGACAGTTCTGAACTGCTCGAGCTGTGCTCATGTGATTTGTGACATTATCTGTACTACTCAAAGAAATCACTGCCTCATAATCACTCCAGGGAGCCCATTATTGTCCATTCCTTTGAATTGCCTTGACATCACAGTAGCTGGGTCTGAGAACTGTACAATCTTGACACTCACATTTAATTCAGTTGCTGAGCCCCATTACGCAAGAGGCTTCTCACATCATTGCGGTAACCAAAAAGTTTCTGTTTGGTTATTAGCTGCTCACCAACATTAAGAACTAACAGTAAGGTGCAGATTGTTTAGCATGGCACCTACATCTCTCTGTCTGCACACTTGGCAGGAATTAATATTCTAATGTCCACCGTTCCATTAATTGTTTTCATAAAATCATTAAAACGTTCATTGGCAAAGACCGTTTGTTGACATTGTCCTGCTTTTGAACATAATTCCACTTTGACTTTTCATGGTGAGAATTATTAGAACTACTAGCATCCTATGAATTCTTTCATTCCAGGTTAGATGTTCCAAATAATTCAGTAGATCAGCTTCTTTCAAAGCAGCCAGTCTTTTTAAAGAGTGAGCCTGTACAGCAGGGGTTGCCAGCCTTTTTTATGCCATGGACCACTACCATTAAGCAAGGGGTCTAGGGACCCGAGGTTGGGATCCCCAGCTGCACAGAATCTCTGTCTGATGATAAAGGAATAAAATAAGATTGTTGGAGTCTCTTACGCTATCTGACCTGGCGCTCATAATTTGTAGTCATATTGCTAACCAACAGGCGTTCAGAAAACTTAAACCTAATAAATATACATTCAGTGTAATGTAGTTGTTTCTGGTTGTATAATTTTGCAAACACGGGTGAATATTGAGAGCTTTACTTAATTTACAGAAAATAAAATTGGCATAGTGCTAAAAACCTTAACTGGCATTATCATTATCTTTAATTATGGTCCAGCAACATTTGCACACAATGTATTCATTTAATAAGTGTGTCATGAATATTCAAAGTACAATAAAATGCAGAAGAAATTGTAAAGAGTGGCTTTGGGTAATTAAATAGTATAGTGGAGAATGGGTGTCCTGTGGCCAAATGAATATAGGCTCGATTAATGACTCGGAATCGTGAGTTCAAATCCCACAGTGGGATGTGCAAAGTGAATTCAGTATAGTCTGATGATTTTTTGTGGACTGGAACCAAGCCAGTGGCTATGAAAATGTGTCAAAATCGTGTGAGTTCACTTATGTCCCACAAGGAAGAAAGAAGATTGTAATCTCTGTTCAACCTGTTTTGCATATGAGGCCAACCGCATAACACTGTGCTTTTTGAAATGCCTACCACAGCCTTCTCAGAACATCCAGGATTGGGTTTACAAGTCTTGCATACATCCTAAAAAAAAATAAAGAAATGTTAGCATCATCCTTGGGGTTTAGTTTCCACTGAGAGAACTTTACTTGAATCACTTGCTGCCGTTTCTCTTAATCATGTAGAATATTCCTTATGCTACAATAAGCAGAACATGCCAAGGGCTCAACCTAAACCAGATTTGTTCAGTGTACAATAATATTTTGTTCAGATTTATCTAATACTGTGCAAGAAATCACAATTTTTTGTTGGTTAGGGTAGGTGATTGATCTGCAGAACACAGAAGGAGACCTGTAGAGGCAACATTTCCTCTGAGTCCACGTCAGAGTAAATTGTAAAACTATTTAGAAAGAATTGTCTCGTAACTGATATACTTGTTTTAAATCTAATTACAAATATCGATATATAAGCTCACATTGTTAGCATGCAGCTATGTGCAAAATGTCTAGAATGAAATGGTTCGGATATCAGTCTATGTTCAGCTTCTGAAACCTGTATTTTATAATGTCTAACACAACTCCATTCAGTTTTTCTCAAGGTCCAAGTCACCATATTGAGGCAATTTTACATCAGATCAGTAATAAAGTGAAGACATTTGCAGACATTTGAAATCTCTACAAAATAAGTGATTTGTTAATGTTATGGGTGTCTTCAAAGTTCAAAGTAAATGTTATTATCTAAGTATATATATGTCACCATATACAACCCTGAGGTTCATTTACTTGTGAGTCTTAGTGTTTTCCTCCTCTTAACGCCAGTTCTTGCTTGGTACGCAGTTCAATATATACTGGCGTTAGGGTTAGGTGTGCCAGTAATAAGAGCTGTGCCAGTATACATGGAACTGCGTACCTAATAGGTTAGGTAACCATTTCCATTCTCCTTTCCTCACAGAGATGGAAAGGATATCAAAAGGGTATGCTTATCAGTTGCTGCCTGATTATTATATGTTCCAGCCATGGGACAGATTAATCAATCATGGAGTGACGTGGCAAAGGCCCTTTGACCACTGAGTCCACATCCATTAATTACCCATTTATACCAATAGTACAATAATCCCATGATACTTAAATTATACTCCCATCAACTCTTAAGCACAAGCACAAAGAAGGCTCTCAGCCCAAAAGGTCGACTGTCTACTCTTTTCCATAGATACCTGCTGCGTTCTTCCAGCATTTTCTATGTGTTGCTTCCCATCAACTTCCATCAGATTTTAAAGCACGCCTACATAGTAGAGCTGAGTTACAGTGTCCCGTTAACCTACCAACTTTGGGTAACCGGTGCAAGTCAACATTGTTATGGGAAGAAGATGAAAACTTCACACGGAATGTGTCGATTGAACCCTTATTGGAGCCATGAGGCAGTTGCTCTCGTTGCTCATTTTGAATGAGAGATATATCTTGCTCCTTCAACATCCTAGAGGCACAAAGTAAATTTCTAGCTTTAGAACTTGGCATAGTCTGGAATCTAAAGTTGATTTATTTTGACCTTTATGTAGTTAAAAGGAAGTTCAGCTACTGAAAGCAGTAATGGTGCATATATGTCATTTGCATAATTTCTGCAGTTTGAAATACCTGGCAAATTATGTTATAATCTTTTTAGAATGAATTTAGTCTTTCAAGCAGAACATCACTGATCCTGAATATTGTATCTGGTAATGGGGTTCAGTGCATGTGCATATTTGGATATGTATTTAAAGTGAGAAGGAGAAAATTCAAAGGAGATGTGTAGGGTAGGTATTGTTTTTAACACAGAGGGTCCCTGATGCCTGGAATAGACTGCCAGAGGTAGTGGTGGAAGCAGTTGTGATAGTGGCGTTAAAGAGGATTTTAAATAATCACATGAATGTACAGGGAATGAAGGAATGTGTATGCAGAAGTGACAGTTTAATTTTGCACTGTGTTCAGCACAGACACATGAGGGCCAAAGAGACAATTCCTTTGCTATACTGTTCTATGTCAGACCACTGCTAAATGTGCAGAATCAGCCTTACATTTGTTGACCAAGGCCAAAGTCCTTTAAGCTAATAAAGTCCTTTAAGGAAAGAAATCTGTTCTTATTTTCCTAGTATGATCTACATCTGCCTCCGTATCTCTAGCGAAGAGATTGACCCTCTGGAATGGCCTAGCCACCTCCAAGAGGACTATAACCTTGTCGTAGGGTTTGGAGGCTTGGGTGCCTTGATGACCTGGGGAGCTATGTTGGCTGGAATCAGGGCCCTGTGCTTTGACACTTGGTAGGTCACCCATGCCAAACAGGTCAAAGGGTAGAGGCCAGACTAAAAGTGGTTCACCAGTAATCCAGGTTCGGGGGCTCGGCTTAGGGCTAACTGGTCAAAAAAAATGTTACGAAGACAGCAATGAAGACTCCTAAGGGCATTCATTGTTGCCCTAACTGCCAGTGGTGTAACAGGCAGTAACTAATGGCCTAGCCAACCACTCCATTGAAGAATTTTTTTTTAAATGCATTTTGCAGAATGTGAATGCTGCTCATTTTGCTATTGTCCATCCCTACTGAGAGTGCAGTGGCATTCCTCCACCTTGACTGATGCAGTCCTTCTGATGAAGCTGCCCTCCAGGCTCTGCTGGGGAGGGAATTCCCAGATTTGGTCCCAGTGAAGATGATACTACATTTCTAGGCCAGGATTGTGGAGGGAAGTCTGCTGGTGGTTGTATCCTGCGTATCTGCTGCTGTTCACCTGTTGATGGTGGGGGTTATAGGTTTAATGCCGTAGGTCTCAAATTTAAGAGGAGCTGTCCACGTAGCGTAGGTGAGTAACTGTGCAGCCAGTGCACTGTTGGTAGATTGAATGAAGATTTCAGTGATACGTGACCTATAAATCTTGACTTTTCCACTGATAGTCAAATCCTGGAAACAAATCAGTTTATAACAAGAAATGCTAATTTATAACATTATCAGAAAGATCCAAGAGTAATAAGGCATGAATCTTTTCACAGATGTGCAACTGCATACATTCTTTTGGCTGAAGAAGAAGCTACTACCATTGTGGAAGCAGAAAGACTCTTTAAGCAGGCACTGAAGGCAGGAGAGGTTTGTTACAGACGCAGTCAACAACTGCAGCATCACGGAGCGCAGTACGAAGCACAGCACAGTAAGTACCATGCAAACTGAATGATCATCAACAAATTTATTTCAATTTTGGTTCACTCAAGGTCTCTTCATTTCTTGGATCTTTTGGTTAGAGAGTGTAGAAGGTCATAATGTAGATTAGACAAAATAGGAAATGTAAGAAATACAGGAGTGGGGACTATTGCTGGTGACTATGGAGCAGACCTTGTGTCCACGATATTTATGACAGAAATGTAAGTGCCAGAAGGATATAGCCAAGGTGCTAAGAACAATTGCACAATTGAACCTTGAAGCCAAGGGCTAGAAATTGGAGACCCTTCACTGAGAAGAAACTGCTTATTTAAATACATTTGTTGAGAATCCAGTGTCCCCCTCAAGTTCAGAAAATGTAGCGAGAGAGTGATAGATGACACAAATCTCTCTGGGAATAGTGTGAAGGATTTTTCCTGTTATCGAGTTACTTCCAAGGTGATGGGAGTATTAGTGAGGCACAGGCTGAGACATTAATGTTCAAGGTGTCCTGAACACCAACAAGGTTTAAATTAACCTCAGAGTTTTCACATTCATAATATTTTATAACATCTTGAATCTCAAGGCTGACTGGTATGAGTATTAACATCCCGTCCTAAATTTGCTGCATTCATTTAATCTTTATTTAGGAAGCATGTTGGCACGTGGCCAAATGGTTAAGGCGTTCATCTAGTGATCTGAAGGTCGCTAGTTCGAACCTTGGCTGAAGTTGCGTGTTGCGTCCTTGAGCAAGACACTTACCACACATTGCTCTCTGACGACACCGGCGCCAAGCTGTATGGGTCCTGATGCCCTTCCCTTGGACAACAAGTAGTGTAGGCAACTGCCGATCTTCCGTACAACCTTGCCCAGGCTTGCGCCCTGGAAACTTTCCAAGGCGCAAATCCATGGTCTATCGAGACTAACAGAGGCCTACACTACACATTTAGGAAGCAATTGGGTTTATCTCTTCAAAAAAAGTGAAGCAGAAAATGTTATATGGAACAGTAAAACAACCACTGTATTTACAATAGTCTGTTGAAAATTGAATGAATTAAACTATATACTGTTAAATAATTTTACTGTTAAGGCCACTAGAACGTTATGATTGAATCTGTGTGGAGTTGCATTAATTTTTATTGCCATTCACAAGACTGACTATAACTTGCTTATTGGAATAATGTCCTATTTCATTTCTCTCCTCAGCATGTTTTGCATTTATTTTCCATTCTTTCATTACATATTTGCTCAGCATCCCGTAAGAATGTGTTATTCAGAAGCCTTGACACTAGAAAATTAAAAATTCTATCTTTTTAGAGCTGCCTGTATGATCAAAGATCCCTCCCACACCAGACATTCTCTGTCTCCTCCTTCCGTTAGGCAGGAGATACAAAACTTTGAAAGCACATACCAACCACCACATTCAAGGACAACTTCTATCCTGTTGTTATAAGACAATTGAATCGTTTCCTTGAACAATGAGGTGGATTCTTGACCTCACAATCTACCTGGTTATAGCCTTGCATCTTACTGTCGACCTGCACCGCATTTTCTCTGTCTTTTAACACTTTATTCTGTGTTCTGTTATTGTTTTACCTGTTTCAGTGCATTGTTATAATGAGTTAATCTGTGTGGATGGTGTGCAAGACAAGTTTTTCACTGTACCTAGCTACATGTGGCAATAATAAAACTAATTTGGTAAGTTAGTACTTAAGAGGGAAAGGGAAGGTAGAAACCCCTTCCTCTTGTTCTGTTCCAGACAACCAAATGAAGCATAGGTTGTATAGGAGTCCAAGGAATAATTGTTTGAAACTTTGTTATGGTGTGGAGCTTAGACCAACAAGATGGGAAAAACAGCTAGTTAAAGCAACACACACACAAAATGCAGGAGGAGCTTAGCAGGTTATGCGGCGTCTATGGAAGTGAATAGGCAGTCGACGTTTTGGGCTGAGATCCTTCTTCAAGTCTGAAAAGGAAAATGGAGGACGTCAGAATAAAAAGGTGGATGGAGGGGAAGGAGGCTGGCTGGGAGGTGATCGGTGAAGCCTGGAGGTAGAAAGGGTAAAGGGCTGGAGATGGAGGAATCTGATAGGAGAGGAGAGTGGAGCATAGGAGAAAGGGAAGGAGGAGGGGACCCAGAGGGAAGTAATAGGCAGGTGAGAAGGTAGTTAAACCAGCCTGAATCAGAGAAACGATGATGACATTATAAAATGGAGAGTTGTGGTAATGGCAGATGTTTCTGATCACAATCCTGTTATTGCTACGTTAAAATGCATTCACTTTACTCATCTTCATCGTGAGAAAAAGCAGCCATGATTAACCTGAGTGGTGAAATATATTCTGATCATGATGATATTTTTATTAATATTTCTACTTAGAGTTCTTTCTAATCCCACTATTATTAAATGATTAAGTTATTGAGTAATTAGGTGTGAGCGATTGTTCTCTTCTCGAACAAAAATATGCATTTGCATACATGATGCTTGTCTTTCAGGGCGAGACACAAACGTGTTAGTTTATATTAAAAGAAGATTGGCGATGTGTTCGAGAAAACTCGGAAGGACAAGAGAAGCAGTAAAAATGATGCGAGATGTGAGTAGAAACGGAAGTTAACAGCATAATACCAGTGAGGCTCATTGCACTTGTGTACAGCACTAAAACGTTTAAAAATCTGAATGCATGCAGTTTAAATATCATGAAAGAAGAGAACTCAGTGCATACTGACACTTGATGTTCACCTTCATGATCGGTCTGAGCAATTGCGGACAACTTACTGGTTTCTAATTGCAAGAAGAATTGTGTTTTAGTGCACAGTGATTGTGTTTTTCTGGTCAACAGCTAAAGGTTTGTAAACGATAAACATTAACATTTTTAGACCCTGACAAAATACTGTGGACAGTTGGCAAGTGTTCCAAAGAAATAAATATGCTTTTCACAGCCATTAAGTTTAAAGTCAGAGTTTTTGAAAAACTAGCTAATAAGATAACTTACTCAATGCCTGTTACAGTACATTGATACACTGCCGAATCAGCACAGTATACAAACTCCGACCAAAGTTTACTCCAACCTTTAATACAAATGGAGAACATTCTGAACTGTCGAAAACCCTTTAACTCAAAATATGCCAACTTAGAACATAGAATAGTACAGCACATTACAGGCCCTTCGGCCTACAATGTTGTGCCGACCCTCAAACCCTGCCTCCCATATAACCCCCCACCTTTAATTCCTCCATATACCTGTCTAGTAGTCTTTTAAACTTCACTAGTGTATCTGCCTCCACCACTGACTCAGGCAGTGCATTCCACACACCACCCACTCTCTGAGTGGAAAACCTTCCTCTAATATCCCCCTTGAACTTCCCTCCCCTTACCTTAAAGCCATGTCCTCTTGTACTGAGCAGTGGTGCCCTGGGGAAGAGGCGCTGGCTGTCCACTCTGTCTATTCCTCTTAATATCTTGTACACCTCTATCATGTCTCCTCTCATCCTCCTTCTCTCCAAAGAGTAAAGCCCTAGCTCTCTTAATCTCTGATCATAATCCATACTCTGTAAACCAGGCAGCATCCTGGTAAATCTCCTCTGTACCCTTTCCAATGCTTCCACATCCTTCCTATAGTGAGGCAACCAGAACTGGACACAGTACTCCAAGTGTGGCCTAACTAGAGTTTTATAGAGCTGTAAACTTAGTTTACAATTTCCTTTTTTAAACTGTATATTATTTCCTCTTCCACTATGTAACTCGGAGTTTGGTTACTTTGCAGCTGATGAAGGAATTCCCTCTTCTCAGCATGTTTAATATTCATGAAAATTTACTGGAGGCACTTTTAGAGTTACAAGCCTACGCTGATGTGCAAGCAGTATTAGCTAAATATGATGGTGAGTCCTTATACATCCTGGAATAAAGTTGAAAAGATGTTTTGTGGTTCTTCTTTCATAATAATTTTCTTTTGTATTGTGTCTTTAAAACAGCAAATCATTCTAAAGCACTTCACTATAATTTTAATGATTGATTGAGATATAGTATGGGATTGGTCCTTCCAGACCTTCGAGCCACACTGCCCAGTGATCACCGGATTTAACCCTAGCCTAATCACTGGACAATTTACAATGACCTATTAACCTACCAACTGGTACATCTTTGGACTGCGGGAGGAAACCGGAAGCACCTAGAGGAAACCCTCGCAGTCACAAGGATAACATGCAAACTCCTTATAGGCAGTGACGGGAATTGAACCCGGGTCACCTGTACTGTAAAGCGTTGTGCTAAACACTACACTACCGTGATCCAATAAGTACAGAGTATGCCTCTTTTGTCCCAAATGGATTGAAGCTATTGTTTTGTGCACATATATTTGCAGAGGATTTCTCTTTTCCACTATTTCCTCCCTTGCCCTCTTCAGTTGTAGAATCTTGCTAAAGGTATTGCCCTATAGAATCTGGCTGCTCTTCATTAGCATAACCAGATGCCCTCACTTTAAAAGGGTAACCAGATTCTGATATTGCGAGCAATTTACTCATTGAAGGGACAGTGGTGGAAGCATTCAAGACTTTATCCGACATTTCCAAGTGTAAGGTTTCCAGCAGCCTATTCTGGGTAGCAGACGATTCCATCTAGTCCTTCCTGGATAGCAGACATTTCATTAATCCATTCAATGTTTTTCTCTCCCTAACCTAGGATTGTTGAGGCAAATGGTAGAGTGATAATCCCTACTGAGGTTAAAGGTATTGAATATGGAATCTTCTAGGCTGAATGCCTTAGCATAAAATTGTGTGGTGATTTTTCCAGTTCAGCACAGCAGATGTGCTTAAAGTTATTTCTAATAATATTAACTTGTATTGACAATGAAAGGATCATCAGTGACCAGGTAGAAAGTATCACAAGCATTTTGCAGTTATTTTGTTGGACAGGTCATTAAAAGTCCTAAATTAGTAATCCTGACAGAAAAATTCAAATGTTATAGTTTAGAAGTAAAATAGCTGTTACCAGTGAATATGACAGTGAGCTCGTTGGAATGTTTTAAGAGCCCAAATGTTTTAGTAATGTTCTTTAAAGAAGAAAACTTGTCATCCTTATCCAATCCTGTTGTTCCTGTCCTACAATAATGTAAGTAACTCTACTTCTTGACTGTTATATGAACTAATGTGTTTATTTGATTATTATCAAACCAATATACTGGTTCTCCTCAGACCCACTAAAAATCATTCAGCAGTACATATGGGAGAGATGTGAAATTGGAAAGCAAAGAGACTTGAGTCAATGAGGGGCTGGAAGATAAATACAGTTAATCTTATTGTAACAACCTAGACTTCACAATCTGTGTTAGAATTGACTTGTTTTGAAGGAAACTGCTTCAAATTTTTGATTAAAACTGAAACTGCTAGAAACAAAGTCAGTAAGTATCTGTGGAGTGTATTTCAATCTGATGACATTTTGTGAAATCATGGAAATACAATTAATTTGTAACTCTTGTTTCTGGTATAATTTGAGAAGTGATTTCATCTGCTCTTAAATGTTTTAGATATCAGTTCTGTTTCAATGCAGGACCTACTTGAAGAATGCTGGTTTGAAACAATAAGCAAGATTTGATAGTTCTGGGCTCAAATATTCTGATGTTAAATTCCTTCCCAAAGATGATATTGTTGATATCTTTGTGGCTATGTGCATTGCTAAGCAACAAGCTTGATATTTGCTGTTGTTGTGTATTCATGGGAGCATGGCTTAATTAGTGACATCATGAATCCAATTTCTGAAGGTCAATCTACATCGGAATAGGATTTTCCAAATAGTTCTTTGTAGGAATAACCCATTGCATGGAAAAGGACAATTTTATTTCACTTGTATTTTGGAACCTCTGTATCTGCATTTATTTGTGTCACATTTCGGTATTATTCTTTGTAATGTTGCCAACTAGTGTCAGTTTGCTTGCAGACCAGTTAGTTTCTGTCATGTTAATGTGTGTTTGTTGTCAAGGTGACATTAATCTTTAGCTTATTTGGTTTTACGACAGGGCAGCTTCACTTCTTTTCAGTTTTAATCAAGAGAGCTGTTTTTCTGAGTGTACACTTGCTATACGTTTTAATTACAAATTCTGATAATTCAGCAAACTGAAGTAGTAAACAACCATGACCATGGAAATCTTTGCTAGTCACGTCAGGGAAGGTACTCAAGAGAAGTATTGCAATTGCTTCTAGTATCCTTGAATCAGGGAAAGGAAAAAAATTGCCGGGTTATTTGAAGGATGAATTTGAACTTGTCCCCAATGTTCTCAGTGATTGAAATTCATTGTCTATCGCAGGGGCTCCCAACCTGGGTTCACAGACCCCTGGTTAATGGTAAGGGTCCATGCCATAAAAAAAGGGCTAGGCACCCCTGGTCTATAGCAATGTTGATGGCTGGTACTCAGAGGTACAGAGTAGAGGGGAAAAATGACAAAATAAAGGATTTAAAATACTTGTTTCTTTGCTTTTGTGTGTGAGCATTAGCACTATCACTTTCACTGTGTACCTCCCTCCCTATGTATCTGGATCCTTGAGTTCTTCACTGGGAGACCACAGTCCGTGTGGGTCCTCCTCAATGACAGTCAACACCACTGCTCCTCAAGCTTGTGTGCTTTGCCTATTGATCTACTCTCTGCACCCAGGTCATCCCAAACACCATCTATAAACTTGCCAATGACTCAGCTATTGTTGGCAGAATTTCAGACGGTGATGAGGAGGCGTACAAGAGTGAGATAGATCAGCTGGTTGAGTGGTTTCTCAACAGCAACCTTGACATCAACTTCAGTAAGACCAAGGAGTTCAGGAAGGGCAAGTCGAGGGAGCTCACACCAGTTCTCATTGAGAGATCAAAAGTGGAAAGGGTGAGCAGTTTCAAGTTCCTGGGTGTCAACATCTCTGAGGATCTATCCTTGGCCCAACATATTGATGCAGTTACAAAGAAAGCATGACAGTGGTTATATTTCATTAGGAGTTTTGGGAGATCTGGCATGTCGCCAAAGTCACTCGCAAATTTCTACAGATGTACTGTGGAGAGCATTCCAATTGCTTGCATCACTGTCTGATATGGAGGGGGAGGAGCCACGGCACAGAACCTGCAGAAAATTGTAAGCTCAGCCAGCTTCATTATGGGCACTAGGCTACCTGGTATCGAGGACATTTTCAAAAGGTGATGCCTCAAAAAGTCGGCATCTCTCATTAAAGACCCCCATCACCCAGGACATGCCCTCGTCTCATTGCTGCCATCAAAGAGGAGGTACAAGAGGCTGAAGATATATATCTAATGTTTTAGGAAAAACTTCTTCCTTTCCACCAGCAGATTTATGAACAGGCAAAGGATCCATGTACATGACCTCACTGGTTTTTGCTCTTTTTGCACTACATATTTAATTTGATATATATATATCAAATATAACAAAATTTTATAACATGAACCAATCCTCATAGAGGGATCAGAAGTGGAGAGAGTGAGCAATTCCAAGTTCCTGGGTGTCATGATTTCTGAGGATCTAACCTGGTCCCAACATACTGATGCAGCTATAAAGAAGGCAAGACAGAGGTTTTATTTCATTAAGTGTTTGAGGAGATTTGGTTTGTCACCTAAAACACTTGAAACTTCTACAGATGTACCATGAAGAGCATTCTTGACAGGCTGCATCACTGTCTGGTATGTGGGCTGGGGTGTGGTGAGTGGCTACTGCAAAGGATTGAAAGAAGCCTACAGAATTTGTAAAATTAGTCAGCTCCATCATGGGTATCCAAGACATCGAGGAGTGGTGCCTCAGAAAGACACAAAGGTCCATTATTAAGGACCCCCATCACCCAAGGCGTGCCCTCTTCTCATTGTTACCATCAGGAATGAGGTACAGAACCCTTAAGGCACCCGTTCAGTGATTCAGGAACAGCTTCTCCCCCTCTGCCATCCGGTTTCTAAATGGACATTGAACCCATGAACACGAACTCACCTTTTTTAATATTATTTCTGTTTTTGCTATTTTTTAATTTATTTAATGTACAAATATATACTTACTGTAATTAATTTACTCATGTATTTTTTCTATATTATCATGTATTATACTGCTGCTAAGTTAACAAATTTCACGACATTTGCCTGTGATATTAAACCTGATTCTGATTGTAATCTATAGTTCTTTATCTGTTGCACTATACTGCTGCCGCAAAGCAACAAATTTCATGACATGTCAGTGATTCTGATTCTGATTCCACACGTTATGTTGATTACCAGGTGGAGAATTCTAAGAAAATCGATTTTAAAAGAGAAATGAGTGATGAAAAAAGAATGAAAAGAAGTAAATTTCAGACTTTCTATGCAGAGTGCTAAGCAGGCAATTTGCAAACTGTTACTCAAGAGTACAGTAAAAGAAATCATTGCAAAAGCATGCACATTCTGCCAGGAAAGCGCTTGACATGTTTGACCATTTAAAAAAAAATGTTCACATTTATAAAGAGCAATTCCAGTTTGGGTGCATAAGATCAGCAGTATTTGAATTCCAGCCTTTGACTCATGACCCCAATCTGAACTGATTTGGGGGATATTAATCAGGAATTCCATAATAGGGATTTTATTACATATATTCCTCATTTCCCAGTGCTTATGTCAGTCATACTACGATAAAGCATATGAATGCTATGAAACTTGCCACCCAGAGCTGCATGCACTGCCAGGCTCCCAAATACACTTCTAAACTGCACATGCATTGCTGATACTTGAAAAGTGGAAAAATATCAAGTCCGTGCTGCCTGATCAGTACAGAGCGACAGATTGCAATTTTGTTTTAATCTGCAGCAGTTTAGCATTACAAATTCTCCAAACTTTTATGGAAATAATTAATACACCTGAACCCAAGTGAGTTAATAAAGGTATCACAAATATACAGCACGATGTAGCCAAGGCGATACATTATTTATTGGAATTTTTCTGCATAATGTTTTGTGTTTTGGGTCAATTAAGAGAATTAATATATATGCAAATCAACCCAATGAAGATCAAATATTTGTGGAAGCATTCATTGTATTGTTAAGTGGAAGATTGTTGTGTGTACTGCTGTCAAATATCATTGCTTTTATTTCCTTTTTGTAATAGATATTAGCCTTCCAAAGTCAGCAACAATATGTTATACAGCTGCACTACTTAAAGCAAGAGCAGTCTCTGACAAGTAAGTATCCTTAAAAATGTTAACATCAGAAAAAAGTCGAGAACTAAATTTCTAATTTAAAAAAGAACATCCGGGAGCAGATATGATATATTTCTTTGCCAAGGATCTCAAAGTATGTTTGTTCGTTCAGTATGTGCCATGTTGTGTGACGAAGGCAGTCTTGGTCTTTCCGTGACTATGATTGTTTTACAGAAGTGGTTTGCCATTGCCGCCTTCTAGGCAGTGTCTATACAAGACAGGTGACCTCGGCCATGATCAATGATCAATATGAGATTGCCTGCATGGCGTCAGTGGTTACATAACCAGGACTTGTGATATGCACCAGCTGCTCATATGACCATCCACCACCTGCTCCTATGGCTTCTTGGGACCCTCGATAGGGGACTAACCAGGTGCCACACCTTGCCCAGGGGTGACCTGCAGGCTAACAGAGGAAAGGAGCGCCTTACTCCTCCTTTGGTGGAGATGTACTATATCACCACCCCACCACCCTATTACGTTACGTGTACGTTAACTTAAAAGTTGGAAGCCTCTTTCTAAATAAACGCAGGATGTTTGATAGTTGTGGCAGTGGTTATGAATCTTCAGCTCCTAATATGACTCCTAATATTTTGGGACAAGTCTTTGACATACATTAGACCTCTGTGGAGTCTGAGCATAGCCGTTTTCTGCATTTGAACATTTGAGTCCCACTCTGGGAACTCTGGGTCATATTGTATTTTTGTCAGTGTTTCACAGGCTTTGTGGGTTCCTGGTATAAATTGTGACGAGCGGTTTTGCTGCTGTTCTAGATTCTCACCAGAGGCTGCCTCCAGGCGAGGGCTGAGCACTGCAGAGATGAATGCAGTAGAAGCAATACACAGAGCAGTGGAGTTTAACCCACATGTTCCCAAAGTGAGTGGCTGCTGTTTTCTCCTTTAGCTCTCGTTCTAATAGCTTTGTTTGGGAATGCTTTTAGTAATGCTTCTGCGGAGTAGCATTGACCTGCAGCTTCTTGGAGTGAGCCATCAGAGAATTCATTGTAAATGAATCGTTACTAACTATGGGGTTGGAAGGCAGTGAGGAAAGTTGCCGTGACTGACAAGTCGGCTTAAAAGCCGCAGTTAAATTAACTCTTAAGATTGTGTGTAAAGAATGATGTCTGAAAATGGAATAACTGATTTGGGCGCTTTAGTTCACTCTGAAAGGAATATGATCAAATAAATAACTTTTTCACGATGTGTGGTTTTCTGGTATAATTATATTAAAAAATGCTTTTTCTTTAGTATTTATTAGAAATGAAAAGTTTAATACTGCCACCAGAACACATTCTGAAGAGAGGGGACAGTGAAGCAATAGCATATGCATTCTTCCATCTTCAACATTGGAAACGGGTGGAAGGAGCCCTCAACTTATTACATTGTACTTGGGAGGGAAGTAAGTATCCTTTAGCTGTTCATCTGAGCTATTTAGTCCCAATCCAGTGTATTTTATTGGTAAAAAGTCCCTCCCTGCATGGCTTGTTAGCACATCAGGTGACAACCTTGCTGTTTCTTTAGCGGTTGTCTGTTTCTTATGAGGGCGAGATGCTAGCTTGACGTTCAACCTGGCATGAGTGCAAAGCATGCAAAGAGCCAGCAGAATTCAAACTCAGATACCACTACACCACCAGCACAGAGAGAGTGCTTTGTTAGCTCAGCGATGTTTTCTTTCCCTAAATAAATAACATACTCCTGCCACTGATCTGGTTAAGAGTGCATCTGCTGATAATTAATCTAATTATTACCTGTTAAGTCAAAGGTCTTCTGTTGTCTCCTTTTGAAATCGTTCTTTAATTTGTGAGAAAGAAAGTATTTGAACTGGCACACTTCTTATATGTCCTTGGGATATCACAGAATGCTTTTGGTCACCGTGGTAATGCATGAAATTCAGCAGTGACTGTTCAGAGTGAGGTCCTACAAAAACAGCCATGGCCTGTGACTGTCCTCCTTATACAATAGCTGTGTGGTGTAGCAAGCAATATGCACTCATCCTTTGCCAGTGCACTCCAGAGCATGCTGGTCCATTGTTTAAACTTCGCATCATTCTCCATCCTAGAGTACTTTAAGCTTGGGGCATCCACACACAGGTACTTTGTTCAGAAGAAGAGCAGGTCTTTCCCCTGTTGTTGCAGAAGTGCCCCACTCTGAGTTTTGCTCATCATACAAAATCATATGGTAACACTTCATCTCTGTCCTCCGAGGGGACCACAACCTTCTCGGGGTTTGGAGGGTTATGTGCCTCAGTGACCCGGAGAGATGAGCGGGCCCCGTGCTTTGGCTCTTGGCAGGGTCACCCATGCCAAACAGGTTAAAAGGTAGAGGCCAGGCTAAGAGTGGTCCACAGGTCCTCCAGGTTCGGAGGTTCAGGTCACGGCTTAAAAACCCTGACTGGTAAAACGGAATTGTTACAGAAACAGCAATGAAAATCCTTCTACATCTTGAGCGCGATGGTATTCCTTGCATGACTGACAGTAAGCTACTGACACAATGAGGGAAGCCATGAATGCCGCCAAAGATTGAGGACCATTGGTAAAAGAAGAACTCCATCTCTGTAC
Organism: Hemitrygon akajei; assembly: GCF_048418815.1. Classification (NCBI taxonomy): domain Eukaryota; kingdom Metazoa; phylum Chordata; class Chondrichthyes; order Myliobatiformes; family Dasyatidae; genus Hemitrygon; species Hemitrygon akajei. The sequence goes on from NC_133133.1 coordinate 159,170,454, forward strand.
TGGAAGAATGTAGGTTCAAGTTCCACCCCAGTATGTATATAGAGGGACCGCTCGCTGTGCTGTTGGGGTGCCATAGATTGGTTGAGACATTAAGACTCATGCCTGTTCTGTCCTATCAGATGACTATAAAGGATTCGGTGGGACTGTTCCAAAGAGCCATATTCATAGACTAGTTATCCTGTCAATATCACTAGAATGGATCTTCTGTTCATTAAGACCAAAAGTTCAAAAGACTTAAAAGCAGAATTAGGCCATTCAGCTCATTCTAAATATACCGGTGCCTATACTGTATTTCAAAAGTACTTTGAATTGCCAAAGTTGCAAATGACACTCTATGGGATGTGTTTTTGCTTCAACAACTGCTTGAGATGCGAGTTATTGCAACGGTGGCTCTTCCGGTGTTAGCCACTTGGTGGCGATATAGATTGTGTCTTCTTTCTTCAGGCCGACATTGATTAGTTACCACAAACTTCAATGGCAACCTGACCCAGTGGACAATCTCTGGGAGTACAAAGGGAATTGTTTAGTCTGCAGATGTTAAGAGAGGTCATTCTCCCTTCCACAAACTTTTTATTTTTTTAAATCAAAATTATTTCACTGGTTATGAGTAAGCGGTTATTATTTCCTTTTTGATTTTGGCCCAGAATCCAACATGGGTCTGATATGAGTTGTTTGGTTGTTTGTGTGGTCCCCAAAGTGTTTCTTGCTTAAATTGAAAATGCTTCTGTCATAATTTCCTGTCAACTTAATTGGAGAAGCAACTTATGCTTGCACTTCATTAGAAATAATCTCTGACTCAGAATCATGGAACAGAAATGTTTTGACACAGTTAGAGGAAATTTGTCCCGTCACGTCCATGCCTTCTCTTAGGAGAATAATCCTGTCAATGGCTTTCCTGCACGTTCCTGTAGCTCTGAAGATTATTCTCCAAATCCATTTCCCGCTGGAGTGCCTGATTAACTCCGCTTCCACTGGTCATTGTGGCAGGGCATGATAGATAGAACAGGTTCTTCAGCCCACAATATTGTGCTGACCCTTTAGCCTACTCTGAATCGAACTGTTCCCTCATTCATAGCCCTCAACCTGGCAACGCATTCACCATTCTCTGTCTAAAGGACATACCTCTGACATCCCTGCCATGTTTTCCTCCAAACACTTTAAAGTGTTTAGATCAAAATCATTCTCTGTGTATTGAAGGTTTTTACTCACACCCTAAGGCTCTGAAGGTCACACCCTAGCCTTTATCCTTCATCAGATGCAGGTTCTTAGGCTTGAATGTCGATCTGTCTCTCTATCCTTAGATGCTGCCTGGCCTGCTGAGTGTTCCTAACATTGTCTGCTTTTATTTCGGGTTTTCAGCAGCTGCAGTTCTTAAGCATGAACAGACCTAAGTGCCTCCAAAGCCAGCTCTTGATATCACATCAGACCTGCTCTAACTTTCAATGCCATTAGCTTGTATCTACCGTGCAAGTCCAGCTGTTCACACATTCATTAGATTTCATTAGTGAGCTCACAGTAGAGATGCAGAGGAGTCCTTGGCTCTCAGTTCTACAATTAACTTTAGTGTACCTAATACTAATTTCTTAAGTGTTCAATGATTAGATTGGCAAATGAGGAATTACTTGCTGCTAAAGAATGACAAAGTGAATACACAAAAGCACTGAGCTATCGAACTGAATTTGTCAGTAGTAACTCATGATTAATAAACTTCACTTGATTGTTTCTATATAAATAGGCAACCAAAGCACTACTCAAGTGTCAGTGAATATCATTCACATGAATTTCCAACTGGCATTTCAGAAAGTCATGGAACTAAAGTCCAAACTAATGAAACTGTGACATAGGATCAGAAACTGCAAGGGTAAAAGGGTTGAGTTAAGAAACTGCAAGGGTAAAAGGACTCTGATGGCAGTCAAATACCTCCCAACAGTAGCTAGGATGTGGACCACAGATAATAACAGGAAATAGAAAAGGCATGTCAAAAGAGTAATGTTATGATAGTCTTGGGAGATTTTAACATTCAGGTTGATTGGGAAAATCAGGTTGGTAATGGATCTCAAGAGGGTGAGTTTGTTGAATGCCTACGAGATGGCTTTTTAGAGCAGTTTGTCATTGAGCCTACTAGGGGATCAGCTATACTGGATTGGGTGTTATGTAATGAACTGGAGGTGATTAGGGAGCTTAAGGTAAAAGAACGCTTAGGAGGTAGTGATCACAACATGATTGTGTTCAACTTGAAATTTGATAGGGAGAAAGTAAAGTCTGATGTAGCAGTATTTCAGTGGAGTAAAGGAAATTACAGTGGTATGAGAGAGGAGCTGGTCAAAGTAAATTGGAAGGAGCTGCTGGCAGGGATGTCAGCAGAGCAGCAATGGGGTGAGATTCTGGGAAAAATAAGAAAGGAGAAGGACAGGTCTATTCCAAAAACAAAGAAATACTCAAATGGCAAAATAGTACAATTGTGGCTGACAAGGGAAGTCAAAGCTGATGTAAAAACAAAAGAAAGGGCAGACAAAAAGCAAAAATTAGTGGGAAGATAGTGGGTTGTGAAGCTTTTAAAAACCTACAGAGAGCAACTAAAAGAATCATTAGAAGGAAAGGTATCTGAAGGGAAGGATAGGTATCTGAGTAGTCAGGGCATCAAAGGTTATGGTGAGAAGGCAGGGGAATGGGACTAAAGGGGAGATTGGATCAGCTCATGATGAAATGGCGGAGCAGACTCAATGGGCCGAATGGCTGACTTCTGCTCCTTTGTCTTATGGTCTTACGGAAAAGATGAAATATGAAAGCAAGTAGCTAATAATATCAAAGTGGATAGTAAAAGCTTTTTCAAGTATGTAAAAAATAAAAGAGAGATGAGAGTGGATATAGGACCGCTAGAAACTGTTGAAGAAATAATAACGGGGGATAAGGAGATGGCAGATGAACTAAATGAGTATCTTGCATCAGTCTTCACTGTGGAAGACACCAGGAGTGTGCTAGATATTGTACTGTGTAAAGGAAGAGAAGTGAGTGCAATTGCTATTACCAGGGAGAAGGTGCTCAAAAGCTGAAAGACCTAAAGGTACATAAGTCACCCAGACCAGGTGAACTGCACCCTAGGGTTCTGAGAGAGGTAGCATTAGAGATTGTGGAGGCATTAGCAATGATTTTTCATTGTGCCAGAGGACTTGAACTTTGCAGATGTTGCACCACTCTTTAAGAAAGGAGGGAGGCAGCCGAAAGGAAGTTATACACCAGTTAGCCTGACCTCGGTGGCTGGGAAGATGTTGGAGTCAGTTGTTAAGGAAGACTAATGGAATGCTGGCTTTGATAAGAGAATTGAAATTCAACGGGACGAAGTTATGGTACAACAGGGCAAAGTGTTGGTTGGACCAGAGCTGAAGCACTGTGAGCAATTCTGGCATACTCCTTCAGGAAGATACGTTGCCTCAAAGGCAGCACTGTGTTGATTTCCAGAAAAAAAAATCTGGACTCCAAATGTTAAATTGCAAGCGAAAATTTCTGAGGAACCAAGGACTCAGTACATTTATTATCAAGGTATGTATGCAGTATACAACCCTGAGCTTCATCTTCACCACAGACAGTCACAAAACATAGAACCATAGAACCCATTCAAAGAAAGTAAAACATCAACCACCCCCCATTGGACAAACATCAGATACATGGACTATCGTTTCCTGAATTCAGAGGAGATTTGACTGAAATTTCTAGATACTTAGGAGAACCATTAGGGCAGAAATAGGGAAACTGTCTACACTAGTTGAGGAAAATAGCAGAATATAAGGGTTAGAGCGGGATCTCCCAGCAGTCATATTTGGAAACACAGGCTGAAAGAATTTTGTTTTTGCCTGGTAAATAGCAAGTGATACTAAATTGTTGTTAATTTCAAGTCTGAATTTGGTAGAATTTATAAAAACCAGTCCTGTTGGGGAATGTGAGTCAAAGGGTGATGTGGGGACAGGAAAGTGATCAAACATGAGCCCGTACAGCACGGAAACAGGCTCTGTGGCCCAACTGATCAATGCTGACTAAAGTTCCTATCTAAGCTATCCTACCATTTGTCCATTTTGAACTTCTCCTATCCATGTGCCTGTTTGCGTGGCTTTTCAATGACCACTTCATCTGGCAGCCTATAGACCACCTACTGTGTGAAAAGGCTTCCCCTCTGGTTCTTATGAAATCTCTCCCTAAACATTTGACTTCTAGTTCTTGATCCCCTGGCCTTGGGGAAAAGGACTGTGCACATCCCTCATGATTTTACTTTTATTTTTATTGAGGTGCAGCCTGGTACGGGCCCTTCCAACCCTTCAAGCAGTTAACGCTAGACAATTCACAGTGACCAATTAACCTACCCACCAGTACACCTTTGGACTGTGGGATGAAACCGGAGCACCCAAAGGAAACCCACGCAGTCACGGGGAGAACGTACAAACTCCTTACAGACAGTACTGTACTGTAAAGCGTTGTGCTAACCACTACACTACCATGCTGTCTGATTCACTTCTGTGATGTCACTCCTCATTCTCTTACACTCCAGTGAATGAAGCCCCAAGATGTTATGAAATCCTTGAAGATGTCAAACCTGTATGTTCAAACCCATATGAAGAAATTGTCCACAGAATTTAAATGTAAAAGCATGTTTGAATTTCTTAAAAGATTAAGACCATGTTTAGAGAGCAAGTTAAAATACTAGAAAATTAGAGTTCTCTATTAAACACCCTTTATACCTCACTTTTTTGTGAGCTTCATAAATAAGTGAATAGATAAAATGCTTGCACTGGAAGGGGAATAAATGTAAAATGGTAGAACGTTTTATTTAGTTTATTTATACATTAATAATCTCTCCTCAGCATTCCGAATGATCCCCTATCCCCTGGAAAAAGGTCACCTTTTTTATCCATATCCAATCTGCACAGAAACTGCTGACAGAGAACTGCTACCATGTAAGTTAATAGAGTAATCTATCTTTCTGCTTGCCTCAGAATTTTGCTAAAATACTGTTGGTTGTTGGTTCCACATTTCGATTTCTTGATTTTACATAAATAAGTCACTTTCAAATTCCATACAAAATAGCCCTGATATTCCAATAAACTTTATTGTTCGGGTTGTCCCCCATTCCCTATCATTAATACTAATATACTTGCGTTAGTATCTCTTCCCTCTTCAACTTATAAATGTTTTACCTTTTTTTGTTTCCTTGTTTTATTACTGAAATGTATTACTTTACATTTATTGCTTTGTTCACACAAAATACCTTCTACAATCTATAAGAGTTCTTCCCAACCTGTGTCTGAGTATTCTGTATCCAGACATTAATAACTACATATTCTGTACCAATGATCCGTCAGTCTTGTTTCCACCAAATTACATGGACTCCCCATCCAGTAGTTAGTCAATTGAAATGGGGATAAAGTAGCAAAGTTGGATGGGTTGAATGTTTCTTAAGACGCACAGTTTTGAAAGCCTAAATTAATCTTTCCTCTGCTTTGTAATTGCTTGAAGCATTGAACTCAAATTTGAATCCTCATCTTTAAATTCATTACGTTCTTACTCTAAGTTGCCATGTGATCTTATTCAGCTCTGTGCTCCTCCTATTAGCCCACTGCTGAATATTCCAGCACTCTTATCTTGTAACGTGTTGAAACAGCCTTCATTTAATTATTGATGACTCAATTCAGCAATCTGCATTTTGTTGGAATTTGATCCTCAATCTGCTCTGCCTCCTTTTCTTTAGAACAATATCAAAGCCATCACCCAGACCAAGTTTACATCGCCCCCTTGATCTCTTTTATCTTTTTTTCTTTTCATTCTCTTTTTCATAAATACAACCAAAGTTCTTTTGGAAGCACCTCAAGGTGCCACAAGATACAACCTGTTCCCATCACCACCACCACCCTCATTGTTCTTATCCCTGAGCTTTCTATAAAGAACGTTCACATCTTTGTGACTTTGTTCCCTGTATTAACATATGATAAACCAACTTTGAAGTATGCTTTAGATGATAGCTTTATCAAACAGATGGAACTTATAAAGAATTAAGAATATTCTTACATTTAACAAAATGGCACCTTATTGTGTTGCTGCTAATTCACCCCTTTATCATGCATTAGTAATTATTCCTTTTCAAAATGTGTTGAATCGAGCAGTACCTGTTTCCATAAGACCGAAAGACACAGGAGCAGAATTAGGCCATTCAGCCCATCGATCTGTCTTTAGATGTAAAAGATTTAAATCAGGATGAATTTCTCATATTACTTACAACACATACTTGAGTTGTGTGTTTATATATCTGCATTCATTCCTGTCACATTTCTGTAAAATGTCCCATCTTATTCTTGGTTTCTATTTCTTTCTGTGTCGATCCACTGCTTCTGAGTACGTGTTTCTATTTTTATTTGCTTTTTTTGTGCATCTCTGGTCTTTATTTCTTTCCATCTATTTCTCTCTCTATACCTATCTGATACTGTCTGTTCATATCCAGCGTTTCATGAAGTTTCAGTGTACCCCAAGAAGGAGCTGCCGTTCTTCATCCTGTTCACAGCAGGCCTGTGCTCTTTCACTGCTATGTTGGCTCTCCTCACACATCAGTTTCCAGAGCTCATGGGAGTCTTTGCAAAAGCTGTAAGTACCCGTCTAGATCCATTTAACACTGTAAACGAGTTTTTGTTTTGTACTTATCAGTTCTACCACACTAAAGCATGCTGTTCACAAACGTCTGCAGTACATGTATAACCATTGTATGTTCTGTGATATTGATTGTATTCCGAGATCTTGAGAAATTTTCTTTGTGGATGGTGGTCAGAGATTCACACTTGGCTCAGTTAACAAGTGTGCCGGTTGGTCACAGCATCAGAATGATGTTGTTTTCTTACGTGATACATAATGGAGGTGCGTGTCAAAGGCTGGACACCCATTAAAAGAGGAAGTTTAAATAGGTCAAAACTGTTGCACTTGAGGCATTGCAAAGAGCTTCTGGAGTTTCTTGTGATAGGTAATTTTTTTTTTAACAAAAATGTACCTATCATACGAACCAAAGAGCCTTGAGCTGACAAATTTAATCCACGTAGTCTTCAATCTCAGGTAGCAGCTGTGCTCTGATGTCAAAGTTTTGACAAAATTTGAACCCAGGTCACCACATGAAAGTCTTTGACCTTAACATATTAAACCACCTGAGCCCTTGGTGCATAGTTTTTGACTTTTGTGTCCGGAGCAGTGTGTGTCCATTGTGTTACTCAATAAGTCTAATGATAGAAGTTCCCTTGACTGCAAAGTGATGATGTCTGTGCTTGGATGCCTAAAGAACCCTTGTGAATACTGTAGACATATCAAAATCACAATTCTTTGATCTTTCACTAACCTTTACCTCAGCTGATAGCACAAACTCCAATAAGGCTAAACTGGGTCAAACACAAATGCCTCTTTTGAGGTAGATACTTAAGAATTGATTTGGCATCAATGCAACTGAAGTAGCTGTTTACAATGACGTACTGAAAGATAGCTGAATCTCTGTCACTGCTACTAAGAAGGTGTTGTGCATTTGTGCATTATTCCAAGCTAGAAAGTGATCGATCATCTGCTTAAAAACTGGAATAGCTATGGCATAAATTAATAGGAATCATTAACCTTTTTCTTCAGGTTTAATTAAAATTGATTTTGAATGAACTGTTTGCAAGTTGTCTTGATGGGATGCAGATGCAAGTACAGGGGCTTTGTAGTTAAGTGGCATAAAGAAATAGAATCAGCTTCAGAATTACCTTATGTCATTAAAGTCCTTTTTGATGTTACCCTTATGTTTCTAAACTGGACACCTTTTGTATAGCCACCCTTATGTGCAGAGGTGATTTGCATAAATGCCAGTTTTTACCAGCCCAGGACTACATAATTACCACCTGCTCGTTTTTGTTTTTATTCCTTTTCACATGAGGGCATTCTTATAAAAATTGCACACAGATATAATGGGCATTTTGAGAGATCAAGGGAAGTCAGATCAAAGGTTTTCACCTTTATGACTTGGCTGTACTTAGTTCATTGCATGAGCTGTGAATCTTGAGCAGAATATTGCTTAGAGTCTCAGTAAGAGTCGAATAAGCAGACTGCATGCCAAATGTCCACCTGTCTGTAAAATCGTGGGGTAGGTACTGTAATATCGGACACATTCACTCATACGCACAGTGTTGTCCAGTGTTTCGAGAGTGAAGACTTTAGCGTGGTTTTTAACTCTCCAGATTAGAGATGTAAGTTAGTTACAGCAAGATGCTAAGTTCAGGAAGCAAACAGTAATGGGCCGTGTGCTTAAGTGTTGTGCTTTATTTGAAGCACAGTTATAAAAGAGCTGGGATGTGTTACTGTGCTGAAGGCACTATTCAATACAAGCAGTTTGTTATTGATTTACAGTTAAGTGCAGGAAGAGAATGTACAGATGATTAGAAATGAGTCTTTACAGTGGAAATCAGTTCCTTAGCGACTCTGTTTAATGAATTTTAACTTTTCTCACTACTTCCCATATTCAACATCATCATTATGTGCAGTGCAATATGACATCATCATTATGTGCCATGTCATATGACGTGGTGATCATGGTCTTTCCATGACCATGTTTGTTCTTGGCAAATTGTTCTACAGAAGTAGTATGCCATTGCCTTCTTCTAGGCAGTGTCTTTACAAGACGGGTCACCCCAGCCTTTATCAATATTCATCAGAGATTGTCTGCCTGTCGTCAGTGGTCACATAACCAGGAGTTGTGATGTGCACCTGCTGCTCATCCGACCATCCACCACCGGCTCCCATGGATTCGCTTGACTCTGATCAGAGAACTAAGCAGGTGCTACACCTTGCCCAAGGATGACCTGCAGGCTAGTGGAGGGAAAGAGTGCTTTACACCTCCTTTAATAGAGACGTATCCACAACCTGCCACTCAATGTTACTCACCTTAAGATCTAGTTTTGATACCTGTGGTGGAGTAATTGTTGGATTTTGCCTTCCATGCACATTTTTTTATAATTAAAAATAACACTAGAAAAATAGTACTAGAAATGGAACTCCTATGATTGTGCACTGAGTGCTCAGCACGAGGCCGTTAAGTACATGAAGAAACGTGCAGGCAATAATTAGCAGTCTGAGTCTTAAAGGGACAGTGGCAGCTGGCTGTACTGTGGGGAATTGTAACGCCGAAACTTGGATGCATGCCACTGTTCAGTCAGGACCATGACATTTTGCTATTTATGCAGTAACCTTTTCACCATTAAAGAAATATTTACTTTTAGGGAGAGCAGGACCATATTTTCTGTAGACCTCTTGACAGACAGTGGTGCTTTTGGGAGCTGCCTGCCTGTAGGTTTTTTTATTTAATTTGTCTATGCTTTGTTCATTAGTAAGTTTACGATGTTAACGTGGAGCCAGTTCAGAAGAACAATGATTACAATTGGATCCATAATGAATAAATGATAGTGTTTCAAATGTTGACACTGAGCGCAGGAGATGAATATAAATTGAGTGTCACGGTTTGAGGAGAAGCATGGTAACAGTTTTTAATTGCTGCCTTGATCTGTGTGGTGAGTTTAATTTCCCACCCACCAGTACTGATGAGCTCATGTAGCAGCTACAAAGTGGACAATGAGCTTCCTCACTCACTTCTCCATCAACACCATTCTGAGCTATTTTTTCTGGCCATTCAAACAAACTCACAGACTCACTACCTAGGGGAAGAAGCTGTTAGTCTCTTAGTCCTGATGCTCCTGTACCTCCTTACTGACGGTGGTGGGTTGAAGAGATTGTGGGATGGGTGGTAGGGATCACCGACAATGCTTCAGGATTTAACCGTTCAGGTGTCTTCTCTACACCTCGTTCCCACTTTGGCGTCTCAACGGGCATTTAATTTGCAAGAACTGATTCCTAAATTAGATGGGTTTGCGGTCGGTATTCCTCCAATCAGCCCTTCACTTTGCCGCTCTGGGAGAACCTGTCGATAATTTAATTTTGCGTTGAACACCCGAAATAAAAATGTACCCGGTGTGAAGCAGAGGCACAGGGGCAAAGGTCGGTTAAATGCTGCACTTAATGCAGTTTTCCTGTCCTCTGCTATGAATGAAATTTTTCCATCCTAAACAAGTGGGAGCACTTAGACCAGCTGTCACATGAATATGAAGGGAATGGAGTCATATGGATAATACGCAGGAGGAAGGTAATTAGAATAAATTGGCATCAAGACTGGAACAACATCATGGGCCAAATGCCTTGTCCAAATTCATGCTGCTCTTTGGGCTGGATGGCCTGTCTATTGCTGTACTGTACTTTGATCTATGTCAATTATGTGGAACTGATGTCACCTACACTCTAATAGTAGAAGCTCATAGATGTCGGGCAGATGAAGGAAAAAACAGACAAAATACTGGATGAACACGGCAGGTCAGGCGGCATCTGTAGTTGACATTTTGGGCTGACTTCCTTCACCTGTCCTGACAAAGGGTTTTGGCCTGAAGCATTGACTGATTATTCCCCTCTGTAGAGGCTGCACGATCTGCTAAGTTCCTCTCGCGTTTTCTATGTGGGGCTGTGGGATCTCCACTATTTTATACACTTCTGAGTTGCATCCCTTGGGGAAATGTTCATTCATGGGGGCATTAAGGAGAGTATCGACTTGGTTTTGGATAGCAACCTCAAGCAGGTAACAATCGCCATAACAACAGATCACTCTGGCCCATGGGTGTGTTTGTGCTTACTTCCCCCAGGAGTAGATCCTGCTGCAAAATCTAGAAGCACAGGCGATTTCAGATCCATTCAGGTAAACGGAAGAAGAGATGTGTGGACTGCGAAGGAGATGCTTTAGTGCCTGTGGGGCTTTTAAATATTTAAACATTCAACTCCAGTTTACAAGTGTGCCCACTTTTTTCTCTCTCCTTGTTTGCACTTCAATTTTTTTCTGTCATTTTTCCCCAGTAAGTTGTGTCTCAAACCATGGATTTGGAGACGACTGGAACAGCCTGGAGTTTTGTTAAAATTGCAAAATTAATATATCATGTTCTCACTTGATAATTGGATTTAGCACCTTTAGCATTCAAATCCAATGTTAACAACAGGGTAATTAATGCAGTGCTAGTGATTAACTGTTTTCAAACTAATCTGTTGATTAGTTTGTGGAATTAGGAACCTGATCTTGAACAATTAGCAAAGTATTTCCTCAAATAATCGCCAAATGATCTTACATGTTATCAGTGATGTCTAAAATGAAGGAGAATCTAATAAGATCAAGAACATGAGAAAATCTGCAGATGCTGGAAATCCAAAGCAACACACAAAAAAATGCTGGAGAAACTCAGCAGGTCAGGCAGCATCTATGGAAATGAATAAACAATCAACATGTCAGAGCCAGACTCTTCATCATTCAGTCCTGATGAAGAGTCTCAGCCCAAAACGCTGACTGTTTACTCTTTTCCATAAATGCTGCCTGACCTGAATTCCTCCTGCATTTTGTGTGTGAATTTATTAAGATAGCAAGTTATCACTTCCTTTTTATTACAGATCTCTTCTCAACCTGAATTCACTGATCTGCAGCCAAAAGTTGTTTCAGTTCACAAGAGCATTGGCATGTTAAAGAAAAATTAATGCTTAAGGAAAAACTTATGAAAGATACCAGGAGCCTCCTCTTCCATTGTTGCCCCCTCATCCAAAGGGTGGTAGCAGTGATGGTGCTGAACAGTCACTACATCAGCAAAAAAAAAAGTCGCCATTGTGTCAGGCAGCAGCTATGGAGGGAAATGAACAGTCGGTGTTTCCAGCCGCGATCCTTCATTGGACAGATCCTGATGAGGACATTGGCCCAAAATGTTGACTGTTCCTTTCCCTCCACCGATGCTGACTGACCTGCTGAGATTCTCCAGCATTTTGTGTGCATTGTTCAAGATTTCCAGCGTCTGCAGAATCTCTTGAGTTAGCAATAATTGTTTAGACTGGGTCCACTGCAACGCTTTCTGTAGAGTAAAACATTTCGTAGGTGCATCCATTGTAGAGTAAGGTTGCGGACTACATTGAGCTTTTTAATTTGTATGAATGCTAAAGTGATCTATAATTGTTTGAATGAAATTAATGGCTGAAATATTCTCTTGAATACACATCTCAAGTTTGCTTTGTGTTTCTTTAATGTTTATTTTCTGCACCTAACTCTCTGCTTAAGCAAGATTTTCCATTATTTCTCCCTGCAGTTTCTCAGTACTCTGTTTGCTCCATTGAATTTTGTGATGGAGAAGGTTGAAAGCATCTTGCCTTCCAGCCTATGGCATCAATTGACACGAATCTAAGAAGAAAGGACTTATGATAGACTGGTTGCCATAACACCTGTGCCAAGCTCATATCTTGCAGAATGCAAGGCAGCATGATAAAGTGGATGAAAATCTGAGTTAAAGACTCTATATGTTATGTTTTGTTCTCATGTGGACATGTTTTATGTTGTACCAAACAAAGTTGTCGTTGTTCTATTTTATTATTTTGCCATTAGCAAAATTCTACAAAAATAAAAAAAACACAAAAATAAAGTTTAACTTTTGTGTAATACAAGAGCACGTTTCTTCAAGATTCTCTTGTGAAGAATCTGTGTCTTTCATATTTAACGTATTGCCTCCTGTCCTGTGGGAACACGAGCACTCCTGAAGTCTACCAACTTCAGTCAAATAATTTTACAGAGCTAGTTTTGTCTGTGTGTGGGAGTGATGGAGTAAATTGGGATAGATAAGAAAGGGTGGAAGCAGAGGGTGAGTATACATTTTGAACTTACCAAGTTTTCACTTTAAAGGCAAGATGAAAATCTCTGTGATTTGTTTCTTTATTTAGTGATACAGTGTGGAGCAGGCCTTTCAGCCCTTCGACCCATGTTGCCCCAGCAACCCCGATTAACCCTAACTTAATCACAGGGTAGTTTTCAATGACCAAATACTTGGTACATCTTTTAACTGTGAGAGGAAACTGGAGGACCCAGAGAAAACCCATGCATTCCACGAGGAGGACGTACAGAGGCTCCTTACAGAACAGCACTGGAATTGAACTCTGAACTCCAGGACTGCCTTGAGCTATAATAGCATCCGTGCTACGCTACCGTGGCACACGTAGACATAAATGTGAGAACTGTAACTACAATAGTGAAAACAGATGTTTAATACAGATATTTAAATACCTATATATATGTTTAATGATATAGATATTTTAAAAAGAAAGAGTTACACAAAAATGAGTTGGTGATTAAATTTAGAAATTAAGACGATAGATGAATTAGATATTTTGCATCTTTCTTCACTATAGGTAATATACTTAACATTCCCGAAATAGCTGTAAATCAGGAATTGTGAAGGAGGAAGGAACTTGAGAAAATTACTTTCACCAGAGCATGTTACTTAGCAAATTATTGGAGCTGTGAGTTGAGAAGATTCTGAGGCCAGGTGATATTAAGAGGCGGTCTAGTTAAGCAGGTGAACCCAGAACTTTAGTTAATATAGGGTTATTTAATACTGTTGCCATTACTGAGTCATGGTTGAGCAATGACAGTACTGTCAACCCGATACCCCAGGGTGTAGAATTTTCAGGTGAGACAGAATGGGGAGTAAAAAGGGAGGAGGTATTGCGTTACTTAATTACTGACAGAAGGTATCGGAATAAAGTCATAAGGGTAAAAATTAGAAACAAAAAGAGCATCATCATTTGCTCGCAATAAATTTATAGACCTCCCAGTAGTCAACAGAGAAAACCATTAGGTAGAAAGGTATCAGAAGGATGCAGTAACGATAGGGTTTCCATCCCATTGGATTTCAGTTCCCTAAATATTAACTTGGATCTCCACAGTTTTAAAGGCTCAGATAGGGTGGATTTTTTGAGATATGTTCAGGAGAGCTCTTGGATACACTATGTAGATAGAACAATGACAAAAGTAGCATCTCTGAACCTTACCTTGTGTAACGTAGCTGGTCAAGTGGAAGGAGTGTCAGCGGGTGAGGATCTTGGAGATTGTGACTGTAACTCCCTATATTGTAACAGATTATGGAAAAGAATAGGAATGGGCCAGAAATAATGTTCTTAAATTTGGTGAAGACCAATTTATTTAACATAAGGGAAGATCTGGCAGAGATAAATTCTATACAGTAGGAAGCATTCAAAGAAGAAGTAACAAAAGTTAAAGGTCATCCTGTTTCTTCAAAGCTAAAATCCAGGGATATTAAGCTTCCTCATGCAAGGCTCATTCAGAAAGTAATAAGGCATGGGATCCAAGGAGACCTTGCTTTGTGGATCCAGGATTGGCTTAACCACAGAGGCAAAGGGTGGTTGTGGATGGTTTGTATTCTGCACGGAGGATGGTGACCAGTGGCGTTCTGCAGGGATCTGTTCTGGGACCCCTCCTCTTTGTGATTTTTTATAAATGACCTGGATGAGGAAGTAGAAGGGTGGGCCACTAAGTTTGCTGATGACACAAAGGTTGTGAGTGTTGTGAATAGTCTGGAGGGCTGTCAGAGGTTATAGTGGGACATCAGTAGGATGTAGAACTGAGCTGAGAAGTGGCCCAGATAAGTGCGAAGAGATTCATTTTGGTAGGTTACATTTGAAGACAGAATATCATATTAATGGTAAGACATTTGGCAGTGTGGAGGATCAGTGAGATCATGGGGTCCTTGTTCATAGCACTCAAAGCAGCTGCACAGGTTGATTGTTGTTAAGAAGGCATATGGTGTGTTGGCCTTCATCAACCGTAGGATTGAGCTCAAGAATTGTGAGATGATGTTACAGCTATATAAGACCTTGGACAGACCCCACTTGGAGTACTGTGTTCAGTTCTAGTCATTACAGGAAGGATGTGGTTACTATTTTTATAAAGGGTGCAGAGGAGGTTTACAAGGATGTTGCCTGGTTTGGAAAGCATATCTGATGAGAACAGGTTGAGTTAACTTGGCCTTTTGGCAACGGAGGATGAGAGATGACCTGATAGAGGTGTATAAGATTATGAGAGGCAGTGACCGTGTGGATAAAATGGGCTGAAATGGCTAACACGGGGGGGGGGGGGGGGGGCATAGTTTTATGGTGTGTGTAAGTAGGTACAAAGGAGATGTCAGAGGTAACTTTTTCACTGAGAGTGGCAAGTGTGTGGAATGCACTGCCAGCAACGGTGGTGGAGGCAGATGCAATAGGATCTTTTAAGAGACTCTTAGATGGGTACATGGAGCTTAGGAAAATAGAGGGCTATGTGGTAGCTTCTCCAGTAGGTTACATGGTCAGTACAAGATTGTGGGCCGAAGGGCTTGTAATGTGCTGTAGATTTTTATGTTTCTATGTAACAAGTAGTGGGAACCCTGGATATCGAGGGTTGGTGAGAG
The DNA here is from genome assembly GCF_048418815.1 of Hemitrygon akajei. Lineage (NCBI taxonomy): Eukaryota > Metazoa > Chordata > Chondrichthyes > Myliobatiformes > Dasyatidae > Hemitrygon > Hemitrygon akajei. The sequence goes on from NC_133133.1 coordinate 159,185,801, forward strand.
AAAAGGAAGCATGTGATAGGTAATGACAAGGGAGGCCCATCAAGAGTATAAAAAGTGGAGGTACTTAAAAATAGAATTTGGAAAGCTGGGGAGTCATGAAAAATCATTAGCAGGCACGATTAAGATAAGCCCAAAGGTGTTCTATCGTTACATTAAGAGCAAAGGAATAACCAGAAAAAATGTAGGACCCATCAGGGACTAAAGGGTAAATCTGCGCATGGAGCCAGAATGATAGGTGAGGTCCTTAAAGTTTTGATGTATATGTGACAAATATAGCTAGCCTTTAAGAAAATTTTTAATTGGTATTCACAAATGAAACAGAGTTTCTGTTTGGTGAATGGGTAGGTGGGCTGTCATGCAAGATTCCCTAAAGGTTAATTTGCAGGTTGAATCATTGGTGAGGCAGGTGAATGCAATGTTAGCATTCATTTCAAGAGGACTGGAATATAAAACCAAGGATGTAATGCAGGGGTCATAAAAGGCATGGGTGAGTAGTTATGAGTAGTTTCAGGCTGCTTATTGGGAAAAGCGTGTGCTGATATTGGAGTGGGTTCACAGGAGGGTCACAAGAATGATTCTGGGAATGAAAGTTATCATTTGAGCAGCAATGAAAGGCTCTGGGCTTGTACTTGCTGGAACTTAGAAGAATGAGAGGGGGTCTTATTGAAACCTATCAAATGTGAAAGGTCTTGATAGAGTTGATGCAAAGAGGATTTTTCCTTTAGGAGTCTAGGACCAAAGGCACAACCTCACAATAAGGAGATGTCCATTTAGAAGAGAGATGAGGAGGAATTTCTTTGGCCAGAGGGTGGTAGGTATGTGGAATTCATTGCCACAGGTGGCTTGGAGGCCAGGTCATTGGGTGCATTGAAGACGGTGTTTGAAGGGTTCTTGATTAGTCATGGCTTGAAAGGCTACAGGGCGAAGTAAAATGGGGTTATGAGGAAAATGGATCAGCCATGTTGATATGGCAGAGCAGACTCAATGAACCAAATCGCCTAATTCTGCTCCTGTGTCTATGGTCTTGTGGAAGTCGGGTGAGGATCTTAATAAATAAAAAGGTGTCCAATGCCTTGGCTGGTTTAAAGGGGGCAGATCCCCAGGACAAGATAGGATTTATCTCAGGCAGTTCCGACTGAAAGAAATTGCTGGGGCTGTGGCTGGCATTTTAAAATTTTTGCTGGACTCAAGTGAGGTACAAGATGTCTGGAAAATAGCAATTGCAGTCCTCCCTTTCAACAAGGGCAGGAAACTAGAGACATTCAAGCCTAACATCAGTGGTAGAGAAGATACTGGAAAAGGATCTTGGGGAGAACAGGAATGATCCCTTGGAATGGCAGGAACCACAGACTACTAACATTGGTTTTGTCAAGGGCAGATCATGATTTGATTGAACTCTTTGAAGAGGTTATAAAGTGCATTGAGGACAGGGCAGTAGATGGGCTATTCATGGTTTTTAGTAAGACCTTTAACATGGTTCTTTGTGGAAAACTGGTTCAAAGCATTAGGTCCATGGGATCCAGGGCAAATCTATTGGAATTCTTTGAGGAAGTAACAGGCAGGATAGACAAGGGAGTGTTAGTGGATGTAGTTTATGTGGATTTTCAGAAGGCCTTTTCTAGTAGGCTGCTGGTGTTCTGCAGGTGTTGGATCTGCAACTGTTCATGTTCTGTGTTAATGATCCAGGTGATGGAATTGGTGCTTTGTGGCTAAGTTGGTGGATGATACAATGAAAGGTGAAGGGACAGGTAGTGTTGAGGAAGCAGGGGGGTTGCAGAACAACAGATCAAAAGAATGGGCAAAGAAGTGGTAAATGGAGTACATGATAGGGAGCTGTTCAGCCATACACTTTGGTAGAAGGAATAAAGCTGTACTCTATATTGTAAATGGATAGCAAAGTCAGAAATAGGAGGTGAAAGGGAACTTAGAAGTCCAAGTACAGGATTTCCTAAATGTTAACTTGCTGGTTGAGTAAGGAAAGTAACTGCAATGTTAGCATTAATTTTGAGATGACTATAAAAGCAGGGATTTAATGCTGAGGCTTCATAAAGCATTGATCAGACCATATTTGGATTACTGTGAGTAGTTTTGGGTACTATGTATATCTAAGGAAGTGTGTGTTAGAATTAGAGAGGGTCCAGAGGAAGTTTTCAAGACTGACCCTGGAATTTAGAAGAATAAGGGGAATATCATTGAAAGCTACTCAATATTGAAAGGTCTGGAAAGAGTGGCCATGAAGAGGATGTTTTCAGTAGTGGGAGAGTCTAGGAACGAGGGAAGGATGTCCCTTCAGAACAGAGATGATGAAAAATGTCTTTAACCAGAGGGTGGTGAATCTGTGAAAACCATTTGACTGTGGAGGCCAAGTTACTGGATATATTTAAAGCGGAGGTTGATAGGTTCTTGATTGGAAGAGAGTGAATGATGCTAAAGGGTTGTTTTGCAATTGGACGGCTTTGCTTCTGGTTTTCCATAAGGGTTTGTCCACAGGGTAAATCTGTACATGGAGTCAGAATTATAGGTGAGGTCCAAAACGTTTTGATGTGTACGTGACAAATACTAACTTTTAAGAATACTTTTAATTGGTATTCACAAATGAAACGGACTTTCTATTTAGTAAATGGGTAGGTGGGTTGTCATGCAGGATTACCTAGAAGTTAATTTGCAAATTGAATCATTGATGAGGAAGGTGAATGCAATGTTAGCATTCATTTTAAGAGGAGTAGAATATAAAAGTAAGGATGTAATGCAGCGGCCATAGAAAAGCACTGGTGAGGCCTCATTTGAATTACAATATGTGGTATTCGTCATTATTAAGGTAGGATGTAAATGTATGCGGAGCATCTCAAAGAAGATTTACCAGACTAGTAGGATGGATGGACGGATTATCTTTTGAGGAAAGCTTGGGGAAGCCAGGTTTGTATCTGCTGGAATTGAGACAAGTGAAACATTTAAAGTCCCAAATGCTCTTGACAATAATGATATGGAGACATATTCCTTTTTAGTAGCCGAATCTAGAACTTTGGATCACAGCTTTATTCCAACGACACTCAACAACTCACACACTTATCCAGGGCAAAGCAGCTTGATACTGAATGTCCTCTCTAAGCATTATGCTCTTTGTCCACTTCCAGATCGCACTGATTAGGTACAATCTACAATAGTTACAGGAGCTTGGTCGAACAGAACACTTTCCATTTTGTGGCAACCTAAAAGAGCTCAGTCAGCACAGGAATTAAAAGGAAAAGGAATGTGTGCTAATCTATTGTGTTAATGGTAGTTTTGGTAGACAAACAGAAGTAGACAAAAGCAAATCAGTGAGTTTCATCAGTTCCCTCAAGTTCCCTCATCCAGTGAGGAATCCAAACAAACCTTGACTAGAGAAGTCAGGAATCAAAAAGTTGAGCATGGTGGCGCTAATGTCCTGAGTTGCCTGCATTTCAATGCAAGAAGTATCATACAAAAGGCAGATAATAGTGCTGAGGATGTGGCAGCTGGTTTACAAACAGGCAATGTGTAGTGAAGAGAGGATGTTGGTAGGGAAAAATTGCGGTCAACAGGAAGAGTTGCAATGTAAAAGGTGGAGAAAATTGAGAAGGGTGAATACAGGACTAAAGGGGTTGAATTTGTGAGCAATATATGGAATAACATACGGAATATACTTGCAGTATAATTGCAGATTGGTAGGTATAGTGTTGTAGGCATCACTGAATCATGGCTGGAAGATGATTTTAGCTGGGGGCTTAAAGTCCAAGGTTACACATTGTATCAAAAAGATAGGCAGGAAGGCAGAACGGGCGTTACTCTATTGGTAAAAAAAAATCAAATCATTAGAAAGAGGCGTTGAATCATTGTGGATAGAGCTAAGCTTTTAGAAAATCAACATAAGACAACTAAAGTAATTAAGAAGGTAAAGATGGAATACGAAAGTAAGCTAGCCTTCAGATACATAAAGAATAAAAGAGAGATGAGAGTGGATATTGGACCATTGGAAAATGATGCTGGAGAGGTAGAATGGGAGATAATGAAATAGTGGATGAACTGAAGAAGTATTTTGCATCAGTCTTCACTATGGAAGACAGTAGCAGTATTGTGGAAGTTCCAAATGTCAGGAGTCAATAAAGCATGTGAAGTTACCGTAACTAGAGAGAAGGTTCTTGGGAAACTGAAAGGTTTGAAGGTAGGTAAGTCACCTGGACCAGGTGATGTACACCCCAGGGTTCTGAAAGAGGTCATGGAGGCATTAGTAATGATCTTTCACGATTCACTAGATTCTGGAATGGTTCCAGACTATTGCAAATGTCAATCCACCCTTCAAGAGGGGAGAGAGGCAGAAGAAAGAAAATTGTAGGCCAGTTAGTCTGACCTCAGTGGATGGGAAGACGTTGGTCGATTATTAAGAACGAGGTCTCAGGGTACTTGGGCACATGATAAAATAGGCTGTAGTCAGCATGGCTTCCTCAAGGGGAAATCTTGCCTGACAAATCTGTTTGGAATTCTTTGAAGAAATAACAAGCAGGATAGACAAAGGAGAATTGGTTGATGTTGTGTACTTGGATTTTCTGAAGGCCTTTGACAAGGTGCCACACATGAGGCTGCTTAACCAGCTACAAGCCCATGGTGTTACAGGAAAGATTCTAGCATGGATAAAGCAGTAGCTGATTGACAGGAGGCAAAGAGTGGGAATAAAGGGAGCCTTCTCTGGTTGGCTGCTGGTGATTCATGGTGTTCCACAGTGGTCTGTGTTGGGACCAATTCTATTTACATTATATTTTAATGATGATGGAATTGACAGCTTTGTTGCAAAGTTTGCAGATGATATGAAGACAGGTGGAGGAGCAGGTAGTTTTGTGGAAGTAGGAAAGCTACAGAAGGATTCAGACAGATTAGAAGAGTGGGGAAAGAAATGGCAGATGAATTACAGTGTCACAAAGTGTATGGTCATGGACTTCGGTAGAAAAAATGAAAGGGTGGACTATTTTCTAAATGGAGAGAAAATACAAAAACTGAGGTGCAAAGGGATTTGGGAGTCCTTGTGCAGGATTCCCTAAAGGTTAACTTGCAGGTTGAGTTTGTGGTGACGAAGGCAAATGCAATGTTAGCATTTATTTCAAGAGGACTAGAATGTAAAAGCAGGATGTAATAGAAACATAGAAAACCTACGGCACAATACAAGCTCTTGGCCCACAAAGCTGTGCTGAATATGTCCTTACCTTAGAAATTACCTAGGGTTACCCATAGCCCTCTATTTTTTTAAGCTCCATGTACCTATCCAGGAGACTCTTAAAAGACCCTATCATATCCACCTCCACCACCATTGCCAGCAGCCCACTCCACGCACTCACCACTCACTGCGTAAAAAAACATAACCCTGACATCTCTTCTGTACCTAACATCCGGGGTAGATAGGGGGAAAAAAAGATAATGTTTCATCAAATCAGGTAATCATCTGGAATATTGTTTTACCTCCAGAGAAGGCACCTGACCTGCTACATATTTTCACCATTTTCTGATTTTATTACGACATAAACTGTTACAAGGCTGCAATTCTCAGCATCGTTCTGAAGACAGACACCAAGTCTTTAGGATACAGAGATGATGTCCAGGATTACATCAAGAGATTGGGGACATAGATTATGAGAAAAATTTGGAAAATTAGGAGGAAAATCTAAAAAGGGAATCTAAGCAGTAATGTTAAGTGTTTATAAAGCACTGGTGAGGCCTCACTTGGACTGTTGTGAACAGTTTGGGGCCCCTTATCTTAGAAAGGATGTGCTGAAACTAGAGAGGGTTCAAACGACATTCACAAAAATGATTCCAGAATTGAATGGCTTGTCATATGAAGAGTGTTTGATGGTTCTGGGCCTGTATTTACCAGAATTCAGAAGAATGAGGAGTGACCTCATTGTAACCTATCAAATGGTGAAAGGCCTCGATAGAGTGGATGTGGAGAGAATGTTTCCTATGGTGGGAGAGTCTAAGACAGAGGACACAGCCTCAGAATATAGGGGTGTCTGCTTAGAATGGAGATGAGGAGAGATTTCTTTATGTGTGGAATTCATTGCCACAGGCAGCTGTGGAGGCCAGGTTTTTATGCATATTTAAGGCAGAGGTTGACTGGTCAGGGCATGAATGGATATGGAGAGAAGGCAGGAGATTGGGGCTGAGAGGAAATTTGGATCAGCCATGATGAAATGGCGGAGCAGACTCAATGGGGCAAATGGCCTAATTTTGCACCTATATCTTATGGTCTTTTCTCAGTTTTGAAGTCTGAGTATGTATAGCTTTCTTTTTTTTTGTAATTTATTTTTTTATTTAAGTTCATCATCAAACAAACATTTCCATAAGATATATTGCAGACATTGTACATATACATCATATAATCATATATATCATAAAATCTCCACAAAGTATTTATCTGAGGTATACACTATTCAAGACATTCCATTGAAGGGAAGCATGAAACATTCTATTCTAAGTTTGCAAAGAGATAACCACTTATTTTTTTCCTCAAGGCAAGACAGCGTAGAACCAGTCGGCTTAATCTCTCGTCGTGATACAAACCTTTCAATCGCTGATTATTCATTGCAACTGTATCCTCACTTAGGGAGGTCATACCTGTAGAAATACTTCCGTTGCAATCTTAAACGTCGTCTCCACTGTGGAGAGTCATAGAGCCGTACAATACAGATACAGGCCAATATAGGCCCTTTGCGTAAATAGTCCATGCCGATCATAGTGCCCACCCAGTTAGCCCCAGATCCCTCCGCTCAGCCCAAATCTCTCCAAGGCCCACTCCTCCATAAGATGACTTTTTTTTGTAGTCAAGTTCTCCTATAGTAATTTCATTGCATTCGGGCATTTGCAAAGTCCATTCAGAAAGGTCCAGTCTAAAAAACTCCCTCAGAGGTAACTACCATCCTAGTGGGAACATTTAATGATGTGGCATGGTAGGGGGCTGGGAAGATTTAAACTGAAGTTGCAGGGGATGGGAACCAGAGTGCCAGAACAAATAATGGAAAGGTTGTGGAGATATGTTGTTAAGACCTCAAAGTCAGGAGTCAAAAGGTTGAGCATCGTGTGACTTATGATCTGAGCTGAATATAGCTCAATGCAAGATGTACTGTTGAAAAGGCAGATGAGCTTCGGACATGGAACAACACGTGGATTTATGATATTGTAGCCATTAGTGAGACTTGGCTGCAGGAGGGGCAGGACTGGCAGCTCAATATTCCAAGCTTCTGTTTCAGACGTGGCAGAGCGGGAGGGATTAAAGGAGGAGGGGTGGTGTTACTATTCAGGGGAAATGTCATGACAGAGCTCCATCAGGACAGACTGGAAACTCGACTAGTGAGGCATTATGGGTGGAACTGAGAAATAAGAAAGGTATAACCATGTTAATGTGGCAATATTATAGACCACCCAACAGTCTGCATGATTTAGAACAATATTTTAGATAGATCGCAAACTGTTACAAAAAAAACAATGTTATTAAAGTAGGTGATTTTAACTTTTCACACATTGACTGGGGCTCCCATACTGTAAAAGGACTAGATGAGATAGAGTTTGTCAAATGTGTTCGGGAAAGCTTCCTTCATCGGTATATAGTCCCAACAAGAGTGTGTGTGATACTGGATCTGCTATTAGGGAACGAGACAGGGCAGGCGATAGAAGTTTTATGCAGGGGAATACTTTGCATCTAGTGATCATAATGCCACTAGTTTCAAAGTAAATATGCAACAGGATAGGTCTAGACCACGGGTTGAGACTCTAAATCAGAGAAAGGTCAATTTTGATGGTACCAGAAAGGATCTGGCAAGTGTGGAATGGGACAGGCTGTTTTCTGGCAAAGGTCTACTTGGTCAGTGGGGAGCCTTCAAAAGTGAAACTTTGAGAGTACAAAATTTGTCTGTGCCTTTCGGAATGAAAGGTAAAGATAACAAGTCTAGGGGACCTTTGTTTTCAAAAGATAGTGAAGTCCTTGTTAAGGAAAAAAGGGCTGCATAGCAGATATAGACATGGAGGAACAAATGACGTGATTATGCAGTCTAAGAAATGCAAGAGAACACTTAAGAAAGAAATCAGGAGGGCTAAAAGAAGGCGTGAGATTGCCCTAGCAGACAAGGTGAAGGAGAATCCTAAGGAATTCTTCAGATATGTTAAGAGTAAAAGGATAGCAAGGGTCAAAATTGGTCTTCTGGCAGGTCAGAATGGTAATCTATGTGTGGAGCCAAAAGAGAGGGGGGAGATTTTAAATAGAATTTTTACCTATATATTTTCTGGGAGACAGACATGGAATCTATAGAACTGAGGAGAAGCAACAGCCAGGTCATAGACCTATACAGATTACAGAGGATGAGGTGTTTGCTGTCTTGAGGCAACATAGGGTGGGCAAATCCCCAGGGCCTGACAATGTCTTCCCTCAGACTCTGTGAGAGGCAAGTGCAGAAATTGCAGGGGCCCTAGCAGAGATATTTTATATCATCCTTAGTGACAGGTGAGGTGCTGGAGGATAGTTAATGTTATTCTGCTATTTAAGAAAGGCTCTAAAAGTAAATCAGGAAATGATAGACCAGTGAGCCTGACATCAGTAGTGGGAAAGTTACTGGAAGATATTCTAAGGGACAGGATATATAAGTGTTTGGATAGACAAGGACTGATACGGCATAGCATGGCTTTATGTGTGGTAGGTCATGTCTAGCCAATCTTATAGTTTTTCAAGGAAGTTACGAGGAAAATTGAAGGCAAGACAGTGGATATTGTTTATATGGACTTCAGCAATGTATTTGACAAGTTTCCACATTGGAGATTGGTCAAGAAGGTTCTGTTGTTTGGCATTCAAGACGAGGTGCTAAATTGCATTAAACATTGGCTTTGTGGGAGAAGCCAGAGAATGGTAGTAGATGGTTGCGTCTCTGACTGGAGGCCTGTGACTAATGGAGTGTCTACCACAAGGATCAGTGCTGGGTCCTTTGTTGTTTTTCATCTATATCAATTATCTGGATGATAGTGTGATTACCTGGACCAGGAAATTTGCAGATGACACCAAGATTGGGGGTGTAATGGGCAGCGAGAAAGAGAATCAGAGTTTGCAGAGGGATCTAGAGCAGCTGGAAAAATGGGCTGAAAAATGGCAGATGGAATTCAATGCAGACAAGTGTGAGGTGTTGCATTTCATTAGGACCAAGCAGTGTAGGTCTCAGATAGTGAATGAGAGTGTGACAGAACAAAGGGATGTGGGAATACAGGTCCATGATTCATTGAAAGTGGTGGCACAGACATGTAGGGATATTAAAGACAGCTCTTGTCACATTGGTCTTCATAACTCAAAGTACTGAGTACAGGAGTTGGGATGTTATGTTGAAATTGTTTTTAGGATGTTGATGAGGCCTAATCTGGTGTATTTTGCGGTGTTTTGGTCACCTACCTACAGGAAAGTAAATAACGCTGAAGAAATTTAGAGAAAATGTACAAAGATGTTGCTGACTGAAGGACCTGAGTTATAGGGAAAGATTGAATAGGTTAGGACTTTATTCCTTGCAACATAGAAGATTGAGAGGAGATTTGATAGAGATATACAAAATTATGAGGGGTGTTGCTAGGGTAAATGCAAGCAGGCTTTTTTCACTGAGGTTGGGTGGGACTACAGTTAAAGGTCATGGATTAAGGATGAAGAGTGAAAAGTTTAAGGGAAACCTGAGGGAAAATTTCCTCACTTATGAGAGTATGGAATGAGATGCCAGCACAAGTGCTGCATGTGAGCTCAAATTCAACATTTAAGCGAAGTTTGGATCGGTAATAGATGGTAAGGATATGAAGGCCTGTGGTCTGGGTGCAGGAACATGGAAGTAGATAGGATGGAGTACCTGTTTCTGTGATGTACTTTTCTATGACTACCAGATTGTGGAGGAGAAATGTAGGGTAATTATTTTGCAGGTGGACAAATTTAATTTAAAGGGTAGCAGAGATTTTGGATCTTAACTTGCTTTCTGATTGGAATGTCTTTCAGAAAATGTGATGTTTAAAAATTAATGCAGAGCACCTTGAAAAGTTATTTACTGAAGAGTTTCTAGCATCTTAGACCATTATCAATAATTGTGAGCAGGGTATAGCTGACTCAAAACCATCACTTCATTGTTTCTATAAATAATTTTGTTGAAGGTTCTTCTCATTTTAATGTAATGAATTCTACTCTTTTACAAACCTTATAACTTGATTCACAGTCAGAAATGTAATTCAGAGGAATGATTTTCCTGTCTCAGTTAGAGAATCGTCTCAGTTAGAAGTTTAAACTCTATGGAGCAGTTGATTAAAATGAAAGGTTTGGTCTGGACACTGGGTGTTCCACACCTGGGAATGAATGAAAATTGGTGCTCATTATCCTCACTTGTATTACAGCTTCTGAGCTTGACAGATATCAAGCTGCATTCACAGGATCCCAAGACAGCTTCATTTATTGCACAATGTTTTAGGTCTCTAGACCTAGATCAGCGATTTAAAGACCAGTTGTCAGGACAGGTAGGGGCCAGAGTATGTAAGATCTGATAGACTAAACAGCATTTATTTAATGCAAAACGCTTGGCAGCTAAGTCAAATGAGGAGTGGAGAAAGATTGAAGGGGGATCTAAGGGACAACTTCACACTGTATCTCAACAAATTAAAACAACAGCAAAACTTTTTCACACATGGACCAAGCTGCCAGAGGAAGTGACAATTTCCTCCGGCAAAATTAACAGTCCTGTTTTAATACCTTTAGATAAATCTAATTTATAAAGTTTAAAAATAACTTTTGAATTTACATTATAATATGGATATTGTTGGGAGCCGACTCAATGGGCCAAATGGCCTATTTACGCTCCTATATCTTATTAAATGCAGAACAGATTTGTCATGGGTACATATGGGATATTGGTACAGAGCTGCCTCAATGGGCTAACTGGCCTAATTCTGCTCTATATCTTTTGGAATGCAGGACTGAATATAATCATCAAAAGCCTATATTAAGTCACTAAGCATACAGTATGTGCACATGAAAAAGTGGACATCACAAAAAAAGGTTGATAAAGAAAATCCTAAAAAAAGAGAACTATGTGTTTAGGAAATTGGCCTGTAGGATTTATGAATTAGGATTGCCAATAAATACTGTTTTTCCCTATGTAGATCACATCCAGTGTACAAATAAAGTTATGAATAAATTGCAATTCATTGCATTTTCCATGTTCAGATGAATAGTGATGTGAGTTGCAATCAATGAACTGACCATGTGGGAATTACCCAGAAAAACTGACTAATTAAAGGGATAAAAATATAATAATTTCCACTTTTATAGTTAGGCATGTTCTTGTCAAAATCTAATTCCTTTTTCATCTCTTCCCTCTTCTGCATCTTTTTCTGTTCTTCCAATCTGCCGAGGAATGTGCCCTTTTCAGCTTCCTGAATATGCCCCAAAGAATGGCAATGAGCTAATATACGAAATGATTGGTTTCCATGATCTATCATTCCAGTGTAAGTTAAGAGAAAAATCTTGTGAAGAAACGAGTTACCAATTCAATATTTCCTATGCCAAGAGCGGTTTCTTAGAATACTTACTGAATTCCAAAGTTCTAAGATCAAAGCAAATTTATTATCAAAGTATATGTATAAAGACCATATATTACCTTATAGGCATCTGTTAGTCTCGTGAGACCATGGATTTGTGCCTTGGAAGGTTTCCAGGGCACAGGCCTGGGCAGGGTTGTACGGGAGATCGGCAGTTGCCCAAGCTGCAAGCTTTCCTCTCTCCACGCCACCGATGTTGTCCAAGGGAAGGGCACTAGACCCAAGCAGCTTGGCACCGGTGTCGTCGCAGAGCAATGTGTTGTTAAGTGCCTTGTTCAAGGACACAACACGCTGCCTCAGCTGAGGCTCGAACCAGTGACCTTCAGATCACTAGACCGATGCCTTATCCACTAGGCCACGCACCTGAAGATTCATTTTCTTGCAGACGTTTACAGAAGAACAGAAATACAGTAGAATTTTACAAAAATATGCATAAGTAAAGACCAATGAACAACCAATGTGCAAAAGAAGACAAACTGTGCAAATAACAATAATACTGCGAACACGAATTTTAAAGAGTCCTTGAATTTGAGTCTGTAGATTATACAGTCAGTTCGGAGTAGCGATGAATGAAGTTACTCTTGCTGATTCAGGAGTCGGAAGATTATAGACGAATAACTGGTTCTGAACCAGCTGGTGTGGGACCTAGGGCTTCTGTACCTCCTGCCCGAAGGCAACAGCCTGAAGAGACCATAGCCTGGATGGTGGAGATGTTTGATGATGGGTGCTTCTTTCTGGTGGCAGCACTCCATGTAATTGTACTTACCGGTGGGGAGAGCTTTGCCTGTGATGGACAGTTCACTCTTCAAGTTGAAATGTAAGTCAGCCTGGTGCACTTTTATAGCTATATGGTGTGCAAAAGAGAGATGATAAGTCAGCTCCACTCATCAATATTCTGGTTTTATGGCAACATTTAAAAAGGTGTTTTAACAGCTTGACAATAGCACTTTCATATTTTTTTATCCAATCTATTATTTATAATTTGCTATTTCTATCTATTATTGGTTGGGGCCTGCACACAGTCATTTGATATCACAGTATTCCATGCCTTTCTGAGGAAACACCGGACATTATCAGGTACTCGGCCATACAATATTTTATATTTAATGTGTGATTATTAGCTGCAGCTAGATATGTTATAATATGATTGAAAGTACCACACACAAAATGCTGGTGGAACACAGCAGGCCAGGCAGCACCCACCAGCATTTTGTGTGAGTTGCTTAAATTTCCAGCATCTGCAGATTTCCTCATGTTTGCGTGATTGAGAGTACAATCTTTTTCAACTTTGACTTCTCAGAGTGCTTATTTTTCTTTTAAAAACTGTTAAAAGAATGTAAAATTAAAGTAGTTAACAATGAATCTAATGATCTAGACTACTTTGTGAGGAAAATGTTATTTTAATGCTTAACCAGAGACATAACGAGCACTAGAAGATTGTGGGAAAAGTCGGAAGTGCCATCTTGTTGGGCTTTGTAAAGTAATCAGGCATTCTGCACACTAATTATTTAGTTCGCTATGATTTCTTATATATTGATATTTACCAACTAAATTTTATTGAGTACATTTGAAGATTAAATATTATAAGAAAAAAATGGAAAACAGATATTAAACTCAGATATCCTGTATTTGGCTACAGCGAAGGGTTAACTTTTGATTTTACAGGACCACCAATATGGGACATGCTGAGCCTGACAAAAAGTGCAATTCTCTGTCTTTGAGGCCTGCCCTTCACTGACCCTTGTCTTCCATGTGCTCTTAATTGTTTCTCTCCGTTAAGCCACCTACTTAGAATTAATACAACTCTATATTGACAGATAGGGCTCACCCCCACTATATGCCAGGGCACTAGAACAAATACAAATGGCCATCTGCAGCTGACAAAATCACACTGTCCACCAAAAGACTCTGCAGAGCATTCCTTAACTGTGGAAGTTTCATTATGGAGCAATTATTAATCAGGTTTATTCTATAATGAATCATTTTTTTATCACCAAAATAATATGAAAGTTGTTAGGGCCATTTGTAAGAACTATAATAATGTTGTTCAGTTGGATAACATCCAAGAGGGCCACACCCCTGTTGAGATTTGGAGGACTATATGCTTCAATGACCCGGAGAGCTATGCTGGCTGGATTCAGGGCCTTATGTTTTGGCTCTTGGTAGGGTCACCCATTGCCAAACAGGTCAAAGGGTAGAGGCCAGACTAAGAGTGGTCCACTGGTCTTCCAGGTTCAGGGGTCCAGCTCAGAGCTAACAGTCCTAACTGGTTTAACAACACTGTTAAGGGAACAGCAATGAAGATCCCTATATCTGTGTGCAATGAGATATGGTGGAGGACATGTGGGAGACCAAAGGCAGCTTTGCGCCGTACCGTAGAGGCAGAAATGAGAACCCTGAACCCAATGAGAACATTGCCAAAGACAGACAAAGGTGGAAGACCTTCATGGCTTCCCTACATACCAGTGACCTTACCGACAGTAAGTAATTAACTCAATTAGATGTAAGATCTAATTAAGACAAAGATAACAAATCAATTTTTCCATATTTGCAATCTCTCATTTTTCTCCAGACTCACATACCAAGTTATGAATATTTTATGTTGCCAGAAAAAGTTATTTTAATGGTAGATTTCCTTCAAAGTGGGAAGTCCACCTGAATAAAACATTCACAAAGCATTGTTTTAGACAATCCACCTATGAAACCAGAGTTGGCTTATAAATAAAGAATCAATATTCATTTATGACTGGTTGAGGGCAAATAGAACACAATTTAGTCAGAGGGCAAATGGACACAATTCTCCCAGAAGGTTAAGACTGTTCTATAGAAGTGCATGAATAAAACCCCAACTCCAATGCTTGTGATCAAAACTCTGAATTTTGTATCCTATTTATATAATTACACTCATTGCTTCAGGATAATGCAACTAACACTAATATCTGTTGGAGGGATTTTGCTATCTGCCTCAAAAGCAGCCCAAGGATGCCTGCATCTACTGTGGAAGATGATAGCATTTTTTGCACTATATTCTACTTCTGAAATTTGAAGCCAATCAAAGACACTTTTCTATCCAAAGTGTTGAAACAATATTTGGGTTCAAATCTACCAGTATATTCCTGATGTACTTTTAACATTGTGACTTGCTTCTGAGCATTGAAGAACATTCACAGCTGGAATGACCCAAACAAAAATTATTTTAAAATAAGAGCTTAGGCACAAGATGACACATCGCACTGTATGAATTTAGGGCATTGTCCGAATCAGCTGATGGAGAATTGAGCAACTTTATTTTGACTATGTAGAATCCACATAGCTATCCCATCTTGAAATGAAAATCCATTTTACAGAGTTGAGGGAGAATAATTAACAAGAACTTGTCCTTTGCAAAGCATTCAATGAAAATATCTAAAATTATATTTTCACAAAATAAGAACAGGGTTATTGAGAAGCCGACAATTAAATTAATCGAAATGTTTTTACCTCTTCCTGAAGACCAAGTGGGAAGTCATGTCATTTCATCTCCTAAATCTCATGAGGACATCCAGCAGAGAATGTAGAGAATACAGTACCTCTAACAAAGTGACAAGCAGATGAAGTATCCACTACTGCAGGTGCACACTGTTTATTGTAGTAATAACCTGCATGGAAATCCAAAGCCACACACGCAAACTGCTGGAGGAACTCAGTAGGCCAGGCAGTATCTATGGAAAAGAGTAAACAATAGATGCTGCCTGGCCTGCTGATTTCCTCCAGCATTTTGTGTGCGTGGCTTACTGTTGGCTTACATCATTTTAGAACCATTTAGAAGTTTAGAACTGGTGACTAGTTTACAGCACCAATTTTGGTGGAAACTGAGAAATAGAAGAGGCATTAACTGGTGGAGATGAAAGATATTTTATAAAACTTAGTCAATCTAGCTTGAAGTATCAGACATCCTGATCCCTGATCAACTCTGTTCCACGGATTCTCCCTCCTATTATTCTCATGCAAGGCTATCTCTATTTACTCATCACAGCCTCATTATACTGACCTGATAAAATTCAGTCAATTTTGCTTTCTGGCAATGTGAACAGATTTTCCTGTTTCATAGGTGTGCAGGTGGTATTCAAGTGTATAGGATACATAGTGCTGGGTTTCTTATTTCAGCCAAATATTCCTGGGGTATTAATATCAATAGAGATCTGATCTCTGCACAGGAAGACAGGAGTCATTCATCTTCTTTAACATCAAATTATCCAAAACATCGTTGCATGTGTCCTAGCTCTCACCCATCATCCCCGCACTAGGTGATTTACATTGGCTCCACATCAAGGTGAGGGTGCACTGCCTATTTTGGATCAAAAATGTAAGAAACAGAAGCAGGTGGCCTTCCGGCTCTTCAAACCAGCTCTGGCATTCATTAAGAACAAGGCTGATCTTTAACTAGCACTACCCCCACATCCCTTGATGTCCAGAAATCCATCAGCCTCTGATTTGAATGATAGAACCTGCACGAGTTTTGGGATATTTTTAAGATCTACTATATTCATCCTATCACTTAATCATTCTTTTGTTTTTGTTCTATACCTGCTGAATCTCATTTGATGGCAATCGTCAATACAAAATAATAACAATGAGCGACCTTAACTTTTCTATGGTTGACTGTGTACTTGGTGCCAGGCAAGGACTTGTGGAGGAGATTGACACGTTGGCTATGATAAAGGCTGAGTAAAGAAGAGTGAAGGGGAATGGTACACCATTACCAATAACCACTAAGGATGGTATTTGTGACCTTGGCAGGTCATTTAGTAGCACCGGATAGAGAAAAAACTGGAGTTACAAGATACTGGAAATCATGAACAACATTCATAAATTGCTGGAAGAGCTGTCTGGAGTTCCTGCCTAGAGGGAAATAAGCAGCTGATACTTTGGCCTGAGACCCTTCATCAGGACCTAAAGGAAGGGGGCAGAAGCCAGGAAAAGAAGATGGTGGGAAGTCAGCAGAGTACATTATGGCAGGTGGTAGTTGAGACAAGGTGGATGTGAGAAGCTGGGAGGTGATAGGTGGGAGAGATAAAGAGCTGAAGAAGAAGAAATCTGATAAGAGAGGGCAGTGGAATAAATGCAAGGAGGCAGGGAACCAGAGGGAGATGATGGGCAGATCATGAAAGTGTGGGAGGAGAAGTGTTGAGAGGGCTACCAAAGGAAAGGGACGAGATTTTTTCAAAAGGTTCATGGTGACAAGGCCTTGAGTATCTTTACTAGGTTGGCACACCCACAAGAAGTCATGGCAGATGCAACCTGCAGACCTTGATAGTTGTGCCAGTATGGGCAATAAGATGAAGGATCAGCTTTCTGTGGAGCGCAAGAGAAATGGACTACCTGGAATGTCCATACTCATCTTCATACCCAAATCTGCCTTCATGTTGAAGTGGGACTGTAGCATTTGAGGTCTATGTGAGGGAGACATTAACACATTAACACTACTCCAGATGGGCCATATGAAGTTCGGGTTCTTTCTGGAATTCATTTGCATGCTTTTCAGCTTTCCTGTCAATATATGAACTAAGAAGAAGGTAGCGAATTTGGAAAGCAGCTTCTTCATGAGGAGAATGAGTAATCTTAATGCTGACCATTGTGAGATGACAAATGGGTTATGTGGAAATGTACCTTGGTCATTTTTTAATGTAATAAAATGGAGCCTCTATTTTACCAGTGCTTTGCTAATAGTGTTTGTGCAATATTATGGTGATGAAACCTGAGTCTTTGACAAACTGCAGACCAGCAGGTTTGGTTACTGGAAGAATACCCAGTGCACTGATTAAACAGACAAACAGAATGCACCATGTCCTTGAACCGACACACAGTAGCTGTATATGTGTATAAAGGATTGACCATGGTGTCTTTTTTTCAAAGCTATCACCAGTTTTTGTGTGGTGCTGGTCTTCCATTGCTGCAAGTATAATAAATAAAGTAAATAATCTAAGCCTCAGGACTCATACCACCAGGTTCAGGAACAATTACTACCCTTCAACCATCAGGTTCTTGAACCAAACAGGATAACTTCACTCAACTTCACTTGCCCCATCAATGAAATGTTCCCACAACTTATGGACTCACTTTCAGGGAATCTTCATCTCATGTTCTTGATATTTATTGCTTTTTTTATTATTATGATTTCTTTCTGGTTGTATTTGCACAGCTTGCTGTCTTTTGGACATAAGTTGAACGCCCAAATTGGTGTGGTCTTACATTGATTTTGTAATGGTTATTATTCTGTAGATTTATTGAGTATGCCTGAAAGAAAATGAATCTCAGGGTTCTATATGTTGACACAGAGTATATGTACTATGATAATAAATTTACTTTGAACTTTAAACGCGCTTATGATTGATTCACTCTGAGTTAATTATTGTTTATTATAAGATGTAGTGAAAAGGTGCTCCACAGTAGTCAAGCCACCCTAATGTACGTGATGTGTTCACTGTTTAGTGAAATTAAGATGCTGATTTGTAGTGGAGCAAGGGTTAAACATTCCTGTCCCGGGGAGGTGGATAGGGTGATAAGATAGTTGCAGCCTTTGGCAAATTTGGGATACTTTAGTTTATTGTCAACTGAAAATTAAGAAGACCAGTTCATGAGCTCCATAGAAGTGGAGCTGGAATGAAAGAGAGTTGTTCCTGGAGATGGTTGCTAGTGGAGAAAATGGAGTTAATTTTACATTTCAGCATAATTTTGTAGTAGGTAGTTTTGATAGCAGAAAGCAATGCAGAATAGTATTAAGTATTCTGCCAGATCTGACAGCAGCTGTGCATTTTGCATTCGGGTGCACACACTGTGGGCTTAAGGGAATAAAGAATTTTGTTTATAATGGAGAGAAATATCAGTTGCAGCTATGCAAAAGTCATATATGGCCAAGGATATCAAAGGAGAAGATGAGAGAGTGATTAGAGTAGGTCCAAAGTTTGTGAACATGCAATCCTAAGCTAGATAGGTGGAAATTTGTTGATACTAATGCAAGTGATTTTAAACAATCTTTTTAGGGAAGCTGATGTAAAAACCAAGGAGGTTCGCTTGGGAAGGTGAATAGTAAAGGATAAAGGGAGTGTTGATTTATTGCTATTCTTGTGATTAGTTCCTCCCACATTATATTGCTTTTCCAGGGTTAACCCAAATGATATGAATAAAAGCTACATGGAAATACATATCAATATTTTTCTGTTCTAATAAATCTAAAACCCTTTACTGAAGAGTCTGCAAGCAGTTTTGTAATGGAGATGACTTGACACGGGAATCTTCATCAGTCTCTTGTCATTGGATTTAACTGGAAACTCTGTTCCTATATTTATATTCAGGAAGGAGAAGAGACTGGTCTGCAAATAACAGGAGTATTTGAATAGTAAGTGTCTCTGTTTTTATTTCAATTTGAGGCCCATTTTACAAAAGTAATGTTGTGCTTATTTATACAATATATTTGATTAACCAAAGATACATGTAAAAGCTGCTCACAACTTCGTTCAACATATTTGTACATAAACCCAAATACTTGTGAGTAAAAAATCGATCTTGCCAAGCTGTCGGGAATGATGGCAGTATTTTATAAATTAAAGTGAACCTGGAATAAAAATCAAGATTATAGATTTTCAGAATTGCATATACTGTATGACTATTAAAACATTAGCAACTACAATGATCTTTGAATGACCAAGTTCAAGCCATTTATATCTTGAAGGTTAGTTTTTAAACTGAATACAGATATTTGGTGCAGTGAGGCAAGCACAGTGATATCATACCTTCAACAAATATTTACATACTATTAATTGAAATTTAACATTTCGTGGGTTCAGTCTTGAATATTAAAACACTGTGATTGGATTCCTTTTCCTCATACTCATTTTATAACTAAGCCTGTAAAGCACAAGTATAATCTTATTGCACCTTCTGCAGACTCATCACAGTCCCATCTCCATAAACAGATTTATTATGCCATAGTTTCTGCCTCTCTTTGTAATTATTAAATATTTACCTCAGGGAGTTTCGGAGTTCTAAGATAATATTATTTTTATAGCTGAAAAAGTCAAATGCCTATGTTGCCATAAAAGAGAGAACAAATTGACGAACTAGTTTTAGATAATACAGTACTCTCATTTGTTACAGTATTTAGGAAGTTACCACATAATCATATCAATTTAATTATTTCAAAATTACAATGCATCTCTGTGCTTTAGTTTTATGGATATCTTCAATCTAAACTACATATTTCTGTGCTGGTATACACTTATTCAGCATTTGAGTGACATGGAAGGATAATTTCATGAATAATATCATGGAAACTCGACATGAACATGGCCATATGAAACATGGCATTTGATGGCTCTGGGCCTATACTCGCTGGAGTTTAGAAGAATGGGGGGTGGTGGGGGAAACATCTCATTGAAACCCATCAAATATTGAAAGACTTACCGGTAAATAGAGTGGTTGTGAAGACAATGTTTCCTATAGTGGGTGAGTCTAGGATCAGAGTGCACAGCCTCAGATGTCCATTTAGAACCGAGATGAGAAGGAATTTCTTTAGCCAAAGGCTTGTGAATCTGTGGAATTCATTGACACATACGGCTGTGGAGGCCAAGTCAATGAATATATTTAAAACAGTGATTATCAGGTTCTTGGTCTGTCAGGGTGTCAAAGGTTATGGGGAGAAGGCAAGAGAATGGGGTTGAGGGGTTAATAAATCAGCCATGATGGAGTGGTAAGAGCTGACTCAATGGGCTGAATGGCCTAATTCTGTTCTTGTGTCTTATGGTGTCATAGTCTTATGACAGAGCAAAAATTCTTTGTAAATTGATGAAAATAAAGCTATCTTTATCTCACCAAATATGTTATGTTTTACTCGGTCATAATGAGAATCACAAATGAAAAAATAAGCAGTGCAGGGGTAATTTTCCACGTCCCACTAATGGCATCCAAGTTGTTATAGCCATAACATTGTTTTTTATTTGAGATTTTGCATTTTAAAGGGAAGTCGATGGGACATTGCATTTCATAAAGATAACTCTTTTTGTACTCAGGACTGCCAACTTCCTATATCAAATTTAAATACTATAAGGAATTTAGAGTTCTTGATTGTGCTTGTGTTTTATACAGTCTCAGATTTTCAATAGATGTTACTAACTGGAGTGGCCTTACAATATTTAAATAGTGGGCAAATTAATATTATATAATTGTTCTTCATTGCTAGAGCTGCCATCTTATGAATTTGAATTTCTTCTTTTTCTTCATACTTCACAATTAGACCCATAGCATAATGGTTTGATTGTCAGGCATATTAATTACATAGTTTGTGGTGTAAATTTGTGCTGGGATCAAGATTTGGAATATTGAAGTATGTTCTTCCTCTCCCTCGGCCACTAAGTCAGGCTGAAATTTAGTTCCATTGGTATAACAAGTCCCCATGCCTGAAATAATGATGCTTTCTCAAATGTGTGTTGTAACAATGAATGATACTGTTGTATGAAGAAGAAGAAACACAAAAGGCTCACTAGTCCTTGACCTGATGTCATTGCATGCAAACTTCCATCCGAAGTCACTGGATAGTGATCTGGGCAGTAATTCTGCATGATTTTCCCTCTCCCAAGACCAGAAATATTGCAATTCATGAATGTTCTTCGACTCCTGGCCTCAATTTAATCTACAGATTGATCTGTGTGGCACAATGCCATTAGCATGTTTATCCAATGAGCCACTGGGAGACATCACAATTGGAACTTTAACATAAAAACCTGAAACAAATGCCAAGTGAACGGCTGAAAGAAACAAACCTGATTGAAATCCACATCAGTTCTGGCTCAAATGATGGAAATGAGCTGTAACTAATTCTTCCTATAAGAGAAATTCAGCAGGAATCTAGCTAAACATCTGGCAATTGACCATCTAAAATAAATTGAAATCCAGATGTCAGATTTCAAGGAAGCGACTACATTATATACATAGAAGGTGATTCTGACTCTTTGTTACTTCAGATCTTCATGAATTGACACAGGAAACTAAAGTAAGTACTTGGGAATCATGATAGTTTAGGCCAAGCTCATGGAAAGCAGATCATGGCAAAAACAAACGCACACTGATCTTCCAGAAGTAGGACTGTCATATCTTGTGGACTGTAACACTTACTTGAATAGAGAGCAAAAGCAAAATAAAACAAAAATCAGAACTTTTGTTGAAGTTTTCAATCTTACTGCCAAACTGTGATTTTCAAATGTAAAGGGCAGCGTCATTGCAGTGATGCAGCATTTCATAAGATACAGGAGCACAAGTAGGCCGTTTCTGTCAGTGAGAAAGGTACATCCTGTTTAGTTATTGCTTCAGAAAAGTCTTATACCAATGACTTCCAAACAAGTACCCTACTATAATGAAACAAAGTCTTTGCATAAAATAACTTTGCTTGTTGAGGAAAACAGATCCTTCTGCAGATTCAGATAGGTTGAAGATCGAAGGCTGGTTGGTTTAGTTAGGATTTGCGAAACAATACACATTTTCTGTCCCACGGTGAAAGTGAATGCTCTTGTCTTTCATATCTGATCCAGCCAATCAGCATTCTTAGGAGCTTTGCATGTGTGCACATCTGTCATTTCGTGGCATTCCTTACAGCGGACTACACAGCACCAGTGAAATTTACATTCACACTTTGTCACTCGCATGACGCGGGATGTGTCATAGCCTCGTCCGCAGCACATCACTTCACAACCGTCCATCCCTCGAGAGGTCCTGTTGCACACCCTGCCCGCGGTACCCAGTGAGCCTGCCAAATAAAGAAAAGAGGTCGCAGTTTTTTATGACACTGAAAGCCGATACAAACAATTCCCTTTGATGTTTAAAAATAACTTCTCACACATGAAAAACTTGTAGTGTGCTTCAGAACGCTGAGATATATGAACCATGTTAAATATTACATTTCTACAATTTCTGACTCCAATTCCAATATCTGATTATCATGCAGCTCTCTGATATATGATAACGCAAAAAGATATCAAACTGTGACAGGTCATTCTATTTGAATGTGTATGATTAATGAGGCAATTTATCTTGACTTTTCTTGCAAAGTTAAAGTTGGCAGGTAATCCATTATAAAAATTGAGCATTTGCTAAGCTTATTACAATTTAAAATGTTATCTTCCCTTGGAAAGGGACCATGTGCAATTTGATCACAAAAATCTTTTTTTTAAATATCTTCAAGGAGGCACAGAGAACATATTGACTAAAAATCCGATTGAATACTTTCTTACACAGGAAATTTTGCTTTGGGCTAGCTGTTTCTTGCCTCCCATGAAGTAGATGTCTTCATGGTGGGCAATATTTCTGTATTTAGAGGAGCCCTATATGTTTCTTTACAGACATAAGACAATGGCTCACAAAACCTGTCTGCCAATAAAGTATCAGGGAAAAGTTACTTTTTTCTTTCCTCCCAATAATTACATCACTTCAGCATTCCAACAGGGATCAATGGATAGTAATAGAGGTTATCAGTCCTCCCTGGCAATTTAGAATATTTCAATTAATTGTGGGCTGCAGACTGAGAACATGAGACCAACATAGTTAAATCTGCTTATTTTGCCATGACCACACTGCCTTCAGAATTAGCTATATGATGTAGCTTAAAATTCTTGCCACATTCTGGTCGAGCTCAGATTAGTTAAAATTTGAATTTACTTATATGGGTAATATTTTCTATAATGCGAGTAAAACATGATGGAAATACTGAGCAGGTCACACCACATTTGTAGTGGCAGAAACCATTTTAGTATTTCAGGTTGATGATTTAACATTACATTCACCTTAAATACTGGCTATTTTTTCTCATAAATCAAGCAGAATTTTCATCAAATGAAAATTTTATATTTCATGTACAGTATTCAAAGATGTGTATCTTTGTGTAGGCCTCCGTTAGTCTCGATAGACCATAGATTTGCACCTTGGAAGGTTTCCAGGCAAGCCTGGGCAAGGTTTTTTTATGGAAGACCGGCAGTTGCCCAAGCTGGAAGTCTCCCCTCTCCAATGTTGTCCAAGGGAAGGGCATAGGATCCATACAGCTTGGCACTAGTGTCATCGCAGTGCAATGTGTGGTTAAGTGCCTTGCTCAAGGACACACACGCAAGCCTCAGCCAAGGCTCGAACTAGCGACCTTCGGATAACCAGACGAACGCCTTAACCACTTGGCCACGTGCCAACACATTCAAAGATATATCATATCTCCAAATACACTACCTGACTTGCTGAGAATTTTCTGTTTATTTGGTGTATTTACACTAAGAATTAAATAGTCTGTTTATATTAATAACCATGTTCAATTTGACTAAACACTTCAGCTTGGTCTTAGTTTCAGCCAATGTTTGTGTTGAAACATTTCTCCAATCTTTTTAGCACCCATTTTGTATTTGTATTCCTTTTTTAATTTCTCAGCCAATATGATCTACCAAATGGTACATTGTATTTGGCAGGCACTTTAACAATTTGATCAGATTTTATTTGATTTAACTAGTATTGGGGAAACTAAGAATTTAAGGATAAATGAAAATCGAATATATCTGCAGATGCTGTAGATCTGAAATAAAAACAGAAAATACTAGCAAAGCACCACAGGTCAGGTAGCTCATGTGAAAGGAGAAACTGTTCATGTTTCAAGCCTGAGAAACTCCATCAAAACTGAGAAAGGGAGAAAGCAAGTTAGTCTAGCCGGCAGAGAAAGTGGGGGAGGGGAGGGCAATGGGTATAGCAAAGAGAGTTGTCTGATAGGGTGAGATTAAGGGACAACTATCCTCCTTTATCTATGTCATATGTTGCTGATATTGTACAGTATGTGTTGTCTGGTCCACTGAGACAAATTCTCTTTGAACTTAATCTGCGTTACAACGAAGGGCCAAACTTCCTCTCATCATTCAAGAATGATGAAACAATTAGTATCCTGGGAATTCTACTCCGCTGTGAGAAGCAAGGTTTAACTTTAGGTGTACTACTTCATGTAGTACTCTTAGATGCTGTCACGGTATAAATTAATGTATTATACCATTACCCAACAAGAATAATTTCCTAAAAAATAGAGATTTTCGAGTGCTTCTAAATCTTTCGTTAGTGTGTGAGTATTCTTAAAAATCTGTACAGAATGCATAGTTGCACATTGATGATGGGAGATTACGACAGAGCTGAGTAGCCCAATGTTATGTTGTGGTGTCGGCACTTGACTCCAGCCAATGATTTCAATGAGGATTGTGGTGTTCTAGAGATGGGAACAGAGGAAAAGGTAAATTAATTTATCCCTTAACTATTAGCTTACCGCTTCAGCTCATTTATTAGAAATTTTGTTTAAACCTAGGCAATGTTTAGATTTCTTTTGTAGCTTTAATACTTTTACCTTCCTAAATTGAAGAAGTACTTTAACTCTATTAAGAATTGCTCACAATAACGACTGCAAGCAAAGATGGGCATTCGCCAGCTGACAAAGGCTGTTGAAGACATTTTGAGGGGTGGGGTTTCAGTGAACCCACTGCTTGTCAATCTTGCTCCTGAACTCCAGAATGCTTTAGACTTAACAAAAGCAGCCCTTTGCATCTAGACCAGGTAAGTACAGTTGTCAGTGAGTCCAAAAGGAAGATGCAACGAAGGGATTCATTGTAAAATCCAGCCCATTTTTATCTTACAATATGTGACTCAATATCATCAGATATTTCCATTGAGATTTATACAATTAAACACATATCACTGTAACCTTCATCAATCTTTCTCTATTATGTTTTATGAAATGATTGCTCCATTTTTAGAGGGAATTATTTTTGTAGAATGATTGTTCAACACATTAAGTTATATTCTGACAGCAGCTAAAAATACTAGTGAAGTAGTAAGCCTAAAGTTAAACCTTGCTTCTCACAGTGGAGTGAGAACTCCCCAGGATGCTAATTCCTGAACAATGAGAGTAAATTTGGGCCTTCATTGTGGCATAGATTAACACACACACAGACACATACACATACAGTACCTATCAAACTATCAAAATATTCACCCCCCCCACCCCCCCATTAGCAAATCATCACTGGTGCAGCCAGTTGGTTGTAGAAGTCACATAGTTAAATAGAGATCTGTTTTTGGAGACCTGTGTGCTGTCAAGCTATCTCAACTGATTGTAGTAAAAATGCACCTCTATCTGGAATGTCCAAGGGCTGGAGAGTCAGTATCCTGGCAAACACTACACCACAAAGACAAAAGAACTCCGAGAAAAGGTTATTGAAAAGCACAAGCCAGGAGATGATACAGGAAAATTTCCAAGTCACTGAATGTTCCTTGGAGTACAGTTAAGCCAATGGAAAGAATACGGCACAACTGTGAACCTGCCTAGAGCAGGCCATCCTCAAAAACTGAGTGACCGTGCAAGAAGGAGACTTGTGATAACACCAGAAGAGTTTCAATCTTCAGTGGCTGAGGAGGGAGAGACTGCACTTACAACAACTGTTGCCCGGGTGCTTCACCAGTTGCAGTTTATGGGAGATTGGCAAAGAAAAAGCCACTGTTGAAAAAAATTCACACGGAATCTCGGCTATGGGAGATCCCAGAAGGCACATGGGAGACTCTGAAGTCAGTTGGACGGTGGTCTGATAAAACCAAAATTGAGCTTTTTCAACATCAGACTAAACATTATGCTTGGCAGAAGCCAAACACCAGACATAATGAAAAACGCACCATCCCTACCGTGAAGTATGGTGATGGCTGCATCATGCTGTGGGCATATTTCGCTGCAGCAGGCCCTGGAAGGCTTGTGAAGGTAGAGGGTAAAATGAATGCAGCAAAATACAGGAAATCCTCGCAGGGAAACTTGATACAGTCTGAGAAGATTTGTTTTCCAGCAAGACAATAACCCCAAGCATAAAACCAAAGCTACACGGGAACGGCTTAAAGACAACAAAGTTAATGTTCTGGAGTGGTTGAGTCAGAGTCCAGACCTCGGTCCAATTGAGAATTTGTGGCTGAACTTGAAAAGGGCTGTTCACGCACGATCTCCATGCAATCTTACAGAGCTTGAGCAGTTTTGTAAGGAAGAATGGGGGAAAATTGCAGTGTCCGAATGTTGAAAGCTGATAGAGACCTATCCATACAGATTCAAGGCTGTAATTGCTGCCGAAGGTACATCTACTAGACACTGACTTGAAGGGGGTGAATACTTATCCAATCAATTATTTTGTGTTTTATATTTGTCATTTACTTAGATCATTTGGTAGAAATCTATTTTCACTTTGACATGTCAGAGTCTTTTTCTGTTGATTGGTGTCAAAAAAGCCAAATTAAATCCACTCTGATTCATAAAACAATCAAACAAGAAAACTTCCAAGCGGGTGAATACTTCGATAGGCACTGTACATATACAGTGGATTCCAGTTAAATGACTCATTGGTTAATCCTAATTTGGGACAAACTTTCAAAGAGCAAAAACTTTAGATGGGTTTCCCTTCAGTTATTTGTGACATCATGCTGCTTAATTGGGGCAGAAAACTGTTGCTAAACAGATTCTAACTAGTGTCAATCATACACACTAGTGTGACTTTTAGACACTACAGTGTGCTTAGAGGGAGTGGTTTTTAAGTAACATCAGATGCATGTGCTTGAGTTCAGAATTCACTGATTTTCATCTTTGATCATTGGTGAGAACTGGCAGCAAGACAATCCAGAACTCTTTTTGCTCACTGCAGTTTCAAGCATTCTGGAACAGCCAGGAGTGAAAATGAAGCAATTTCACTACTTCAACAAGTTAGGACCCTTGAAGAATATGAAGGTATCAACAATCATCTTGAACGTTACAATGAAAATAAAGATTTAGGGGATGCAATTGTCAGTAACATTGTATGAAGACAGTCCATTACCTGTATTAGGTTTTGGCGCTAATTTTGTTCATTGTGTACAGTGAATGAATTCCTTCACTGATAACTTTTATAGTTCTGGAGTGCTATTGGTAATGTTCTAATTTGTTCTGTATTTAATTTAAATACATAATTTGTTATTTCATTTGGCATTTTTATACCTTTTAAATTATTTCCATGAAACTTTAGCTAATTGGGGCATCCGCTTAATTGATGCAAAATGTACTTGTCCCGATGTGTCCCAATTAACCAGAAGGCACTGTACATACAGTATATATCAAAATAACTGGACCTTTTGTTGAAATAATATGCTACAGAATTAACAACTGTACTATCATTGGTTCATTAATAAACATTTGTAGCTTCAGATTCTGGAAATATCAAACTTCAATGTTAATAAATATTTGAGTGAATTTTGGACTTTTTTGGAATATTTGTTATATAAAAAGATTAATTTGAAATTGCAGACACAAAAAGTTTGAGTATTAATAGAAAGGCTTCTTTTTTTCTCCTGCAGCTTTTATTGACAACTGTTAACAGAAAGCTCCAGGAATGTATAAAGCCCTGATGAATGATGAAAAGTTGTTAAATTAGAGTAATTAAAGATGACATAAAGATCAGAGGAAAGAGTGCAGTAACCCAATTAAACTGACCAGTTACCAATTTTGTGGCGACTTTAGACATGAACTGGAATACAGTGACTATGGAATATCCGTTTAGTAATTTATTGTACCTTACATTAAGACAAAAGGCTCAGTGACCTTTGCACTCTACATCAGTCACGTTACCGACCAAGGCTGAACCTGCGATCTTCTATAAACTACAAGGTTTAGTTTTACACATTATTGCTTTTTTTTAAAGGAATGCTTCAATGCTGGTGATGGCTCAAAAGTCTCAGCACTTCTGCTGCAATAATAGAATATAAAAGCCAATCACAAGACTGCCAAGCACAGTTCCACTGAACGTTGTTGTCTTTAGGCAGAGGACATGTAGACATCAGCAATGATAACGTTATTATATATGACTACCAATTAAAATTGGAATCTGAAATGCAGCTGGTTTCTAAATAGTCACACATTAGAGATAATATCAAAAGACCTTCATAATTGCAAAAGGCATTTGTAATCTCCTAGACTGGATAAAAATTTATATATGCACCTTCTTGTTAGAAGAAAGCAAGGTCATATATCATATCTGGCAGGAGTACTCAATGGATATAGGAGAGTTAGCCTCATTAAAAGTGCTAATGAAATTGTTTATATCTGATGATGGCTGAAAAATAACATAAACTGAATTGAAAGGAATATATCGCAAACCCTACATATACACGGCATTGTACTGTCAATTTATATAGCTATCAATAGAAACTTGACAATAAAGTATCGATGTACTACAAGGAATATTGATTTCCATTATCAGAGCGATCAATATGTGGTACAGAGAGGACACTCAATGCTGTGCTTGCCTCCGGGCCATGTGGATGAGGCCTGAGGTCAGTTTTAATCATCTGCATCCACATCAAGCACACTGCATCCTGGCTTCAGATTTGGTCTTGAGGAAGACCATCAATAAGGATACCCTGATGCTAATGGCTACAGCATTCAATTGGGCAGCATATCTGAAGAACTGGCCCCCTGGCCTTGATTGATTTAGCATTGCTACCTTTCTGATTGACGATGGGCCTCAGTGTCCCTGGTGCCATCAGTGAATGTAATGCAGCGTAGGCACAAAGATCAATCGGAGAAGTGATCTCACCCAGATGTACCTGAGCTGAAGATTTGTTGCTGCTGTACTTCAGGACCAAACAGAACCCTTTTAAGTTCTGTAGTTTACATTGGTCTCCTTCAGCTTTCTGCATTTTCTTTCTTGTTGCCGACTGGCGGGTTGAGCGTTTGATACCATGGTGGGTGATATGTTAGCTTTTGTGTGAGGGAAGGGCTGGGGATTTGAGGTCCGAAGTTGTTGTTGGTGTTTTTCCATGTGGGGGATCTGTTAGTTTTTCTGTGCACGGGAGAGTGGGTTGGGGGTTTGGATTTTGATATTTGGATATTGATATTCTAGCTGCTGTTCCTCGGGTGGGCGATCTGTTAGTTTTGAGCAAGGGAGTGGTTGGGGAGGGTTTGGGGTTTGTGAGTTTATGTTTCTTTTTCTTTTTTATGCGGGGCGTGGGGGTGGTTGGTGTCTTTTCTTTCAACAATTTCCATGGTTTTTCTGCATTCCGTGGCTATCTGGAAAAGATGAATCTCAGAGTTGTACTCTGCATACATACTTTGATAATAAAATGAGCCTTTAAACCTTTGAAATTCATTAATTGAAAAAATTAACACTAGAATGCTATAACCATGGGTGTATCTTTACTAAATATTTATACTGTAATTTGCAGGCTTTTTAATTCCACAAAGTCACAGTTGCTTTAAAATGCATCTCAAAAACAAATAATTTATTTTTTCTTATTTAGGATCTGTCACTTCATTGTTCTGCTTGACTTGTAGAATTCTAGATTACTCAATGTGTAAAATACTCAGTCAATATAGACTGTTTATAGGGTGCCAATCTGTTCATGTGATACTCAGCCAAAGCATTGCAAGCCTGACTTTCAAAAAGGATCATTCAATGTTATTCATCATTATCATGAGAGAAATTAAATGATTTTTATTCTGGTTATTTTTGAAAGGAGAACTCCCAGGGACAATTCATACATAATGATATTGGGACAAAGACAGGGATTTTGATGTTATGCTTCCTGACAATTGTAAAGGAACCATGATGGTCCATTACCTCCTACAACATTGAGAAAGAAATCAATATTTATACTGTATTATAAATGTCCAGTGATTAAAAATTCAGCAACTGAATTCTGCTACACTAACATTCCTCACTTTGAGCGGAAGTTTTGATCAGATTAAAAATATTTGATTATGTCCTTAATAGCGGATTTTGGCAGGAACTCAGCTGTAAGTTCACACAACAGTGTTTCATTGGGAAATGTCAGCCAAGTCATCACTGAAGAAGTCGGATTATGGAGTCCTGCGATAGATTTTAAATTTTGACAGGAGGGCACAGAACAGAAAGAACCAGACTACTTCCAGCAACTGAGAGACCTTGAATGAGTATCTATAAATTTCAAATGAAATTCAAGGGATTTGCAGCAGTTTTCAGGGTAGTTTATCAATACTTTGCTTCAGAAGGCTAGTAAAAAGTGCATTGCAGTAATTTAGTCTATTGGATATAAAGGCGTGAATTGGTTTTTCAGCATCATTACATGAGAGAAATGGATGTGCATACCTTTGCAACATTTCTCAAGTCACTTTGGTCATTTTTTTCATGAGAAATTGAAAGTTAAAATTTCAATCAAGGATAACACCCAGGTTTGTTACTTCTGAGTTTACAAGGGGAGCAAAGTTCCCAAGTTTATCAAGAAGTTTATCTCTTTTGGCTTTGGAACCAACCAGAAGTGCTTCAAATTTATCTTCAGTTAGTTTTAGGAAATTACGTATGGTTAATCTCTTTTTTTTATTGTGCCTTACTGGAAGTTAAAGAAGCTAGGGCCAAGATCATCAGGCTCAACCAAGATATCATCTGCAGAGCTGTGGTGGAAGCCAAGTTTAATCTCCTAAATCTGTAATTGACATTTAGATTTCACAACACGAAGGACAGACCTGGGTGGGAGAGGGTTAAACCTATGATGTTTCATTTTAGAATTACAGTTTTCAAGATAGATCCTAATTGGGTGTTAAAAACTTTCATTTTATATCTACAATTTGTACAATATGTACATTTCTTACCCCCAGAGTGCTGGTATCATACTGATCTGACTGTGAAATTTGTCTTTGACACATTGCAGTTTTGTCAGGTCAAATGAAAGGTATAAAGAAAGGAAAATCATCAGCAGATGTTGTGGTGTAAAGGTTCCACAGACGTTCTTCATTTTCAACACATTTACTGCTATTTGTATGTAATGGAACTAACAGATGTCACAAAAATACACTCAACACATATCCTTTAAAAGCCATAAATGCCAACTGTTTGAGACTGTCATAAATTTTTCTATAATCTTGTTACCGTGATTTTTAGATTCATAAATATACATTATATATTTGAATCAAACCATTTGCTATTTAAACAAAGCTCTAATCTTTTATTTGAATCAATTATTATCTGGAATATTTAATGGTTACTGTTTCCATGGTACCGGCAAACATATCAAGTGTATGTTTTAGAGTCAATTGCCCTTGGCAACCAAGAACATTATAGAAAAAAGGGGGGAAAAAGGTAAAGGAGTTTCTAATGAAGTAAGACTTTCCTGCCAATCATTAGCTTGTAGTTACATTCTTGCACACATGACAGGAGATTGTAATACTTTCTGATAGATTACCACATGGACTTTAAAGAAAGCAAGTGAGTGCCAGCGAGAAGTGAGAGTAAAACAAAAGCATGAATTTGCACAATGTTATGCAAACATTTCCAGGGAACACCAGTGTTTGCTTTAGGACTGTAAAATTTGTTGAGATGATTGAACACTGTATCTTTGCCAAGAATTATACAGACATAACCTCGTGTTGGTATACTGCTCCCGCTGTCAGGAGATTACCACCCATGGTTATTCAAGGCAAAATTGTACTAAAGTACAAACTCACTTCCTTTTTCTCAGCAGCTAGTAAATGTAATATTCAAAAGAAGGATTCTTGCACATTGGAATAACCAGAACCTTGAAGTTAAATAATTTTGCTGGCTGTCTCCTTCCCACAGTTGCTGCCTGTGATCACACTAAGTCCATATGATCCTGATCTGAATGCTGGTGGCCCAAACCATCCTGGATTGCTGTGGCACAATGTAGCAATAGCAGAGCATCCCGCAACCCTCCAAAGACTGATGAAAGTACTGGCAGGCAACATGGCATTGCACCAGCTTTGCTGGTTATTAATACCTCTGAAGTTTTTAAAAGTCCCTAGGAAATACATTTAAATGATTAAAATGAAGTCATTAAAATGACAAGAATCTGCCTAAAGTTTTTTTTCTATGTGGAGGACTCCCGATTCCAATGAGGTGATGAATCCCACATCAAATTAGAGTTCCACTTCTGAGCAGAGCAAAGTCATAGACCTGGTTCAGAACAGCTCAGTATGAAAATGCTGGCACAGAAGTCCCAGATTGTTACCTCTTAAATGGGTAAATGTTAACATTTCTCTTTAGTAATGTTGTCATTTACCAAGAAGATCCAGGCCACAGTGTATTTCATCAAGTAAACTCGCTGTTGCAACACACACAAAATGCTCAGCAGGCCAGGCAGCATATAGGAAAAGAGTACAGTCAACGTTTACTGCCAAAGGGTTCGGCCGGAAAAGTCGACCGTACTTTTTCCATAGATGCTGCCTGGCCTGCTGAGTTCCTCCAGCATTTTGTGTGCGTGTTGCTCGGATTTCCAGCATCTGCAGATTTTCTCCTGCTTGTGTTGCATCTCATCTTGTTCAGCCCTTGTGCAAGTCATTCAATAGATACAGTTAATGAATAGTGAGAAAGTGTGCAGAAAACCCAGGCAACACACACAAAATGCTGGAGGAGGCAGGCAGCATCTATGGAAAAGAGTAAACAGTTGACGTTTCGTCTGAGATCCAGAAATGTCGACTCTTTACTCCCTTCCATGGGTGCTGCCTGGCTTGCTGAGCTCCTCCAGCATTTTGTGTGCATTGCTTTGAGTTTATGAATTTATTTAACTTTAGCACACTGTGTGAATACTGAACCTAAACTATTACCACGGCAAACATAACATGAAATGGTATAGAGAATAGAAGGATTTCACAACTAGTTTTAATTTAACACTTCCCTCTCCAACCTAAATACTCTGAAAAGCAGATCAGACTCAGTGGGCAAATGACCCAATTCTGCTCTAGGTCATATGTTTTATGGTCTAAAACTTTTATTAGGATGTAATATTTTGGAACTATATATTTTATGAAAACTGGCACAATGTCAATTAGTCTGTTATGGGACACTGAGGAATTCTATAATGGATCTAACCAGCAAAGCATATAGAGTCTTATTTTCTGCTTTAATTGAATTCTTTCCTTAAAGCATCACATGCACTTGCTCCCTTCTTTTCCTTCTTTTAAGAATACTAGAACTGACATTTGCTGGAGCAAAAACACTTCACGCTGTTCCATTTCTGTCTGCTCCATTATTGCCAAATAAGTCTGAAAATTGGTTCTATAGTGAATGCAGAGATACTTATTATTTTGTCAATTACTGTACTAGGCTGAAGACTAATGGTAGTAAATGACCTTGCTGTCTGTATTTATTCTTACACCATTTTGTCATGGATCCATCACCTCTGTGATTATTGACCCATTTACCAACTCCTGGCTATGCTCTTCTCAAGCTTTAAGGTTATCATGCTATTTTCAAACACCTCACTGATTTTATCTACCCTATTTCTCTGATCTCACCAATCAAAGAATCACTATTTGTTTAGTTATACTATCAAGATATGGTCATTTTACTAATCCAGAAATTTAGGAGCCTGGACCAATGATCTGGAGACAAGTCTTCATTCTATTGTTAAAACTAAGGATTTTAAATAAAATTAAATATTTTAAAAGAGATCTGCAATGAGAAAACTAGGAAGAGTAATAGTGATCTCTTGAACATCGTGTTTGTTAATCTACTTGATGGATGAAAATTGTGATCGCAGAACTCAAGTCGACTATTAACAACTGTCTGAAATGTTCTTCCAAGCCACTAGTTCAAGAAGAATTAATGATGGCACAATTGTTGACCCTTTTACAATGCCTACATCCTGTGAATGAATAAAAAAAATGTTGGCCTTTTGTTTATCTTGATAATGATTCCAAACACTGCCAGCTCCATCATGGGCACTAGCCTCTCTAGCATCAAGCACACCTTCACAACGAGATGCCTCAAAAAGATGGCATCCATCATACCCATCACTAAAGACCCCCATCACCCCAACATGCTCTCTTCTTATTACTACCATCAGAGAAGAGGCACAGGGAGTCTAAAAACACATACAATATTTTGTCCTTCCCCTCTGCCATCAGATTCCCCTCACCATGAACACTACCTCACTCTTTTTGCTGCCTCTATGCACCATTTATTTAATTTAATTATGAAGGGATTTGGCCCAAAATGTCAACTGTACTTTTTTTTCCATAGATGCTGCTTGGCCTGCTGAGTTCCTCAGCATTTTTTATGTGTTGCTTGGATGTCCAGCATTTGCAGATTTTCTCTTGCTTATAATTCTCTTTACCTGTTCTTCCTTTGAGACATTTTTAAAAATGTTAACCTTTCGAACTTGCTTTTGGTCCCTTACCTAATATCTTGGATGTTATCAGGTGTAATCGCTTGTCTAATAATACTTCAGTGAACTTCCTTCGATGGTAGTTTAGATAGGCTATGTAAGTAGGAAGTGTTTTGCGAAGAATGGAGCAATTGCTTCTATTTTCTGCTAATTTCACTTCACCTTGGTTAGATTCAGCATGCTTTTAATGTAGTTTGTGGTTGAGTTAATCTTTCTCTCAGAACACTCTTAATGCACCAGTATTATTTTTCCATTTGGTGCTCTGAAATATAATTTGAATTACTGCTATATCAAGCTTATTAAAGCTTGTATCTCAACTTAATTGAAATTGTCATGATACTTTTATTTCAATGAACTCAAGAATAATAACTGCTAATTATTTCCACAACATGAACAGAAAAAGAATGAGCAACACACACAAAATGCTGGAGGAACTCAGCAGGCGAGGCAGTATCAACGGAAATGAATGAACAGTCGATGTTTCAGACCGAGACACTTCATCAGGACTGGAAAGAAAGAGAAGTCAGAGTAAGAAGGTGGGAGGAGGGGAGGAAGAAGTACAAGGTGGAGGTGATAGGTGAAACTTGGGGGGAGTGAAGTAAAGAGCTGGGAAGCTGATTGGTGAAAGAGATAAAGGGGTGGAGAATGGGGACTCTCATTGGCAAGAACAGAAGACCCTGGAAGAAAGGGAAGGGGGAGGAGCACCAGAGGGAGGCGATGGGCAGGTAAGGAGATAGGTGAGAGAGGGAAATATGAATGGGGGATGGTGAAGGGGGTGGTGGAAGCAATTGCTGGAAGTTCGAGAGATCCATGTTCATGCCATTAGGTTGGAGGATACCTACGCAGAATATAAGGTATTGCTCCTTCAAACTGAGTGTGGCCTCACTGTGGAAATAGATGAGGCCACGGACTGACATTTTGGAATGGGAAGTAGAACTGAAATGGGTCGCTACCAGTAGATCCTGCTTTTTGTAAAGGACAGATCAAAGGTGCTCGGGCGAAAAGAATGATGAGCATCTAGAGTTATGTTGTAGTAATAGGGATGTTCAAGGAATGGTAATGATGTTAATGTCTGAATAGATTTATAATTTCAGTGCAAGTGCACTGGTTCAGTCATACTGAGGGTGTAACGTGAGTACTTGTAATCATAATGATTTTACATTCAATAAATAGTGAATGGACAAATTACCTGCTTCTCTGTCCATTACACAATAATCTGGAGAGCTTTCAAAATACACCAGGTCATTCTTTGTTGGTTTTTTAAAGTTCTTGTCTGCTACAGTAAATCCAGTCCCATCTTGGTTCATGATCACCTGAATAGCTCCATTGTACTTTCTCCGCAGGTAACTGCCAGTTTTTTGAAAGTCTGCCATGGCAAGCCAGCAGGTTCGCAAAGTGCAAGATCCACTAACTCCGTGGCATTTGCATTCAAGCTTCAGGAAACGTTTCACAGCCTAAAGGGAGAACAACACAGTACACACCAATAACGTCAATTCACCAACTACATCAGCAATGACCATCAGCATCATCGTCATTATGTGTCATGACACATGACACGGGCAATCATGGTCTTTGACCATTATTGCTCTTGGCAAATTTTTCAACCGAATTTGTTTCCCAATCGCCTTCTTCTGGGCAGTGACTTTACAAGACAGGTGACTCCAGCCATTATTAAAACTCCTCAAAGATTGTCTGCCTGGTGTCAGTGATATGCACCAACTGTTCCTATGACCATCCATCGCATGCTGCCACGGCTTCATGTGACCATGATTTGAGGGCTAAACAAGTGCTACCACCTTGCCCAAGGGTGACTTGCAGGTTAGCAGAGGAACGAAGCACCTCACATCTCCTTTGGTAGAGATATATCTCCACCCTGCCACGAGCAACAATAATCATTAAGTAACTGCTCCTGGATGAACCAGGGTCAATGTTGATTAAGACTGTTGATCCTCAGATTTAGAGAAAGTTTTACAAGGTTGATTTCAAGCGACTGTTTCCTTTAGCTGGAGAGTTCAATAGACATTAATTCATCAGTGAGCAATTTAATGTTAATGTGGGGAAATTTTGTAATGGCCATTATAAAATCTTAGGAACTGTCTGCCTTTGTGATTGTTCAGTTATTCATTTCAAGGCTGAGGTCAATAGACTGTTGGAATTGGGACTTGGGGTTGAGGAGACAAAATAGACTTCAGCCACTATCATCTATGATCTTAGTAGACGCTGATGCAGGCTTAAGTAACTGTATTGTGACCTCAGCCACAAATTACTCTGAATCTTAATTATTGCCAAATAGATATAACATGGTTGTAATTTTTTATGAATGTATGTGTGAAAATGTAAAAGATAGCATATATTTCTCCATGTTCATGTGGGAGTCCCTGAAATAATATCCATGAGAATCTGAATTGTTGCAGCCATGAATTACTACATCCACCGTACAATGCACATAGGGTTATCAGTGACACAACAGTGAAAGGTAATTTATTACAAGAAGTTGATCTCCCTAACCAGTAAGGTGAAGAACTAAATTAATTATTATACTTGGCGAGTTTCCTGAAAAATTTTCTCAAACTTCACCCACCTCAGCAGCAGGGAACATGTTATTTATTCTCTGAACATCAGATTTATGGATATGAAAATGTAGCTAACATACTTAAAAGATTGAGTATTTTTGAAATATTTATCAAATTCATCAGCATAGAAAATCACTTTGTGTTACTGTTTGGAATTAGACCCATTATCAAAGCAGATCAGGAGAGTCTATTAGTTAATAAAACTTTCTCTCACACTATTCTCTCAACACTTTGGACTTTTCTTTCAAATGTATAACATTTGTTATTTTAATACTGTTAAACTGCTTTTGGTTGCAACTAAAGCGGAGATTGAACTGAGGTCCAATTTTTAATCATTTTTAGTGTGTGGGCACAAGCTTGTAAAAGTATTGATGTCTACTGTGGATGATTTTCTGTCAGTCCCTAGGCGTTGTACTGTCATTATTATTTAGTGAACATTAACATATGGTTGGATGGCTATGCGAACAATTGTTGGTAATGTCATCCCAAGGGTCCACAGGTGGTTGGGTGCAATAAAAGGAAGTGTAAGGACTTGAGTGGAATTGGCAGTGTAGATGCAGACAGATTACTTCCTTCCAGTTGGAGAATCTAGAGCCATCAGGAATTGTCTCAGAGTTTGAGACTGACCATTCTACAGAGGGAAAGCTCCTTTTGTACAGTTGTAGGTCTTTAGGAATCTCTATCTTAGGTAGCTCTGGAAGCTCTGTTTTCACGCATACTTAAGGCTAAGGTTAATTTATATTTGTTAATTTGAAGCGAGGGTAAAGCAGTGGATGTTGTCCATATGGACTTCAGTAAGGCCTTTGACAAGGTTCCGCATGGAAGGTTAGTTAGGAAGGTTCAATCGTTAGGTATTAATATTGAAGTAGTAAAATGGATTCAACAGTGGCTGGATGGGAGATACCAGAAAGTAGTGGTGGATAACTGTTTGTCAGGTTGGAGGCTGTTGACTAGTGGTGTGCCTCAGGGATCTGTATTGGGTCCAATGTTGTTTGTCACATACATTAATGATCTGGATGATGGGGTGGTAAATTGGATTAGTAAGTATGCAGATGATACTAAGATAGGTGGCGTTGTGGATAA
The DNA here is from genome assembly GCF_048418815.1 of Hemitrygon akajei. Lineage (NCBI taxonomy): Eukaryota > Metazoa > Chordata > Chondrichthyes > Myliobatiformes > Dasyatidae > Hemitrygon > Hemitrygon akajei. The sequence continues at coordinate 159,224,245 of NC_133133.1, forward strand.
TGAAGAAGGTTTTCAAAGCTTGCAGAGAGATTTAGGCCAGTTAGAAGAGTGGGCTGAAATATGGCAGATGGAGTTTAATGCTGATAAGTGTGAGGTGCTACATTTTGGTAGGAATAATCAAAATAGGACATGCATGGTAAATGGTAGGGCATGGAGGAATACAGTAGAACAGAGTGATCTAGGAATAATGGTGCATAGTTCCCTGAAGGTGGAATCTCATGTGGATAGGGTGGTGAAGAAAGCTTTTGGCATACTGGCCTATATAAATCAGAGCGTTGAGTGTAGGAGTTGGGATGTAATGTTAAAATTGTACAAGGCATTGGTGAGGCCAAATTTGGAGTATTGTGTACAGTTCTGGCCACCGAATTATAGGAGAGATGTCAACAAAATAGAGAGAGTACAGAGGAGATTTACTAGAACGTTACCTGGGTTTCAGCACCTAAGTTACAGAGAAAGGTTGAACAAGTTAGGTCTTTATTCTTTGGAGCATAGATGGTTGAGGGAGGACTTGATAGAGGTATTTAAAATTATGAGGGAGATAGATAGAGTTGATGTGGATAGGCTTTTTCCATTGAGAGTAGGGGAGTTTCAAACAAAAGGACATGAGTTGAGAGTTAAGGGGCAAAAGTTTAGGGGAACTTCTTTACTCAGAGAGTAGTAGCTGTGTGGAATGAGCTTCCAGTAGAAGTGATAGAGGCAGGTTCGGTATTGTCATTTAAAAAAAATTGGATAGGTATATGGACAGGAAAGGAATGTTATGGGCTGAGTGCAGGTTGGTGGGACTAGGTGAGAGTAAGCGTTTGGCATGGACTAGAAGGGCCAAGATGGCCTATTTCCATGCTGTAATTGTTATATGGTTATATATAAGAACTTCAGATGAGGCAGGTAAGTGGACTTGAAATTAGGCACAGCCACAACCTAACCGAACAGCAAATTAGGGATGCAGAGAGGGTGAAAGACCTACTCCTGCGTCTATTCTTTCTTATGTGCTTTTCCTGGATTAGTCAAGGTACATTGCGTGGACGAAAATAGAAGTGTTTTACCCTTTAATCCAAACTTGTTGTAGTTAACTTGAAGAGCCTTGATCTTGGCTTTTAGCACCTGATCTAAGGAAAGACAATGCACAATAATCCAGTATTTTAAAGGCTTTGCCTATTGCTTCTATGATTAATGCGTATTTCTGAATTAATAGCAAAATTGTTTTTATTTTCAGTTTGCAATTTAGAGGAGGCCGCTTTCTGATCCCAAATCAAATATGACATATGCAAGTTCCACATTTACAAAAGAACTTTCAAACAGGAATGGACCTACCTTTCTACCAGCTCGGTTATTATGCAGGTTCATCAGTGCCCGGGCATCCTTTCCTTTCTTCTCCTTCGCATCCACAAATGCTTTAGCAAAACTAATTCCATAGTCAATATTATCACTGCATCCGCCCCAGTCAAAAGTTCCCTTGCTGTCCTTGGAGATACCTTTCTTTTGTGGATCACAAGCACAGGAGCTGAGCTCCCCCTGACTACAGGCTCTTGTTATGGCGAATACAACTCCGGCAGAAGAGATGGCATAAACAAAGGCAGCTTCTCTGCTACCTGCACAAGGCAACAAAGGGTAATTGATTAACAAGTCTATTGACGCACAGAACCCTTAGAACAACAATGGAGGATATGGTTTCCAGTGCATTTAACACAATTTATATCCCTTTGAAATTACATCAGTGAAAGAATTTTCTTTTCAATAGTGTTATCCCCAGCAGAACAGTTCACTGAAAGTTATTCCAAATGATTAAGATAATTTATTAACAATATTATGCTAATTGTCTGGAGAAATCTTATTCATATACCATTAATTTCAAACAATGAAAATTAAACATTTAAAAATATAAAAGTACATAAAATGTCAACAATAACAAAGCAAAGTAAAATAATTTATTTTCATCAAAATATGCTACCATATATTGCCATGAATTTAAATTTCTTGCAGGCATTTACAGGAAAATGGAAAAACATTAGAATTTTAATGAAAAACTATGCATAAACAAAGACTGACAGAAAATTAGTGTGTAAAAGAAGATGATCTGTGTAAATAAAAATAATACTGAGCATGAGTTGTAAAGAATCCTTGAATGTTAGGTTGCAGATTGTAGAATGGGTAGCCTCTTGCATGCCAATTCGTCACCACCTTTAATTCGGCCAACAACAGCAGTGTCACCAGCAAACTTAAATACAGCATTGAAGCTGTGCTTAGCCTCACAGCCATAGTACAAAGTAATAGAATGTGGAAAAGTACTTAAGTGAATTAATGTTTAATACCATCAGATTTCAAATTACTCTGCAACATTTACAGAGTATTAGGAAAGTCCTTACTGCTAGGGACTAATGGAAAACTTCGTGGTAAACTTCCTATTGCTTTGACCACCCAAACCACTCAAAAGCCTTACTCAATTGCAGCTTACTTGCAGCTTGATGCATACTTATTTCATATATAATGCAGTTAGGGTGATGTTTGTACTGAGGTCAGATAGCATCTACCACTGATGCTCAACCTGCTGTGTGTGTCCACCAATCTAGCCAATTATTCAAAAACTTTACTGTTTCTGTGCAGCTACATCATTCGCTAATAACCAGAAGTATTAATTCTGAGCATTTGCTCCTCTTCAGGGGAAAGGTGTTCTATTAATTTCTAGCTTCAATTGAGAAATTATTATAGTTAACTGTAATAGTTCCATAAATAAAGTTTTCACAGTATAGTTAAGAACCCATTGTGTCTAAAAGTTGAATATCTTTAATTAAGTCAGGGATTGAGAGAATTGCTCAGCAGATTAGGCAGTGTTTGAGGAGAAAGAAACAGATTTTACATTAAAAAAATCTTCAATGTGAATTTTTATTAAAATGGAGTTAACTACAAAACCAAATTCATGTTTATGTTGAGAACAAAGATAACTTTCTTCACAAAAGAATCATATTTCAGCCCTTAGAAAGAACTGGACATACTAAGGCCTTTTCTGGTAGTTTGAGATAATCCAGCATTTAATAGAGGTTTACAATCTTGACAAGCGCAATGTCATTCTGCTAATTTTTCAATGGATATGACTGCCTATCTACTCTTTTCAGGTATTACAATTTAGCAGCACAGTGAGTTAGCACACTTGAGAACAAACTCTACCCTGGCTAACTTTGCTGTGACCGAGACAGACAGTACAGGTATCAGTGTAACTTGGCCAATCAGGGTTTCATTATGTTTCTTGACTTTCTTCTTGAACTCCAGCTCTACAAAGACCACATTACAGAATTGATTTATCAGGGCAGTTATGGGGAAGGAGAAGTACATTTCAGATCATGTCCTCAGCGGATTCTGTAATTTACTTACTTCTGAGCATGACTCTACCAAATAGAGTGTGGTCTCGGTCCAGCGTATTACAATTCCAGCGGTGATGGCGGAATTGATGTTGACATTCTGCGATCCACTCTTTAGCTCCATCTCCAATTGACTGCATTGTATCGGGGTGCTTATGACAAAGTTGTCGCTGTCTGCTCACCAAACCTGGGATATTGTCACAAATTACCCGAGTTCCAAGGGCACCCATGTACCTGCCAGGGTTGGTGAAGATAACCAGAGACTGCCATGTTCAAGGTATTCCACGTATTGTTCAATAATAATGAACATTTACTTACCTCTCCTTCACTCCTCTTCCACTCTACCCTCACACCCTCTTCTTCTCCCTCTTTTCCCTTCCTTTTCCCCACTCCATTCCATACCCCTGCTCCTTCTGATGAATGAAAAAATAATCAACTCTCAAAGCATCAATGCCTGTTTTCATACGTACGGTATATCTCATTGAACCAGCAAAGTGGTTGGTGGGTATGTACTTAGGGAGGGCTTCATGTCCATGATATAACATATATCCCTAATGTAGCCAATCTAGCTAATCATTCAAAAATTCTACCATATCTGTGCAGCTACATTAGTTAGTAATAACCAAAAGCATTAATTCTAAACATTTGCTCCGCATCAAGGGAAAGATGTTCTTCTAATTTCTAGCTTCAATTGAGAAATATAATTTATTCCCCATTTTCTCCAGATTGATGGATAAATCCAATAAATCTTTGGCCATTAAGCCTGATAGCTGATATGATATTTAGATGGAACCTTGGCATTGACTGAGCAATCCCTTTGTAGTCACTGCTTGGCAGATCTTATGGATTGCCTCATCTAAGCTGGAGTGCAAGCATTTCAGTTTTCTACGCTTCTCCTGGAAGAATATGTAGACTAAACAGAGTTAATTCTGATATGTTTGTGTAATGGCACCGAGGCACAAGGGCTCTAGAAAAACATTACATTAACAAAGCCAATGCAGTTGTTCAATGTACACGAGCGAAGCTGCAGATTTAACACATGCCAGAAGAGCTCGTATCTGGTTCCCTCATTTGATCCTCTCTCCTTACCAAGTCAGACTTTTACCTAGTAGACCTCTAAAATGTCCACCCGTAATCAAGTGCTGATTTTGAATATGTATCAATAAGCATTTGTTGATGATTTGTTCATAATTGAGTGAAAAGGGTACTATTTAAGATCTGACTTAGTTTAAAAGTCATCACATCAGCATCTTAGGATCTGATCATCTTTATTTTCATTTATTGATCAATAAGGATTACATAAAAGGAAAAACACACCAGATCAATGTAGCTTTAAATACCTAAAATCTGTTGTAGTTAATGTTTATCTCAAACCTAGAGGCCAAAATAATTGAAATGTTTCTAGGAAAGCATTAGAAATAAACTAAAATCTAAAAATAGATATAAGGCTTCCTTTGCTTACGAAATATGGAATAAGGGTAGTGATACAAAATTGATGCCCTTAAAGAAAGAATTTTGATTGTCTTATTAAGGAAGAGTGGCAGAGTCTGTTCTCTGGCGAGATGAGGTGGGTGGAAAAAGCACAATGTTGGGTAATCTGGAGACCGCCATTTCCATGTCTGGACTTCCAGTAACTCACGGAGAATTTAACGGAGAACTCTCACTAACACGGATTCATTCAGGAGGGGAAAGCGAATTTTCAAATACAAAATACGTTGGCATCGTCAAGGCTTTTAACATCGGTAAAGGAGTTTAACATCGGTAGCTGAGCGAAGGGCGCTGAGTAGGCTACGGTCAATTATGGAAAACCCTGAACATCCTCTACATAGCACCATCCAGAGACAGAGAAGCAGTTTCAGCGACAGGTTACTGTCGATGCAATGCTCCTCAGACAGGATGAAGAGGTCAATACTCCCCAATGCCATTAGGCTTTACAATTCAACTGCCAGGACTTAAGAACTTTTTTAAAGCTATTATTAATGCTTTTTGAGTTAGTGATTTAGATGCATATCATATTATTACTGAGTTAAGTATTGTATGTAATGAGTTTTTGCTACAACAAGTGTATGGGACATTGGAAAAATGTTGAATTTCCCCATGGGGATGAATAAAGTATCTATCTATCTATCTATTTTATTCCGATGCTCAATGTGAGCAAGGCTAGTCTTTATTCCTCATCATTTGGTGCAGCCCGTCTTTCTGGAATTGCGAAGTGATGCCGAAGCCGTGGTTTTTAAACTCGGAAACTCCAGTATTTAATGCCAATGAACTAAAGACGGCCAGTGGTTTGGGGTATTATACAACTGCAAAAATCTCGGATCAAAGCATTTCGACAGGCCGGCAAATTAGACTTAGCCGCCAGTCATAGATCTGCTGTGCTCTCTGCCCCCGGTAAAGCCAAAACGGTGCTAACATCTGAAAACTTTTCAGTTTCCGGGTTACACGGCATGAAGCTTCATGCTTTTACGTAAAATAACCATTCATTCGATGAGAGGAATTGAATTAATATATGACAAAAACTTAATTCGTTCCTAATTCACAAAGGTGGGGAACAGGTTAACAACGCTTCAAGTAGAGAGATCATAGAATAAGTTATAACACACTCTGCCACAGGATCTAACTTTTCTCAAGGGTCCCCCACCCCCAGACAGGAGATGTAGCCGCGAAGAAACTCGAGATATTTCTTAGTGTGAGACGTAAAATTATCAGGTGCTTATAGCACAGTTATTGGTCGTTAGACACACGTAGTATCGCCCAGCGCTTGGTATTTGTTGTTATTCTTGAAATTCTGGCCGATTGAATAACTTACCACCATGACGAGTAAACTCGGGGTGCGATCCACGAAACGATCAAAGGCAGGGACAGCCAGAATGCGGAGTTCATATTAAAACGCGTTAATCCGGATCCTGGTCAGATCGGTCATGGTCTGTAGAAAAATTCCCATTGAATGGTACTTTCAGCTTGTCAGATGCCGGTACCCATCACTGAGGAGGGGTTCTTCAAATCTCACCAGGTCTCAGTAATATTGGCACCGAATAGGGACTCTGCGATGTGGTCATCTCGTTGTAACTTTATCATTCGCAGCACGCGGTGAATATGGGAATGGTCCACTTTATAGATGCGGCATTTCCCTGCGCTCACTCTGAAGATCTGGTGACTGATGTTGGCTGCCTCCAGCCCAATGTGTGGAGAAGGGGTGGGGCACGCTTGTCCTGATGGATGAAGTTTAGTGCTGAAATAATGTTCAGCGGCAAAATCCCAAACCCAGGACATCGGCACTTTATCAATCACACAAGACAGACAAGCACTGGACCACTCTCCATGCACCGACTCGATCGAACCGGTTGTGAGCGTTCCGACCCCTCGCCATCTCATCAAATCCGTGCCATTTTACGGAGAATCGTCGACAATAAATTATTTGATCTTTATAAATGGTCGGATTGTACGTTCGATCTTGCGGGTTAGCTAAAATAAATCAATGCCCAATATCCCAATGCGAAATAATGAGGCGGCGAACTCGCTAAATTAGCGCAACGTTTACCGATTACTAAACATGAAAGATAACAAGGGAAATCTAAGTATGTGTTGGCTGTCTGTGCAATTACTTCTGCACTATTATTTTTACCGTCTCAGAGATGAGAGGTTGTCAATATTTCTTGTAATAAGTTCAGGCGGTTCAAGTGGCTGCCAAAATCCTCTGAACCTGCAGGAGAGCTGTCCAGCTTCCTGTCGCAGCCCATTAGGCTGCTCTTTGATCTCACTTTTGGAAAAGTGAACACACTTAGCTGCTACGAACTCGGCAGCGAAGGAAGCAAGGGATCTACAGGTCAGTTGCCAGTCAGTTCTGATGAACAGCCTGGTCAATTAGCGGCCACCTCTTCGCAATCAAACAAAACCTACATGGTAGATGTCTGAATGAGCGAGGTGACGGAAAAATCCATTACAAACGTATGACGGGAGGGTTTTACAAAGTCCCTCACAATTCTCCGATGTGCAGCGACATCGGAAATAGTTTTGTCTAAAATCAAGTGCTGTTTTACTCGGAATACCTCGGGGTACTCTTCTTCCAAACAACCGTCATTTTTAAAGCTCTTGTCTAAGATCCGCAGTTCAAAGTTACTTCAAAGTTCAAAGAGCATTTCTGATCAAAGGGCGTATACCGTGTACAACTTTGAGATTCATCTTCTTGCAGGCACTCATAAAACAAAGAAACGCAATAGAATCCACACCACACACACACACACACACACACACACACACACACACACACACACACACACACACACACACACACACACACACACACACACACACACACACACACACACACACACACACACACACCGACAAACATCCCAACGTGCGAAAAAGAATAAATCGTGCAAATAATAAAAAAAAAGTAAACAAATGATACAAACTGGGGAGTCTCCGAAAGTGAGGCTACGGGCTGCGGAGTCAATTCGCTGTATTGCCATTGATAATATTAACCTTATTTTCCCGTTAGCTTTATTACACCGCTGTTACTTTGGGCCATTTAACATAGATCTCGCCAGTAAATCTAATTGGTTTTTAATGCAACTTATTCCCACATTCAAGTCCATTAATATCACCCTGGAGAATCTGAAACTAACAAACAGACATTGAAATAATAGACATACTGCAATGCTTCATTGATTCATATGTTTTCATATTTATTTGAGTTAGTAGGTTTCCACCTGTAATAATGTAATAAACCTCAATTTTAAAGGGGGAGAGTAAATGCCCAGATGTAATGCCCTTTTGATTCTATGCAATGTGACATGTTTGCCGTCCTACTTCTGCACTGTGCAAACCCATTAAAATTAAGCAAGTTGAGGTGAATCTACCAATTTCGTGCACATAGTAACTTGGGTTTTATGCCCATAATTTAATATAGGAGTTAACTAACAACCAGTTGGGGGTTTCAAGGAATCTCTGCCCTATTTAAACATCAGTTGTTTATTCTGACGCCCTCGACTCTATTATCAGTAAAATTCAAACTTAAAGATTTGCATGCATTGGCTAAAAGTGCATCGGATAGTCTACAGAATCGATAAAAGTGCAGAATTTGTAACCACTCTAAATATCGTTTTGGAATTTATTTCTTGGAGAGTTAGAAAACCCAGTGTTTAGTGCAAAAAAAGAAGAAAAAATTCATAGGTGTCACTCATCCATCCCTCTGTGTGACACATGACTGAAACTAGGGTTCTCGGATATAGACAGGTGAAAATGAACCGTGAAATTCTATGGCACATTTAAATAAAATACTGCATTTTCATGAAGTCAAAACGAAAGCATCTTGACAAATATTCATCAGCAATAATTAATTGGCGATAAAACTAAATCGAGAAAAATATTGAATTGCTTTAATTTCGACGTCATTTTAAGATGCCTTGGTCAAAAATCCTTAAGCCGTAAATACTGGAAACCATGCCACGAAATCAGTTTCTTTCTTCAGCCCTTACAGGCCACAGTTTACCTGCGGCACAGGAGCGACTCCGAACTACCAAACATCATCATCCGCCTTCCTTTCAATAATTCCGCCAGATTACTTTAACGAAGTTGCATTTTCAAAGAGTAGACAATTCCATTCATGTTATTTTTCACAGATTTCAAAATGGTCTAAAGTGAACTGGGGCTAAATATAGTTTCCCGTGAAATCCTACAATATCGCAACGATGGAAACAACGGCTGAATAACACAAGGTACAAATTCCTCGAGGTCTCAATCCTTATGCTCAGACTGGTTACAGTTACTGTCTTGCTCAGGGAGTTCATTAAATGAAATTCCACAGAAACTTGAAGCAAGTTCATCCTTGAAATACTGGCGGGCCCTGTTCCTCGGAAAAAGACACCCGAACCATCTCTGCAAATGTTGAACACCACTCTTCACTATTTTATCTTTTCCGTGCGCCCATGGGAAGATACTGGAGATGGATCTCTGAACACGTCAGATCCAGCAACAACCGTTCGATATTAATAGTGCAAATATTTTCTTTAAAAGAACGTAGTGATTAATATCGGCATTTGGTCGAGTATAATTTAATACATTCCCATTCTTCAGCTCTACACATACACCCCTATCTAAATGTAATTATAGATTAACACACGTTATACAGTGGCATGCAAAAGTTTGGGCACCCCGGTCAAAATTTCTGTTACCATGAATAGCTAAGTGAATAGAAGATGACCTGATTTCCAAAAAGGCATAAAGGCGAAACATTTCTTTTAATATTTTAACCAAGATTACTTTTTTTATTTCCATCTTTTATAGTTTCAAAATAACAGAAAAAACAAAAGGGCCCGAAGCAAAAGTTTGGTCACCCTGCATGGTCAGTACTTAGCAAGTACTTTGGCAAGTATCACAGCTTGTAAATGCTTTCTGTAGCCAGCTAAGAGTCTTTCAATTCTTGTTTGGGGGATTTTCGCCTATTCTTCCTTGCAAAAGGCTTCTAGTTCTGTGAAATTTTTGCGCCGTCGTGCATGCACCGTTCCTTTGAGGTCGATCTACAGATTTTCGATGATGTTTAGGCCATGGCAAAACCTTCAGTTTGAGCCTCTTAAGGTAGTCCATTGTGGATTTTGAGGTGTGTTTAGGATCATTAACCTGTTGTAGAAGCCAGCCTCTTTTCATCTTTAGCTTTTTTACAGAAGGTGTCATGTTTGTTTCCAGAAGTTGCTGGTATTTAATTGAATTCATTCTTCCCTCTACCAGTGAAATGTTCCCCGTGCCACTGGCTGCAACACAAGCCCAAACCATGATCAATCCACCCCCATGCTTAACAGTTGGAGAGGTGTTCTTTTCATGAATTTCTGCACCCTTTTTTCTCCAAACATACCTTTGCTCATTGCAGCCAAAAAGTTCTATTTTAACTTCACCAGTCCACAGGGCTTGTTTCCAAAATGCATCAGACTTCTTTCGATGTTCCTTTGCAAACTTCTGACACTGAATTTTGTGGTGAGGGCACAAGAAAGATTTTCTTCTGATGACTCTTCCATGAAGGTCATATTTTGTGCAGGTGTTGCTGCACAGTAGAACAGTGCATCACCACTCCAGAGTCTGCTAAATCTTCCTGAAGGTCTTTTGCAGTCAAACGGGGGTTTTGAATTGCCTTTCTAGCAATCCTACAAACAGTTCTCTCAGAAAGTTTTCTTGGTCTTCCAGACCTCAACTTGACCTCCACAGTTCCTGTTAATTGCTATTTCTTAATTACATTACGGACTGAGGAAACGGCTACCTGAAAACTCTTTGCTATCTTCTTATAGCCTTCTCCTGCTTTGTGGGCATCATTTATTTTAATTTCAGAGTGCTAGGCAGCTGCTTAGAGGAGCCCATGGCTACTGATTGTTGGGACAAGGTTTGAGGAGTCAGGGTATTTATAAAGCTTTGAAATTTGCATCACCTGGCCTTTCCTAATGATGACTGTGAACAAGCCATAGCCCTAACAAGCTAATTGAGGTCTGAGACCTTGGTAAAAGTTATCTGAGAGCTCAAATCTCTTGGGGTGCCCAAACTTTTGCGTAAAGCTCGTTTCCTTTTTTCATTCTAAAATTGTACAAAACAAAAAGTGATCTTGCTTAAAATGTTGAAAAGTATGTTTCATCTTTAACTTTATGACGTTTGGAGATCAGTTCATCTTTTACTCGCTCAGCTATTCACAGTAACAGAAATTTTGACCAGGGGTGCCCAAACTTTTGCATGCCACTGTATATTGACACACGTTTTCGTACAAGAGCCGACACCGATGGTGTGGAAGTCCTTGACTTTCGTACGAGGTTTATATAATTTGAAACCTACTGTATATTTCTATCAGATATGTTACCTTAATAAATTCAACGTCTTAATACCAAATGTATAGTTCTGGTTCACTTCCTATTTAACAGCGAAAGTGTAAACGCATCAAATTTTCACTGTTATAGTATACAACTGGAATTATTTTGTTCGTGGCTTTCAATATCCCATTTTAACGAATGTTTACAAATTTCACTTTCATTGACTTAGATTAGTCTTTGTTAAGATGGAAACTGTTTGAATTTAATGCTTTGTAATAATACCGGACAAATATTATGCTCTTCTTACAAGAGAAATGGACATCAAGGATAGCGTTCTACTTGATACAGAGTAGTTAAAGTCCAGATATATTCTGTTATTGAGCAGAATGTTATCAAAGTTTGACCACGAAATAACCTTGTCGTCCCGGTTAATATGCCAGATATTATTTTACAATAACAGATTACGGTAGCCAAGTTTGAAGGTTTCATATTCAGAAAACTTTCGAACGCCATGCGATGGTTGGAAATGTTATCGGGTTTGATCAAATAAAGACGCAAATTAGACGACGGGATTCCGAATACATCTCCGCACTGTTCGGGATGGAATGCTAATGTTATAGTTTAGATTTTTATTTTATCTGCCGTTAACCAAATGAAAGGCACGTGACCACCGAACCTCTTGTCCATTTCCACAGAAACATTTCGCACTGAGTTGTCAATGCCGTACGCGCGTTATTAGTTACATTTTAGATGGAATTACGAAAGAGTAAACTGATGTACAAAAAGATGTGCTTAAGAAACGAATTAAATCAACCCTACTCTAATCCGGATTTTTTTTTTAAATGATCAGATAAAAGCCATCGCGGACTTAGTTTGCAGTTGCTTTAAGATTATTTACTATACATTTTCATGGGGTGGACTACAAACACATAATAAAGGGTGTTTACTTCATGCAGGCGTGCCACTGTTTTGGTCTGCGATTTAAACATGGTAGAAAATGGAGTGAAATAAAGGAGCATTATTTAAAATATGCTTTTATTTGAAACAGAGTTGTGGATTCAGATTCTAATAATTGTACTATATTTGTTCTAAAGAGCTGCACTTGCGCAACATTAACGCTGTTTTAATCTTTACTGGCGAACACACGGGGTTGTGTCAGTAATTCTGGCGGATTTTGTCAGATTGAATACCAGGAGAAAGTACTTGTCAGGAACTCCTTTTGGTGAAGGATTAAAAGCGTTAATTCTCATTAAGCATTTGGTCTGACAAGAACAAACGAGGAATATGCCAACACTGGGACCAATTAAGCACATTTAAATCCGATGTCTACTCCGGCCCGAAACAACAGACTTTAGGGACATCTTCACTGTGGGCTATTTGCCCGCCCCCTTCCCGTAGTAATAAGCCAAAACCCGTATAAAATACATCAAATATAAAACACTAAGAATAAATTAAGTACGTTTCCAGGAAATGTTTTCCATAAGGAAGTGAGATCAATTGACCCAAACGTCGCAGATAATACTTAGGTTAAGATTGAGGGGGAAGATCAGGTTTAACAATGGCTGAGAAAAGGCGTAGAAAATTTTTGTTTTAAAACAAAGTGGATGGATGTCTGAAATGGATTTAGGAAGGAGTTTCAAAATCAAATTGAAATGACGACTTCAAACAAAACATAGTTCAGCAGAAACCCCGTTCAAATAATTCGGACCACCAGGCTCAAGCTTCAAGTAATATTGCCAGGGCATGTCTGCTAATTGCGGATACCATCCTACTACCTCAGAAAATAGTAAAACTGAGAAAAATGAAACAGAGTTTTTGATATATTAAATAGCAGTTTTAATTTATTTCAAACAAGGTTCCAGAATTCTGTCGAATTATCCCATAGACCCTTATTGCAGCTGCAGGACCACCATAAAATGTCGATAAATTGGGCCAATGGCAGCAACATTCATCCTTTGTAACTTTCCACGGATGCAGGTTAAACACAGACAATGAAGTAAGGTGCAGTTAGAGAGGCTGCACTGCACAATTAAAAATTGTCTATAGGTTTAATAATGTCACTGTCTACCGCTAGAATTTTGTTTCATCAAAGGATAATTCAGGCAAGAAATTCTGAACATCAAGGGGATATGTCTTAAGTTTTATTGTATGGAACAATGATCCATTGCTAGCAATTTGTTATAATTTACGGCATTCGGTCATCACTGCCTATTCCAGAGACCTGACCCACCATATTAAAATTGAATTTATGAAGAAGTGCACTTGGAACATGTACGAAGCAATGGGTTTAATAAAATTAATGGTTAAAAACAAGATAAGGAATTGCCTCTTTGAAATCAAACTTGTCTCAGTGCTTCACAGAGACCAAAGTGTTAATCCTTTGTAAACATTCACAGGATGGAAAGGTCAGCATTTATTGACCCTCCCAAGTTACCCATGAGGTGATGGTAAACCACCTTTTTGAAGAGGAGTTTTTTTGGCGATATGGCTGTAATGCTGACAGTATTCCAGATGCTAATCCAGTAATAGTGAAGAAATGGTGATATGTTTATAACAGTGTTTACAGCGCATAGTATACTTGTTTTCTTTATAAGGGTGTTTATAGTGGACAGCATTCTCACTATCTTTATCATATTGCTACAACTGCACGCAACAGACAGTGCACATTGCCATCAGTGTGTCGGTGGAGAAGGGAATGTTTAGGATGTCTTAGGCACAACGTTCGGTTGGGTTGCTTTGTCCTGGAAGGTTCTGAATTTGTATTATTGATGTTGCACACATTTATATTACTCCTTACACTCCCAAGAGTGACTAGTAGATGGAAGAATGTCTTTGTACACTTTGGTGAGGAGTCACCACTGAATAAATACCCAGTGTCTGAAATGCTCTTGTAGCCATACATGTGGCTGGTGAAGTTAATTTCATGATTAAAGGGGACTTACTTAATGTTGATGATCTGTGATTCGGCAATGGTAACAAGAAGAGGTGCAGGCTAGATGCTTTCTCATTGGACATCAATGCCAGGCACTTGAATTACAGAACTATCGCAACCTCTGACCTTATTATGGAGCTTGGATCATAATGAAGCTGTGGAATTCATTGCCGCAGGACCGTGGAGCATTGAGCGTATTTAAGGCAGAGCCTGATAGGTTCTTGATTAGTCAGGGTGTGAAAGGATACGGGGAGAAGGCAGGAGAATGGGCTTGAGAGGGAAATGGATCAGCCATGATGAAATGGTGGGGCAGATCCGATGGGCCAAATGGTCTAATTCTGCTCCAATATCTTATGCTCTTATACTGCCCTTGGAAATCTAGAGCTGTAATTTCATATGTTGTGATCCTCACATGGAATTTCAATTCTGATTTTGGCCAGCTTTTGGTGATCAAGTTGAGGCACTCGCAACAATGTGAAACAGGGCAATTAAGGCATGCACGATCGAATTATATGTTACATTGCTCACAGTGAGGGTTAATTTTAGAAGTTCCCAATAGGATTTTTCAGCAAGAAAAAACATGACTCAGTATTACACTGTAATACCATTTTGAGAAAATCATGCATCAAAACTCACAACTGCTTGCGATTTTATTAAGAAGCTTTCCAATTAGAATTCAAATGACGGTCTTGCTTGATCTATAAAAGTAACTTAACATTTATATAGCTAATACCATAGGAAAACATTCGATAAAACCTTCAAATGTTATTAAGTACTTTCCAACATAAAATTTTCTGTGTATGTTAACGTGTTGTAGGCAGTTTGGTAGATTCGGTAACTTGATGACAATTATAGTTCATTGATTGTGACTGATCCTTTTTATGGAAAAGCACCATTCAGAAGTCACTTTTGAAAGGCAATCTGAATTCTGTTTTGGATGGCAGTGGCCTGTTCTGGAAGTTATAAATTGTCCTTTTTCAAAATTCACAGAATACACAGGTTGATTTTATGAGAGGTAATGTTCAGTCCTTGAACCCACACGTTAACAAATACTATACTCTACTATACTATTTGAATGTGGCCATTAGTGAACCAGAAATTCTGAACATCTGGGTAATTGTGGTTTTTTTTTGCCTATTGCCATCTATTTAATTCGTAGGGGTTATTGCAATATACTCCCCAGTCTCTCTTTTTCCATCCACCATTCTGATTACCTCTCACCCCTTAACCTCACCTGTCCATCATCTTCCTGATTCCCCTTCTCTTTCCTTTTCTTCCATACTCCATTGTTCTCTCCTATTAGGTTCCTTCTTCTTCAGCCCTTTACCTCTTCCACCTATCACCTCCTAGCTTACTTCATCCCCCCTTCCTCTACCCACCCACCTTCTCCCTCTCCTGGACTTATCAATAACCTGGCAAGCTTGTACTCTTTCCCATCCACCACCTTCTTACCCTGGCTTCTGCCCCCTTTATTTCCAGCTCTGATGCAGGGTTTTGGCCTAGAATATCAATGGTTTATGCCTGCCTCCAGCATTTTGTGTGTATTGCAAAATATTGCTTGGATTTATGCTTATATGATATAAAATTTTGGTGTATCTACTATGTAAATCTTGAGATAGATCGACAAGTTGTCCGCCAGATTTCTCTGCAAATGTTCATGAGTTTCACTGAAGAGTATTAAATGTAGGCTGAGATGCATAAACTCTCAAACACAATAAATCATAAAGTCAGTGATTTATGTATATATCAATGTTAGTGATAAGTTTTTGCTATCTATCCTAAAGCCGATATTTGAAGTGAAAGATACGTCTGTACAACCAAAGCATCTTTCTTAGCCAAAACTAAAATAATTCCAATTGTAGCAATAATTTATACTTACTTATACTTTCAATGCAATCTCTTAAAATTATTTTCTGCATTATTTAATATCAAACAGCAGAAAAAAAAACCATTAACAGTATTGTCTACCCTATTAGATTTGGAGTGAAATTTTATATAAACTAAATGATCTTCAAGGAACATCTTATTCCCCCCATGCCCCCCCAAGAGGATGTGGGTGTTCACATAGGAAAAAAATTGAAAACTTCCAAAGCAATGAAATCATTTATGCAAATTCAGCAAATGTTTTATTCAAAATTGAATTTGTAAGCATACTGTTGGTGACATTTTCAGTAGTAATTACTAAGATGCTTTTTTAAACTTGTAATTGTGCTTAACATACACAGACCACACAGTTGAAAATTACAAGTAGTGCACTTCTTTGTCAACAAGTATCAAGTATTCAAAAAAGAACACCATCTAATTTCTAACTAATTTCTCATATTATGTACTTTTGCAAGGAGAAAAACAAATCCGGTTCCAAACAGGATGACCGCTGCCTTCTTTAAGAATCGATTGTGATGAAAGCTATTTTGCACTGGTGGCATCCGATTGGGAGCCCTCTCCTGTTTATTCTGCAACTAAAACAGAAAAGTGTGTTATGTGCTATTTTTGAAAAGAGCTTAGATGGAATTCTTAAAACCTCAGCTGTTTAGATTTCTCATTAAAACAGCCCAGGGTACTTTCAGTTCATGAATGTAACTGAAAATAAATGTTTCATGTGGTTACTTGTGGGGTGATGTAATCACAATGAATAAAATGTTATTTTTAATATTTTATGTTGCAAAATATCATACCATATCAACAGATTAGAGCATCATAACAATTTCCCACATAGGTGGCTATTTGCCCTACAGGGTTCATGATTTCTCGCACTATATCCTTGCTGGCAAATTAATTTTTCTATGCACAAAGTACTCTTAGAATAGGATGATTGTTTATTAGCATTTTTGTTCCTGCCGTATTTGAATCGGGACATTTGTCTCGAAGTTTGGTTCACCACTGGCCGGATATTATTCCCATTACACAAAGTTAAATGCTTAACCACAGTAGTGTGAGGAATTTCACAAATAATATTCAACCTCAGATCATTTCCAAAATATTGCAGTCATCACTAATTAGATGGAGATCCAGAATGATATTTTTTTACTTATTTACTATATAGTATTTACTGACTGAGCTAAATTCTATAGTTGAAAAATTGGCTTTCAAGTTTATACAAACATAAGGGTAGTTCGTGTACTTCACTTTGACTACAGAGATTTTAGATTATGTTTATTTGGACTGTAGTCACCACAGGTTGAATATTTTTCCATTAGTTTTGCAGATTTAGTCTTTTTTTATGGGAGGATCACTGAAGTGAGGAGAAATATTGTACTAAAGATTATGAGCCAGGGCAATGATGAAGCCATGTTTGAAACTGGGTTTCATTGAGACTGGCTGCTTTGTAGACCCACTGGTCAGAATCCTAGCTCCCTTGTCATCATGAAACAAATATAAAATGGAGATAAATGAATTTGAGGAGGGTGTTTCAGTCCCTCCTAGAGGCTAGAATCATTTAACTGAGGGTAAGAAAGCTCACCAATAGTTGGTGGCATTCTCAGTTCGAGAAGATCACCAACTACCCAAGTATATGCTGTCGCATTTCTTAAAAATGACTGCGGTTACCCTCGCTGGCCTCATCCATTACATCAGAACCCACAGAACTGAAGTGGAAGTAGATGATCCTTGATCCCAAAGGATTCCCCAACTGTTCAAAATTGTGTGTGTATAGAATTATACAATCAGTGGCCACCTTATTACGTACACCTGTTCATTAATGCAAATATCTGAACAGCATGAAGCAGACATGCAGGCATGGTCAAGAGGCTCAGTTGTTGCTCAGACCAAGTTTCAGAATGGAGAAGAAATGAGATTGAAATGTGTAACTTTGACTGTGGAATGATTATTGATGCCAGACGGGGTGGTTTGAATATATCAGCAACTTCTGATCTTCTTGGATTTTCACACACAACAGTCTCTAGAGTTTACAGAGAATGGTGTGAAAAACAAAAATATATACAGTAATTCAACAAGCCACAGTTCTGTGGGCGAAAACACATTGTTAATGAGAGAGGTCAGAAGAGAAAGGCTGGTCTGATTCAAGATGACAGGAAGGCAACAATAACACATTACAAGAGTGGTGTGCAGAAGAGTATCTCTGAACACACAACACATCGAACCCTGAAAGTGGATGGGCTACTGCAGCAGAAAAACACACTGGGTTCCACTCCTGTGCCTAATAAAGTGGATACTGAGTGTAGTTAAAGTTGTTCACAATTCATTGCCCTGCCCCATTCAATACAATTGGTTTATTAATCTTACGCTGCAGTGTTGACATAATGAACCAGTGGCATGCATTCTCCATCTCTTCTGTAGTTGCTCTTACGTTTTCAATTAGCACTTGTGGGTTGAAGCCCCACTAGAGACATGAATACAAAAAATCTAGGTTGATTCTTTTAGTTAGTAGTAAAGTAGCAGGACCCTACAGACACATTGCATTTCAAATTCGTTTAAAGAGGGTTCTCTCAGTTAGACACAAAAAATTCCTTAATAGTCTTTTGAAGCGAAGTTACATCCTTGAAATCTTGGCCAATCTTTATTAACCAGTAGCATTCAAACTCGTCAGTGTTACATTACAGTTTGAAGGAGCTAGTCTTACCCATCTTACAATGGTAACTGAACTTCAAAAGTACATCATCACTGCAAAGAGCTATATCAAAGTCCTTAAGTTGTGAAAGATAATACATACTATTAAGAGGCTTAACAAGGTAGAAACAGAGTTGATGCTTCCCCTGGCTGGGGTGTTGAGAACCGAGGGTCACAGTCTCAAAATATGAGGTCGCAGATGAGAAGAACTTTCTTTAGTCAAAGAGTAGTGAATCTTTGGAATTCTCTTTTCATGAGGGCTGTGGAGGCCCAGTTGCTGAGTACATTAAAGGCAGAGATCGTCAGATATTTAGATATGAAGGGAACCAGAGATAATAGGGCTAGCACAGCAGAGTGGTTCTGAAGTAAAAGATCTGCTGCGATCTCATTATTTTCTGGTGTAGGTACGAGGGGCTGAATGATCTAATCTTGTTTACTAAATACAAGCTTTTTATTTGGCATGGCCAACATTTCTTCTAATTACCTCAATAAAAGCTAAAAATGAGAGAATGCCCTGCTAAATCAATTAAAATTTCACACATATCAATTAACTTCCAGATTAGGGGAGACATGGTTAATAAACTATTTCACAGACACTCTCGAAAAGCAGGGAAACCTCACTGATTTCAGAGAACACTTTGTTTTTATCAGGTATTGCTCCATTAAGTGACTTGTTGTTTCTCACATCCAAGATTTAATGTTAAGTAGTAAGGCTTTACTGGGCTCCTTTCAAATATTAATTACTAGATTTCCACATGGCTTCATTCAGTAACAGATTCTTTGCTGTCACGAATACTCCATTTACAAAACCACTAAATTTATTTCCACTCTTGCAGTCAATTACTTTCAAGTGACACTTTCTGACAAGTGCCTGTCATTATGTTGTTAGTTTCCAAATGACAGATGTGGTGTTAACACACAGCCTTGACCTCTCCCACCCTCACTATCTCTTTGTTACCACACCAGTGTTATCCAGACTACATCTGATTCATCTAGTTTTATACAGGGCCAAAGAGGAGTTGCTGCTTAAGTAAAATATGTTTGTAATTGAACTAAAATACAAGCACCTAAAGCAGTAGAATAGTATCTGTTCACCCTCACTTACCTTTTGTAGAAGATTCCTCAAACTTTCCACTTCTTTATTCAGATGTTGAATACACTTAACCAAGTCTTCACAGATCAAAGCTGATTTTTTGTCAGGGTCCAAATCCAGTACTCTCTGAAAACAGGTGAATTGAAGACATCATTAAAAAGATAACCATTAGAGGGGGAAAAATTAAAATCTTTATCTTGATCCTTTAGGGTTGAATGTCAAGCAATTTGGTGTCCTCTAATGCAATGGAAGTTTTCCTCAGAATTTTGCTGTAACAACAGCTTGATGAGTATTCTGTTTTCTTGGGCTGATCTTTTTGCAAGGTGCCTGGTGTTGGTTATTTGATGATGAGTAGGAACATTAAAGAGCCGTTCATCAGCATCAACATTATTAGTTTTCAATTAGGCTTATAGAACTGCCACAGAAACATGGAAAAATAACTAAGTTATATCACTGTTTATTTTATATCCACTTGCTGCACCTTCACAGTGGCTATAGGTGTGTTGTTAAGCAACCTATGCAAGAGACAGTAGCGTAGTGTTCAGCACAACACTTTACAGTACCAGTGACCTGGGTTCAATTCCAGCTGCTGTATATAAGGAGTTTTTGACATTCTCCCCATGACCGTGTTGTTTTCCTCCAGGTGTTCCGGTTTGTCCCCCACAGTGGTTGGTACCAGTTGGTAGGTTAATTGACCCATAATTAGGCTAGGGTTAAATTGGGGGTTGCTGGGCTGTGCAGCTGGAAGGGCAGGAATGGCCTATTCCATGCTGCATCTCAATTAAAAAAGACTGAGGTGGGGGGGGGTGCACGAAGAAGTAGAAAGTTCACCAAATAAAACAACAAATCACACATTTTTTTGCTAAAATCTCTAATTTGTAACATGCTTATTAACTTCATTAAGGTAAGATGAGGACTGGGATAAGGTAAAAGGGGAAAATCACCAGCAATTCTTTTCAGTAAACTTTGATGGATATTTTCTGAAAATGGTGGACTCAGATCTAATGGTTCCTATGGAGAACTTTCCTGCTGATGTTGAATATTTAAATTCATTCATGAAACATAATAACTTTGGGTGAAATATCAAGGCTGTTAGAGGCAATATGGAGTTATAATGGAGTGATGTACTTAAAGCTTTGAGGGGTATTGGGAGGAAATTTAATGAAACCAAATCCTAATACAAGAGGAGAACATTTGCTTTTTAAGTACTAAACTTATAACCTGCAGATGTTTTCTTAAAAAAATTAAACACTTATGCATTTAAAAACACCGTCAAGTTAAAAAAGAATGTGTCTATTTGAAGAAGGGAGGGCAGTTCGTATTTCTGAATTATCAAAGGAGGGCTTTGCAGGTTGAACAGAGGAAGGCTACACAGAATACTAACTCCGAAGCATACCAGTTCTGAGTTGCTTCCTAGTTGTTTCGTCACATTCTGAATTGTTGCCATCAGGTGATTGCAGTGCTTCTTCAGCTTTATTAAAAAAACTGCCAGTTCTTCAGCACTTGTAAATAAAATAATAAATTAATGACCATAAAGCTCCTAAAATATAACCCAAGCAAACATCTATTTGAGGCAATAATGAATAATCGGCCTTTGTAGTCCCAATGGTATTGCTCTGGCCTCAAAGTTCTCTTTATAACAAAATAGCATTAACCAGCAAACAAAATAATTCAGTTAAGTATCAACTTGTAGAGATTTGGAAGTTAGTGAGTGATTCACCCATACTTACCCAAAGCTGTATGATTCTGCTTTCTATTTTGGCTTTTCTCGGAATAAGCATGGGTTCATTTCTAATTCTACACTTCACCTATCATTGATAACACTATCACTGGTAACAAGGACAGTCACGTGGCATTTTCATCAATATCCAACCAACCTGCCATCCAGATTTGTCTAAAGCCACTGTTACTTGGCAATCACAATTTTCAGTGATAAACCTGGTCAGCACTGGTGGCTCAGTAGTCAATGCCACTGCCTCACATTCAATATTGACCTTGGCTGCAGTCTGCCTAGTTTGCACTTTTTCTCTATGGTCTCATGGGCTTCCGTCAGTGCTCTGATTTCTTCCCATACCCCAAAGGCTTTGGTAGGACATGTGAGAAGTACAGGTTACATAAAAAACGATGTAGGGGAATGATTGGAAGGATATGCCAATGGGCCAAATAGCCTATTTCTCTACCATAAGAAAACATGCACACTTACACAGACATTGGCCTTTTTCTTGCTTTTGGTCTGATGGATATACATTCAGAAAATAAAGGCACAATAAAGTACAAAAGGAAACCTCCCAAATTCAGTTTCTTTTTGCCGCACTGCATCATTTGTGTTCTGAAATTTGCCAGTGGAGAAATCAGTTCAATTCCCAGTCACTGTTCTATTTCAATGTACTGTTCATATATTAGAAGAAACAGAATTATGTCAATATCGAAGTGTCTCAGAAGTAGCATTTAATTTACAAGTCATGCTTTTATTGTGTGTGTGCAGATACAAAGCACTACAATACTGCAGTATTAGTAGAATGTAGCTTTTGGTCAGCAACATTAAAAATAATCTTCATTATCTACATAGGATCGATCTGAAGGGCAAAGCTTCTTGATTTTCTGAATTACATCCATTGCATAAGAAAATTAATCAAATAACTTTCAGTTGTCAAATGGGGTATCAGAGCACATATTAGGCAAAATCAATTTGTCTGTTGGAGCTCCAGTATCATCACCTAAGAGTTCGTTTGGCTCTTCTAACGAAAAGGAGTTTTGACAAAGTTGAAGGTGGTAGATATAGGTGTATAAAAGCATGACTAAATTTGATTTATTTAGACAGTAGCTATTGTTAACCCTTCATGTGATGTTGCATTCTCATATACAGGCAAGATCAGGTTTCATGACCACCCATAAGAACATGTCTATTAGCAGCCATCTTGGTTGAGTCTATTGTTCACATGTTAAATGTTTTTATGGGGTAGGGTCAATATAATGGCTTTAACACTACTTCATCCAAGTATTATTTCAATGCATATTGTTTCAGTATATCAATAGAAAAGCAGATGGCACAATGTGAAGCCAAATAACTCTGTGAAAATACAATTTCTTTTTGAATATGTTGGCAATTTAAAGCAGTACATTACTGTTTAAGGTTCACAGATACTTCTCTAAACAAGGACAAAAAGCCAAACTGCAGTTCTGAGAGGTTTTGACATCATGTCTCACCCCATGATTTTCTCTGGTATTCTAAAATGTTTTGTAAAGCAAATAAAGCCATCATATGTACAAGATGTTTAAAAATAATTGCTTTGAAATCAAAATTATCAGATAATTATTTCTACAATTTTTTCAAGAACTTAAAGAAATTGTTATCTCTCGCAGTATCCCCTTTCCACCAGTAGTCCGTTCCCCTCTAAAATCCAACTTTGTCATCACAAGACCAAATCTTCTTAATCATTTAATCTTGCCTCCTCTCATTCTTGTTGAGGAAACTCTTTATCAGAGGTTTATTTTTCTCTTAATTTTATAAATTTTGAAAAAAAAAAGAAAAAATATATGTAAAATAAACTGTGGAGAAAGATTTGATATTGCAGTGTAAAATGCAATTAGTTCACTTAAATGAGCTTTATTTACAATGAAACATTACAATGTGACACTTAACTACACTGAACATTGCTGAGTGGTAATATTTAACATAAGTAGTGAAAATATTCCTTATATGTCTGGACCGCAGCAATTTATTTCTGCACGGGAATTGCAGCCTTTTGAGGATACATGCAGTCAATCTTACATCAGTTTCCTGACCTGAAACTGACTGCATACTCCATCAAAATGGTTGTGATCTGGAGACTGATTGTTTACTGTAATTTGAACTACCACGTTTTCAGCACATTGTCCAATTTATAATGCTCAATCAGCCAGTTCCAAGATAGGGAAACTTCTAATTTACCAACATTTGTAGAAGGTGGTAAGTTGATTAACATGTCATTTTATCCACCAGTGTGGTATTTCTGAGTCACTAGGTCGTGCTCACAAATGGCAATTTCAGAGATGTGTTAGACCTTCTATTCTGGGTGCTATTCCAAAGTAAGTAATTAACAACAAAATTTAATATGCAGTTTCTGAAATGTCCAAAGTTTCAACAAGTTTTGATGGTTAGCTGTATCAGTTATGAGCATATCTATTATTTAATATACAAGTATTTAGATCCCAACCTCTTTTTCACATAAAAGAGAATTACAACCATGCATTTTGATCCATTTAACTGAGAATTTTTATCTGTGAATCCCA
Organism: Hemitrygon akajei; assembly: GCF_048418815.1. Lineage (NCBI taxonomy): Eukaryota > Metazoa > Chordata > Chondrichthyes > Myliobatiformes > Dasyatidae > Hemitrygon > Hemitrygon akajei. The sequence goes on from NC_133133.1 coordinate 159,248,251, forward strand.
TGCTCCTTTTTCTTCCCCAAATTAGAGCCCAAAACAGGGAAAATTGAAAATTCAAAAATGAAGGAACCAGCAGTTCAAAAGAATGCACCCACCTTGTTCAGTACTTGGAGGAACTTCCTCTTGGAACGATTACAACTAATAGCACTTATGGATAAGTCTCTATTAGGTTTGCACAGTGTAATGGAGCAAGATTTGCCCGTTCCTCCTTGTAAAATTGCTCAAGCTGTGCCAGGTTAGTTAGGGAGCAGCAGTGGACAGAAATTTTGATGTCTTGCCAGAGATGTTCAATCAGGTTAAGGTTAAGATTTTGACTAGGGCACTCGAGGACATAAATTTTTTTTCATCTGAAGCCAGTCCATGGTTGTTATGGCAGTATGCTTTGAGCTGTTGTCCTGCAGAAAGCCAAACTTGCTCCCCAGTTTAATCTTTCCGCAAAGGCTAGCAGGTTTTTATCCAGGTTTTTATCTCCATTTTAGCAACATTCACCTTCCCATCAACCCTGACCAGATTTTCAGCTCTGCTATTGAAAAGAATCCCCATAGCATGATTTTAGCTCCACTGTATTTTACAGTAGGGATGGTGTTACCTGGCTGATGTGCAGTATTAGATTTATACCATATGTACCGCTTAGTGTTGAGACCTAAAAGTTCCACTTTAGTCTCATCTGACCACAAGACTTTCTTCCACGTCTTTACAAAAATTTCTAGCTTTTTTTTTAAAAAAGCCTGGGCTTCTTCCTTGCCATTCGTTCATAAAGACGTTTGTACGAGGCCTTTGAGATCGTGCAGCCTTGATTCATCTCCAGTTGCAGCTACTGACGTCTGCAGCTCACTCAGGGTGACTGCTGGCATCACAGTAGCCTCTCTTATAGCTGCCATTCTTCTCCTGCGACTAATTTTCCAGGGGAAGCCTGACTTAGGCAGTGTGGCTGTGGTTTCGTATTTTTTCCCACTTTTTCGCAAGGACTGTAGTGAGCTCCGAGGTATGTTCAGGGCCTTTGCTCATATCAAACTATGCATACATTATTCAACCTGGAGATTTGTCTAACAAGCATCCATGAAAGAAGAAACCCAAAAGAAGCCATTATAAAAAAAGATCGTCGAACGCCCAATGTGTAGAAGAAAAACATATCAGGTGAACAATAAACATAAGCAAATAACGTCGTGAACTGAAGTAGACAGAGTATCTGTCCCCAGACCCTTAGCTCGGCACAGGGCCGAGTAAATGTCACTGAACCTTCTTATCCCTCACCTCAGGCCCCGACACCCTGACCTTTTCAATTTGGCTGAGCGCTTAGATCATCGTCCAAACATTGGGTTCAGTTGCTTCGATATGAGCTGGGGCCTGGAACCCACCACCACGATTCGGCTTGTATCGACCTTTCTGATTCTGTCCGGCAATAAAATCTTCATCCAAACATTGGGTTCAGTTGCTTCGATACACTCTGGGGCCTGGAACCTGCCACTTCGATTTGGCTTATACCGACCTTTCTGATTCTGTCTGGCAATTAAATCTTCATCCAAACATTGGGTTCAGTTGCTTCAATATGCTCTGGGGCCTGGACCCCGCCAGCGCGTTTCCACTCGTATCGACCTTTCTGATTCTGTCCGGCAATAAAATCTTCATCCAAACATTGGGTTCAGTCGCTTCGAATCACTCTGGGGCCTGGAACCCGCCACTGCGATTGGGCTTGGCACTTAAATCGATCTCGTACCCTTCCCCAGATTTGTGCTTCTCTATTACCTGTTCCTTGACTGGTCTGGAATGCTCTTTGTCTACATTTTGGTTTGGTCTGTTGAAAATCTACCATACTGTTGGACCTTTCAGAGAGAGGGTGTATTTATTCTTATGAATTCATTAAAAACAGGTGATCTATCAACAAATTGGGTGAGCTGGTAAGGTAATACTGTATATTGCACCTGAGGAGTGATAGTCTAGTAATTACAAAAGGGATGAATACATTTTCAGCCAATCAATTTTGGTTTTTAATTTTTAGATAATTATAGACAGGTTCTGGAACTTATCCTTCGATTTGACATGATCACAAATGTTTTATAGATTAGAACAAAAATCCTACTTCAATATATTTTAAATTTAGAAATTGAGACCGTAAAATGTGAAAATAGTTGTGGGGGCTGAACACTTCTTCAAGGCACTATAGATTATTTACATAAAATAGAGCAACTATAGAGAGCAACAGTATGCCCTTTTCAACTTATTCTGCTGAAGTCTTTGGATGCACTGAACTTCAGATATCTTTATCTATAACATATCCCTGGAGAGAATTCTTGAGGATTGTGCTAAAAAGATATATTTTTTATGTTTTGGATTTGAAAAATTAGATGCAATTTGACAGAAGTAATTTTTAAGTATTTGTGTTAAAATCCAGGCTATGTTGTGTTTCGTTTTTATTTAGATCACACCGCTGAGAAATTCTAATAGAAATACCTGGCCAAACTTGGACATGAATAGAATATAATTTAACACTGACAAAGCAAGAATATTTTCTTCTAAGTTATTAGTCCACCAGCATATATATATATATATATATATACATATTTCATATATATATCTTATCAAAACCACTACATAACTTTCACACTAAGGGATTAATGCCATTCAGAATTTTAACACTTGTTGGGGGAGATGGTTTGTAGAGTAATCATCCTAATGGTTTTAGGAAAAAGTATCTGTGACAGCAATCGGCAATCCATCACTCCTAAATGATTTAAATTGAACGAGCTTCAGTGTTCTTTACTCTAACTGAGAACACAATGTTTGCCCAGGGGATAAGGTGATGCTAATATTCACAAGGGGAATAACACAATAAGCAACAAATCGAACAACTTATCTTTAACAAACTCATCTCTGAAATGAAAATTAGTTTTTTATTATTTATAAAAACCAGATAACTTCTGAAACTTCCAATTATTTATCTTCTGATTTATTAGTATATGGAAAATATTTATGTAATTAAATATATAAACAGTGTGTTGCAGGGGTTCGTAACCTGGGGTCCCGTGAACTTGGATGGGAAAAACTTTACGTTTTTATTTTCACTGGCCTCTAACATTCAGCATTTCCTTCAGTTATGAATGTAGACGACAAACCACAGTAGCTTTAGCAGTACCTGTGACCTTGTCACCAACAGAAATCACAGATATTTTCATATTGCATTACTGTTGTTACAAATATCTCAAAATATTGCTCATCACTACTCTGAAATTATGGTAATTATTAGACACATAATTACTATGTCACAATTTAAAAAAATATTTTGATCACTATTTCAATATAATTGGTTCCTTTTGTAATCCAATGTGTTTATTTTTTATATTTAAAAACATTATTCTGAGAAGGGGCCCATAGGCTTCACTGGACTGCCAAAGGGGCCCATGCATAAAAAAGGTTAAGAACCCCTAGTCTATCATAATTAGAATCAGATAAATAACTACCAGTAATATAAATGGTAAGAATGTTTCCCAAATCAGTATTATAGCTTTGCTTTTTGTACAATTGTTCCTGTTAAACTCTCGATACTGGGCTGTGCAACAAGGAGAAGGCATACAATCATCTGTCCGACTGTACTTTTCCATCTCTGGGGATTGGACATTCCAGTTCCATTTTGAAAAAAATAAATAAATCCCACTCTTTTATTTGTAAGTTAAACTCATACATGAAATTATATCAAATGGATTTCCAATTCACATTCACAAAACATGGTGCTAGAAGTAAAACTGCAAAAAAAAAAACCACTTCTTTTATAACTGTTATCATTTATTTTCTTCTGTATGATTTCTAGCTTTCAGTTAAATTCTGATCAGTGAATTGAGCTATGGTGTGGGTACGTGTTCTCGCAATACCCGAGTAAATATGCCCACCTAGTGGTGAAGATAAATTAGTACCACTGCCTTAAAAGCACAAAACTGCCAGACATCCTAGTTTATAGACTCATAAGTTCACACACAGGCCATTCAGCATGTTATACTTGTTCTAATACTATTTCTATGTTCTTTTGCTATTTGATACATACCCATTATAATTTTTTTTATTCAAGTCCTTACTTCTTTCTCTGTTCTTTAATTATGGCAAAATCTTTCATATTCAAGGAACAATTGTGGAGAGGTTCCCTTTAATGTTCATATGAGTTTACATGCCATGTTACTGCAAGTGTCAGCTTGGCTCTGCCTTGCTTCTAAGTCAGAAGGATAAGCCACTAGTTCCGTAGTTCCGTTCTTGGATTTGTACATCATCGAGACCACCATCAGTTAGTTTTGAACTGCTGTTTAACTCGACCTCTCAACAAAACTTCCAAGTTTTGAGGAACACCTCAAGTTTTGGTTTAACCCTCACCCTTTATCACTTGTGTTTGCATGGATCTTCACAAAATGACCTCCAAACAGAGGCAACTTTAACTGACAAGAAATAAGTACCTAGCACTTCTTTCTTGTATTTTGCCAAAAATGTTTCATAGAAGTGAAATAAGCAGAATTTACTCTACTCTCTTACATTAAAATTCCACAGCAACCATGACTGGATACTTGCACCTTTTAAAAAGAAACAATTCTGCATTTTCGGGCTATGGAGGGCAGAGACGTTAATAACAATACAAAGCGTTAACATATATGACAGACATCAAAACCTGTCAATTCTGGCTCCAAAAAAAGTTAATAATCACTGTAAAGCCTATGCGAACAATTTTCAGAGATCTTTTATAATTACTAACTGCTTCAAATACAAGTTAAAATTAATATCAGGATAATGGATGATTATGGCAAACACCTGCACCTATTTCCTTTAATATTTTTACTTCCTTTGGAGTAGACACCAACAGGTCCTGTAGCTTCCTCTACAAATTTCCAAGTCATTTTTCATTGCTTTTTTTTTTGTATTAATTCCAGATAGAAACAATTTAAAAACTCAGTTGATTCCTAATTGTTTCACAATATCTTGTCTGTATTTATTTTTAAGGTGCCTTCATTTTCTACATTGCATTTTTGTATTAAAATTATTGCTTTGCCAGAATGGTTATTGCCAATGATTAGTGTTAACGTGGGACATCACAACCTATCAGAGAAACAGAGGCCCAAGTACTGCAGATGGTGGAAATCTAGAGCAATACACACAATGCGCTGGAGGCGTTGAGCAGGTCAGGTAGCATCTCTGGATAGGAATAAACAGTTAACGTTTCAGGCTGAGACCCTTCATCAGGACTGGCTGCTCAGTTCCGATGAAGGGTCTCATCCCGAAACGTCGACTGTTTATTTCTATCCATAGATGCTACCTGATCTGCTGAGCTACTCCAGCATATTGTGTGTATTGCTCTATCAGAGAAGTGTGGAGTGAAGAAAGTTTATGATCAGCATCTGCAGCATTGGGACTGAGAACATATTAGATGTTTGATTATGACAGCTTGTTCCAAAATGCATTCATGAAACTTAGAATGTTTTAATGCATTCATCAAATGGAATGTATTTTTATGATGCTACCTACTAGGGTATTTACTGACCTTTTGATATGATTGTGATGGGTGAAAACAGGCTATTGGAAGTGGGAGAAACATAGAAAACCTATAGCACAATACAGGCCTTTTGGCCCACAAAGCTGTGCCAAACATGTCTTTTCCTTGGAAATTACCTGGGGTTACCCACAGCCCTCTATTTCCCTAAGCTCCATGTACCTGTCCAGGAGTCTCTTAAGAGATCCTATTATATTCGTCTCCACTACTGTCACCATCAGCCCATTCCACGCACTCACCACTCTCTGTAAAAAACTTACCCCTGACATCTCCCCTGTACCTACAGAGGGGTACTGGGGGATTTATGGATCTGGACCCTATCATCCCTTGATCCTCCACACTGCCAAAAATTCCGCCATTAACTTTATAGTAGTGTTAGAATCTGAGGACATTCTTGTACATCATTCTCTTTTCTCTGCTGAAGTTGGGAGGATCAGACTGGGTCAGATTGAGAACGACTGGAACTTTCCAGAAATAAATTGGAAGATCACTGTAAACCAAGCAACACAGCTGACAATTCATCCAGCAGACCACCAAGAAATAGTGCCTTGCTGTGCAATCTTCATCTATTGATAATGAGTACAAAATGGAAAATTTTGAAAAAACCCTGCTTTTTTGGAAAATTTCAGTTTTAGCATAGCTGGATATTGGATGTCAAATCACCATTATCTAGCAACTGATAACCTGCTCAAAAAACTATGCACAGTCACCTCATATGACCTGTCTTTGACTTGAGTCTGATTAAATTCCATATGCAGGATTGCACTAAAACAGACTTGATAGTGATACCACAAGATTACATCCATGATACCATAACAAGATGTAACAAAAGCTGTCAAAAAGAAAGGGACAACTCTCAGGGTCAGAAACAGCTACTTACCTTCAACCATCAGGTTCTTGAATCAGCCAGCATAACCACGCCTTCTGATCAAGGCACGGCTGAGCAGGTGCGTGGACGTCAGCGAGTTAGACCGGCGGGAAGAACTTAAAAAGAAGACAGCTTTATAGAGTGGGCATCAGAGTAGAGGGAGTCAGAATAGGGGAGCTTTGGCTCAACGGGGCTTCGGCGATAACAGGTTGAGACGAGGCAAGTTACTTGTGAAGAACAGGAAGAGGATGTATATCTGTTAGGCCGGTGTTCTGTACACGGTGTCGGATGTGGAATATCTGGGAGACTCCCAGCCTCCTGGACGGCCACAACTGTGCCAAGTATGTCAAGCTGCAGCTCCTTAGGGATCAGGTTAGGGAACTTGTCTGGTCAAGGAAATTGAGCACGAATGGTGGGGGGGTGGGGTGGGGAAGTAACAGTGGCCGTGCCTCTGACACAGAGTCTGGCCCTGTGGCTCAGAAGGGTAGGGAAAGGAAGAAGATGGCAGCAGTGATAGGAGACTCTATAGTTAGGCAGTCAGGCAGGCGATTCTGTGGATGCAGGAAAGAAACACAGATGGTAGTTTGCCTCCCAGGTGCCAGGGTCCGGGATGTTTCTGATCACGTCCATGATATCCTAAAGTGGGAAGGAGAACAACTAGAGGTCATGGTACATATTGGTACCAATGACATAGGTAGGAAAAGGGAGGAGGTCGGGAAAAAGAACACAAGGGAGTTAGGAAAGAAGCTGAAAAGCAGGACCACAAAGGTAGTAATCCTGGGATTACTGCCTGTACCACGCTACAGCGAGTATAGGAATAAAGTGAGGTCGAGGATAAATGCGTGGCTGAGAGATTGGAGCAGGGGGCAGGGATTCAGATTTCTGGATCAATGGGACCTATTTTGGGGCAGGTGTGACCTGTACAATAAGGATGGGTTGCACTTGAATCTGAGGGGGACCAATATCCTGGCGGGAAGGTGTGCTAAGGCTATTGGGGAGAGTTTAAACTAGAATTGCTGGGGGGTGGGAACCAAACTGAAGAGACGGAGGAAGGGGCGGTTGGCTCACAAATCGAGAAAGCTTGAAGGCAGTGCGAGAGGGAGGATAGGCAGGTGATAGAGAAGGGATGCACCCAGACTGATGGTTTGAGATGTGTCTATTTTAATGCAAGAAGTATCATGAACAAGCAGATGAGCTTAGAGTGTGGATCAGTACTTGGAGCTATGATGTTGTGGCCATTACAGAGACTTGGATGGCTCAGGGGCAGGAATGGTTACTTAGAGTGCCAGGCTTTAGATGTTTCAGAAAGGACAGGGAGGGGGACAAAAGAGATGGGGGAATGGCACTGCCGATCAGAGGTAGTGTCACGGCTGCAGAAAAGGAGGAAGTCATGGCGGGATTGTCTACAGAGTCTCTGTGGGTGGAAGTTAGAAACAGGAAGGGGTCAATAACTCTACTGGGTGTTTTTTATAGACCATCCAATAATGACAGGGACATGGAGGAGCAGATAAGAAACACATTCTGGAATGGTGCAATAATAACAGGGTTGTCGTGATGGGAGATTTTAATTTCCCAATATTGATTGGCATCTCCCTAGAGCAAGGGGTTTAGATGAGGTGGAGTTTTTAAGGTGTGTTCACGAAGGTTACATGACACAATATGTAGATGAGCCTACAAGAGGAGAGGCTGTACTTGATCTGGTATTGGGAAATGAACCTGGTCAGGTGTCAGGTCTCTCAGTGGGAGAGCATTTTGGAGATAGTGATCACAATTCTATCTCCTTTACCATAGCATTGGAGAGGGATAGGAACAGACAAGTTAGGGAAATATTTAAATGGAGTAAGGGGAAATATGAAGCTATTCAGGCAGGAACTTGGAAGTATAAATTGGGAGCAGATGTTCTCAGGGAAATGTACAGCAGAAATGTGGCAAATGTTCAGGGGATATTTGCGTGGAGTTCTCCATAGGTCCGTCCCAGTTAGAAAGGGAAAGGATGGTAGGGTACAGGAACCGTGGTGTACAAAGGCTGTTGAAAATCTAGTCAAGAAGACAATAAAAGCTTACAAAAGGTTCAATAAACTAGGTAATGATAGAGATCTAGAAGATTATAAGGCTAGCAGGAAGGAGCTTAAGAATGAAATTAGGAGAGCCAGAAGGGGCCATGAGAAGGCCTTGGCAAGCAGGATCAAGGAAAACCCCAACTCATTCTACAAGTATGTGAAGAGCAAGAGGATAGGACATGAGAGAATAGGACCAATCAAGTGTGCCTGGGAAAGTGTGTATGGAAGCGGAGGAGGTAGCAGAGGTACTTAATAAATACTTTGCTTCAGTATTCACTACGGAAAAGGATCTTGGCGATTGTAGGGATGACTTACAGCTGACTGAAAAGCTTGAGCATATAGAAAGCATCAAGTGGGATAAGTTTCCGGGACTGGATAAGATGTAACCCAGACTACTGTGGGAGGCGAGGAAGGAGATTGTTGAGCCTCTGGCAATGATCTTTACATCATCAATATGGACGGGAGAAGTTCCGGAGGATTGGAGGGTTGCAGATATTGTTCCCTTATTCAAGAAAGGGAGAAGAGATAGCCCAGGAAATTGTAGAGCAGTGAGTCTTACATCTGTGGTTGGTAAACTGATGGAGAATATCCTAAGAGGCAGGATTTATGAACATTTGGAGAGGCATAATATGATCAGGAAAAGCCAGCATGGCTTTGTCAAAGGCAGGTCATGCCTTATGAGCCCGATTGAATTTTTTGAGGATGTGACTAAACACATTGATGAAGGTAGAGCAGTGGATGTACTGTATATGGATTTCAGCAAGGCATTTGATAAGGCACCCCACGCAAGGCATACTGAGAAAGTAAGGATGCACGGGATCCATGGGGACCTTGCTTTTTGGATCCAGAATTGGCTTGCCCACAGAAGGTAAAGAGTGGTTGTAGACGGGTCATATTCTGCATGGAATTTGGTGACCAGCAGTTTGCCTCAACGATCTGTTCTGGGACCCTTTCTCTTCATGATTTTTATAAATGACCTAGATGAGGAAGTGGAGGGATGGGTTAGTAAATTTGCTGATGACACAAAAGGTTGGAGGTGTTGTGGATAGTGTGGAGGGCTGTCAGAAGTTACAGCGGGACATTGATAGGATGCAAAACTGGGCTGAGAAGTGGCAGATGGAGTTCAACCCAGATAAGTGTAAGGTGGTTCATTCTGGTAGGTCAAATATGATGTCAGAATATAGTATTAATGGTAAGACACTTGGCAGTGTGGAAGATCAGAGGGATCTTGGGGTTTGAGTCCATAGGACACGCAAAGTTGCTGGGGAGGTTGACTGAGTGGTTAAAAAGGTATATGGTATATTGGCCTTCATCAACCATGGGACTGAGTTCAAGAGCCAAGAGGTAACGTTACAGCCAGGACCCTGATCAGACCCCACTTGGAGTACTGTGCTCAGTTCTGGTTGCCTCACTACAGGAAGGATGTGGAAACCAGAAAAAGGGTGCAGAGGAAATTTACAAGGATGTTGCCTGGATTGGAGAGCACGCCTTATGAGAATAGGTTGAGTGAACTTGGCCTTTCCTCCTTGAAGCGAAGGAGGATGAGAGGTGACCTGATAGAGGTGTATAAAATGATGAGAGGCACTGATTGTGTGGATAGTCAGAGGCCTTTTCCCAGGGCTGAAATGGCTAGCATGAGAGGGCACAGTTTTAAGGTGCTTGGAAGTAAGTACAGAGGAGATGTCAGGGGTAAGTTTTTTTTATGCAGAGAGGGGTGAGTGTGTGAATGGGCTGCTGGCAACAGTGGTGGAGGTGGATAAAATAGGGTCTTTTTAGAGACTCTTGGATAGGTACAGGGAGCTTAGAAAAATAGAGGGCTGCGGGTAACCCTACGTAATTTCTAAAGCAAGTACATGTTTGGCACAGGTTTTCCATGTTCTCTATGTTCTAATCCTAACTCAGCAACAGAAAACTAAGCACCACTTCTTGCACTACCATAGTCTAGTCTCTGAATGTGTATTTTTTTCCCTAATGTCTTGCTTTGTGCATTTTTTTGCTCTTCACTGTCGTGTATAAAGTATGTATAAATTTATATTTTTTGTGATGTCTGAATCTGTGCTGCTGCAAGCAAGCTTTTCTTTGTACCTGTATCTCACTGGACTTGATTTGAACTACATACAACTAAAACTTCTGACATGTTGAAACCCGCTATGGTGTCTGTCAATGCTATGGCTCAGACTTAATTGTTACTTAGATTCATAGGGATTGTTTTGCGAACAGCGTATGGAGATAGGGGTCAGGTTAGGGTTCAGGGACAGGGATAAGGGTCAGAGGAGGTAAATGAAGAGTCAGTGGCAGGAGTCAGTATTCGGAGTCCAGGTTGGAGCACTCCACGGTCAAAGGTCAACAATGCTGAATGGTCAAGTCAGCAGGTGCTGAGGAGAGCAGCGATGCCATTTCAGAGGTCTGTATAGGCAGGAGGCATGAAGGTCTGCAACCCTAAACCAAGGTTGGCAAGCCTTTGGGTCAGAGGTCCGTGTGAATCTGGATGTTGAGGTCTGAAGGTCAATCCCATAATCGGTAACTTCTGGGGTTGAGGCCCAAAGGTCAAACCCATGATCGTCAAGTCCCGAAGGCCAAAAGTTCCTCAATCCCAAAGGTTGGGTCTTCAGGTGCTGAAGAGGAAGACTAGCAATCCTCAGCTCAGCGAGTCTCTTGTTAGAGGTCTGTACAGGCATAAACCATCCCCAACTCACTGGCTCACAAAAGTCGAAAGGTCAAACTCGTGATTGGGAAGTTCTGGGGTTTAGACCCAGCAGTTAGCGAAAACCGAAGGTTGAAGTCCTCAGTTGAATGAGTCCAGAGGTAGAAGCCTGTAGGTCAAAGACTGAGTTTACTGAGTCCAGAGATGGCAGGCTTAAGGTTGAACTCTTGGGTTGGCTTGTCTGGAGGTCAGAGGCCCAACACAATTGCCAGGTTAGGGACTAGAAGTTGGAGTGTGAGAGTGAGAGAGAGTGAGAGAAGGGGGCTTGTCTGTTGTTGCCGCTGCTATGTTGTTCTGCTGAACACCGTGGGCATGGTATGTTGACGCCAGATTGTGTGAATGTGGCGACATTTGTAGGCTGCCCCCAGCACACCAATCGTTGGTTGTTAACAGAAACAACACATTTTATAGTATATTTCGATATACATGTGATAAGTAAATCTGAATTAAAAATCTGATATTGGAGGAAGAAAAAGATCTTAACAGGTGAGCAACATAATAAATTATTCAGTTTGCATTAACAATTGCAATAGCTGCACAACTATATATCAGATATACAAAATTCTAGTTGCAGAAATATTCATTTAATAGAATGGATCTACTTAAGCATAAATATTTTGTTCTGATTAACTCTGCTTAATTTACTCGACTCGAAATTAACTCAAGTCTGAAATATCAAATGGAATTCTTAAATACCAACTGCAACTTGGAGAAGCACTCATTTTTAGATTAACAGCAGGACTTGCTTTTATTATACGTTTCTTTGGTGCCTTCATCCTGCATATTTCTCTTTCGTTGTTCTGAGAATAAGATTGGCCCAGATTTCACAATCGGACACAGTGTGACAATGCTTGCCACTGACCTTGAAGAAAGACTTCAACAGAACTTAATGATCTCCACTTTTTTTGACCTTGGTTGCCAGTGTTCTTGTATTGATTGGGATCCCTGGCATCCTGAGAATGTCACCAAGTCAACGGAACACATGATTCTCAAAACCAGGAAGATGAGGCAAATACTTTAGTTAATATTTTAAAGACTTTACATTAACAGACGATTGAGATATATATAAAAAATCTGAAATATGAGTATATTTAATTTAAAACAATTAAAATGCACTTGAAGATTTTTTTATGTGAAGTGATCTATGTAAAATTATTATATCTACACAATTTAGTATTTTTAAAAGGATTTGCTAAGTATTAAATATGGCATTAAAACTCATTTCACAGTGAAACTGTTTTAAGTTCTTTAACAATATAAATGTCAAATTCTTTAATATTCAACCATTTTTCTTTATTTTGGTAAACCGTGCAAGACATTGAATATGATTGAATCACTGACAATTGGGCAATTTTCCATTAAACTACATATAGAAGAATGACAAGCTTTGATAATGTTGCTATCATAACAATTGTAAAATCGGAATCAATATATTTTTCCTCAGATGTCTTTACCTTTAAACTTTAAAAATATATACGTTTGGATTGTTTAAAGAGCTTATTGGACTTGTTGAACTCAAAGATTTCAATCATGTAAAACTGCTAGAGTACACAAATGCCAAGGGCAACTATTTAATAAAATGTAATTCTGGCAATCTTGTTACAAAATTCTTTTGTATATAGATAAAAGTTCAAAACCGTAAGAAGTGAAAATAATTTTAATAGAAATGCTTTCATCATTAATGTTCATTACTAAAATTAGTTACAAATAGCAATAAATTTGTTGTTCTAATTTATGTTTTCACTTTGTGAAAGTGACATCAGGCCGCTGAACTGATGTGAAAATTAACATCTATTTTTGAAGTTACGTGACTGATGGATCAACCTGTCAGAATTAAATCCCACTGGAAGAACCTCTTATCCAGCAAATGAGGAAATTATGCTTCTTCCAATGAACCAATCACTTCAGATACATCTATTGATAGATGGAAATCCAGACCTTACTTGAAAATGTATCAAACACCTCCCAGAAAGTGACTTCAAGGTCAGCAATAAGTGTGTCTAACCATTTCCCCCAATAAAACATCAACATTCAGTCTCATGCTTTAGTGTGTTTGATGTACTTAGTAACTTGTACACCAACTCCAGCTGGATTTGTTTGGACTATTTTATTCTAACACCTAGTTTAACATTAGAAAGGTCAGAGTTTGTTAATACAGTCTGCATTTATAATTCATATAAAACGGGTTCTACCTCCTTTCAAACATCAGGGTTAATTTTGCTACAATCTTTTTTGTAACTCTGTTATTGAATATAAAGGATAATTGAAAATACAGAAATTAACGTCAATATCACCACAGGAAAACTTCCAGCAAACAAAATACTAGATTTGAAACACACATTACAGGCAAAAATGTAACAAACTGGGTTTTATGTCTACATTTTACTCTGCAAATAATTACAAAACATCTTAGCAAAATGTTTTCATTCAAAACATTACTTTCAGAAGCATTTGTCAAAGGTGAGGAGGCAGTTAAGACCTTCACATTGGATTAATTAAATCACAGCTTATTTTGGGAGACAGGATAATAGTTGATCTCATTCCCTCTGTCATCCATAACCTAAATCCAAACTTTCTGACAATCTCAGGGCCATTCTGTGAACCAAGGCATATTTGTAGAGAGGCAAAGGGAATTAAGGGTTTCAACGCCTGTCTACTTACTACAAGGTCTTCCATGGCACATAATTAATTGTGATATTTGCTTGAAGAGCATCAATAATGTGAACATTTTACAAACTACATCTATTCTCTGACAATAATCGGTGACTGATGAATGACTCTGAGCAGTACTAAGACCTCTTAAGCATACAGTGTAAATAGAGACAAAAGGTTTTATTCCAAAATAATTTGTAGAGTGGCAATAAAAATCTTGCACTTAAGTACATACTTTAGTCTTTAATATCATACACTGTATTTGTAATATTTAGGAAAGCACACACTTTCATCAGATCAAATTATTCAGTAACTTCTACCTTGAAGTATTTAAGGGTGCAATGGAGAGAAACCTTCAAAATGAAAGTTGTTTTAGCTCTGCATTCATGTGCCTTAAATTAATTCTCACTGTTGGGCTAAAATTTGCCTGTTACCTATATCCTCTCTGCAAATATTACTTAACTTTGTCTGATTTTGCCACTTTCTGTAATAGCTGTCTTGTCTTCCAAACCACATTGTAACAAGGTGCTCTGCCATTACCTATTATCAACTATCTGAAAACTTAAAATATCAGCATTTTACTAATCAATGGGGTCACTTTAATAATAATATGTTGTGAATATTAATTCTGGTCTGCAAAATGAGGTATTTTGTGCAGAAAATCCTTGCAGTTTTTGTACAAGGGAATATCACTGCTCCAACTTTAATCTTAAAAATGCTTTTCAATTAATGAAGAGTCACATAATGCTCAGGTAAAGATCAAGGAACAGAAAACAAAAAAAGAACACAGTGGTTTAGGATGTAGAGGGGTCAGTGGACCCCAGGTTAGGATCCCTGATCTAGGAGATGGTAGGTTACTATAATTTAGATCACTTTTAAATCGAACTGTGTTCTCGTCAAGCAGTATCAAGTACAAAAGGCAAGACAAGTAAAGATAAAGCTGAAGGAATGTCTTTTGCATCCTTCGATATTGCAATAATATTTTTTTCAAGTGAATCTTACTTCCTAACTTTGTGGCAAAAAGCAAAAATATATTCTGAAGAAAAAATATTAATGAATGATGTTGTGCTGCTGCAAACAACACTCCCTCAATTAGTCCCTGCATTAAAAAGTGTATCCTTGGGCTATCTGAAAGTGTTTCTCAAATGACAATTTAATTTTACAATACTTATTGCAGTGCAATCATCGTTATGATCTACTTAGATATCAGGTTAAAACCAATCCTGATCAAAGCCAGTTCCAACTGGGCACAAATCTAAGGACATATTAGCCCCAACATTTTCACAGATCAGGCCAAACACAGCTTTGTTTAAAACCTTGTTTCAGGCACACAGCAGGTACCCATTTATCCTGATATTACCAGTCATATGCATCTACATTATCCCCAAGCAAAACCCTTTGCAAGGTCCATTCCTTTCTCCTCATCTTCCAGTTAAACTCACTATGATGCATCCTGTAGACTTACTGTGCCGTTTTTTCTAATCTCCATGCCTATTTCAGCATGACCTTTGTACAGCAACTGTCTAGATACACACACCCCAAAAGCAATCCTTTGTCCCAACATGAGCCATTCCACTGTAGTTGTGGGGTGACAGAACACCTTGTTCCATACTATAAAGTGCTGCATCAGCCCAGTCTAACGATACGTGACCCAAATATATCATTGGGTTCGGATTAGTTAGCCATACTCCAAAGGAAATGGCCCATAAATAGAAATTATAATACAGTTCTTCTAGCTTACTGGAACAAATACTTTTTTTCTAAAGAATTGCTAAATCTATTCATCTATATAAAGTTCAACATCTTAGCTTTAACATTAGGATAAAAGTTGACCTTGGTAGCTCTTGCTGAACATGGAATCAGTTCAGAAGCAGCCAACAACAATGAACGGCTACATTATGGACATGCAGTCAGTGCAGACTACAGAGGATAGATTTCTACCCAATTATCTCTAGAAGTATAGAATGCTCCATGTTATTTTAAAGCATTTTCATGTTACTTGCCATGGTTGTGTTCACAAGGAATATTAAATTTCAAAGGATTTTGTAAAGTTGTGCATCACACATTATTGAAATATTTTAGAGACTCATCTCGAAATGAATGAAAATTTCAAGTTGGCTTCATCATTTAACAAAACTTGCGTTTTCTTAGTCCATCAACTTAACCTGAGCTGCTTAAGGGGAGCTAATTAGCTCAAAAGTTGCTGGCCAACTTTTATCAAGAGAACAGACGAACGTATGGGATGACAGTATGGTACTCTAACTGCAGCAAGACAGATTGCAAATCATTAACAAGGCTCAGCATGTCATTGGGACTCGACCACTGGACCTGGAGACTTCCTACAACTCTTGATGGCACATCTGAAATATCATTAAAGACCTATCCCATCCCAGACACTGTCTGTTCAATCTCCTGCCATCTGGTAGGAGATACAGAAACATCTTAACCAAGATAGAAAGACTGAAAAACAGCACCTTCTCAAGGACTGTTGTGCAGCTGAATAATGATACACTCCAGCTTATCAGTTGGCCTCTGAGTGTTATGGACTATCAAAGTCACTTGATGCTTGTAAATATGGGATTTTTTTTAAGTTAAGCCATACCACATGCATTAAAAATATCTTTTTAGTACAGACTGGAGAAGCACTGCAATTTCATTGCCTCGAGCAATGGCAATAAAGTTCTACTCTATTCTCCTCTTGCACTTTTCCAACCCCACTTTGATGAGCATCTGATTTACCTGTTTAAAGTGGATGGTCATTTTAGTTTCAATTACCTGCAATCAAAATTATTCAGCATTGGTATTTCAGCAACCTGTTGATCTTCTGGTTGCATTTCATAAACGGCATCCAAAATTTTCTGCTGGTCATTAGGGTAAGTGATTCCAATCTGAATAAAAAATAAAAAAGTGCTACAATTTATGCTCACACTATGTCAATGTTTTGATTGGAAGCAGAACAAAGCTTTAATTTCCACTGTAAATTGTAACAATCCTAATATTTATACTAAACTCTCTATATCTCCTTTCCTTCTACATCATCTACCTAGGGAATCTATCAGATGATTTTCATCTCTATCTCAGATTTTAATCTTTATTCCCTCTTCTCAGGAATCACCGCTGTACTTTATTTCTTGTCCAAGACACTTGCCTAGAATGGTCCCCAGTCTTACTGCTTCATCTCAAGTTCTGCAACATTCAAATATCTGCTGCACAATTTGTTTAACCGCTGAACTCAAGTTATGGTGACACCCTATCAAGTTTGTTTGGGACCTACTCTGTTTTACAAAATCATCCTCCCTTTCAAAAAGACAAAGAAAGCCTACAGATTCTCTACTGCTCAGCCAACCTTTCACATTTACCAGGTACAAAGTGGTCCTGATGAAGGGTCTTGGCCTAAAACGTCACCTGTTCATTCACTTCCGAAGATACTGCCTGACTTGCTGAGTTCCAGCACTTTGTGTGTGTTGCTTCAGATTTCCAGCATCTGCAGCATCTTGTGTTTATCAAATGGTCATGGTTCGTTATCTCAGTTACGACCACCTTTCCAGTTACTTTTCCCCCTTCCTTACATTTCAAGATAAACTAATCTATCCTCCTTCTGTCCAGGCTTAGAACTCAAAACTCTTTCAGGCTTTTCCTCTCAGATGTAGCCTTGTTCTTTCCAACCTAATCTCTCTGCAGTCCCATTCTCATTTTTAGCCAACCACTGAGATTCCTTTCCCAATCCTTGCGTTAACTCACTTTCTTACCCTTACTCCTTGCCACCGTTCTGATGGGTAATGAATGGTGAAATAAAGAAGAAACTAACAGGTCTCAGTTTCAGGATAAAAGAAACACAAACTATTCCCATTTCTTACCAGGGGTGAGGCTAAAAAAGAGCGAAGGTAGTTTAAGGACAGAGTTAATGGAAAAGGCAAGAGGGTTAGTTAGCTGACTTGGATGATCTTATAGTAATGTATAACCTAGCCAGGGTTGGAGATGGATAGATAAACCATTCATCCCCATGTAAAGCAATTTGGCAGGACTGTATATGGAGGTAGGGGATAAATTCAAGTTATTTGCATCATAAACAGACAGCTTATTCTCATAGGAAGAAGGGAGTGGAGGGAATATCAAGAAATCTGTTAATGGTTAAAATGGTCATGCACAATTCATGACAGAGTGTGGTAAGGTACCTGTTCAGCCCATAAAAATGAATTTTTACTGTCGATGCCTCTTAAAATTCTGCTTGGTCAGAATGTTGAAATTATAAAGTGCAGTTGAAATGTGACAAGGAACATTCAAACATGGAATGAAATATACTAAATCAAAGTGTGCTGAAAGTTTTGCTTTTCCTCTGACAGTTAAAATGTATACTGAAATGAGTAATTTTGTCCATTAGTTGAATGAACATTATTTGTAGTATTAGAAACAGCATCAAGGTATTGTGTGAACTTAATGAGTCAATTCTGTGTCAAACTATGAACCTTGAAGCCCTGACTGGTTTATGGACTGTTTGCCATAATCAGACAGCTTAAGTGACTTTAGTACAGTGGAAGGCAGTGTTTTACATCCCAAGTATAGATACATGCATAGATTCTAACACCATTTCTGTTGAACAGTGTATATAATGACAGGAAATTACTTATGTTTATTTAAAATCCGATATGACATTTAAAGTTATTGAGTGATAAGCTAACATTCACAGATGAACATGCAGACATCATGAAAACATAAAATTCCCCTTTCTATCCCCCAAAATCAATTGCAGTGCACATTTAGAAAGCCTTTTGTACATGAGAATTTAGCAAGGTACAAGGTTCAAATCTTTGAAAGAAAAAGGAATAAAGCCAACTTTTGAGGTGCTGATTAAAAATAGCAGATATGCAACATCACTCTTTCTGAGTATTCCAAAACACTTTGTACAAAGAGGGTCTTATGATATTTGGCCACCACTATAATGTGGAAAACATCAGCCAGTTTCTGCAAAGTAAGTTAGACAATAAGACCATAGGACGGAGGAGCAGAATTAGGCCATTTGGCCCATCGAGTCTGCTCTGCCATTTCATTATAACTGATCCAATTTTCCTCTTGGCCTCAATCTCCTGCTTTCTCTCTGTATCCCTTCATACCCTGACCAATCAAGAATATATCAACCTCTGCTTTAGATATACATAAAAAAACTTGGCTTCCATAGCTGCCTGTGGCAAAGAATTCCATAGATTTACCATGCTCTGGCTAAAGAAATTCCTCTCATCTCCATTCTAAAAGAAGGGCTCTCTATTCTGAGACTGTGTCCTCTAGTCTTAAGCTCTCCCACCAAAGGAAACATCCACATCTATATTATCAAGGCCTTTCACCATTCAACAGGTTTCAATGAGATCACCCCTCCTTCTTCTGAATTCTAGTGAATACAGGCCCAGAACCAGCAAATGTTCTTTATATGACAAGCCATTCAATCCTGAATCATTTTCATGAACCTCCTTTGAAACCTCTCCAGTTTCAGCACAACCTTTCTAAGATAAACAGCCCAAAACTGCTCATAATACTCCAAGTGGGCTTGTAGCTTGTTAAGCAGCTTCATGTTTGGCAACTTGTCAAAGGCCTTCTGAAAATCCAGTACACAACATCAACCAATTCTCCTTTGTGTATCCTGCTTGTTATTTCTTCAAAGAATTTCAACACATTTGTCTGGAGATCATGCTGATTACAGTCTATTTTATCATGTGCCTTCAAGTACTCTGAGATCTCATCCTTAAAAATCTATTCCAACATCTTCCCAAGCACTTATGTCAGACTAACTGGCTTATAGTTTCCTTTCCTCTGCCTCACTCCCTTCTTGAAGAATGGAGTGACATTTGCAATTTTCCAGTCTTCTGGAACCATCCCAGAATCAAGTGATTCTTGAAAGATCATTACTAATGCCTCCATAATCTACTCAGCCACCTCTTTCAGAACCCTGGGGAGTACACCATTCAGTCCAGGTAACTTATCTAGCTTCAGACCTTCCAGTTTCCTAAGGGTCTTCTCTCTAGTAATGGTAACTTTACACACTTCATGACCCCTGACACCTGGAACTTCCACCATACTGCTAGTGTCTTCCACAGTGAAGACTGATGCAAGATACATATTCAGTTCATCTGCCATTTCCTTGGCCCCCGTTATTACCTCCCCAGTATCATTTTCCAGTGGTCCGCTATCCACTCTCGCCTCTCTTTTACACTATGTATCTGAAGAAATTTTTGGTAGCTCATCTAGAAGGAAAACTCTGATCCTCAAACCTCTGGGGCAGGCTTCTGGAGTACACCCTGGGGAAAAATCTGAAGCTGGTGCCCCTAAGGCAGTTCAACACCGACCCGCAACTCCTGGTGCCAAACTGTATCAGTCTCTGCCGTTCTTTTGGATTCATCAGCTGCTTGGAGAGGGGGAGCTTGCTGCGTGAGCCACAGCTTGCTCTGTACTGATCTGGCTTGCAGGTGATGTAGACAGATGCAGCATCCATGATATAAAACTCCAATTTATTAGCTTGGAAAACAACCAAATGTAACTCAATTATTCAAATGTAGCTAATCTGATAGAGACAGAGGAAACCGTAGGCCGGTTAGCTGAATATCTGACACAGGAAGAAGCTATTACAAATGGCATTATAACAGAACACTAGACGGAGGCAAATAGTTTTGAGGAAGGAGAACCATATTTGACCAATTCATGGAAATACTTTGAACAGGTGCTATGGTTAAGAGTTTTCTTTTTCACTTCAGAAATTTGGAAACATGCTCCTTTTGACTTTCATCTAAGCAATTGGTATATATTGTACAGTTCTAATCTCAGGACTACTTCACTAGTTACAACCTACCTTACTGAAAATAGCCATTTGCTCCTACTTTCTGGTCTCAGTTTGCAAAGTCCGTGCTAGTACATAACTCATTACTATGTCTCCTGAAAAATCATGAGACTGGACAAACTGTGTCCATCCAATACTAACAGTGAAATGCATTACATTTCCCATTTTTGTTTGATGACCACGTAAACAGTCCAGCATGTTTATCAGTTTCTTAGATGGCTTGAGATAAGCTAATTAGTGCCTGGTTTTGGGCCAGAAGGCTGACAGTAAATTATTTGAGAACACTGCATGACATCTGTTTTTTTTTAAAAACAGCAACATTGAAATAATTATAGTTAGGTTGGTCTACTTTCGCTTGTCAGGAAGGGCACTTCTTGACAATCAAACAAATAAGGTCTGCATGGATCTATCAATACAAACATTTTATTTGTTTGAATATAAAATGGATCTTTAAGCTTAATTGATTTACTAGTTTTTTCATTAGATTTGATTTCTTCACCCCATCACACTTGCTTGGGTTCTGAGGGGATCCAATTAGGTAGCCAAGATCTAAAAGAAGTACAGAGTATCAGTGCATTTAATTATGAAGAGTTCACCCGGCCTGATCTCATCCAAATCTGAATACTGACAACATACTCAACCTTGTTGAAAGGTTGAACAAGTTAGGTTTGAAAGGTTGAACAAGTTAGGTCTCTATTCATTTGAGCGTAGAAGGTTGAGGGGGGATTTGATCGAGGTATTTAAAATGTTGAGAGGGATAGATAGAGTTGACGTGAATAGGCTGTTTCCATTGAGAGTAGGGGAGATTCAAACGAGAGGACATGATTTGAGAGTTAGGGGGCAAAAGTTTAAGGGAAACACGAGGGGGTATTTCTTTACTCAGAGAGTGATAGCTGTGTGGAATGAGCTTCCTGTAGAAGTAGTAGAGGCCAGTTCAGTTGTGTCATTTAAGGTAAAATTGGATAGGTATATGGACAGGAAAGGAGTGGAGGGTTATGGGCTGAGTGCGGGTAGGTGGGACTAGGTGAGATTAAGAGTTCGGCACGGACTAGGAGGGCCGGAATGGCCTGTTTCCGTGCTGTGATTGTTATATGGTTATATATACACAAAATGCTGGACGAAGGGTCTCGGCCAGAAACGACGACAGTGCTTCTCCCTATAGATGTTGCCTGGCCTGCTGTGTTCCACCAGCATTTTGTGTGTGTTGTTTGAATTTCCAGCATCTGCAGATTTCCTCGTGTTTGCTGATTACTGACACTCTTTTTGACATCCTACTTCAACCTCATCCTTATGGGCTTGGGTCTGATAGCCAGGCTCTTGTAGAAATGAAAGCAGCAGCTGTTCAGTCTTCCTAAAGCAACTTTGATACAATTAACTAAAACAACCATACAGGTGGAATGACTTGGACCACACTGGAAATTAAAATCAGTATCTTCTTCATCTGCACATCTAGCCTTTCCTTTTAAATCTGTCACCGGAAAATTTTATCAGTTGAGTCAATATTGAGCGAGCATCCAAGTAATACTGCTCAAAATAACTTTTCAAGAAAGGAAGCAATTATACGAATTTAATGTATTGAAATATTTGATCTGAGACTTAAAGGAAATACTAATGTCTATCATTAGTATTTTGTCGAACAATGTTGAACAACCAGTAATTCTTTGTGACAGGTGAATCTGTGGTAGCATTCTAGCAGGCTATACTCTGTCTCAGGCAAGACCTGAGAAGACAACCAAGCAACAGTGAGGGATTGGAAGACAATGAAGTAGGGT
The DNA here is from genome assembly GCF_048418815.1 of Hemitrygon akajei. Taxonomy (NCBI): domain Eukaryota; kingdom Metazoa; phylum Chordata; class Chondrichthyes; order Myliobatiformes; family Dasyatidae; genus Hemitrygon; species Hemitrygon akajei. The sequence continues at coordinate 159,270,648 of NC_133133.1, forward strand.
GCATCAAATGTGATGAGTCAAGCTGTGAGATGAATCGCAAAATCCAGCAACACAAACTAAGCCCAGTGAGTTTGTAAAGTTGGAGATGTACAGTTAAATAAAGATCACTTATGTTTATATATTAATAACCTACTTCCATGTCCAAGCATAATGAAAAGGATGTAAGCAAAGGAAATTTTGCTACCAAGTCTGTCTTTTTGTTACAATGGCAAAAGACCATCATTGATACAGCAGAGCAAGTTTTCCAATCGGTGATTGTGAATAACCACCACAGTACTCACAGTCAGATAAGCATACATGCCTATACATATAAGTATATTAAATATGCACATATCTAATTTCTGAGCAATCAGTATGTGCTGACACACAAATTATGCCAAGTAGTACCACAGAACAGTGTCTGAACTTCTAAATTCTAGATTTGCCCCTAGCAACACAGACATCAATCACTCAAAAGTTAATGAGGAATATGTCTGCTTACCATAGAGGTTATAGTATAGCCTGTGTGTTAGCAAGGTTGCTATTTTTGGAAGTATACTTAAAAAAATCACAGAGCTCAGTTGTGAGTGATTTATGTTCAAAGTAAAATAAATATAATTGCAATAGCTGTTAAAAAAGAGGTCAACCTTTTTCTTGTGTCTGTGCTATAAAGATTTTTGACTAAATATCATAAATGAAAAAGAATTTTTTTAAAATGCAAACCTTTTCAAGATCTTCCTTCCCCATTGTTATAAGATCTCTCAAAGATATATCATTCTCCTTAAATGCAACAACAGAAAACATGTTAAAATCAGAAGCAAGGAATTGAGGTGCACTGATAAATAATTATGTTATAAAATAACAGTTCCAACAACTCTTTAGGAATATTTGTTGTTAACTTGTTCATAATTAATTAAACCAGAGGTTAACTTCTAATGATAAACCACGTAAAGTTGAAATATTTCCATATTATTAATTGCTAATCATTTACAAATCATCTTCCCATTGGTCTCAGATAGTTTTTTTTGTGTAACAAGTAAAATACCTACCATGAAACTACAATTAACCACAAAGCATAGCAGCACCAATTTCCATGAGTAAAAAAGTCTAAGATACCATTACAGCATTCTTCTTTGTACCCAATAAACTATAATGACAAGTCTCCATTACCACAAAGTAGGGATCTCGAAACTGATTGCTACATTTATACACAGACAACTTTTCGTTCCTCAACATGTATATTCAAAAAAAGTTTGAGAATGTGCCTGGGACCAGCTTATCTTGCAAGTACGCAGATTCATGAGAGTTACTCAGTAGAAAACGAGGAGTATTTGCATTTGTCCTGCAACATAGCCTCTGTTTTAAGAGCTTACAAATAGTGCACATTCAGTTAAGGTCTTCGAAAACAGTAAAATCAAACAAGCATGCCACTGATAAAAGATATTTCAATAATTAACTTGAGGACTAATTACATTGCTAATAATATTTTCCATTATCAAGAAAATAAACACACCTTAAATAACTCCTTAAGATGTTCAAGATCAAGCCCAGACAGAAATAGTTCCATTTCACCAAAAGCTGAAACTGAACTATGAAAACTGATGAAAAAGAATGTAAATAAGATATTAAAAATTTCTTACAAAGGAATGAATTAATATTCCCATGAAATATACTTCTGAATCCATTTTCCAAAGATAATTTGGGTTCCATAAAAATATAAAAAGGAATTTGATTCTAATAGTAGATATTACAAATGAACATAGATCAACTCTGTATACTTCTGCATTATGGAGGAGTTGCATTCCTAGAGAATTGTAATGTCTCGATTTTCCATTATGCAGACCCTGCTTTCCAACTCCATTGAACAGGATTTGATAAGCGATCTTGAAGTAAAGGAGCCATTAGGAGGTAGTGACCATAAAATGATAAGTTTTTATCTGCAATTTGAGAAGGATAAGGGCAGATCGGAGGTGTCAGTGTTGCAGTTGAACAGAGGAGACTATGGAGCCATGAGGGTGGAGCTGGCCAAAGTTAAATGGATGGATATCCTAGCAGAAAAGACAGTGGAACAGCAATGGCAGGTATTCTTGAAAATAATGCACAAGGTGCAAAATCAGTTCATCCCCCGGAGAAGGAAGGATTCAAAGGGGGGAAAGGGGCCACAATGGTTGACAAAGGAAGTCAGAGATTGCATAGCATTAAAAAAAATAAGTATGACAGAGCTAAGGTGAGTGGGAAGACAGATGATTGGGAAATTTTTAAGGAACAATAGAACTTAACTAAAAAGGCAATACAGGGAGAAAAAATGAGGTATGAACGCAAGCTAGCCAGGAATATAGAGGAGGATAGCAAAAGCTTTTTTAGGTATGTGAAGAGAAAGAAGATAGTTAAGAACAATGTTGGGCCCTTGCAGAATGAATTGGGTGAAATTGTTATGGGAAACAGAGAAATGGCAGAAGAATTTAATAAGTACTTTAGATCTGTCTTCACTAGGGAAGACACAAGCAATCTCCCAGATGTATGGATGGGCCAAGGACATAGGGTAACAGAGGAAATGAAACAGATTGACATTAGGAAGGAAACAGTGATGAGTAGACTGATGGGACTGAAGGCTAACAAATCCCCAGGTCCAGATGGTCTGCATCCTAGGGTACTAAAGGAGGTGGCCCTGGAAATTGCGGATGCATTGGTAATCATTTTCCAATGTTCCTTAGATTCAGGATCAGTTCCTGAGGATTGGAGATTGGCTAATGTTATCCCACTTTTTAAGAAAGGAGGGAGGGTGAAAACAGAGAACTATCATCCTGTCAGCCTAACATCAGTAGTGGGGAAGATGCTAGAGTCCATTATTAAAGATGAAATAGTGGCATACCTAGATAGCAGTGATAGGATTGAGCCGAGCCAGCATGGATTTACCAAGGGCAAATCAGGCTTGACTAATCTATTGGAGTTTTTCGAGGATGTAACCAGGAAGTTAGACAAGGGAGATCCAGTGGATGTAGTGTACCTCGATTTTCAGAAGGCATTTGATAAGGTCCCACATAGGAGATTGGTGGGTAAAATCAGAGCTCATAGCATTGGGGGGAAGATATTGACATGGATAGAAAACTGGTTGGCAGATAGAAAGCAAAGGGTAGCGGTGAATGGGTGTTTCTCGGAATGGCAGGTGGTGACTAGTGGGGTGCCACAGGGCTCGGTATTGGGACCACAGCTGTTTACAATTTACATCAACGATTTAGATGAAGGCATTGAGAATAACATCAGCAAGTTTGCTGATGATACTAAGCTGGGTGGCAGTGTGACATATGATGAGGATGTTAGGAGAATTCAGGGTGACTTGGATAGGCTGGGTGAGTGGGCAGATACTTGGCAGATGATGTTTAATGTGAATAAGTGTGAGGTTATCCACTTTGGGAGTAAGAACAGGAAGGCAGATTATTATCTGAACAGTGTAGAGTTAGGTAAGGGAGAAATACAAAGAGATCTAGGAGTCCTTGTTCATCAGTCACTGAAGGTGAATGAGCAAGTGCAGCAGGCAGTGAAGAAGGCTAATGGAATGTTGACCTTTATTACAAAGGGAATTGAGTACAAGAGCAAGGAAATCCTTTTGCATTTGTACAGGGCCCTGGAGAGACCACACCTGGAGTATTGTGTACAGTTTTGTCTCCAGGGTTAAGGAAGGACATCCTGGCTGTAGAGGAAGTGCAGCGTAGATTCACAAGGTTAATTCGTGGGATGTCCGGACTGTCTTACGCAGAGAGGTTAGAGAGACTGGGCTTGTACATGCTGGAATTAAGGAGATTGAGAGGGGATCTGATTGCAACATATAAGATTATTAAGGGATTGGACAAGATAGAGGCAGGAAATATGTTCCAGATGCTGGGAGAGTCCAGTACCAGAGGGCATGGTTTAAGAATAAGGGGTAGGTCATTTAGGACAGAGTTAAGGAAAAACTTCTTCTCCCAGAGAGCTGTGGGGGTGTGGAATGCATTGCCTCAGAAGGCAGTGGAGGCCAATTCTCTGGATGCTTTCAAGAAGGAGCTAGATAGGTATCTTATGGATAGGGGAATCAAGGGATATGGGGACAAGGCAGGAACCGGGTATTGATAGTAGATGATCAGCCATGATCTTAGAATGGCGGTGCAGGCTCGAAGGGCCAAATGGTCTACTTCTGTACCTATTGTCTATTGTCTATAATCCCATTCATTTCCCTGAATAGTAATGGTGTGAGGTCTAGAAGGAAAAATTTTTTGGCTCTATTATATGCATAAGAGAAAGGTACATTATTTTAATTAACTATAAATGGATGTTACATTGTTCGATAAAATAGGTATCATAGCAGAGATTCCCTTGTCAATTTTGCAAAACAAATCCCTCAAGTGTCTCTTACTGTGAATCATCAGCCTGTGATCCTTGTGTTTGGTAAACCAGTGCAGTCCTCTATATACATCTTCTATTTATTTTTTCACTACATGAATTTTATAAGATGAATTAATTCATAACCAATGAATAAATATCCTCACATAATATTTCTTCAACATTCGTTATTTAATGAAAATGAAAGCAAGATATTACATATTCTTATATCAAGTAAATATTTAAATGCAATTCTATGCAACAATTTTCTTGTGCTTAATTTTAAATTTAAGAGTAGTTAATCAGGAATAATTGTTTAAAAATGACTAAGGACATAGTACATTACAGCACAGTACTGTCCCTTCAGCCCACGAGCTTGTGTTGATCTTTTAACCTACTCCAAGATCAATCTAACCTTTCCCTCCAGCATAGCCCTCTTTTTTCTTTTATCCATATGCCTGTCCAAGAATCTTTTAGATTTCCCCAATGTATCTGCCTCTATCACCACTTCGTGTTGCGTTTCATACACTTACCATTCTTAGTGTAAAAAATTTACCTCTGACATTCCTTCTATACCTTCCTTCAATCACCTTATAAGTATGTCCTCTTGTATTGCTGCCCTGGGAAAAAGGCACTGGCTGTCCACTCTACCCATGCCCCATATCATCTTATGTACTGTAGCTCTAACAAGCCACCTCTCATCCTCCTTCACTTCAAAGAGAGAAGCCTTCGCTTACTCAACTTTTCTTCTTAAGTTATGTTCTCTGATCCAGGCAGCACCCTGCACCCTCTCTAAAGCTTCTACATTCTCTCTGTAACATGGTGATCAGAACTGATCATAAAGAGTAGTTTAACCAGTTTTATAGAGCTACAACATTACCTTGTGGCTCTTGAATTCAATTCACTGACTTATGAAGACCAACATACCATACAGCTTCTTAACTTGCGCAGCAACTTTGAGGGATCTATGGACTTGGACCCCAAGATCCCTGTGTTATTCCACACTGCTAAGAAGTTGTCATTAACCTCATACTCTGTCTTCAAGTTCAATCTTCCAAAGTATATCAGTTCACACCTTTCCAGGCTGAACTCCATCTGCCTCTTCTTAGCCCAGCTCTGCATCCTATCAATGTCCTGTTGTAAACTACAACAACCTTCTACACTATTCTCAACACTACGAACCATCCTGTCATCTGCAAACTTGCTAACCGACTCTTCCACTTCCAAATCCAAGTCATTTATAAAAAAGCAAACAGTAGTGATCCCAGAACAGTACCCTTTGGAATATCATTTGTCACAGATCTCAAGGCAGAATACACTCCATTTACTACAACCCTCTGCCTTCTGTGGGCAAGACAATTCCAAATCCATGTAGCCAACTTTTCCTGGATCTCATGACTTCCTGAATGAGCTTACCAAGCAGAACCTTGTCAAATGCCTTGCTAACATCAATATACAGCACATCCACCGCTCTACCCTGATCAATTTGTTTTGTCACTTCCTCAGAGAAGTCAAGTCAGATTTGTGAGACATGACCAGCACATCACAAAGCCATGTAGATTATCCCTAATCAGATGACGCTCCTTAAAATACTCGTACATCCTGTCTCTAAGAAGCCTCTCCAACAATTTTTCCCACCTAATTCCTAGGATTATCCTATGAACTTTCTTGAAAAACATCTGTAACACTCCAATCTTCTGTTACTATTCCTATGGCCAGTAAGGGCACACAGTTCATCATCAAGACCCCAGCAATTTCTTTCCTCACTTTCTGTAGTAGCCTGATGTATATCCCACTCAACCAGGGGGATTTACCTATCCTATTGCTTTTCAAAAGATCCAGTACATCCTTTTTCTTAACCTTGACGTTCCAGTACATTATCCATTCTACTATGAATTTACATCCCTTTCACTGGAGAATACTTAAGTAAAGATTTCACTGAGGACCTCCCTACCTCCTCCTACTCCAGGCATATATTCCCACTTTTAATCCTGATTGGTCCTACCCTCACTCTAGTCATCCTGTTCTTCACAGATGTGTAGAATGCCTTGAGGTTTTCCTTAATCCTTCTTGCCAAGGCCTTCTCATGCCCCCTTCCAGCTCTCCGAAGTCCCTTCTTAAGTTCTTTATTGGCTACCTTATCTCTCTCAAGAGCCCTATCTGATCTCTGCTTCCTAACAGTTAAGTATGCATCTTTCAACCACTTCACTAAATGTTCTATCTTTGCTTTGTTAATCACGGTTACTTCAGCCTACCATCCTTTCTTTGCCTCAATGGACAAACTCACCCAGAATCCCATGCAAGTGCTCCCTAAACAACCTCCACATTTCTGTTGTGCATTTCCCTGAGAACATCTGTACCCACTTTACACTCCCAGATTCCTGCCTAATAGCATCATAATTAGTCCTTCCCCAATTAAATACTTCCCCTACAATCCACCATCCCATCTTTGTCTGAGGCTATGCTTAAAATCATGGAGTTGTGCTTACTGTCTCCATAATCCTCTCCTACTGACAGAACTGTCACCTGATCAGATTCATTGCCCAATACTAGATCCACTATTGCCTCTCCTCATACTGGCCTGCCCACATGTCAGGATGCAACTTACAAATTCTGCCTCATCTGAGCCTCTTGCACTGAGGAGGTGCCTGTCAATATCAGCGAAGTCACAGGCACCGATGACAATAACCCTGTTATTTTTGCACTTTTCCAAAATTTTCCTATTAGGGAAGCCTTTAGAATACTCCCAACAGAGTGATTGTTTTGCAGTGAGGATGATTGGAAAATGTAAAATTTGATGAAAACCTATGAAACATCAAAATAGATCACAATACCTTACAAGAAAATGCACAGTTAATTACCTGACACTGTTGTTTCCCGTATTAGAACTATTTACAAAGTATTTGTAAATTGCCTCATCTTTAGACATGTTCTGGAGTTTTTTTGATAATGATGTAATTGAAGTTACTTTGAGTAACATTGCCAACTGGAGGAAGAGGAAAAAAAGATCCTTTTAACTGCCAAGAATCAGAAGAGTGATCCTTTTTGCATGATATTTTTCGTAAGTAGTCTATATATGCAAGAGTATATATCAGAACGCCAATTTTAAATTTGTAAAGGAATCATATTTAAAGTTATACATTAAACCTGTGCCCGCTGATTGTGGAGAGATGCTGTCAGCTTCATTATCCTACAGCTCTGCAATTTAGTTTTTGAGGACACAGTCAATATGCTTGGGTAGTTTTTTGTTTTAGTTATTATTTCATCAATTTATCCACTTTGACACACAGGAATAATCAAGAACAAACAATTAAGGATTCTAAATTTTGTCAATGAACACAGAGGACACAAACCACTCTCATAAATGGTCAAATGGCAAAAGAATTATGTTTAAGGACTGCATTCAGCTATGATACTTAGCAGTGCTAAGTGATTTGCAGGCATTGTAAAGATTTTTTGAAAACCCTCAAAGTTCAATTTAATGCTTTAACCCATAGTGAAACATATCAGAAAAGTTAAAAGTACAACCATCTCACTGGTAGTTAATACAATTTTTATCTTAATTTGGTCTATAAAACAATCTACCAAGTTCACCTAATGTTACCCCTTTGTTTTTGATGGTTACCTGCGAATGATGTTTTTTCTCAGCAATTTCAGCTGCCGTTTCTCCATATTTGGTCTTCAGTGTCTTATCAGCTCCGAAGTCAATTAACTTCAGTGCTGTACTTTTGTGGCCTTGACTTGACGCCCATATTAGTGCCTATGAAGGAAAGTCCATTTTCAGGCTTGCAAAAATTGCAAAATGTAATAATCATCAGTAAAATAATGGCAGATATTTCTAAATAGCTTCAAAATTAATTAAAAATGCATACCAAGGAATAAACTAACATGAACAAAATTTTAATGACTCCCTCTGCAAAATCAAACTACTATCATTGTTAAATGTTAGTAATGCTCTAGTCATAACTTAGCCACATTCTCTCCTCCCTGTGCAGAACTTATTTACCGAAAAGTAGTTTATGCTTCAACATAATCATGTACTAAACAACTGAACTACTTTGAAACAAGAAATGATGTTCACATTCTACTCCAATTAATAAAACTTGACCAACGGTGCCTACTGTGTAGCCTCTGTCATCTTGGACATTTACTTCTGCTCCGTGAGACACTAATAGTATAACAGTCTGAGTATGTCCTTGTCTGGCCGCATACATCAATGGGGTCATCTGACTACTGAAAAGGGGGAAAGGTTAAAGTTATTATTGAAATACAAATCATAAATACTCCTCATAAAAATAAGAATTTAATTAATGTCGAATTTCAAGAGCATAAATAATCTTCTATATAGGTCAATATAAAACTCAATATTTATTCAACTAATTCAATTAATTCAACTGTATTATTTCCTGGAGAAGTTGTGCATTAAAAGTTTTATCTATAGTGAAAAACTGCAATAGTGTAGTAGGATACTATACTTTAATATCCTTCCATTACACAGAGAAGGGATCTCCAGGTAACTTGGACTGAAATAGTTCTGAAGATTAAACATGTATCAAAAAGGTTTACAAGTTAACTGTAATCAAGTTAACTTCAGTGATAGGAATACTCATAAGTTTGATTTTGTTTATGCACAAACAGCACTAGTTCGTAGGCAAATAATACCATGGATACAGCAGATTCAAAGCAACAAAATTGTTTTCTTTGTAAGATATAAGAAATCATGGTCCAAAACTCTTTGACTTAAGTATTATTAATGCCAAAATATATTAAACATTTTTACCACCAGAGGTCCATCAAGAGCTTTAGAAGTTCATAAAGACATAAACTAAATGGGATGTACTGTTCTTGAAGGACATTTAACACAACATTGCAAAAAGGAAGCTAGGTTAACAACAAAGCACTATAATACAGGTAGTCCCCGATTTACGAACCGAGGAAGGAGAACGCCGTCCGCCATTTTAAGTCGGATCGCGACGCTGTCTGCCATTTTAAGTCGTTGCTGTTGACACTGTGTTGAGTGTTTAACTTTGTACTTGGCTTAAATTTTTCTTAGTAAGATTCACCCTGACCAACCCCCCCGCCCCCCGTACCAGTCAGCTGGTGGCGCAGAGAGATCAGTGTCGGGCTGAACAACGGAGTTCGATCCGGTGATAGGCCATTCCCGTGCCGGGTTGATGTCTATCCAGTGACTCCCGTACCATCTGTTGGGTTGATGTTGAGGTCGCAACTCGACCTCATAAAAAAAAAAACACTGCCACCTCCAGTTTAAATTTCCACGCGGAATATTATGGATGATCAAATACCCAAACCCAGCACAGCCCCCTCTTGTCCCATTTAGCCTGTCTCAATGCGGTGGTCCTTAGGACCCAGCGGACCTCGGGAGCCGGCAGAGCTCGGCCCGCAGTGTTTCTGCTCCATTGACAGGAAGTGATCGCGATTGAAAATAAAGTGGAAATAATAAAGCGTTTGGAAAGAGGTGAAACGCCATCGGTCACTGGAAAAGTGTTAGGCTACAGTCAGTCAAGGATTGGAACAATTTTAAAGGATAACGGATAAAGTGAGAATAACGGAGCATGTGAAAGGCACTGCCCCAATGAAAGCTATAATTGTTACTAAGCAATGAAGTGGCTTAATTATTGGAATACATACATTTCTTAAGTGTTTTATATGCATAGAAAGGTAAAATATATACCATATACTAAGACAAATGTTTGACTAACTGATGCTAAATAATACCGGATGTATTTGTTCCGACTTCCATACAAATCCGACTTAAAGACGGATTCAGGAACGGAACTCGTACGTAACCTGGGGACTGCCTGTAATAATAAAGTTGATTTCTGAAATTAAGTTTAAAGCATGCAGAACAGCTAAATGATAAAATAAATGATTCCTATAATCAACTAAATCCTATAATTCCCTTATGTTATTAAAAAGCTTTAAAATATTTAGAATAACACACACAAAATGCTAGAGAAACTCAGCAGGTCAGGCATTTATGGAGAAAAATAAAGAGTCAATGTTTGAGGCTGAGACTCCTCATCAGGACTTAAAAACGAGTTTTCAAGTGGCTACAGAGGAAAAAAAGTGAAGACGATAAATATCTATCACATTAATATTTAATTGTGTGAGCAGTACGAGAGCAGCTTCCCTTTGCAAAAACATGAACTGACAAAATCAAATCCATTAGAATATAATGATTCTGGATAGATCACCAATAGAAAGAACTGGTTACAGGTGTGCACAAACAACATTTAATTACAACATGGCAGGAGGCTAGTTTTTGTTATTTTGTAGCTCTAAACAACTTAGTCCACTTCAAAACAACAACTACATAGGTTAATTGGTCATTGCAAATTGTCCCGTGATGAGGTCGGGGTAAATCAGGTTTGTCAGAGATTGCTGGGGCAAAGTGTCTTGAAGGGCTGGAAAGGGCCACTCCACACTGTATTGCTAAAATAAATACCTAATATTTCTGATCAAATTTAATGATTTGATCATTACTTTCAAGAAGGAGCTAGATAGGTATCTTATGGATAGGGGAATCAAGGGATATGCGGACAAGGCAGGAACTGGGTATTGATAGTAGATGATCAGCCATGATCTCAGAATGGCGGTGCAGGTTCGCAGGGCCAAATGGTCTACTTCTGCACCTATTGTCTATTGTCTATTTTAAAATTTAAAAATCTATTGGTATGTTTCAGAAGTCCCTATGTGTAAGCTACTGTCCCAAACCTATAGTCAACTCCTCATTTCCCAGCAAAAAAAAGTTTTCCTGTACTTGCAATGTACATTTGACCAGGTTTTCAACTCCTACACGTATAGGTGGGTGATAAGACTGAATGCTCTCGGTTTGCTGCAGAGAGGGAAGGGGTTGGAGAGGAGAAGGAGAGAGGCTTTGTGAAGTACAAAAACACCCAGGATTTTTTATCTTACAAACTGAATAAAGCTAAGCTGAAAGCATGTTGAAGCCTGAGTTTTGAAGCTGTATATTCAAGTATGTTATTTGTTGCAATTACACAATATCACGAGGTGTTATGATAAATGATGCCTAAATGCATAATTGTACACAGCTTTATTCTGCATTCCCCATTTTTGTTGTCTTTACCTTTCTCTGCTGTAGCCATTTAAAAGCCTTTTTCTAGATCTGAAGACACCACCATTTGGAGCATGTTGTAGTCTTCCGACCAAGAATTAAGCTTTTTTTGAGAAAGGAAATTAATTTTGTGAGCAGTTTTCTTTCTGCTGACATAGTATTTAATTATAGAGTAAGGGCTCCTACCTGCTGGCAGTGTTTGGATTTGCATTTCTGGACAACAGCAATTCTACACACTTCATCACTTTTTCTTCTGACTCAGTGCTAGCACAGGCAGCCATCAACACTGAATATTGATCTAGATTAAAAATAAACCATTTATGACAAGTATATTGATGAAATACAAACATCTATAGGAATATGTGAAACAATTAGATGCAAGTATGTGAATACATTTGTAGTCAACAACTGAGACAGCTCTAACAGTTGCTTCCACCAATACAAGTAAATCATTGTTTTATTTCACTAAATTAATTAGCTAAAACTGCACTTTATTGAGTAAGTATGATTTTGAGGTAGTGGAAAAATAAAACTCCTTATTTGTGATAAAATGAATCCTTTTAGGTAGCAAAAAATAATTTTTGTTGTGATTACAGGCAGTCCCCGGGTTATGAACAAGTTCGGTTCCTGAGTCCGTCTTTAAGTCGGATTTGTACTTAAGTCGGAACAAATACATCCGGTATTATTTAGTGTCAGTTAGTCAAACGTTTGTCTTAGTATATAGTATATATTTTACCTTTCTATGCATATAAAACACTTAAGAAACATATGTATTCCAATTAAACCACTGCGTTGCTTAGTAATAATTGGAGCTTTCATCGGGGCAGGGCCTTTCACATACTCCATTATTCTCACTTTATCCGTTATCCTTTAAAATTGTTCTGATCGTTGACCGACTGTAGCCTAACACTTTTCCAATGACTGATGGCGTTTCACTTCTTCCCAAATGCTTTATTATTTCCAATCGCGATCGCTTCCCATCAACAGAACAGAAACACTGCGGGCGGAGGGTCCCGATCTCAGCCGGCTCCCGCGGTCCGCTGGGTCCCAAGGACCACCTCACTGAATTCCCTGGGTCCTAAAGTCCACTGCACTGAGACAGATTAAATGGGACAAATGGAGGCTGTGCTGGATTTGGGTATTTGATCCTCCTCAATATTCCGCATGGGAACTTAAACTGGAGGTGGCAGTGTTTTTTTTTCACAAGGTTGAGTTACGAGTTCGACATCAACCCAGCACAGATGTTATGGGAGTCACTGGATCGACATCAACCCGGCACGGGAGCGGTCTGTCACTGGATCAAACTCAGGAACCTCCGTTCCCGAGGCCGGCACTGATCTCACTGCGCCACCAACTGACCAGAAAAGGGGGTGGGGGGGGGGGTCAGGGTGAATCTTGCTAAGAAAAACTTAAGCCAAATACAAAGTTACACACTCAACACAGTGTCAACGGCAACGATTTAAAATGGCGGATGGCGTTGCGATCCGACTTAAAAGTGGCGGACAGCGTCACAATCCGACTTAAAATGACGGATGGCGTTCTCCTTCCTCGGTTCGTAAATACGAGTGGTTCGTAAGTCGGACGTTCGTAACTTGGGGACTGCCTGTATTTAAATTACAGATTTGTACAATTGATAAATTGCTTTGCTGGATCAAAAATGGTTTACGAATACACACAATACTATTAACGATATGATTTACCAAATTCTCACAAAACTATTCAATAAATTTGAGATTTACCACAGAAAACATTAGCGATTCAGCTGAATGTAAAAAAAAATGTGAGGAATTATACAACAGATTGTCATTGAATGTTAAGTATGTTGTTTCACTATGCAAAACATCTACTTTCAGTTTTATACTAAACAAAATAAATGCTCCATTAACCTCAATAAATGCATGACATATTTTATAAAATATCTAAGTTAGAATTTTGATGCATGCATGTTAATTACTTCCTTTTGAAGCCTCAAGCACAAATTACTCTTAAACATCTGTTCTGTAACTGGAAGCAATATGACTGAATAGCTCAGTCCACTGGTGCTCAAAGATGTGGCTAATTTAAAAAGTTAGGATTTACAAGTGAAAACATATACAATGGAACAAAGGAGGTCAAGAGATTTTACGTCAACCTACATCATGCCCATTCAGAAAATTAAATAGGTAGAAGTTATGTGAACCTTTGGTCAAGGACTGTTCCTAATTTTGCTTGTTTCTCTTTTCTACTTGCAGAAACATTGCCCAATTCTTCTAGTCAATATTATTATACTACCAATGTTGTCTCTGCAAAATCTTCCAAACTCACTGGAAGAACAACCAAATCAATGAGTCCATAATTACACTCAGGCCTCATCATTCGCATCTAACAACAGACCCCTGATACAGGTAATCAATTCTGAGCTCTGTCACAGGAAGAGACTATCAAGCTGAAAAGATTCAAGGATGTACTTAAAGATAGCTTGAAGAAATGTAAGTTCACTCCTGACACTTGAAAATCCCTGTCTTATAACCATACAGAGGAGCAACAACTGAAATAATATTGAGCCCATATATGTCAGATGCTCTCCGAAGGCCTGTATAATGGAGCACACTACCCTTCAATTCAATCACTCATCCTGCCAGGCAGTTTCTTCCCTATCAAAAAAATCTGTGGTTCCCAGACTGGCCTCTTCAGTCAATTTAGACGTAAAAATTATACTCAGTCCGGAGGCAATGCTCAAGCCATAGAGGAAGGAGGAAGGTTAACAAAGAAACACCTGAAGTTAATATAGCCTGGATTAACAGTCCCCCGTCCTTGCAGAAACAGTGTTCTCAAAATTACACAGGATTCCATTATGCATTGATTTGATTGGAATATTTGTAGAGCTCATAAGTAGCCTTCTTCACTTGTTTGTTTGCTTATCAGGTTTCTTTTTGTAAGTACCTCAGGTCCTTTTTTAATGCTGAAACGCTGTATATGAAACACAATGTGCTCAACTTCAAGGTTTGTACGCGTAGAAAATATATCAAGGGACTAAGACGTGCAGTGATCAAAGCTGACCACGATACAGCAGCGTCTTGACAGCTGAAGGAAACTAGTGAACTAGCAAGATTACTTCATCGGTTTCCCTCAAGGAATCGATGAGGATGGCAAATTAAATATGTGTGGGGCAATGGAAGCATCCTAGTCCAGGGGAACGTACTGAGAATGAAAAATAAGGCCAAACACTGAAATGTTGGAAATAATGAGGTCTAGAGTAGGCAGAAGCAGCAGCAGCAGCAATATTGGAAATGCAAGCCACAGAAGACAACATTGAAAAGGTTAAACTAAGCATTCTTAATGGTGATCAGTAGGTAGAAATTGGAAATTGTGTCTTAGAACAAGCAGGCTACACCTGAAATCAGCTGTGTAAACTTGGTGGACGTAAAATTGAAGTTTGTGTGAAGGATCAGAGATGTTGACCAGTGAAACCCAGGAACTACAGACCCACAAGTCTAATATCTGCAGTAGGTAAGTTAGAGAGGATTCTGAGGGATAAGATATACACCCATCTGAAAAGACAGGAATCGATTTGGTGTGGTGAGTATGGATTTGTGCTTAGGAGACATCTTAAGTGTTTTGATGTGACCACGAAGGTTGGTGAGGGCAGGACAGAAGATATGGCTTATATGGACTACAGTAAGGCGTTTAATAAAGTTGCACATGAAGATACACGAAGATCCTAACTCTGGAAAGTTAGATCATAGAATCCAGTGTGAGCTAGCTAAATGGCTTAATGGAAGGCAACAGAAGGTAATGGTGGAAGGTTGTTTCTCAGACTGAAGGTCCATATTATCGGTGTGCCTCAGGGGTAGGTGCTAGGCCCTTTGTCATCTATCACCTATATTAACAATTTAGATGAGAATATACAAGGCACGACTAGCAGGTTTTCAAATGACCCCAGAACAGGTGATACAGTGGATAGTGATGAAGTTTATGAAAAATCATAGGGGGATCTTCATTAGCTGACTAAGTTGTGCCAGGTATCACAGAAAAGAGGGACCTTGGAGTTCAAGTTTAAGTTCACGGTTCCCTAAAAGGGGAGTCACAGCTGGATAGGGTGGTGAAGGAGGCTTTTGGCATTCTGGCCTTCATTAGTCAGAGCATTTAAGTATAGAGGTTTGGAGGTCATAACATGGTTGTACCAGATTAGTGTCTGCAGTTTTATTCACCCTCCTATAGAAAAGATGTGGATAAGCTTTGTAAGGGCATTGCCAGGACTCAAGAGACTGAGTTAGAGAGAGAGGTTGGAAAGGCTATGGTTTTTTTTTGGAGTGTAGGACACTGAGAGATGATCTTGCAGAGGTGTTAATATCATGATGGGCATACTGTAGCTAAGATGAATGCAGTCAGGTCATATCCGCCCACGGATGGGGCATCAAGAACTAGAGGTCATAGATTCAAGGTGAGAGGGGAAAGATTTAATAGGAACTTGAGCAGCAACATTTTATTTTAAACAGATGATGGTAAACATGTGGAATGAGCTGCTACAGGAAGTGATTGATGCAGGAACAATAATAACTTTTAAAGTGCTTGGATAGGGAAAATTTAGGTTAGGGGCCAAACGTTGGTAAATGGGACTAGCTTGGATGAACACCTTGGTCAGCGTAGACCAGTTTGGACAAAGGACTGTTTTCATGCTCTATAATTCCATGACTCTAACAGGGTTGAAAAAGTTCATGATATCGGTTGAATATGAAATCGGAAAATTAGGTAACATCATATTCAAAAAATCTCTGATCTGTAAATATCTAAAAAAAAACCCATTTTTATTAAATTATATTCATTAGACAATTGTTCAAAAGACATGAAACAGTTATCCAAAAATAAATCACGAAAACATATTATACCCTTCATTTTCCATACCAAAAAGGCTTGATCCATGACAGAGGGTTGAAAGAAAAACTTCAGGCTTAAACCCTTATCAAAAGGGTTTAATAGCAATCATTTATTATATGATTATGAAAATATAGTCAGATATATCTGATAAAATTAAAAATGAATGGGAGAAGGAACTTCAACTTTCTCTACCTATAGAAAAATGGGAGAAAATTTTTCAATTAGTTAACTTTTCTTCTATTTGTGCTAAACATAAGTTGATTCAATTTGAAGTGGTACATAGGTCTCATATGTCTAAAGATAAATTAGCTCGTTTTTACTCTCATATAAATCCGATCTGCGATAGATGTCATTTTGAGGTAGCCTCTTTGACTCATATGTTTTGGTCTTGCCCTCTTTTGGAAAAATATTGGCAAGATATTTTTGATACATTCTCTACAGTTTTGCACATTGATTTACAGCCTCACCCTATCACTGCAATTTTTGGTTTACCAATGATAGATCTGCCCTTTTCAGCTCGGCGGATAATTGCATTTACTACTTTAATGGCTAGAAGATCTATTTTATTGAATTGAAAAGAGATGAATCCTCCAGCTACATCTCAATGGTTTTCCCAAACTATATCCTGTTTAAACTTAGAAAAAATTAGAAGTGGTACCTTTGATCCCTCGTTAAATTTGAAGAAACTTGGAGGCCTATTATCCAATATTTTCATAGAATGTAATCTGACCTTTTCCGATTCCTTTATATTATTTATCAATTTGAGTAGAGGAGCGGAGTTGACGACATTAACAATTTTATCCGATATAATAGAATAGCCCAGTTTTGTTTAGTTTAGCTTTAGCTCTGCTTAGTTTAGTTTATTTTGTTTTTGATTTCTCAATTTGGGTTTTCCATCTTTTTATTTCTTTATATCTTGTCTATATCAAGAGTTTGGGAGGTCAATTATACTGGTGTTACTTATAGTTTCTACTTACATGTGTTAATTGCCAACAATGTAATCCTACTCTCTTTGTACTATTATGACCGTTATGTATTTGTCTTTGAAAAATTCAATAAAAAGATTGATAAAGAAAAAGTTCATTAGAGACAAAGGATACCTTAGCAGTCATTAAACTGTCAAGCCAAAACTGCAAAGTGAGATAGCTGTGGACAGATACACGAAGATGTTAAGTGGTGTACCAGGAATATGAGTCGCTGATTAAATTTGCATATCGGCCAAAAGAAGGACAGCTATAAAGATAGGTGAAAATCTAGGACAGAGGACTCTAGCTTTTAAATCAGAGAAGGAATAGAGGAAAAAATGCATGATGGAATATCTACTTTAGGGCAGTGGGACATCACTAGCAAGAGGTTCAATAGTTAAAACTTGGCAAAGCAACTTAAATGTGAGATATGAACACAAGATTTGTATCCTCCTGCATGAAAATCAAGTTCCAGCACCAAACAATGCATGCCTACTGGCCAATTGTTGTCGGGGGAAGACACCTTTCTTCTGTGGTGATCAGTACTGAAATCCAAACTTTATTCTGAACAAAACTTGAAGGAAGTGAACAGACATTGAAAGGAGAATTGGCATTAAACATGGCTGCGCTGAGAAGAACAAGTAAAACATCGGGCTGTTCTAAGTGCCCTGCAATACAGTACATGGTGGTAGCTGGCAATTTGAACTCCTGGCTTCTATACAGTGGTGATGCTCCTAACATTCTGTTTGTATGGCCAATTAATATGCAAAAATAAACAAGTCCATGAATTACTTCCTTCAACGTTTCTTCTCAGATGTCATTTGCTTGCTTAATTTACAGAGCTGTTTCTAATATAGTTGAATGACGTCTTTTCCAATGCCTATAACATCATTTCAAGCCACACACAAAAAAATAAATGAACCATGCAGACCATTGGAATGACTATCCCCAAATTTTCTGTCATCTGCATTCACTTTTTATCATTTTGAAATGAATAGTCATTCTGGGGGCAATTAAATGCACGGCTTGCCAATAAACTAATGCTTTGTAGATTTGTTAACAATTTCATTACCTTGAAAGAGGTTGGCCTGGGTCACGCTGACTTGGCCCTTTGCCTGTGACTGCTGTCACTGATTCCTGCACACAAGCATTTACTCATGCTGGACTGGGAGGACATTTCCGATGGCCTTCCAAGTCTGTGAAGAAGGCTCCAAGGTCCAGACTGTAACTTGATTTTACTGAATCACAAATTTTTTCAAATGTCTTGCTTCCCCAATTTTTTTTGTACTTGAAGCTGAACACAAATATAATTTCAGACTACGTGTATTACATAGGAATTCGGAGAAACAACAAACTTTTATTGAATATAATGTATTTAATTGCATTACAGTGCTGACACTTTGCAATAGTTCAACTAAGCTAAAAATGTTTTGTTGCTGATTTTCATTTGTATTCAGCTTTTGAAGCTTTTTGCTTAAGTGTCCAATAATATTCAGCGAGCACTGATGGATTCCAATTGCCCTGACACTGTTTCTTCATGACCAAAATGTCTTGTTGAAACCTTCCACCATGCTCATCACTAACAGTGCCAAGACTTCTAGGGAAGAAGTATAAATGGGAATGCAGAAAATTAATCTTTAGTTACATGTTGCACTTCATGGCTTTGTACGTTTGAAGCATGTTGTCAACCTGCTACATGTAGTTTGGTGCTTTCTAGTTGCCAAGAAAATTTTCAACAGTATCCTTGAATGCCTTCCATGCGATCTTCGCTGGACCTACTAGAAGTTCTTCAGATTGCCTGTCATTGACGACCCGTTTGATTTGTGGACCAACACAAATGCTATCGGTTATTCCAGGAAACATTGGTTTAAATGCCTGGACAAGATAGAAAACTTTTCACCTTACATTGTGGGCAACACTTTAATGGACTTGAAATATGATTTGAAATAACAACTATAAGTGATCTCGAAAAACTGGTGCATGATAGGGAAATTTCATTGTGACTTTCGTGATCAGCAACCGAAAATCCATAAGATACACCCAAAAATATTCAGGAAGGAAAATTTTTGTTGTCTATTGCTTTAGATCATTGCAATGAAGAGTCCTAACCAGAGTACACCTAATAGGTCTGATAGTTCTGTTCAAGTCATGAACTATTTTGATAGGTTTTAAAAGGTATTTGGCATACAGACTTAACATTACAAGTTACACTTTAAAAGACAAACCATGAATTTAATTCAAAACTTATGGATTTCTTTTCATTGTGGGGTCTTGCAATAGTGACAAATATTGAGCTACTTGTTAGTGAGCAAGTCTTAGATCTATGCATGTGACATAGCATGTGTTAGTGTGTTTTTGGGGTTAGGACATAAAGGGAATATTGACTTCAGTGACCAACCTTCAGATCTAAAATCTGAACAATAGGTAAAAACTGATTTAAATTGGTTACTTGTGTGCACTTGGGTGTCTGTTGTATGGGTGCAAAGGAGGGAGCTGTGAAGGAGTGTATAGTTCAAAGGAAACATTGTAAATATGGACTTGTTTGATTTGTCCTGAGTTTTTTTTTCTTTAGCACATAAAGTGTAGTGCAGAACTGGGCAAAGCAGACCTTCACTGAAAGGGTCTCACTTTGTCGAATAGAGAGGCAGTTTCTTATCTACCAGTACTTTTTCCCGATGACTTCAATCACGCAGCAACAGCAGGGGCTGGATGTCTGAGAGTTACCAAAGTTTAAATATGTGAACACTGACAATTCCAAGTAGAAATCCAATCAGAAATATTTGTTCTAACGCCATCAAGCAATTCCTATTCTTGGAATTTGAAGTCTAATCAAGATTAAATGGATATACTGTCAGAACAGGAATAGGTCACCAGGTCCTTCAAACCAGAGCTTTCAAGTATTTTTATCCGTGCTTAAAAATGGGTCTAAAATGATGAACCATAGCTGTGTGAAATGAAAACTATTACTGTACATTGACCTTATGGCACAGGAGCATTTTGAAATAAAAGAGCCCTGATGATCTCTTAGGCACTATTTCAGGAACTTTCTGAAAATGGTCTGTCTGAAACGCCGAACAGTGTGAAGATAGTATAACACATTCCCCTACATTAAATTAACCCAATATAATATCATCAAAATAATCAAAACTCAAATTCATTTCATAAACTTCTATGGCTCTAGATAAAAGATCGACCCCTTTCATTAGAAGAAATCTACCTAAAACATTCACCCAAATGAATGTTCCTACTATATTTGTACCTCATTTAGGCTGGTTCTATCAACCTTATTGCTCTACTTTAAAACTTTTTTTTCTGCTCACATTGATTTCAACTGCAGAAAAGATGTAAGTTTTATGATCCAAGTGACTGAAGTCAATCTTAGTGGATCCGATCTCTCAAAATTTAGGATTATCTGGATGTTAGCTCATCCATTGTAATTTTGTAACAAAGGCATCAAATTTCTGACCACAACTCTCCATGCCACCTTCACAATAACAATTATTGCTTTCCATTTATACTTTTTTTTTATAAACTTATCGAGTCATAAATATTTAATTATATCTTTGCCCGTCAGATAGAACAGAATTAAGTCGCTTCCCATCAATTGTTATTTACTTAATGACCCAAGCTTTCTCTTTCTTCTTGTATATTAATACTAAGTACCTGATAATAATAAAATACATTAGATGCGATTAAAACAAAGGATTCAGGTCTATAACCACTAATAATTCCTCTATTCAAAGAAGGCAAGTTTTATTACACAATAACTTAACACTGGCTTTTGTTAATTGCATGATCCCACAAAAACATTTTTCTCTCAGTCAGCCTGTTCTCATTTTCCCATGTATCCTCTGACATAACAGGTTTTCATTTGTTTCAATATAAACAGTACAACCAAATGTTCATCAGCATACCTTCACTGGCAGTTACAGGAGCCTCAGGACTCAAACCACCAGGTTTAGGAACAGTTATTACTCCTCAACCATCAGGCTCTCGAACCAAAGGGGATAACTTCACTTGCCCACCACTAAATTGGTCCCACAACCTATGGACTAACTTTCAAGGACACCATCTCACATTTTCGATATTTATTGCTATTATTTCTTTTTGTATTTGTACAGTTTGTTGGCTTTTGCACATTGGGTGACCGGCCTGTTCATGTGGTCTTTCATTGATTCTATTATGGTTATTATCCTGTTTCTTTCATGGTTTGTTTGAAGACTGCGTTACTTCACTGATCACTTATATTTGTACATCACCATTTTGGTAGAAAAACACAGTGATAACACAAGTATATGCTCAAAAATTCAGCTTTTTTGGATTTTGCTTGACTGCTTAATGAACAACTGTGTCATGATATTAGTAACCTTCTCCTCACACACAAATCAGTTGAGTTTCCTCTGAAAAATTAGTTCTACTTTCTGCATCTGGGCTTCTATTATTATACATTACACAAACTGCAAATAGTTATATCAGACAAATTAGCTGATTCGCTGTACAATCAATGCCCAAATCAAAATATATCACCTTTCACAAAATTTGCTGTAGCACCTCTATCAAGAAGACAGCGACAAATTTCAAAGTTAGCGATGCTTGCGGCATACATCAAAGGAGTCCATCCAAGACTAAAACGCATCTCCACATCGACACCTGCAGTAAAAGATGCTGGTTAGAGCATCATGTTTAAAATTGGTTATAATGAAAAACAAGCTCTTATATATATTTTGTTACTCTGAAAAACCAATGGACTTGATAGGAATTGCTAGCACCTAAATAGCAGCAGCTCTGGATGCCTGTGCAAGTTTACTCAAATAAACAGTCCCAAAGCACTAGTCATACTTGCTTTTGTTAGAAACAGGATCTCACAGCTTCACCTTACACTCCACCATCGTACTCTCCACTAAGATTTGTAACAGAGCTTCTTCTAACCAAGATTCCCTTGCACTATCACTTGAAAATCCCCTTTTGGATAGCATGGTAAATAAGAGTTGTTAAATAATTTGCAATCCCACTGACGATGATGGGAATTGTAGGGAAACAGGAGAACTATTTTAAACCTAGAAAGCAGCAACAGCTGGAAAAGCTGGGTACTGGGATTTGCTAGCTCTCAAATCTGTAGAGGGAATTTTGGGTGGAGAAGTCTTCAATTACCTCAGTCAAAGCCTTGGCACTCAACTTTATCCACCAGAGCTTCCAACTTTTTAATCTTGATTCTACTCTCTCCATCATCCATACCCAGTTACATTCATGACACCTCAGATGTTCTCTGTCAACACTGGAGTTTGCAAGCAGAACAAGTGCTATGCTTACCCCTACACCTCCTCTGTCACTACTATTCAGGGCCCCCAACAGTCCTTCCAGGCGAGGCGACACTTCACCTGAGAGTCTGTTGGGGTCACCTACTGTATCCGGTGCTCCCCATGTGGCCTCCTGTGCCACTGGTGAGATCTGACATAGATTAGGAGACCGCTTTGCTGAGTGCCTATGCTCCGTCTGCCAGAGAAAGCAGGATCTACCAGTGGCCACATATTTTAATTCTGCTTCCCATTCCCCCAGGCCAGTCCATGGCATCCTCTTCTGTCACACTCGGGCTGGAGGAGCAATACCTTATATTCCGCCTGGGTAGCCTCCAACCTGATGGCACCAAAATCGATTTCTTGAACTTCTGGTAACAGCCTCCCCCCTTCACTATTCACCATTCCCATCTCCCTCTCTCATCTTACTTCCTTTTCTACTCATCACCTCCCTCTTCCCTTTCTTCCATGGCCTTCTGATCTCTCTTTTGGATAAAATAAAAACATTAATTATCCTCTATGACCACAAGACGTAGGAGCAGAATTAGCCAGTCTATTGAGATTGCTCTGACCATACCTTAATTTCCCCCTATAAACAATAAAGAGGTGATTGGGCATAAACATGTTGCTATTTTGGAAGCATGCTGCATTGATTGTCACATTTGCCACATTACAAAAAAGACCACAATTTAAAATAACATAATTAGTAATATACTCAGGAGATGTAGAAGATGCTCTTTAAAAGCAATTCATATTAATAGCTCTAGAATAAATGTTTTATGTTCTTTATATGAATGAATACTGCGGTCAGTTGTACAAGAGTAAGCTAGAAATATTAATATCCAAGACTCAGTCAAAAAATCTTGCAAGCAGAGGAGAGAGAAATGATATAAAAAACAAAATAAATGAATCAAAAATACCTGGCATTTTCTTACCAGAGTTCAGAATTTGCTCAACCAAACACACATTCTGTGATGATAAAGCTTCTTTAAATGCGTTTGCCGCTTCATTGCTGTTTGGTTCAAGCACTGATGACTGGTCCAGTGAACTGTTTTTTATTTCATATGCCTTGACAGGCTGAAAAAAAAATTTATTGAATGCACTGTAGAAGAATGTAGTATTAAAGAGTAAACAACATTGCTCATCACTTTGATTAAATACCAATTGCCCTCTGTATTCATCCATAAGTGAGAGCAAATGGAATACTATAATGGGGAATGGGTGTGGGAAAGAGGGAGAATTTGACTCACTGGGGAAATTAACTTTTGACCCTGCAAAATCATTTGTGCAATATTGATAATAAAATTATACAAACAGTAGATATAGAAATTTACTGTCATCTGACTGTACATAGATATAACAAAAAAAAATGTTCCTCCAGACCACTGTGCATCCACACAACATATATCACATACAGCTCATGAACCAAAATATACTATAAATATGTAACTAAAATATAATTCAAAATTAGTGTAGTAATGCACAGCACAGATAAACAGTGAACAGTTCATTTTCCTAGTGACAGGATATCACAGAAGTCACCTACAGGAAGAAGCTGTTACCCAGTCTGGCAGTCCCAGTCCTGATGCTTCTGTACCTCCTTCCTGACATAGTGGGTTAAAGAGATTGTGGGTAGACAATCCTCAATTGTTGTGGGATCCTCAACCATACTTTGGGCCCTTTGCAACATTCTGGGTAAATGTCACAAATAGGGGAAGAGAGACCCCAGTGATCTTCTCAGAGGTTTTTACTGTCCTCTGTCAGGTCTTGTAGCTTCTGTACCACACAATGACGCAGCCAGACTGGACACCGTCAACGGTGCTCCTGTAGAAAGTTGTTAGAATGGGGGCGGGGAACCTTGCATGCCTCAATCTCATCAGAAAGTGAAGACGCTGCTGTCCTTTCTTGACTAGTGAGGAGATGCTAAGGTTAGATTGTCTGTAATGTGCATGCTGAAGAACTTTGAACTCTCCATTCTCTCTGTGACAGAGCCATTGATGTGCAATGCAGAGTGGCCAACCGGTGCCTTCCTGGTCCACAATCATCTCTTCTGTCTTGTCCATGTTGAGACTCAGATTGTTGTTCTCACACCATTTGACATCTTCTCTACCTCCTCTTGGTATGTCGACTCATCATTGTTTCTGATGAGGCCAACCACTGTAGTATCATCGAACCTCTGTGGTCAGTCACGGTTTCTGGTTTGCCCTGGCAGTGTAAAGTTCAATCATAATAATGTCCTCAATGCACTTTCCTACGTAGCCAGTCACCGAACTTGTACAGTTATCAAAGTTGACATGATGATCGTAGGCAGCCACCTCCTTGAATATGCTCCAGTCCATGCTTTCGAAGCAGTCCTGTAGCATTCAGGTGGCATCCTCTGGCCAGGTCTCATTCTCCCTGTGAACTGGCTTGACTCATTGTTTCAGTGCTGTTTGCAGGGGTTAGCAAAATGGATATGTGGTCTGAGTATTTGAGGTGAGGGCGGGGGATCGCCTTGATGGCTCTACGAACGTTGGTATAAACCAGGTCCAAAATATTATAGAACACAGAACAATACAGCACAGTTACAGGCCCTTCGGCCCACAATGTTGTATCTGCCCTGATTGTGAAGTGCACATGCTGGTAGAACATTGGCAGGACTGCTTTTAGGTTTTTAAGTTTGAAGTCACCGGCAACAATGAAGAAACCATCGGGGTGAGTGGCGTTGAGGTTGCAGATTGCACCATAGAGCACCTGCAGCACTTTCCCAGCACAAGCACGGGGGGGGGGGGGGGGGGGAGTCCAAACAGCAATTATTACATTGGCAGTGCACTCCCTCCGCAAGTAGAAGGGCCTACACTTCACCATTAAAAACTCTATCTTATGTGGTAAGCAATGGGCCATTACTACTGAGAGTTCACATACTAGTTCTTATTGATGTAGAAACACAGACCTCCTCCATGGGTCTTGCTGGAGGTTGCAGCATTTCTGTCTGCCCAAAAGGAGAATAGGTCTTCTAACTGGATGGCCGAGCCCAGAATAGTGTCTTGAAGCCTTGTTTCTGTCAGGAAGAGTGTGCAACAGTCCCTCATCTCTCGCTGGTTCAGGCATAGGTGCAGGTAATCCAGCTTTTTCCACCGATGGACATGCTTACTGGACTTCTGATGGCTGCTTCGCCGAGTAGCTGAGGTAGACGGGCGGGGAGCCGAGCTCGTTCCCTGTGTCAGTTCGGAACTGTGCAGCACCTTTGTCAATCTGCTCGCTAGCGAGGTAGACCTGCAGATTTTAGTGTTCTTAATATTCAGCAGTGTATTTCGGTCATAGAAAAGATGAACTGGACAAGAATTTTCGCCACTGGTTGGAGCCAGAATGGCCACTGTGTCCATGCATGCCGCCATCTTCTATCATGTTGTAGACATCCCTCGATTTAACCCCAGTCTAATCACAGGCCACTTTACAATGACCAATTAACCTACCAACCGGTATGTCTTTGGACTGTGGGAGGAAACCAAGGTACCTGGAGAAAACTCTTGCATTTGATGGGGAGGAGATACAGACCCCTTACAGAGGATGCTGGGACTGGACTCCAAACACCGATGCCCTGAACTGTAATGGCATCATGCATACAGCTGCTATGGTCTGCCAGCTGCTATAGCAATCACAGAAAAGAACAAACAATCCTGGTAACCAATTTCTACTTTTTCCACGATATTTATCATTATCAAAGAACGTATCAGATTACCGATCAGAAATACAGTTTTACAAATTAACTTAAGAGAAAGCTTTTCATCAAAATCAAGGAACTTCATCTTGGATGATCATGATGACCTGAGATTCCTTGTAATACCCTCAGATTTAATTTTACAGATTTGACCTAATCCACATAAAGCTGGAGACAGGCCAGCCCTACCAGTGTTGTGAAATACACTCACACTGCTCCAAGAAATGTTTCTCTGCAATGCCAAGGACTAGTTAAAGTACGGCTTGCAAAAAAAATTGGCAGTGTACCTTTCAACGCTACATGAATGTCAGTGCTTTTGCGAATTTGAGGAGGAGTGAGCTTATCACTGTTTAATTGCAAAGTTAGGCAAACCTTTATGTAAAATGGTTACTATGCAACTTACTGTCAAACAAAAATAATTTTTAATGGAGTAGTACAGGTTGAACACTTCTTATCCGAAATTCCAAAATCCTTTGAAATCTAATTTTTTTGAGCACCACATGATGTCACAAATGGAAAATTCCAGAAGCAGCTAGGAAGGTTCCCAGGCAGGTATCTGAACACCACAGACAGTTCTGAGACAGACCTCACATATGTAACGAACAGAACTTAATGAAAAATGCATGAACACTGCATAAAGTCAAATATGAAGATCTCAATTGTGTATTGAAAGAGTTGATACATCAGCGTTGGAGTGAAGACGAGCTGCTTAATAGTATGCTGATCATGATATAAGCAAAGATCTATCACGATGAACTGAAAATTGAAGGTAATTGTGAATATTCAGTAAGCTGGTTGCAGAAATTTTAAGAAAAGGCATGGCATTATATTTTTAGAGCATCTGCAAATCAATCACGAAGCAGTAGAGAAATTCATTGATAAATTATTATATTTCAATATTACGATTTAATTTAATACAGGATTTGTGATTGTAACTGTATTTTTAATACAATGTATTTGGTACTATTTTATTTTTTTCTTTTGACTTATATATCTTCTTGTACTCTGTATTCCTCTATGCAGAAACTAATAAAAATATTGAAAGAGATCATTTTGCCAAGATTGCTGATGAAAATCTAACACCAGAACAAGTCTACATTGCTTATTGTTTTTATATCTGATGTAAACCTAAAAAAATGCAAAAATACACAGTATGCTGTAGCCTGGTAATCAAAACACAACATCTTAGGTTGAGATTGAAAACCTGCCGTTGTTTGCTGCTGTTCAACAGCTGATTCAGGTACTCTCTCGATGCTGCTGTCGTTACCCTGCATACATTATATTTTCATTATATTAATGGTATGTAATAATTCTTACTATTAAGTGAGTATGTGTGATGAATAAATGTAAGACAAAGACTGCTTAATGGTAGCACATAAATTCAGTCAGAAGTGATGGTGATCCCAAGCTATTCCATCTTATATTCCAAAATATTAAAAAAATCCAAAATCTGAAATACTTTTGGTACCAGGCATTTTCAATAAGAGGTACTCAACCTGTATTTTGTTTTATAACACATGGCCAAATGCCAAAATCTTACTGGGGTACATCACTGACAATTTCATTCAATGCAGTACGTCTTGCTACATTATACAATTAGCTGAATAATCACAAGATTATTGCAACCTTTTAGAAAAATAATTGCATTAACAGATAAAATTTCTATTTTTCCTTTTGTATAATTTGGCATGAGTACACATATGAAACATATAAACCAGAAGTGAAAATAAAAACTAGAACAAGTAAAATGGAAGTTTGGATTTTATCAACTCAACTATATATGAGTAAATATAATAATACAGAAACAAAATGTACGATTCTTTATTCACAAGTTTTGCTGGTACTTGCCATTTTATATGCTTATAAGAACACTGTATTCACATGTGTGTAGCCAAGTGATAAAAAGTACCGCATTTTATAAAATTGCTAATGGAATTGCCAATAACACCAGTAATTGTAAAGACAGCATTAGATGTTTGCTTTAATCTCGTGTATTGTGTGCAAGGATAAGAACATAAAGCAAATAAAAGCCAGAACTAATGGAAGTATAATTTACCAGTTCATTGAATAGAAGTAAGTATTTCCTTTAAAGCGCGAGAGGCTGAAACAGGAGTCTATGCCTAAAAAGTGAAGGTTAGGAATACAATTTATAAACCTCTTTCCCAACTGGAACTTCCTTGCTTCAATAATTTCTAGCACTGATGTATCACTACCAACAAGATAAAAATAAACCAGGGGATGAACAAGTAGCAGCATTTGATTTCACCATAGGGCAGTGTCTTAAATAAATGTAAAATTAAAGCATTTTACGATTATAGTTACAATACTTAGCTCTTTTATTCTGGCAGGGGAAAATCGAAAAGTATTAGTTTTCTTAGGAATACGAGCTTGGAAAGTTAAACTTGACACAAGAATCTCTACTGGGGTCGTCAGCAGAGTTTCTGTGGTGCTGGATGGCTCGAGGTTGCACTCTTGTATTGCGTGGTTGTATCTTTCTACCTTATATGGCTATGTGTACTTTGTGCTGTGTGTGACTACTGGAACTGCATTTTGTACCTTGGACCCAGAGTAACACTGTCTCATTTGGCAGTATTCATGTATGGTGGTATGACAATTAAACTTGAAATGCATTGAAATGAACCTGGCTCCTGGTTCGGGAGTTATTCAAAATAAAAGACATGACTTGATGGACAAAATCAATTCATGGACCAGAGCTGAAATATTAACATTATACACATTTAAGCAAATAGTAAATTTCTGAAAAATAGGAGAGGAAGACGTGATTTTCACTAGTTCACAATCTATAAAACCTATAATTTTTTTGCACTTGACTATTAAAGCAGCTTACTTACAAACAGCAAGCAGCACATTCCAGAGCGGTAATTTATTATCTCAGATAATAAAACAAATACAAGGTTGGTCTCAAATAACTGGCCTCCTCTAGAACCCCAACTGAAACACTGAAATGACAAATTTTTCATCACTTCAGTATCTTCTTAAAGCTATAGTTACTGCTGATGCATGGTTACAGTGTCAGACACCTACAAGTTTCTTATGTAAAGAGAGCTTCGGGTATACATTAAGTAGTATGTGTCAAGACACTAACAGAGAGTGGGCCAAACCAGATCTATGTTTTCAATGATCTCTACATGTGCATTTATCAGCAAGAAATCAGCCGTGGATAGTATACATTGTAAGTACAATATTCCTTTAAATAATCTGATTTATTAAAATCATGTGAATTATTCCATGTCAATATAATAAAATATCCAAAATTATGGTTATTTTAACATGGAACATAATCACATTATCTAAGAAAAGGATGTGCTCGAATTGGAGAGGGTTTAAAGGAGGTTCACCAACGCAATTCCAGAATTGAAAGGCTTGTCATATGAGGAGCGTTTGATGACTCTAGGCTCTGCTTACTGGAATTCAAAATGAGGGGTGGCTTCATTGAAACCTATCGAATGGTGAAAGGCCAAAATCGAGTGGATGTGGAGAGGATGTTTCCTATGGTGGGGGAGTCTAAGACCAGAGGACACAGCCTCAGAATAGAGGGGAGTCCTTTTAGAACTGAGATGAGGAGGAATTTCTTTAGCTAGAGAGAGGTGAATCTGTGGAATTCATTGTCACAGGTGGCTGTGGAGGTTAAATCATCAGGTATGTTTAAGGCAGAGGTTGATAAGATTCTTGATTAGAAAGGGTACGGGGAGACTGGGGCTGAGAGGGAAAGTGAATCAGCCATGATGAGACGGCAGAGCAGACTCGATGGGCCAAATGACCCAATTCTGCTCCTATATCTTATGGCCTTATTCCAAGCAGTTGGAATATGGGTTATGTTCCACCACATGGTTCCATGTTCAACCACGTGGAATAACAAACATATTTGTGAACTGTATGCTTTATTTGCCACGACAATTAATTAGGATTCTTTCTTTAATTCTTACATTAGAGGAAGGTTTCATGAGATTGAAAAGTAGCAGATGTAACTTCTTTATTCAAAAAGGGAAAGAGACTGAAAGCAGGAAACTACAGGGAAGTTAGCTTAACATCTGACCTAGAGAACATGTTGGAAACTATTATTGAAGATGTTATAGCAGGACACTTCAAAAAGTTGAAGGTAAGCAGGCAAAGTCAACATGGATTTGTGAAAAGAAATCAAGTCTGACCAATTTACTGGAGGTCTTGAAGAAGTTGCTATTTGCCCACAGATTTATTCCTCAATCTTCCACTGTCTGCGAGCAAATCTGCAATACACTCCCAGCAAAGTGACAACACCCTCTTAGTTACCAATCTCTACCCCTTGGGCCTCATTTGAGGACCCTTCTAGGATATTTTCTCTCTATGACGAAATAATGTATTGTATTCCATGACTAACAGGACAACGCCATTTCCTCTCTTACCTGTAAACTCTATGCCCCAGGAAACAACTTGCCAATATTGCCAGTGATTTCTCAGTGATGGCAACAATATTGCAGTCGCATGTTAATTAAAGCTTTAATATCATTTAGCTTACTAATGAGGCCCCCTGCACTAAAATACATGCAGTTTAACTTTAGATTGCCCTCAAGGGTATTTGCCTCTTGCTCTGCCTACTGGACTCACCAATCTTTTCTCCTCAGTGATTTTACCTCATCATTAACATCTACTCCGAGCCCGATTCCCATGCCACTTCAGATTTAAACCTCCCAGTAGCACCAGCAAACCTCATCGCTGGGACGTTGGTCCCATTCTGTGTTGTGTGTCACCAGTTCCTCTTTTACAAATCCAGTACAGTCCTAGGCGTAGAATGGCTTTTGGCTCAAAAAAAATCTCTTCAAACTACAGTGCACAATTTCCTCCCAACCAAACACCCTCACAAGTGAAAACCCTCTTACCTTTACACCTTTCTGAGATTTGTCCGCATACCTGCTCCTCTATATTCCACTAATCATTGCAAGATCTATGATATAACCCAGCAAAGTAACCTCTATTCTTGAAGTTTAACCTATGAGGCCTCATTAGAACAGCCTTCCAAATTCTCCTCTCTGAGGACCGCTATGAAGTTTCCTAAATCAATCATTTTGAGACCAACTCCCCCACCCCCCACCTTTTCCTCATCATGCCTGACACTTATTAAACCCCGGAAAACTGAACAGCCAGTCCCTCTCTTCTTTCAGCCATATCTCTGCCATTGCAATAGTATCATATTTCTATGTGCTGATCAATAATCCAAGTTCAATTGCCTAATCCGTCAGGCTGTTTGTATTAAAGCAAGTGCAGTTTAGACCACCAGCCCTCCCACGTGCCTTGTTATGGCCCTAATGGAACTGCTGGATTTATCCTTTGTAATTGACTCCATCTCACCAACTGGACAATTATTCTGTGCCCCATACCATAGGCAAATATGTTTAAACCCTCCCCAACAGCAGCCCACCTGCTCCAGAAATAGCCCCAGTGATCTAAGTACTATAGCCCACCTCGTGCACTATCCCTTTAGTAACACATTAATCTGGCCTACCCTATATTCAGTAGCACATGGCACAGGAAAGGATCCAAAAATTATAACTTCGTATGTCTCGCTCTTTAAGCTTCTGACCAACTACCAACATAAACATTTCAGGACCTCATCCACTCATTGGGTATATTTGAAGCAGAGGTTGATGGGTTCTTGGTTAGCAGGGACGTTAAAGGTTACAGGAAGAATATTGGGGTTGAAAGGGATAATGAATCAGTCATGATGGAATGGCAGAGCAGACTCGATGGGCTGAATGGCCTGATTCTGCTCCAGTGTTTTATGCCCTCGTTCCACTAATGTCATTAGTATCAACATAAACAATGATTTCTAGCTGCTCACCCTCCCCTTTCACGATGCCTAGCAGCTGCCCCAAGACGATCCAAGTTACCACTCACAATCGAGATATCTGGAACCAGAGGGTGTAGTTTTAAGCTAAGCTAAGTACTAAGAGGTTTAGTGAAGATTTCTGGAAGCCCTGTCTTCACCCAGAAGATCTGATAAGATTGGAATGAAGACACTGGGGAGTGGTGAGGTGAAAAATAACTTCACAACATTTAACAATCTGGATTACCAAGGTAGAGAACACAATGATACGTGTAACTGGAATTATTACAGATGGGCATTTGATGGTCAGTATTGATGGGATGGGCCACAAGGAGTGTGCTCTTTGACAGTCTTGGGTGGCAGTTTGGGCTCTAGTGGTGGCACAGGGCTGAGGGGGCGGGTGACCTCCTCGAGCACCAACTGCGTTGTGTTCCGGTGCAACAAGGTGGAGCCATGAAAGGAAGTCATTCTGGAGCAGTTGTCCCTGGTACACAGTTGGAGGATCCTTGTTGGAGCATGTACATTCAGGATAAGGGAGGCAGTGGTGGGTCAGCCCAATACTTACAATGTGAGTAAAGTCAGAGGAGTGCATCTCCTCTCCCGATCCCAGCTCTCTCTTTCATCCCAGCCTTGTTTCCATCCATTGCTCAGTGATCCCCTGTGGATATTCACCAGACCTGTCTCTGACTCTGATGTGAAGATTCCATTGTCTTAGTCTTTAAGCTCCCTATAACTGACATCATCTGAGGTACAACTGGGCAGTGGGTTCTGACTATTAATGCAACTTTAATGAACAGCAGGTGTTTGGAGAACATCCATGGGATATACCACATACCTGAACAGTAACAGATTAATCCTGGCAATGGAGTGCGTCTAATGGAACTTAATAAGCAAGGGATTTATAATTCTGTAAATGGGGCCTTTCAGGACTTTTCAACAGGCTTCAGATCGCTTGCTTTGAAGTTAGCGAATTCAAAAGAGAGGGGGCCTTTCAGGATGTTTTGGCGGGCTTTAAGTATTGTTTGATATGAGATAAGCAAACGCAAGATTTCAAAAGTAAGTGGGGGCTTTCTGACTTGATGGAGGGCTTCAGATATCGCAGGTTATTAGGCAAGCAGCAAGGGCCGATAAAATGAAGTTCAGTTAAGCGAAGCAGTCATGTGGGACCGGCCAGTGTCGAGGCAGGGTGTTTGAGGTTTTGTCTTAAGTCTTCGGCGAGCAGAGAAGGAGACCATTTTGGTTCAGCCTCTGTTGGAGTGGGCCAGTGGAGAGCCCAAGTTCTGAGGCTTTGGCTCAATAGGGTTCAGCAAAGGGGGCACAGGTGAGTAGCGGGTAAAAACAGGAAAGGGTTTTTGAAATTAGAAACATACATTAGTTTTCTATAACCAAAAAGATACCAAATGACAATGAATTAAATAAAATAATGATGCAGGCTCAGGTGACATTTTGTAACTACATGATGCAAGAACTGGTGGATTCCATTGTGGATGCTGGTGACCACACCTACAGCAAGTGTCGGCAGCTCGAGGAACACAGGCTCAAAGTGGAAGACATGGAATCTGAACTAGTGGTGTTCTGCAGGGGCTGACACTGGGTTGTTTCTTTTCACACTTTATGTCAATGATTTGGAAGACAGGATTAATGGGCTTTGTGCCCAAGTTTGTGGATTGAGCAAAAACAGTGATGAAGATACAGATTGTGCAGAAGAACTCGGACAGATTAGGAGAATGGGCAAAGAAGTGGTAGATGGAATACAGTGTAGGAAGTGTACGGTCATGCACTTTGTAGAAGAAGTTATTTTCTAAACAGGGAGCAAATTCATAAATCAAAGTTGCAGAGGGACTTGGGAATCCATGTGCAGGATTACTTAAAGGTAATCTTGCAGACTGAGACCGTGGTAAAAAAAAGGCAAATGCAATTTTAGCATTCATTTCAAGAGGACTATAATATAAAAGCAAGGATGTAATGCTGAGGCTCATAAGATATTGGTCAGATTGTACTTGGAATATTGTGAGCAGTTTTAACCCCTCATCTAAGAAAGGAAGTGCTGACATTGGAGACAGTCCAGAAGAGTTTCATGGGAATGATTCAGTGAATGAAAGGGTTAACATATAAGATGCATTTGATGGTTCTGGGCATGTACACACAGGAATTTAGAAGAATGATGGGGGGTCTCTTGAAACCTATCAAATATTGAAAGTCCGAGATAAGAGTGGAGATGGAGAAGATGTTTCCAATAGTGGGTAGTCTAGGATCAGGGGCACAGGCTCAGAGTATAAGGATGTCCCATTAAAACAAGGATGAAGAGGAATTTCTTAGCCAGAGGTTGGCGAATCATTGCCACAAATGACAGTGAACGCCAAGTCATTGGGTATATTTAAATTGGAGGTTGATAGGTTCTTGAATAGAAGGGGTTTCAAAGGTTATTGGTAGAAGGCAGAAGAATAAGGTTGAGAAGGATAATTAATCAGCCAATGTTGAATGACAGAGTAAACTCGATGGACTGAATGGCCTAATTCTGCTCTTATGTGTAAATGTGTTGTGGATAGATGAAAACCAGTGGATGGATTGTACTTAGGTGTTCAGAAGAAGTTCACTAAGATGTCAAGTCAAAAGTTATTGTGGGAAAATTTTGAAAAGTTGTCTTCACTACGTTATCGTGTATTCTGAATCAGCACCTAGAACCAAACCCCTTAATTGCTTTGTTCGGTTTCTGGGGCGAGACAGATTTATGTCTGAGTCTGACCAAATGCCGAATACTATCCTTTGCCTCTCTCCTGGCTAGATGCTTGATCCTCCTTAGATGGAGAGATGTTGCCCCGCCCACTCATGCTCAATGGCTTAACAACATCATGGCCTGCTTGGACCTCGAAAAAATTCATTATTCAGTTCTTAATTCGGATCTAAAGTTCCATAAGGTCTGGGGACCTTTTATCGAGTACTTTCATAACCTTCCTCTTAACTAGGGTTTTTTTTTTCTTTTCGGTCCCTTGCTTTCAGCTCCCTTTTTTTTTCCTGGTAGTAGGCATTATTATCCTCTGTTGCTAAATGTATTCACAGTCTGGGAGTTTGATTGTCCTGATTTATACTCTCTATATTGTGTTGTGGTTGGTCTGGAGTTGTTTTTTTTGTGTTGTGGGGCTTGGGGAGGAGACTAAGTTTACTTGTCTTCAATTTAGGTGCTTTTTTGTCAAATTCTCTTCCTTTGTAGCATATTGTCATTGTATGCTTAATTTTGCACTGTATTAATGTTCCTCATTGGGATTTGGGGTTTTTAATTTGTAAAATGTATAGAAAAACTAATAAAAAAATGTTTTAAAAAAGTTATTGTGGGAAATGAGTTTACATATTACCATTACAGACTGGTTGGTCAAGATGAAATGGACAACAGACATAAATATGTCTTTTTTGATTGTCAAAATGAAATGAGG
This sequence comes from Hemitrygon akajei, assembly GCF_048418815.1. Lineage (NCBI taxonomy): Eukaryota > Metazoa > Chordata > Chondrichthyes > Myliobatiformes > Dasyatidae > Hemitrygon > Hemitrygon akajei. The sequence goes on from NC_133133.1 coordinate 159,306,147, forward strand.
GATGCATTATTGGGATTGGAGCTAGGAAGTTAAATTTTTACAATTTGTATAAAATGCTTAAAGGCACTAAGGTATGGAATGTAAAAATAGGAAGATTATATTTCAAAAATACAGGGCTTCAATGAGACCACATCTGGAATATCGTGTACATGTTGGTCTGTTTATTTAAGGAAGAATGTAAATGTTTTGGAAACTGTTCAGAGAAGGTTTCCCAGACTGATATAAAAACAGAAAAGGCTGGAAACACTCTACATCCATGTAAACAGATCTATGTGCTGAATATTTCCAGCATTCTTTCCTTTTATTTTAGATTTCCAACCCCCCGCAGCTTCTTTTTGATTTTCATAACTATACCTGGAATAAATGGATCATGTGAGATAAAAGATAAGTTTGGAAGAGGAAGAGCAAAATACCCAGAAGGAACTTGACAGCATCAATGTGCTGAGGATGGAAAACATAGAACTGGGTGAAGTTAATAGCTAGGAACTTTCATTTAAGAAGAAATTGAGGGAATCTTTATTCTTTCAGAGGATTGAGTGTTTTTGGAATATCCTTCTTAAAATGATGTTAGAGGCAAAGTCTTTCAATATTTGAAGGCAAAGATTAAAAAGATTCTTGACAAGCAAGAGGTGAAAAGTTACTAGGGGTCTGTGAAAATGTGGCGTTGAGATTACAGTCAGTTCAGGTATGATCTTATCAATTGCCAGCACACTAAATTTAAAAAAAATTTAAAAATATAAAATTACAAACACACATGGAAAATCCATGAGGAACAAGTGGCCAACCTCTGCTCCTTAATTCATATGTATGCTTGTATGCAATTCAATTTTAAATTTTACAAAATTAAGAATCCTTTCAATGATTTGCTGCAGTGGGAAAGATGCCTACACAGAGAATTCAATGTCATGTGCAGCACTCAGTAAAAATTAGAAGACTGAGGCAAGTTATACAGGGCCCTCAAATGTAATGCATTTCAAAATTTTATCCTTCACATTCTAAAGTTAATATTATCACAGGTCCACAGCTATATATAAGCGTTCAGTTATTGGGAAAGAACAGACCATTTTCATTATAGTTAGCAATATAAATGTCAGAGAATCTCAATGGTCCGAATCATTAAATAACAATCCCATGTATTTAAAAACTAATCAAAAGAACCAAACAGCTCTGGCATAACTTTGGATGAAAAATTCATGTCATTGCAATTTTAACTTTCCTTGAGAACTTTCCAGGTAAGGAAATTGGGTAAATTGAATATGAACATTGTATATTTAAAATCCACCCACCTAACTAACTTTTCCTTCGCATTGATAGTGCAATTGTCTTGTTTTACATGCAATACTGAGCAAAAGTCTTAGGCATATAGCTAGAGTGCCTAAGACTTTTGCACAGTACTGTAGTAATTTTTTGTATTGCTCTGTACTGCTGCCCCACACAAAAAAATAACATATTTTAAGACATATGTGAATAAAAAAGAAAACTGATTCTGATCTGCATCTTTTTTGCAGACAGAGTGGGATGGGGGCAGGGAGAGGGAAATTACGGTTGCAAAAGGGGGAAGGGAGAAGGGAGGGAGTGGGAAGCACCAGATACATTCTGTAATGATCACTAAAACAATTGCTCTCTGCTCCACATTGATAAACACACTGCTGTGCAAAAGTCTTGGGCACCCTGACTAATACGGATGCGATTTTGATAACAACACACACAAAATGCTGGTGGAACACAGCAGGCCAGGCAGCATCTATAAGGAGAAGCACTGTCGACGTTTCAGGCCCTGAAACGTCGACAGTGCTTCTCCTTATAGATGCTGCCTGGCCTGCTGTGTTCCACCAGCATTTTGTGTGTGTTGTTTGAATTTCCAGCATCTGCAGATTTCCTCCTGTTTGCGATTTTGATACCAATGTTTTAGAGAGGTTTGGATAGATACATGGATGTGTGGGGTATGGAGAGCTATGGTCTGGGTCCTAGTTGACAGGACTAGGTAGTCAAAATAGTTCAGTGTGGACTAGACGGACCAAAGGGCCTGCTTCTGTGATGTAGTTTTCTGTGGCTCTATGTGATGGGCAATAAATGGCTGCCACATCTCTAGTATAAGCTGGTAAGGAAGGCGGGCTCTGTCGTGGGCAAAGTACTGGAGAGTATAACATCGGTAGCAGAGCATAGGGCGCTGAGTAGGCTATGGTCAATTATGGAAAACCCTGAACATCCTCTACATAGCACCATCCAGAGACAGAGAAGCAGTTTCAGCGACAGGTTGCTATCGATGCAATGCTCCTCAGACAGGATGAAGAGATCAATACTCCCCAATGCCATTCGGCTTTACAATTCAAACGCCAGGAGTAAGATATGTTAAAGTGCCGGTGTTAGGACTCAATGTATTTAAGTAAACTACTTAAGAACTTTTTAAAAGCTATTATTAATGCTTTTTGAGAGGGTGATTTTAGATGCATATCATATTTTTACTGAGTTAAGTATTGTATGTAATTAGTTTTGCTACAATAAGTGTATGGGACATTGGAAAAAATGTTGAATTTCCCCATGGGGATGAATAAAGTATCTATCTATCTATCTAAATTGTTAGTAAAAAGGCTGCCCTCAGCAATCACTTGTGCAGAGTCATGTATGATACACAATCATCTTTTTGATATGTTACCATTGTATGACTTGGACAATTTTCAAGGCAGTTATGATACAACCATATTGGTGTGAAGCCTTAAATAAGTCAGACTTAATGAGCACAGCAGATTTCCATTCATAAAATGAAGTCAATGTGTTTGGCAATTTCTTGTTCATTTCTACTGCATCTTTTTAATATCTCGACTTAAATTCCTAGATATCATGAAGAATTTAAACTCATGACATAGATTGCTAATCAAAAGTTCTGGATTGCTAATTCAGTTAAATAGCTAATTTCTCAGTTACCAACTAGTTGCTTATATATTTAAGAAGACAGTTATACATCAGAATAATAAGCAACATTTATTCAATCACAACACCTTTGGTGTTTACTGCTAGCAACCAGTCACACGGATGCATTAACAGTGTGCTAATCAATAGTGAATTATTGCAATTTAAAGAGCAGCATGAATCAGGGAGAACTTTACACTTTGAGTACAGTACTGCATTACATATACTGTATAGCTTCTAAACTAAGCTAGACTGTGAATATAGAAGCCATCAAAAATTACTGCACAACAAAATATTCAACTGTAAAATGTAGTTTCCTTATAATATATCATGTTCTGCAGCAATTTGTTCACATTGTAGTTAAACTTACAGAAACTAATCATAGAACCATACAGGCCCTTCAGTCCATGATGTTGTGCTAGCCTTTTAACCTACTCTAAAATCAATCTAACCATTTCCTCCCACATAGCCCTCCATTTTTCTTTCATCCATGTGGATAGCTAGGTACCTCTTAAATGTGGCTAATGTATCTGCCTCTAGCACCAGTCCGGCAGCATGCTCCACACAGCTACCACTTTCTACGTACAAAACATACCTCTGACACCCCTTCCCCATCGTTATTGTTCCACTCTGTGCCTTGTGGCACATCGGGTGGCAACCTCATCGCTTCTTTAGCATTTGTCTGTCTGTTTTACGAGGCTGAGTTGCCAGCACGACACTCAATCCAGCACAGATGGAAATCGTGCAAAGAGCTGGCCGGATTCGAACCTGGGACCACTTACCTCAAAGTCCGGTGTGGATGCCACTACACCCCTCTCCCCCTCCTGAAAACTTTCCTCAAATTACATTAAAATTATGCTCTCGTATATTAGCCATTTCTGCCCTGATAGAAAGTCTCTGGCTGTCCACACAATCTATTTCCTCATATCACCTTGTACACCTCTATCAAGCCACCTCTCATCCTCCTTCACTCCAAAAGGAAAAGCTCATTCAACCTTTCCTCATGAGAATTTCTCTTCAGTCAGGGCAACATGCTGGGAAATCTTTGCAGCACACTTTCTAAAGCTTCCACATCCTTCCCATAATGAGGTGCCAGAACTCAACACAATACTCCAAGTGTGATCCAACCAGAGTTTTACTTCACGGCTCCTGAACTCAATTTCCTGATTAATGAAGGCCAATACGCCACATGCCATCTTAACAACCCTATCAACTTGCTCAGTAACTTTGAATATCCTCAAATGAAAAATATTCTCAATCACCTGAATGGATGAACTAGAGCTGCAACAACTTTCACAGAATCACTGATATGTCCATTTCTAGATCTGATAAATATTTGACACACCACTCCTCGAATTCTTAACTAATGGCTGCAATAGTTTTTGCTAAATTGAATTTAACGATTATTTTATCCAAAAAAACAAAAGTATTAAAGCAGCAAAGTTTGGCAGAAACAGTAATAAATTCAATATATATCACAAAATGCCAAGTAAATTTTATTATCAAAGTACATATATGTCACCATATGCAACTCTGAAATTCATATTCTTGTGGGCACACTCAGCAATTCTATAACAGGATCAATCCTGTGCAAATGCAAATATAAATAAATAGCAATAAATTACAAGTACATGAGATAATGAGAGAGTCCTTAAAGTGAGATCGTTGGTTGTGGGAACACCTCAGTGGATGGGCAAGTGAGTGTAGTTATCCCCTTTTGTTCAAGAGCCTGATGGCATTATCTACAAAGCTAATTAAAATTATACTTAAATACACATAAAATAAATAAGCATGTATGTTAAGAATGTAAGTCCTGCACATCAATTCAAACATAAATATTCTTGGGTTGTAAAGAAGAGATCTCCAATATCTAAGTAATATCATTAGAATTTTACTAGTCAAGTAAATTTCAGCACATTAATATTATTTAATCACTTGAAAATTGACAGCTACATACACAGTAAGCACATGCCATCGCTGTCAATTCAAATGATGATCCCTTGCAACTATATGGTTTTGTGTTTTATCTGACAGGAGCTTCCTCAAAACAGAAAAAAAAATTAACTTGTCAGTAAATGCATTTCAGCTAAGTAGTTTACAGTGCCCAAAATTAATGGCAAGCGGGCCTAATCTGCATTTAACAGGGATGACAGAAAGAATTAAGGTAGCAGGGAGACTGGATAAAAGGTGCACACAATCATGGTTGTTTAAGGCTAGAGGAAGCTGTCCCCATCATTAGGTAGTTAGAAAACTTTAATCAAAGGAACATACAGCACAGGAATGGACTCTTTCATCTCACCTTGTCAATGCCAACCATGCTAACCTCAGCTGCAGCTTTATGTATGTATTCCTTTATACCTGTCTTCATCAAGTACCTGTTTAACAGTATAAATACATCTGTCTCCACCACCAATCTGGTAACTCATTCCAAAGTTTCCACCATATCTCGGCAGACAAACATATCTTTCAGATTGCTTTTAAACTCCCCCCCTCTCCCCACCTTAAACCTAAGCCCACTTGTTCTCGACTCCCTGCCTTGGAAAAAGATTTTGGCTATCCATCCTGTCTATAAACCTCTATAAGGTCAACCCTCACCTTCCTACATTCCAATGAAAATAAACTCAGCCAATCTACAGTCCTGCATTCCAGAAAACATCCCGGTGAACTTCTCTGCTTTCTCTCTGTTGCCACCATATCATTCCAAAACTAACGCAGTCTAACTAATGTTTCGTGCAACTGCAACATGACATCTAATCTCAATGTCTCCACCTACGAAGGCAAGCATACTAAATGCCCTTTTCATTATCTAATCCACCAATGTTGCCACTTTCAGGGATCGGCAGACGTACTCCAAGGACTTCCTGCACATTAATGCTCCTAAGGTCCCTGTGATCCACTCTATAGGTTGTACCAGAACCTGACCTTCCAAAATTCAAGCAGTACACTGTGTTGCTTGGATTTCTAGCATCTTTGGATTTTCTCTTGTTTGTGTCTTCCAAAATTCATTAGCTTAAACTCATCCCACTTAAATTCTATCTGCCACCACTCTGTTTTGCTTTCCAGCTGAACCATGTCCTGTAGTATTAACATTCTTTACTAAATGCAACTCCCCAATTTTTGTGTTACTTGCAAACGTGACCACCTATATTATCATTCAAATCATTAATATATATTACAAAAGATCTCAGCACCAATCCTCATCATTTGGAGAAACGCTCATCTACCACTACCTTCTATCACCAAACTAATTTTGGATCCAGTTTGCCAATATGCATCAGGTAGCTTTTGGCTTAATTTTCTGAACTTACCATGTGGGACCTTGTCAAAAACTTTATTAAAACCAAAACCACATCTTCTAATCTGCCTTCACTTTTCTTAGTTACCTCCTTAAAAAAACTCAAGATCTAAACTGACATGATTTGCCCTGCACAAAGTCAACTGATTCCCCCTAATCAATCCCTACCTTTCGAAATATACATCTTGACGCAAGTATCGCTGGCCTGTAGTTTTCAGGCTTATCCACACTGCAAGGGGCATGAGAGTCCGTTATTCCAAGCATGCAAGGAGGATGCAAGGAAAATGGAGACAGCAGTTATGATTTGGAATTCAATGACTGTAAGCTTTCAAACAGAAGAACCTACATTTAATCGTGTCAAACTCATGAAATAAGGATTCAGCAGAGACAATGTCAGCTGTGGATTTTATGTTGAGACTATATGAAGGATGGCCCAGATCTCTGACATTCACTTTAAGGCTGCTTTGACTCAATTAAGGATTTCAAAGCGGTAACAGAAAGAAATAATTTTCAGGTTTAGGCTAAATCCCAGAACATGGACTTGATGGGTTGATTGGGCCTTGCCTGTTCCATACAATTCTGTGCCATCCCTTTCTCTTTTTGCATCATTCCTAAGGGCATTTAATAACTACAGAAACAATTCATATTTAATTTGTGAGAATAACTTCGATATTTGTGGGATATAAACTATATTCTGTAAAACTTTAATATAACAAAAATCAACAACTTCACGATCCCACTGACCCATTAGTGATCTTCCCTGTACTTCACTGCCACCTGCTGAAACAGTCTACCAGAACGGACTTCTACTTCCAGACGTGTTTCATATTACTTATACAGATGCATTACACAAGTTTAACCCTAAAATTAGAATAGAGGTCAACAAAGAAACACAGGAGAAATTAAGTTAGAAGGTGTCAAAATCATGACCAAATGTTTCAGCAACTAGAAACATCCAGAAATAAGCTGGGAAAGATGTAAAGCAGTCAAGAATAGATTCTTCATTGAGACTGTGTACTATTGCCTCGTTCTCTGACATTTAGTCAGAGAACACTTGACCAAAATATAGGATTACAACGTCAGGGTACTGATCACAAGTTCAAGATACAAGATAAAGCTTGCTGTCAAGTGCTTGCAAGTGTACGGAACATAAAACGGAAAACACACATTATAGATGAAGATCGAGAAACTCTTCAGATATGCTAGTTGAATCCAAATGGGAACATTCTTCATAGCTCAACTGTAAAAAGCAGGGCGTTCAATCATGTGAAATGCAGCAGAATAAGAATAAATATAACACACTATGACCACATATATATGCTTTTTGCATGTGACTGTGGGTGTACTCGCTATTATGAATGTGCTGTGTTTGTTTTGCACCTTGGCCCCAGAGGAATGCGGTTTTGTTCGGCTGTATTCATGTATCATTGAATGATAATTAAACCGGAATTTGAATTTGATTTGAGGGTGTGATTTAGGGAAAAGTTTTGAAAAAATGATCTAAAATTAGATGTTCATGTAAACATACCTTTACATTCTCTGGCACAATTCATCTTAAAGTAATTTTATATTCTTAACAAATTATTTGTAGACATTGCTATTGGATAAAATCTTTCAAGTCCAAAGCTGTATTCTTCTCCCCTATCAGGCTTTCCTTTTCAACTTGACACTATCTGAACCTGGTTTGTTGTAGTAACAGAGTTTTAGACAAAAGGTAATCTCTAAGATTATGGGGACCACGCAGGAAGTGAAATTAAGACCAAGATGTTATCAAATGGTTGAGAAGGCTCAAGGGGCTTTATGCCCCATTCTTTCTGTTTCTTCTGTGGTTTTCTAATGTAATAATATTGTTTATATATCACAACTTGCTAAATGGAAATTGTCTATGTAACAAGAAAGTAACATAATTTCAAGATGTCTGATTTCCACAAGATTTTATGCCAAAAGAATGCTGACACCAATGTGAAGCAGCTTTCAAAAATATGTACAATAGAGAAATAATCAGAATCAGAATCAATATCACTGGCATATGTTGTGAAATTTGTTGTCTTTGAGGCAGCAGCACAACGGAATACATAATAAAGAGAAAAAGACAGCGGGTTGCAGTAAGCATACAGTATATATTAAAACATTGAATTAAATTAGTGCAAAGATTTTAAAAAAAGTAGTGAGGTAGTGTTCATGGGTTCAACATCCATTCAGAAATTAGATGGCAGAGGGGAAGAAGCTGTTCCGGAATTGTTGAGTGTGTGCCTTCAGGCTCCTGTACCTCCTTCCTGATGGTAGCAATCAGAACAGGGCATGTCCTGGGTGATGGGGGTCCTTAACGATGGATGTTGCCTTTTTGAGGCATCATTGCTTGAAGACGCTTTGTAATTAAAAAGATTATACTAATATTGCACCCTTCCACAAAGAAAGATATTGTATTTCACACAATCAAATAGATAGATAGAAATTATTTCATGGAATGAGACCTGAACTATTTTAACTTGAGATTATTATTAAACTGTTTAGTATTTCCATCATATCAGAAGCATAGCATTCATTTAGCAATGTTTTCCCAAAATTACTTAGCTAAACAGAGCTTTGCTGCACATGGGCAAGGTCCTGAAAACAATAGAAAAGTGAGCATCCTCTTTCTCTTAGTAGTAGTTGAGAAAAGAATGTCAGTTAAGGCATGAGATTATATCAATTCTGTGACCTCATTAAAACTCCAATAATCCGGTAACCACATTTTTGTAAATTCTGACTGTTCTGCACCTGGTTCATACTTTAGTACATTATTTTAATATATCAAGTCCTCATTATCTACAAACTTTGAAGTTGACGTCATTTTACTTGGTGTGCAGCCAGAGCTAGGAATGTAGATAGATTTGAGGCTTGAGGAGGGCTACAGAATGGAGGCCAGTTACATGGTTGAAGCCAGGGCATGGGCCAAGGTCAGAAATGGTTGTATGCTTCATTTTGTCTCAGAAGTTGAAGTATGCAAACTGGGAATTACATACGGAAGCTCAACACATTCTATATCCTGCAATAGCAGTTAAACTCCAGGGATTTTTTCATTTCTTTAAATTTACTGGGAACCCTGGAAAAGTTATACCACTGTGCAACGTGTTGAAACATATATGAAATAAAAGCATTTTGCAATAAATCCATTTGTTTAGAAAGTCTGTTAAGAACTACTGGAGTTCCAGAAAAACCAGATTGTTGGTGTTTTACTGTATTTATTTCACATACAACTTTAATCATATTATGAGAAATTCATGAGAAGTCAACCAAATCACAGGAGTACACAGAAAATTTACAAAGGATGTTGCCAGGACTTGAGGACCTGAGTTATAGGGAAAAGTTGAATAGGTTGGCAGTCAAGATTTCTGAGGATCTAACCTGGTCCCAACATATTGATGCACTTATGCAAGACAACGGCTATACTTTGTTAGGAGTTTGAAGAGATTTGGTATGTCAACAAATACTCTCAAAAACTCTACAAATAATCTACATGGAGAGCATTCTGACAGGCTGCATCACAATCTGGTATGGGTGGGGGGACTACTGCACAGGACTGAAAGAAGCTTCAGAGGGTTGTAAATATAGTCAGCTCCATCTTGGGTACTAGCTTACAAAGTACCCAGGACATCTTCAAGGAGCGCTGTCTCAGAAAGGCAGTGTCCATTATTAAAGACCACCAGAACCTTTTCTCTCCTTGGACACTACCTCACTTTAAAAAAAAATATATATAGTATTTCTGTTAAATGCACAATTTTAATCTATTCAATATAAGACCATAAGATATAGGAGCAGAAGTAGGCCATTCGGCCCATTGAGTCTACTCCACCATTCAATCATGGGCTGATCCAATTCTTCCAGTCATCCCCACTCCCCTGCTTTCACCCCATACCCTTTGATGCCTTGGCTAATCAAGAACCTATCTCTGACTTAAATGCACCCAATGACTTGGCCTCCACAGCCACTCGTGACAACAAATTCCACAGATTTACCACCGTCTGACTATAGTAGTTTCTCATCTCAGTTCTAAAAGGATATCCCTTAGTCGTGCCTTCTTGTCCTAGAATCCCCCACCATGGGAAATAACCTTGCCATATCTAATTTGTTCAGGCCAGGCTTATAACATTCCAAATGTTTCTATGAGATCCCTCCTCATTCTCCTGAACTCCAGGGAATACAGCCTAAGAGCTGCCAGACATTCCTCAAACAGTAACCCTTTCATTCCTGGAATCATTGTCGTGAATCTTCTCTGAACCCTCTCCAATGTCAGTATATCCTTTCTAAAATAAGGAACCCAAAACTGCCCACAATACTCCAAGTGTGGTCTCATGAGTGCTTTACAGAGTCTCAACATCATATCCCTGCTCTTATATTCTATACCTCTAGAAATGAATGCCAACATTGCTTTTCTTTCTTTTTAAATCTTTTTATTAATTTTAAGAAAAACATAGATGAAATATGAATACAAAGCGTTTGAGTACATAATTAATAGTTTAAATAGACAATCAGATATATAATAATCAATATATAAGGCCTCCCAAACTCATAGTATTTATGTAAAAGAAACCGAAAAAGAGAAAAAAAACCCAAAAAAGAGAAAAAAAAACTAACCAACATGGGCCATTATATAATGTTAAATACATACAGTAGTGCCAATAACTCCAAACCTCCATCCAAATAATTAAGGATAATAAAAGTAAGGTTTAGGATAAGACCATTTAACTCATAAGAAAATGTTGAATAAATGGTCTCCAAGTTTCTTCAAATTTAACTGAAGAATCAAAAAACACGCTTCTAATTTTTTCTAAACTCAAACAAGAGATAGTTTGAGAAAACCACTGAAATACAGTTGGAGGGTTAATTTCTTTCCAATTCAGTAAAATAGATCTTCTAGCCATTAATGTAACAAATGCAATCATTCGTTGAGATGAAGCGGATAGACGATTATTATCTATCATTGGTAAACCGAAAATTGCAGTAAAATGATGCGGTTGGAAATTGATATTTAAAACTCTTGAAATAATATTAAAAATATCTTTCCAATAATTTTGTAAACAAGGACAAGACCAGAACATATGAGTCAATGAAGCAACATCAGAATGACATCTGTCACAGGTTGAATTAACATGAGAATAAAATCGAGCAAGTTTATCTTTAGACATGTGAGCTCTATGTACAACCTTAAATTGTATTAGGGCATGTTTAGCACAAATAGAGGACAAATTTACCAATGATAAAATTTTTTCCCATTGCTCAGTGGATATAAGACAATGCAATTCTTCTTGCCATTCCTTCTTAATTTTTTCTGATACATCTGGCTGTACACTCATAATCATATTACAAATGATAGCTACTAAACCCTTTTGACAAGGATTGAGGGCTAAAATTCTTTCTGTAATGTCCAATGGACATTCTTTTGAAAAAGACTCTAATTCATTATACAAGAAATTTCTGACTTGCAAATATCTAAAAAAATGGGTTTTAGGTAAATTATATTTATTAGATAGCTGTTCAAAGGACAAAATGTTATCATCCAAAAACAGATCACAAAAACATGTTATACCTTTTGTTTTCCATAAAAGAAAAGCTTGATCTATAGATGAAGGCCGAAAGAAGTAGTTAGATATTATAAGACATGACAGCATAAACTTATTCAAGCCAAAAAATTTACGAAATTGAAACCAAATTCGTAATGTATATTTGACTATGGGATTAGTTATCTGTTTATTCATTTTGAATAAAGAAAAAGGAAGCGAAGATCCTAAGATTGAAATCAGTGAAAAATCTTGCACAGATTTACATTCCAAATTTACCCATTGTGGGCAAGCAGCTATAGTCGATTCTTGTGTCCAGAATATTAAATACCGTATATTAACTGCCCAATAGTAAAATCTTAAGTTTGGTAGAGCCAAGCCGCCCACCTTCTTAGGCTTCTGTAAATATTTTTTGCCTAGTCTAGGATTTTTGTTCTGCCACAAATAAGAAGATATTTTAGAGTCAACAGTATCAAAAAAAGATTTAGGAATAAAAATTGGTAATGCTTGAAATAAATATAAAAATTTAGGTAGTATCATCATCTTAATAGCATTAACTCTGCCTACCAATGACAAAGATAGTGGAGACCACCTAATAGCAAGTTGCTTAATTTGGTCAATTAAAGGTAGAAAATTAATTTTAAATAAATCTTTATGTTTTTTTAGTAATTTTAATACCTAAATAAGTAAAATAATCTGTAACAATTTTATATGGTAAATGTTTATAAATTGGAACATGCATATTTAATGGAAATAGTTCACTCTTATTAAAATTCAATTTATAACCAGAAAAGTTACTAAATTGAGCGAGCAAAGAAGAAATAGCAGGAATAGATCTTTCAGGGTCAGATATATATAATAACAAATCATCCGCATATAATGATACCTTATACGTCGTCTCCCCACGGGTAATACCCAGAATATTAGGTGATTCACGAATAGCTATAGCCAAAGGTTCTAAAGCAATGTCAAATAGTAAAGGACTTAAAGGACAACCTTGCCTTGTACCACGAAATAGCTGAAAAAAAAGGGGATCTTTGATTATTGGTAAAAACCGAAGCTAAGGGTTTATGGTATACCAACATTGCATTTGCCTTCTTCACAACTGACTCGACCTAGTGGTTAACTTTTAGGGTATCCTGCACAAGGACTCCCAATTCCCTTTGCATCTCTGCATTTTGAATTCTCTCCCCATCTAAATAATAGTCTGCCAGTTTATTTCTTCTACCAAACACTTTCCAACATTGTACTTCATTTGCCACTTCTTTGCCCATTCCCCTAAACTATCTCAGGCTCTCTGTTTCCTCAACACTACCCGCTCCTCCACCTGTCTTTGTATCATCAGCAAATTTAGCCACAAAATCCATTAATACCGTAGACCAAATCATTGACATACATCGTAAAAAGCAGCGGTCCCAACACCGACCACTGCGGAAGTCCACTGGTAACCAGCAGCCAGCCAGAATAGGATCCCTTTATTCCCACTCTTTGTGTTCTGCCGACCAGCCAATGCTCCACCCATGCTAGTAACTTCCCCGTAATTCCATGGGCTCTTATCTTGCTAAGCAGCCTCATGTGTGGTACCTTGTCAAAAAGTCTTCTGAAAATCCAAGTACACACACACACACGTATACTGTATAAAGTATATCGAGTAAGATGTATTATTTTTACTATTATTATTTTATTATTTTTTCTTCTATATTAAGTATTGCATTGAACTGCTGCTGCTAAGTTAACAAATTTCACATCACATGCTGGTGACAATAAAGCTGATTCTGAGTTTTTCCTTCCAGTGTAGGAAAATGATGGGAGATTTGATAGTTATACAATACTATGAGGGGGATTGTTCATTCATTATGTGTCATGTCATATGACGTAGACAATCATGGTTTTTCCATGTCCACGATAGTTGTTGGCAATTTTTTCTACAGATGTGGCTTGCCATTGCCTTTTTCTGGCCGGGGTCTTTACAAGTAACCCCAGCCATTATCAACACTCTTCAGAGATTGTCTGCCTGGCATCAGTGGCTGCATAACCAGGACTTGTGACATCCAGCTGCTGCTCCCACGGTTTTGCGTGGCCCTGATTTGGTGGGGGGGGGGGGTGTAATGTAGCAAGCGGGAGCTATACTTGGTCTAAGGGGTGATCCGCAGGCTAGTAGAGGCAGAAGTGCCTTACACCCTGTTCGGTCAAGATTAATTTTCACCCAATGAGGGGGCATAGACAGGATAAACGTAAACAGGCTTTTTCCAACAAGGTTGGGTGAGACAAGAACCTGAAGTCATAGGTTAAGGGTGAAAGGTGAAAAACTTGAAGGGAAACTTCCTCACTCAAGAGGGTGGTGAGTGTGTGGATCGACTGGCCAGTAGTGGTGGATGTGGGTCTGATTGCCACATTTGAGCAAAGCTTGGATAAGCACATAGATTAGAGGGCAATGGTTCAGGTGTGCTCAACAGGAAGAAGGCAGAATAACAATCCAGCATAGACTAGGTGGGCCAAAGAGCCTGGTTCAGTACCACAGTGCATAAGACTCATCTTCAGATGTTGTTATTCTTATTGTACATTGTGTGTTACAAATCTGATACTTTGCTTGTTTCTACATATTTTGCTTGGAGAAAGGTGTTGAAAATTTTTCATTCCTTTTATTATTTTTTAGTTGAGCAAGGACAAGTTTGATCAGAGCATTTTCAAATGTTTCTCCCATCTCAAATTCCAGACACTATCGAGAAATAACCTTGACTAAGCTATTAATACTCCGCAGTATCCCAAGTTTATGAACCCTTCGCTCCATTTGGATTATTATATGCTTAGATTTGTAGTCTTATTTCACACATCCCACTGCATTCTTTTCGGGGGAATGCTGATAAATTAGGGGAGGGGTGCGCATCTGTTCTTCCCCCCACCCCCACCAAGAGTGGGGGTCTCACCTCCTTTCTCTCCCAAGGGTGATGTTGTGTCTCCCCTCTCCCCGGGGAGTTGAGGGCTCCCTCATCACTGAGGGTGGCCTCAATATCTCCCAACGATAGTGTTGGGGGTCCGCTCACTCTCTGACCGGTCTCCCTCTTCCCCGCGTGTTCGAGAACCTTCCCTGCCGTCATCTCACCGTTATGATCTTGTCCTCGAGGCCGTCACAGTCCATGTACCCGTCCTCATCCGAATCCAACAACTCGGCGCCGGCAGGCACACATCGAACACACGCCATTATGGCTCCAACTCCGACAACGACAACGCCCCTCTGAACCTGCGGCTCCTCCTCCAACCGGACCCGCCCTCAAACTCCTCCTCCTCCTCCTCCAGAAGGAGACCCTTCCCCCTTCTCCTTCCCACAACGCCTACCTCCCTTCTCTCGCCCCCTCCCCCTCTTCTCCCCTCCCCTCTCCTTCCCCTTCTCATCCCCTCCCTCCCCCTCTCATCCCCTCCCTCCCCCTCTCATCCCCTCCCTCCCCCTCTCATCCCCTTCCTCCCCCTCTCATCCCCTTCCTCCCCCTCTCATCCCCTTCCTCCTCCTCCCTCCCCCTCTCAACCCCTTCCTCCCCCTCTCATCCCCTTCCTCCTCCTCCCTCCCCCTCTCAACCCCTTCCTCCCCCCTCTCATCCCCTTCCTCCTCCTCCCTCCCCCTCTCAACCCCTCCCTCCCCCTCTCATCCCCTTCCTCCTCCTCCCTCCCCCTCTCATCCCCTTCCTCCCCCTCCCTCCCCTCCTCCATCTTCCTCCCCCCACCTAGATGGTGTGACTCCCTGATGATGAATGCTTCTTTCCTGTGGCATCACTCCGTTTAGAAATACTCAATGGTGGGGAGGGCTTTACCTGTATCCATTACTTTTTGTAGGATTTTCCATTGAAGGGCATTGGTGTTTCAATACCAGGATGATATGCATCCTCAATCAATATACTCTCCACCACACATCTTTAGAAGTTTGTCATAGTTTTAGATATCATGCTGAATTTTTGCAAACTCATAAGGAAGTAGAGGTGCTGCCATGCTTTCTTTGTAATTGTGCTTGCGTGCTGGGCCCAGGACAGGTCTTCTGAAATGTTAACACCAAGGAATTTAAAGTTGTTGACCCTCTCCACCTCTGATCCTCCGATGAGGACTGGCTCATGGACTTCTGGATTCCTCTTCTTGAAGTCAATAATCAGCTGTTTGGTGTTGCTGACATTGAGTAAGAGGGCATTAGAGGCAAGGTGCAATTAAAACAGAAAGCAACAAATACTGGACTGAAAGTGTTGTATTTGAATGCACACAGCATAAGAAATAAAATGGATGATCTTGAAACTCAGCAAATCCCCTACTGCCTTGTTTGATATTATTGCAGATGAAGATATAACTTTAAATACTTCTAACCTACAGGTTTTAGTTTTTACCTCTCTTTTAGCAAGGAGAGCAATCTTGCTTGAATAGAAGGAGTCTACCCCTCCTACACATCTTCAATGGCTACGTAATATTATGTCTTATTTAAATTTAGAAAAGATCCGCTGCTTAGTCTTAAATTCGAAACAATCTTTTTATGATATCTGGAGACCTTTCCTAAATTACTTTTCCAATTTATAAAGTTTAACAGTGCACAGACTTTTATGTGTATTTTTATCTTCTCTTCTTAAGCGAATATGTTTTCTTTTCTAATTTATCCATTATCATCCATCAGCTTTTTTCTTTGGTAGTTGGTAGGGGGTTGACTTTTTTTATATAAAAATTTTTTTTTATGATGTATGACCTATCTTTAAATTTTTGATTACAGAGTGGTATACCTTTATGTGTTATGCTATAACATTTTGATCAATTTTATCACAATATATGAATGTACACAAGTTATGTTGAGATGTATCTATGTGTTGCACTCTGTAAATCTTGTTTGTTTTTCTTCTGAATAAAAATATTGTAAAAAGAAAGATCTTGAAACTCAGCTACAGATCAGCAAGTATGAGGTCGTGGCCATCTTTGAAACTTGGCTAAAGGATGGCTGCCATTGCGAGTTGATTGTCCAAGGATATTGTGGTGAACTACATATACCTGTCTGGACTGCTCCTGTGGCTCCTCCCACAGACCCCTGCTGACTGCTCCTGTGGCTCCTCCCACAGACCCCTGTATAAAGGCGATTGAGGCCTGAGCCCGGCCTCATTCTCCAGGATGTAGTGTTGTTCATTCTTCCAGTCAATAAAAGCCAATATCTCGTTTCTTACATCTCAGAGTGAGTTATTGATGGTGCATCAGATATGTGGTGTGTTGGAAAGATAGATTAGTTGGTAGAGGGGGTGGTGTGGCCCTGTATATGAGAAATAATGTTAAATCATTGGAGAGGGTTCAGAGAAGATTCATGAGAATGATTCCAAGAAAGAAGGGGTTACCATATGAGGAACGTCTCACAGCTCTTTCTGCATGTTAAAAGGCCTGAACAGATTGCAAAGTTAGGACAAGAGGGTAAGACTTCAGGATTGAAGGACGTCCATTTCGAACAAAGATGCAGAGAGGTTACTTTAGTTCGAGGGTGGTAAATCTGTGGAATTTGTTGCCATGAGTGGCTGTGAAGGCTCAAGTCTTTGGGTGAATTTAAGACAGAGATAGATAGATTCTTGATTAGCCAGGGCATCAAAAGGTATGGGGAGAAGGCAGAGGAGTGGGGGTTACTGGAAGAATTGGATCAGCCCATGATTGAATGGTGGAGCAGACTCGATGGGCTGAATGGCTTATATCAGATTTTCAATCAATCTCAGACTGCCGAAATGAGAGATTATAGATCTCAGTGATGACTCCAGCCAGTTGATCAGCATAGGTCTTTAGTACTCAGCCAAGTACCTGATCTGGGCCGGATGCTTTCTAGAGTCCACCCTGCTGAAGGATGCCTTCACATCTGTCTCAGAGACTGAAATTGTAGGGGACTGTCAGAGTTTGTGATGGTTCCTGTATATTTTTATGGTCAAAGCAAGCATAAAAGGTTTTCATTGAAGCAAGACTATGGTTGCACATCTGAAGCCCCGGTCTCGTTCCTGCTGGCATTGTGTATGCAAGAGATATATAATTGTGCCATCAAGTTCAAGTTGTGAAGTATGCTTGCGGAGTTTGTGTCCTTACCTACCACCCCATCAGCCTCTGCAAATTCTGCCATCTCCAAGGGACCCTATTACTAAACATATCTTTACCTCAATCCCCTCCACTTTCCACAGGGATCAGTCCCTCTGTGATGACTTTATCCATTCGTCCCTACCCACTAATCTCCCTCCAGGCACTAATCCATGCAAGTGGCCCAAGTGCTATGTCTGCCCATACACCTGTTCCCTCATCTCCATTCAGGGCTCAAACTGTCCTTCCAGATGAGGCAACACTTTGGAGACATACCCGATCTTCTCAAATTCCTAATGAAATATAATGGCTGTTGTGGCTTCTTTGTAGCTGCATTGATATGTTGGGTCCAGGTTAGAGACAGGACTATAAGATAAAGGGAAGGAGGAGGGGACCCAGGGGTAAGTAATAGTCAGGTGAGAAGTAAAAAGTCAAGAGTGGGGAATAGATTGGGGCAGGCAATTTTTGTTCACTGGAATCAATATTCATGCTACCTGGTTGGAGGGTATCCAGACAGAAGGTGTTGCTTCTCCACCCTGAGGGTGGCCTCATCTTGGCACAAGAGGAGGCCATGGACCAACACGTCAGAATGGGAATGGGAATTAAAATGTTTGGCCACTGGAAAGTCCAACTTATGGCAGCTGGTGCACTAATGCTCAGTGAAGTGGTTCCCCAATTTATGATGGGTCATACTGATGTAGAGGAGGCTGCATCTGGAGCACCAGACACAATAGGCAACCCTAGCAGATTCTCGGGTGAAGTGTTGCCTCACCTGGAAGGACTATTTGGGGCCATGAATGGAGGTGAGGGAGCAGGTGTGGCACTCAGGCCACTTACATGGATAAGTGCCTGGAGGGAGATTAGTGGCAAGAGACAAATGAACAAGGGAGTCATGGAGGGACTGATCCCTACAGAAAGCTGAGAGATGAAGGGTGCAGAATCACTTGTTTAGAACTTTTTTTATATAATAGTTTGAATTGTAATGGAAGTAAAATGGGTGTTGGTCATTCTTTTTCTTCAACCCACACAGTAAGGTGTGCTGTGCATGTTTTTGGTTTCTCTTCAAAGGATCAGCTGACTCGTGACATATGCTTGATCAGCGCCTCTAGCAGTTATTCAGTGAAAATAGGTCAGTTGTCCCAAAGTTCTGTTATATTTTAACTGAACACCTAAGTCAACATACATTTTGTTACCAATGTGGAGCAATAAAAGATTGATAAAGGGAATGGTGTTTAATTTCATTTAAAATTTGCTTGGAATCTGTCAACATCTACCGGTATTTATAAAAAGCAACACTTGTTATCAAAGACTTAAGTAAATTTCTTTCTTTCATTTATTATTTCAACTTTTCATGTGATTTAGAAATTAGGAAAAGCATTATTGAAGTAATGAGTGACATCTTGGAAATAACATAGCCACTTATTTTGATACTGGATCTGCCACAAACCCTGCCTTTGCCAATACATCCTTTCTTCCCCCTTGGCTACTGTCCCACTCTGATCTAGTTTGTTCACATCTGATCATTTTACACAGTGGATTCCAGTTAATTGCACCATCAGTTAATCAGAGAGCCTGCTTATTTGGGAGAACTCTCAAGTATCAAAAACTAATTGAGAAAATAGCTGGGATTCCCTTTGTTTATTTGGGACACCATGCTGATTAATTGAGACAGGGGACTGATGCTGGAAAGTTTTCAACTAGTGTCAGTCAAGTGCACTTGCTTGGCCATTAGACCATGCTTAGAGTGAGCAGTTTTTAAACAGTGTCAGTTGTATGTGTTTGTGTTCAAAAAGCAGTGATTGGTGGTACTGAAAGTTGGTGAGAAATAAGTGGTAAGACAACTCAGAACTATTTTTCTCACTGCAGTTTCAAGCATTCAAGCTTGGAAAAGACAGAAATGGCTGGGAGTTAAAATGATTTAATTACTTCAGCAAGGTAGGAACAATGATGAATTTGAAGGTGTGGACAACCATCCTGAATGTAACAATGAAAATGAAGATTTGGAAGATACAATTTTTGAAAACATTGTATGAAGGCGGTCCATCATCTGCACTAGGTGCCTGCGCTGATTTTGCTCATTTGCAGTCAACGAAAAGAACAAGACAGCATATGCTGGATGAATTCTTCCATTGATAACTATTAGGAACTGTGTGTGTGTATATTTACCGGTATATAAAATTGAGGTTGATTGCCATGACAAAAAGGAAAGGAGCAGTGTTTCATTATTGCTTAGATTTTGGTCCGAATTTAAAAAAAGCATTGATGAGTTAAAAATATTCTAACCTCTCGCCTTTAGGATTATTAATGGAATATTAAAATAACCTTTGTATCTCACCCATGAAAATAATTTAAAAGTCTAGTTAACAGATATAAAATTTTGAGCTTATACATTGTTATATACATTCTAAGCATAATTTCCTGGACTTGGGAGAAAATATATTTTCATTCATTCATGTATTCAAGTCAAGTTTATTGTCCTTTAACTATATACATGTGTATAATGTATATAACCATATGATGTATATAGAAATGAGACAACACTTTTCTGAACCAGGGTATAAAGCACAGTAGTACAATACACATAACACATTACACAAAATACATGATAACTCATGAAGGTAAGAATAAAATCTACAGAGGAATCACGCATAAGTAACAAACTAAAGTGCATAAATTAAATATTGTAAGGTACAGAGCAGATTAACCAGTGACACTTCAAATACAATGCAGCAGGGACTTCAGGAGCCTAATGGGCTGAGGGAAGAAACTGTTTTCCATCCTGACTGTTGTTGTTTTCATGCCTCGGAGTCTCCTGCCTGATGGTAGAAAGTCAAAAAGGGTGCTGGATGGATGGGGGGGGGGGGGGGGATTCTTTATGATACAAAGGGCCCTGCATATGGAGCACTCCTGATAAATGCCCCTGATGGATGGTAGGGAGACCCCGATGATCCTCACAGTCATTTGTAGAGGCTTCCAGCCTGATGCTCGGCTTCTCCCATACCAGATGGAGATGCAACTTGTCAGGACCCTTTCAATGGTGCTCTTGTAAAACACAGTTAATATGGGGGAGGAGGGGAGCCTTGTTTGTCTTAACCAGAATGGAATTGGTTTATTGTCAGAGAAAAGGAATACTGTAACACTTAGTAAAAAACTTAGTGACAAAAACACTTTTTGGAGATTCTATCATCTTATAGCTCTATGTTGTTGAGAAAAGCATACCCCAAGGGGAGTGATTTTTTGATTATTGTGTAAGTACATGATTCTTATCAACAGCTTTGAAAACAATTCTGGTGCCTGGACTACTGGCAGCTAGAATTGACATCAAGCTATTAAATCATGTCCCTACTTGCACACAATTAATTATTAAGCCCAACCAAAGATCATTGAGATCAAGGCCCTGCAAGCCATAGGCACAGAACAGGAACTTTATGTTAACGCTCCAGGAAAAATCTTACAAGTAAACATAATTAGAAATTTATCAGACCTTTTTAAAATTATAGCTCATACAGTATCAAGCTTGACAATCCATTCATATAACCATATAACAATTACAGCACGGAAACAGGCCATCTCGGCTCTTCTAGTCCGTGCCAAACACTTTCTCTCACCTAGTCCCACTGACCCGCTCTCAGCCCATAGCCCTCCATTCCTTTCCTGTCCATATACCTATCCAATTTTGCTTTAAGTGACAATACCGAACCTGCCTCTACCACTTCTACTGGAAGCTCGTTCCACACAGCTACCACTCTCTGAGTAAAGAAATTCCCCCTCATGTTACCCTTAAACTTTTGCCCCCTAACTCTCAACTCATGACCTCCTGTTTGAATCTCCCCTACTCTCAATGGAAAAAGCCTATCCACGTCAACTCTATCTATCTCCCTCATAATTTTAAATACCTCTATCAAGTCCCCCCTCAACCTTCCATGCTTGAAAGAATAAAGACCTAACTTGTTCAACCTTTCTCTGTAACTTAGGTGTTGAAACCCAGGTAACATTCTAGTAAATCTTCTCTGTACTCTCTCTATTTTGTTGACATCTTTCCTATAATTCGGTGACCAGAACTGTACACAATACTCCAAATTCAGCCTTACCAATGCTTTGTACAATTTTAACATTACATCCCAACTTCTATACTCAATGCTCTGATTTATAAAGGCCAGCATACCAAAAACTTTCTTCACCACCCTATCCACATGAGATTCCACCTTCAGGGAACTATGCACCATTATTCCTAGATCACTCTGTTCTACTGCATTCTTCAATGCCCTACCATTTACCATGTATGTCCTATTTGGATTATTCCTACCAAAATGTAGCACCTCACACTTATCAGCATTAAACTCCATCTGCCATCGTTCAGCCCACTCTTCTAACTGGCCTAAATCTCTGCAAGATTTGTAAACCTACTTCATTATCCACAATGCCACCTACCTTAGTATCATCTGCATACTTACTAATCCAATTTACCACCCCAACATCCAGATCATTAATGTATATGACAAACAACATTCGACCCAGTACAGATCCCTGAGGCACACCACTAGTCACTGGCCTCCAACCTGACAAACAGTTATCCACCACTACTCTCTGGCATCTCCCATCCAGCCACTGTTGAAGCCATTTTACTACTTCAATATTAATAGCTAACGATTGAACCTTTCTTTTAGAAGTGAAGAAAGTTGAGACGGTCCACTAGGGTCATTGACACTGTTTTATATTAGCAGATGCATTTGGTTGAGGGTTATTCTAATCAATACTTTTTAATAGGTGAATAAGTTTCCATACATCAAAATTATTATTACCCTACGACCATTAGGCTCCTGAACCAATGTGGATAACTTCATTCACAAACACTCTGAGCTGATTCTACAACTTAAAGACTCACTTTCAATGACTCTTTACAACTCAGTGTTCTCAGTAATATTTCTTATTTGCGCAGTTTGTCTTCTTTTGCACATTGGTTGCTTGTCAGGCTTTGTCTGTTTTTCTATAGTTTTTTTTGTAAATTCTATGTTTTATTGCTGAGGCATGGATTGCACTGTGGGATCAGCCAGTCAGCTTCAATACAGCATTCAACATACTTTTAAAGGAATGTTGAACAACACATATTGCAGCTACAAAGTGAGGAAGGAGCAGGCGGATGAATAGTCAAGTTCAATACTCCTGATGAACTTGAACCAATGCTAATGGCTTAGCTATTTTACTTTACAATTTGTCTTGCCACCATTTCAAGTTTTGAATTTGTATATTCTTAAATCTTTCTGTTTCTGCGTCACTGTTAGCATCATGTCAGTTAACTTGTGCCTCCTTTCTTTATGTTTCCTACCAAAATTTATCACTGCATTCATTTGTACTTCAAATTTCAACAACTATCTGCCAGATCATGTTATCAGGACAGGTATTCTCATGACTGTTCCCAACATTTTTGTATGACTACCAAGTTTGAAATTACTCTATTCAAGTTTAATTGTCGTTCAACCGTACATGAAAACATCCAAACAACGCAGTGTTACTCCAGGGTGAAAGAGCAAAATACAGTACCAAAAGTCACATGCAGCACAAAGCACATGCTAGATAGCAAGCACATGTAAGATGTCAGTACAATACCGGCATGCAAGAAAAAAATCCAGATCCTTATTCCATGAATGCTGCAGAACTCTGCAGTCGGCCACAATACAGCTTGTCTTCTGCTGAGCGAACACTAGGGGCGCCCTAACCTGGATGCCGCACCACACCTTTGTATCAACGTTTGAGTCATTACTGTATATACAGTATAAATATAATATAGCTTAAAATGATATCAATAATGTTCCAATTATATTGATGTTTCTCTGTGATAGGCATTGTCAGGTAGTTTAAAGGATTTTAATGATCAACAGTAGAAGGGTACTTTTTCTCCACAATTAATTACTTGAAAGTGCCAGAAGGAACTCATGTAACTTGTTCTCCTTTGTGCTGACGTCATTGTTTCACAGGTGAATAATTTAGGAATTCCATTGTGCCATGTCATATGACCTTGATTGTTCTTGGCTATTTTTTCTACAGAAGTGGTTTGCCATTGCCTTCTTTTGGGCAGAAACTTTACAAGATGGGTGCCCCCAGTGTTATTAGTTCTCTTCAGAGATTGTCCACTTGGCATCAGTGGTTGCATATTCAGGACTTGCGATATTCACCAGCTGTTCATATTACCCTCCACCACCTGCTCCCATGGCTTCACCTGACCCTGATCGGGGTCTAAGCAGACCTTGCCCAAGGGTGACCTGCAGGCTAGCGGAGAGAAGGAGCACCTTACACCTCTTTTGGTAGAGATGTATCTCCACCCCACCACCCAGGGGCATGAATATGGCTGGTCCCAAAACGCCATGAAAATGTTGGCAGCTGGTGAAGCCCTGATGGTTTATAATTGAAACAAATAATTAAAAATGCTGAACATTAAAAATATATATAAAAAGCAAGAACTCAAAATAATTTAAAATATTAATATGAAACAAATTAGAATAATTACCTTCCCCTTAGCTTTATTATTTATTGACTGTTCTACAATTCCCATTAAA
This sequence comes from Hemitrygon akajei, assembly GCF_048418815.1. Taxonomy (NCBI): domain Eukaryota; kingdom Metazoa; phylum Chordata; class Chondrichthyes; order Myliobatiformes; family Dasyatidae; genus Hemitrygon; species Hemitrygon akajei. The sequence goes on from NC_133133.1 coordinate 159,330,503, forward strand.
ACCAATGGAGTCAGTTTCCAGCCGAATCCAGTATTATTTAATTCTACTATTAGCCTCCTGAATAAGCTTCACTTTAAAGTAGCTCGAAAACTTTGACTGGCAGCTTAATCATGCTAGCCAACTTAGCTAGTTAATAAAGAAATCAAAACTATCAAATCTTCCTGACATCCAAAAATAATTGAGATCAATTAACAAGATAGGAACTTTAAAAACTTCTTAAATATTTTAAAAAGTTATGACAGATAATATTTTATAACACTTAAAGACATGAGAAAAAATTTAAACACCTATAAACATCTTTTCTTATCCCATTCAAGCATCCTGTGCCAAATCTGGTGCTGAGTAATTGAACAAATTTTGCATTGTAGCTCTGGTGATTTTACAGTTTTAGATTTACATGTTGGAATCCCAAGTTGAAGAGTAGATAGAAGAAATGCAAAAGGTAAATGTGGGTTCTTTCTCCCACATAATAATTACCATCTCAGCACCTAGTGATGGTCCTGAAGAAGGGTCTTTGCTCAAAAATTGACTCCTTATTCATTTCCTTAGATGCTGCCTGACCTGCTGAGATCACCCAGCATTTTGTGTGTGCTGCTTTCGATCTCCAGCATCAGCAGCCTTCTCATGTTTATGATTTACTGCATCCAGCTGTTTGGCATGGACTTGATGGGCTGATTAGCTTCCTTCTGTGTTGTGATAAGTACGCCTACCTTGAGATCTCTTTTCCCATGAATCACCTAGGGATCACCTTTAACCTGCCAGATAAATACTGCAGTTACAAAACATGTGTTACTGGGAAATGCTGGAGCCATTGACTTACCTCCTGACTCATCATGTCCCTTCCACTGCCTACAATGCCAAAGTCAGGAGTGCGGTGGATATTTTCCACTAACCTTTTGAGTACGGTGCCAAAGACTCTCAAGGGACAAAGCAGTCTGGTTGGCTGGCACCTGATCTCCCACATTAGTACTCATTTCTTCTACTATGGTACACAGTAGCCACAGTGTATACCATCTACAAACTATACTTACATTGCCAGTCTACTCCAGCAATATCTCCCAAACTCATGAACACTACCACTAAGAAGGAAAAGGGCAGCAGTTGCAAGGGAATGCCACCACCAGAATATAATCTGATAACACAGTAAATTTATTAAGAACTAGAAAGCATAATTTTCTGGTGAGAGGATAGAATTTTTAAAAGGATTTCAGGGGGAAGTCTTATACACAGAGACTGGTCAGAATCTGGAACTCACTGCCAGAGAAGGTGGAGGAATCTTTATAATCATTATTTTTAAGAGTCTTTTTGATAGGCATTTGAATAGGTGAGGCATAGTAGGATACAGACCTAATGCAGGCAAATGTGTTTAGTGTAGACGGGGAAGAAATTGGCATGAATGTGGTGGGATCTTTGTGGCTAGGATGCATTCTTCTCCTATTTCTCACTTCCCCTCAGCTGCCGATCTTTAACCAGTGTGAACTGTTTCACAATTTAAAAGAGGGTGATGATTAAATTATGAGGCTCATAGGTTCTTTGGGATAATGGCCTACAACACAAAACAGGTTACCTCAACCTCAACCCACCCTCTATTCATCTGTCAGTCATCCACTTCATTTAAGTTAGAGTAAATTAGGAGCCATGTTTCCCAATGTTAAGAATATAACTCACAAGAATAGCTGCACCGGTAATATGAGGTGCAAGTTCTAAACTAAGAGTAATAGGTGTCACATCACTAATGTTATGTAGAAACTCATCACAGAAAGGGTTGGCTACATCCAGAGCCACCTCTTACCCCTGAGTTGCAGTATGGATGATACTTCAAGTTCCATAACAAATAATAATATTTAGGTTCAAATTTAAAATAGATCATACAAATTAATTTTAAAGGAAACAGACTGGGATAAGATTAAAAAAACAGAAAATTAGATAGTTGTTTTGCAAGGATGAATAGGGATCTAAATGTCATAAGCACTTGTACCACATCGCTTGTTAATGCACTATACTTTGTATGCAAAATACATATTCTACCCCTCAGCTGCACATAACTCAATCACATTAACTAAAATTCAAAAGATATTGATTTTAAAGTGTAATTAAGAAATGGAGTCCGGGGAACAACAGTTTCACTCATCTTTTCTTTTCAATAAATATGTGGAATGTGACAGAAAAAGCTAACTTGAAAGAAAATTACATTTTCTGTAAATTTCCAAATACTCAGTAGCATGACATTACTTCTAGATGATTACTCCTTTAGAACAATGTTTGAAAACAATTTTTAAAAAGTGATAGACGCAAGTCCTACCAGACCATTCAAATATTACTTAAGGCAAAATTTATAGTGACATAACACTTTCTACAGGTAAAAATAAATTTTCACTTTGTTCACTTCACTGTAACATATGAGACATTATGTAGATGGTTCGCAGTGAAATATAGTCAGCATTCAAATTTAACAGTTACCTAATGTCAACATTACCAAGTGCAATTACTTCTATTCTTCTGTTATAACATGCCATTTAAAGCATTTATTTATCATGTAATGGCAGATTGCCTGTGACCTTGCTTGTTCATAGTCCACAGCCAGGAATGGAATTAACATAGAACACAGAATGTCACAATATAGTGTAGGCCCGCTGGCCGTGATGTTGTGCCGATCTTTTAATATATTCCAAGATCAATCTAGCCCTTCCCTCCTACATAGTTCCCCAGATTTTTCATCTATGTTCCTGTCTGAGAGTCTCGTAATCTCCCCAATGTACCTGCCTCTGCCATCACCCCCAGCAGTGCATTCCAAGTGCATACTATTCTCTGTGTGAAAACCTAGCTCTGATGTCTCCTCTATACTTTCTGCCAATCACCTAGCAATTATGCTTTCTTGTATTGGCCATTGCTACCCTGGGAAAAAGCTACTGGCTGTACACTCACTTTATGCCTATCTTATACAGCTCTCTCAAGTCACCTCTCAATCTCCTTGCTCCAAAGAGAAAAGATCTAGCTCTCTCAATCTTTTCTCATTAGACTTGTTCCCTAATTTGGGCAGCACCCTGATAAATCTCCTCTGCATCCTCTCTAAAGCTTCATATCATTCCTATAATAAGGCTACCAAAGCTGAACACATCACTCCAAGAATGGCCCAAAAAAGTTATATAGAGCTGTGATGTTACCTCACAGCTCTGGATCTCAATCTCCTGACTAATGAAAGCCAGAACCCTATTCGCTCTTTATACACCTTATCAACTTGTGTGGCAACTTTGAGGGATCTATGGATGTGGACCCCAAGATCCACCTGTTCCTCCACACTAAGAATCCTTCTATTAACTTTGTACTCTACCTTCAGGTTCGGCTTCTCAAAGTGTATCACTTCATTTCTCGACACTGAACTCCATCTGTCACTTCTCGTCCCGGTTCTGCATTCTGTCTATGTTGCAACCTACAACAATCTTCTACATATCCACAACACCACCAACCTTCGTATCACCTGCACACTTACTAACCCGCTCTTCTACTTCCTCATCCAGAGCTGCTGAAGGGTCTTGGCCTGAAACGTCAACTGTACTCTTTTCCATAGATGCTGCCTGGCCTGCTAAGTTCTTCCAGCATCTTGTGTGTATTGCTTGGATTTCCAGCATCTGCAGATTTTCTCTTGTTTGTCAAATGGCTGCTCCTATTTCTATTTCTAAATTTCTAAATAAAAATTACTTTATTGATTGTATAATTCAATGGGTGCAATAGTGAAAGGTTCTAAATTAATATGTTGAGGCAACTTTCAGCTGATATATAGTGGATATACTTTTTAGATGGTCATGAAGTCAGGATACTTGGCTCACACCAGTTACTTATTAATGAATATTAGTTCTGAAGGAAAATTCTGGAAGTTGATGAGTGGGACTCAACACCTCTCCCCATGAAGCTGCAACTCCCTCTCACAGATCTCAGTTCCAAAGAAAACAACCCCAGAGTCTTCAGACCATCACCCGACAAGAGAATTTCTCGTACATCTTTTCTTCTGGAGTCTCATGCTGGCCCGACCATGCAAAGGTGGCAGATTCTTGGTATGATATTAATTAACCAATTAATTTTTATGACAATGCAGCAAGTGCATTGCCTCCATCGTCAAATTTTTTTTTTAATCATCTAAGCTTAAAAACCCTTAGCTGCCATAATTTTATCAGTGTTCCAGATTCTGGATGCCAGTCAGGTAACATAACCATCATGCTACCATAATCCTTTCGATTCTGGTCTCCCAATGTCCTCTCGCTACCTTATTACTGCCCTGATCAACGATCAACTTAAGACCAGGTTTATACCATCTGATCCAGAGTAACAATTATTTTGTTCTCCTTCACACTTGCATACGGGAAATTATATTAAATAAATTTGAATCTTGAATATAAGACTATAAGACCATAAGATATAGAAGCAGAATTAGGCCATTTGGCCCATTGAGTCTTGTGGTGAACTACATATACCTGTCTGGACACGCCCCCTGCTGACTGCTCCTGTGGCTCCTCCCACAGACCCCTGTATAAAGGCGATTGAGGTCTGAGCCCGGCCTCTCTGTCTCCAGGATGTAGTATGGTGGTCAACCACTGCTTGTTCCTTCTTCCAGTCAATAAAATTTTGCGGTGGAGAATAGAACTCTCCACCTACAACTATGATATACTGTACCAGCCTGGCAGACTCAATGAGCCCCCTGATGCCCTATCCCGGGGAGTGTGTGCTAGCGCACAGCTCGACCAGCTATACGCCCTTCATGCACATCTTTGCCATCCGGGGGTCACCCGATTTTACCATTTCGTGAAAGCCCGGAACCTGCCGTACTCCCTGGAGGACATCAGGACGATGACCAGGGACTGCCAAATCTGCGCTGAGTGCAAACCGCACTTCTACCGTCCTGAAACGGCGCAACTTGTCAAGGCCACCCGCCCTTTTGAGCGACTGAGTGTTGACTTTAAGGGCCCCCTTCCCTCCACCGACCGCAATGTCTATTTTCTCAATATTATCGACGAGTACTCGCGGTTCCCCTTTGCCATTCCCTGCCCCAACACCACTACCACGTCCGTCATAAAAGCCCTGCGCCAGCTCTTCACTCTGTTCGGATATCCCTGCTATATCCACAGTGATAGAGGGTCCTCCTTTATGAGTGACGAGCTGCGCCGGTACCTGCTGGCTAGGGGCATTGCTACTAGTCGGACCACGAGTTATAATCCCTGGGGAAATGGACAGGTGGAGAGGGAGAATGCCACAGTGTGGAAGGCCACACTTTTAGCCCTTAAGTCAAAAGGGTTGCCGGTCTCTCGATGGCAGGAGGTCCTCCCTGAGGCACTCCACTCTATCCGCTCCCTGTTATGTACGTCCACCAATGCCACCCCTCACGTGCGCCTATTCCCTTTTCCCAGGAAGTCTGTCACTGGGACCACCCTACCAGTTTGGCTGACGTCCCCAGGGCCAGTGCTGCTCCGGAAACATGTGAGGAGTAATAAATACTCCCCGCTGATCGAGAGGGTTCACCTTCTACATGTGAACCCCCAGTATGCCTATGTTGTCTTACCTGATGGGCGGGAGGACACGGTCTCCGTCCGCGACCTGGCACCCGCAGGAGCAGCAGACCACTACCCCGAACACTCCACGGTAACTATGAACCCTGTACCCGAGGTGACACCGCGCACACCAAGCCCTACACAGACTCCTCACGACACTCATATATCGGGCGTCTCGTACGCGTATATTCCAGGCGCCTCGCACACGCGTGAGGGATCGCTGACGCCTAGTGGGCTGACACCTCCAGTTAGGCCGGAACCAGCACAACCTCCGTCTCCGGTGCAATCACGACCGGCATCTGTGCAATATCGCCGCCAGTGCTACATAGATCACAGCGACAGATTCGACCACCTGATAGACTTAACCTGTCAATATACTTGTAAGAAACTTCGCCACATGGGGACTCTCTTTTAAAACAAAGGGGGGGGGGGTGAATATGGTGAACTACATATACCTGTCTGGACACGCCCCCTGCTGACTGCTCCTGTGGCTCCTCCCACAGACCCCTGTATAAAGGTGATTGAGGTCTGAGCCCAGCCTCTCAGTCTCCAGGATGTAGTATGGTGGTCAACCACTGCTTGTTCCTTCTTCCAGTCAATAAAAGCCGATATCTCGTCTTCACTTCTCAGAGAGAGTTATTGATGGTGCATCGAGTCTGCTCTACTATTTCATCATGGCTGATCCAATTTTCCTCTCAGCCCCAATCTCCTGCCTTCTCCCCATATTCCTTCATGCACTGACCAAACAAGAATCTATCAACCGCTGCCTTAAATAATCACAAAGCCTTGGCCTCCATAGCTGCCTGTGGCAAATAATTCCACACATTCACCACACGCAGGCTAAAGAAATTCCTCCTCATCTCCATTCTAAAAGGATGCCCCTCTATTCTGAGGCTGCATCCTCTGGTCTTAAACTCTCCCACCACAGGATACATCCTTTCCACATCCACTCTATCAAGGCATTTCACCATTTGATAGGTTTCAAAGAGGTCACCCCTCTTTCTTCTGAATTCTAGTGAATACAGGCCCAGAAACATCAAACATTCTTCATACGACAAGCCATTCAAACCTGGATTTATTTTGTGAACCAGCTTTGAACCCTCTCCAGTTTTAGCACATATTTTTTAGGACAAGGGGCCCAAAACTGCTCACAATACTCTAAGTGAGACCTCACCAGTGTTTTATAAAGTCTCAACATTATGTCCTTGCTTTTATATTCTAGTCCTCTTGAAATGAATGCTAACATTACATTTGCCACCTCACCACAGATGCAACCAACAGATTAACTTTTATGGAATCCTTTGCGCCTCAGTTTTTTTGTATTTTCTCTCCACTTAGAAAATAGTCAGTCCTTTCATTTCTTCTACCAAAGTTCATAACCATACACTTCCCGACACTGTATTCTATCTGTATTTTCTTTGCCCATTGTCCTAATCTGTTGAAGTTCTTCTGTAGCCTCTCTACTTCCTCAAAACTATCTGCCCTGCACCTACCTTCATATTGTCTGCAAACTTTGCAACAAAGCCATCAATTCCATCATCCAAATCATTGACATATCATGTAAAAAGGATCAGTCCCAACAGAGAACACTATTAGTCACTGGCAGCCAACCAGAAAAGGCTCCCTTTATTCCCACTCTTTGTTTCCTGCCAATCAACCTTTGCTTTATCCATGCTATAACCTTTCCTGTAATACCATGGGCTCGTAGCTTGTAAAACAGCTTCACATATGGCACCTTGTCAAAGACCTTCTGAAAATCCAAATGCACAACATCAACTGAATCTTCTTTGTCTATCCTGCTTGCTATTTCTTCAAAGAATTCCAACAGATTTGTCAGGCCAGATTTTCCCTTGAGGAAACCATGCTGACTGAAGTCTATTTTATCATGTGCGTCCAAGTACCCTGAGACCTCATCCTCAAAAATCTTCTCCAACATCTTCCCAACCACTGAGGTCAGACTAACTGGTCTATAGTTTTCTTTCTTCTGCCTCTCTCCCTTCTTGATGAGTGGAGTGGCATTTGCAATTTTCCAGTCTTCCAGAACCATTCCAGAATCTAGTGTTTCTTGAAAGCTCATTACTAATGCCTCCATGACCTCTTCAGCCACCTCTTTCAGAACCCTAGTGTGTAGCCCATCTGGTCCAAGTGACTTGTCTATCTTCAGATCTTTCAGCTTCCCAATATATTTCATTGGAACAAGCAAAATGAGAGAAAGCTTTGTTTCAGATAATTGTTATTGTACAGAAGTACAATAGTTCTGAAGACTGAAGATTGACTCAGTTTTGTTTAGCAGGTTGCTGGTTTCAGTTGGTTGTAGATACAGATACCGCTTTGCCAGTCTTGTGTGAGGTACCAAGATTTGTAGACAAGGTTCATTTTTGAATTTGATATCCGACAGTAAAGTCTAAAAGCGTACAAAGATCTGATTGAAGTTAATGTGCATTTCATGTTATGTAATGTAAAGTTTCAGAGTTTTCATTTGTAGCTACTTGATTGGATTCAATGACTCTATACATTTTCTACCTTCAGTTCCTCCCCTACTCTCTCCAAGCTCCTACTTTCCGAGAGATACAGTTCTTGCTTTATTGAACCAATTCCTCCAAGTACCCAAACTCCCAGAAAGCAGGTTTCCTTTCTTTAACTACTTTTTATTAATATAATGTTGACAAATGCTTTTTACAAAAAAAAAGCTACCCAAGTTCTCTTTACTCATACAGTAGGCTTCTTCCCATCTTTCTCTCTAAATCCGTTAAGTATGTCATTGCTTTCTGAATCTCTTAACTCTTGACGTGAATTACTCTGATTGGGTTACTTCTCTGATACAGTCCAAATCTAAGTACTAAACTAATCACTGCAATTGTGCCCAAATGAATTCATTTTCTCAACTCTATTAAGGCCTTTGATGTAATGAAGCATGCCATTCCACCCCCAATGTTGTTCCTCAATGTAAATACTCTTAATTGATTCCTCTCTTCTGTATCCAGTTGTGGCTGTAACAATTACTGTAAGTCAATGCCACTTTTATTCTGCAAACAATCCAGTGAGATCAGCGATACCATGGGATCAGATTTGAAATGCGTGCCTATGAGTTAGTTACTGCCCATTATGTCGCTGGCATTTAGGGCAGCAATGAAGGTTTCCCATCTCAGTCTGTCCTTGGTCATATACTGTCACACACAGATACAGAAGGATTCTTCATTGCTTATTCCGTAACAATTCCAGTCAGGATTGTGAGCCCTGAGCTGAGCTCTGAAACTGGAGGACCAGGTGATCCCTCTTAGTCTGGCCTCTACCCTTTCACCTGTTTGCCATGGTTGACCCTACCAAGAGCCAAAGTATAATGCCCTGACTCTCGCCAGCACAGCTCACCGGGTCATTGAGGCATGCAAGCCTCCAAATCCTACGAAAATCCTACGTTTGCGGTCCTCTTCAAAAATGCATGCTTATAGGTTCTATATTACCATCCACAAGTCACTTTCCATTTGAGAAGATTGCCTATTCATTGTCCACTCTTGTATAATCCACAATTCTCTCTTGCTTAGATTTCCTTGCAAAAAAAAAAGAACAATGTGCAAATTTTAAAGGAGTGAAATGCATGTGTCACAAATTAAGAAGACATAGCTCCCCCCTCACCCTAATACACTTTTCATTGGCTGATGATGAACTGCAGGTGAGTTTTCTTTCATAAATAAGTGATTTCACTATGCTTTGCCTCTGTTCAGTATTTGATTTATAACCTGAACCAAGTATGTTGTTCCATTAGCAATCTCAGCAGGGGTCTAGTTCAAAGCCAACTCATGGACTATAACCTATTGATCAAAGGCCTACGGCATCTCACTGCAGCTGTTCTCCACTATATCACTGATTCTATCTTATAATGCGATACCCTTTAGCTTTGTTAAGTACACTCTACAGGTGAATACTTAAAATTATTTATGCTTAAATAATGTATACCACAAAAGTTAAAATTAAACTTTCAAACCAGATTTATTACATTTATAAAATATGAAGCATTGTTGAAATTATTTTATGTCTCATTTGTAGATAAATAGATTGAAGTTTAACAGCATGTAATGTCTAAAATAATGTGGGGCAAAATTAATATTTTTTTAAATATCCCTGGAGAATTTGTCGGATGCCAAAAGATATAATTGAATGGGTTTCAATATCTAGAGCAAGAAAATTATTCAACATTTTAGCTTTGTTTCTTTATTTCAACTATTAATGCTAGACTTCCTCCAAGAGGGCCACAACTTTGTCATGGTTTGGAGGCTTGCGTGTCTCAATGACCTGGTCAAAGGGTAGAGGCCAAACTCAGAGTGGTCCACCAGTCCTCCAGATTTGGACGTTCAGCTCAAGGCTAACAACCTTGACTGGTCAAACAGAGTTGTTATGGAAACAGCAATGAAGAATCCTTCCACATCTGAGTCTCCACCTGGAACTTGCATGACTGACAGTTGTGAAAACAGAGTGGAAGCTACTGACATGATGAAGGAAGGCCTGAACATCGCCAGAGATGGACGACCTTCATTGCTGCCCTAAACACCAGCAGTGTAAGAGGCAAACTTCTTCTTGTGCTGGTCTTCGTATAAAATAATTATATATTTAATTAATTGAACTATAATGATATTCATCTTTGTTTTCATATAATTTCAAAAGTTAATTCCATTTGAAAGCAGCATCAACCAACTTTTCAGTGAGGTTGTAAATAAAATCATCTCCACTCTTTTCTAAAACTTTGTTCCCAATACCACTGGTCAAAGTTCAAAAAAACTTTACCACTCATTTCTTCGACTTTCTTTCTGAAACTTCAATTTAGTGGCTTATCTAACAGTTTCTGGAAAATGTATCACTCTCCATAATGCTGTCTTTGTACTGGGAATTGAAATATAACTTCATAAGCTTACTAATAACTAGCATGACATTAAATCAATGATTCGCCACTTGAAAATACTATATCAATCTACTTAATAATCAAAATGTATTACTTGTTGATTTGTTTCCTTGTCTGTAAGTTTAAAGTGGTTTCCCCATTCTTTATTTAAATGCAAGGAGGAAGTAGTAATCTAAAATTGACATATTAATTGATGGAGTGCATATAGTCTTATGTAAAAGTAGATTAATTGAAACATGTCTTCTTCAACGCTGCTCAAAGTCCAACCCGATGTCTCATTATGAGGGTGGAAATGGATAAGGCCGGCCAATAGGACTCAGGTGAAGCTGTATAGGACAATCCCCTGTACAGTGGATGCAATGCATTATAGGAACATTGATGAACTTCAACTTTGGACAATAGAGATGGGATGTCATCGATGGCCTATGCTGCACTGAGGAGCTAAGGGCCCAAGAAGAAGAAGAAGAAGAAGAAGAAAAAGGAGATGTCTTCTTTAATAGTCTTTACATGATTCTATTGTTTTATCAAGATATGATGATCGGTGATAAATCCAGCCTTGGTCATACTACTGACATCAAAAGAATAATAAAAGAAGATACTTGTTTACTGATACTCTTTTAAATGCAATCTTCAGTGACTGACGCCCTGAAAGAATGCTTGTCTTCCCTGATGTATAAAGAATAGAATTTGAAAGATGATGCAATCAAGATTGGCAATGTACAAATATAAAAGATTTGGAATTTAATACCAATTTAATATTGGTATTTAATACCTATGAATTCTGATATTTTTCTGACCTGCACTGTTTGCTCTGGTTGTTCTGCCTAGGTTACAATTACTTAACCAAATGGTTTAATAGTGTTCACAAATACATATGTTATTCCTTTAACAATTGTAAGTAAGAAAGCATGACTTCAAATTTAATTTAAAAAAAGATTAAAAGATTAATTTAAAAAAGATGAAACCTGTAATATAGGATAGATTAAGAAAGAAAGTGGCATGACAGAGATTACAGTCTAAACAGTACAGTGTACTTGGTAATAGACACAATAACAAGGAGAATGGTGCAGTCTGAAAGAGAACTGATAAGAGTACAAGACTGTAGCAGCACCACCAAGAAGGCTATTGCTCATTTCTCACAGGGACTCTTTTGAACGTTTTTTATCACGTGTACACCTGAATGGAATGTACTTCCAGTAAGACGGTGGTGTGTTTGTATGCAGCGGCCTCTCAGGGGCCAACCAAAGATATTTTTTCTTTGTTAAATTTTTTTGCTATTACAAGACAATGCTGGACTCCAAGAACTTCAGGTACTATAGGTCTACCCCATCAGTGAGCTGCTCGTTGGCAGAGGTGCTGGACTGGGTGCAGATAGTGTTGGTGCCTGCTGCATGAAAGCATTGAAGGCATTGGAGCTGGTGAGCGAAGGCGACATTCGTTGTAACCATGGGTGATTGTTTGGATGTTTCTCTTGCGATCGCAAGACCCTGTTGGACATTGATAATGTAAGGTGCTGCAGGCCTGTTTTCCTTGTTTGGTGGTATGACAGACAGTAGGGGATCTGTGTGGCACTGGTTCTAGTGAGGACTAGGCCTCAAGCAGCGGGCTTGCCTGCTACGGCAGTCCAGCTGAGGAGATGCCAGAAGCAGTGTAGCCTGGCGCCTGTGCTCATTTGGGGGCTGGCTTCTCCCATTGGTGCTGCCCTCCAGTGTTCGATCGAAGGAATGGCAAGTTGGATTGTGTGCATATGTTTGATTGTACACTGCTAGGAACTGCACCATTAAATTGCAGGACATGTTGCTCAAGGACTTGGGCTAGGTATAAATACTGTGTTTTCCCGCTTGCTCTTTGAATGGGCTGTGTATGCCTTGCAACTTGGCCCCAGAGGAACACTGTTTTGATCGGCTGTATTTGTGTATGGTTGAATGATAAATAAACTTGAACTTGACTTTGATTTGACTTTTTTTTTGGTTTTATGTATTCAGCTCATTCTGCTTGAACAAGGTTCAAGTTTTGGGTTGAGAAAATGCTGGAAGCATTCAGATTGTTAGGCAGCACTGTTGGGAAAGACGAAATTAGTGCTTTAGGTTGAAGACCAACGATCAGAACTGCCTTTGAAGATGTTTTGATTTTTAATTCAAGTCCTGCAGGCTGAAGAGTAGACGTGTAAGCATCAGGGTACAGAGCTAGTGCCTGGGCATTTCAAATGCCATGTTACAGGTGGCAAACTGAGATCAAAATCAGGAGCCATATCTTCATTGATTATGATGAAAATATTACAGGACTGCAGCATTTGTAACCACACGCAGGGTAAAAGGGGTCAGCAGCCTATTGTTTGAAAATAGCAAAACCCTTTGTACTTCTGAAATGAGGGATAGCGGGGAAAATTATACCAGCTGTCATACTGCTGAGGGAAGCAACACATCTGAGTGATGGGCAGATTTACACAGATTAGGCATTTCCCCGTGTCAGTCAGAATATTATTTGCTGGTACTGGTACTTCAGAGTTTAATGCCACAGGTAAATCCCTATGTTAACTTCACACAATTGAAAAACATCCAGCAACAGATAGAACCCCACTAAATGTTCAAAGATCAAAGTAAACATATTAGCAAAGTGCTTGTATGTTACCATATACTAAATTCAGATTCATTTTCTTGCAGATGTTTACAGGGAAAAACATAAATACCATACATTTATGAACATTTATACATAAACAAAGACTGACAAACAATCAATGTGCAAAAGAAGATGAACTGTGCATTAAAAAATAATACTGACAACACGAATTGTTTAGAGTCGTTGAAAGTGAGTCTGTAGGTTAAAGATTCAGTTCAGAGAAGTGGTGATTGAAGTTATCCACAATGGTTCAGAAGCCTGATGATTGTAGGAACCTGGTGATGTGGGACCTAAGGCTTCGATACCTCCTGCCCGATGGCAGTAATGAGAAGAGAGCATGGCTTGGATGGTGCAGTCTTTGATGATGGATGCTGTTTTTTTGTGGCAGCACTTCAGGAAAATGCATTCAACGAAGGGGTGGAGGTGGGGGGAGGGAGGTCGTTGTCTGTGATTAACTATGCTGTAGTTGTCACTTACTGTAGTCTTTTCTGTTCCTGGGCATTGGTGCTCCCATACCAGGTTGTGATGCAACCAGTAAGAATACTTTCAACTGCGCATCCATCGAAGTTTGCCAAAGTTTTTGGTGACATGCCGAAATACACAAACTTATAAGAAAATAGAGGTACTGTTGTGTCTTCCTGGGATGACACCCACTGTACATGTTGGTCCCAGGACAGAACCTCTGATATGTTAACGCCAAGGAATTTAAAGCTACTGATCCTCTCCACTTCGGTCCCCCAATGAGGATTAGCTTGTGGACCTTCGGCTACTTCCTCCTGTAGATGATAATTAGCTCTTTCATCTTGCTGATATTGAACGAGAGGCCATCATTTTGGCAGCACTCAACCAGATGTCAGTCTCCCTCCTGTATGCCAATTCATCTCCACCTTTGATTCAGCCAGCAACAATGATGTTGTCAGCAGACTCAAGTGTGGCTTTGGACTGTACCTTGGATTGATAAGTGACACAATCTTAAATATAAAGTGAGCAGAGCGGGGTGGGGGGGTGGGGGTAAGCACGCAGCCCTGTGGTGTACCTGTGGAGGAGATGTTATTGCCAACTAATATTGACTGGGGTCTGCCAGTGAGGCAATCAAGAATCCAGATGCAGAGGGAAGTACTGAATCTCAGTTCTTGAAGATTAGCGACAAGGTTTGTGTGGTTGTAGTGTTGAATGCTGAGCTGTAGTCAATGAAGAACATTCTAACGTATGCTTCTTTATTGTCCAGGTGCTCCAGAGCTGAGTGAAGAGCCAATGAAATGCCATCTGCTGCCTGTAGTGACAGTGGGCAAATTGGAGTGGAATCTGGTCACTCCTCAGGCAGGAGTTGATATGCTTCATGACTAACTTCTTGAAGCACAATGCCTTATTGAGTCTCAGCCCCATTGGGGTAGCTGAGGCAGCTGGAGGCTGCATTCTCATATGAATCAAACGAACACAAGACAAGGCTACAGCAAAGCTGGCATCGGACACTTTCAGCTAAGTTATTTTGCATCATTCTGACAGAGGTCCTTGATTCCATGTCAGAATTATTACCTCGCCACCAAAAACATCCAAAATGTTCATTGGCATGTTTGTCCCGATGGTTAATAATTGGGTATTTGTCAACTCAGAGAGTCAGCCCCCGGTACTAACTGTGAGTCTCTGGGTTTCTGTCCACAGCTTTGTCCTAGAAGTTTGAGTATTCAGAAGAATATACTTGAATGTTGAGACATGCTTCCATTGTCCTGACAGTTTCATCTCCATCTGGTATGGGAGCAGCGTAAGCAGGGCCCTTAGTTTTGTTAAGGATCCCACCCATCCATCCAGCATCTTCTTTGACTTTCTACCATGAGGCAGGAGACTACTATACATAAAAACAAGCAGGGTCAGGATGGGAAACAGTTTCTTTCCTCAGGCCATTAGGCTTCTGAACTCCCTGCTGCATCACATTCGATGTGCCTCTGGATAATCAGTTCTGTACCTTACAATATTTAATTTATGAACTTTAGTTGGTTTATTTATGTTTAATTCATATCTGGATTTTATCCTTACTTTCATAAGTTATTGTGTGTTATGTGGGTTATGTGAATTAACGTGTTTTACACCCTGGTTTGGAGAGATATTGTCTCATTTGACAGTATACATGTATATAGTTAAATGGACAGAGGACATTCAGAGCAGGTTATTGTTGGAAGGGACTGCCTCTCCTACCTCTCCTCATAATTCAAGGAGTATCAGAATCAGAATTGAACTGAATTAACTTTATTGCTTACCTCCTCCCTACACATGAGGAGTAAAAATCTTTGATACATCTCTATCTAAATATGCAAAGTGCAATTTATAGTAATTTATAATAAATATTATGTACAATAGGAAAGTCAATATAACATAGAAATACAGTTGTGTCAGCATGAATGAAGCAATCTGATGGCCTGTTGGAAGAAGCTGTCCTGGAGCCTGTTGGTCCTGGCTTTTATGCTGCGGTACCATTTCCCAGTGTTGGCACGTGGCCAAGTGGCGTTCGTCTAGTGATGTGAAGGTCGCTAGTTCGAGCCTTGGCTGAGGTTGTGGGTGTGTCCTTGAACAAGGCACTAAACCACACATTGCTCTGTGACAACACTGGTGCCAAGCTGTATGGGTCCTAATGCCCTTCCTTTGGACAACATTGGTGGTGTGGAGAGGGGAGACTTGCAGCATTGGCAACTTCTGGTCTTCCATAAAAGAAACCTTGGCCAGGCTTGTGCCCTGGAAACTTTCCAAGGCGCAAATCCATGGTCTATCGAGACTAACGGAGGCCTACTACTACTACCATTTCCCAGATGACTGCAGCTGGAACAGTTTGCGGTTGGAGTGTCTCGGGTCCCCAGTAAGCCTTTTTACACACCTGTCTTTGTAAATGTCCTGAATCATGGGAAGTTCACATCTACAGATGCGCTGGGCTGTCCACACCACTCTCTGCAGAGTCCTGTGTTTGAGGGAAGTACAGTTCCCATACCAGGCAGTGATGCAGCCAGTCAGGATGCTCTCAATTGTGTCCCTATATAAAGTTCTTAGGATTTGGAGGCCCATACCAAACTTCTTCAATGGTCTTCAACTGTTGTGCCTTTTTCACCACACAGTCGGTATGTACAGACCAAGTGAGATCCTCAGTGATGTGTATGCCAAGGAACTTAAAGCTGTTCACCCTCTCAACCCCAGATCCATTGATGTCAATAGGGGTTAGCCTCTCTCCATTCCTCCTGTAGTCCACAACCAGCTCCTTGGTTTTTCGACATAGAGGGAGAGGTTGTTTTCTTGACAGCATTGTGTCAGGGTGATGACTTCTTCTCTGTAGGCTGCCTCATTATTATTTGAGATTAGGCCAATCAATGTAGTGTAGTCAACAAATCTAATTAGCAGATTGGAGCTGTGGGTGGCGAATCAGAATCAGGTGTCATTTCACCGGCATACGCCTTGAAATTTTTTAACTTTACCACAGTAGTACAATGCAATACAGAAGATTAGAGAGAATAAAACTGGATTTCAGTATGCGTAATATACTGTGTTACTGTATATACTGTCTGTTGTCAGCTGCTCCCATTCCAGATGGAGATACAACTTGTCAGGACAATGGAATTATAATTAGATATTTGATGGTTAAATAAGCATTTAAAAAAAAATAGAAACAAAAAAGTATTGAGGTAATGTTCATGGGCTCAATGTCCATTCAGAAATTGATGGCAGAGGGGAAGCAGCTGTTTCTGAATCAATGAGTGTGTGCCTTCAGGCTTCTCTCCCTCCTCCCTGGTGGTAGCTATGAGAAGAGGGCATGTTCTGGGTGATGGGGTGATGGTTCTTATCCTTAAATTTGAGTGCAAGATTCTGACTTCACATTGGTACAAATTTCCCAGCATAGCTCCCGATAGTATGGTTTACTGGTTCCTGGAGAGGTGATTGCTGCAGTATATCATCAGAAGATTACATAACAAAATTGACATATGACACATAACAGGTAAAATTACATAGCTGACAAGCAGCAGGGCAGTTGAAGTCATCTTCTTCTGGTGATCTAGAGCTGGTCAAGGTGTGGAGGCAAGCCAAAAATGTGCATTTGAACTTGAAAATTTCAGTTGATTGGCCTTCCTTTTCTCCTGGATTCTGCTCTGAGCTGTCTGCTTTTGTGGGCTTTAGCTTTGTACAAACCCGTGTCAGACTGGCGCCTGCCTCTTTCCTCGATGTACAATGCAAGATATTTGCCAGGATTTCCACGGTACCTGTGGTGAACTAGATATACCTGTCTGACGGCTCCTCCCACAGACCCTGCTGACTGCTCCTGTGGCTCCTCCCACAGACCCCTGTATAAAGGCGACTGTGGGCTGCTGCTCTCCCTCATTTTCCCCAGGATGTAGTGCTGTTTATTCTTCCAGTCAATAAAAGCCAATATCTCACTTCCTAAGTCTCAGCGTGAGTTATTGATGGTGCATCAGTACCCAGCATTGTATTGTGTATACCCAGTTGCTTCCTCCCATAGTCTGGCTCATGGAGGTCACCAATATGACTTCTCTATAGCAGGACATATGCATTACTATGCCCTCTAGTGAGCTGGTACTATCACTATCTTTGCCCCATACCCTGAGACAATAAACTTGGACTTGAACTCCAGAATTTTGAGCTATCCTGTTGCAGTATGCAGACAACACATGGTCTTGTGGTTGGGAGCTGAGAGGTTCTGCTCCCTACCATCAATGCCTTCACTGGATGGGTCTTACACCCAACGTCTGCAAGGTGAAGGTTTTCCACTACCCTGTCCCTGCTGTCCTCTGAAAACAAAGCTTCAAGGTTGGATCTGTAAAAGGTGAGCAACGTTCCCACATGGAATCAGACAGACATCAACAATGAAATTCATCATCACCTTCAGTACCCAGTTTAACCTTCCACTCAATGAATAAACGAGTATTTGAAGATCAAGAGAGAGAGAGAGATAAAGAATTCTGTAAATTTACTGGATTGATTTTAAGTGATTGTCCTTGGGAGAGCATTTTTTAACAGTCTAAAAAGTATCCAATCATTGGATTAAAGCTTGTGGAAACATATTTTGGAAGAAGAATCAGATTCTGAAATGGTGCTGGGCTAAAAAAAAATAGCAGAATGATGCCAGTTTGATTGGACAGATTTAAGAATAACGTGTCACCAGATACCAGAACCAACAAATGTACCAGTCCATTTTCCTCTAAATTTGTGACTTGAAATGATATCATAGTTTGTCATTTGGAAGTGAGGATTGAATCCACCAAAAAAGCAAAAATTTAGTCTTTGGAACTTTTCCTTTGATTGCTGTTTTTCCTTCAAAATACTGAGTAAAAGTACAAATTGAATGTAGTATGCCAGTCCAGACATACTGTACCTAGTCTAAGGAAAGTGCTTTTAATAATGGCAAACATTACTTATGTGGAAGACATTAACAACGTGTACAGGAAAAAAATAAGACAAGGAAACTTAAGTCTTTCCATGCAACCTTCAACAATATTTGTGGAGAAATGGGGTAGCTGGCTGACCCTGACAATCTCTGATCATAGCTGGGAGGCAGACCAGTTACCTCATTTATATCCAACATATTGGGTATACGACATCATATTTTCTCTTAAAGCACTGTGGAATAGTGTGACCATAAATGGTGGCCAGAGAAGTTCTTTGATTGTGACTTTAATCAGAAATGCTTCACTACTTGACTTGGTGATTTTTTTTGATTCTGAAGGATGGTGAGCTGTTTTTTTTTGCAATTGTCTGATATCTGTGGGCATAATAGGCTCCAGGTGCACTTTGGAAATGTTCAGTCATTCTGCTAAACAGTGATACAATTAGACCTATTTATTGTCTTTTGATGAATTCTTCATACATATACATTTTGTTTTGCATCAGAGCAGTAAACCAATGGATAACAAGTTGTGTTCACACATGAAATACCTTGTAAGCATGATTTAGAAACATAGAAACATAGAAAACATACAGCACAATACAGGCCCTTCGGCCCACAAAGCTGTGCTGAACATGTCCCAACCTTAGAACTACCTAGGCTTTACCCATAGCCCTCTATTTTTCTAAGCCCCATGTATTCATCCAGAAGTCTCTTAAAAGACCCTATCGTTACCGCCTCCACTACTGCCACCAGCAGCCCATTCCACACACTCACCACTATCTGTGTAAAAGACTTAAACCTGACATCTCCTATGTACCTACTTCCAAGCACCTTAAAACTATGCCCTCTCGTGCTAACCATTTCAACCCTGGGGAAAAGCCTCTGACTATCCACACAATCAATGCCTCTCATTATCTTGTACACCTCTATCAAGTCACCTCTCATCCTCCGTTGCTCCAAGGAGAAAAGGCTGAGTTCACTCAACCTATTCTCATAAGGCGTGCTCCCCAATCCAGGTAACATCCTTGTAAATCTCCTCTGCACCCTTTCTATGGTTTCCATGTCCTTCCTATAGTGAGGCGACCAGAATTGATCACAGTACTCCAAGTAGGGTCTGACGAGGGTCCTATATAGCTGCAACATTACCTCTCGGCTCTTAAACTCAATCCCACGATTGATGAAGGCCAATGCACCATATGCCTTCTTAACCACAGAGTCAACCTGTGTAGCAGCTTTGAATGTCCTATGGACTTGGACCTCAAGATCCCTCTGATCCTCCACACTGCCAAGAGTCTTGCCAATAATACTATATTCTGCCATCGCATTTAACCTACCAAAATGAATCACCTCACACTTAGCTGGGTTGAACTCCATTTATCACTTTTCAGCCCAGTTTTGCTTCCTATGAATGTCCCGTTGTAACCTCTGACAGCCCTCCACACTATCCACAACACATCCAACCTTTGTGTCATCAGCAAATTTACTAACCCATCCCTCCACTTCCTCATCCAGGTCATTTATAAAAATCACAAAGAGTATGGGTCCCAGAACAGATCCCTGAGGCACACCACTGGTCACTGGCCTCCATGCAGAATATGACCCGTCTACAACCACTCTTTGCCTTGGGAAAGCCAGTTCTGGATCCACAAAGCAATGTTCCCTTGGATCCCATGCCTTCTTACTTTCTCAATAAACCTTGCATGGGGTACCTTATCAAATGCCTTGCTGAAATCCATATACACTACATCTAAGGCACTACGTCGATGTGTTTAGTCAAATCCTCAAAAATTTCAGTCAGGCTTGTAAGGCATGAGCTGCCTTTGAGAAAGCCATGCAGACTAATCATATTATGCCTCTCCAAATGTTCATAAATCCTGCCTCTCAGGATTTTCTCCATCATCTTACTAACCACTGAAGTAAGATTTACTGGTCTATAATTTCCTGGGCTATCTCTACTGCCTTTCTTGAATAAAGGAACAATATCCGCAACCCTCCGGAACTTCTCCCCTCCCCATTGATGATACAAGGATCATTGCTAGAGGCTTAGCAATCTCCTCCCTTGCTTCCCACGGTAGCCTGGAGTACATCCCGTCTGTTCCCGGTGACTTACCCAACTTGATGCTTTCCAAAAGCTCCAGCACATCCTCCTTCTTAATATCTACATGCTCAAGCTTTTCAGTCCACTGCAAGTCATCACTACAATCACCAAGATCTTTGTCCGTCGTGAATACTGAAGCAAAGTACTCATTAAGTACCTCTGCTATTTCCTCCGGTTGCGTACACACTTTTCCATTGTCACACTTGATTAGTCCTATTCTCTCACATCTTATCCTCTTGCTTTTCAGATGCTTGTCGAATGCCTTGAGGTTTTCCTTAATCCTGTCTGCCAAGGCCTTCTCATGGCCCCTTCTGGCTCTCCTAATTTCATTCTTAAGCTTCTTCCTGTTAGCCTTATAATCTTCTAGATTCAAATCATTACCTAGTTTTTTGAACCTTTCGTACGCTCCTCTTCTTGACTAGATTTACAACGGCCTTTGTGCACCATGAATCTTGCACCCTACCATCCTTTCCATGTCTCATTGGAATGTACCTACTCAGAACCCCAGGTAGCTATCCCCTGAACATTTGCCACATTTCTTCTGTACGTTTCCTTGAGAATATCTGTTTCCAATTTATGCTTCCAAGTTCCTGCCTGATATCCTCATAATACCCCATACTCCAATTAAATGTTTCCCTAACTTGTCTGTTCCTATCCCTCTCCAATGCTATGGTGAAGGAGATAGAATTGTGATCACTATCTCCAAAATGCCCTCCCACTGAGAGACCTGACACCTGACGAGGTTCATTTCACAGTACCAGATCAAGTACAGCCTCTCCTCTTGTAGGCTTATCTACATAATGTGTCAGGAAACCTTCCTGAACATACCTAATAAACTCCACCCCATCTAAACCCCTCACTCTAGAGAGATGCCAATCAATTTAGGAAATTAAAATCTCCCACCACAACAACCCTGTTATTATTACTCCTTTCCACAATCTGCCTCCCTATCTGCTCCTCCATGTCCCTGTCACTATTGGGTGGTCTATAAAAAACACCCAATAGAGTTATTGACCCCTTCCTGTTTCTAACTTCCACCCACAGAGACTTGGTAGACAACCCCTCCATGACTTCCTCCTTTTCTGCAGCCGTGACACTATCTCTGACCAACAGTGCCACACCCCCACCTCTTTTGCCTCCCTCGCTATCCTTTCTGAAACATCTAAAGCCTGGCACTCTAAGTAGCCATTCCTGCCCCTGCACTGCCCAAGTCTCTGTAATGGCCACAACATCATAGCTCCAATTGCTGATCCACGCTCTAAGTTCATCCGCTTTATTCATGATACTCCTCACATTAAAATAGACATATCTCAAATCATCGGACTGAGTGTGTCCCTTCTCTATCACCTGCCTGTCCTTCCTTTTGCACTGTCTCCAAAATTCCTCTATTAGTGAGCCAACCTCCCTTTCCTCCATCACTTCAGTTCGGTTCCCACCTCCCAACAATTCTAGTTTAAACTCTCCCCAATAGCCTTAGTAAACCTTTCCAGCAGGATATTGGTCCCCCTCGGATTCAAGTGCAACTCGTCCTTTTCGTACAGGCCGCACCTGCCCCAGAAGAGGCCCCAGTGATCCAGAAATCTGAATCCCTGCCCCCTGCTCCAATCCTTCAGCCATGCATTTATCCTCCACCTCATTCTATTCCTATACTCACTGTCATCCCGAGATTACTACCTTTCAAGTCCTGCTTCTCAACTTCTTTCCTAACTCCCTGTAGTCTTTTTTCAGAACCTCCTCCCTTTTCCTACCTATGTCATTGGTACCAATATGTACCATGACCACTGGCTGTTCTCCTTCCCACTTCAAGATATCTTGGACGCGATCAGAACCATCCCGGACCCTGGCACCTGGGAAGCAAACTACCATCCGCGTTTCTTTCCTGCGTCCACAGAATCGTCTATCTGACCCCTTATGTATAGAGTGAGCTTGATGGTGCTAATGTGAGACATTTTCAAGATTTAAGATTGTTTAATGTCATTTCCTGTACACAATTGTAGGGAGAACAACATATTTGTTACTCTAGATCTGAGGCAGCTCAAAAAAACCCCACAAAGTTGAAGAACAAATAATAATAATAAAAATAAATATAAACAATAAACGTAATAAAATAAGATAGCTTATATACTGTACGTAGATGGATTGTATGTCCACAAAGTGATACTAAGCTGTACATAAGGTGATAGACAGGAAATAATAATGTTGTGGTGGAGTTAGTGGGTGGAGATGCTGATCAGCCTACTACTTGGGGAAAGTTACTGCTCTGGGTCTTATGGTCTTGGCATGAATGTTACTTTCCCTTGTCTGTGATGGGAATGGGACAAGCAGTCAATGAATAGGGTGTGTGGGATCCTTCACAATATTACTGTCTCTTTTCTAGCACCTTTCTGTATGTACGTCCATGATGGTGGCTAGGCTGATGCCAGTGATGCATTGGGCAGTTTCGACTACCTGTTGCAGAGTTTTCCTGTCCTCTGCAGTACAGTTTCCTTACCAAGCAGTGATGCAATTTGTTAGGATGCTCTCCCTACTACATATCTGTAGAATGACATGAGTATGGATGTGCAAAGTCCAGCTCTCCTCAGAAAGCAGGTGCATTGGTGAGCTTTTGTTGATTGTGTAGGATGTGTTTTGGGACCGTGAGAGGTTGTGTGTGATGTGCTGTCTGAGGAGTTTGAAACTGATCACAGTTCCCACTGCTGTGCTGCTGATGTGGAAGTTGATACCCATCTCCTTTGTCTTGTTGACATTAAGGCAGAGGTTCTTTGCCAGGCACCAGGCTTCAAGCTCTTCATCCTCCTCTCTGTAGACCCACTCGTCATTGCTGGTGATGAGCCCACCACTGCCGTGTCATTAGCCAACGTGATGGATTTTGCATCCTGACTATCTGAGTTCTGTTCATTGTGAAGTCCAACACCCAGTTGCATAGCTTTTGGACTGAGGAGTAGGAGTTTGTTCACTATGGGACAATAGTGTTGGTTGCAGAACTGAAATCCAGAAGGAGCATTCTGACATAAGTCTCCTTGTTTTCTAGGTGACAGATGCTATGGCAGGTGAACTAAAACTGTACACTATGTCTTGATAAAAAGCTCAGAAACTACTTTCAAACCATTAGAAAACAAAGCGAGGTGTAAACGAAGCAGCCATTGTTGGAGTGGCCATTATGTGTGTGGGCCAGACAGAGTGGGCAAGCTTTGGCTCCACCAGGTTGGGCAAGAACAGGCACAGGCTAGAACTTAGGCTTGAGAAGTTAGAGGTATAACAGTGTAGGCAGGGTGGTAGTTCAGCAGTTATTTGCTCCACCTGTGACATGTGGTATTTCAGGTCCCTGATGACTACATCTGCAGGAAGTGCACCAAACTTTAGCTACTGACTGACAAGGTCAAAGAACTCGAGCTGAAGCTGGATGTACTCATGAACATCCGGGACAATGTTCTTTCTTTTTTTCTCCCTAGGCCTCCCATCCCATGATCCTCTCCCTTCTCCAGCTCTGTATTCCTTTTGTCAATCAACTTTCCAGCTCTTAGCTTCATCCCTCCCCCTCATGTCTCCTCTTATCATTTTGGATCTCCCCCTCCCGTTTCCCCTTTCAAATCTCTTACTATCTCTTCTTTCAGTTAGTCCTGATGAAGGGTCTTGGCCCGAAACATCGACTGTACTTCTTCCTATAGCTGCTGCCTGGCCTGCTGTGTTCCACCAGCGTTTTGTGTGTGTTGCTTGAATATCCTTGTGGGCAGGTTTGCTAGAGTTGTTGGGATGAGTTTAAAATAATTTGACAGGGGTATAGGAACTGGAGAGATAGGGCTGAGGATGTGGCAATTGGAATATAATCAATGAATTGTGTAGTGAGACTGTAAGGAAGGACAGGCAAATGATAGGGCAGATTTATAGTCAGTGGGTTTAGCTGAAGTGTGACATCAAAGTTCAAAGTATATTTATTATCAAAGTATGTATACTATATACAATTTTGAGATTCATTTCCTTACAGGCAGCCACAAACCAAAGCTCAATAGAACCCATTTAAAAAGACTATCAAGCAAAACGTGCAAAAAAAAACAAACGAATTGTGCAAACAATAAAAAGTAAGCAAATGACATTTAGAATGAAAGTTCATGAAAGTGAGTTCACAGCCACAAAGCCAGTCACAGACAATCCAGAAGCCCAGTAGTTGCAAGCGATAGCCTCAGTTCAGTGCAGAGATGCCAAACTTGGGGGCAAAATTGAAAATGGTGATGAATATAGGATGAAGGTGTTTTGTTTGAATGCACATAGTATTCAGAATAAAGTAGACATGGGTGTTGTTTTTGATATAGGTGAAAGAAGCATTCAAAATCATTAAGGGTATAAGTAAAGTGGATGCCAGCTGCTACTTCAAAATTAATCCATCATTAAGGACACGGGACCACAGGTGGAGACTGGTTAAGGGGAGATTTCAGGCTCTCATCAGGAAGCATTTCTTTACACAGCGAGTTGTGGCCACATGGAGCAAACTATATAGTTGTGTAGTTAAGAGTACCTTAGAGACTTTCAAATCAAAACACGATAGTTATTTCAACACACTATGTGAATAGGAATTTCACAAGTATTATTGGGCTGAATGGCCTGTTCTTGTCAAAAACTTTCTGATGTTCTAATGTAGCGTCTGTGCCCCCAATTTACTCCCGTTCGCCTAGGGTGAACTGCCGTCGCCCCGCCAACAGTGTAATACCTCGGTGTAAGTATGGTGTAATACCCCCCCAGTACACGCTCGCAACACAAATATCAGACAATACACCAAAGGCAAGTAAGTAATTACAACTTTATAGTTATTTCTTAGTGATGGGTTAGTAGAAACAGATAACCTAAAGGTGCCAAATCAGTAAGCTTATCAGTTTGTGCACATAATATTTTAATACGTTGGAGCTCATGCCTCTGGTTCCATCCACAATGACCTTCCGGGCCTTCAGCCATCATCCGATCCACTGACTTCCAGTATCCGCTGCCCCGGAACTGCTGTCCGCTCCTCACACGTCCGTCCTCTTCGCTCGCCTCCTGAAAAGACTGCGAAGTCCAGCTCAGCTCACACGTACAAAATAGCAGAACAATTCTCCATTGGTTAGTTCCCCCCCCCCCTTATCTGCAGTTATAACCCAAACATTTCAGCTACAGAAACCCATTACAGCATGAAGTAACATTACAGAGAAACCATTTCGTTATAACAATGCAGAGAGGCCATTTTGTTAGCCTGAACAGTTAACACCACAGTTAATGGTACTGAGAGCCCTACACTAATATTGCTATGGGGGACTTTCAATATGCAGTTAGATTGGGAAAATCAAGCTGATGCGGGAAAAAGAGGGAATTTGTCGAATGCCTATGAGATTGCTTTATAGAGCAGCTTGTGGTAGAGCCCACGAGGGGAAAGATAATTCTGGATTGGTTCGGTAATGAACTAGATTTGATTACAGAGCTTAAGGTAAAGGAGCCCTTAGGGAGACAGAGATCATAATATGATAGAATTCACCCCAGAGTTTGAGAAGGAGAAGATAAAATCAGATGTATCAGTGGAGTAAATGGAATTATAGAGGCCTGAGAGAGGAGCTGGCCAAAGCTGATTGGAAGTGAATACTAACAGAGATGACAGCAGTGGAGTAATTGATGGAGTTTCTGGGAGTAATTTTGACAAGGTGCTATACATGAGGCTCCTCAACAGGATAACACCATATGGTACTACAGGAAAGATAATAACATGGATAGAAGACAAAGTAGACAAAGAGTGAAATAAAGGGGGCCAATTCTGATTGACTGCTAGTGACTAGTGGTGTTCTGCAGGGTTCAGAGTTGGGACCGCTTCTTTTTATGCTGTATGTCAATGATTTGGATTACAGAATTGATGGCCTTGTGGCCAAGTTTGCATAGATAGCTGGAGGGGTAGCTAGTGTTGAGGAAGCTGGGAGTCTGCCTAAGAACTGAGACAGATTGGGAGAATGGGCAAAGAAGTGGCACATGGAATATAGTGTAGGGAAGTGCATGGTCTTGCACTTTGGTAAAAGAAATAAAGGTGTTAAATATTTTCTAAATGGGGAGAAAATTCAAAAATCAGAGGTGCGAAGGGTTTTGGGTGTTCTTGTGCAGGACTTCCTAAAGGTTAACTTGCAGGTTGAGTTGGTGGTAAGGAAGACAAATGTAATGTTACCATTCCTTTCAAGACAACTCGAATATGAGCAAGGATGTGATGATGAGGCTTTATAAGGCATTGACCAGGCCACACATGAGTATTGTGAGCAGTTTTGGGCCCCTTATCTAAGAAAAGATATGCTAGCATGGGAGAGGGTCCAGAGGAGGTTCACGAGAATGAAAGGGTTAATGTATGAAGAACACTTGGTGGTTCTGAGTATGTTTTTGCTGGAGTTTAGAAGAATGAGGGGGAATTGCATTGAAACCTATCAAATTTTGAAAGTCGTAGATAAAGTGGATGTTGAAAGGATGTTTCTTATCATGGGGAATCTAAGACTAGAGTGACGTCCATTTAGAACAGCAATGCCTAGCAATTTCTTTAGCCAGAGGATGATGAATCTGTAGAATTCATTGCCACAGATGGCTATAGAGGCCAAGTCATTGAGTATATTTGAAGTGGAGGATGATAGGTTCTTGATTAGTCAGGGCATCAACGTTTATGGGGAGAAGACAGGAGATTGGGGTTGAGAGAGATTATAAATCAGTCATGATGGAATAGCAGAACAGGCTAGATGGGCTGACTGGCCAAACTCTGCTCCTACAGTATGTCTTATGGTCATAGATTCATAGTCATAGAAAAGTATAACACAAAAACAGGCCGTTCAGCCCACCTAGTCTGTATCGAACCATTATGACAATTTGTCACAAACTTGTTAAGTAGCGGGTCTGTTGCAAACATGTAGAATGAAATGAAGATTAAGATTTCAGCAGTTTTCCCTTTCGTGTCCCAGTCTCACATCAGGATAACAAGCTAAAGGGTGCAAGACGGGCATCTCCCGGTATTCACGCACACCAACTGAAGGGAAAAGACAAAGCCCAAACTACTTTTTCGTTAATAAACCATTTATTGTTATCCATAATTTTTAGAATGCATGTATTAACACAATCTAGTTGCCTGGCCGTCTAGATTTGCTCAGCTATTAATAAAACACAACAACTGTTTGCCCGTGGTGGTGAATAATTATAGGGAAATGGGCAACAATTTGCCCTAGTTTAAGTTCTGGCAGAAAAAGTTTTTTTTTGACTGGGAGATTGCCACTTTTGTGACAAATCAGTGGCAGTCGCTCCCTCTCCCTCTCCCTCTCTCTCTTTGGGCTGAACAGTGACATCACCACGCAGAGTTAATAAGGTGGGGTAAAGTCAGACTCTGCTCTCAGGTACTCGCATCTCTTCAGCAGGGAACAATGCAGAGATCTCCCATAGAAAAAGCCAATGCCTTCTCCAAACTCTTCTTCAGGTAAGATCAAACGTTACGAAGCCCGTGCCAACTCTTCTTAGCGCGCACTGTCCTGTTTCCATGGCAAAACAAAACTTTCCAAGGTGAAACTTTTACAGTAGTTCTCATGAGTTTCTTTTTAATTAAACTGCCGGGAGTTCTCTCTCTGAATAGGAGATCAGTTCCTCCGTCACACTCCCGGGCTGCAGTCAGTGAACTGAACATTTTACTCTGTTTTTTATTGTAAATTTCTGGATATCGCGTTTGGCAGATCAAGAAACTCGAAACTTCAGACAAACATTTGTCACAGTTCACTTGTTGGTAACAACTCCTACCAACTACACTGACCTTTCCGAGCTTACTGTTTGCAAATCACTCCACAAGGGCTGCCAAGGCTGAAGATTTATTTCACATTACTAACGAGACTTCTCGCTGTCTTAAGCAGTGTCTTCCTTGAATTCTCCGAAACACAAGCGGAACAATTCTTTTCAAGACCTTGACGACACGGAGAGCAGAAAAAAAAAAATCACGAGTTCGTTTCGACATTTATTATTGTAATAAAAATGAAGTGTAAAATAATATATTTTTTTAAATCGCTAGATTTACAACTACATTGAGAAAGAATACAACAAAATTCGTCGTGTGTATATGTGTTACAATTCGTCGCTTGGCACATTGCTAAGAATGAGGTCCTGCGTAGAAATGGTGTACACGTATGGTTTCAGGTGCAAACATTTATAGGGATGTAAAATCTGTTTATTTTTCAAGAGTGGGTTATTTCTTGTGCCCAAGGTGAAATCAAGATCAAATCTGCAGAGGGTAGCGATTATACAGTTTCTATTAGTAATGGTTCGAAATCTTAACTTATTGACTGCCTTCGAGGGACAATTACTTGTCAGCCTTTTAGTAAGTTGCTGAACAGCGGCGGTAACAACTTTTAAAATGTAAACGTTAAGCGTGTTTGTGTGAAAACCTGGAGTTCGGCCAAGCAAATGGCAGAATCTGTTCGAGCTATCCCATACTAGAATTTTAATCAATCAAATTCTCCATTTACCGGGCCAATCTCAGTCAATGGGATTCAAAATAAATTGCTTTCATTTCGGATGATTTCAATCGGGGACAAATAACAGTTTCCACTGTATTAAGAAAATAACTTTCCCTACAAAAACGTGAAGCATAAAATTGTTAAATAGAGAATTAGACAAGAAGAAAAGAAACATGAGGCATAAATCGTCCTCAGTTCTACCTTCTTGTCCAATCCTCATAACTGTTCAATAGTCTAAACATCAGTTTTATTTTTAACAACCGATCACTGACTATTGATGATCCTCCAAGGTAGAGATTTCCAAAGATTCACAACGCTTTGAAAAAAAATCCTCCTCCTCTCATTTTGAAGATGGCAAATGATTACTATGCATCTGTGCCCTCTCCTCCACCAGGGGGTATACGTTTGCAGTACCTATTCTACCAAGCTTCCACAAAATACTGCTTCATTCACAAAACACATCATTCTTATAAAGTGTGGAATGGAGAGTCTTTCTTCATAAGATAACTCTTCATTCTGAATGGACATTCATTCCATTGTCTCTCCATTCATATCTTTGTAATTAAATTTGATTCAAAAACTGTAACGTCAAATAAGCATTCGGGTGACTGGGAATTAGCGTGCACCGTGGATTCACTAAGGGATAGAAACAGAGTTGGATTAAATGGGTCATTTTCATATCATCATGCAGCCAATATTGTCTAAAACAAAGCTTCCTGCTTGAAACAAGAGAAAATCTGTAGATGCTGGAAATCCTAACAACACACACAAAATGCCGGAGGAACTCAGCAGGCCAGGCAGCATCTATGGTAAGGAGTACAGTCGACATTTTGAGCAGAGACATTCATGAGGATGAAACGTCGACTGTACTCTTTCCGACAGATGCTGTCTAGCTGGCTGAGTTTCCCCAGCATTTTGTGGGTTTTGCTTGTCTGATACCTTATCCTGAAAGTAGAACATCTATTCCTTCCGGCACCAATCTACTATGTTGGTACTTTTTATCTTTCCTCATGTTATCGAAACAAGTCATTCAGCCTATTACGTCCACGCTGACTCAGAGATCAATCCTAACCCTCACTGATTTTTCCAGGAACCACTCTCTCCACACACTCTAGCACTTACCTTTGCACAGGGGTAATGCTCAACGACCAGTTAACTTACCACGATGCATACCTTTTGGATGTGCAGAAGGCAGGAACAAGAACTTCTGGGGAAAACTCACAGTCACAGGGAGAACTTGTAAACTTCACATAAACAGTTCAATTCCAGAGGTCAGTATTGAACCGGGTTACTGGAGCTATGAAGCGGCACCACTGTGTTGCCCTGAGCAACTTCCTTTACAACAATGTGCCAGTGTTTCTTTGATACCATCTTGGAATCTACCGTCTTGGTAATGGATAGTGAGCATAGCAAGCCATTGCAAATGAACAGAGAAGGTGTATTTAAAGATTTTTAAAAATCAAAACCAATAGTAATATTCGGAGAAAACTTTTCGAAAATGAACTCTTCTGAAATAAAAAAGTGATTTCACCTACATATTTTAGCCATGACCTCTATCACCTTGAAAGTTCAGAGCAGGAATTGCAGGGGAATTCTTCCATCTGTGAAGTCCCCTTCCAAACACACAGCACCCTGACTTGTAAATACACTGCCCTTTTTTCTTAGTCACTGCATCAAAACTGTGGAACTCATAACCTGATATTAATGTGGGAAAGTGAAGTTTCAAGACGAAAGCTCATTTACACCTTCCTAAAGAATTTAAGTTTAAGAGATATATACTGATGTTGCCACCAAATTCTATCCTGTGAATAAAAGTATACACATTTGAAACCAAAGAGTAAAGTTACATTAAATATTAATACTTTGCATTTCATAATGATTAAAAAAGTGAACAAAACACAAGTTTCCATTTAAACACCAGCATAATTAATTTTTTTATGCTAACTTGATGAAATATCTCATTTGGATGGAATACTGCTTACTGATGTAAACACATTTACCTTATTTGCTAGCTGAAGTTAGCCTTCTGGTGGCCCTGACTTCAAGTGCTTTATTGTGCTTATGATTTACAAAAAGAATGTCAGCCTGAATTATGATTTTGGATGTTAGTTATGTTGACAAATTTTGCTTTGACAAATACATTATTAAGTCATTCTCTGATTTCATAGTTAAATTGCAGTATGTGAAGAAACCGCAATTTTTTCCTTTTCCTTTAACCCATTAAATTCAGTTAACTTTGTCTTTTCTAGTCATTTGACATTACAAAGGATTTTTAAAACAGATTGATGAAAGGGTTTCTTACTCCAATGGATATCACGCTGACATTGGTTACTATAGCTTCCTATTGTGCTCACAGAGTCCAGTTATTCTAATGGTTGATAGATTTCACTAATTCAGCAACGAATGACAATTCTGCTCTCGATTTGTTTCAATTTAAGTTGAGACACTGGACAGATTAATTTTGAACTTGGAACGGTTGGTGGAAATATCAAACTATGCGGTGGTGAAGCAGACACAGGTCAGTAACTTGGGTTCAATTCTGACCAAAGCTGTTGTCACTGTCACTGTGTGGATTTCCGGGTGAACCAGTGACATCAGTATTTCAGTCAACGGCAGGTTAACTGGTCACTGGAATTTGCTCACAGCTTATAGGTGACAGGTAGCATCTAGAGGAAATTGATGGGAATAGAGGAGGAATAAAATGGGATTAGTTATAGGATTAGTGTAAATGGGTGCTTGATGGTTTATATAGACTTCATGGGCTAAAATGCCACTTACCTGTTGTATGACCATGACTCTAAATTGCCTTAATGTTGGTTGGTGATTGGGGGCATGAGAAAGAATATAAGTTACATAAAGAGGGTGGAGTAAGGTTATTGCTGGAGCTAGTATGAGGCCCAACATAGTCTTGATGGGGGAAATGGACTTCTACATTTTATGGAAAAAATACCAAGAAATTAACCCCAAAATTTTCTGCAAGTTGGCCAAGCATGCATGCAAGTCCAAAATAAGCTGAGTGATTCCCAACAAAACCACCAGATACCAGCCAGCTCTACTCAGCCCAATGTGTTAATTCGTAAGGACTCAAAGCTTCCACTAGGCAATTCTAGTTCAATTCATCTAAAATTGATGACCAACTCAAAATATCAAGAAATATCAAGAGAACATTCAGTGGAATTGATTTTTTACAGTTTAGTATGCAGATTTAACAAGGATTATCCTGGAAGATACCTCCATGTACAGATCTCATCCTGCCTCCAGATCGAATTGATCATTGTTAATTTTGATCATTTGAGCAGGCACTTAAAACTAAGCTTGTTTTTTAGGTTTATGGTCTCTAATACACACTTTAAAATACACATGATGAGTTTGCTAACCACAATACAACTATTGTATAGTTTTCTACAATGATCTTTGAAAGCTATTTTCTCTTGTTTAAAACCAAGTCCATCACAGATAAAAACACAAAATGCTGGCAGATCTCAGCAGGCCAGACAGCATCTATGGGAGGAGATAGTGATGACGTTTCGGGCCGAAACCCACCCTACCTCCTCCCATAGATGCTGTCTGGCCTGCTGAGTTCTGCCAGCATTTTGCATTTTTATTCATTTCCAGCATCTGCAGATTCACTCGTGTTGCCTTTCCATCACAGATATTGTCTTAGAAGAGCCCTCCTGTTTCTCCTTCTTCCCCATTTTCCTGCTGTGGGCCTTCTCTTCAATGCCTCTGATATTGTGATGCTCATGAAGTACAGTCACCATTGCATCAGAATGAGTGTGGTTGATGCAGGTTAGGATCCAAATGTTAACCATGTCTTCACATCACCATCATAGAAACTTAGCTATTTTGCAAATGGCAAACACCACTGAACCTAGCAACTAAATTGTTTCCAATTTATCACCAAAACACGCCAAAATCATTAATGATTTTTTTAAATAGTGCAAATTGTGGTGATGGGAAAGAAGAGGATTCTTTCTCCTATCAACATTGGATTTACTTGCAAGTTTAACAAATGATATTAATTAGTAGCACTGGAGCTACATGCGCTACTGCGGTAACCAAAAACAGTATGTGTACTACCACACTAACCAATGATGCAGTTAAAAATTTATGCCTGCAAGAAATTGGAAACAAACAGTACCAAAACACTAGGGACCAGCAAGTCCAATTTGTAACAAATATTGCAGAAAATGACAGTCCAAATTCATAACATTATTTTGATCAGAAAGTTTGATGACAAGTTTCATAGTGTGAATAATTTGCAGATATCTGAAATTCTTATCAGGTGACTGATCTCTGCAGATCACACTGGAAGAGAAAGCAAATCAGATGTTTCCAGCAAAGCTGGGAATCAGTGCAATCTCTACATTTCTGCACTTAACTGCAAATATTCAGACTGTCGGATAATCTACAGTGTGAAGATAATTTCCTCAAAATGATTTACAATTACAACATCCAAGCCAACGTGACATTTTAAAAGTTCAAAATAAATCTATTATCAAAGTACATGTATACTACCCTGAGATTCAATTTCTTGCAGGCATTCACAATAGAACAAAGAAATACAATGGGATCAATAAAAATTACACACAAAGTCTATATATTTGGTGGTGTTGTGTGTGTTTTTTTGATGAATGCTATGGTATTTCTTTGTTTTGTGGTTTCCTGCAAGAAGATGAATCTCAAGGTTATACATGGTATACACACTTGAGAATAAATTTGAACTTTAAAGGCTAACAATCTATGTGCAAAAGAAGACAAACTGTGCAAATATAAAAAACAAATAAAAATAAGAATTAATGAATGAATAAATAAATAAATACTACTGAGAACATGAGATATAGAGTCCTTGAAAGTGAGTCCATAGGTTGTGGAATCAGTCAGTGTTGA
This sequence comes from Hemitrygon akajei, assembly GCF_048418815.1. NCBI lineage: Eukaryota > Metazoa > Chordata > Chondrichthyes > Myliobatiformes > Dasyatidae > Hemitrygon > Hemitrygon akajei. The sequence goes on from NC_133133.1 coordinate 159,364,395, forward strand.
GTGAAATTATCCACTCTGGTTGAGGAGTCTAATGGTTGAAGAGTTATATTTGAACTTGACCCTGGTGGTGTGGGACATAAGGCTCCTGTACCTCTTTCTCAATGGCAGTAACAAGCAAAGATAATGGTGTCCTTGATGATGGATGCTGACTCATTCTGGATGTGGTTAATAGTGGGGAGATATTTTCCTGTGATGGACCGGACTGCATCCACTGCCTTTTGTAGGCGTTTCCATTCTTTGGCATTGGTGTTTCCACACCAGGCGGTCACGACTGTGCACCTGCAGAAGTTGTCAAGGTTTTAGATGACATGCTGAATCTATGCAAACTTCTTTGTAATTGTTCGTGCCTTCTTTGTAATGGCTCTTATGTGTGCTGATATTGATTGTAGAAGAGATGTTGCCAGTCCATACCCACCATGTTCACGATATTATCAGTAGAATTTATGTATTAACAACACAAGCAACAGCAACAACAACACAACAACATAAAACAACAATAGCAAAGCTAGCCACTTTCTCACCCACCCACCTATTCTGTCTCTCTCTGTCTCACACACACACACACACACACACACACACACACACACACACACACACACACACACACACACACACACACACACACACACACACACACACACACACACACACACACACACACACACACACACACTCTCTCTCTCTCTCTCTCTCTCTCCTTCCTCCAACCTCAGGACAGGCTGTCTTTGGGCATCCGACAACCATTTCTTGGCCCCAGACTCTCAGACTCACACAGATTGAGTCTCCAACATCCAAGCCAAGCTGAAAGAATAAGTGTTGGTGGAATTTCATGACAAGCCCTTGGTTTAAGTACAGAGTGACCTCGGGCCAATTGGTTGACACAAGTATATAATTACCTAGCTGGTGCTGAACTATAGCCTTGCCTTGTTACTGTGACATTCTGAGGACTCGCCATCACTAATTGGCTACTGAGATATTCAATCTATTTTATTCAACTGCAGTTTGCCCTTCATGCTCGGAATCAGAGGAAGGACGATGAGGATTTGCCTTGGAACATGCTGTAAAGGAGCTACTTCAAATTCAAAACCACTAGAAGGGCTTTATAACTAGTCTGCAGAGACTAATAAACAGTATTTCTCCTTAAACAATTAGGTGGAAGAAATGACACTGACTAGTGGTTTCTGAACCATAAATATCGTAATTCAATGCCTAATCCTACATAGCAAGGTAAAAGAGAGGGAAATGAGTTTGAGATAAAAACAGACTATGAGTGTTTAGAAAATGAGGTTGTCAGTAATTAAGCCTTATCACACAGTTAAAAATCTAATTGCTTTGACCTCGCTAAGCTTTAACATATGACCATAAAATATAGGAGCAGAATTAAGCTCTTTGGCCTACCGAGACTGCTTTGTCATTTCATCATGACTGATCCATTTCTGCCTCTCAGCCCCAATCTTCTGTCTTCTCTTCATGCCGTGACTAATCAATAATTTATCAACATCTGCCTTAAATACACCCAATGACTTGGCCTCCACAGCTGCCTGTGGCAATGAATTCCACAGATTCATAGATTCTAAAGAAATTCCTCCTCATCTCTGTTCTAAAAGGATGCCCCTCTATTCTGAGGCTGGTCTTAGACTTGCCCACCACAGGAAATATCCTCTCCACATCCACCCTACTGAGGCCTTTCAACATTCTATAGTTTTCAATAAGGTCACCCCTTATTCTTTTGAATTTCAGTGAGCAGAGGCCCAGAGCCATCAGGCACTCCTTAAATGACAAGTCTTTCAATCCCTGAATCATTTTGTGAACATCACTGGAATCCACTCCAATGTCTTTCTTAGATCAAACTCATGCAAAGGCATGTGATCAGCTAAAAATATAAAATTTTCTTCCTGCTCTACAAATAGTGCCTGATGTATAGTGCATTTCCGGAAGTTTTCTGATTTTATAGAGACATAGAAATCTACAGCACATTACAGGCCCTTCAGCCCACAATGTTCTGCTGACCATGTAACCTACTCTAGAAACTGCCTAGAATATCCCTACCACATAGCCCTTCTATTTTTCTAAGCTCCATGTACCTATCTAAGAGGCTCTTAAAAGACCCTATCGTATCCGCCTCAACCACTGTCACTGACAGTGCATTCCATGCACCCGCCGCTCTCTGTGTGGAAAAAATTACCTCTGACATCCCCCTTGTACCTACTTCCCAGCACCTTAAAACTATGCCCCCTCATGTTAGCCAGTTCAGCCCTGGGAAAAAGCCTCTGACTATCCACACAATCAACGCCTCTCATCATCTTGTACACCTCTATCAGTTCACCTCTCATCCTCTGTCACTCCAAGGAGAAAAGGCCAAGTTCACTCAACCTATCCTCATAAAGCATGCTCTCCAATCCAGTTAACATCCTTGCAAATCAATAAAATGATATATTACGTTCCAGCTTGAGGATATTGTAAAGCACAAAAATGAAACATCATCTGATTTGTTAGTTAGGTGACATTGTGCTCCGGCACCTTGGTTTGGTTTATTTACATGACTTACCTATTGCCCATTGTGGCGTTTAGGACAGCAAAGAAGGTCCCCCATCACTGGCAGTGTCCAGGGTTACCTTCATCGTGTCAGTAGCTCGGTTTTCACTATTGTCAGTCATGCAAGCCCTGGGTACTCAGGAATACTGTCGCACTCAGATGTGGATGGATTCTTCATTGCTGTTTCTGTAACAGTTTTGTTCAGCCCTGAACTGAACCCCCGAACCTGGGGGACTCGTGGACCTCGCTCCGTCTGGCCTCTACCGTTTGATCTGTTTGGGTCAAGCTGGTCAAACCAAGAGCCGAAGCACAAGGCCCTGCCTCCGGCTAACATAGCTCCGCAGGTCATCGAGGCACGCAAGCCTTCAAACCCTTCCACAAGGATGTGGTCCTCTTGGAGGATCACTCACATAAACCAAAGTATTAAGGCTGTAATTGAAGATTTAAGATGGATGACAAGAGAAATACCTATTTCAAAGCATGAAGCTGAGGAGTGGGATTAAAAAATGTGGGCTACTTACATTATGGATGAGTAAATTCCTGTAGGTATTTTAAATAATGTTTTATTAGATAATGAAAGGAATCAATGGTATTTACTAAGTTCTATTAGATAGATCAGGGAGAACAATTATAAAGGAAAACAAGATAAATGATAGAAGCTAATGGAAGTGAGTTAATTCCTCAAACATGGTCAGATATTCAATGATCCGTGCTGACCTTGTACTTCAAATTCATTTGCTCGCCCAATTACCATATTCTCCGAGTCCATATACATGCTAAAACCAATCAGCAACTGTCCTGAATTTCCTCAATCGCTGAATGATCTCTCTAAGGAAGAATTATCAAACTTCATCTTCGTGCAAAACGACTAACGTCTTGTCCTGAGAGTGTGCCCATAGGACAAGGTTCTCCAGCATGAGGGGACTGCCTTTCATCACTTGTCTGGTCAATCCCTCTCGGCTTGCCATATATCTCAACTTAATTTTTCTGAACGACAGTTTACTTGGGTAAATCTTAATCGGTCTTTATATGACACCTTTCCCCACTCTTTTTTTCAAGGAATCAATCTAGTTAAATAAGATGTAATAATGACTCTTTAGGTATACAGTCGGGACCAGAAGGGAGTCACCAAACCAAACACCTCCAAAATTTCAGAGATCCCTACTGTTGTACCTTGACAACTTTTGCAAAAAAGGGCTAGCAAACTACTATTTGCACTTCTAGCTGCTAGATGTATCTGGATGTTTATCTTCTGGATCTCCAAAACCAGCACATGCGGATCCCCAATATGCCAATATTTCCCAAGTTCTCATTGTTTAAAAAGAGATTGTTTTTCTATTCCATTTGTCATAGCAAATACTATACCATTTCCCCACATTGTACATAGAAGAGTACAGCATGGGAACAGGCCATTTGGCCCACAATGTTGTGCCAAACCAGCTAAAAAGCACATTAATACTTCCTACCTCTATCATGTCGGTATCCCCCCATCTTCCCTACATCCATGTGCCTATCTAAACATTCCTTCAAAGCCTCTAATATATCTGACTCTCCCACCATACCAGGCAGCGTATTCCATCCATGCACAACTTTCTGAGTAACAAACTTACCCCTCACATCCCCCTTGAACCTGCCCCCAATTGTAGTGTCTTGCGTTTAAGTTACAAGAAGGGTAAAACTAAATTAAGTATTATGTATGCCTCTTTTCCCATGGAATTGCAGATCAATGGAAATGAGTTGTAGTTTTTCCACTGGGGACCAATTTATTACATTTTTTTAAAGAATACTTGATTATTTCCTTCAGCTTAATGCTTTGTTTTCATAGATTTCCTAGAATATAACATAAATAAGAATATTAATCATATAGTCAATATAGCATTATAGGTTATCAAAAATATGTAAGATCTTGTTTTTCTGTAAATTGTCTGTGACTTTTTTCTAATTCTCTGAGAAGTTATATAACTGTGGGAGAGAGGAGCAGTTTTGGAAATCATGACAAACTGAGTTGCTTTTTTATTCTTCATGAGATTCCACAAATATGTTCTGGACTTTATGTGATTTCAGTGTGGACTGAAAAGCGAAAGGAGATTAGTTGACCTTTGGCATTGAGAAGTGTCCAAAATGGTCCAAGCCTCAGAATAGCTGTTCAAACGTTGATAAAGGGCAACGCTAGTTGAGGAGCTTCACCCCTATCTTTGACATAAAAATTATTAAAGGATTAACAATACAATAAATTTTTTTCAATCATCTGACATAACAGTAAAATATAAATGAATGATCAAAAACAGGAAACTAAAGTAAGTAAAAATGAATAACTTCACTTAGCTTTTTCCTCCTATCTCCAGGTTAGGAATCACTATCTGTCTGCAGAGGCTGAATGCCCAGTGCAATGTTGGGACTCCATGCAGAGGCTATTGACTGAGCAGAGTGAGAGACACCCTGCGCCTGTCTCTCTCTCTGCACCCCTGAATTACAGCAAGTTCAGCACTTCCAGACCTCATGTGAAAGCTTCAGAACTGCCAAATGCAGGCAATGTGATTTGGCACAGTGTTTCAAAAGTTTAAATTTTAAAAACTGCACGCAAGTCATTAATTAAATTAAAGAATGCATCATTCATAAATAATGTTCATACATAAAATATGATATTCATGCTTACAAAAATATATTTGATTTAAGTCACACCTGACTTTGTGACTAAGTTTTAAGGATAATAATAGAATAAAGCAATCTATCTATGTTTTTTTTTTAAAATGAATGAGCTATTGGTAGTTTTTCTGTTCTATGTATTTAACTTTAAGCACATACCATTTCTAAAATCTTTCTGACAATGAAGTGTGGATGCAAATAAGCAGAAGAATCACTCTACAGCTTTAAGCTTTCTTCTCATAAGTTTTTCTATAAGTATTTGATAGTTTCATGGAGCTGCATATAAACCTTGACTCAACATTCATAAATAAGAGGAATAGGTGCTTCAACCAAAATAGAAATTTAACTGTTGGGACCAAGGCCTCATTCTGCCTTATGCAAATTAATCTTTGATTTCCTCAATTGCAGACCCCAGTCAGTTCAGATTGGCAACAACATCTCTTCTACAACCACCATCACATCAAAGCTTTTCTGCTCTACTCGCTTTATAATTACACTGGACAACAAGTTTTTTTGACATTGTTGCTTCCTCAGAACTTTTTAAATGCTTAAGATAGACTGCTTGAAGCTGAACACAAATATATTTTCAGACTACTTGTATCACGTAGGAATTTGCAGAAACGAGAAATTAACTTTTATTGAATATAATGTGTTTAATTGCAGAATGGTGCTGATGCTTTGCAGTAGTCCAACTAAGCTAACAATGTTTTGTTGATGATTTTCATTTGTACTCAGTGTCTGAGGCTTCTCACTTAAGCGTCCAATGATAATCAGCCAGCACTGATGGATTCCAGTTGCCCTGATAGCATTTCTCCATGACTGCAATGTCCTGGTGAAACCTTTCACCATGCTCATCACTGACAGTGTCAAGATTTGCAGGGAAAAATGAGAATGCAGAAAATTAATCTTTAGTGACATGTTGCACTTTATGGTTTTGTATGTTTGAAATATATGACCAACCAGCTGCATGTAGTTTGGTGCTCTGTGGTTGCCAAGAAAAATTTCAATAATATCCTTGAATGCTTTCCATGTGATTTTCCACGGTTCCAGTAGAAGTTCTCCGAATTGTCTGTTATTGATGATCTATTTGATTTCTGAACCAACAAAAATTCCTCCCTTAGTCATGGCATCAGTTATTCTGACTTGAATTATGAATAGAAATAACAAATGTAGGCAATTTCCAAAAGAATGGTGTGTGATAAGGAAATTTCATTGTGACTTTCATGGCCATCAGCCCAAAATCCATAAGATACACCTAAGAGTATTTAGGAAGCAAAATGTTATCAAGTGTTGTGACTGAGAGGCTAATGCCATATTTAAGTTTGCTGATGACACTACTGTTGTTGGCTAAATCAATGGTGGTGATGAATCGACATGTAGGAGAAAAATTGAAAATCTGGTTGAACAGTGCCTCAACAACAATCTCTCACTCAATATTGTGGTGTCACTTGTGTTAGTTGTTAATTCAAGTGACGCATTTCACTGCATGTTTCAACGTATATGTAATAAATAAATTAATCTGAATCAGTATGAATCTGAAGGTCTACAGATATGTACAATACGTGGCTTGCTGGACCAATATTTATTTCTTCATTACATTACAAACTTGAGCAGTTTATCAAGCTGTTACTTGCATATGTCTATAATGTATATGGCAAATATTTTTTGATCACCATTGTAAAATTCCATAAATTGCAATGACCTTTTCATCATTTGAAAGTCATTTAAATAACAGTGCCAATGAGGCAAGGGATTTTTCTCCAAATTTGTATATTCAAGTAAAGAGAATTTCATTTTTGAGTTATTCCATAGATTAAGCCCAAATATGCTTGCATTGTACCAGACCAATTACAAGCGTCAAGTAATTTCTATGTAAATGCATAAACCACTTCTAAATTAAAATTATTTTGTAGTTTGTTAAAAAAAATTAACTGCTAACATTTTGTGCAATGCCAATCTCGCTAGCAAGCTACATTCGCTCCCTTTCAAGTCACTGCAGTGAGTGTAATCTCAAAATGTTGATACTTCTGCGAAAAATAGAATTTAGAAGTACTTGAATTTATATTTTTCCATTAGGAATTGGGTAGATTTAGGAATTGGGTCTCAAGTTTCAGGAGGTAGCAGTGTAAACTGTTCAATGATATCAGAATGAAAGCTGTTACATACTTTTGAGGCTAATAAACTTGTATGTTGAGGCCAGAGTAGGGACATGGTTATATTTTTGCTGGATTATAACGCAGAACTCTGGACTGTTGATACAAGGCACATGTTCAAATCCCACCACAGCAGAATTAGAATCAGAATCAGAATCAGGTTTAATATCACCGGCATGTGTTGTGAAATTGGTTAACCTAGCGGCTGCGGTACAATACATGATAATATAGAATGAATAAGTAAATCAATTACAGTAAGTATATATATATCTATATTAAATAGTGCAGAAACAGAAACAATATATTAAAAAAGTGAGGTAGTGTCCATGAGTTTGATGTCCATTTAGGAGTCTGTTAGCAGGGAGAAGAAGCTGCTTCTGAATTGCTGAGCATGTACCTTCAGGTTTCTGTACTACCTTCCTGACAGTAACAATGGGAAGAGGGCATGCCGTGAATGAATGGGCTCCTTAATGATGGACACCACCTTTCTGAGGCACCACTCCTTGAAGATGCTTTGAATACTATGGACACTATTGCCCAAGATGGAGCTGATTAATTTTTCAACTTTCTGTAGCTTCTTTCGATCCTGTGCAGTAGCCTTCCCCCCCACTCCATATCAGATTGTGATGCAGACTGATAGAATGCTCTCCACGGTACATCTGTAGAAGTGTTTTAGCAGACAGACCAAATCTCCTCAAACTCCTAATGAAGTAAAGACGCTGTCTTGCCTTCTTTGTATTGCATCGATATGTTGGGACCAGGTTAGATCTTCAGAAATCTTGACACCCAGGAACTTGAAACTGCTCACTCTCTCCACTTCTGATCCCTCTATGAGGATTGGTTCATGTTCTCTCATCTTACCCTTCCTAAAGTCCCAATCATCTCTTTGGTCTTACTGACATTGAGTGCAAGGTTGTCGCTGCGACACCACTCAATTAGCTGGTGTATCTCGCTCCTGTACACCCTCGTGTTTTCATGTGGGACTCTACCAACAATGGCTGTACCATCAGCAAATTTATCAATGACATTTGAGCTATACCTAGCCACACAGTCATTGGTATAGAGAGAGTAGATCAGTGGGCTAAGCACACATCACTGAGGTGCACCAGTGTTGATTGTTAGCAAGAAGGAGATGTTATTACCAATCTGCACAGGTTGTGGTCTTCCAGTTAGGAAGCTGAGGATCCAGCAGGCATCAGGTGTTTAAAAAATGTTAGTATTATTTACATCGGATTGTCCAATATTATATTGTCCTTAAAGGAAGTAAATCTGGGATATTTAACTAATCTGGGTGACTCCACATCCATTCTTAACTGTGCTGTGAGGTAATTTAACAAACCAATCAGTTCAAGGGGCAATTTGGGAAAAGGGAATAATTTTTTGCCCTGCCAATGACATGCACATGCTTAAGATGAATCAGTAAAGTTGAATAATATGACTTAACACTGGCTGAATACTTTTGAAAAAGTATTTTGATTTTAAAAACTTCATGAATGATTGGTCTTACATTGTAATGGACCTTTACTGTTTGTGTTCCTCAGATGGCCAAGACACATTCTGAGAAAAGGCTACAAACAGAAGCTGGAACTGTCAGACATCTATCAGATTCCATCATCAGACTCTGCAGATGAACTCTCAGAGATGTTAGAAAGGTACAATGTAATTCAGTCAGTAGACATTTTAAAATATGGTGTTTAATTGCATATTAAATAGTAGTGGATGGTGATGAATGTTTACTTACAAATTGACTAAATGAATAGATGGAGCTATGATCTAAATGTGGCTTTCAAGACTGCATGCTGGCTGGTGTGATATGTCCTGGTATCTTCCCTTGACTGGCAGCACCTAACCTGTACGTTGACAGGCATATATAATAAAAAGGACAGTCTGTTAACCAGTGGAACAGATGCCAATCCCAGCAATGTCCTACACTCAATGTGTCGGACATGGCTCAGCCTTAAATCCCCACAACTCACCCCAACCCACCCCACGTCAGCTCTTGCAGCTCCTGAGCCATAATCAGTTCATTGTTGCAAAAATGCCAGTAGAGGGGAGGGGTTCACAGTAACTTCCTATCAGAATAGTGCACAGCACTTGTAAATATCTTTTTTAAACTGCAAAGGGTACCTACCTCAAAGTGTTTGGGCTGGAATAATAAGAGGTACTGTATATTGTGAACTTGTTGAACAGGGCTGAGATTTTTGCTCCCTGTGCAGGGAAGGGTAGGGGCTGTAGGAGGGATGAGCACTGTAATTCTGGGAGCCACTCGAGAGGTGGGAGAGAAAGGTAGTTGTAATTGGCATTAGTACATTCAGGGGAATAGGCACAAGTCTCTGACTGAAGGATTGAGATTCCCAAAGGCTGTGTTGCCTGCCTGGTGTCCAGGTTTGGGACATCTTACTTAACTTAGAATGAAATGGGAAGATCCAGTTGTCATGGTCCATAGGGATGCCAATGACAAAGGCAGGACAAGGAAAGGAGTTCTGCTGAGGGAATTTCAGCAGCCAGGGACTAAACTAAAAAGCAATGCTGAACTGGTAATAATCTCCGGATTGTTACTTGAGCCACTTGCAAATTGGCACAGGGTCAATAAGATTAGAGAATTTAATGTGCAGCTCAAAGATTAGTGTGGGAGAAGTGGATTTGAATATGTGGGACATTGGCACTAGTGCTGGGGAAGGAGGGAACGGTTCCAATGGGATTTGCTCCACCTGAACTATGCCAGGACCAGGATATGAAGAGGGTTTTAAACTAAGTCATGGAGCTGAGTTCAAAAGAGTGGGAAAATAGAGATAAAGTAAAAAGTGAAGGAAAGTGCAGGAGGGGTCGCTGAAGCTTTCATAATAATAGAAAGTTAGAAGATAGATAGATAGATAGATAGATAGATAGATACTTTATTCATCCCCATGGGGAAATTCAACTTTTTTTCCAATGTCCCATACACTTGTTGTAGCAAAACTAATTACATACAATACTTAACTCAGTAAAAAAAATATGATATGCATCTAAATCACTATCTCAAAAAGCATTAATAATAGCTTTTAAACAGTTCTTAAGTCCTGGCGGTTGAATTGTAAAGCCTAATGGCATTGGGGAATATTGACCTCTTCATCCTGTCTGAGGAGCATTGCATCGATAGTAACCTGTCGCTGAAACTGCTTCTCTGTCTCTGGATGGTGCTATGTAGGGGATGTTCAGAGTTTTCCATAAAACTGTTCCATAAAGTGTTAAGTATTTAACTTCAGGTAACATGGAGACAAATTTGAGAAGAGGGTGGTAAATGCTGGACTGAAGGTGGTATGTTTGAATGTATGCAGTATGCTAAACAAGGTAGATAAGCTTATAATGCAGCTAGATATTCCCAGCCACGATGCTGTGGCATCACAGAGTCATGGCTAAAAGAAGATCACAGCTAGGAGCTAAACATCCAGGGATACACATCCCATCAAAAGGCAACCAAGTGGGCAGAGGGGATGGGTGACTCTGTCGGTAAACAATGAAATCAATTCCTTAGCAAGAAGTGACATCGGATCAGAAGATGGTGTATCCTTGTGGGGAGAGTTGAGAAACTACAAGTTAAAGAAACGTTGAGAGTTATATACAGGCCTCTGAATAGTAGCTGAGATGTGGGACACAAAATAAAACAGGAGATAGGAACGGCATGTGAGGAAGGCAATGTTAACGCCATCAGGGGACTTCATGCAGGTGGACTGGGCAAACAGTGTTGGCACTGGAAAAAGGAGTTTGTAGAATGCTTGTGAAATGGGTTTTTAGAAAGAAGCCCACTAGAGAAAAGGCAATTCCTGATTTGTTGTTTTGTAATGAACCAGATTTGATGAGAGAGCTTAAAAGAACCCTTAAGAGTGAGTGATCATAATATGATAGGACTGATCCTGCAGCTTGAGGCTAAAATTGGATGTATCTGTATTACAGTTGAGCAAAAGTAACTACAGATGCATGAAAGAGGATCTGGCCAAAGTTGAGTGGAATGGGAACCAAGCAGGCATGATGGTACAGTAGCAACAGCAGGAGTTTTTGAGAGTAATTCGGAAGGCATGGGATCAGTTCATCCCAAAGAAAACGTATTCTAAAGGGAGGATGAGGCAACCCTGGCTGACAAGGGAAGGAAAAGACAACATAAAAGCACAAGGGATGGCATACAATATTGCAAAAACTATCAGAAAGCTGGAGGATTGGGATGCTTTTAAAAACCAACAGAAGGCAACTAAAAAAACAATAAGTGGAGAAAAGATAAAATTATGAAGGTAAGCTAGCCTTCACAAAAGGGGATACCAGAAGTTTTTTTTTCTGATATATAAAGAGAAAAGAGAGGCAAGAGTGGATATTGGTCTGCCAGAAAATGATGCCGGAGAAGTAGTATTGAGGAACAAAGAAATAGACGCCAGCAACATACCAGAAATTCAAGGGTGTCAGGGGGAAGAAGTGAATGTTGTTGCTATTACTAAAGCAAATTTGCTTTAAAGCTGAAGGTGCTTGGAAGGTGGATGTCAACTGCACTGGACAGACTACATCCCAAGGTTCTGAAAGAGGTAGATGAAGAGATTAGTAATAATATTTCAAGAATCACTAAAGTCAGGAATGGTTCCAAAGGAATGGAAAGTTGCAAATGTCACTCCACTCTTTTGGAAGGGAGTGATGCAGAAGATAGGAAATTATAGTCTGGTTAGCCTCACTTCAATGCTTTGTATGAATTTAGAGTCCATTATTAAGGATGAGATATTAGGTTCTTAGAAGCACATGTTAAAATAGGTTGAAATCAGCACGATTTCCTTAAGGGGAAATCTTGCCTGAAAAATCTGTTGGAATCCTTGAGGAAGTAAAAAGCAGGATGGACAATGGAGAGTCAATGAATACTGTTTACTTGGGTTTTCAGAGGCCTTTGGTGAGATGTCACATATGAGGCTGTTGAACAAGATAAGAGCCCCACAGTATTACAAGAAAGGCACCAGAATGGATGGATGATGAGCTGACCAGCAACAGGCTAACAGTGGGAATAAAGGGGTCCTTTTCTGGTTGGCCACTGCTGACTAGTGGCATTCTGCAGGGGTTCATGTGGGACCACTACTTTTCATGTTAAATGCTAATCATTTGGATGGAATTGATGGCTTTGTACTAAGTTTGTAGATAATACAAAGATTGATGGACGGCCAGGTAGTGTTCAGAAAACAGGAAGTCTGAAGAATGTATTAGACATGTTGGGAGAATGGGCAAAGAAGTGATAGGTGGAAAAGAGTGCAGGGAAGTTTTTGGTCATGCACTTTTGCAGAAGAAATAAAGTACTTTCTAAATGGGGAAAGAATTCAGAAACTGCAGGTGCAAAGGAACTTTGGAGTCCTAGTGTTCCGAGATGCACTCAACCGCAGCAGTTTCTGGGGTTTAGACGCTTTAACTCTCTGGAGTATGGCTAGCTGGCGTGCCTCCTTTAAGGCTTCATCACACTAATTGGCAATCATGTTTTAGGCACCAAGAATTGAGTATTTAAAGAGCACCTGAACAGGGCCTCAGTGCTCAATCATAACCTCAACCAGAGAAATTGTTTAGCATTTGTTGTTTTGTGCTCAGTTCTTGACCCAGCTTCACTCCGTCTCTTGATCTTGGCTTCTGATACTCTGGCATTTGGCTCCACACCATCTTCGTCAAACACTCTTATTACAGCACGGTTGAGCCAGTATGGACCAAGCAGGGTATCAGAGTCTTTTGTCAGCTGTGACCAGCCACAGTGAGAAGATTTCCAGACAGAGCCTGGAGATACATGACCTCCAGGTAGCCGTTTGTCAACTTTTGCATGGGAGAGCCTGTCAGTCGCCCTGCGGAACCGATACATCTTCCAGCCCTAGAGAGATTTAATGGTGACCTGACTCTTGCTGTGGCTTCCTCATTCAATGCTCATTAGTGTTCGAACTCCAGCCATCCCGGAACTCTTCGGAGCATGGAAAGGTGATCTTCATTATTTCTCTTCCGGCTGGAAAAGCCCTAGCCAGGACCATCGCGCACAGGGAATGAAAATCAGATGCAGTACATGCAGGCATGTGAGGTGTGTGCCCGGAACAATAAGCCCCATACCTGATCTCAAGGGCTCCTTCACAGTCACCCTGTTCTGGAAAGGCCATGGGTGCACATCTCCATGTCACAGGTCTTCCACCATCCAAGGGGAAGACTGTCTTTATGGTAATTGTCGATCGGTTTTCAAAAGCTTGCAAGTTCATTGCTTTGGATAAGCTACCATCTGTGGTGGAGATGGTCGAAATTGTCCAGGACCAAGTCTTCAGCATCCATTGATTCCCAGTAGACATTGTCTCAGATCATGGTCCACAATTTGCATCACGTTTCTGGAGGGCAATCTGTAAGCTGACTGGGACAGCAGCAAGCCTTTCCTATGAGTTTCACCACAGTCCAATGGCCAGGTGGAGCAGACCAACCAGGATTTGGAATGAACCCCAAGATGGTTGGCCTCAGAAAGACCTGGTGAGTGATGTGACCATTTGATGTGGGCAGAGGACACCCACAACACCTTACAGCATTCAATAGACAATAGGTGCAGGAGTAGACCATTCAGCCCTTCGAGCCAGCACCGCCATTTAATGTGATCATGGCTGATCATCCACAATCAGTACTCTGTTCCTGCCATCTCCCCATATCCCTTGATTCTGCTATCTTTAAGAGCTCTATCTAACTCTTTCTTGAAAACATCCAGAGAATTGGCTTCCACTGCCTTCTGAGGCAAAGCATTCCATAGATCCACAACTCTCTGGGTGAAAAAGTTTTTCCTGAACTCTCTTACGACATTTCCGCCATCCCGGGAATTAACCTCGTGAACCTACACTGCACTCCCTCAATAGCAAGAATTCGGCACACAGGATGTCACTGTTCGAGTGCCAGTTTGGTTATCATCCACCATTCTTTCGGAATAGGAGTCTGAGGTCAGGTTCCTGTGGCCAAAGATCTTGTCCAATGCTGCAGGTGGAAATGAATTAGAACAAGAGAGATTTTGCTGGCCTCTACCCAGAAGGCAGAGATCAAGGCTTACTGAAGGAGATGAGAGGAAACCACTTTGCAGCCTGGGCAACAGGTCTGGCTGTCCACTCATAATTTGCCTGTCTGGGTGGAGTCTAGAAAGTTGGTGCCCAAGTTCATTGGCCCCTTCAAAATCCTGAGGGAACTAAACCGGTGGCCTACATCTTGCAGCTCCCCAAGACCCTAAAGATCAATCCCACCTTCCACATCTCTAAATTAAACCTATTTGCACCAGCCCCTTAGCCCCACCTCCACACAGGTTTATTGATGGGGAACAGTCTTTCACAGTTAGAAGACTTTTGGCCTCATGAACTGTTTGGGGTGTTTGGTGATACCTTGTGGGCTGGGAGGGATTTGGACCCAAGGAAAGTCACTGGGTGCCTGAAAGAGACATCTTCGATGTGGCTGTCATCACCATCTCTCCGAGCAGCCAGGGCTGTCAGGAATCGGCCATAGGGGAGGGGATCCTGCTTTGAAATGCACCCAATTGCACCAGCTTCTGGGGTTTAGACGCTGTAACTCTCTGGAGTATGGATAGCTGGCACAGCCCCTTTAAGGTTTCAGGACCATCCCACTAATTGACAATCATGATGGGGCCCCAAGAATTGAGCCTCAATGCTCAATCATAAGCCCAGCCAGAGATATCATTCAGTATTTCACTTTGTGCTCACTTCTTGATCCAGTTTTATTCCGTGTCTTGATCTTAGCCTCAAATACTCCAGCATTTGGGTTCAAACCATCCTCGTCAAGCACTCTCATCACACCGAGTGCAGAATTCCCAAAGTCAATAGCAAGGAAGACAGATGTATTACAAGCACTAAATGTGAGAGGACTCGAATATAAAAGGACGTAATGCTGAGACTTTATAAGGTGTTGGTCAAACCACGTTTGGAGTATTGTCAGCAGTTTTGGGGGCCATATCTAAAGAAGGATGTGCAGGTGTTAGAGGAGTTTTACAAGAATGATCCAGGGACTTAAAGGGAATGTTTTTAACTGTACGTGCTAATAATTTCCTGATAACAGATGTTAGGTTACTTGCCTATAATTCTCTAGATTTCCTACTCATCATAGATAGTGGTGTGAAAAGTGCAATGTTCTGATCTGAAGGAATTGATGGTTTCCATATCAAGAGAATTTATTGAGATACAGCACGAAATAGGCCCTTTTGGCCCTGTGAGCCATGCCGCTCAGCAATCCCCCGTTTTAACCCCTGCCTAACTATGGGACAGTTTACAATGACCAATTAACCTACCAACCAGTATGTTTTTCGACTGTGGGAGGAAACTGGAGCTCCCAGAAGAAACCCATGCAGTCAAGGGGAGAACGTACAAACTCCTTGCAGGCAGCAATGTGAATTAAATCCGGGTTGCTGGTACTGTAAAGCATTGTGCTAACGTGACGCATCCATAATATTTTAAACTCCTTTCTTTGAATCTTAGAAGGGAACTTGTATGGTTCTGGTATTTATCTTTAGTCTCTTTGTCACTCTTGTTTTGTTTATGTTGGCGAGTCTAATTCCTGATTTAATCTTATTTTGATTAGAGTACTACAAAGCTGTAGCTAATGTGCTTACTAATTCACGAAAGATTACTAAAGGTACTTACAACATGATGGCTACTTATTGGCTTTGCAGTTTTCAGTTATTGATATTCTTTCATCAGCAGCATATATTTGAAACTGAACATGTGCTGCATGCAACCTCTGGGCCTTTCATTACAGTTATGATGGAAATATACATCCAGATTCCTGATTCATGCAGATGGTGTGCAAAGCTTCCCACTGGGAGCATGGCATAAACTGTGTGTAAAGTATGTGGCATGGTGATCATGCCAACTCCTTGAGTTGACCTTTTAAAATAATTTTATTCATAGGTAGCTTGTGCTGCTTTTCATATAAATTATTTTTGCTAAATTTAATGCTTATTAAGAAGCAGTTAAGTTTGTGCAAATGAACTCTGCATTACTATTCAGTGCAGTGTTTTATCCAGGTTAGGTATATCCCTCAATGCTTACAAATTTTGAGAGAAAGTGATTACTGTCCCTTAATGCATTTTTTCTTTTTTTATTATTGTCTAATAGAACATAGAACCAAGGACAGGAGCAGGTCTAAACTTGTCAATTCTCCCTGACAAACTATTGTGATTCTCTGTCATATTATACCTGTATTGAAAAATTTCTGACCACGAACAGCTCAGTTGTGACACAATCATTATGGATTATGCAGCAATGACAAGAGCAGTTTACAGCAATTTCCTTAGACAGGACGTAGGTGTGTTGATGTTCTTGTACTGGAATCAGCCATTACAGATCTCCCAACTTACAGTTAGCAGAGTGTTCCACAGTTAGATTAATTAAGATTGTGAACTATCATTTTCAGATTTGGACAGACTCTATATTGGAATCCTGTAATCCTGTTGTGTTTTGAGTATCAATAATTGAGAGCAATACAATTGAACTAATATATTAACTTGGCCTTGATATTATGCTACCTGCAGAACTTCTCTCTCTGTATTACCTTGACTGAAGCTGTAATTAAATCTATATTTTATTGTAATAATCATAACCAGATGATCCCATGTATATCATAAAATACCTAAAATAGTTTTCAAACATTCAACAAATTACAATAATATTTTACAGGCTCTTTAATTGATTTAGTAAAAAGCAAAATTATTAACCATTGTTTATATCAGTAAGTAATAGGAAAAAGCACTATTATCAAAGTCTATTTTTCTATGACTAAATAATATACAAAGGTTATCCTTTGCCTAAGTTTAGTGTTGCTTTATTCAATTAATTGCACAGTTTCAGGGAAGAAATGATCACAAGCAGGAAAGCAATCACTGAACTACATCATCGATCTTTTAGAATTCAAGGACTCAAAGTGAAAATTTTGCCATCTTATGACACCTATGGTTTCTTGTTACTTCCATTTTTCAGAACTACTGTATAACCCAGGCATGGGCAAACTACGGCCCGGGGGCCATATGCGGCCCGTTAAGCTTTTTAATCCGACCCGCAGAACTTGATGAAATTATATTAATAAACCTTGTTAACGTTTTTCCCCCCGCAATTCTGGCGTTTTCGCCACAACAAAACTAAATCCAGACTTTGATGCGCTGGCTAAAAAGGGAGCCCAACAACACTGTTCCCACTGAAATTAAAAATAAGTTTCTTCGTTGTGTTATGTAAAAAATGCATTTGAAAATATTTTTTTCAATAAGCCTTACATGTTACATGTCATTTCTGTTAAGTGATGGACATGAGTAGTGTGCAGGTGCACGTACGTTCTCAAGATAAAAAATGCGCTCCAGATCAAATAACGCGCTCCGCATACTGGCGCGCTGTCACTGTTCTGTCCTTGTGCTGGTCGTTGTTGAGTTTTGGCACAGGGGACAATTGAATAAGAAGGAGCAGGACAAGTAGACCTGCATCTCCTACCGTTTTTGAAATAAAGACAGTCAGGAGGAGAGTGATGATGATAATATCTTGAAGGATAACAGAATTTTCAGTGCTTTAAAATAATAACTGTTACTATTTAAAAAAGCTGTATTTTATTCATTTAATTTTCAGTGTTTTAAAAGTCATTTCAATAAATAGCTAAATACCATGGGACTTCAAAGACAGATATTTTGTTGTAATGCATTTGTTCATTTTCAATTGAAATTAAAGCACATGTTTTCTACATATCCCATGATATTTTATTTTCTCTTATGAGGTGTATTACCAAAACACTCCGTCCATCTGCTCCTGGTCCGGCCCCCCTGTCAAATTTTAGAACCCTTTGTGGCCCACAAGTCAAAAAGTTTGCCCAGCCCTGGTATAACCCATCAGTTCCTAACTATTGTAATAATAAAGCTGCCTCTGAAATTTAAGGAAGCAGCCAAATCTGCTAATTTATCGAATGGAACAAAGTTATACAAAGTGATGTTTCTAAACCTGAGCCTCTGTACCTCCCTGTGCAAGTAGATCCTCAACTTCCTCGTCGGTATACCATAGTCAGTATGGATTGGTAAAAAATAAATCTCCTCCTTGCTGAGGAGCAAGACAAGAAACTTAAAGGATGTGTGCTTATCTCACTGCTTGATCTCTCTGTACTCATGACTGTGTAGCTGAGCACAACTCCCCTCATGTGTATATTCGAGGAGTTCTATATTCTATGACACCACTGTGGTTGGTAAAATGTCAGATGGCCATGTGGAAGTGTGCAGGAATGAGATAGGTAGACTGGTTTATTGGTGTTGCTACAACCACCTCACACTCGACACCTGCAAGATCAAGGGATTGATGGCGGACTTCATGAAGGGGAAGTCTGGAGAAATCACACCAGTCCTCACTGAGGAGCCAGCAGTTGAAAGGGTGAGCAGCTTCAAGTTCTCGGGCACCAACATCACAGAGGATCTATCTTGAGCCCAACACATTGATACAGTCACGATGGAAGAACGCCAATGGTTCTGCTTCATTAGGAGTTCGAGGAGATTTGGTATATCACCAAGGATGCTTGCAAATTTCTATAGGTGTACAATGGACTGGTACACCTCTGGCTGCATCACCACCTGGTAAGGAGGTTCCAATGCACAGGAATGCAAGAGGCTGCAGAAAGTTGTAGCGACAGCCATCTCCAAAATCGGCACAAAGCTGTTTATCATGAAAGATGCTGCCTCAAGAAAATGGCATCCATCACAAAGGACCCTCACCCCCTTTTCTTGTTACTACCATCAAGGAGGTGGTACAGGACCCAGAAGGTGCATACTTAAACAACTCAAAAACTGCTTCTTCCCCTCTGCCGAATGATTTATGAGTATTACCTCATTGTTCCTTTTTTGCACCATTTATATTGTAATTTACAGTAAATTTTATATCTTTGCACTGTACTACTGCACAAAACAAGTTTCATGTCATATAAGACAATGATAATAAACCTTAGTCTGTTTTTGAAATGTTTTTTCTGTACTTTAAATATTCTCATTACATAGTTTATTCTCCTGTGACTAATACTCTGAAAATGATTAAGAAATAAAATAGGGGAGAGGCAAAAAGAGGTTGGGGATAGGAAGTATGAGTGTGGAAAGTGTGAAAAACAGCTATTTGTTGCATGGGAGGGTTGCAGATATTCATTACAGGTGAGAGGACAAGGCAGAGGGGTTAAAATTGCTCTGAGGGTGGAGAGATAGTGAGAGCTCTTGGCCCATTTCCTGCATCTCCAGCTCTATCTCTCTCTGTCATCTGCACTCCATCGTGACACCTTCAGATGGTATGGTCTCATTGCATTCCATATTCACCCTTAATTCATCGCCTGTTAGTTCAACTTGAGCCTTTCCTGATCTGTTCTGGGCAGGTATGAACACTTCGGCATGCACCAATATATCTGCCATTGGTCTAGAGCAGCTCTGTTGTGCCACCAAGTGGTGATTTTAAATTACTGCTCTTCCCATGGGCAGAAAGGGGCTGCATTCAATTGGTTAACAGTCGTGCAACATTAAATGGCATGTCATCAAGTTCACAGAGAACTCATAAATGTAGAGGCAAGGCCAATGGAAAAAAATGCCACTGTTTTAATTTTTTTATTGATTAAAACAAAACTAAGTTTCCATGCCAATTTGTACTTCATCCTTTCCTTCTGAAGGGAGAATCGACCTCCTTTAGTCTCTCTCCCCCTTTATGTTGCAACTTCCTTCACCTGAGTATCATTATACCTGCTCCCATTAAGGTCAAATCGCTTAATCTACGACAATAAAATCAGAAGTAAAGATGGGTCTGTGAGATTTTTCTTTCAGCTCAACTATTTTATACGAAGTAATGAAAAGATATTTGAATTTTGACAGTAAGCTATTCTGCGATTGAGGTGGGTAAAAATTTATTGGATACAATATGCTTTCCTTAGGAGGCAGCCTTCAAAAATTATTTCATTCGATTACTTTACTGATATTTTACTATAAATTGTTTTAGAGGAGAGTGAATTGTATTAATTGTATTTGTAACTGTCAAAAAGAAATTTGTTAACAAGTTCCTCTTAAGGGTGGCTAAAATAGAAAACATCAGGTTGGAACCTTTTGAGAATTCTTAAAAACAGATCTTTGTAAATACACTCACATGAAATTGAAATGCAGAAAAAGTAAAGCAATGATTAAATATCCAGTGCTGAATAGTTACATTTAGTCTGGGCTAACGAAATTTTAGAAGAATATTATAGCCTTTTCAGTCTCGATTGCTGACACACAATGCTTCATCACCTGGCATTATATTACTTCCTCAAGACCCATTGCAAATGGAAATACATTGATATTTAGCTTTAATGTCATTGATTAGATAAATACTTTCAAAGATACATGCAAGTACAAAGCACAAGACACAAAAAAGTGACTTCACAGTGCTTTCTAAAGTATAATTAATTTGCTATTACAATGAAATTACTGATACTTAATGGAACTAAGATGTAAGTCAGACAATAAGAATAGAAAACACTCTCCAGGACAATATCTGTGGAAAGAGAAATACAGTTAACTTTCAGGTGAAGACCTTTCATCAGAACTTTTGATTTTCAAATAATTAAAATTTGCAGCTCATCCTATTATAATATACCATATTACTGTACATAAGGCATAGGAGCAGAATTAGGCCATTCAGCCCATTGAGTCTTCTCTGCCATTCCTTCATGGCTGATTTATTATCCCTCTCAACACCATTCTGCCTTCTCCCCATAATCTTTTGATGCCCCAATTAATCAAGAACCTATCAACCTCCGCCTTAAATACATGAGCCGGCAAATAATTAGCTGGATCCAAAATTGTTGATGTTTGCCTAAGTTTGAAAGTAGTTTATTGCGCACAAGGACTGGTTTTGTTTAAACAGGCTTTACCCTAAGCATTGTACATTACCAGCCATAAAATGATAATGAAGAATATGGATTGAGCAAAATATGAAACATAGACTGTTAGACTAAAGTTAATGGATATATTGCTCAGAGAAGAGATAAATCAATGCAAAAATTGTTACATAGACGGGGTTCTTAAAACATTACATAACCTTTCGATTTCTCTCATTAGAAAAATACCATGAGGTAATCTTATCAGATTAAAGGCTGAAAAGTCTTCTGGACTTAATGAGCTGCAAATTGAGGACATTAAGCAAGTGGCTTCAAAAATAGTGGATAATAGATTCTCGAAAGGTCCCGAAGAACTGAAAAATTGCAAATGTTTCTGTGCAGAATAAGAAACGTAGAATAGTTGGCCTAGCATCTGCAATTGGGAAATTGCTAGACTCTATTATTAAGGAGGTAATGATAGTCAATTTTGAAACTAAGAGGACAATCAGGCAGAGTCAACGTAGAACACGACAACACAGGAACAGACCTTTTGGCCCACAATATTGTGCCAAACCAACAAAAAAAACAAATCAAAAACACCCAACACCAGTCCCTCCTACCTATACCATGTCCATATCCCTCCATCTTCCTTGCATCTATTTTCTTATCCAAATGTCTCTTAAAAGCCTCTACCACATACCAGGCAGTGCATTCCAGGCATCCACCTCTTCCTGAGTAAAAAACTGCCCTCTGGTTTTAGACATTACGGACATTGGGATTATGTTGACTTCTTGAACACCTGACGATTAAATGTAGACCATTCTATATGCCTCAGGGGTTCTCATCCGTGAGCCTGACTGCAGTTTGTATACCACCAGCGGCCGATTATAAGCAAGCACTCGCGACACCGCACGATATTGTCTGCAGGCAAGAAACAGCCTATTCTGGCGCATTATAGTCGGCAACTTGAACCAGGCCTGTTTGAAGAAAACCCTGCCCAATTATCATCAGCATGTAACCTGTTGCATCAGAGGTCCCAGCACACTAGACCACTGCTACACTACAATAAAGAATGCTTGTCTTTCCTTCCCGAGACTGCGTTTTGGCAAATCAGACCACTCGGCTGTGCTCCTACTACCTGCATACAGACAGAATGTAAAGAGGAAGGCTCCAGAGATCAAGAAAACTAACAGGTGGTTGTGGGAGGCAGAGGAGCAGTTACAGGATTGCCTTGTCGGTGGACTGGGCCGTGTTCCAAACTTCATCTGAGGACCTAAATGACTACACTAAGGTCATAACAGAAAATATTAAAACAGTTGTGGATGAGTGTGTGTACCCACAATATCATTCAGGGTTTACACCAATCAGAAGCCTTAGATGTACCATGAAATGCTGAGAGCCAGATCAGAGGCATTCAAGAATGTGACTAGAGGTGCAGGTACAATTTCCAGAGAGCCATCTCAAGGGCAACGTGGAGATTCCAGACTAGAATGGGATCAATGAGGGATACTCTACAACTGTGGAAGGGTTTGAATGCCATAACCTCCTAGAAAGTAAAATCTTGCAACATAGGAGATGGCAGAGCTTCGCCTCCAGATGAGCTCCATGCCTTCTGCCTTTCTCAACCTCCATATCTCTTGATGATCCTTTGGCCTCTGTATCTGAAGACGATGTGGGACCTGCCTTCGAGAGAGGAATCCAAGGAAAGCATCCAGTCTGGACAGAGTAGTGAAGACCTGTGCTGACCAGCTGGCTGGTGTGTTCATGGACATCTTCAACATCTCGCTCCAGCAGTGCGTAGTACCCACCTGCTTCAAGTAGGCTTCAAGACTGGTAACCTGCCTCAGTGAATATTGCTCAGTGGCACTTACAGTACATCCACAGTGATGAAGTGTTCCGAGAGGCTGGTGTTGAAGCCTATCAGCTCCTGTCTGAGTGACGACTTGGATCTTCCCCAATTTGCTTATCGAAGCAACAGGTCTACGGCAGATGCCATCTCATTGGCTCTTCACACAAACCTGGCACACGTGGACAGCAAAGGTGTATAGATGATGCTCTTTATCGACTACAGCTCGGCATTCAACACCATCATTCCCTCAAAACTAATCATAAACTCCAAGACCTGGGCCTCAATACCCCCTTGTGCAATTGGATCCTGGATTGCCTCAGTCAGTTCCTCCACAATCTCCATCAGCACAGGAGCACCACAGAGATGTGTGCTTAGCACCCTGCTCTACTCGCTTTACACCGATGAGTATGTGACTAAGTACAGCTCCAACACCATATACAAGTTTGCTGATGACATCATTGTTGTGGGCTGCATCAAAAGGGATGATGAGTCAGCATACAGGAGGGAGACTGAAAATTTGACTGAGTGGTGTAATAACAAAACCCTCTCACTCTAAGTCAATAAGACCAAGGAACTGTTTGTAGACTTCAGGAGATGGTAACCAGAGGTCCTTAAGCCAGTAATCATCAGAGGTGGAGAGGGTTGGTAACTTTAAATTCATGGGTGTCACTACCTCAGCAGACCTGTCCTGTACCCATCATATAAATATTATTATGAAGAGAGCCCAACAGCGCCTTTACTTCCTTAGGGGTCTGCGGAGATTCGGCATGCCAACAAAAACCCATGGCAAACTTCAATAGATGTGTGGTGGAAAGTGTGCCGACTGGCCGGATTACGGCCGGGTATGGGAAGACTAATGCCTTTGAGCGGAAAATCCTACAAAAGGTAGTGGATTTGGCTTAGTGCATTACAGATAAAGCCCTCCCAACCTTTGAGCACATCTACGTGAGATGTTGCTGTAGAAAAGCAGCATCCATCATCAAAGATCCTCAGCACCCAGGCCATGCTCTTTTCTCGCTGCTGCCATCAGGTAGAAGGTACAAGAGCCTCAGGACTCTCACCACCAGGTTCAAGAACAGTTACTACCCCTCAGTCATCAGGCTCCTGAACAAAAGGGGATAGCTACACTCATTCTATTTCTGATGTTTCCACAACCGATGGTTTCACTTTAAGGAATCTTTATCTTGTTATTTCATACTCATTATTTATTGCTATTTATTTACATTTGCACTTGCACAATTTGTAGTCCATCAATCCTGTTTACAGTCACTGTTCTATAGATCTGCTAAGTATGCCCGCAGAAAAAAGAAAAAATATGTACTCTGATAATAAATCTTATTTTGAACTTTTTGAACATTGACCCTTTGGAAACAAATGCGCTCTGACAACTCTATACCTCTCATCTCTTGTAAACTTCTATTAGATCTCCTCTTGGCCTCTGATGCTCCAGAGAAAACAACCCAAGTTTATCCAGTCTCTTGCGATAGGCTGATGTTCTTTGGAGTTTAGAAGAATGAGAGCTGATCAGATTGAACATGATTTTACAAAAAAAAGAAATTATATTGGGCAAATTTGCTGGAGTTCTTTAAGGATATAACAAACAAGATTAAGTTAAAAGATAACTGGCACCTATGTGATGCCTTTGGATTTCCAGAAGGCATTTGATAAAGTTGTACATAAAGTTATAGCAATAGTTAAGAGCAGATTGGGATAGGGGTGATGCACTGGCATGGATAGGGAAGTAGCTAAGTAACAGAAAATAGAGACTGGGAATAAATTGTCTATATTGGCAGTCAGTAACTGGTGAGTGCTATGAGGATTAGTGCTGGTGCATAGAATACAAAAAAAAATAGGAAAAATCTCAAGTAATTTTAAGGCTGTGGTGGGACCATACTTACAATGTGGCATGTAGTTTTGTTACCTAAACTGAAGGAAGGCTGCAGTTAGTGCAGAAGGTGTTCACTGGTTTGAGAGAGCTAATACAAAGTTTGTGAGTTTGGGCCAATGTTTAGTGGAGTTTAGAATAGTGAGAGCTGATCAGGTTGCAGATCTGATTTCAGATTGACCCTGTCCAGTGCACCACAGTGGTGAAATGGTTAGCACAACGCTTTGAAGTACAGGAGACCAGGGTTCAATTCTCACTGCTGCCTGCAAGGTGTTGGTACGTTCTTCCTGTAACCACGTGGATTTCCTCTGGGTGCACTGGATTCCTCCTGTAGACTGAAGACATACTGGTTGGTAGATTAATTGGTCATTGTAAATTGTCCCATGATTAGGCTCAGGTTAAATCGGCAGATTGCTGGGTGACGTGGCTCGAAGGATCGGGGGTGGTGGTGTGCTTATTGTGTGCTGTATCTCAATAAATAAAAATATAAAAAATATAAGAATGTGAATTGAGTTGACAAGGTGGATACTAAGAGAATGTTTCTCCTAGTGGGAATATCTAGTGACGGCCCATCTAAAACTGATGTGAAGAGGAATTTCTTCCTTTGGAGGAGTGTGAATGCATGGAATTCCCCCTGCCAGAGAGCAATGGAATCAGACCTGTTGAAAATACTTTATGATGCTCTTTCTATTTTCTACATGTTGTGCAAAATGAATGGAGCTGGCCACATTTGAAGTGGAGTTGCTGTGTGATTTTGCAAAGTGGACAAAGTCCTTGTTTCCGTGATTTCTCTGTATCGTGATTAGTTCAGACAATTCACTTGACTGTTCACAAATCTCCCTTCTTTTGCGATATGCAAAACCAAAATGATCGGCAAACCTCCTGACATTATTACGGCTGAGCAGTGGTCCGTCAGCCATGTTCAAGGCATAACACAAAACCAGTAAGATACAATCAAACTTTGAGGTAATATCTTTAACAATGTAGAAATGACTATTTAAATCAAAGTTAATCTGGTCTAGTCACTCACAATTACAAAGTACTGATCTCTAGAGTGTACATACGCAGTATCTTTTCTAACATTAACCCTTGACCCGCAGAGTAATTTGGCATTGATTTTCTCTTGTATTAGATTTGACATTGTGGTCACTTAATGTACTACATATTTATTGATATTGTTGTTAATCTATGATTCCTTCCTGGGAACCTCACCTTTTCTGTCATCCTTTGTTTTGTTTTCACTACTGCGTGATTGGCTTTGAGAGCGAAGTTTACAATATTTTTATTAATGACTGTGGTCTGACAACAATAACATCTCAAGGTACAATATATGAGGAAGGTGCAATTGTGAGTTCATAAGCAAATTGGTGTAAATGTTGTAGTGTACACGTGATTGTGCAACAGAATGCAGTTTCTATTACGTATTTCTATATTTGCTACTGATTTTTTGTTATACACAGTAAAAGAAAAATACTTGCCTTTGTTTTGGTTTGGATTTTGCTCATTATCATTGTTAACAACATTGTCTTCAGCTCACCTAAGTCATACGCTGCCCTGTGATTTTTTTCTGTTGAAGAGGAAGCATTTGGAGGCACTGCAGTTGTGATCACTCCAATGTCAATAACTGTTGATGTGTTGAAGCTCAAAAAGTCCATAAAGTACTACATTGACAATTTTGGGTTTGAGTGTCACTTTCAATGAAAAAAAATTCCCAAAAATGTTAAAGGGGTGTATTAATGTAAGGAAATACTCTGTCAATTCTTTACTGAGTAAATAACAACCAAAAAAGATAGTTGAATGATCTTATCACTTTGACACTTGTACAAGTTGTAAATGTTCACCTCTACCAGTGGCTACATCCTCCGAGTAGTTTAGTAAATTACAAATGAGTACTTAGGATTGTAGACATTGTTGATCTTTGCATTGGCTTCAACACTTATGACATGCTTTGAAGATTTCTGATTCACCAAATTTGCTCAATGACAGATATTTTTGCAGAAAATATTAATTTTCCCACACAGCTTACAGTATTTCCCTGAGGCATATCAAACAGCTTTGTGTGGGACAGGCTATCTTCATAATAAAAGCACTGTTTTGAGATCTTCTTACCCTGCTGATGCTAATGATAAGCATTGTTGGTTTTGAGCAAAAAAAACCCAGCTCTGGTATATATTTTCCATGTGTTGCTATTTTTGGAGGGGATAATATTTCATAAATATTCTTTAATTCTTCACCATCCTTTGTTTAACAAGAGTGCTTTTGTTTCTTGTTGCACACCTTCAACTACATGAAACCACTTTTCTCAAAACCACAGAACCAAATATGACTTGGTATGCACATTGAAGATCCTAATAGTCAGTATGACCATAGCTGTCCTAACATAGTGCAAATGCAGAATTAGTCACATTGAACATATTGAGTGTTACTGCTGTTTAAATGTGATGGTGGGTGACTTGCACACATTCAGGTCAATTAGCCTTGGTGTGAGATCTGAATAACATCTCTGACTGTGGGGTTATATGCTGGGTTGACTCAGATGCAAGAACTCATACATTCTATATCAGAATTCAGCACCATATGTCAGTTTGGGTGAAACGCACACACACAACATGCTTAAACTTGCAAGGGGTGCATTCTCAGGTCCTTCATGCTCATCACCAATGTAAACTGCAACCATTAAATCCTTGCATCTGTGATAATTATACAGACACACTGCTGAGAGCACAGTAAAACAATAACTGCTTTTTTCATTACTGTAGCTGAGATACTGAGCACTGTCTTAAGGGGGGACCAAAAACTTCAAAGAAAATGTAGCAATATGGCATAATAATAACGTAACATGTGTTTAAACCATTTGCAGCATGTTAATGGTGATTTATAACTGGATGGTTTTAAACTAAATTATACCCAATGAAATGTTAGGTCAAATGTGTTAAAGCCCCTTGATGGCAAATTCATCCATGGTCACAAGAACAAATTGTGTGCTATCACATCAGCTTCCCATAGGCGTTCCTTTAGAGCAATTTATGGCAAATCTAGCAAATAACTTCAGTCAACAATCTTCAAATCTAGATTGTAGATTTGATTTAAATTGCAGCTCCAGACAATATGTTCCTAAAAGCCTTGAATCACAGACCAACAATGCTGATTAAAATTTATTTAGATGTCTATAGTGTGGGTGTGAATTGGGAGGTGTGATGTTTGTCTGTTGTTTCAAAGAAAGCATTGTGGATGCATTGTAAATATGTAATTGTCCTTTGATGTTTAACACATAAAATCCCAGGTAGTGTTGGGCCAGCCAGACTTTTTTCCAACTGAAAGGGTCTCCCTATGATGCCTGCTGTATCTTGTTTTTGCTATAGAAACATAGAAAACCTACAGCACAATACAGGCCCTTCGGCCCACAAGGTTGTGCTGAACATGTCCCTACCTTAAAAATTACTAGGCTTACCCATAGCCTTCTATTTTTCTAAGCTCCATGTACCTATCCAAAAGTCTCTTAAATGACACTATCGTATCTGCCTCCACCACGGTTGCTGGCAGCCCATTCCACACACTTACCACTCTCTGAGTAAAAAAAAAAAATTACCCCTGACATCTCCTCTGTATCTACTCCCCAGCACCTTAAACCTGTGTCCTCTTGTGGCAACCACTTCAGCCCTGGGGAAAAAGCCTCTAACTATCCACACTATCAATGCCTCTCATCATCTTATACACCTCTGTCAGGTTGCCTCTCATTCTCCATCGTCTCAAGGAGAAAAGGCTGAGTTCACTCAACCTATACTCGTAAGTCATGCTCCCCAATCCAGGCAACATCCTTGTAAATCTCCTCTGCACCCTTTCTATGGCTTCCACATCCTTCCTGTAGTGGGGCGACCAGAACTGAGCACAGTACTTTAAGAGGGGTCTGACGAGGGTCCTATATAGCTGCAACATTACCTCTTGGCTCCTAAATTCAATTCCACAATTGATGAAGGCCAATACACCGTACAACGTCTCACCGTACGCTCCCCTGCCCCTTTCTTTCTACCTAGGCCTCCCATCCCATGATCCTTTCCCTTCTCCAGCTCTTTATCCCTTTTGCCAATCACCTTTCCAGCTCTCAGCTTCATCCCACCCCCTCCGGTCTTCTCCTATCATTTCGCATTTCCCCCTCCCTCTCCTACTTTCAAATCTCTTACTATATTTCCTTTCAGTTGGTCCTGATGAAGGGTCTCGGCCCAAAATGTCGACAGTGCTTCTTCCTATAGATGCTGCCTGGCCTGCTGTGTTCCACCAGCATTTTGTGTGTGTTGCTTGAATTTCCAGCATCTGCAGATTTCCTCGTGTTCACTTCCTCATCCAGGTCATTTATAAAAATTATGAAGAGTAGAGGTCCCAGAACAGATCCCTGAGGCACACCACTGGTCACCAACCTCCATGCAGAATATGACCCGTCTATAACCGCTCTTTACCAGTCCTGGATCCACAAAGCAATGTCCCCTTGGATCCCATGCCTCCTTACTTTCTCAATAAGCCTGGCATGGGGTACCTTATCAAATACCTTGCTGAAATCCATACACATCTACTGCTCTTCCTTCATTGATGTGTTTAGTCACATCCTCAAAAAATTCAATCAGGCTCATAAGGCACAGCCTGCCCTTGACAAAGCCATGCTGATTATTCCTAATCATATTATACCTCTCCAAATGTTCATAAATCCTGCCTCTCAGGATCTTCTCCATCAACTTACCAATCACTGAGGTAAGACTCACTGGTCTATAATTTCCTGGGCTATCTCTACTCCCTTTCTTGAATAAGGGAACAACATCCGCAATCCTCCAATCCTCTGGAATCTCTCCCGTCCCCATTGATGATGCAAAGATCATTGCCAGAGGCTCAGCAATCTCCTCCCTCACCTCCCACAGTAACCTGGAGTACATCTCATCTGGTCCCGGCGACTTATCCAACGTTATCAAGTAAAGAGGCTACTTCATACCTACCAGTACTTTTTTTCCGATAACTTCTTTCACACAACAATTCCCTCCCAATATTTACTTCTACAACGATTCCAAGTACACTGATGTCTAATGTAACATTATTAATTTCCAATTGAGAGGAAAGAAGGAATTTCTATTTCAAAATGTTAATAAATTCTCACATTAAATAACAGGTCTTGCCTTAATGGAGTCAATGTTCCTGCGGTGAACAAATGCAGATTTTCCGGGAATCTAGGTTCTGGTCTTGTTTGCTCTAATTTCTCCTTCCAAAGGGCTGGGAAAATTCCAACTACTTTCACTTGGTTGTTATTTGTGCTTGTGTGCTTGAGCCTCTCAGCTGTATTGTAACTAAGCATGGAACATGACCTTTTAAATAATTAAAGTCCTACAGTGTGATGTATGGTTGAGGGGTTTTAGCCTGCCAAAAATGTGGCTCAGTTAGAATGTGAACTTTCATTCAGTTATAATGTTTACTAAAGTTAGAGCTTCATTATCTTCTCCTGCAATAGTTTTTAAAAAAAATCTAATTGGTTATTTTTTGCCAAATCTCCTTGGCTATGCCTAAGTGGCATAAAGTATTCTGGAGATCCCCGCTGTTTCTTTAAGAACTGTTACAGGTGACTAATTGACTTGTTTTTGTTCATTTGCAGGGAATGGGACAGAGAGTTAGCAACATCAAAGAATAATCCCAAGCTAGTGAATGCACTTCGCCGTTGCTTTTTCTGGAGATTTTTATTTTATGGAATTCTGCTGTACTTTGTGGTGAGATCTTGTTCAATACTGATCCTCTTAGTCGACCAATGAAGCATCAGATTTTTCGTATTGTGGCAAATCTATTTTGTAACTTATGTAACTTATTTTAGTTATCTTATCATATCAAACAGGTAATTCTAGAAACAAGAGAAGCTAGGCAGCATCCAATATCTGTACATATAGCTTCAGGTAATTGCTCTATGGCAGAACACAAGAGGAACACATGAACACAAGAAAACAAGAGGCCACCAGCTCCCCACCCCGCCCCAACCTTGCTCTGACATATATTACAATCATACTGATCTATGTTCTTCAATTCTTCTTCTGTGCCAGTTCCCCATAACTCCCAATTCCTTAATCTTTGAAATAGTTCTCTGCCTCTACCTAATGATACAGGTAGATCTATCCATTACCATCATCAGGTGCAGGGAATTCTGAAGAGTCTTCCCCTTGGACTGAAGAAATTTCTCTGTTTTCAATAACCAACTCCTTATTTTGTAGTTATGTCCCCTTGTTCATGACTCTCCTGTTAACGAAAACACTTCAATATCTACTCTGTCAAACCCCCTTAAGATCTTAAAAGTTCGAATAAGGTTGCTGTCATTCTGGTAAAGTCCAAGGAATATAGACCCAAATTATCCAGTTTCTACTGATAGTATGACTTTCTGATCCCATGAATTAGACTGGTAAATCTTATTTGGGCAGCCTTTTATTCTTCTATGTCTTTTTTGGTTAGGAGACCAAAACTGTGCACAGTAATACAGCTGTGGTTTCAATAGCTCCCTGTACAAGTGTAACAAAATCTCCCTATTCTGAAACTCCAACCCCTTCAAAATAATGACCAAAAGTGCCATTTTGTCTTTTTAACTCCTTGCTGAACCCTCCTGCTAACTTTTTGTGATTCATGAAATTAGATCGCTCTGAACTTCTCTCATTTGCATTCTCTTCCAATTTGGATAATAATCTGCCTTTTGATTCCTCTTAGTGAAGCACATAACCTCATACTCCCCCCACATGAATCTCCATTTGCAAGGTTTTTGCTCAATCACTCGATATATCTCCTGATGCGGAATCACAACATCCCATGGCTTTCCTTTTCCAGTATTGATGGTTCAGCTTTGTGTTTCCAGCACTTACTTACTTTTAGTTCTTATTGATGTTATATTTCTTTCCTGAATCTTTTCCCTTGCATTTGTCATTAGAGACAGAACTAAAAACTGACCTACCTTTGTCGATGTTCGGTTTTAGAAGCAGCATCATCTGCGTGTCACATTGCATCCAAGATCAGCTATCATTTTGTTTACCTAAATAATTTAAGATGAAATGCACAATAAGTAGCAATTGCATGCTGTATTCAACTGTTATGTATTATATAATGCATTAATAGTATAAAATAATCAATTAATGTCCTCAAATATTAAATGACCAAATATTGTCCCTACCTAAATATGGGTGGAATTAGCAAATACTTAAAAGGATAACAAGAATCAGAGGTTATCAGCGTTTTAAAAAGTAGTTGGCCAATTTACCTGAATTTTTCTGAGGAAATCACAGATTGTCTATAGATAATGAGTGTGGTGACAAAAGAAAAGGTTTGATTGGTGCCATAATAGAAGCTGTAACATTTAATGCGGTCTAAGTTAGCAATTTTGGGGATGTGTGTTCTGTGAATGTGATATGTGATTACTTTGTGTTTGACGAGATTCAGGAGAGACACTAATTTTGTACTGTAGCATTTCTGTCATGGTTCCAGATAACGTAGAATTACTGGATTTAACCCTATAAGCCCGATTACAGACAGCAATTTAAACTAACCAGCAATGATTAAAGACAGCTGGAGCCTTTGAAAAGGAAGTGCACTTTGACTGGAAGAGGTGATGGGAGTCAAACTACACACAGTGGCAGCTTGGTAGAGGAACATGAGCACAAGAAGATTTTTCCAGTTTTCTGTCCAGCTTTAGAGGACCTGATCAACATGGAGGAAAGAAGGAGAGAGGACCTTGACCCAAAGTGCTAGGAAGCTCCATAAATGCTGTGTCAACTGGTCACTGAAGTGACCACAAGTATTCAAACCCCAATGATTTGGCCATAGTGCCACAAGAAGCTTAGTGGCCTTACACACATGTTCAAGATCATTGGATATAGCATTAGAAACACTTCTGACCAATGGGACCACTAGACACACACACTCCTGTGTATCTCAATTATCTGCAATCTTTATTAATCAGGACTCAAACTTAAATGCCCCATCATCCCTTTCCCACAAGCCTCATTACAGACAGACTGTGCTCACTGCAAGCTACCTTTCTATTGCAAACAGATCAACCAGATGATTTGGAAGGAGTGATCAGCTCAGGGAAGAAGCAACTCAATCCATCCACGACCAATTTGAAATCAATAAGTCTCGGCCTAATTAGTTTGAGATATATATATATATATCATACTCTACCCAACAATCAACATAAACGCATTTATCCAGATAATCCTTTCCCAATCATACAGCTCATACACCTTGCATGCACTCCACCCAAATATTCAGTCAAGGAGATCTGTGCTAAAGTACTGACCCTGCCTGGTCAGACATGACCCAACCTGGTCAGACATGACCCTGCCTGGTCAGACATGACCCAACCTGAGAGCTCATTTCTTTATTTGTGCCTGTCTCAACCCAAATACAAGGTCAAGTTCCATCAAACCTTCAAGTAGCCACCTGCTGACTGGAAGACACCCACTAAAGCCCGTGCCTCGTTCTTGCAGGAAGAGGTGGCAAACAGGTGGTGCCAATGGCCGCAAAACACCTTGGACAGATCAGGTAGATCACTGCCCCACTGACAGGATGCTGGTTATTCCTGGAGCAGCCGATAATCAAATAGTAGCTGAGGCAGCACAGTGAAGATGATGATATGTTTGTACATATCCTTCTTCCCGCACTCCATTTCCTATTCATCCTCAGTCACATCTGATTTTTATACACAGTAGTCAATTTAAGCAAAGGCCCCTCTAAATTCTCCTCACCCCTCACCTTAAGCTTTGCAGCATTTTTCGGATCAGTCACCAAAAACCCCTACTTTCCAAGGGTCTGCGGTTAAGCAGAAAGACTGAGGTGATGAAATTTGATCAGCTACATAGAAAACCACTCAGATACTGGTTTAATATGTGTGGATTCTCAATGGAGAGTCACTGAGTATGTGGGGCGTGCATGCAGAGCAGAGGATAAATTTAGCTCACGTGCCTGTTTCCATGAAGGTGAGGATGCTCATGAGTTCTACTGGGCCGAGTCCACAGAAGGAGGCAGAAGACCATGAGGAAGCAAGATTGAAAAGAATTGGCCTTCCAATTCTAACTTTCCAAGCATCTTAGTGTAGATACTGGAGCCTACCTTCTCCAACAAAGAAGATGCAACCAGTGCCATTTTAATACAACACACACAAAAGGCTGGTGGAACTCAGCAGGTCAGGAAATGGAAATGAATAAACAGTTGATGTTTCAGGCCAAGGCACTTCTTTAGGACTGAGAAGGAAGGGGGAAGATGTCAGAATAAAAAGGTGGGGGAAGGGAAGGAGTCTGGTGGGAAGGTGAGAGGTGAAGCCAGGTGGGTGGGAAACGTCGAGGGTTGGAAAAGAAGGAATGTGATAGGAAAGGAGAGTGGGCCACAGGAAAAAGGGAAGGAGGAGGGCACCCAAGGGGAAGTGATAGGCAGGTGAGAAGAAGTAAAAGGTCAGAGTGGGGAATTGAGGAAGGAGGTGAAAAATTGGGCTAGAAGTCCCTCGTAATATTTTCAATGATAAACTTGCCTCCTTTAATGCTACTGTTCACTCTGCAAGAAGACCTTATTTTTCCAAGATTACTATAAAGAATGGCAGTGATTCAAGAATACCATTCCCAACTGTAAACTGACTGTTGAACCCTGCTCCAACATAAAATGCCCACCATCAAGCATCTGCCATAAAATATGAAGAATTTACAATATTTTTTAACAACAAAATTACTTCCATCAGGGAGACTATAGCTACAGATACTGATAACCTCTATAGCTAGCCTCATAAAATGATGGCAACCATGTCAAAATTTATTAAGTATTTCCGATTCAGAATTCTATAACGTTGTAACAAAGAGTAAACCATCTACTTGTTGTCCTGACCCTGTCCCTACTACATTTTTAAGAAGACTTTTAATAACGTTTTCAATTCTGTTAGAAAAATTATTAAAACATCCCTTGAAACTGGAATTTCTCCAAAAGCTTTCTGTGGCTGACAAATCCCTACTTAAAAAGCCAAATCTTGATAGTGAGATACGAACTAACTACAGGCTATATCAAATTTTCCCTTCCCAGGCAAGGTTCTTAAGAGAGTCATTTTTGACCACCTCAACAACTTTCTAAATGAGAACAATATTCAAGAAAAGTTTCAATCAGATTTTACAGCAAACCACAGCACAGAGACCACCCTTATCAAAATTATCAGAGAACTTAGGCTCAGCACTAATGCAAATAGGGTCTCAGTTCCAATTAGATCATAAGACCATAAGATTTAGGAACAGAATTAAGCCATTTAGCCTATTGGGAATGCTCCACCATTCCAATTTTCCTCTCAGTCCCATGCCCTTCCTTTTCCCCATGTCCCTTCATGCCCTGACCAGTTAGCGATCTATCAACCTCTGCCTTCAATATACGTGGTGACATGGTGTCCATAGCTGCCTGTGGCAAAGAATTGCACAGATTCACCACTCTCTGACTAAAGAAATTCCTCCTCATTTCCATTCTAAAAGGATGCCCCTCTATTCTGAGGCTGTGTCCTCTGGTCTTAGACTCTCCCATCATAGGAAACATCCTCTCTACATCCACTCTATCAAGGCCTTTCACCATTCAATAGGTTTCAATGAGGTCACCTCCCCCGCCCCCCATTCTTCAGAATTCTAGTAAATACAGGCCCAGAGCCATCAAACACTCTTTATATGACAAGTCATTCAATCCTGGAATCATTTTCGGGAACACCCTTTGAACCTTCTCCAGTTTCAATACATCCTTTCTAAGATAAATGGCCCAAAACTGCTCACAATACTCTGAATGAGGTGTCACCAGTGCTTTATAAAGTCTCAACACTACATCCTTGCTTTTATATTCTAGTCTTCTTGAAATGAATGCTGACCTTTCATTTGACTTCCTCACCACTGACTCAACCTGCAATTTAACCTTTAGGAATCCTGCACAAGG
This sequence comes from Hemitrygon akajei, assembly GCF_048418815.1. NCBI lineage: Eukaryota > Metazoa > Chordata > Chondrichthyes > Myliobatiformes > Dasyatidae > Hemitrygon > Hemitrygon akajei. The sequence continues at coordinate 159,400,246 of NC_133133.1, forward strand.
ACTCCCAAGTCTATTTACATCTTAGAATTTTTGTATTTTCTCTCCATTTAGAAAACAGTCTACCCTTTCATTTCTTTTACTAAAGTGCATGACTGCATAATTCCCAACACTATATTCCATCTGCTATTTCTTTACCCATTCTCCTAATCTGTCCAAGTCCTTCTGTAGTCTCTCTACTTCCTCAAAACTACCTGCCCCACCACCTATCTTCATATTGTCTGCAAACTTTGCATCATTTCCATCATCCAAATCATTGACATCAATGTAAAAGGAATCAGTCCCACACAGACCTCTGTGGAGCACCACCAGTCACCAGCAGCCAGCCAGAAAAGGCTCCCTCTTTTCCCACACTTTGCCTCCTGCCAATAAGCCATTGCTTTACCCATGCCATAACCTTTCCTGTAATACCATGGGCTCATAGTTTGTTAAGAAAACTCATATGTGGCACTTTGTCAAAGGTCTTCTGAAAATCCAAATGCACAAAATCAACCATTCTCCTTTCTCTTCCCTGCATGTTATTTCTTCAAATTCCAACAGATTCGTCAGGTAAGATTTTCCCGTGAGGAAACCATGCTAATTACTGCCTATTTTATCATGAGCCTCCAAGTTTCCTGAGACCCCATCCTTAATAATCAACTCCAACATCTTCCTAACCACTGTCAGTCTAACTGGCCTATAGTTTCCTTTCTTCTGCCTCCCTCCCTTCTTGAAGAGTGGAGTGATATTTGCAATTTTCCAGTCTTCTGGAACCATTCCAGGATCTAGTGATTCTTGAAAGATCATTACTAATGCCTACATGGTCTCTTCAGCAACCTCTTTCAGAACCCTGGGGTGTACACCATCTGGTCCAGGTGACTTATCTGTCTTCAAATCTTTTAGTTTCCCCAAGAACCTTCTCCCTACTAATGGTAACTTCACACACTTCATGACCACTGACTCCTGGAAATTCCACCATATTACTAACGTCTTCTGCAGTGAACACTGACGCAAAATACTTAGTCAGTTTGTCTGCCATTTCATTGTCCCAGCACATCATTTTCCAGTGGTCCAATATCCACCCTCACCTTTCTTTTACTTGATATGTATATGAAGAAAATTTTGGTATCCTCTTTAATATTATAGAAACATAGAAAGCCTACAGCACAATACAGGCCCTTCAGCACACAAAGCTGTGCCAAACATGTCCCAACCTTAGAAACTACCTAAGGTTATCCATAGCCCTCTGTTTTTCTAAGCTCCACGTACCTGTCTAGGAGTCTCTTAAAAGAGCCTATCGTATCCACCTCCACCACCATTGCCAGCAGCCCATTCCATGCATTATTGGCTAGTTTACTTTCGTATTCCATCTTTATCTTTTTAATGACTTTGGTTGCTGTCTGCTGGTTTTTAAAATCTTCCCAATCCTCTAACTTCTCACTAATTTTTGATCAATTATATGCCCTCTCTTTGAATTTTATGTTGGCTTTGACTTCTCTTGTTGGCCACGGTTGTGTCATCTTTCCTTTAGAATATTTCTTCCTCTTTGGGATATGTACATCCTATGCCTTCTGAATTGCTTCCAGAAATTCCAGTCATTACTGCTTTGTCATCATCCCTGCCAATGGTCTTTTCCAATCAATTCCGGTCAACTCCTCTCTCATGCCTCTGTAATTCCCTTTACTCCACCGTAATACCGATACATCTGTCTTTAGTTTCTCCTTCTCAAGTGTCAGGGTGAATTCGATCACATTATGATCACAATCCCCTAAAGGTTCTTTAACCTTAAGCGTTCTAATCAATTCTGGTTCATTGCACAACACCCAATCGAGAATAGCTGATCCCCTAGTGGGCATAACCACAAGCTGCTCTAAAAATCCATCTCGTAGGCAATCTAGAAATTCCCTCTCCTGTAAACTAGCACCAACACAATTTTCCCAATCTATCTACACATTGAGGTCTTCCATGACTATTGTAACATTGCTCTTATGGCATGCATTTTCTATCTCCCATTGTGATTTGTGGTCCACATCCTTACTACTGTCTGGGGGTCTGTATACAACTCCCATCAGAGTTTCTTTTACCCTCGCAGTTCTTTAGCTCTATCCATAATGATTCGATACCTTCTGGCCCTATGTCACCTCTTTCTAGATTTGATTTCATTTTTTACCATCAGAGCAACGTTGCCCCCTCTGCCTTCCGGCCTGTCCTCTAGACACAATGTGTATCATTGGACATTGAGCACCCACCTAACATCTTCTTTCAGCCATGATTCAGTGATCCCTGCAACATCATACCTGCCAATCTACAACTGTGCTGCAAGCACATCCACCTTATTCTGTACACTGCACACATTCAAATAATCTGTAACACCTTCAGTCCTGTTTTCATCCTTTGCAATTTTGTCTATCTTTATCGTTAATTCTTCACAGATCTAAGTTTTTGCCTTCGACGCATTGACTACAACATTTTCCTAAATCACCTTGAGAACTGGGTTGACCTCTCTGGTAGTGCCCTTAGTAGTTTTTGCTCATGTATCCTAGAGAGAAATATTTTCTGTCTGTCTTGGAAACCATGGTTCTAAGAGATACAATGTATCTCTTGGTGTTAATCTGGGAAGCTGTCTTGGTTTGCTACTCTTCTCCTTATACATGCTCCCGTTAGGAAATATCATCAGACGCATAAAATTGAGTTCTGCAGTTACACAAGTGAAACACAACTGTATATCTTGGTTGAGCCTGACGATGATAATACCCTATCTTCTCTGATTTCTGGTATGGCTGCAATAAACAAATGCATGAGCAATAGTTTCCAAAAACTAAATTAAGATAAAACTGAAATACTTTTAGTTAGTCCCAAAGCCAAAAGAGATAAGCTGCTTGATAAACTTAGGATCGTGACTCCCTGATGCACCATCAATAACTCACTCTGAGACTTAAGAAGCGAGATATCGGCTTTTATTGACTGGAAGAATGAACAACACTACATCCTGGAGAATGAGGCCGGGCTCAGGCCTCAATCGCCTTTATACAGGGGTCTGTGGGAGGAGCCACAGGAGCAGTCCAGACAGGTATATGTAGTTCACCACGCTCCCCTTGTAAAATCAGAAGTAACAAGCCAGGATGTTATCCTTGATTCAGATTTGAATTTAAATCCCACATAAAGAATGTGATCAGAGTAGAATTTCTACACTTAAGAAATATTGCAAAGGTACATACATTTCTGTCATGTAATGATGCTGAAAAACTAATTTTTTCCTTTATATCAAATTAACTAGATGACTGTAATACATTTTTTACTGGCCTTCAAAAGAAATCTATTGACAAACTTCAACTCAATCAAAATGCTGCCGGTAAACTTTTAACCAAAAGCAGGTTGAGAGAAAATATTACTCCTGTCCTAACAACTCTGCATTGGCTTCCTGTATCTAAACTGATTTTAAATCGTTCTTACTTGTTTTTAAAGCTCTCAATGGTCTGGGATCAGAGTTCATTATGGAATCGCTTTCATTTTATAATCCTGCTCTAGCTCTCAGCACTTCTTCTGCTGGTCCCTTAAGTTAAAACAATCTTGCTCAAAAAACAATTGGCAGGTCAGTTTTCCTGAGCGATGTTCCTGAACTATGGAACTCAATACCTAAAACTCTAAGAGATGCAGTCTCAGTTGATACTCTTAAACACCAGCTCAAAACCTATTTATTTACCCTTGCTTTTGATGCACCATTAATAACTCTCTGAGATGTGAGGCGAGATATCGGCTTTTATTGACTGGAAAAAAGAACAAGCAGTAGTTGACTACCATATTACATCCTGGAGACTGAGGGCCGGGCTCAGGCCTCAATTGCCTTTATACCGGGGTCTGTGGGAGGAGCCAAGGTCAGTGGGAAGGGCCACAGGAGCAGTCAGCGGGGGGCGTGTCCAGACAGGTATATGTAGTTCACCACAGCTTTTAACTAACATAATTTTGTCTTTTATTTCATGTTTGCACTTTATCCCATTTAAAACACTTTGAATTATGTTATTTGTGTGAAAGGTGCTTCATTAATAAATTATTGTTATTACTTTTACCTCCCCAACTTCACTCTCCCACTCTGCCATTGTCAACCATCTTTCCTCTCCATTCCAGACTTTCTTGTGTTTGCAGGTTACACCTACAGGTAAGTTGTACCTTGTAGTGACTCTGCTGTTTATTCTTATCTATTTCTTATCCCTGCATTTTTATAAATCTATTAAACGAGATGGTTGGATTGCATGCCTCCTCTGTTGGATAACAATAAAGATGAATGCGATTAGTAAAATTTTCCAATTGATTTCAACAGGAATTCACTAAAGCTGTGCAGCCTCTTTGTCTTGGACGCATAATAGCATCGTATAACAAGAAGAACACCTATGAGCATGAAATAGCATATTACCTAGCCTTAGGACTTAGCCTACTATTCGTTGTGAGGACCCTCTTTCTACATCCTGCGGTGTTTGGCCTCCAGCATTTGGGAATGCAGATGAGAATAGCATTGTTCAGCTTAATTTATAAAAAGGTAATTATATTAAATGTTATGCTTATAAGTTTAATCGGGATAATGAGGTAGCTTCATTTGTAAGATGGAAGTGGAGGTTTTGGCACACTGGTGGGTGGTACAGTGACACAACTAACAGAGCTGCACCCTCACTCCTCCAGTGATCCAGGTTCAATCCCAAGCTAATATGTGGACTTTACATATTTTCCTGTGACCGTATGGATTGTCCCTGGTGTGCTGATGATGAGTAGATTCTTAGATTGGATGGAGGGAGAGGACAAAGGGTGATGAGGAACCTGGGGAGAATAAAGTAGGATCAGTGTGAATGGGTGTTTGATGGTTAGTGCAAACCTGATGGGTGAAAGGCATGCTGCTGCAGTAGATATAGAATAATTGGCTACAGGGGAGACAAATGACTGAATATTAGTAAGCATGGGATAGTAATGTCGACAGAGAAGCTGGCTCTAGCTCACTGACTTCCACATTTAACTCCAACATTTTAGTCTCAAGACTGCAATTGTACTTGGGAGAGCTGACATGTCAATTTCACTGTCAATGAGAAAATTATCATGCATTTTTCAATGTAACTGTACTTACTGCACATTAGGGTAGTGAAGGTGCAGGTCCTCCATCACTGGTGGTGTCGTAGGCTTTCTTCATCATATCGGTAGCTTCCACTTGGTTTTCACAACTGTCAGTCATGCAAGTCCCAGGTGGAGACTCAGGGAAACCATCAAACTCAGACGTAGAAGGAGTATTCACTGGTGCTTCCGTAACAATTTTGTTTTGCCAGTCAGTGTTGTTAGCGCTGAGCTGAACCCCAGTACCTGGAGGACTGGTGGACTTAGTCTGGCCTCTACCCTTTGACCTGTTTGGCATGGGTGACCTGACCAACAGCCAAGGCATAAAGCCCCGACTCCAGCCAACATATCTCTCCAGGTCATGAAGGCATGCAAGCCTCCAGACCCTCGACAAGGTTATGGTCTTCAGAGGAATTGAACTGTGAGTCCATGGATTTCCCCTCAGTCATGGGAACGTCAGTGAAATTAATGCAACTTTCAGAGGGCTGATAATGTAAAGGGGAATTAAGACAACGAGTATTGAATTCTTATAGGTTTTTATAACTACTTTTGTGAAATACTTGTGCTGGGAAGCTACTTTGAAACTTTGTTGGCATGAAATGTTTTAAGTTGTACTTTGGAACACTGTTTCATGGAATCATAGAAACTTAAGAGTACAGAAAGATTTCAGGAGGCCCATCAAGTTCACATTAAGCTAACTTATTTTCTTCAAGAGTCTGCCCAAGTTCTGAATGATTCATTTTCCACCACTCATAAGCAATGCATTCCACATTCTAACCATACTGAAAAGGTCCTCCTTGCATTTTCATTTTATCTTTTATTGTAATTTTATCTCCCTAGTCCATGAACTATCTATCAATGGTATAGTTTTACAATATTTGAATCCCTGTCATGATCTTTGGCACCTCGAGATAAATCTCCTCTGAACTTTCATTTTTCTTTTAGTCACACAATGTAGCTGAGATCCTTCTATGCTGAAACAAGTCTCACAAGGTTCTTCTTGGTCTCCTGTGTAGGAACCCTTGCACCCTTCCTAATGCATAGTGCTTAGATCTGGGTGCAATATCCCAATCCTAACCACAGCTTCTTAAAGGTTAGCATTGAGTCCAGTTCAGTGCAAATCAGAAAATATTGGAGAAGCTTAGCGAGTCAGACAATACCTGTGGACAGAGGAATGGAGTTAATATTTTAGCAGGACTGGGAGAGAGGCTATGTTACTTTGGACTTCAGAAAAGAGCCAAGATAGTCAACAGAACCATCATTAGCAATGGCAGAACCATAGAGATGTACTGTAGTAACAAAAATCAGCCCTTGCAAAACTTATACAACAGAGTCCACTTACTCTCTGCTTGCTTGACGGCAACAGATGGAAAAGGAAAAGATGATGGACGAAATGTGTGGTGATCCTGACTGTGAGAGGCAGGAATATTAAAGGGAATGCAACTTCACCAACAAGTAGGCGGTAGGCAAACTGTTGATATGACAAAAATTCTATTTAGCCTCTTGATCAGATGAGGAGGCATCCTTCCGCCATTAACGCTTAATGCTAAGTTACTGGGCTGGATTTTCTGAGATCATGAACACCAGTGCTCTTCTTTGTAACCACCAGCCAGAGTCAACACCTTTCATCCCATTAAGCAGCTTCACTTCTGTACGCTTCCACCTCGTAGCACTTGATTTCCTGTCATAGTTGGCACACTTTCATCTTGATGGGATCACCTCAAGGCTAATGTCTGGTTTTAGTTTTGATTTACTGCTTCCCCTACCTTGCTTCTTGACAATTGCACCCTCAGAAGTTAGTTCAACTTCCATTGACAACAGGAATTTCTAGGTCTCTGATACTGTGACTATAAGGGCATCACTTATCCAACATTCAACTGTGAACGAGCATGCATATTATTCACCTGCACGTCAAATTAAAGCTTCCTTAAACTGCAAAAGGCAGTGGTGAGCACATAAAGAGGTTGAGTTAACTGACTTCAGAATTGTCCCAAACCGCATCAGATAAAGAAATATTTAAATCATGCTCCCAAGCAGTTCTAATTTTATCAAAGGGGGCACGCCTCAAGGTCACTAACATCATGAATAGAAGATATTAAGCCTTTACCCAATGGATTAATACAAAAAAAACAGGTCCGCAAAGTTTTTCTCGAGCATCTCAGGAAAATTTGATGTTAAAGGGTTAATGAAACATCTAATTTGAAGGTATCTAAAGAAACGAGTATTAGGTAGGTTAAACTTTACAGACAGTTGTTGAAAAGTTGCAAAACGATTATCTATGAAAAGATCTTCAAAGCGTCCAATGCCCTTTCTATACCAATCATGAAACGTTGAGTCTCGCACAGAAGGTAGGAAAAGATGATTGTGTTAAATAGGACTAGAGAGAGAGAGACCATGAAGGCCATTATATTTTCTGAACTGAGACCATATGCTCAGAGTATGTCTAATAAGAGGATTAACAATTAGTCTAGGCAAGTGACAAGGAAGTGCAGATCCAAGAAGTGCAGAAATGGAGAGATCCTGACTAGAGTTCAACTCCATTGCCACCCATTTTGGGCAGTCAGACTGATTATGAAAGAAGGACCAAAAAGTAAGACAAACGAATATTGGCTGCCCAATAATATAAATGGAAGTTAGGCAAGGCCATACCGCCTTTTTTTTTAGATTTTTGAAGGTGAGCTTTATTAAGTCTAGAATGTTTGCCCTTCCATAGATAGGACGAAATGATGGAATCTAACGAATCAAAAAAAACTTTAGAAATAAAAATTGGTAAAGACTGAAATAAGTATAAAAATTTAGGAAGGATATACACTTTAATAACATTAATTCAACCTACCAGAGACATGGACAAGGGTGACCACTGTGTCAAACTCTGTTTTGTAGAATTTAAAAGATTAGCAAAATTTTCTTGAAAAATGTTCTTGAAGTTCCTTGTTACTGTAATACCAAGGTAAGTGAATTGATTATTAACTACTTTGAAAGGGAGGTCATGAAATACTAATGCTTGTGCTTCTCTATTAATTGGGAAGAGTTCACTTTTGTGTAAATTAAGTTTGTAACTGGAAAGCTGACTAAATTGCTTAAGAAGTCAAAACATTGGGGATAAGGAAGTAGATGGATTTGATATAAAAAGTAAAAGATCATCGTGATTATCAGAGTATATTGATTTCGGATCATGCCCCAGTTACCCTGTCTATAAATTTTCCTGGTCTCCATGAAATGAATAGTTTAAGGTTGTACATGCGGCTCATATGTCTAAAACTAATTTATCGCGGTTTTATCCTGACATTAGTCCTATTTGTGACAAGTGTAAAGGGGGTGAGGCTTCTCTTATTCATATGTACTGGGCTTGTCCTAGTCGAGAGAAATTCTGGAGAGAAGCTTTTTATCTTTATCCTATATTTTTAATTGCCACTTAGAACCTAACCCTCTGATTGCTCTTTTTGTCAACAAATTAGAGAGCGTACAGAGGAGATTTACTAGAATGTTACCTGGGTTTCAGCACCTAAGTTACAGAGAAAGGTTGAACAAGTCTTTATTTGATTTGAACAGGTTGAACAGGTCTTTATTCTTTGGAGAGTAGAAGGTTGAGGGGGGGCTTGATAGAGGTATTTAAAATTATGAGGGGGATAGATAGAGTTGACGTGGATAGGCTTTTTCCATTGAGAGTAGGGGAGATTCAAACACGAGGACATGAGTTGAGAGTTAAGGGGCAAAAGTTTAGGGGTAACACGAGGGGGAACTTCTTTACTCAGAGAGTGGTAGCTGTGTGGAATGAGCTTCCAGTAGAAGTGGTCGAGGCAGGTTTGATTTTGTCATTTAAAAAAAAAATTGGATAGCTATATGGACAGGAAAGGAATGGAGGGTTATGGGCTGAGTGCAGGTAGGTGGGACGAGGTGAGAGTAAGCGTTCGGCACGGACTAGAAGGGCTGAGATGGCCTGTTTCTGTGCTGTAATTGTTTTATGTGGTTGGGTGAGGCAGACATGCATTTGAGTCCGACTAAACATCAAACATTATCTTTTGCCTCTTTTTTGGCTAGACGTTTAGTTCTTTACAGGTGGAGAGATGTTGCCCCGCCCACTCATGCTCAATGGCTTAGTGATATTATGTCCTGTGTAGACCTTGAAAAGGTTCATTATTCACTTCTCAATTTGGACATAAAGTTTCATTAGGTGTGGGGACCTTTTCTTGAATACTTTCATAACTCCTCTTTAGATTAAGTTTATTTTTTTCTGTACCATAATCCCTTACTTCCAGCTTTTTTTCTGTAAATTTTGTGGGTTTTTTTGATGGGAATTACATTATAGTTTTGGTAGTAGGCATTATATTTTGTAATATATATTTACAGCTCTGTGGGGTCAAACGCTCCGATTAATTCTTCTTTTACATATCGTAATGGTTGGCCTGGAGTTTTGTAGTGGGAGGGCAGGGAGGATGCTAACTTTATATGATTTTATTTTAGATGCTTTTTCCTTATTGTTATAAATCATATATTAGACACATTTGTTTGGCACTGTATTAATTTCCATTTTGATGTTTTTTTGTGGTTGTATTAATGTAAAAAAAAAAAAAAAAATTGGGAAAAAAATTTAAAGGTTTCCACCAAAGTCCTTGTAGACTGTGCCCTGCTTTTATCTTTCACCTGGACTGGACAATTACTGCACAACCATAAAATCCTAAATGGCACATAGCTGAACTTAAATCTTGGATCTAACCTAGTAGTGATTTACCTTTATACTTTTTTAGATATTCCTTTCCTCTCTACCCCCAAACCTCTCAGCAAATTAAAACATGTTTATTTTCTCACTTTTCCAGTTCTGATGAAAAACATTGACCTAAAACATGAACTTTGTTTCTCTCTCCATGGATACTGCCTGGCCTGCTAGTTATCTACAAGACCATAAGACATAGGAACAGAATTAGGCCATTCAGCCCCTTTAAGTCTGCTCAGCCATATCATCATGACTGACCCTGGATCTCTCTCAACCCCCTACACTTATAAGAGCAAGCATTTGGTGTTGTTATTTAAAATTTCCAGTTTTTAGACTATAAGACCATAACGTAGAGGAGCAGAATTAGGCCATATGGCTGATCACGTCTGCTCTGCCATTTCATAATGGCGGATCCATTTCCCTGTCAGCCCCAATCTCCTGCCTTCTCCCTGTATCCCTTCATGCCCTAACTAATCTCTTTGATCTATTATATGCCCTCTCTTGTTTTTGATGTAGTGATTCGTTTGGGAGGGAATAATTGTAAACCATACATGTCATTGGAAAAATAAGAGTCATAGAGTCATAGAACTAATCACCAAGGAAATAGGAATTTCCAAAATGAATCAAGTCACTCTTATCTTTTGGCCCACCTTCCTAACTGATCAAGGTCTGCATGTAATCTACAATAACTTCCTTCGCTATCAACACCTCCTAATTTCGTGTCATCCACAGACTTACTGATGAAGCCTTGTGCATTTACATCCAAATTATTTACATAAATAATAAATAACAAGGGTCCTTACACTGACTCCTGTGCATACCACTAGCTCCCGGCCTCCATTCCAAGAAACAATTTTCAACAACCACCTTCCTCTGAATAGATTTTGAGTCCAAGTAATCAGGTCTCCCTGGATCTGTGGGACCTAATCTTCCAGACCAGCCTACAGTGTAGGATGTTGTTGAAGGCCTTACTAAAGTCAAAATTCTGCAGATGGAAAGAACAACCAGAAGACAGCAGAAGAGAGCCAGGAGAAATGCACAACCGCCACTACCACATATACATGCCCCACCTGCAATAGAGCTTGTGGGCCCAGGATAGGACTGCATAGTCATCAAAGATCTCACTGTTAAAGAGAGGACATTGTCATTGGATTTCGATGAACAACTGAAGAAGAAGAAGAAAATCAAAAAGACAACATCCACAGCATACCCTCATATTCCATTTTAGTTAATTCTTCAAAAAAAAACTTTAAAAAGTTCTTCAAGAGTGGCTTAATATATGCAAAATCAAGTTGACTCCTCCTAATCAGACTCTGTTGATAAATCTTGTCATGCAGAATTCCCTTAAGTGACTTCCCACCACTGATGTCAGAGTTACTGGCTTGTAGTTTCCTGGCTTGCCCTTGCTTCGCTTCTTAAAAAACATTAACCATCTTCCAGTGATTGTTGGATTCAGTCAGGGGAAGGAGGACAAACATGCATCAATCTACATTGGGATATCAGAGGTGGAAGGAGTTAGCGGCTTTAAATTCCCAGGCATTAATATATTGGTGACCAGTCCTGAGCCTAGCATATTGACATAATCCTAAAGAAAGCATGCTATAATAGAATTCAAACAACAGTTTGAGAGGGAAAAGCTAAAACCAGATGTATCAGTATAACAGTGGAGTAAAGGGAGCTAGGGAAGCATAAGAGAGGAACTGGCCTAAGTTGATTGGAATGGGACACTAGCAGGGATGATGGCAGAACAGCAATGTCTGGAGTTTCTGGGAGCAATTTGGAAGGTGCAAGATAGATACCTTCCAAAGAAGAAGAGGTACAGGTATTCTAAGGTGAAGTTGAGGCAACAGTAGCAGATGTAGGAAGTCAAAGACAGCATAAAAGCAAAAGAAAGTGCATGCAATACAGCAGAACTTAGTGGAAAGCTAGAGGATTCAAAAGTTTTTTAAAAAACCAACAGAAGGCAACTATAAAAGCAATAAGGAGAGAAAAGATGAAATAATGAAGGTAAGCTAGGCAATAATATAAAAAGAGGATACCAAAGTTATTTTCAGATATATGAAGAGTAAAAGAGAGGCAAGAGTGAATATCGGATTGCTGGAAAATGACACTGGAGAGGTAGTAAAAAGTGGACAAAAATGGCAGAAAAACTCAATAAATATTTTTCATCTGTCCACACTGTGGATAACACCAGGGGTACGCCAGAAATTCAAAAATGTCAGGGTGCGGAAGTTCAAAGTCAATTTACTATCAAAGTACTTATATATGTCACCATTTGAATCTGAGATTCATTTTCTTGCAGGTGTACACAATAAATACAAGAAACACAATAGAATCAATGAAAGACCACACCCAACAGGATGGACAAACAAACTGTGCAAATACAAAAAGAAAGAAAAAAGATAAATAAACAAATAAGAAATAAATATCGAGAACATGAAATGAGGAGTTGTGGAAAGATGGTCCTTACAGTAGGTTGTGGGAACTGTTCCGTGATGGGGCAAGTGAAATTGAGTGAAGCTATCTCCCCTGGGTCAAGAGCCTGAGGGTTGAAGGGTAATAACTGTTCTGGAACCTGGTGATACGAGTCCTGAGGTTTTTTGTACCTTTGTCTTGATGACAACAGCAAGAAGCTTTCCTGTGACAGCATTCCATGTAGATGTGCTCAATGTTGGGGAGGCTTTCCCTCTGATGGACTGGGCTGTATCCATTACTTTTTGTAGACATTTCCATTCAAGGGCAATGGTGCTTCCATACCAGGCTGTGATGCAGCCAGTCAATATACTCTGTACCACACATCTGTAGAAGATTGTCAAAGTTTAGGATAACATGCCAATTTTCACAAACTTCAAATAAAGTAGAATCACTGCTGTGCTTTCTTCATAAAGACGGTTATGTGCTGGGCCCAGGACAGATCCTCTGAAATGATAACACTGAGAAATTTAAAGTTGCTGACCTTCTCCAGCTCTGAATCCCCGAAGAGGACTGGCTCATGGATCTCTGGTTTCCTCTTCCTTACATTACTAATCAGCTCCTTCGTCTTGCTCACATTAAGTGAGAAGCTGCTGTTGTGGCGCCACTCAGCCAGATCTTCAATCTCCTTCCAATGTGCCGATTCATCACCACACTCGATTCAGCTAATGACAGTGGTGTTGTCCACAAATGTAAATATGGCATTTGAGCCGTGCTTAGCCTCACGGTCATTTGTATAGAGCAAGGGGCTAAGCACGCATCCTTGTGGAGCACCTGTGCTGATGGAGATTGTGGAGGAGATGTTGTTGCCAACCTGAACTATCTGGGGTCAGCAAGTGAGGAAATCGAGGATCCAGTTACATAAGTAGGTATCTAGGCCTAGGTCTTGAAGCTTATTAATTAGTTTTAAGGGTATGTTGGTATTGAATGCTGAACTGTAGTTGATAAAGAGCATCCTGATGTATGAATCTTTGCTGTCCAGTTGTTGCAAGGTTGAGTGAAGAGCCATTGAAACGGCATCTGATGTTGACTTGTTGTGATGGTAGGCAAATTGGAGCAGATCCAAGTTGCGTCTCAGGCAGGAGTTGATATGTTTCATCACTAACTTCTCAAAGCACTTTATCACAGTGAACGTAAGTGCTACTAGTTGATAATGATAATATTTGCTATTACTTAGGAAAAAATGCTAGGGAAGATGAAAGATCTGAAGGAAGATAAGTTACCTGAACCAGATGAACTATATCCCAGGATTCTGAAAGTTTACTACTAATGCCTCCACAATTGAAGAAATTGTGAAGGTATTGGTAGTGATCTTTCAGGAATCACTAGATTCTGGAATGGTTCTAGAAGACAGGAAAATCACAGATATTACTCTACACTATAAGAAGAGAAGGAAGATGTTGAAGTACTTTATTAATGATGAGCTTTTGAGGTACTTGGAGGCATATGATAAATACAGGCTAAAGTCAGCGTGGTTTCCTTATGGGGACAGCTTAGCTGACAAATCTTTTGGAATTCTTTGAGGAAATAACAGGTAGGATAAGCAAACAGAGGATGGTGTTTACTTAGATTTCCAGAAGGCCTTTGACAAGGACATGAGGCTCCTTAACAAGATAAGAGCCCATGATATTACACAAGATATGCTAGCAAGGATAGAAAAGTGGCTGACTGTCAGGAGACAAAAAATAGGACTAAAGGGGAACTATTCTGGTTGGCTTCTAGAGACTAATGATATTCTGCAGGGGTCATTGTTGGGGCTACTTCTTTTCACATTGTATGTCAATGATGTGGATAACAAAATTGGTGGCTTTGTGGCCAAGATTACAGATGATACTAAAGTAGATAGAGGGGCAGGTAGTATTGAGCAGGCAGGGGGTGTGCAAAAGGACTTAGATTAGGTGAATGGAGAAATAAATGGCAGATGGAATATAGTGTAGGGAAGTGTATGGTCATACACTTTGGTAGAAGGAATAAAAGTGAAAAATATTTTATAAAAAGGGAGAAAATTAAGCAATCAGAGGTGCAAATGGACTTGGGAGTCCTCACACAGGATTCCCTAAAGGTTAAGTTGCAGGTTGAGTCGGTGTTAAGGAAGGCAAATAGAAAGCAAATATTCATTTCAAGAGGACCAGAATATAAGAACAAGGATGCAATGTTAAGACTTTCCAAGGCAATGGTCAGACCATACTTGGAGTATCATGAGAAGTTTTGGGCTCCTTATTGAAGAAAATATGTGTTGGCATTGGAGAGGGTCCAGAGGAGAGGGTTCATGAAAATGATTCTGAGTAGTAAAGGGTTAATGCATGAGGAGCTTTTGATGTATTCACTGGAGTTTAGAAGAATGAGGGGGGAAATCACATTGAAACCTACCGATATATTGAAAGGCCAGGGTAGAGTGGCATAGAGGGGATGTTTCCTATAGTGGGGAGTCTAGGACCAGAGGACACAACTTCAAAATAGAAGGGATGAGGAGGGTTTTCTTTAGCCAGAGGTTGGTGAATCTGTGTAATTCATTGCCACAGATGGCCATGGAGGCCAAGTCATTGAGTATATTTAAAGCGGAGGGTGATAGGTTCTTGATTAGTAAGGGTGTCTAAGGTTATGGGGAGAAGCCAGGAGAATGATGTTGAGAGAGATAATAAATCATCCATGATCGAATGGCAGAGAAGACTTGAGGGGCTGAATAGCCTAATTCTGCTCCTATGTCTTCTAGTCTTATGACAGTGTTTATTTTCTTAGGAGTTTAAGGAGATTCAGCTTATCACCATTTACTCTAACAATTTTCTATAGATGTAGTGGTGAAGGTACCCTGACTGGCTGCATCATGACCTGAAACAACAATTTGAATTCATAGGTAGATAAGAAGCTCCAGGAAATAGTGGACTTTAGCCAATACATCACAGGTACATCCCACCCCACAGCTGGAAGTATCTACAGGAGGCGTTGCTTCAAGAAGGCAACATCTGTCATCACTGATTCACACCACACAGGCCATGCCATCTTTCCACTCCAGTGTCGGGTCTGTAGAGCTATGTCCCTATGATGCTACCACAATTAAGCTTTTTTTTATTATACCTGTGCATATATACAGTATACTTTGAGACTTTGAACTTCTCCAGTGACTAACAAAGAGATATCATAAGAGATGATGTGATTGAAGTGTTTCGTAATCTAAAACAACTGAATGACGTGGACCTTGATAAACAGCTTTACCTTGCACAGTGCCAAATGCAGAATTACTAGACAGAGCATAATTTGAAAGCGTGATTTACTAATTGGAGAAGAACAAGCCCTGGGAGGGGCAGGTAAACTGATAGCATTGATTGTTTTTCAAGTGGAAATTAGGCTATTTATTTCTTTCAGGAAGTAAAATTTTGGGTGTACAGTACACAAGTAATTTGACAACACTTGCATTGGAAGTAAAAGATCATGCAGTTTCCTGAAAAAAAAAGACATCCAAGCATTTAAAAGGTTTCTATCTTTGAAAATTAAGCTAAGAGCTAACAGTCCAACCAATAGATTAATGTTACTGAACAGAGCTCCTCCTAAATGGCTTTTAATGTCAAGATTCAAAATGCATTTTAAACTAAATCTATGTGATAATGAGACTGACTATGACATAATTTCTACTTTGCTGAAATGTTGTTTCTTTTTCTTCACAGATCTTAAAAATGTCAAGCAGAGTACTTGATAAAATTGATACTGGACAACTTGTTAGCCTTCTATCCAATAACCTCAACAAATTTGATGAGGTAGAAAAAATTGTGCACAGTTCATTGTGTAGGGAAATTTTTTGTCTTTCATCAGTCTATTTTAAATGAAAATACTATTCCAGTTTTAATATATAGTGTCAAAACAAGATAAAACTGTCTTTTGTAGTTGGCAAAGAAATCAAGCTGAAGTGGGGAATGTCAATACATATTGTCCATGCAGTGGTATTGTGCATCTGAATTTAGAAACATAGAAAACCTACAGCACAATACAGGCCCTTCAGCCCACAATGCTGTGCCAAACATGTACTTACTTTAGAAATTACCTAGGGTTGCCCATAGCCCTCTATTTTTCTAAGATCCACGTACCTATCCAGGAGTCTCTTAAAAGACCCTGTTGTATCTGTCTCCACCACCGTTGCCAGCAACCCATTCTATGCACTCACCACTCTCTGCGTAAAAAAACTTACCCCTGATATCTCTTCTGTACCTACTTCCAAGCACCTTAAAACTGTGCCCTCTTGTGTTATCCATTTCAGCCCTGAGAAAAAGCCTCTGACTATCTACACAATCAATGCCTCTCATCATCTTATGCACCTCTATCGGTTCATCTCTCATCCTCGCCACTTCAAGGAGAAAAGGCCGAGTTCACTCTACCTATTCTCATAAGGCATGCTCCCCAATCCAGGCAACATCATTGTAAATCTCCTCTGCACCCTTTCCATGGTTTCCACGTCCTTCCTGTAGTGAGGCGACCAGAACTGAGCACAGTACTCCAAGTGGGGTCTGACCAGGGTCCTATATAGATGTAACATTACCTCTCATCTCTTAAACTCAGTCCCATGATTGATGAAGGCCAATGCACTGTATGCCTTCTTAACCACAGAGTCAACCTGTGCAGCAGCTTTGAGTGTCCTGTGGACTCAAACCCCAAGATCCCTCTGATCCTCCACACTGCCAAGAGTCTTACCATTAATACTATATTCTGACATCATATTTGACCTACCAAAATGAACCACCTCACACTTATCGGGGATGATCTCCATCTGCCACTTATCAGCCCAGTTTTGCATCCTACCACTGTCCCACTGTAACCTTTGACAGCCCTCCACATTATCCACAACACCCCCAACCTTTGTGTCATCAGTAAATTTACTAACCCATCCCTCCACTTCCTCATCTAGGTCATTTATAAATATCACAAAGCAAAGGGGTCCCAGAACAGATCCCTGAGGCACACCACTGGGCACCAACCTCCATGCAGAATATGACCCATCTACAACCACACTTTGCCTTCTGTGGGCAAGCCATTTCTGGATCCACAAAGCAAGGTCCCCTTGGATCCCATGCCACCTTATTTTCTCATAAGCCTTGCATGGGGTACCTTATCAAATGCCTTGCTGAAATCCATATACACTACATCTACAGCTCTACCTTCATCAATATGTTTAGTCACATCCTCAGAATATTCAATCATACTCGTAAGGCATGACCTACCTTTGAGAGAGCAATGCTGACTATTCATAATCATATTTTGCCTCTCCAAATGTTCATAAATCCTCTCTCTCAGGATCTTTTCCATCAACTTACCAATCACTGAAGTAAGACTCACTGGTCTAGAATTTCCTGGTCTATATCTACTCCCTTCCTTGAATAAGGGAACAACATCTGCAACCCTCCAATCCTCTGAAACCTCTCCCAGCCCCCACTGATGATGCAAAGATCATTGCCAGAGGCTCAGCAATCTCCTCCCTCATCTCCCACAGTAGCCTGGGGTACATCTCATCTGGTCCCGGACACCTATCCAACTTGATGCTTCCCAAAAGCTTCAGCACATCCTTTTTCTTAGTGTCTATCTGCTCAAGCTTTTCAATCCGCTGTAAGTCATCCCTACAATCGCCAAGATCTTTTTCTGTAGTGAATACTGAAGCAAATTTCATGACAATAATTCTAGTTGTGAATCTTGTGCAACTCCCTGTCCTGGTATAACAATTTTAATTAAACACTAAGTGAGAGCAAATGCCCCAATGAGGTTTTGAAAGGTAATCTATGAGATCTTTGCCATTTAGCAGCTTCCCGATGAGTGCAATTTTCTTGCATCACAGCAGGTTATAGAGTTTCCCACCCAAACTTTTCTACAGGGATACTCAATCTTCCATTTTTGAAAATACAGTTCAACAGTACTGAGAAAATTTCAAGAGAGAAGGGGCAAAGTCTTATCCTTATTACACATCCATTTAAAGCCTAATCTATCAAAAAACAGACAAAATATCCATTAATCACTCTTAGAAGTAATTCAAGTTTATATAACTAGGTTTCACAGTGGCCACAGTGATCTCATTGGAATATGGAAGCAGCTCACAATCCATTGCTAAGATCAGAATGCTAATTATTTATTATTAAGTTTACTTTATCAGAAAATACATTCAAAACTCATTTCATGGTTCTGGAATGAAACATTCCATGCCAGGAGCAAATATAAAGGAACCCACTTTTGAATATTTTAGAGGAAGTATATTATCTCCTCCCTTGTATTGTGTACCATCTTTAACTCAGAAGGCAAACTCGCAATTTAGTAGTAGTCCCAACTTTTGCCCAATCTTTTACCAAGCTCCCTCATGCTAACTAATTTTCAGCCTGCAAATGTTCCAGAAGGTATCAGAACCAAAATGTATTGCTGAAAGTCTAGCACATTACATTAATTTTCAGTAAAGTATCACAGACAAGTTCATTGTTCAGATGAACTCAGGTTACATGTAAAGTATCATCTTAAATCAGCAATTCAAATAATAAGCTACATAATAGTGGTTTTAAATTAATTGAGAAAGATTTGACCCAAAACATTACTGGTTTGTAATCTCTGACTAAAATTACCTTCACCATCTAGACCTTTTCGTTCCATGATCTGGTTAAAACTTAACTCTTTAGTCAAAACATTCATTAGCCACCTCAATATCTTATCTAGCCCGATGTCCATTTCCTCAAATAGATCTTTAAGAAGTACTTTGCCATGTACTTCAGCGAAAATTTGCAAGCATCAAATGTTGAAATCTGCATTCTTCATACAAGGGTTTAAATTACACAGGTAGACCATCTCTCTCCTTATTCCCACTTTGTTAATTTGCAAGTTTTGCTTTCCTTTCTTTTGTTGGTGTCCGTATTTTATGATAAATGTTGCTTGGACACTTTGGGTAAATTACCAGCAAAGGTGCGATGGAACTCAATTCCATTTCTACTTAGGAAGCCGATCATTGACACCACTCCAAATTGCATGCATTGCATCATTAACTAAATGCAGGTGGGCTGCTAGTGTTTCCGGCTAGAGAAACTATGTATTGGCAGATGTAGAGAAACGTACTCCCAATCCCCTCCAGACCCAGCACCTTCATCCCTAGATTTTGCATCTGTCTGCTCCCTGCTGTATTTTAATAACCCAGATCCTCTGTATTGGAATTTACATTAGCATTCATTGATGGTTGAGGCAGCCGTCTGAAGGCAGAATGGGTAGGGTTTCTTGATGAACACCCTGAATACAGCTCCCTTGATAAAGGATCTGAAGTTTTCTCTAAACTAAACTGAATTCAGCAACTGTGGCACTAAGTTTGGAGTTTATTTTGGATACATTATACATCATTCAAATACAATAGTATAAAATGACAGTTTACCCATTTGTACCATTAAACCCATTGTCTGTCCTTGCATTTAAGTAAAGCATCTATGTGAGGTTGTGTGCTTAATGTTACAAACTGCCTGGTAATACAAGGTCCATTGCTTTCTTTTCAGGGTGTAGCAGTTGCCCACTATGTTTGGATTGCACCAGTGCAAGTAGTTCTTTTAATGGGATTACTCTGGAATGAACTGACCGAATTTGCGTTTTGTGGATTGGGTTTCTTAATAATACTTGCTCTTTTCCAAGCCTGGCTGGGGAAGAAGATGATGCAATACAGGTGATAAATTTAATGAAATCAGCTTGTCGTAAATCATAAGTGAGTAATATCTTAATAGCTGTTGTTACATTAAGTGTTCAAATAATTCCTTTCTGCTTGTTTGCATGTCTATTAAATGCACTGGGTGGCAGGTTGGAGATACATCTCTACCAGAGGAGATCCATCCCTCTGATGACCTGCAGGTCACCCTTGGAAAAGATGTAGCACCTGCTTAGCAGCACCCCCCCCCCCACCTCAAAACACGGATCAGGGTCACATGAAGCCATGGGAGCAGGGGGTGGATAGTCATATGAGCAGCTGGTGCATATCACAAGTCCTGGTTATACAATCGTGCAATCTCTGAAGAGTATCAATAATGGCTGTAGTCACCTATCGTGTAAAGACACTGCCCAGAAGAAGGCAATGGCACACCACTTCTGTAGAAAAATTTGCCAAGAACGTTCATAGTCATGAAAAGACCATGATTGCCCATGTCATATAACACAGCACATAATGATGATGATGATTAAATAGACGTGAACTGGGTGACATGGAAGTAACAGGAATATAAAGAAAGCAAAATAGAATTAAGAGCCAAATATAGAGATAGATAGTAAAAACAAAATTAAAATTTTAAAAATCATACTGATTTAATCATTAAATTTAGCTTCCTGTGAAAATAACTTGCTGCTACAGGAATGAGGTTGCAGAGTTTCAGTTATTCTTCTGTGGATCAGAGAGCTGAGTGTAATGCAAAAACATTAATCTGATCGTTAAAATATGCGTCAGCCTAAAGTTTCTGTGAGAAGTCTCATTGAGAATTAATGTTCACAAAAACAACACTCAGCTTGTCATTCTTACAAAGCTTGCAGCTGAGTGATGCACATCACTGAGTGTTTCCCGAGTGTTTTGCAGCTTATGAGGTATATCTTCCTGACCAGAAATCTCTGAATAATTTACCGGCCTTATTTAAATAAAGTCATGGCATTAGACTTGCCATTATTTCATTTTGAAAACAAATTTTGGCAATGATTCAGTAAATACACTTAGTCCATGCTCAACACTATTGTAATAAATTCATATGACAGAATTTCTACCTAGTGGCAGTGCTAACATGTCAAAAGTTCAAAGTTTTAAATACAAAGTAGGAAACAAAGGAACGTTTCACATAAGACTACAAAGTACGTTGTAAACCAGTAGGATAAATTGTTATATTGCAATTTATGTCACTTGTTGATAAGTTTTATCATTTGGAGCTTCAAGGGCAAGTAGTTGTGAATAGCATTATGAATTATTTCTCATACCTAATAAATGTATCAGTTGAAGTAAAATTGCTGTTAAGAACTCCCAGATTATTTGCCTTATTAGGGTATCATATGCCCATCATTACCACATTGTTGATAGTTAGTAAAGGACCATTTAAGACCATATGATTAATAATACTTGCAAGACTTGAGCCACTGTTTCATAGAAAGTAGTTACATATCAGATGAATGCACATTGCACAACTAACAGTGGACGAACACAAAAAGACACTGAACGTTGACTGTATGATTCAGAAGTTAAAATGAACCTAACAATACAATTAAAACAATCATTAGCTTATCATAATGTACTTTTGCTAATGATTCATTTATTTGATAATCAGTCTGGGGCAGTCCAGTGATTCAGATAGTAGCCTCCAGAGACTCAAGCTTAATTCTGAACCAATGTGCTTTCTGTGTGATGTTCTCAAGCTCTTCCTGTGACAACATGAATTTCCTCTGGGTGCTGCATTTTCCTCCCACATCTCAAAGACCTGTAGGCAGGTAGGTTAATTAGCCTGTGTCAATTTTCCCTAGTGACCGGTAAAGTCTGGGAGAAGTTAGACCATAAGATATAGGAACAGGATTAGGCCATTTGGTCCATTGAGTCTACTCCGCTATTTCATCATTGCTGATGAAATTTTCCTCTCGGCTTCAGTCTCCTGCCTTCTTTCCATGTCACATGCCCTGACCCATCAAGAATCTATCAACCTCTGACTTAAATATAAAGAAAGACTTGGTCTTGACAGCTGCCTGTGACAAAGAATTCCACACATTCACCTCTCTCTGGCTAAAGAAATTCTTCCTGATTTCAGTTTTAAATGGATGGCCCTCTATTCTGAGGCTGTGTCCTCTGGTCTTAGACTCTCCCACCAGACAAAACATCCTCTCCACATCCACTCTATCAAGGCATTTCACCATTGAGTAAGTTTCAAAGAGGTCACCCCTCTTTCTTCTGAATTCTAACAAATAGAGGCCCAGAGCCGTCAAACACTCCTCAAATGACAAGCTATTCAATCCTGGAATCATTCTTGTGAACGTCCTTTGAACCCTCTTCAGTTCCAACAAACCGTTTCTAAGAAAAAGGGCCTAAAACTGCTCACAATACTCTGAGTGAGGCCACACCAGTCTTTATAAAGTCTCAACTTACGTCCTTCCTTTTATACTCTAGTTCTCTTGAAATGAATGCTAACATTGCATTTGCCTTCCTTACCACAGACTCAACCTGCAAATGAACTTTTAGGAATCCTGCACAAGGACTCCCAAGTCCCTTTGCACCTCAGTTTTTTGCATTTTTTCTCCATTTAGAAAATAATCAAACCTTTCATTTCTTCTTGCAAAGAGCATGACCATACACTTCCTGACACGGTATTCTATCAGCCATTTCTTTGCCCATTGTCCTAATCTGTTGAAGTTCTTCTATAGCCTCTTCACTTCCTCAAAACGATCTGCCCCTCCACCTATCCTCATTTTGTCTGCAAAAATCTGCAACAAAGCCACCAGTTCTATCATCCAAATCATTGATATAAACTTAAAAAGAACCAGTCCCAACAGAGACCCTGTCTGGAACCCTACTAGTCTTCCCAACCGCTGAGGTCAGACTAATGGGGCTATAGTTTCCTTTCTTCTGCCTCTCGCCTTTCTTGAAGAGTGGAGAGACATTTGCAATATTCCAGTCTTCTGGAACCATTGAAGAATCTAGTGATTTTTGAAAGTTCATTACTGAAGTTTCCATGATTTCTTCAGCCACCTCTTTCAGAACCCTGGAATGTTCACCATCTGGTCCAGCTAAGTATCTGCCTTCAGACCTTTCAGTTTCCCACGAACCTTCTCTCCAGTGAAGGTAACTTCACACACTTCATGACCTCTGACACCTGGAACTGTCATACTGTTAGTGTCTTCCACCATGAAGACTGATGCAAAATACTTATTCCATTCATCTGCCATTTCCTTGTCCCCCCCCCCCATTACTACCCCCTTCAGCATCATTTTCCAGCAGTTTGATATCTGCTCTCACTTCTTTTTTACACTTTATGTTTTTGTAGAAACTTTTGGTTGATGGGAAGATAGGAGAATAAAAAAACTGGATTTAATGTAAATGGGTGTTTGATGCTTAGTGTGGATTTGAGGCTCAATGGGTCGATTTCTGTGCTGTATGATGTAACAAGTGTATCTTTGAATGTAGTTTGGACAGGGTGTTCATCCATGAAATTACTGTTTATTTTGGATTTAGAAGGAAGTTGATGGTAAACAGTATGAGTATCTATAATGAAAGTCTGTGTTTTGTTTTATTCTTTTTTTTATGTTAATAAATAGAGTCCTGTGGTATATCAACAAATGCCAAATGGAATGTTTGGGGCCATTCCAATGTGTATTGGTTTACTGACAGACTGTGCCATCAGAATAGATTTGGAATGATGCAGACAACAATTTAATATCAGAGAATGTATACAGTATTCAACCTGAAATTCTTACTCTTCACAGACGTCCACGAAACAGGGAAAAAACCTAAAGAATGAATGACAGATAATGTTAACACCCCAAAGCCTCCTCTCCCCCTCCCATGGACAAACAGCAAGAAAAGTATCAACTCTCCCCCCCCACTTGCTCCATCAAAACCATCAACATCCACTACCCTCCGCGTAAGCAATAGCAAAGCCTCCCAGAAACCATGATCCAGAGTAGATCAGAAACGACTGTCCATCCCAACACTTTGACATCTCATAAGGCTCTCTCTCTCTCTCTCTCTCTGAACTTCTAAACACAGTTCAACTGTCAATGAGAGGCACAAGGTAGAAATGGCCTACTGTCTAAATGAGAGGGGAGACTGAACGGTGATCTCACCTGTGCTGCCCCTGCATACCTGTTGGTCAGGTATGTAGCTGCACTGACAGAAGCTTGCAGCAATCAGATTTCTCCCCTTTCAGATTGTGGAGTTCATTTATCGGAGAAATGATACGAACAGGAGATCATTATCAGGATGGAGATCATAAATAAGTAAATCAGAGTAAATACAATTATGTGGGTGAACAGGAACTAATTTGTTCTCTCTTTATCAATAAACAGAGACAAACGTGCAGGAAAAATAAATGAACGACTTGCAATTACCTCTGAAGTTATTGACAATATACAGTCAGTGAAAGTGTATTGCTGGGAAGATGCAATGGAAACGATTATTAATAACATAAGACAGTAAGTTATAATATGATTCACTCATACTATTTTATATGAAAATAACTAATGTATGAATTAACATATTACATGCAAACTGTTTTTCTCATGCTATTTAAATCTACCGTAATTAATCATAAATTATTAATTTGTTTTGGGATGACTTTTTATTCATTTTCAATCTATGTTAATAAAAGAATCATTGTATCTAAAGTAGATTGTATGACCAAGCAACTTTCCTGCTGTGATATAAACTCTAAAATTCACAATTACCGTACACCCATTTAGCATGTTCAATGGCATTACCATACTGAATTCCCCATCACTATCATCTTAAGAGTTCCCATTGACCAGAAACATACTGAGCCAGCCATGAAAATGTTATGGCTCTAAGAACAAAGCCTCAGTATTCTGTGGCTCCTGACTCCAAATATTTCCCATGATCCATAAATTAGATGTGTGATGAAATATTATCCGGTTGTGTGAGTGCAGGTCAACAGCACTCAAGCTTGGCATGAAGCTTCTGCCTGGCATTTTAATAATCAACTTAAATTTCCACCCATAAGAGGCATTTCAGGTCAGAAGAATGTCCTTGCAAGTTGCACTGTAGTATATCTTGAAGGCTTCTTTGACTGCCCCTCTGAAGCTCACAAATTGCTGGGGAGAAAATGACAACAAGCGCTTGAGAAAATGACTGCAGAAAATGCTGCAACTATTCAGCAAGTCAGGCAGGATCAGTGAAGAGTTAATGCTTCATCTCAATGACTCTTTCATAAGTGGCTAGTGTTTCCCTTTTATCTCCAACACTTTTCCACTGTCTACAACATTCAGAGAAATTGAAATGACCATCAACATCTCCATCTCTCTCTCCCTTTCTCCTGTCTTCCTCACTCCTCTCTCTCTATCTCTCTCTCCATCTCTCTATATCTCTCTCCATCTTTCTCCCTTGCTACACGTCCTTCCTGTATTTCTGAGTATTTCCTACCATTTCTCTTTTTTTATGATTTCAGACTTCTAGAAACTGTAGTATTTGTTTTTGCCACACAACCTTCCAATCTATCCCTTATCATCCAGATATGAAAATACATAGCTTCCCTTCATTATAGCTGAACAAAACTTTTGGAACCTTGGTTAGCAACTCTACCTAAAAAGCCTCAGAACACAGACTGAAGTTGTTCCTCTCTGCTACTTTCTGAGAGTTAATTAGGGAATAGCAATAAACAGCCTATAAGTGAATCCTTCATCCTCTCCAAATGCAATGAAACCTTTACCACCCTCACCGATAGTGAGACCCTTCATATAATTACTGAAGACAAAGATGAATCAATCACAACCGTGATCACTCCGAAGTGTCATGTAAGGCAGAGTTTGCTAAGAGCATAAAAAAATGCCTTCTGCCTATTTAGTTTACTCCGATATGATGTCAAAGAATAGCCAAGGGCCTTGAATACAACAGAGATCATGGGACAATATGCCAGTTGCATTACTAAAGAACTGTGTACCTGAGCTAGACATGTCTCTAGCCAAGATGCTTCACTACAATTATAACTTTGGCAAACACCCATCAATCTTGAAAACTGGCCTAGGTATGTACTGGTCAAATCCAGTCTAACTTATTACATCCCAATTATCATCAGAACTCTCTGGTAGCACCTGCTCACCTATGACCTGATTCCCAATGTCTATTTAGACTTTACCCATGACTATTACACTCATTGGAGCCATGGCTCTGTAAAGGTTCATCAACATTTCCTGCCATAATGTCTAATATTCAACTACCCTCCCTAATATTTGCTGTATCTGCATGGAAACATTTCGTGTTTCATGCACTAAGACTACTAAATTTCTTTATACAACAGATTTTGTATGCTCAATCATGTAAATAATAATGTTTTTCTATTCTTCCTACCAGAGTGAACCACCTCACATTTTCTCCACAGTATACTCCTGTCAAACTTATCATTTACCCAGCCCTGTTCTTTTGCAGATTCCTGGTGTCCCCTTCACAACTTGCTAACCCACTTCTCTTAGTACCTCATTATCAGCAAATTTAGCAACAGAACCCCAGCTCCCTTCACTGAAGTCATAAATCTAATTTAGTGATAATTGTGGCCCCAGCACCAATCTCTGCAGTCCCATCTCGTACTAATTGCCAATCAGAAAATGGTTCATTTACCTCTACTTTCTTTTTTGTTAGTTAGCCACTCCCAATATATTTCCCCAACCTCAAGACGTAAAACTTAAATTGTTATATACTTCTTTGTTTAATGTAAGTTATCATGAGTTAACATACATATATAATTCAGTGCTTGTAATGTAACTTTTACTTTGTGTTCATTCTAATCTGACAGGGTGGAACTAAAGCTGACCAGAAAAGTTGCCTACTGCAGATACTTCAGCAGTTCAGCTTTCTTTTTCTCCGGCTTTTTTGTTGTGTTTCTGTCTGTGGTGCCCTATGCTTTCACACATACCATAAAACTGCGTAGGATATTCACCACCATATCGGTGAATTCCCAAGCGCTTGAGAAAATGACTGCAGAAAATGCTGCAACTATTCAGCAAGTCAGGCAGGATCAGTGAAGAGTTAATGCTTCATCTCAATGACTCTTTCATAAGTGGCTAGTGTTTCCCTTTTATCTCCAACACTTTTCCACTGTCTACAACATTCAGAGAAATTGAAATGACCATCAACATCTCCATCTCTCTCTCCCTTTCTCCTGTCTTCCTCACTCCTCTCTCTCTATCTCTCTCTCCATCTCTCTATATCTCTCTCCATCTTTCTCCCTTGCTACACGTCCTTCCTGTATTTCTGAGTATTTCCTACCATTTCTCTTTTTTTATGATTTCAGACTTCTAGAAACTGTAGTATTTGTTTTTGCCACACAACCTTCCAATCTATCCCTTATCATCCAGATATGAAAATACATAGCTTCCCTTCATTATAGCTGAACAAAACTTTTGGAACCTTGGTTAGCAACTCTACCTAAAAAGCCTCAGAACACAGACTGAAGTTGTTCCTCTCTGCTACTTTCTGAGAGTTAATTAGGGAATAGCAATAAACAGCCTATAAGTGAATCCTTCATCCTCTCCAAATGCAATGAAACCTTTACCACCCTCACCGATAGTGAGACCCTTCATATAATTACTGAAGACAAAGATGAATCAATCACAACCGTGATCACTCCGAAGTGTCATGTAAGGCAGAGTTTGCTAAGAGCATAAAAAAATGCCTTCTGCCTATTTAGTTTACTCCGATATGATGTCAAAGAATAGCCAAGGGCCTTGAATACAACAGAGATCATGGGACAATATGCCAGTTGCATTACTAAAGAACTGTGTACCTGAGCTAGACATGTCTCTAGCCAAGATGCTTCACTACAATTATAACTTTGGCAAACACCCATCAATCTTGAAAACTGGCCTAGGTATGTACTGGTCAAATCCAGTCTAACTTATTACATCCCAATTATCATCAGAACTCTCTGGTAGCACCTGCTCACCTATGACCTGATTCCCAATGTCTATTTAGACTTTACCCATGACTATTACACTCATTGGAGCCATGGCTCTGTAAAGGTTCATCAACATTTCCTGCCATAATGTCTAATATTCAACTACCCTCCCTAATATTTGCTGTATCTGCATGGAAACATTTCGTGTTTCATGCACTAAGACTACTAAATTTCTTTATACAACAGATTTTGTATGCTCAATCATGTAAATAATAATGTTTTTCTATT
This sequence comes from Hemitrygon akajei, assembly GCF_048418815.1. Classification (NCBI taxonomy): domain Eukaryota; kingdom Metazoa; phylum Chordata; class Chondrichthyes; order Myliobatiformes; family Dasyatidae; genus Hemitrygon; species Hemitrygon akajei. The sequence goes on from NC_133133.1 coordinate 159,428,353, forward strand.
CTTCCTACCAGAGTGAACCACCTCACATTTTCTCCACAGTATACTCCTGTCAAACTTATCATTTACCCAGCCCTGTTCTTTTGCAGATTCCTGGTGTCCCCTTCACAACTTGCTAACCCACTTCTCTTAGTACCTCATTATCAGCAAATTTAGCAACAGAACCCCAGCTCCCTTCACTGAAGTCATAAATCTAATTTAGTGATAATTGTGGCCCCAGCACCAATCTCTGCAGTCCCATCTCGTACTAATTGCCAATCAGAAAATGGTTCATTTACCTCTACTTTCTTTTTTGTTAGTTAGCCACTCCCAATATATTTCCCCAACCTCAAGACGTAAAACTTAAATTGTTATATACTTCTTTGTTTAATGTAAGTTATCATGAGTTAACATACATATATAATTCAGTGCTTGTAATGTAACTTTTACTTTGTGTTCATTCTAATCTGACAGGGTGGAACTAAAGCTGACCAGAAAAGTTGCCTACTGCAGATACTTCAGCAGTTCAGCTTTCTTTTTCTCCGGCTTTTTTGTTGTGTTTCTGTCTGTGGTGCCCTATGCTTTCACACATACCATAAAACTGCGTAGGATATTCACCACCATATCGTACAACATCGTCCTTCGAATGACAGTTACCAGGCAGTTTCCAACTTCAATACAAATATGGTATGATTCTTTGGGAACTATACGTAAAATACAGGTACGTTAGTGGAATAATGTAGTGGATGGGACATAAAAGTCCTAATTCTTCAAATTAAACATACATTTTATATCATATATTCTTCATACTAATAGATATTCAGCACTCCTTCTTGGCTGTGTATCTTACTGAGACAAAATTAAAATGTCCAGCAATTTATCGATTGTTTATTTGATAACATGAGCATTTTGTTACCATAAGATCATAAGATATAGGAGCAGAGCAAGGCCATTTGGCCCACTGAGTCTGCTCCACCATTTCATCATAGCTGATCCACTTTTCCTTCTCAGTCCCAATCTCCTGTCTTCTCCCCGAATCCCTTCATGCTCTGACTAATCAAGAATCTATCACCCTCTGCCTTAAATACACCCAATGACTTGGCCTCTACAGCTGTCTGTGGTAACAAATCTACAGATTCTCTAAACTCTGGCTAATGAAATGCCTCCTCATCTCTGTTCTAAAAGGATACCGCTCTAATCTGAGGCTGTGTCCTCTGGTCTTAGACTCACCCACCAAAGGAAACATTCTCCTCACATCCACTCTAATGGGGCCTTTCAACATTCAATGGGTTTCAATGAGGTCACCCCTCATTTTTCTGAATTCCAGTGAGTAGACACACAGAGCCATCAAACACTTTTCATATGACAAGCCTTTCAATCCTGGAATCCTTTTCGTGAGCCTTCTTTGAACTTATTCTGTACAAGCAAGAAGAGTCAAAAGAAGTGCTTTATCAGGGTACAAGTAACTTTGGTCAAAGCTACTCTACTAATTATAGTTATAATAATCACCCAGACTAGTGGGAAGGACTGTTATAAGAAAATATTTCGATTACGGTGTTTCTCAAACGAGATTAAATTCATTCAGTTAGTCACTATATTCAGAATGGGGCAGCAGGGCCTGGAATCTGGAACAATAAACCATTTGCTGGAAGAACTCATCTGATTGAACAGCATCTGCGGGGTAGGGTGTGGGGTTAGGAAGAGAAGAATTCCAAAATTCCTGTTTAAAACTGTGCATCAGGACAATATCTTTCTCCCGCAGAGTCTACTCAACTCGCTGAGTTCCTCCAGCAGATTGTTTGATAGTCAATGTATCCATCTGTATTCTCTCGCAGAAGAGACGTATGTTAACTATTGAACTAGGTATATCAAACTGTTAATTGAAATAAATTAAATGGAGAGAAAACATTTTCTATTATAGCACAAATTGTTTTGGTTTGCAAATCTTTTAAGATTATGCTTACTGTAAGATATATCTTAAATCCAGGTCATAAAATAAGCCAAGAAGTGCTTAGCACACACCGAACCGACCAATGTCCTGATGTTTGTAATGTGCATAGAGCAAAGTAATTTTTATACCATATTGCAGATATGATGTATGCAACCTCTTGGAAGAAAGATCTTAAAACTGCAACTCTGCATCAGTGATAAAAGAGACTTAGAAATGAACGCAACTCTTCTTTCTGAGAATTCAAATGAATATCTTGATGAATTTAATCTCTTAGCAGCATACAGTAATTCATATACCTTCCTAAAACAGAATGTCCTCAAACAAAAACAACTTAATAACATACGTGTTCCTCGTATGCGAACACGAGGAAATCTGCAGTTGGTTACCTGAGTCCTGAATGAAACCAGTCTTTTAAAATTAGATCACCAGTCGTTATCTTTATCTCCACTGAACTGAAAATTGATGACATTATTTCTGTGAAAGTTAATGCTGTGGAAGATCCTAAATGCTGTTTAATGATGTGAAAAATTAATGGAACTCATTTTGATACGTGCATGCTGATAGTTATACTAAGAATATAAATATAGTTTAAGTACTGTTTTCGAGTGAAACAGTTTGTAAATACAATTTCCTAAATGTCTCAGTAGAATTAATTTAGATGCCAATAATGAATGTTACTTTTAAATTGAAGTGCAAATTCTAAATTAATTGGGCTACCTTCAAGTTATGATTCTATATTCTCCATTGTTGGTTTGTGAAATACTGATTTTCTTACAAACTTTTGTAGATGGAATATGGTCATTGTCCTGTGTCCAACCTTCAGATATAAAAACCCAAGGGTTCAATAATATTTTGTCTTTCAGGACTTCCTACATAAAGATGAACATAAAACTGTGGAATACAACTTGACGACAAAGGAAGTTGAGGTGGAAAATGTCACGGCATCTTGGGATGAGGTGAGAATTAAGTTTTCCAAAGCGTTGAGAAGCTTTCAATTCTCGATGAAGATTTGCAAGTGTATAAATTCCGAGGCAAACCATCCTCTAAATGATATACAGTTAAGGATCTTCTTCGGAATATCCAAGGTGATAATCTATTCGCTGCCACATCCTATATTGTAAATGCAATAAATAAGTGCTCATTATTCTTTTTACAGTGTATATTTATAAATAAAGTACATAATTACATACAAATAACATATTACATCAGGCATATGGAACATTGAAAAAGATTGCTAACTAGAACGTGACTACACCCGTATATAAAATACTGGTCAGTTCCAATTCTAATTCAGACCAGAGACCTGAGTCTTTATCCTCTAAGCTGAAAGTTTTTTCCAGTTAATTATGAACATTTGTCCATGGAATCTTTATTTTCTATGTCATGAATATATTTAAAATAACAATTAGAACTTTGTTAAGCACATCTGCCTTTACACCAACCAATTCCCCACAAGGGAATAACATTTTCAGTATTTCTGATTTAAAAGTATTGAACACATTAAAGTGAATGGTGTTCTCACATCCCCCCTCCCCCCAACAAATACACAGGCTGAATCAAACATTCTTCTACAAATCCTCTACTAATAAAACTTTAGTTGTTCCTTTTCAAATCTTTTTATTATTATTATTATTATTATTATCCAAAATTAACAAGAGTACATGGAAGTGAGTAACACTTACAATGTCTCAAGGGGAAAAAAAACATCGTTTTAAAGATTGAAAAATTTGGTGACACTAAAAAAGAAAAGAAAAAAAAACCCTACTAAAGCAAAGTGAGAAAAAAACCCCGTTAGGTGTTGAACCCTGGAGCTATGCGTCATACAAAATGCTTCTAAAGATAAACCTCAAACCGCCAGCAAGAAAACAAAAATGTACCAAAATTTACAGTTAGATTGTGGAGGAAATCTGTCAATTAACTCAAATGATAGTAACGAGCAAATGAACCCCACCTTTTCTCAAAATCAAACATAGGTTCAAAGGTTCGACTTCTAATTTTCTCCAAACTAAGGCATAACATCACTTGAGAGAACCATCGTGACAGAGTGGGAGCCGACGTATCCTTCCACTTCAACAGAATGGCCCTCCTAGCTATCAATGTAACAAACACAATAACATGTTGGTCAGACAAAGAAATACTGCAGATATTTTGAGGAATTATTCCAAGAAGCACAGCTAATTTGTTAGGTTGTAAATTAATTTTAAGTGCTTTAGAAATTGTAGAAAAAACTGACTTCCAGAACTGTTCCGGTATAGAACAAGACCAAAACATATGTGTCAGTGTAGCTGTCGCAGTTGTTCCATATTCTCCTCAGTTTCCACCAGATTCTATAAATCACCTACTCACTGAAGGCAACTAACCTTGCATCTTTGGGTTATGTGAGGAAGCCGGCATATCCATTGGAAACCTGAGCACCTGCAGGGGGAACTCCACACTGACAACACTGGAGGTCAGCTTTGAACTGAGGGTCAGGGGATTATGAGGCAGCAGCTCTGCTGACTGTTCCACTGTGCCAGCCCACACTGCAACACTGTGGTATTTTTGATCTGGCATGTCAGGGAACTGGGGAAAATAGTCACAATTCGTCAAGTGGACTTGAATGGAGAAATAATGCTTTAGATTAAAGTTAGGGTGTTTGGTTATGCACTGCAATACTTAAGTACAAAAAAACTAAAGGTCACGAGCATTATCAAATGTAATGTTTTTGTAAATAAACAGGGAATTGGAGAGTTATTTGAAAGAGTTAAACGGAATGATTCTGAGAATAAGATGGGAAATGGCGATGAAGGACTGTTTTTCAGCAACTTCTCTCTGCATGTTACTCCCGTGTTGAAAAATATCAGCTTTAAATTAGAGAAGGGAGAACTGCTGGCTGTGGCTGGGTCCACGGGATCTGGCAAGGTAAGAGTTTATGTGTTTGATAGCTTGTTCACAGTGGTTCCATGCCCGTTCTGAAGGCAATCGTCAATCCACAGGATAAGCTTTACAGTACTGACTGTTAAATACACTTGCTGAGATTTAGAGATTTGCAGAGAATAAGTCTATATATGCATGCAACAGTAATTTTATATCTGTCGATATTTTTGTAATGATACATTATGGGGATTATCCCTTTAAGTCAGCTCTGGTATGACTATAATACTGACTATACCATTCCAATCCATGGCAAAGCACTTGAGGTAGAAAATGACCAAGGGAAAATGGCCCCTGTAGATAAATTGTACATATGATCATGGGTTCAGTGGAGAAATAATAGTTGTTTGGTTGTTCTTAACATGTGTGAAAACTTTGGCTGCCTGTTATACACATATTCAACAGTTCCATTAACTTTGCTTTAGTTCCAATTACTTTAATTGGACTACACAGACTACACAGTGATGAAATGCTTTGAGAGGTTGGTCATGACCAGACTGAACTCCTGCCTCAGCAAGGACCTGGACCCATTGCAATTTGCCTGTCGCCACAATAGGTCAATGGCAGATGCATTCTCAATGGCTCTCCACACAGCCTTAGACACCTGGACAATACAAACACCCACGTCAGGATGCTGTTCATCGACTATAGCTCAGCATTTAATACCATCATTCTCACAATCCTGATTGAGAAGTTGCAGAACCTGGGCCTCTGTACCTCCCTCTGCAATTGGATCCTCGACTTCCTAACCGGAAGACCACAATCTGTGCGGATTGGTGAAAACATATCCTCCTCACTGACGATCAACACTTGTGCACCTCAGGGGTGTGTGCTTAGCCTACTGCTCTACTATATATATACCCATGTTTACTTCGCTAAGCATAGCTCAAATACCATCTATAAACTTGCTGACGATATAACCATTGTTGGTAGAATCTCAGGTGGTGAAGAGAGGCCGTACAGGAGTGAGATATGCCAACTAGTGGAATGGTGCTGCAGCAACAACCTGGCATTCAACGTCAGTAAGGCGAAAGAGCTGATTGTGGACTTCAGGAGGGGTAAGATGAAGGAACACATACCAATCCTCATAGAGGGATCAGAAGTGGAGAGAGTGAGCAGCTTCAAGTTCCAAGGTGTCAAGATCTCTGAGGATCTAACCTGGTCCCAACATATCGATATAGTTATAAAGAAGGCAAGACGGCGGCTATACTTTATTAGGAGTTTGAAGAGATTTAGTTAGATGTACCATGGAGAGAGCATTCTGACAGGCTGCCTTACTGTTTGGTATGGGGGGGGGGCGGGAAAGGGGTGGCTACTGCACAGGACCGAAAGAAGCTGCAAAGGGTTGTAAATCTAGTCAGCTCCATCTTGGGCACTAGCCCTCAAAGTACCCAGGACATCTTCAAGGAGCGGTGTCTCAGAAAGGCAGCGTCCATTATTAAGGACCTCCAGCACCCAGGGCATGCCCTTTTCTCACTGTTACCATCAGGTAGGAGATACAGAAGCCTGAAGGCACACACTCAGTGATTCAGGAACAGCTTCTTCCCCTCTGCCATCCAATTCCTAAATGGACATTGAACCCTTGGACACTACCTCACTTTTTAAAAATATATAGTATTTCTGTTTTTGCACAATTTTTAATCTTTTCAATATATGTACACTGTATAAAGTATACGGAATGAGATTTATTTATTTATTATTATTACTATTGTTATTTTATTTTTTTCTTCTATATAATGTATTGCATTGAACTGCTGCTACTAAGTTAACAAATCTCACGTCACATGCCGGTGATAATAGACCTGATTCTGATTCTGTTTGGGACCCACTGATAGCATTAACAACCAACAAATAATTTTGACCCTCAGGATGCCAGCCCTACAGCAATAAAGCAAGTAAATATTAAAATAGCTGCAACACACACAAATGCCGGAGGAACTCAACAGATCTCAGAAGAAGTCTTCAGTGTCCTGTCTTAACGACCAACAGTGTCAATGTCCCGTTGCACTCACATCCATCATCATGAAATGTTTCGAGAGGCTCGTCATGAGGCACATCAAGACCCTGCTGCCCCCCTCACTGGACCCCCTGTAGTTTGCGTACCGTCCCAACCACTCAACAGATGACGCCATTGCCATTACCCTCCACCTGGCCCTATCCCACCTGGACAAAAAAGACACATACATTCGAATGCTGTTCATAGACTTCAGTTCAGCATTCAACACAATCATCCCTCAGAAACTGATTGGAAAGCTGAGCCTACTGGGTCTGAGCACCTCCCTCTGCAACTGGATCCTAGACTTCCTGACTGAGAGACCTCAGTCAGTCCGGATCTGGAGCAGCATCTCCAACACCATCACACTGAGCACGGGGGCTCTCCAGGGCTGTGTTCTCAGTCCATCGCTGTTCACTCTGCTGACCTATGACTGTGCTGCAACACACAGCTCAAACCATATCATCAAGTTCGCTGATGACATGACCATGGTGGGTCTCATCAGCAGGAACGATGAGTCAGCATACAGAGAGGAGGTGCAGTAGCTAACGGACTGGTGCAGAGCCAACAACCTGTCTCTGAATGTGAACAGAACAAAAGAGATGTTTGTTGACTTCAGGAGGGCACAGAGCAACCACTCTCTGCTGAACATCGATGGCTCCTCAGTAGAGATCGTTAAGAGCATCAAATTTTTTGGTGTTCACCTAGCAGAGAATCTCACCTGGTCCCTCAACACCAGCTCCATAGCAAAGAAAGCCCAGCAGCGTCTTTACTTTCTACGAAGGCCGAGGAAAGTCCATCTCCCACCCCCCCCCATCCTCATCACATTCTACAGGGGTTGTATTGAGAGCATCCTGAGCAGCTGCATCACTGCCTGGTTCAGAAATTGCACCATCTCGGATTGCAAGACCCTGCAGCGGATAGTGAGGTCAGCTGAGAAGATCATCGGGGTCTCTCTTCCCGCCTTTACGGACATTTACACTACACGCTGCATCCACAAAGCAAACAGCATTATGAAGGATCCCATGCACCCCTCATACAACTCTTCTCCCTCCTGCCATCTGGGAAAAGGCACCGAAGCATTCGGGCTCTCACGACCAGACTATGTAACAGTTTCTTCCCCCAAGCTATCAGACTTCTCGAAACCCAGAGTCTGGACTGACACCAATTTACTGCCCTCTACTGTGCTTATTGTCTTGTTTATTACTTATTGTATTGCCTGCACTGTTTTGTGCACTTCATGCAGTCCTGATTAGGTCTGTAGTCTAGTGTCTTTTTTTTTCTGTGTTTTTTCTGTGTTTTCACATAGTTCAGTGTAGTTTTTGTACTGTTTCATGTAACACCATGGTCCTGAAAAACGTTGTCTTGTTTTTACTGTGTACTGTACCAGCAGTTATGGTCGAAATGACAATAAAAAGTGACTTGACTTGACTTGACTTGAGATCAGGCAGCAATTATGGAGGAAAGGTTTTGGGCTGATACCCCTCATCAGCACTCAAATAACTGCAGCATGTTTTTAAAAATATTTAAAACAGATTTTTTTTGTTATTCTGTCTTCTGAAAAATGAAGTCATTCAATAAACTGTGAATAAGGAAATTGATTAGATTGAGAACTTGCAATTCAAAGTGTGTTTAACCAATGCAAGTTCAACCTTGAATCACTCTGTTATGGAACTGACAGCTACACCAAGAACTAAGGCCAAAAGAAAGTAACTTTGATAATTCTGCAGCAAAGCAGGTATGGTTTGGTGGGGGGAGGGAGACACATAGTAGTGGATACAGCCCAGTCCATCACAGGCAAAGTCCTCCCCACCATTCAGCATATCTACATCCGTGAAACGCTGTAGCAGGAAAGCAGCACCTATCATCATGGACCTGCACCACCCAGGACATGCTCTCTTCTCACTGCTGCCATCAGTAAGAAGGTACAGGAGCCTCAGGACTCACACCACCAGCTTCAAAAACTTTGCTCCATCATTGAAATGTTCCCACAAACTGTGGAGTCACTTTCAAGGACTTCATCTCATGTTCTCAGCAGTTTTTACTTATTTATTTATTATTATTATTATTATTTCTATCTTTCTATTTGTATTTGCCCAATTAGTTGTCTTTTGCACACTGGTTGAAGACCCAAGTTGGTGTGGTCTTTCATTGATTCTGTTGTGGTTATTACTCTATGGATTTATTAAGTATGACCACAAGAAAATGAATCTCAGGGTTGTATATGGTGATATATATGTCCTTTGATAATGAATTTACTTTTGAATTTTGTGCCAAAGGATATAGGAGCAGAATTAAGCCATTCGGCTCATCAAGTCTATTCTGCCATTTGATCCCCCTAATTTATTTTCCTTCTCAAGCTGATTCTCCTGCCTTCTATAAGATGGCGGTGTACTTGGACACAGCAATCTCTACTGGGCCAACCAAAGGTCATTTTAAAAGTCTTTTTTACGATCACAAGATCCTGCTGAACATTAAGAACTTCAAGTACTAAAGATCTACCCTATCAGTGAGTTGCGCATTGGCGGAGGAGCTGGACTTGGTGTGCACCATCTTGCTACCAGCTACAGGGAGGCGTCGGAGTCAGTGTGTGAAGGTGGTGTGTGCCTTCTAACAGCGAGTGATTGCCTTAGCCGCTTCTCTTGTATTCGCAACACCATGTTGGACATTGGTAATGTAAAATGCTGCAAATTCAGTTCACTGGTTTATTGGCAAGACTGACAGCAAGGGGAGCTGTGGGGTTTCAGTTGCAGTGAGGATTAGGCCTCATGCATGGCATCACCAGTTTGCAGCCACCCAGGAGTGAAGTGGTGGAGTCGGTGTGGTGCAGCGTCCATCGTGCTGCTCTCCAGTGCGTGCTCGGTGGAAGATAAGTTGAATTGTGTTTGGTTGCAATCTGCTGTGGGCTTGGTCTTGCCGACACATTCATGGATTCGCTTTGGCTATATATTATAATTTTTTGTGTCAATGTATGTTTACTGATATTTTATATGTGTTATACATGCCTTGTGCTGTGTATGATTGTTGGTACTATGTTTTGCAATCTTGGCCCCAGAGGAACACTGTTTCATTTGGCTGTATTGGAAATTCCAAAATCTGAAAACCTCCAACATCCAGAAATGTTTTGAGTGCTAACATGACGTCACAAATGGAAAATTCCACAGGGTGCTGGGAAGGTTCCCAGGCGATACTTAGTTCTCTGCATACCTCAGACAGTTCTGAGAAGTGATCTCACATATGATATGAAAAATAGAAAATCAATGCATGAAGTGAAAAATGAAGATCTTGATCGTCTATTGAAAGAGCGGTTTTGTCAATGCCAGAGTGGACATGTTCCACTTAACAGTATGCTGTTCATGAAACAAGCAAAGATCTGTCTAGGGCTTCAAAGGGTACGGGGAGAAGACGGGAGTGGGCATGACTGGAAGAATTGGATCAGCCATTGATTGAATGGCAGAGCAGACTCGATGGGCCGAATGGCCTACTTCTGCTCCTGTATCTTATGGTTTTATGGAAAATTGAAAGTGAATGTGAATATTCAGCAAGCTGGATGCAGAAATTTAAGAAAAGCCACAGCATTAAACTTTTTAAAGATTTTTGGTGATAAGATGTTTGCTGATCATAAAGCAGCAGAGAAATTCATTGATGAGTTTGCCAAGATCATCACTGACAGAGATCTAACACGCTGAACAGCTGCATCAGTATATATGTGTGATTAGCAAGTGTGAGACTGATTACCAGTACACATAAATTCAGAGTCAGGAATGATGGTGATACCAAACAGCCACTGACTGTCCACCAGGACAGTCGAGGTAGTGTTAGCTTACCTTTCTGATAGTTCAATGTACGCATTATTGTTTCATGCACAAAATTATTAAATATATAAAACTACCTTCAGGGTATGTATAAGCTGTAGATGTAATGCAAATGGATTCCATATTTAACTTGGGTCCCATTGCCGAGATATCTCATTATATAGATCCAAATATTCCAAAATCCGAAAATATCGGAATTCTGGGACACTTCGGGCCCCAAGCATTTTGGACAAGGGGACACTTAACCTGTAATGATATGTTATTGTCTTGATGAATGGTCCTGGCTCGAAATGTCTCCATAGATGCTGTCCAATCTGCTGAGTTCCTCCTGCATTTTGTGTGTGTGTCACAGTTATACAAAAGGTTTCTTTAGTAAAGTTCATTTACTTATAATGATGATTTGATTGCTGTAAATGTGATAGGCACAGGAACTTTGGAACTACAGTATACTGTTGGCACATGTGATGAATGAACTTGGATATGGCAAACAATGGGATTTCATGCAAGAGCTTATGGTCAGTTGCTGTCTCCATCTTGTCTTATTTAGAGCTCACTTTTGATGATGATAATGGGAGAACTGGAGCCGTCGAAAGGCAAAATTAAACACAGTGGGAGGATTTCCTTCTCACCACAGGTGCCCTGGATAATGCCTGGAACTATTATGGAAAACATCATATTTGGACTTTCATTTGATGAATACCGATATACCAGTGTTGTCAGTGCATGCCAATTGGAAGAGGTAAGTTTGTTGTTTAATAGCAATCGGTAATATATGATGGCATTGATGATTTTACTTCAATAAGATAATAAAGTCAAAATAATAAATCAGTTTTTACGAATATCATCAGGCAACAAGTAAATAATTGACAGATCATTCTCATTCAGAATTTGACCAGAAACAGAATTAAAGTTCTACACGAGGAAATCTGCAGATGCTGGAAATTCAAGCAATACACACAAAATGCTGGTGGAACACAGCAGGCCAGGCAGCATCTATAGGGAGAAGCACTGTCAATGTTTCGGGCCGAGACCCTTGGTCAGGACTAGGTCTCGGCCTGAAACGTTAACAGTGCTTCTCCCTATAGATGCTGCCTGGCCTGCTGTGTTCCACCAGCATTTTATGAAAGTTCTACATTGAATTGCAGCACAAGGATCAGAAGGGGTCACTTTGATTATTTGAAATGACAATTATCTGTTGCTCCAGAACTACTTTTGTATTCCTCAGTTGGTTATTACTGCACCATACCTCTCAGTTTTTATCAATCTCAAGCATATCAATTGATTTTTTTTTCCCACAGGCTTTATAATAAATTAGCTTGCAATTTAAAATATTATCCTGTTCCAATTCTCTCTAAACATGGATGGTAGTATCTATGCCCTGGGCAACTTTAACTGAAAAAGGAATGAGCAAAATCAAATACTTAGAAAAAAGAGGAAACCAACCTTCAATGTTTTTTGCACTCAGATCTATGGAGCAGTGTCATATGAGGTCACCATAATGTGAAGTTTTGAATGCTGATAGATCAAAAAAACGATAACTAAGAAAAGACACGCTTGCGGCTTGTGGATTGCACGTGTTTTTAGAGGACTTTGCAGTTCATGTAATATGTGTTTCTGGTGACTCCATTTTTTTTTCTCTCGCTATTTTGTGCAATTTTGATCAACTAGCTCTGTGGCCTGCAGTCAATGAATGACACAGTTCTAAACTGAATTGAACTGAACTAAACTGAACATTCCAGGACTGTGCAGTTTGATGGTTAATATTCTGTGTGTTATTGGCTCATTTATTGCTGTTTGCGAGATTTGATCTTTTGTTTGGGTGTCTGATGTTTGCTTTGTTGCTGTCTGCAGAAAGATGAATCTCGTGGTTGTGTACTACATACATTGACAATAAATGTACTTTGAATCTTTGGACAGCTTTGTTTGCGCAGAACCCCCTTCACCGTCAAGGGAAAGCCAATAAGCTTCGGTGATAATATATCATGAGATAGCCTGATATATTATGAGGGTTTAAAATAATATGGCAAGGGGTTGGGAACCAGAGTGTGGGAACTCAGGAGAGGATGGATTGTAAAAAAGCAAAGATAGTGTGCAGTGAGACCATCAGGAAAGACAGGCAGTTGAGAGGACAAAATTGCAGCCAGCAGGGTGAGTATCAGTGCATGAGGCATGAAGAATCAAAAAGGAAAGCTGATATAATACTCAAAGTGTTATACCTCAATGCAAGGTGTATAAGAAATAAGGTGAACAATCTGGTTGCACTTTATAGATTGTTGGATATGATGTGGCCATCACTGAATCATGGCTGAAGGATGGTTGTAGTTGGGAGCTGAATGTCCAAGGTTACACATTGTATTAGAGGGATAGGAAGGTGGGCAGAGAGGGTGACATGGCTCTGATGGTAAAGAATGACATCAAATCATTAGAAAGACGTGACATAGGATAATAAGTTGTTGAATCCTTGTGAGTTGAGTTAAGAAACTGCAAGAGTAAAAATACCCTGATGGTAGTTATACACAGGCCTCCAAACAGTAGCTGGGATGTGGACTACAGATTACAATGGGAAATAAAAACGGCATGTCAAAAGGGCAATGTTATGATAGTCATGGGAGATTTTAACATGCAGGTAGATTAGGAAAATCAGGTTGGTAATGTATCTCAAGAGAGTGAATTTGTTGAATGCCTACAAAATGGCCTTTTAGAGCCGTTTGTAGTTGAGCCTACTAAGGGAACAGCTATACTGGTTTGGGTGTTAAGTGATGAACCGGAAGTGATCAGGGAGTTTAAGGTAAAGGAACCCTCAGGAGACAATGATCACAATATGATTGAGCTCAACTTGAAATGTGATAGGGCGAAAGTAAAGTTTGACGTAGCAGTATTTCAATGGAGTAAAGGAAATTATAGTGGTATGAGAGAGGACTTGGTCAAAGTAAATTGGAAGGAGCTCCTGGCAGGGATGACAATGGGTTGAGTTTCTAGTAAAAAAAAATGAGGAAGGTGCAGGATAGATGTATTCCAAAACAAAGAAATACTCAAATGGAAAAATCTTACAACCATGGCTGATAAGAGAAGGCAAAGCTAATATAAACTCAAAAGAGAGGGCATATAATAAAGCAAAAATTAGCAGGAAGGTAGGGATTGGGAAGCTTTCAAAAACTTACAGAAATCAATTAAAAGAATTAATAGGAGGCAAATGCTGAAATAAGAAAGCAAGCTAGCAAACAATATCAAGGCCGATAGTAAAAACTTTTTCAAGTATATAAAAAATAAAAGAGAGATAAGAGTGGATATTGGACCACAAGAAAATGAGGCCAGAGAAATAATAATGGGAGACAAGGAGACGGCAGATGAACTAAATGAGTATTTGTCATCAGTCTTCACTGTGGAAGACATTGCAGTGTGCCAGGTGTTGAAGGGTGTAAGGGAAGAGAAGTGACTGCAGTTATTATTACAAGGGAGAAGGTGCTCAAAAAGCTAAAAGACCCAAGTCACCTAGACCAGATGTACTGCACTCTAGGGTTCTGAAAGAGGTAGCTGTAGAGATTGTGGAGGCATTAGTAATGATTTTTGAAGAATCATTGGACTCTGGCATGCTTCTGGAGGACTGGGAAATTGAAAATGCCACTCCACTCCTTAAGAAAGGAGGAAGGCAGCAGAAAGGAATGAATAGACCAGTTAGCCTGACCTCAGTGGTTTGGAAGATGTTGAAGTTAATGTTAAGGATAAGGTTATGGAGTACTTGGTGACACCAGACAAGATAGGACAAAATCAGCATGGTTTCCTTAAGGTAAAATCGTGCCTGCCAAACCTGTTGGAATTCCTTGAGGATATTACAAGTAGGATACACAAAGAGGATGCAATGATGCAATGGATGTTGTATATTTGGATTTTCAGAAGGCCTTTGACAAAATGCCACACATGAAGCTGCTTACCAAATTTAGAGCCCATGGTATTACAGGAAAGTTATTGGCATGGTTAGAACATTGCCTGATTGGTAGGAGGCAGTGAATGAGAGTAAAAGGATCCTTTTTTGGTTGACTGCCTGTGACTAGTGGTGTTCCGCAGGGGTTGGTGTTGGGACTGCTTCTTTGTATGCTGTATATTGATGATTTAGATGATGGAATAAATGGATTTGTTGCCAAGTTTACAGATGATACAAAGATTGTGGAGGGGCAGGTGGTGTGGAGGAAACAGGTAGGCTGCAGAAGGACTTAGGCAAATTGGGAGAATAGGCAAGAGAGTGGCAAATGAAATAGGAAGTTGAAAAATGCACGTTCATGCACTTTGGTAGTAGAAATAGATGTGCGGACTATTTTCTAAACAGGGAGAAAATCCAAAAATCTGAGATGCAAAGGGACTTGGGAGTCACACCCTGAAGGTTAGCTTGCAGGTCGAGTTGGTGGTGAGGAAGGTAAATGCAATGTTAACATTCATTTCAAGAGGTCACTAACACAAGAGCAGGGATGTGATGCTGAGTCATTATCAGGCACTGGTGAGGCCTCACCTTGAGTATTGTAAACAGTTTTGGGCTACTTATCCAAGAAAAGATGTGCTGGCATTGGAGAGGGTTCAGAGGAGGTTCACAAGGATGATTCCGGGAATGAAAGGGTCATCATTTGAGGAATGTTTGATTGCTAGAATTTAGAAGGATGGAGGGGGACCTCATTGAAACCTTTTGAACGTTGAAAGGCCAAGACACAGTAGTTGTGAAAATGATGTTTCCCACAGTGGGGGAGTCTAGGACAAGAGCGCACAGCCTTGGGATAGAGGGATGTCCATTTAGAACAGATATACGGAGAAATTTCTTTAGCCAGAGGGTGGTGAATTTGTGGAATTTGTTACCACAGGCAGCTGTGGAGGCCAGGTCATTGGGTGTATTTAAGGTAGAGATTGGTAGGTTCTTGATTGGACACGCCATCAAATGTTACGGGGAGAAAGCCGGAGAGTGGGGCTGAGGGGGGAGAAAAGGATCAGCCATGATGAAATGACAGAGCATACTCGGAGGGCCAAATGGCCTAACTCTACTGCTATGTTTTATAGTCATAACATTACCCATCCCTAGGAACACTTAGACAAGTAAGATGGTAAAGAGATGAAAAGTCAGATTTACAGACATTACAGGAGTATAGTTCAGCAGCAGCCACACCTCGAGTTGCTCCGGTGTGTTGTGTGCTTCAGTGACCACTAAACCCATGCTGGAATAGTGTTTGAAGATGTCAAATTGCACTTAGCAACTCTAAATGCTATCTGACGGTGATTATTCAAGGTGAGCCAAGATCACGACCTTGCAACTGATACTGATTAAGTGGCAGACATTTATGAGTAAGATATAGTTGAAGCTAAGAGGTTGAAATCTTCATTATATAAATATATAATAAAAATGAGAATAATTCTTAAGGATTAAAGAGATTTGGGCTGATACCCTACAAGGAAATGTAACCATTTGCAGGGTCTTATTCATATCTTGTTATGTAAGCATGAAATGAGATTTCTTACAGATCAGAAATCGTACTGCACACAGATGTCACAATAATGTTGGGATTGTCCCAGTGATAGAGAATTTGACTGATCAAGATACTGTCAGGGCACCATTTTTCAAGATAACATCCTGCAAAGAAGGTTTTAGTCTTCACTTCCTTCACATTGTCTCATACTTCACCCTTCTGTCACCTTTGCCTCACCCTCACAAGAAAGAACTGAGATATTGAATGCAAAGTGAGAATGCCAGAACATTTGTCTATGTACTTAAAATCTTACTGGCAAGTGCTGTGATCCCCTTTTCAGTTCTTACATAAATTTATGACAATTAAAGTGGGAATATTTAAATTGCAGTGATTTCCTAAATGAGATGCGACTACTGAATCTTCCCCACTTTGTTGCCTTGGGTCTCAGATCTCAAACCACCCTACAATCCCACACCTCAGATCACCCTCCCCCACTCCCCACCCCATGTCACTTCCCTCTTCTCTCCAAATTCCCAAACTCCCATACCAACAGGAAAAACAAGGTTACTTTTATTTGCTTTCTGGTCATTCTATTCCACAGTGTTGAATAAAGGTTAGTACCTGGTCTGGTAATAACTTAAAAGACAAGTGCCATTTGCTTATATTACCCCTGCAAATGCAAGCACTCAGTAAAACTGTAAATTTCCATCTGCTTAAGCAATGCTGACCTGCGTCAGGCTGGGAATAATAAGCATATCATGATTGCAAGCACAATAAAAATAGAGTCAACTTAACTGATACTATTGTCCAAGGTCAATTATCCTGCAGAATGTAAAATGCTGAATAGATGGAATCACCAGATTTCTTTTCATGTTGCTCTTAAAATGGATAGAAGCTCCTTTCAAAGGAGGGGTACAACATAGGGATTATTTAATAAACCAGCCATTTAGGGCGTGGCGGGTATGCTGTTCCATTAATTCAAGATTCAGGTTTATTTATTGTGTTTATATTGAAACATACAGTGAAATGCATTGTTCCCTTTAACAACCAATGTACCTGACAATGTGTTGGGATCAGCCCACAAGTGTTGCCACACATTCCGGTGCCAAAATAACATGCCCACGATGCTCAGCAGAAAAACGCAGAACACAACAAGCAGCAATAAAACAGCAGTAGCCAAAACAAGCCCATTTCTCACCCACCCGCACGCACACACACACACACACACAGCTCCAATGTGTATTCAAGTCAGATTTCAATGTTTACAGAAGGAGGCAAGACTGAAGAGCCATAAAGCCATCAGATTGCCTCGAAGCAACCTTGAACTAAAGATTATTTGAAAGATTAACCTCCTGACAATTGCTATATTTAAAGGGACATTAAAACTGTGTTCATTTACCAATTTCTGTGACATCTTTAATGGTATCAACTTTGGAAATGTCAAGAAATGCTGCTCGACCGACAGCAAAGATCTATCTAATTGAGTATTGAAAAAATCTGGCTGTTTCTCTAATTGGGAATCAATGTTGGGAGGACTGGAGTGGTGTAGTCTGAGGTTGAAGAAACCTCCAGGAAATGAGCCAGCAGTGCTTATAATCCCGGCGCAACGTCAAAATCACGTAACATATCGGAGTGGATTTTGCTGATGGTTGCCTGTGGTTCTGTGAGAAACAACTAACGACTCACGTGACTCTGAGATTCATACAGTCAGGGGCTTGATCAAGCTGAGAAACGCTGAGCAGATTCATGCATTCACTCACCGTTAGTGAGGCTGGCTGGCGGCTGCTCTTGCTGTGCCTGCTGACTGCCCATCACTGCTGTTTCTGTGATCCTCTCCTACACACTGTTTTAGTTTATTTCTGACTCGCAAACACTTCTCAGTAACAGAGCCCTGTTATCATCTGAGGATTGCTTGAGTTCTCAATTAGATGACAGTTGAATACATTTTGATACTGTGTTTGCACAATGGAGATTTATGAACACACTTACTTGGAATCTCATTGGATGTCATGGTATCATGGAACTTAATCAAAATAGGACAAGTCTACGTAACAATATTTCTGGGGAAATTTTGAGGATAGTATTCCGGCAAAAATTAATGGACATCCATTAAATAATAAGTTAATCAAAAAAAGTTAGCGCAGAACTATTGTAAGGTAAATTCATTCTCCTAAACTTGATTGAGTGCATTGATGCAGTAATGGAAATGTTTGCAAAGATTGGAGCAGTTGAAAAACACGCCCTTTCAAAAGACTGTCGATAAAGGATTGCATAGAGTACTCATCAGCAGAAGTAAACCTGGGGAGATTATAGGAGGAATGGTTGCATGGAAACAAAATTGGCCTAAGGGCAGAAAATCAAGGGTAGAGCCAACCACTAGTTCTTCAGAATAGAAACAAGTTTACTGCGCTGTTTCAGAGAAGGTATTATTAGGTCCACAGCTTCTTTTGTTAAGACATATGAGGGGTAATTGATAAGTTTGTGGCCTAAGGTAGAAGGAGTCAAAATTAGGAAACCTAGCACATTTATTTTTCAACATAGTCCCCTCCTACATTTACACACTTAGTCCAGCGGTCGTGGAGCATACGGATCTTGGACGTCCAGAAAGTGTCCACAGCAGGGGTGATTGATAAGTTTGTGGCCTAAGGTAGAAGGAGATGAGTTATTAACTTCAACCTTTCTGCATAATCACTCAAAGAGTTGAACAGCATGTGCATGTAATGAGAGCTGTATAACTCATCTCCTTCTACCTTAGGCCACGAACTTATCAATCACCCCTGCTGTGGACACTGTCTGAAGGCCCATGATCCGTATGCTCCACGACCGCTGGACTAAGTGTGTAAATGTAGGAGGGGACTATGTTGAAAAATAAATGTGCTAGGTTTCCTAAAATTGACTCCTACCTTCGGCCACGAACTTAGGAACTCAGCAGGTCAGGAAGCATCCATAGAAATGAATAGATAATCAACGCTTCGGGCTGAGACCCTTCTTCAGGACTGAGAAGGAAGGGGAAGATGCCGGAATAAAAAGGTGAGGTGAGTGAAAGGAGACTTGTTGGAAGGTGATAGGTGAAACCAGATGGTGGGAAGTGGGAAAGGTCAAAGGCTGGAGAAGAAGGAATCTGATAGGAGAGGAGAAAAAACAAAGCCAAGTTAATAAGTCAGTTGTTTTTTTAATAATAAGCCTATGGAAGCTTTGGGTTAATAGATACAGGGTCGAAGTATAAAAGCAAATAACTATGCTTTTACCTCCAGCTTTAACTGGAGTATTGTTCCAATTCTGGACATCTCCTTTTGGAAAGAATGACAAGGCTGTGGCACTAAGGAGATGATCAGGGATGAGGATCTTCAGTTACATGAGGAGAATGGTAATGGAGGATTGGATATAGTGGGGCCTTTGATTATACCGGCTGCTTTACTGAGGATGCAAGAAATGTAGCCAGATTCCACAGGAGGGAGGTTGGTTTCTGTGATGTGCTGAACCCTGTCCACAGCTCTCTGTAGTTTCCTGAGGTCACATGCAGGGCAGTTGCCATACAAGCTGTTAAGCATCCAGATAAGATACTTTCTATGGTGCATTGATAAAAATTGGTGAAGGGTTGATGAGGACATGACAAATTTCTTTGGCAACTTGAGGAAGTAGAGGCATTGGTGAGCTTTCTTGGCCATGACATCAGTGAAACAAAAAAAGGATGTAATCAGGGTAAGAAAGTGTTAGTTTGGTGGGGCCAGACACCCAAAGGCCATGATGGCTTGGGAGACCATGGTGGTGAATGTTCATCATGGCCTAGAGGAAGCTATATGGATCTGTCTTGACAGCTGATGTTTGGCCTCTGAGAGATATTTGCTACGCTTTAATAGTATCATCCTGTGAGCAGGTTTGATGATGATGTCAGGGTTGGTTCTCTGCAAATTAAATGCTTAGATTTAGAAGGAGATAAGTTAGAGAGAATAGGAAGACTGGAAAAATCAAAATTGCATTGGCAGGTGTCAACAAACAGATCCCACAAGGATAAAAAAAAACCCAGAGGGAGGGTCCATGTGGTTGGGAATTCTGGGATAAAAGGGTCCACAATGTGATGTGTAGGCTCCTTGTCAAAGAAATAAGCATGGAGACAGAGTCTGTGTTATATTGGTCTCAGAATTTATTAAGAGGGGGACATGGGGGGGTCAAGGCCTCTGTGGGATCAGAGAAGGGAAGATCAGAAGGGATTGTGAAAACATGGCAGAGTTTGGTACCTAGGAAGACATAAGGGGGCTGAATAAAATGAAAAGAGAGAAAGGTCAGGATACTTTGGAGAGCACATGCATTCAGACTGCAAGGGTAATTCAGATCTTCACGTTGCCTGCCAGTATAATTTCCCGTCTTCCTCCAATTCTGTCTTATTTATTTGTGACCTTCTGAACTGATATAACAGATTCCAACATAAACTTGGCATATAGCTCCTTATTTTTTCTCTCAACACATTCCAACATTCTGGACTCAGTATGGAATTCATCAGTTTTAAGTATCTTGCTTTCTCTGCCTCCAACAGAACTGACCATTTCTGCTGTAGGTCATCCCTCTTTGATATTGGCCCCATTTTCTTCTCTCTGTTTTGCTCTGTTGGCCAGGATCTCCAAGCCCTGCATCTTGGACATTTTCACCTTTCTTTGCCTGTTCTCTCCTTCTCTTACAGTCCTTTTGTTTCATTTTTTCTCCTCATTAACCCCATTCACTGAATGATTACTATAGCTTGTTTCCAAGGTAACCCTGGACCCAACTCAAAGTATTGTCTATGAATCACCTGACTGGAGGCTGGTGGCCAGAGATGGGCTGTCCTGGGGTTGGAGGTTTGTGGATGAGCTTGGGTGGTTGGGAGGGAAGAATGGGGCTTCTCTTGCTGTTGTCCTGTTGCTTGTTGTGTCCTGTGTTGATCTGCCAAGGACTATGGGCATGCTATGTTAGTGTGGAATGTGTGGCAGCACTTGTGGGCTACCACCAGCACATCCTTAGGTTCTGTTGGTTGTTAAAGCAAGTGACACATTTCACTGCATGTTTTGATGTGTGTGATAAATAAAATGGATTTGAATCTGAATTTGAACCTAACAGAGGCATTCCCTTTGTCCTGCCTATCTCTGCTCCAACTTCTCAGCAACTTCAAAGTAACATCTTCTCTCTCTCTCTCTCTCTTCCTCGTTTGTTTCCATAGATACTGCCTGGCCTGCTGGGTTCCTCCAGCATTTTGAGTGTGTTGCTTGGATTTCCAGCATCTGCAGATTTTCTCTTGCTTGTGATTTTATAACCAGGAGCTGGCTTGCCTGTGGTCTTTTCAGTCACCTAATTAGTACTGGTTATAGAGTCATTGAGTTGACAAGATGAACTTTGTCCATCTACACTAATTCATTTACCTGCATTAAGACCATGCCCTGCTAAGTTATAAGGCGGTTTCTGAAATGTTGTACCCCCCAGAAAAATGTAAAAAAAAATCCATTTGACTGATTGTTTTGTCTCTCTGCAGAATGCTAAATTGAACATATATAATTAATACCTATAGTGTATATTAACAAAGTAAGAATGAATCTATCAGCTGCTGGTGATAAATGAAACCTCTTCTGATAAAGGCAATGCAAACAAATACACATATAATTGAGTACTCTGCCTGAGGTCATTTCAACCTAAAACATTTACTTGTATGATAAATTTATTTCAGTTGTATTCACTCACTCCAGTTCTTTAAGATTATGGTTACGAACTCTGCTTGTTAGCATTTTGCAACATGATGTAGCTAAGCCAAGTACACAATTTAACACCATTTGTTTTTGTTTGTACCTGTTCATGATAGAACTAGAAAGACTTGACCTTATACTGGTTGTTACACACAGCATAATAGAAATGTTCTGATAACCTTACAACATTTGAAAAGACAAATTTCCTCAACTGATTTGGCTGTCAGTCTCAAGAGGTTCAAAATTTATGCTATTACAGCCCGGTGCATTCCGGAGTTTAGAGTTCAATTCCGGTGCTCTCTGTAGGGAGTGTGTATATTCTCCCCGTGAACCGCTTGGGTTTCCTCCAGGTGCTCGGGTTTCCTCCCACAGTCCAACAACGTACTGGTTAGTAGGTTAATTGGTCATTGTAAATTGTCCTGTGATTAGGTTAGTGTGAAATAGGATGCTAGGCGGTGTGGCTTATTGGGCCAGAGGAGTCTGTTCTGCACTGTATCTCAAAATAAATAAAATTTAACTTCTGCTAGACAACACTATTCTAATATTGGGAGCTTAATTGACTGCATTAGAGTGAGTCAAATTGCCACCACGTGTTTGAATAAAGTCTTTCTTCTTACCTGTCAACCAATGTGACCCATTGGGCAGTTTCTGCTAACAGTTTGTTAATTTCTCACAAATACTGCTTCTACTTCAGTGCTTGTTGTAAAAACATTATTAGACATGTGTTCTTATCCTAACATCCAGAAGATGCTGGATATCTGAAATAAGAAAAAGAACTGCTGCAATTGGGCAACAAGTCAGGCAGTATCCATGGAGAGAGAAACTGAGTTAGTATCTCAAGTGATCAAAATTAAAAGAATATTCTGTGTAAAACTAAACATGTTGTGTCTGTGCAACTACATTTCAAATAAATAAAGGCTTGCATTCAGAGGCGAAGTTAACTTGTATATTAACTTTGCAGAGAGAGCAACAAATCCATGCACGTGGGTAAGCTATCAGTCAATATTTAGTGCTAAGGGGAATCATTGTGCTACAAGCAATAGTACACTACAAAATATTGCTTCAGCCCTCTTGCCTTGTGCTGAAGATTTGGTCCATCACTATGATTTCTCAAAAAATTACGTTCCTTACGATATGACTGAGAGCCACATGTAGCTGCTGTTTTCAAGTGATCAGTTCTGTTGGCTAAATTGTAAAGCCTTAAAGTCCTTGGGAACTTTGGATTACATTTGATATCCTGATCCAGTTTTGAATTGGAGTCACTTCACATGAGGCAGAGTCAAGCATGAAGATTTGGTGTGTGTAGGTACCAGACATTACATTACTCCACCCTTACCCGGATACACGTGGCTTACACCAAAATGAGAGGCTAAATCTGCTTTCTAATCTCCATTCAGTCAGGTCCAAAAACTTCCAACCCGTCCTTCCTGAAATTATTGTTGTCGCAAATTTTGACTAATTCATTCATAAGTTAATCATCGGCTTCATATGTTGTTCATCCTTTTTTAAGTATTCCTGACATACAATTCACTTTTATGTTTGATTGTTTAATTATTGACAGTGTCAAACAATGAGGCACTTAGAAAATCCCAAGGGCAGTAGCCAAGAAATGTGAAAGTTATTTAATGCCCAAGTTAGGCCCTTAGGTTTTCACTCTGATGCTCACGGTACATCTGCTAACTTTGGGTGTACAAAAATTAATGGTTAAAATTAATTTGTAACTGAAGAAAGGACAGCTAATATCTTTAAATGAAATGGTACCCTTCAGAGCTTTCTATGGTCAGGTTATAAGGGCTAAGATTTAAATCAATAAATTTCTAATACAGAATAAAAACAAGTTTCTAAATCTAATCTATTGTGCAACTAGATCAAGGCGGGTCAATAAAGCAATTTGGAGAGCAATCTGTTCATGTAAACAGAAATACTGGCCTATAAAGCAAAGCATTATTTGCAAAAGAAGGCATGAGGCTGCCCTAGCAGACAAGGTGAAGGAGAATCCTAAGGGCTTCTACAGATTTATTAAGAGCAAAGAGATTGCAAAGGACACAATTGGTCCTCTGGAAAATCAGAATGTTAATCCATGCGTGGAGCTAAAAGAGATCTTAAACAGATTTTTTTTGCATCTGTGTTTACTTGGGAGATGGACACAGTCTATAAAAGTCAGGCAAAGCAGTAGTGAGGTCGTGGACCCTATACAGGTTACAGAAGAGGAGGTGTTTGCTGACTTGAATTAGAGTGGATAAATCCCCAGGGTCTGACAAGGTGTTCCCTCAGACCTTGTGAGAGGCAAGTGCAGAAATTTCAGGGGCCCTAGCAGTAATGTTTAAAGCATCTTTACTGACAGGTGAGGTGTCAGAGGATTGGAGGATAGCTAATGTTGTTCCACTGTCTAAGAGAGGCTCTAAAAATAAACCAGGAAATTATAGGCCAGTGAGCCTGACATCAGTAGCGGGAAAGTTATTGCAAGGGAACAGCTTCTTCCCCTCTGCCATCCGATTCCTAAATGGACGTTGCATCTTTGGACGCTACCTCACTTTTAAAAAAAATACAGTATTTCTGTTTTTGCATGTTTTTAATCTATTCAATATATGTAATTGATTTATTTGTTTATTTTTTTAAAAAAATATATATTTTTTTTATCTGCTAGATTATGTATTGCATTGTACTGCTGCTGCTAAGTTAACAAATTTCGCGTCACATGCCGGTGATAATAAACCTGATTCTGATTCTGATTAAATTAGGGGATTGCTCTGTGGCTTGGCTTGAAGGGCTGGAAGGACCTACTTTGTGTTGTATCTCAATAAGTAAACAAATAAGTTACATTCTACTGTCCTTTTTTTTTTTACATTGCACCTCTCATCACATTTGGGCCAAATGATTCATTTTGAATGTTACAAAGTTGAACTGGGATCTTCATTACTGATAGTTCAGTCAGCTAAAAGCAGCATTGACAAATTGACTGGAGCACAATAGAAAACAACAACTTTTACCATGGCAAAACAATGATTATCAAAAGCATTTCACCCACAAAATGCTGCAGAAACTCAGCAGTTCAGGCAGCAACTATGGAAAGAAATAAATGAAATGAAATGAAATTTATGGGACTTCCGGTAAGATGGCGATTGTTTAGTCGCTTCAAACTTTTGCTCCGTTATACTTCCTATTTTCGCGCTATGTGTCTCCCTTTTTAAACTTTAGCTCGTTATTTTATTTGCTTTCTTTTATCTGCCTGCGAATACGTCTATCTTATAATGACTACAAAAAGTACTAAACTCGGGAAAAAAGAAACTTCCACGGCTCTGTCGGCTGAGATTCTCTCTATCCTGGAACAGCATCGACAAGATACTCTAACGGATATCAAGACTGAATTTAGAGCTTCTATCAGCTGGAGTCAAAATTGGATCAGATTAATGCCAGAGTGGATGACCATACTGAACATCTATCTCGCATCGACCTAACCTCTGAAGATTTAGAATGCCGTGTTCAACATCTAGAAACTCTCTGCTCCAACCTAACGGAAAAAAACAGTAAACTTACTTCCAAAATGGCAGATCTCAAAAATCGGAGCAGACGCTGCAATCTGCGAATTCTCAGTCTGCCGGAGACCACTGAAAAGGGCTCTTCCGTTGAATTTTTCTCTTCTTTTCTCTGTGAGATTTTCGGGAAAGAATTTCTTCCGACTCCACCTGAGCTAGAAAGGGCTCACAGGATTTATGTTCCTCGTGCCATTTTGGGTTCTAGACCACGGCCAATTATTTTATGTTTTCATCGATATCAGGTGAAAAACCATTTGATTATGGAGGCATGCCGTAGAGGTACTTTGACTTTTCAAAATACAACTATTCTTTTCGTGGAAGATTATGCCCCCCAGGTTCTGAAGATGTGTGCTGAGTTCAAAGGCATAATGAAAGTGCTTTTTGATCATGGATTTAAACCTTCTCTTCATAACCCAGCCGATCTTCGAATTACGCTTACTACTGGAGAATATAAGTGGTTTAAATCAGTGAAGGAGGCTGAGTTGTTTGTTGGAAATCTTCCAGCCATCTTGGCTTCTTCGGACCCGGTTTGATTTTCTAAAATGGCTGATAAGTACTTCTTGAATTAAAGTTTTTTTTTGCGAACTCAGACTCTACTTGAATAATTCAGACATTAACTATTGAGATTCTAAGGGTTCTAGTTAGTCTTTCCCTGGACTTAGTGTGATTTTCTTAAATAGATTATGTAAATTTAATGTTTCCCTGCAGACTTTTAGATTTTACTTGTGTAATTTATTCTACTTCTGAATAACTTTAACTATAGAGAACTACAATTGGTCTTAATTTGTTTTGGAGGCTTGGAGTTTCTTATTGAAGGCCTCCCTGTTGATTTATGGTATAAGATTTGCTTTTTTTTAAAACGGCTGATATGTATTCTCTTTAAATTTATAATTTCCCCCTTTCCCCCCCTTTTTCCTCCCCTTTTATTTTTTTCTTTCAATTTTTTATAGTTTCTCGCGGGTAAGTTAGTTTTTTTTGGATTTTTTTTGTATTAAGTTTTACACCTTTTCTGACAAAGTTGTTCCTATTTGTAATTTTGCTCTCTAGTGCATAAATTAGCTACTATTTGCTATATTATCTATATGGAGCCTATGTCAATGATATGGAACTGGAAGTTATTTTTGGGGTAACTTTTTTTTTGTAGAGCTAGCTGCTTTTTTGGGTAGCCATCTAGTTTTGGGTTGCGAGGGTGGGGTGGATTCTCTAGTTCCAACACTATTTACTGTTTTTTCTGTTTTCCCTTGTTATTCAGGACATGTTTCTGCCCTGATTTTACTGATTTATGTTTATATTTTTGCTCCCAGACTGTTATTGCAATGTTTGATTTTATATATGCCTACTACCTTTTATGTACTAACAATTGATAAAGGTTAATACACTTAAATTTGTGAACTGGAATGTAAAGGGATTGAATCATCCTGTTAAAAGAAGGAAGGTCTTCTTCCATATTAAGCAACTCAAAGCTGACATTGCTTTCCTTCAAGAAACTCATATTCGTAGTTTTGATAATTCTCGGCTTTTGTCAAAGTGGGTGGGTCAGCATTTTCATTCATCCTTCCCGGCCAAAGCTAGGGGGGGTTTCCATCCTTATTAATTCAAATATTCCTTTTGAACTCTATAATAAGATATCTGGCACAACTGGCTGTTTTATTATCGTTTCTGGCAAATTATGTAATACTAAAGTTGTACTAGCAAACCTGTATGCTCCCAATTTTGACGATGTTAATTTTTTTGAATGATTTTTCTCCTCACTATCAGATTTAAATTCATATTCTCTTATACTGGGTGGCAACTTTAATTGCTGGTTAGATCCCAATTTGGATTGATTGTCCCCTGTTACTAGATCACCTACTAAATCTGCTTTAGCTATTCACTCTTTTCTTTCTAATTATGGTATCTCTGATATATGGCGTTTCCTTCGTCCTACTGAGAGAGATTATTCCTTTTTTTCACATGTTCACCATACCTTTACTGGAATTGACTATTTTTTAATTGATAATCAACTTATTTCATTTGTCCATTCTTGTGACTATCAGAGTATACTAATTTCTGATCATGCTCCAGTTACTTTGTCTCTAAATTTTCCTGGTCTCCCTCAGAGGAATAAACATTGGCGTTTTAACCCGACTTTATTATCGGACGATGATTTTCTAAAACTTATTAAGGATCAGATAACTTTTTATTTAAACACTAATACGTCATCTAAAATGTCATCCCAGATTGTCTGGGATGCCATGAAAGCATATTTGAGGGGTCAAATAATCTCATATACAGCAAATCTTAATAGAAAGTCCCGTATAGATCGATTAAACCTAATTAATCAGATTAAAGAATTAGATCGATTGTATGCTCAAACTAATAACCCTGAATTATATAAGAAGCGTGTAGAACTTCAAACTAAATTTGACCTTCTTTCTACTCAACCTGTTGAACGTCAACTTCTTGAAAATAAGAGTCGCTTTTATATTCATGGTGACAAATCTGGTAAATTTCTAGTTAATCAGTTGAGGCGTTCTAAAGCTAAACAACATATCACAACGATCCGGAAGGAGAATGGGGATATTAAATCAGATCACTCAGAAATTAATGACGTATTTAAAAATTTTTACTCTCGGCTTTATTCCTCTGAATCTTTGAATGAGAATATTTCTGTTGATCTTTTCTTAAATACTCTGAATATTCTTTCGCTTTCATCTGATTTTAAAGCAAAACAATGAGCCTATATCTTCAGAAGAAATATCTTTTGCAATTTCTGCACTGTCTTCAGGCAAATCTCCTGGAGATTCCCCATAGAATTTTATAAATCATTCTTTTCACTCCTTTCTCCTCAGTTACTCTCAGTACTATCTGACTCATTTAACTATGGTAAATTGCCACCCTCATTTAATGAGGCATGTATTATTCTTTTATTAAAAAAGGGTAAAGACCCAACAGAGTGTTCCTCATACAGGCCGATCTCTTTGCTTAATGTTGATGTTAAAATCTTGGCCAAAGTCTTGGCTCATAGATTAGAAACTGTTATTCCCTCTATTATTTCTGATGATCAAACTGGTTTTATTAAAAACCGTCTTCCTTTTTTTAACATGCAGCGTTTATTTAATATTTTATATTCACCTTCAACTGAGATTCCTGAATGCGTTATTTCTCTCGATGCAGAGAAAGCATTTGATCGTATAGAGTGGAACTACCTCTTTGCAGTTTTAGAAAAATTTGACTTTGGTCAAAGTTTTATCTCTTGGATCAAATTGCTGTATCTATGTCCTACCGCCTCTGTTTTGACTAATTCTTAGCAATCCCAGTTATTTAACCTCAAACGTGGCACCCATCAAGGATGCCCTTTAAGTCCCTTTCTTTTTGATTTGGCTGTGGAACCTCTGGCGAAAGCATTCCGAAGCTGTCCTGAATTGACCGGGATTTGGAGGGGGGGTGTTGAGCATAAAGTTTCTCTTTATGCTGATGATCTATTACTTTTTCTTTCAATTCCATCCACATCCTTACCTCCAATGTTTTCACTTCTTGATCAATTTAGCCAGTTTTCTGGCTATAAACTTAATTTACATAAGAGTGAACTTTTCCCAATTAATAAAGAAGCACAAGTATTAGCATTTCGTGACCTCCCCTTTAAAGTAGTTCATAATCAATTTACTTACCTTGGTATTACAGTTACAAGGAAGTTTAAAGATCTTTTTCATGAAAATGTTGCCAATCTTTTATACACTACAAAACAGAGTCTGTCACAATGGTCACCTCTATCTATGTCCTTGGTAGGTCGTATTAACGTTGTTAAAATGTATGTTCTCCCTAAATTTTAATATTTATTTCAATCTATCCCAATTTTTATTTCTAAAACCTTTTTGGATTCCTTAGACTCTATTATTTTGTCCTATCTGTGGAAGAATAAGCATTCTAGAATTAATAAAGTTTATCTTCAAAAATCTAAAAAAGAGGGTGGCATGGCCTTACCTAATTTTCGTTTATACTACTGGGCAGCTAACACCTCGTTGCACTATCTTTTGGTCTTTTTTTCATAGCCAATCTGAGTGCCCTAATTGGGTAGCAATGGAGCTGAATTCCACTAAAGATCTATCTATTTCTGCACTTCTTGGTTCTGCACTCCCTGGTAGTTTGTCTAGACTAATTTTTAATCCTTTTGTTAGACATACTTTGCAAATATGAGCCCAGTTTAAGAAATTTTATGGTTTTTATGGTTTTTTCCCTTTCTGGTCCTATCTTACATAATCATCCTTTTTTTACCTACTATGTATGATTCAACATTCTATGATTGGTATAGGAAGGGCATTAGACATTTTGAAGATCTTTTTATCGATAATCGCTTCGCATCCTTTCAACAGCTCTCTGCTAAGTTCAATCTGCCTAATGCCCATTTCTTTAGATATCTCCAAATCAGACACTTTATCAATCCTTTAATTCTCAACTTCCCTGAAATGCCCGAGAAAAATGCTATGGATTTCTTTCTTTCTATTAATCCACTGGGTAATGGCTTAATATCATTTATCCGTGATAAATTAGTATCCTTATGGCGTGCCCCTGTGGATAAAATTAGAATGGCTTGGGAGCATGACTTAAATATCCCTTAATCTGATGAGATTTGGGATTCGATTCTCAAATTGGTTAATTCAACCTCTCTTTGTGCTTGCCACTGCCTTTTACAGTTTAAGATTGTTCATAGAGCCCATATGTCCAAATCTAAATTATCTTGATTTTACCCTAATATTAGTTCTCTTTGTGATAAATGCAAAAGTGGCGAGGCTTCTCTTATTCATATGTACTGGACCTGTCCTAGCTTAGAGAAGTTTTGGAAAGATGTTTTTATAACTTTATCCTGTATTCTGAATCACCACTTAGAACCTAACCCTTTAATTGCTCTGTTTGGTTTCTTGGGTGAGACAGATATACGCTTGAGTTCGACTAAATGTCGAATATTATCTTTTGCTTCTCTCCTGGCTAGACGTCTAATCCTCCTTAGATGGAGAGATGTTGCCCTGCCCACGCATGCTCAATGGCTTAACGATATCATGTCCTGTTTAGACCTTGAAAAAATCCATTATTCAATTCTTAATTCGGATATAAAGTTTCATAAGGTCTGGGGATGTTTTATTGAGTATTTTCATAATTTTCCTCTTAATTAAGTTTTTTTTTCAGTCCCTTGCTTTCAGCTCTTTTTTTTTTGGTAGTAGGCATTATTATCTTCTGTTTTCAAGTGTATTTACAGTTTTGGGGGTTTGAATGTTCTGATTTATATTTTCTACATTTTGTTTTGGTTGGTCTGGAGTTTTTTTGTTGTGGGTCTTGGGGAGGATACTAACTTTACATGATTTAAATTTGGGTGCTTTCTCAATTATCTTATTTTGTATTATATTACTATTGTATGTTTATCTTGCACTGTACTAATTTTCTACTTTGTTTTGGGGTTTTTTATTTGTAGTGTTGTAGAAAATGCATTAAAAAAATCAATAAGAAAAAGAAATTTATTTCTTTTTGTTTGAAATGAAATTAATTTATTTTGGTCAGTACAAACAGAACAAAAAGCATCGTTTACAATGATGATTTCATAGGACAAAATTACAACAAAAAACATAGATATTCTTTAAAACAGACCCAAAGGATATAGGCTGAAGCTACAGGTTATTACTTCTACCCCTCTTACGTATACAACAACATATTTGGCATCAATCATCACATCAAAAACAAAAAAAAATCATAATCTATTAACACAAAATCCAATTCCAAATCTCATTTACATTACTCTCATTCATCTTAAGTCAAGTATTTTATGTTTATTCATTAAATAATTTTAAAATAATTTTTAAACTTAAGTGCATATTTTTAAATTCTCACTACAACTGTTCCATAGATTCACCCCTCTGACTGAAATACAATGATTTTTTACATTTATTCTTATCCTTTGTTTTTGAAATATACATGTTCCTCTCAAATCATGTTGATTTTCTCTCACTTTATACAACCTTTGGATACTTTGTGGTAGCTGTCCATTTTTTGCTTTGTACATAATTTGTATTATTTTAAAATCTAAAAAATCTCTGAATTTTAAAGTGTTTAGTTGAATAAGTAGTGGATTGATTGGCTCATAATAACTAGTCTTATTTACAATTCATATAACTTTCTTTCGGAGTAGAAAAATGGAATTTGTATTTGTTTTGTATGTATTTCCCCGTACCTCTACACAGTAAGTCATGTATGGTACTATAAGTGAACAATATAATGTATACAAAGATTCCTGATCTAAGAAATCTTGCGCTTTGAACATTATTGCAATAGATTTTGACATTTTTGCTTTGACATAATTTATTTGTCGTTTCCAGCTTAATTTACTATCTATTACCACTCCTAATAATTTTGTTTCAGATACCTTATCAATTTCAACATCATTTATTCTAAGTCTACTATATGAGTTTGGTACACGGTTTCCAAATATTATGAATTTAGTTTAAAGAGTCGACGTTTCAGGCCAGGACTCTTCACCAGGACCCAAAATGTCGACTGTTTGTTGCCTGACTCTCTGTGTTCCTTCAGCATTTTGTGTGTATTACTCTGGATTTCAAGCATCTTCAGTATCTCCTGTATTTAAATCTACTTTTCTCCGCCCAGGATTTCACACTGTTTCCGAACAAGGATAAGACTGTCCTCGGAGATGGAGGGATTACTCTCAGTGGAGGTCAGCGAGCACGAATCTGTTTGGCAAGGTTTGCATTACAATTTTAAGATTGTGAGAAAAAATTTAAACTGAAGGACAATTATGTATTTGCGTTGGAAGTAATATCTGAGAACCTCAGGTATGATCATCCTTTTAAGCAGTACCTACAAAAAATGATTAATTTAATCAACAGTGTTTCCTCACCTGGGGTCCAGCTCCATGAACAATTTGGAGATCATACCTCAGGTGATAAAATGTGGAGCGTCTACACCTGATGCACACGCCTCAAGGCGTGGGGACAACACTTCAGCAGCTGTGAAATGAGTGAATGTAATCCTGACGCAAGGTTTTGATCAAAAACGTCAACTGTTCTCCTGAGACCACAGGCTTCCTCTAGCATGGGGATTCCCATTAAGCAAGGGGTCCTGGACCCCAGGTTGAGAACCCCTGCAGTTTGCATTTTTTTTTGTTACAAGAAACTGGAATTATTTTAATACTTCGGACATTCAGGGACATTTAAAAGCTGTTAAAATTGAAGTAGAAAATTACATACAACCTCCTCAATCCTCTAAGAAAGTGAAGGTGCTGCACACCTCCATTGTGAATGCATCTCTGTGCTGGACCCATAACAGATAATCTGATACGTTAATGTCCAGGAATTTAAAACTGCTGGCTGTATCCACTGCCGAACCACCAATGTAGCAACACAGAAACATAGAAAATCTACAGCACATTACAGGCCCTTCAGCCCACAATGTTTTGCTGACCATGTAACCTACTCTAGAAGCTGCCTAGAATTTCCTTACTGCATAGCGCTCTATTTTTCTAAGCTCCATGTACTAAGAGACTCTTAAAAGACCCTATTGTAATCACCTCTACCACCATCGCTAGCAATGCATTCTACACACCCACCACTCTCTGCATGAGAAACTTGCCTCTGACATCCCCCTTGTACCTACCGGTAGTTCCACACAGCAAAAAACTATGCCCCCTTGTGTTAGCTATTTCAGTCCTGGGAAAAAGCCTCTGGCCATCCACACAATCAATGCCTCTCATCATCTTATACACCTCTATCAGGTCGCCTCTCATCCTCCGTCGCTCCAAGGAGAAAAGGCCAAGTTCACTCAACCTATTGTCATAAGGCATGCTCCCCAATCCAGAGAACATCCTTGTAAATAGATAGATAGATAGATAGATAGATAGATACTTTATTCATCCCCATGGGGAAATTCAACTTTTTTCCAATGTCCCATACACTTGTTGTAGCAAAACTAATTACATACAATACTTAACTCAGTAAAAAATATGATATGCATCTAAATCACTATCTCAAAAAGCATTAATAATAGCTTTTAAAAAGTTCTTAAGTCCTGGCGGTAGAATTGTAAAGCCTAATGGCATTGGGGAGTATTGACCTCTTCATCCTGTCTGAGGAGCATTGTATCGATAGTAACCTGATTTCAAATCTCTTACTATCTTTCCTTTCGGTTAGTCCTGACGAAGGGCCTCGGCCTGAAATGTCGACAGCGCTTCTCCCTATAGATGCTGCCTGGCCTGCTGTGTTCCACCACCATTTTGTGTGTGCTGTTGTTTGAATTTCCAGCATCTGCAGATTTCCTCATGTTTGCTCTTATAGACTGACATATGTTTGCCTTCCTTCCCCTTCCTGAAGTCAACAATCAGTTCTGTAGTTTTACCGATGTTGAGTGAGAAGTTGCTGTTGCAAAACCACCTGGTGTGTAATTTTGATGCAAAGCGGGGCTACTCCAGCTAAACCAGTCCCTGCAACCAAATCAGAGAATCCATCAGCAGATTAAACTGACAAATCTGGTGCTCTATTCTGTCAATGTCCATGTTTTGAGCATCTAATAATGTTCTGGACTTTACTGCAGCTTAAACTGTTAAATGCCATTGCTTCTGAATACCACAGCAGGCACTGACTGGCCAGTGAGATCCAGCCCATTTTTGACTAACCCGTTTTACTTTATTTCTATTTGTCCATAGGGCACTGTATAAAGATGCTGATCTATATCTACTGGATTCACCATTTAGTCACCTAGATTTGACAACAGAGAAGAACATTTTTG
This sequence comes from Hemitrygon akajei, assembly GCF_048418815.1. Taxonomy (NCBI): domain Eukaryota; kingdom Metazoa; phylum Chordata; class Chondrichthyes; order Myliobatiformes; family Dasyatidae; genus Hemitrygon; species Hemitrygon akajei. The sequence goes on from NC_133133.1 coordinate 159,462,452, forward strand.
AAAGGTATCTCTAAGAAGATTGCACTATTGAACCCAGTTTTTAAATAATTTAATAGCTCCAAATCCATTAAAAATAAAACAAAAAGTTTAACTGAGATGTAGGTTCATCAGTGTATCACTTTCATGGTGTAATATTAATGAGATCTGACTTCTGTGAGTCAGATCACTCACTTGCTGATGCTATTCAGAATCAAGTGCATTATATAATAAGTGTCAGATAAAGCTGACCCAAAGCAGATTATACAATCAGAGAATCTGAATCTATTGTGCTTCCAACTCACAGAACCACCAGTTGAGCATTTAATCTTTTATGTTCATTTTCATTCTGCATCAAATGACTCACAATTCTTTCATTTTGGATCAACATACACCAAGTGCTGGAGGAACTTAGCAAGCCAGGCGGCGTCTATGGAGGGGAATAAGCAGTCAACATTTCCGGCTGAGTCAATTGTTTATTCCCCTCTTTAGATGCTGCCTGACTAGCTGAGTTCCTCCACCACTTTGTGTATGTTGCTCAAGATTTCCAGCATCTGCAGAATCTCTCTTGCTTATATTTAAACCAAAGTGCATCCACATATGTTAATGTAGAGGATATATTATTTGTGTATAATTCATAATAATGAATCTTTCACATCTTAAACAAAGTCTCATTGTTCTAAAGGAAACAGAGGTGATTTCAATTTATGCTTTTTTAACAGCTGTCTTTGTAAACTCATGGCAAACAAAATTCGAATCTTGGTGACTTCAAAACTGGAGCACTTGAAGAAGGCAGATAAAGTTCTACTTCTGCATGAGGGCCACTGCTACTTCTACGGAACCTTCTCTGAACTTCAGGGTGAAAGGCCCGACTTCAGTTCACAGCTGCTGGGTTCAGAGGATTTCGACAATTTTAGTGCTGAAAGAAGAAGCTCGATTCTGACCGAAACCCTTCGCCGCTGTTCTGTATCTTCAGGAGACGGGGCGGGTTTAGGTGGCTTCAGTGAAACTCGGAAAGCATCGTTTAAGCAACCGCCAACAGAATTTATTGAGAGAAGAAAATCCTCACTTAAGCTCAATCCACTAACTTCAAACAAGAATTTTTCCCTCATACAAACGGCTTTGCCGTACCCACAGACAAACGGGGTGGACGATGGCGACAACGAGCCAGGGGAAAGGCGCTTTTCCATCATTCCTGAGAATGAACTGGGGGAGCCCGCACAGCCCCGCAGTAGTTTATTCAAAAGCGAGATGTCATTTCGTTCTCATCGTCGCCAGTCTGTTCTGGCTTTCATGACTAACTCTTCCACAGCTCAGAGTAAAACTCACTTGCGCCGTAGTGCAGTACGCAAGCTCTCCTTAGCCTCTCAGACCAACTTTGCTTCTTCAGATATTGATATTTACTCAAGGCGTCTATCTGAAGATGGATCTTTTGAATTTAGTGAAGAAATAAATGAAGAAGATCTAAAGGTATGTTGAAAACCCCAGTACTGAAAGCTATAACTTAATGTTTACCATAATAGAGGAACAAAATGATAAAAATAACACAGCAATGCAGGTATTGCATGACATAAGAACAGATTCAAAACTATTCTCTATGAAGATGTTAAATTAAAAGGTTTCTCGGCTTCTAGTTCCACTTGCCCCTCCCCCCCAGTCACTAATTTCATGAAGAGTTAATTAGTTGAATGAAGAAGTTGAATAGTTTAGGAAAAATAATATTTTGTGCAAAACAAGTGTTGAAGCTGTAAGGTATGCCTAAAAAATCCAAACGGGAACATTAGCAGTTGGACAGGGATGGAGACATGAGGAAAATATTTCTCAACAATTTCAGTCTGAAGATATGTAGCTAATGAGAGAATAGATGTTACTTACAGAGTTTGGGTTATGTTACTGAACTGTTTCCTCACATGTACCAGAGAGATTAGATTAGGAAGGCTCGTCATCCAGTATCTAAACAGACATAGGAACGACAAGGAGGTCATTTAGTTCACCAAGTTTATTTTGTCATGCATTCAGACCTTGACCAATGTTTCCCCTAACTCCATTTCTTTGCTTTATTTCTGAGCAAAATTAAGACAAATAGATGGAGTTAACATAAAAAAAAGTTAGCTGAGTTAAAAAGAAATACCTGCAATTTGCCCTGACAAAATGTGCATTGATGGATCTTTATAGAGTGTGAAATGTTGCAAATCAATTAATTGGTTTATTGGCAGTGGGGGAGCTGCATGGCCCCAGTCAAAGCGGGGACTAGGCGCTAAGCTGCAGTGTCGCCTGTTTGCAGCCGCCGGGGGAGGCGTCAGAGTCAAGCGCTCGGCATCCGGACTGGAACCGGCGCTGCTCCCACACACCGCCCCCCCCACCCCCCATCATGTTAGCTCGGCAGAAGACAAACTGTATCGTATTGGACCGCAGATTGCCACAACATTCATGGACTCAGGGATCTGGAATTTTTTTTGTGTGACTACTACTATCTTATGCTATATGTGTGCTGTGCTGTGTATGACTGTTGGTGCAGTGTTTGCTCCTTGGCCCTGGAGTAGCGCTGTCTTACTTGACTGTATTCATAGGAATTCATGTATGGTTGAATGACAACTAGAGTTTGAACTTGATACAGCACAGAAATAGCCCTCCATGTGCTTGCCAATCATCATTTGTATTAATCCTAGCTACCAGCAATTGGAGTGTAGCCTACGTTGTTTTGGTAATTTAGTGCTTGCCCAGATACTTCGTAAATATTGTGATAGTAATTGCCTCCATCATCCCTTAGACAATGTATTCCAGTGCAGGAAGCTGAGGGGTAACCTGATAGAAGTATATTAATTAAGAGAGACATAAATAGGTTAGGTGGTATGATTCTTTCTCCCAAGATGGAAATGTCAAACATGAGAGGGCATAGGTTTATGCTGGGGGGGTGGGGAACCTTTACAAGTTTCTACCAGAGGGTGGTAGATACCTGGAATACGCTGCCAGGGGAAGTGGTAGAAGCAAATACACAAGCAACATTTAAGATGCATGAACAGGCAGAGAGTGGAGGGATTACAGACCATGTAGAGCAGATGGAATTAGTATAAATTGACATCATGGTCGACACAGGCCTGGTGACCAAAGGCCCTTTTCCTATACTGTACTGTTCTACATCTTGAATATCTACTTCAAAATCCTCTTGTTTGCAACCGACTCCAATAGCTTGAACCGACCTTCCTGAATGTTGTGACATGATAGCAGTGAGTTTTTACAATTGTATTGCGGCAGGTGGAATTTATCTAGATTTTCAAAAGTCCTTTGATGAGGAACCTCATTACAGACAGACTGAATATCCAGAGTATCTTGCTGTTTTCCTTTAGGAATGCTTCGGTGATGATGAGGATATCCGTAATGTTACTACAACATGGAGCACTTACCTCAGATACGTTACACTAAATCGCAGCTTGGTTGCTGTGCTCATCCTTTGCCTTGTTATCTTTTCAGCTGAGGTAAGATAATAAGCAGAGTGGCAGTAGACTTAACATACTGTGCACTTGTCCAACAATTTCCTTCTCTTGGAGCTGCATCATTTAAATTTTGTACATTCAGTGAAATATAAACGCATTTCAGACTCTGTAAGGGAAAATGCTGCTTTCTTCAGCCATGAGGTATAAATGGTGTCAAACTAGAATCAAAAGTAAAATCTTGCAGGATATTTATATCTTGGATAGTAAAGGGTTTTGTATAAACTTTTCTTATACTTAGAGATACAGCCCAATGAGTCCCTGTTACACACTAATCCGTATATTTTTGGAATACGGGAAAATTTAGAGTTTGTAATACAATGAAGAACACGCAAAATAGATGCAGGACTAGTCTATCTTTAACCTCATGCGTGCCCTGGCATTCATTCAGTTCATGGCTGTGCCAACACATTCCTGCACTAACCCTATTTTCCTATCATTAATATCTAAAATATATATAAAATATCCCCTGCGACTGGGACTCCACAATCTTCTTGAGTATAGTCACTGCTGAATACATGACAGGAGGAACCAATGAGCATTGATAGGTACAAGATATTGATATGACTAGATTTCAGCCTTTACAAAGCAGAAGTGACAACGCTGTGAGAATTTTTGCATTCACTCCGTTTGCTCATGGATGTTCTAGGAGGAATGGCACTCAAGAACATTTTGATGGTTTGTGCTTTTGCAGCTTTGTGGCTTACAAAGTAATGCCAAACGCGGCCCTAGGAACAAAACGCACCAGTGAACTCATACAAGTGTGTTCTCGGTCCGCGATTCAATCTCAAGCTGATCTGTTTTTAACCATGAGGATACAGTTCAGTTTGAAAATAATCATTGAAAAGTAATCAGATATGGTCAATCTCAAGTTAACCATTTCTAAAACATGGTACTTCAAGCCCAATTTGTTAGCAGTGAGACTTCACCTGAAAATATTATTTAGGGTGAGAATTTGAACAATTTCTGTTTTTAAGCCTCATTGAAGAGGAAGGGGGTTTGCTAAATCAGGAGTGTCCATAACCCGAAGAATCCTGAGAGGACCAGGCCTTCTCCAACTATTGCGATAAAAAGGTCTCCAATAGCCATGAATCCCCAAAATTAGAGATGGAAGAAGCCCTCTGGCTATTTTAAATCACAAATAGAAGATGCCTAAAATATAGGTCTCTGGATTAAGCACAATAACCAACAAATTAGAAGATTAAACATGTTTTGAACCAGAAATACACTTGTAACAAAGATCAATATAAACCCCATTGTCAGCAAAGTTACTGATGTTCTTAAGCAAAGTGTACAAGTAAATTCTACTTTTCCAGTTCAATAGGTTCAACAGGTACATTTAATGTCAGAGAAATGTATACAATATACATCCTGAAATTCTTTTTCTTTGCAAATATCCACGAAAACAGAGGAGTGCCCCAAAGAGTGTTTGACAGTTATATGTTAGAAGCCCAAAGCCCCCCCAACTCCCCCCTCCAACGCATAAACAGCAGCAAAGCAATGACCCCACCCACCCCATCAGCAAAAATCATCGGCGCCCCCCACTGAGCACTCAAGAGTGTAGCTAAGCATCAATAAAGACGCAGACTTGCAGTACCCCAAAGACTACTCGTTCACCCGGTATTCGACATACCACAGGCTCTCTCTCTCCTTACTAAGGGAAAAAGAGCTGTCCCCGTTTCTTACAGGGTATGGCTTTACTAATAACTATTAATACACAGAAAACATTTGTATTCAACTTGAGCTTAAGCAGTTTATTTTCACATGATCAAAAATAAATCTTTCTGTGATAAGATGTGCTGTGGTTATTGTTAATATCTTCATTGTTTCTCTAAAGGTGGCTGCTTCCTTGGTTGGACTTCAGATAATCAACGGGTGAGTAGAAATGTGGTTTGCAATTTGTGGATTATTATCTCAGCTCTGTTGGCTGATGTCATCAGGACATGAGTCAGACACAATATAGGTCGAGAGCACAAAGAAAAAGTCAGCATAGCAGGTACTTTGTCTGGCTGATTTGTTTGTACAATAGCGAGCACTGTTAGAAACTTTTCTCACAGACCAATTTTTAATATTTTACTTGAGCAACTTGTAATCATTAATGCAAATGTCTTATCTGGAGTAGAAGCTTGACCAGAATAAATGAGTCATTTCTTTCAAGGTGTGTTCAGTGATTTCCTCCTATCTTGAATGAGTTAACACCTATGAACTTTTCTTGACAGCAATTATCTCTAAAGTTCGTAAATTCTGAATTTACACTTTGCTGATTTCTTTAAATATTCTATTTTGAAACAGCTTAGTGCAGTGTTACACTTGCAAGTCCAGTGGGAATAAATCACACCTGTTTCTTTTTTGTTCCAGTCAATGTGAACGCTTCCTGTCTTAAATTGCCCCTCTGTAACAAATGTTTCAACCTCAGTCATTTACAATAGTCGCCATTTTGGCTCCAGTTTTGACTTCATTCGAATTGGTTGTTGTGTTCTGTCTTCTCCCGTACTCCTTTAGCAAAACTCTTTCCACACTGTGTCCCTTTTGAAATCGTAGTATACCTGATTGCTGCAATAGATTTGATGTTTATTTTTCATTAACATGAAAAATAATGCATTCTGATCGGCACTGAGAGTAAATGATAAATTTGTGCTTTATTTCATTACATTGAGACTTTCTCTCCTCAAGTAGGCAATTGTAATTAACCATGTCCACCAGACGTACTGAGAAGAAACCCCATAAGCTATTTCTAACCTATGCATTATTAAGTAGATCCTCTTCACAATGAGGTGGCCACTGAGTGTATGCTTGTGGTCTTCTGCTGCTGTAGCCCGTCCGCTTAAAGGTTAATCATTTTGTGCACTCAAAGATGCTCTCCTGCACACCACTGTTGTAATGTATGGTTACTTGAGTTACTGTCATCTTCCTGCCCCCGTGAACCATTCTCCTCTGACCTCTCTTATTATGAAGACGGTATCACCAACAGAACTGCTGCACACTGGATGTATTTTGTTTTTCACACCTTTCTCTGTAAACTGTAGAGACTTCCATGTGCGGAATTTCCAGGAGAGCAGCAGTTTCTGAGATATTTAGACCACCATATCTGACACCAACAATCATGCCACAATCAAAATCACTCAGATCACATTTCTCTCCCATTCTGATGTTCAGCCTGAACAATAACTGAACCTCTTGACCATGTCTGCATAAATAAACTTGTACAGAGTTAATTAATATAAGTATTCTTATTCAGGGCTGCAGTATCAGTTTGTGCACTTCATTCCAGTGGTTTGGCTTTTGGCACTACGCTTGTAAACTGAGTGCAATACAGCAAGTAATCTCAAATTATTCCTTTTTATTATTGACATTAATACTTATGTTAAAATGTCCCCCTTTAGAATCTCAGAAACAATTCCATTCACATCAAGTTTGTGCTTAAACAATCTGCACACTGACTGCGTGTTCCCAGACCTCACAAGCTGTGAATGAATTATGAGAGTTTCTCTCATGAGTGAAAGCACAGGAACAATTTGTTCTGCGGCAATTATTGGGTTTAAATTTCAAATAGTTCCGGAACTTAGATACATGTAAATATTCTGCTGCAACATGTCAGAAGTGTGTCCTGTAGAATGGCCTTGACTTGCCCCCGAGTTGTTGGTTGATAATATTTTTCTGCAGAATCAACCAGTTACTTATCAAAGGTCTCAAAGGTATATTTAATGTCAGAGAAATGTACACAATATACATCCTGAAATGCTTTTTCTTCGCAACCATCCATGAAAAACAGAGGGGTGCCCCCAAAGAGTGAATGACAGTTAAATGTTAGAACCCCAAAGTATCCCCCCCCCCGTGTGTAAGCGGCAGCAAGCAACGATCCCCCCCTCCAGCAAAAAACAAAGCATCGGCACCCGCCACCGAGCACTCAAGAGTGAGCAAAGCAACAGCAAAGACACAGACTCGCAGTGACTCCAAAGACTGCTTGTTCACCCGCTGTGGTATTTGAAATGCCGCAGGCTCTCTCTCTCCCTAATAGGGGGGAAAGAGGTGTCTCTGTTTCACAGTGAGGGAGGAGACGTAACAAGCAACTTGCTGGTTTATGATATTAAGGTTCTGTTGCCTCGCCTTTTCTGAGCTCTGTGCCCTAAGATCTCCATCTCCCACGACACACCGATCTCCTGCCCGGACACAGACCTCTGACTCCCCCGTCTTCAGAGCCACGAAATCTCGAACCTCTGAAGACGAGCCCTTGGCGTGCCGAATAACAGCCAGTTGTAAAACCCCGAAAGCGGGTCCCATTCCCTCAAAGAAATATAGTCAAAGAACCATACTTACAGGTGATTTGTTTCCAATAAAACAGTCATTTTGTTTTCAATCTTTTATAAAGAGTTAAAGGTACACTGGAGAATCTAGCAATTATAAGAAATATATTTCAGATCCATCAGAATATTAACATTTGGTTGTGATTCTGTATCAGAGATTCTATTAGAGTACTTAACACCACATTAATTTGCACATAGACTCTTCCTGAGCTATATAAATGGCCAGTTCATCTATATTCAGTGGCCACTTTATTAGGTACAGTAAAGTTATTTTTTTTTTTAAATTACAACTTTAATTAATTAAGATGAACTGCCTTCCACATTCCATCATTTGTATGATCAATAAATATTTTCATATACTATATAAAAGTTAACTGAGTAATGTCCCTGGATTTACGTGGCAGATCCGGCAAAAAGCTTGCTAATTTGTCCACACCATGGAGATGGTGTGTTGGATTGTGCTGCAATTTTTGTTTCTCTGGTCGTGATCCCAAAATCACAAGTGCAAAGCATTAGGTTTTCAGTGAAACATACACTGATATTCCACTTATCCCATTAAGGAGATGTGTGAATTGGCTGTTATGATTTCTAACCCTAATGTGGGTGTCGGCACTCTGTGGAATTAAAACCTGTCCTCTGCAGGGAATTTCTATGTTTCTGGATCCTTCCTGCACTAAATATCAACTGGACCACTCCTAATCACAGATAAGGTTCGCTCTGCACGCATCTTCAACACGGAACGTTATGCCCTTCAGTTCTTAGCAAATTAATCTTTTCTGCGGCTGAGCTGCAGCATTTGGAGTACCTGCAGGAAGAAAGGCCAACAGAGGCATCAGTCTTTTGCTTCCAAAAAAAAAGAAAGCTTATTGTGGAGAAAGAGGCCATTCAGCCCATCGTATCCAAATCAGTTGGAAAAAAGATACCCTCACTACTGGGAGTACAGTGGCACATCTAGTAAAGCTCTCCTCTCAACTGCTCTAGAGATGCAGGTTCAATCTTTGCAACTTGTGATATCTGTAACATTATGGACTTTATTGAGATACAGCAGGGAATAGACCCTTCTGGCACTTCAAGCCATGCTGCCCGGTAATTACCCAATTTAACCCTAGCCTAATCAGGAGACAATTTACAATGACCAATTAACCAACCAACTGGTATGCCTTTGGAATGTGGAAGGAAGCAGGAGAACCTGGAGGAAACCACGCGGTCACAGGGGGAGAGTGTACAAACTCCGCACAGGCAGCAGTGGGAACTGAATCTGGGTTGCTGGTGCTGTAGAGCATTGTGCTAACCACTACACTACCATGCCACCTCCTCTCTCTGGCTGCGATCACGAAGAAGGCACACCAACAGCCCATATTTTCTTGGGAGTTTGAAGAGATTTTGTATGCCAACAAAGATTGTAGGAGATTTCTACAGATGTCCTGTGGTTATCATTCTGACTGGTTGCATCACCGTCTGCTATGGAGGCTCCAATGCACAGGACTGAAAAAGCTGCAGAGGGCTACAGACTCAGCCATCTCCATCAGAAGGATTAGCCTCCCCACCGTCATTCAAATTTCATACCCATTTAAGACTAGACTCCCAATTAGACATGGTTATCCACACTGAGAATAGTTAATTTAGCCAAGCATGGAGATTTACAGTAGGTCAATATTGAAAAGGCTGTTAATAATGTCTTGCAAAACTCGTATAACAATGCTCAGAGAAATGCTGCATAATTCAAACTTTGCTGGATTGATTATAGTGATCTGCCACCTTGACGTTAAAATATCTATTAAAAGATATTTTATATAATTTTCCTTCCAATGCTAGTGTGAAATATCAAAGCATGTATTTAAGTTCATTTCTACATGAGCGCACACTTTGTAATTTTAGTATTTTTCCCGAAGGGTCAAAGTTGAAATCTGTTAATGATGTTGAATAATGAAGGTTTATTTAGGAATCATCAAGAAATTCAGAATTGTCAAGCCTTTTCACATTGCTTCACAACTTGATTTTAGTTCTAACTAAACATGCATTAATAAATAACCCTTCTTGCCCACTTGTACATATTTAGTGGTGGTTAGATTTACACTGAATCAACCAATATAACACTCATGTTATGATATGGACTTGTCCGTGCCAGCCTCTGGGGTGTAAACGCACCGATTCTCGGATAACAGTGTGGCTCATTTAAAGATTCAGGCCCACTCTGCTTCTTGGTGGCCATGTTTTGGCACCAAGATTTGGGTACCATCTTCGCATAGGCCTCTCGTCACAACTCAAGGACAGTCAGTTAACACCGCTTCAAGCTTAATGTGCAAAATTGCTGATAGCCTGTCAGGCAAAAAATAACAGATATTTTTCTTATAGTGTTTGTTTGATTATTTCAGGTTAAAAGAAAATACTGGATCAGCAACTAATGACACCTCAACCAGCCTCTCCAACCTTTCTATATTTTCTAAATTTATTACCAATGAGAGTTATTATTACATATTCTACATCTATGTGGGACTTTCAGACAGCTTCCTTGCACTTGGTGTGATTCGAGGACTCCCTTTGGTTCATACCCTTGTAACCGTCTCCAAGAATCTTCATAGACAAATGTTACACTCAGTTCTCCAAGCACCCATGACTACATTCAACAAGATGAAAGCAGGTAATATCGCTATGTGATGGTTATAATTATATGCATAAATTGTGATTTTGGATGGAAGTTCTGGATTTCATTTATCAGATCTTTGAGAGAAAAAAAGGAAAACTGAAGGGATGTGCTCCTTAATTGAGATTCAGGTGATATCCATTGGAAATCTAACCTTCACTCATATGCTATTCAATGCAAGAGATGTTGAGATACATTCTAGAATGTGCTGGGACATATCATCCGTGAATTAACCTGGGTTCATCGGGTGTTTCGGGTTTTTCAACATCAGATACTCTTGTCCAGACGATCCAGCCAGGATTGATCAGGGGTCCCAACAGCGTTGATGCACAGCTCACACTGCTTGATCCATAGTCATATGCAGGCTCACTCAGCAGCCTTTGTGGTGGTCCTGATGGCTCTTTTCTTTCTAGCCCCTGTAATGCCAAGGAGAGAGTAGGTTCTGCACAGTGAGCAGCCAGAAAAACCTCTAAAACAGTGTGGACTACGTCCTCAAACTGCAACCGCTTCCTCCGATGGCTTAACCCACTAGAGTTTTGCTACTCTGCCTAGGTTGGGAGTTTCTGACATGTGGAGGTTCAGGGCATTGTGTGGTGACTCCAGGCCAGAATCTTCCTGCATCTCACCAGTAGTAAATCCTGTGAGCTGTGTTGCTCTCTCCTGCTCCAGGCATTTCACCTTGGCCTGGTGTATTTTTAGGCCACACATACTCTTGCAGACCTTGCTGCAAATGTGTCTCTCACTTGTAATTGGTGGTCCATTCGCAAAAGTTGACGTTCTTAGGTCCTTCCTGGTGGGTTGCTCATCCTCCCCACCACCTCGTGCTCCCCTGGAAGTCTGTCAGTAGCTTTTAGGGTATCTTCCTCTTGGAAGATGCAGCAAAAAATACCAGTCTTCAGTGTGTTTGGTACCTTATAACTTACACAATTGGGAATCATACATTTAGTGTACTTTCCTGATTAGTTACGCATGCATTGACATGGGATTATTTGAGGTTATCGTATCAAATGATCCAATGCTTTCAAGAATGGTTCGGGGAGATCCACTGACAGGCATTATTACTTACTGTTGTAGTTTTACAGTAATTTTGATTAAAGCGTGGTTTTTAAAATTTACTATTCCATTACAGTTCAAGACAAAGGATTTCATCCTGGGGAAATTATTTTGACTGTGTTGGATCATTAGCAAAAGGTTTAAAAAGTGATGAAATGACAAAATCAATAGCTTTAGAGAAAATGATTGAAGGCTGGTCCAAACTTTTTAATTGAATAATCTAGCAATAAAAGCAGGGAAATTAGCATTTTGATATGATGGTTTTAATTTGAAAATTTGTTTGATATGGCTGTGCTTTATCTTTCTGTATGTACCATATAAATCTAACAATGTCTTGAATTCTGAAACCAAGTTAAAGGGCAGGTAAATGAAGGATAAAATTTACAGTTTAATTAATCTATTACAAGAAGCAAGTGTCGAACTGTCTTGCAAGAATGGCTTTTATTCCCACGATCAGCAATTAAGCTAAAGAGGAGTCAAAGTTGAACCAATGGCCTTAATAAATCATCTTAGAAAAAAAAAGTTCATTCAGAACTAAATTCATAAATCTACATTTAATAGGAAGCATGTTAAGTGGCAATGTGGGAGAGTCTACACTACAAAGGACTTGTGTCTTAACTGGTGTGAGTGAATTTTCTACTACATTGAAGCTGACAAACAGAGCATAATGTTCTGTGATAAGTAACATATTTCTACAAGTATTTTTGTAATGTTGGATGATAGGGTAGAGGGGATGGCAATGAAAGGGAAGGGAATCATTAAATTTGTGCATTACTGTGAGCAAAATGTCAGGCTTCTGTTTATTAAAACTGAACTATAGATGCAGAGCCAGAATTATACTAAAGCGGAGAGTCTAGAACTTTGAAACCAATTCTCATAACAGTGGTGAACTACATATACCTGTCTGGACTGCTCCTGTGGCTCCTCCCACAGACCCCTGTATAAAGGCGATTGAGGCCTGAGCCCGGCCTCATTCTCCAGGATGTAGTGTTGTTCATTCTTCCAGTCAATAAAAGCCGATATCTCGCTTCTTACGTCTCAGAGTGAGTTATGGATGGTGCATCAATAACAGCCCATTTTATAATTTACTGAGTGATTGAATTCTAAATGAATATTTGAGCAAATGAATACAATACGTAGATCTGAATTTCATTCCTATGTTTAAGTACTTTACTTTTGGATGACAAAAGGTGGAATCTATTGATAACCTGGTTGGTAATAGATCTTAAGAGAATGAATTTGTTGAAAGTCTATGAGATGGATTTTTAGAGCAGTTTGTCATTGAGCCTACTAGCAGAACAGCTACACTGTTATGTAATGACCTAGAAGTGATTAAGGAACTTAAGGTAAAATAACCCTTTGGAGGAGAATGATCACATATGATTGAGTTCACCTTGAAACTTTATATGGAGAAAGTAAATTCTGACGTAGCAGATTTCAATGGAGTAAAGAAAATTACAGTGGTATGGGAGAGGAAATGGCCAAAGTAAATTGGAAGGAGCTGCTGGCAGGGATGACAGCAGAGCAGCAATGGCGAGTGTTTCTGGGGAAAACGACAAAGGTGCAGGATAGATGTATTCCAAAAACTCAAATGGCAAAACAGTACAACAGTGGCTGACAAGGGAAGTCAAAGCTCATGTAAAAGCAAAAGAGAGCGCATACAGCAAAGCATAAATTAGTGGGAAGACGGGATTGGAAGCTTCAAAAGATCAACTAAAAGTGTCATTAGGAGGGAAAAGATGAAATATGAAAGCAAGCTAACAAACAATATCAAAGCGGTTAGTAAAAATGTATTCAAATATGTAAAAAATAAAACAGAGATGAGAGTAGATATAGCACCACTATCAGTGTGCCAGATGTTGAAGGATGTGCGGGAAGAGAAGTGAATGCAGTTACTATAACAAGATGAAAGACCCAAGGGTATATGAGTCACCTGGGCAGATGAACTGCACCCTTGGATTCTGGAAGAGATAGCAGTAGAGACTATGGAGGCATTAATAATGATCTTTCACGAATCATTGGACTCTGGCATAGTGCCAGATGACTGGAAAATTGAAAATGTCACTCAACTCTTTAAGAAAGGAGGAAGGCAGCAGAAAGGAAATTATAGACTAGTGATTGGGAAGGTGTTGGAGTCAATTACTAAGGATGAGTACTTGGTGACATAGGACCAGATAGGACAAAGTCTGTATGGTTTACTTAAGGAAATATCTTGCCTGATGAACCTGTTGGAATTCTTTGAGGAGATTACAAGTGGAATAGGTAAAGGGGATGCAGTGGATGTTGTATATTTGGACTTTCAGAAGACCTTTGACAAGGTGCCACACATACATGAGGCTGCTTTCCAAGTTTAGAGCCCATGGTATTACAGGAAAGTTACTGGCATGGTTAGAGCACTAGCAAATTGGTAGAAGACATCAAGTGGGAATAAAAGGATCCTTTTCTGGTTGGCTGTATGTGACTAGTGCTGTTCAGCAGGGTTTGGTGTTGGGACTACTTCTTTGTATGCTGTATATCAATGATTTAGTTGATGGAATAGGTGGCTTTGTTGCCAAGTTTGCAGATGATACAAAGATTGTGGAGGGGCAGGTAGTGTTGAGAAAACAGGTAGGATGCAGAAAGACTTGGACAGATTAGGAGAATGGGCAAGAAAGTGGCAAATGAAATAGAAAGTTGGAAAATGCATGGTCATGCTCTTTATAGTAGAAAAAATACATCTGCAGACTATTTCCTAAATGGGGAGAAAATCCAGAAATCTGCGATGCAATGGAACTTAGGAATCCTTGTGCAGAACACCCACAAGGTGAAGAAGGCAAATGCAACATTTCATTTCATTTCATTTCAAGAGGTCTAGAATACAAGAGCAGAAATGTGATGCTGAGGCTTTAGAAGGCTCTGATGAGGCCTTAACTTGAGTATTGTGAACAGGTTTGGGCTCCTCATCAAAGAATAGATATGCTGGCATTAGAGAGGGTTCAGAGGAAGTTCACAAGAATTATTCCAGGAATGGAAGGGTTATCATACGAGAAACGTTTAATAGCTTTGGGTCTGTACTCACTGGAATTTAGAAGGGTAACGGGGGATCTCATTGAAACCTTCTGAATGTTGAAAGGTCTAGTCATGGTAGATGTGGAAAGGATGTTTCCCATTGTGGGGAAGTCTAGGACAAGAGAGTGTAGCAACAGCACAGCCCCAGGAGCGTCCATTTAAAACAGAGATATGGAGAAATTTCTTTAGCCAGAGGGAGGTGAACTTGTGGAATTTATTACCTCAGGCAGCTGTGGAGGCCAGGTCATTTGGTGTATTTAAGGCAGAGTTTGATAGGTTCTTGATTGAACATGGCATCAAAGGTTACGGGGAGAAGTCTGGGTAGTGGGGTTGAGGAGGGCAAAAAAGGATCAGCCATGATTGAATGGCGGAGCAGACTCGATGGATAATCAAAAGTTTTCCAATTATAGGATGCAGAGAGAATTGTTTTCTTCTGAAAGTTGTATTTTAGCAATTCATTTTTACAGGAAAGTACTTCACACCTGTATAAATATCTCTTTTGAGGTACCAGTTACCTTTAAGTAAATATTCAAGCATGAATATGGTATTCTCTTTATCTATGTGTGTTTGTCCCAGCATAAAGTCTCAACTAGTTAATGTGCGCTAAGTTTAAACATCTCATTGTAGTGTAAAAGTGGGATAATGTGGCTGCCCAGCTATGACTGACATAGCCTGAGAAACATTCAGCTTGTACATTGAATGGGTGGGCATGTTCTTTAAAGTGAATAATACGGTAGAGGTTGTATGACCAGGCCATATTGTGTGAGCCTAAAACAAAGTGATATGTGTGCAGTAAAAAACAATATTCCTGACTGGAACCTGAGCATCTTACACCATTCAAAATTGGCTTGTTTAAATTTGTGTAGGAACTAGAAGATTAATTTAATCCGAATCAGTTAGAAAGTATGTAGAATACAGAACAGCACAAATTGGTACGGGCTGTTCAGCCCACAATGTTGTCCTAAACTTGAAACCTACTTCAAAACCAATCTATCTCTTTTCTCCCACACATCTCTCATCTTTATTTCATCCAAATATATACCTAAATATCTCTTAATGTTCCCTAATGCATCTATCTCTACCACCATCTCGGGCAGTGTGTTCCACGCACCCAAAAACCTACCTCCGCCATTCCCTCTATACTTTCCTTCAATCACCTTAAAATTATGCCCTCTTGTATTAGCCATTCCCACCCTGGGAATAAGTTGCTGGCTGTCCATTTTACCTGCCTCTAATCATTTTGTGTAACTCTTATCAACTCACCTCTTAGCGTCCTAAAGAAGTACATTCTAAAAAGTATTCATCCAGCTGGACTGACTAGTATAACTACAGTCCATAATCTTGGGGCTGCAATTTTGTGATTGTAAATTGTGCAAACCTTTTTCACTGGGGGAACTTCCCTGGTACTACGTTAGGAATTGATCCATAAACTGTGGATCCATGATCCACAGTGAACAGTTAACTTGTAGATTGTGTTTTAAAAAAAATCTTTTTATTAATTTTAAACAAACATAAATGAAACATGAATACAAAGAGCATGAGAGTACATAATTAATAGGTTAAGGTATAAATACAAATAGATGATAATCCATATATAATAACCTCCCAAACTCATAGTAGTTACAAAAATGGAGTAATTAAGAACCCCCCCAAAAAAAAGGAACAAACCTAACCAACATGGGCCATTGCATTATATCAAATATACACAGTAGTGTCAATAACTCTGCACCTCCATCCAAATAATTAAGGATAATAAAAGTAAGGTCTAGGAAAAGTCAGTTTAGCTCATATGAAAATGTTAAATAAATGGTCTCCAAGTTTCTTCAAATTTAACTGAAGGGTCAAAGACAACACTTCTAATTTTTTCTAAACTCAAACAAGAAATAGTTTGAGAAAACCACTGAAATATAGTTGGAAGATGAATTTCTTTCCATTTCAATAAGATAGATCTTCTAGCCATTAATGTGACAAATGCAATCGTCCACCAGGCTGAGGGGGGTAAACAACTATTATCCACCACTGGTAAACCAAAAATTGCAGTAATAGGATGCGGTTGCAATTTGATGTTCAGAACTGTTGAAATAGTACCAAAAATATATTTCCAATAATTTTGCAAACAGGGTCAAGACCAAAACATACAGCCAGGAGTATCAGAAAAAATTAAGAAGGAATGGGAAAAAGAACTTCGCTGTCTTATATCCACTGAGCAGTGGGAGAAAATTTTATAATTAGTCAATTCTTCTTCTATTTGTGCTAAACATGCCCTAATATAATTTAAGGTTGTACGTAGGGCTCACATGTCCAAGGATAAACTTGCTCGATTTTATTCTTATGTTAATGCAACCTGTGACAGATGTCATTCTGAAGTCGCTTCATTGACCCACATGTTTTGGTCTTGCCCCTGTTTGCAAAATTATTGGAAAGATTGTGTTTTATAGGATTACTTTTATATTTATATTTATTATGTTTTTATTTTTTATTGTTTTTTTAACGCTGCATTGGATCCAGAGGAACAATCACCTCATTCTCCTTTACATGCGTATACTGAAGAATGGCAATAAACAGTCTTGAATCTTGAATCATTTAGAAATTACAAAATGGTATTTATCTGCTTCAGCAATGTAGATTTATACTGTCTATTGTGCCTATTGCTGTTTGATAAAAATATATGCATTGCCATGCTATTTAAAGCAACATTTGACTAATTTCAGTGCAATAGAATAATAATTCAATCTTGCTTTGTGAAGCACATATGTTTCAGAAACTCTATTTATCTAAAATTACAGGCAGGATTCTAAACCGATTCATCAAAGACACTGCCATCATTGATGATATGCTGCCACTCACTGCTTTCGACTTTGTGCAGGTCAGAGAATTACAGATAAAACTCAATATCTAATTCCTCAAGTGACTTACCTGTTCAAAACTGGATTCATATCTAAACTGTGTAGCCTCGCCAATGAAATTATTTGTCTATTAAGCCAGAATCCTGAATAAAGTTAGTTCCAATCCCAAAATGGCAAAATTTGAATTTAAATTCTGTTAAAAAATCCAAAATACAGTATTAAACTGTCCCATGTTGTTAAGAATTGCATGTACCTGTCCTTTTTATCAATCCAATAAACTCTTTACTTACTTTCAGTCTACAAAGAATTTAAACAATCACAATGTGAGCATTAACAGATTTAAATGTTCTCTACCAAACTGCTGGGAAACCCACAGAAATGTATCCTTTTTTTTTGCCTGGTATTAAGAATGCATTTTGTTTGTGCAAACAGACAAGCTATACAAATCCAGATAACTTCAGAGCAAAGTTTGCTAGCTTTGCCCTATTACCCACAATTGGCACCTGTTGTCGCTACTCTCCTGACCTTAACTCATCTGAATCTACCTTCGTGATACAAGAAGACCCCAGATGAAGATGGGGAATTAAACAATGTATTGGGTAAATGGTTTGCCCAGATCATATCATACCCATAAAATTTCCTCTAGAAGCCTTTCATAGCTCTCAAATAATTTAGAAGTTTGCAATTATTTCTGTGTAACTTAAAATATTTCTAATTTATTAAAATCATAAGCAAATCATATTTTTTAAAATTCCCTTTTCCATTGATTTCTTCACAGTAATTCCATGATTCCTATTGAAATTTCTGGGCCTTTCAGGGCAAACCTGGTGCAGGAACCATGAATCACTGCCTCAGAATTCAGATTTGGCTGGCAGATCTGAGACAGTCGGCTTGGGCTTCTGCATTCCCGTGGGAGCCCTGAAACGAAGTAGTATTTGTGTTGGGACATGATAGATATTTCAGGCAGAATGGTTATCATTTCCGAGCAAAAATCAGACCAAGTGATCTACAAACCACCAGAATACTCAAAAATATCACAAACATAGTCTTGGTGGATTTTTCTCCCTGCCTGATTATACACAGTGCTTAATATGCACCTAGGAGGAGAGAAGAAATTAAAAAATTAAATGACAGGGAATGATTAAAAGTAATGAAGCAGTGAGGCAGATAAAGAGAAAATCAGAAGCAACCAAAGCAATTTGATAATGTAGAGAAATCAGAAGTAGGAAGGAATGTGACCACACACTCTGAAATACGATGTCCAATGGCGCTGGAGACTGATCTGCATCAATAAGACTAAAAAGTCTCGTGCAGCGACTCTAACAAACCACTGCCGCTGCTGGCGACCCCCATAGATTGTATCCTTGTGTGACATGCCCTCCAATCACCCCAGTAATAATATTCCACAAAGTCGAAGAACTATATCCGGTTATTTATTAGCCATTAGCAAACTATCAATCTTGTGGTGATGTAACTTAAGCGTAACTAAACAGTCAACAAAAGATATAGCATCCGTTGGTTCCCAGTACTAAACTGCCCAGAACAAAGCATGAACGTGTAACTTATTCCCTTTCCTTTTACCACGCCCCTCCCAACTCACGTGACCGGTTACCATAATAAACACGCAACACAGAAGGCAATTCTGATAGAAAATAAAGGCACGGCTCCTACAACTCTCTTAGCTGAGTAGTTTCTTGAAAGCACAGGGACTACATGGATCAGATGAGCAAGGGTGAAGTAAGACATTTATGTATTATCATTTATAAGTAAATAAACACTGTCTAATTAACTTCAAATCGTATTTATTTTAGAACATCCATAATTTGTCAACATTTTTCTTCATCATTAATGAGTCAAAATCCTGGAACCTCAATCCTAACACAATCCTAAACCCTCAGTACTGATGCAGTGCAAGGTCTAGAAACTTCTCAATGAGTCTTAGAGATGATGTTCATTGTCCTGACTTGTACCCCCCACATCACTTGAGTAAAGAGGAATATCCACATGGGACCTAGAGTGGAGAGGGAGAATGGAAGTTTCATTTTGATGTCACTCAGTTGCAAAGAACCATCCCTCGGGAAGAAGAAGCATGTATTGGGCAGGGAGACCTCATCGAATCAAACCTGGGCTAACTCTGGCCAAAGGCCGTAATAACTAGAAATATCGGAGCAAATCAACTATGTCCCTTGATCTAGATGATTTAATCTCTAGAAACCACCAAAGAGTTCAAAATCTTAACCATTTAACCGTTACTTACTGTGTATCAGATGTTAGCTTTGATCAAAGAAACACAATGTAACGATTTTGCATTCCATTTACAGTTGATACTGATCGTTGTGGGTGCCATCGGTGTGGTGTCCGTTTTGCAACCATACATTCTGCTGGCTGCGGTTCCGGTGACTGTTATTTTCATTATGCTGAGGGCTTATTTCCTCCGCACCTCGCAGCAGCTGAAGCAGCTGGAATCGGAAGGTATGCGTAGAGTGAGCAAATACAGATCTCTGCAGTCGTCCCAATAACAACAAAATCATCCGCATGTTAAGGACATTGTCCTGTGTCCTGATCAGTATATTGTTAGGGAACCTTTTGCCCCAAAAGTTAACAGTTCGGCAAAGTTTAAAAAAAAAAGTAATCCACAACATCTTCATAGAGTCATAGACTCATAGAGCACTACAGCACAGATATAAGCCCGTTGGTTTACCTACCCTGTGCCAGCCTGCTCCTAGACTGGACCATAGCCCTCTACTCTTCTCTCATCTATGTACATATTCAAATTTTTCTTGCAGTTGAACCTACCTCTACAATGTACTGTGGCAGCTCATTCCATACCTGTACCACTCTCTGAGTGAAGAAGCTCCCCCTCAGATTCCCCTTAAATATTACACCTTTACCCCAAATCTATGACCTCTAGTTCTAGTCTTGTCCAGCCCGAGGAGAAAAAGCCCGCATGCATTCATCCTATCTATGCCCCTCATAATTTTGTATACCACTCTCCCCTCATTCCCCTGTGCTGCTGGGAAGGAAGCCCTATCTTATCCCAGAAACTCAGATCCTCAAGTCCCAATCACATGCATGGAATTTTGGGGACCTCATTTGCTACCCAACCCCGCTCTGGCACGTACCTCAGTCTGCCTCCGCCATTCCCTTTGTCATAGAGATAGGGAGTGGAATGAGCCCTCCAGCTCGTTAAATCTGTGCCAACCATCAACCTACCGGTACATTATTTGTACAGATCACACATTAGTCCCTTCTTGCTACATGTTCTGTGTGTAGTGGGTGGGGGATCCAGGAAGGGGAAGGGGGTGAAGATGTATGATGGGGGCATGGGGAAGGGAGTTAAGGGAAAGATGATAAAATGGGAGGAAGAGGGGAAGGGGGAATGTATCTTTCAGTGTGGAGTGTTATTTAAACCAGACAGAATTTGAAATGTTGCTCCTTTCGCCTGCATTGGGCTTTGCTCTCCAAGGATAGACAGGACAGTGTGTTTCCTTTTTGAATTATGTTAATATATCTAAATAGCACACCCTTATTTTCTGGTTAGCTATCCACCTTTAGAAGTTCAGGTTGGTGCTGTCTTGAAAAGAATGATAAAAATATCAATAAGGTATTGATACAATGAGGTATGAACAAGTTAGGTCTTTATTCTTTGAAGCATAGAAGGTTGAGGAGGGACTTGATGAGGTATTTAAAATTATGAGGGGGATAGATAGAGTTGACGTGGATAGGCTTTTTCCATTGAGAGTAGGGGAGATTCAAACAAGAGGGCATGAGTTGAGAGTTAGGGGGCAAAAGTTTAGGGGTAACACGAGGGGGAATTTCTTTACTCAGAGAGTGGTAGCTGTGTGGAACGAGCTTCCAGTAGAAGTGGTAGAGGCAGGTTCGGTATTGTCATTTAAAGTAAAATTGGATAGGTATATGGACAGGAGAGGAATGGAGGGTTATGGGCTGAGTGCAGGTCGGTGGGACTAGGTGGGAGTAAGCGTTCGGCACGGACTAGAAGGGCCGAGATGGCCTGTCACCGTGCTGTAATTGTTATATGGTTATATAGGTGTGTAGTGAAGGACTGGAGAGTGAGTGAAATGTGTCGCTATCCTCAGATATGGTTGTCCCACTATCTGATGCCAATGTGCAGACTGGGAAGTCTTTTGAAGATAATTGTATAGTGCAATCCTGCCATTTCACCGCATTTAACTTATGATTTTCTCAATGGTCATGATGCTTGACAACTCAGTAAACAGCAGACCCAAAAAAAAATTATCAGCAAAATGGCACCTTACTGAACGGGAATTTTCTACCATAGCCTTAGCTGTGATCATTACTGAAGTAAATTCAGATGAATAATAATATCAGAATATATTTGTTTTTGGTTATAGCTCGCAGCCCTATTTTCAGCCACCTCATCACATCACTGAGAGGCCTGTGGACAGTGAGAGCATTTGGCCGACAGGCTTACTTCGAAACACTTTTCCACAAGTCTTTGAACCTCCATACTGCAAACTGGTTTCTCTACCTCTCAACTCTGCGCTGGTTCCAGATGAGGATTGACATTGTATTTGTCGTCTTCTTTATTGCAGTCACTTTCATCTCCATAGCAACACACGGTAAGTTGGTGATAATAACAAAATAAAATAAGCAGCACATTCATCAGCTCTGAAGGGTAATGATTGGTTCACGTTTCATTTCTGTACTTTTCATCAGTAATCTGCAGACCTTAATTGATGCAATTAATCTTTATCTTGCCTGTATATTTAGAGCTCTAGATTATAGTGTAATGGGAATGTAATAGCTCTTAGAGACCCTTCTTTATTATAATCTTTTATAATGAGGCATATACTCCAGTGAACACTGGCACTTGTGAATCTGTGCTACCCTGCCATCTATGTTCTAAAGTAGTCCACATTCACAAGTTAGGAGAAGATTTATGTGGTCATTAAGCTGGTGTTATAACATGGGTATAGAACACTGAAAAATCTTGGGGGAATGCTGCCGACTGGCATATTCTCGGCTGCAGGAGTACGTGCTGAGGGACACACTCAAACTCGGTGCAGCCACCGCAAGGGCCCGGTAGGGAAGGACCACAGTCTAGGGTCCTTCTCCCGTGGGAGTTGAGGGGTAGGGGAGTGGGGTGTATACCCCTGAACAAGTGTATGTAAATATGAAGTTACAGAGTGCCACCTGGATGGCAAAAGTGTGGGAATGTAAAGACTGTAATGGAAACATTTGTAAAGGACTGAGAGTCATTGAATGGTTCATAATTTTATTTTTGAATAAAGTATATTTTGTTTAATTTTTAAAAAAATCTACATATTGCATCAGGAAACCCTCCTGAACACACCTATCAAACTCCACCCCATCTAAACCCCTTGTGCTAAGAAGATGCCAATCAATATTAGGAAAGTTAATATCTCCCATCACAACAACCCTATTATTATCTCCTTATCTGCTCCTTGATGTCCCTGTTACTATTGGGGGGGGGGGAGGTCTATAAAAAACCCCAAATAGAGTATTTGCCCCTTCCTGTTTCTGACTTCTACCCACACTGACTCAGTAGACAATCCCTCCATAACTTCCTCCTTTTCTGCAGCCGTGACACTATGCCTAATTAGCAATGCTATGCCCTCACCTCTTTTGCCTCCCTCTCTGTTCTTTTTCCTCCCCACTCCAAACCTCCCCACCAGGATATTGGTACCCCTCAGTTTCAAGTGCAACCCGTCCTGTTTGTACTTGTTAACACCTGCCCCAGAAGAGGTCCCAATGATCCAAAATTCTGAATCCCTGCCCCTGCTCCAATCCTTCAGCTGTGCATTTATCCCCCACCTCATTCTATTCATATACTCACTGTCGCGTGGCACAGGCAGCAATCCAGAGATTACTACCTTTGAGGTCCTGTTTCTCAGCTTCCTTCCTAACTCCCAGTATTCTGCTTTCAGGACCTCCACACTTTTTCTACCTATGTCGTTGGTACCAATATGTACCACGACCTCTGGCTGCTCACCCTCCCATTTCAAGATATTGTGGGCACGCTCAGAAACATCACAAACCCTGGCATCTGGGAGACAAACTACCATCCTTGTTTCATGGTTGTGTACTTCATTGCCTACCAAAAAAAAATTCTAGCAAATTCCAAGAAAAATCTCACTCCGCCAAATTTTATTGAGAATGTCTAAACAAAGATTTCAGCTTTTGTATTACTTACACTGAGTAATTTTACCATCCCTTAACTTCTCGTCCTAAAGCAACAACTGGATCTTATTGCCTTATTCTTCCTCCCCTATCAGTTATTTTCTATTGGTTTCTTCAGCATTTGTTGACTCTTTGTTTGCCACGTTGTGGTGAACTAGATATACCTGTCTGACTGCTCCTGTGGCTCCTCCCACAGACCCTGCTGACTGCTCCTGTGGCTCCTCCCACAGACCCTGCTGACTGCTCCTGTGGCTCCTCCCACAGACCCCTGTATAAAGGCGACTGTGGGCTGCTGCTCTCCCTCATTTTCCCCAGGATGTAGTGCTGTTTATTCTTCCAGTCAATAAAAGCCGATATCTCGCTTCCTAAGTCTCAGCGTGAGTTATTGATGGTGCATCAATTTAGATATACCTGTCTGACTGCTCCTGTGGCTCCTCCCACACACGTATTTATGATTACTTTAGAATGGGGGCAAAAGAGAAAGGCTGGGGATCTGTCCTAAAGCTTGTGTATCATTTTAAGATGTTAATTGTGAAACATAGGTCTCTGTATTTTAGATGTAGTTTTAATAATTTTTTTCACCGAATACGTCTCTTCCACCTTTGTGGTTTTGATTTACTTTGTTGCAAATTAGTTCATTACCTAAATAATAATAACACTTTCATTTAATCAGTAATTTTACTAATGTCTCTAATTTAAAATTAAGCCTTAATTACCCAGTGCAATAGTTATTTCATTACTTGCTTCCAGCTGCTTTGTTTAAATCACCAAGGAGATTAAGGAATATATTTGCAAATAATCCTTCTTAATGTTTTCATATGTGTAAAATACTGATGAAATTTGCATCATTGTTTGGTATGTATGCATAAATTTTCTACCTAATGTGATTATGTAAGTCATACATTAAAGCTTTAACATCAACCTCGTGTGCAGAGAAATTGGTGGAGAATTACAGAGTCTTATGAATTTATGTTTGTTTTCTTCAGACTATCAGGAAGGAAAAGTTGGAATTATCCTTACCTTAACCATGAACATCATGAGCACTCTTCAATGGGCTGTTAATTCAAGCATAGATGTGGATAGTCTGGTAAAAAAAAAAATGACATGTTCTAAATTTCCTATTTACAATTTTTTGTAGAATATTGCTATCTTATAAAATGCAACAATGCAACGTAAATGGATTGAAAATGTGAAATGCATGTGAATACTCTTTGGCTGTAAGTTCAGAACTTCCATGTTTCTGTAGGAATGGAAATCTGGTGGCAACCAAACAGAGAAATGTCAGGTGGTCAGCGTGGTGTTGTTATTATTCACAGTAAATTTCCAGCCTATTAAAAATGGGAAAGTTAAATGAGTGAGGAAGATAATGGTACAGGCAAAAATGTTAGAGGTACTGCATTGCAACACTCACAAAATTCTGGAGGAACTCAGCAGGTCGGGCAGCATCTATGGAAAAGAATGTTGATGTTTTGGGCTGAGGCCCTTTTTAGGACTGGACAGGAATGGGGGAGATGTCAGAATTAAAATATGGGGGAGGGTAAGGAGGATTAACTAGAAGTTGATAGGTGAAGTTTGGTGGGTGGGAAAGGTAATGGTCCAGAGAAGAGGGAATCTGATAGGAGAGGAGAGTGGACCAGAGGAGAAAGGAAAGAAGGAGGGGCACCGGGGGTGGTGATAGGCAGGTGAGGATAAGTGGGTGAGAGACCAGAGTGCAGAAGAGAAGAAGATGGAAGTGGGGGAGGGACAGAAGATTACTGGAAGGAGAAGTCAATGTTTATGCCATCAGGTTGGAGGCTACCTAGGCAGAATTTGAGGTGTTGCTCCTCCATCCTCATCGTGGCAAAAGTGGAGGCCATGGATTGAAATATCGGAATGGGAATTGGGGTGGGAATCAAAATGGTTGGTCACTTGGAATTTCTACTTTTGGCAGATGGATCGGAGGTGCTTGACAAAGTGGTCCCCCAGTTTACATTAGGTCTCACCCATGTGGAGGAGGCTGCATCGGGAGCACCAGGTACAATAGATTATCCCGACAGATTCACGGGTGAAGTGTTGCCCCACCTGGAAGGTCTGTTTGGGGCCCTGAATGGAGGTGAGGGAGGAGGTAAATGGGCAAGTGTAGGATTTTTGTCACTTACAAGGATATGTGCCAGGTGGTAGATAAGTAGGGAGGGACGAATGGACAAGGAAATCATGGATGGAGTGATCCCTGTGGAAAGTAGAGAGTGGGAGAGAGATAGAGATGCTGGTAGGATCCCATTGAACATAGAACATAGAAATCTCAATCACATTATAGGCCCTTTGGCCCCACAATGTTGTGCCGACAATGTAACCTACTCTAGAAACTGCCTAGAATTTGCCTATGGCATAGCCCTCTATTTTTCTCAGCTTCATGTACCTATCTAAGAGTCTCTTAAAAAACCCCATTGTATCTGCCTCCTCCACCGTCGCTGGCAGTGCATTCTACGCACCCACCACGCTCTGTGTTAAAAACTTAACCCTGACACCTCCTCGGTACCTTCTTTCAAAGACTTTAAAACTCTGCCCCCTCGTGTTAGCCATTTCAGCCCTGTGGAAAAGCCTCTGGCTAGCCACATGATCCATCTTATACACCTCCATTAGGTTACTCTCATCCTCTGTTGCTCCAAGTAGAAAAAGGCCAAGTTCATTCAGTCTATTCTCATAAAGCATGGTCTCCAATTCAGGCAACATCCTTGTAAATCTCCTCTGCACTCTTTCTATAGTATCCACATCCTTCGTGTAGTGAGATGACCAGGACTGAACACAGTACTCCAAGTAGGGTCTGATCAAGGTCTTATATAGCTGTAACATTACCTCATGGCTTTTGAACTCAATCCCATGGTTGATGAATGCCAACACACCATATGCCTTCTTAACAACACTGTCAACCTGTGCAGCAGCTTTGAGTGGCCTATGGAATGGACCCCAAGATCTCTCTGATCCTCCACATTGCCGAGAGTCTTACCTTTAATACTATATTCTGTTTTCATATTTGACCTAACAAAATTAACTACTTCACATTTATCTGGGATCAAGTCCATCTGCCACTTCTCAGCCCAGTTCTGAATCCTATCGATGTCCCGCTGTAATCTCTGACAACCCTCCAGACTATCCACAACACCCCCAACCTTTGTGTCATCAGCAAACTTACTAACCTACCCTTCTACTTCTTCATCCAGGTCATTTATGAAAATCACAAAGAGGAGGGGCCCCAGAACAGATCCCTGCATACCACCACTGGTCACCAATCTCCTTGAAGAATACAAAACATCTGTAACCATGCTTTGCCTTCTGTGGTCAAGCCAATTCTAGATCCACAAAGCAAGGCCTCCTTGGATCCCATGCCTCATTACTTTCTGAATGAGCCTTGCTTGGGGAACCTTATCAAATGCCTTACTGAAATCCATATACACTACATCCACTGTTCTAACCTTCAGCGATGTGTTTTGTTACATCCTCAAAGAACTCAATCAGGCTCGTAAGGCACGACCTGTCCTTAACAAAGCCATGCTGACTATTGCCAAAAACTTGCCCACCACTGAAGTAACACTCACTGGTGTATAATTTCCTGGGTTATCTCTACTTCCTTTCTTGAACAAGGGAACAACATTTGCAACCTTCCAATCCTCTGGTACTTATCCTATCCCTATTGATGATGCAAAGATCATGGCCAAAAGCTCAGCAATCTGATGGCAGAAGTTGCAGAAAATGATACGTTGAATGTGGAGACTTATGGGGTGGTTGGTGAGGACAGGAGAAACTCTAACCCTGTTAAGGCAGTGGGAAAATGGGATGTGCACAGATGTATGGGAAATGGAGGAGATTCGGGTGAGGGCAACATCAATGGTGGAGGAAGGGAAACCCGGTTCTCTGAAGAAGGACATCTCTGATGCCCTGGAAAGGAAAGCTTCTTCTTGAGAACAGATGTGGCAGAGGCAATGGAAATCAGAAAAGGGAATAGCATTTTTGCAGGAGACCGGGTGGGAAGAGGAATAGCCAAGATAGCTGTGGGAATTGGTAGGTCTACAAAAGATATCAGTAATCAGTTTGCCTCCAGTGAATGGAGACAGAGAGATTGAGAAAGAGGAGGGAGGTGTTACAAATGGGCCAAGTGATTTTAAGGTTAGGGTGGAAGTTGAAGGCAAAGTTGGTGAAAATGACGAGCTCAGCCTGGGTGCATGAGATAGCAGCAATGCAGTAGTCAGGGTAGTGCAAGAAAAGTTGGGCTGCTGAACTGTTCTTGGTGGCTTTTATTTTGTCAACACACCCAAAATGCTGGTGGAACACAGCAGGCCAGGCAGCTCTATAAGGAGAAGCACTGTCAACGTTTCGGGCCGAGACCCTTCGTCGACAGTGCTTCTCCTTATAGATGCTGCCTGGCCTGCTGTGTTCCACCAGCATTTTGTGTGTGTTGTTGTTTGAATTTCCAGCATCTGCAGATTTCCTCGTGTTGGCTTTTATTTTGTTATTGTTTTACACTGACCATATAATTTAAAGTATTAATTACTTCATGACTACCTGCTGCATTTTCCACCTGAGATGTTCTCACTTAAGAACTCCCAGTTTTTTAACGTCTAAATGATGATAATTCTTGGTTTTGCAAATTGATCTTAGGAAGTAATATCTATTAAGACCCTTTTTTCTTTATCTGGCATTATAACCCTGTTTGTAATGGATAAGTAAAAACTGACTTTTATAAACACTAAACAAATGAAAAACCTTTGCTCAGTCACTGAACTAAGGTTTTGCAAGTATAAAACACATTCAACCACAACAGAGAACTAATAGATTGAAGGTACCTTTAATTGCAAGCACCCATCATGACTTGTAACAATGTTCTTGTCTCTAGATGCGATCTGTCAGCCGTATTTTTAAATACATTGACATACCCCCCGAAGGATCTGAAGACAAGATCCAACATAATGACGACAGCCCATTGGACGCACTTGTGATTGAGAACAAACATCTCACCCATAAGTGGCCGTCTGGAGGCCAAATGATGGTGAGCAATCTCACAGCCAAGTATACGAACGATGGGCGTGCAGTGCTGCAGGACCTTTCCTTCTCCGTGAATGCAGGACAAAGGGTGAGGTAGTAGATATATCCATTTCAATGCAGTAGGCTTCAATGTTCATTGCTTCCCGTTTATAATTACTTATGCGTTTGCAGAACCACTCAATATGAATTCTGCAAAGATGCCCAGGAAGATGGGATGGTAAATTACAAATATTAATTAGATTTTATTCCTAGAAATTAGGCGTTTAGGTTTCAATAGATGCACTTAATGTCAGAGAGAAGTATACAATATACATCCTGAAATTCTTTTTCTTCACAGACATCCACGAAAACAGAGGAGTGCCCCAAAGAATGAATGGCAGTTAAGATGTTAGAACCCCCAATGCCCCTCCCCAACTCTCCCCTCCCTCGCGCAAACAGCAGCAAGGCAATGACCCCACCCATCCCACAGGTAACAAAGCATCGGCACCCTCCACCGAGCACTCAAGTGTGCAGCAAAGCATCAATAAAGACACAGACGCAGCACCCCAAAGGCTACTCATTCACCCAGTAATTCAACATACCACAGGCTCTCCCTCTCCATCATAAAGGAAAAAGTGGTATCCCTGTTTCACAGTGACAGGGGAGACATAACAAACAACTCGCTGATTTACGAAGTCTGTTGTGTCACTTTTTCAAAGCTCTGCGCCTGGAGAGTTGGCACCAAAAAGGTGCAGCTGTCCGGGCATGCAACACTCGGAAGATAACCCGTTGCTCCCGATGTTCTGTGTTCTCCCACGACGCTTCAATCAGGGGCATTGGCCTAGAATAAGCCTGTCTCCGGAGCCACAAAACCTGAAGGCACTCTCGTCTTCCAGGCTGTGTCCTTGGGATATCAAAAAGCAGCCGGCTGTGAGGCCCTAAAGACTGAAGCGAATATTCTGAAAACCGGCATAGACTCAATAATCCAAATAGGTTTCTTCATTTCCATAAAGAAAGTTTGAAATAAACTATAACTTAAAGAAGCTTCAAGCTGGTATCCTGATAACAAGCATTCAGAGATTTAATTAATACTTTTTTGTTGAATTAAATTACCAGGTAATTGCAAGTTAAATATCAAATATTAACATGTAACAATTTTTAAATGACATTCCTTAAATGCTGGGCATGTAGTTCACATTACTAATAATTTCAGACGTTTAGAAATTGATGCCCTTTTCACATGAATCTCTTTTGTGCAGGACTGATTACTTTTGCTGTAACTTCTGTTTTTACTCTGTATGCTGTAAATAACTATGGGATTCCTTTTGAATGTCAGACCCCTTTATAAGACCAATAGACTTCCATAAGGTTCAAAGATTCAAAGTAGATTTATTATCAAAGTATGTATGCAGTATACAACCGTGAGATTCAACTTCCCACAGACTGCCACAAAACAAAGAGGAAAACCATGATAACACGCAAAAAAATGCTGGAGGAACTCAGCAGGCCAGGCAGCATCGATGGAAAAGCGTAAATGAACTGTCGATATTTCGGGCCGAGACCCTTTGAAAGTCTGTGGACAAGTCCTGATGAAAGGTCTCAGCCTGAAAGGTTGACTGTTTACTCTTTTCCATAGATGCTGCCTGGTCTGTCGAGTTCCTCCAGCATTTTGTGTGTGTTGGCTTGGATTTCCAACAACTGCAGATTTTCTCGTGTTTAAGAAAACCATGGAACCTGTTCAAAGAAAAATATCAAACTCTCAAAACGAAGAAATAAATGGTACTTAAATATTTTAGGCTCATTCATGCACAGTATGTGCAGCTTTGTAGTGAAATTATGACTTTCGTTCACTTGCCATTGGCACTATCACAAGTTCATCTTGTAAACCCTAAAGCAAAAATAAAAAAAAATTGTTGCTATTTGTTTTATAACTCACTTATGAGGCAATGAAAACTCACTTCTTTTACCATCACACTTCTGCTTTATAATTGTTACTTCTATATATTCATTCAGATATGGATCCATTTAATTCTGTATTTTAAGCATTGTGCTTTGAACATTATAGGTTGGACTGCTCGGACGGACAGGTGCTGGGAAAAGCACATTACTTTCTGCATTTTTGCGCCTCCTGTCCACTGAAGGGGAGATACAGATCGATGGAATCTCCTGGAACTCGGTCTCTCTGCGAAAGTGGAGGAAAGCATTTGGTGTCATCCCACAGGTAATGTTTTCAGACGTGGTTACACTATCTAAATACCCGTAATTTCAATATTGCCATCAGTCATAACCTTGATTGATGGTTTCTGGTAATGACCTTGTATGAGTCGTGTGAAATTATTAGCAGTAGATGAAAGGTAAAGTTAGAAAAGGAGGTCTGTGGATTCAAGATACCAACTTCAGTAACTTTTCTTACATAGCAGGTGTTCCAAGAATGTGCCATTTTTATCAAATTCCAGTATGTTTGAAATTGTATACACAAATGTTGTAGAACAATGTCAGCAATTGGCACAGAAACACAACTCTGCTTTGCTCTTGCTTGCTTAAGCAGGAGCGCATGAACAAAATAACCTGTTCTTCCATTCAAACTATCATTGTTGACAGAATGATGATGTCCTTCACAAAGCCTCTCAGAAAACAACTGTCATTTAATATTCCACCTTACAGAAAGTCTTTGTGTTCTCTGGGACCTTCCGGAAGAATCTAGATCCTTATGAACAGTGGACTGATGAGGAGATCTGGAAAGTCACTGAAGAGGTACATCATAAATCACTCAGTTATAAATAGGACACTTTATTCATTATCTTGGATGGAATAAAGCTGAAATTGGTATATCCAATTTCAAAATAAATAACTGCAATATGATTGATTTTTGCCATGCTGTAAATAACCTGCTTTTTATTGTTAAAAATGACTATACACTAGAGAATATTTTCCCAGGCTCAAAGCATGATTATTTCTTGTGCTGCATTCATCTACTGGGTTCACTTTGAGCAGAATGTCATCAATTTTACTGAATATATAAAATCAATCTAACTGTTTTAGACTTAATTCTTCTCAGATAAACAATGCCAGGAAGCATTCCTAATCCAGTTTTCAATTTTATTTTCCAATGCATTTCATAAAAGATAGAATATAATTAAATTTTCTCCATTACTTTGATTCTTTATTGGTAAATAATTTGTTGTTATTATCCAAAGTCAACCAAATATTCAACATGAAGTATTATTGTTTAGTCTAGTACTGTTCACTCCTGTTATCTACAAAAATATATTTCTTGCATGTTTATTGATAATAATTAGCAAGAATTTCAGATGTTTTTCACTCTAACAGGAATGTAACCTATATTGACTCATGAATCTAGAAAATTTTGAGGGAGAATGGGTAATTTAACACATGACAGGGATATCCATCGGTCTGAAATATTCACTTGATAATTACTTATTTTATAGCAGGTTTCCATATATACAGTCAATGGCCACTTTATTAGTCACATCTCATTAATGCAAATACTGTATCTAATCAGCCAATCATGTGGCACTAACTCTACGCGTAAAAACATACAGACATGGTCAAGAGGTCCAGTTGTTGCTCAGACCAAACGTCAGAATGAGGAAGAAATGTGATCTAAGTGACTTTGACTGTGGATTTTTCATACAAGAGTGGTTTACGCATCTTAGAAACTACTGATTTCCTGGGATTTACACACACAACAAGCTCTAGAGCTTACAGAGAATTGTGCAAAACTCTAAAGTCGTCCAGTAAGTGGCAGTTCTAAGAGTAAAAGTGCCTTGTTGATGAGAGTGGTCAGATGATAAAGGCCAAACTGGTTCGAGCTGACAGGAAAGCGCCAGTAACTCAAATAAACCACATGTTACAATAGTGGCGTGCAGAAGAGCATCTCTGAACTCACATATC
This sequence comes from Hemitrygon akajei, assembly GCF_048418815.1. NCBI lineage: Eukaryota > Metazoa > Chordata > Chondrichthyes > Myliobatiformes > Dasyatidae > Hemitrygon > Hemitrygon akajei. The sequence goes on from NC_133133.1 coordinate 159,494,910, forward strand.
TTTTAGAACAGAGATGAGGAGGTACAGGAGGTACCTAATAAAGTGGCCACTGAGTGTATGTTGCTGAGTTTTGCTGTTAACCCTGACCCCAGTGTGAGGGAGGACAACATTTAGCTCAAATCTTGAAGAAAGTTACTCATAAAGAAGTGGTGTACAGCAGAATGTTGACGTCCTCTACTCTGGGTTCATTCTCAACCTGGATCCAATTAATATGGGATTGGTATTGTGCAGTAATAGTCCAGGTAGAAGTCAGGCTGACCTGCCAAAATAATGGAATGTTTTCAGACAAAAAAAACAGATTACAATTCATAATTTTAAATAAGGTTTGGAACTGACAAGTGTCACCAGGGCAGAAAGTGAAATATTAGGAGGTGGACTTTGTTAGAATTAGCCTTTCCCACTCCCATTTTACATAGGAGAAGAATTAGGCCTTTCAGCCCATCAAATTTTCTCTGCCACTTGATCATGTCTGATTTATTCTTTTCTCAAAGCCACTCTCCTGCCTTCTCCTTGTAGACACCCTTAGTAAGCAAGAACCTTTAAAATTCCACTTTAAATATACCCAAATGACCTAACTTCCACAGCTGTCTATGACAATGAATTCCTCTGATTCACCACACTCTGGCTAAAGAAATACCTCCTCATCTCTGTTCTAAAGGAACATTCTTCTATTCTGAGGCTGTGTCCTCTGGTCCTAGACTCTCCAACTATTGGAAACATCCTCTCCATGTCCACTCTATCTGGCACTTTTAACATTCGGCAGGTTTCAATGAGATACCTGGTTGTTCTTCAAAACTGCAGCAAGTACAGGACCAGAGCCATCAAATTTCACCCCATACATTAACCCTTTCATTCCCAGAATAATTTTGATAAACCTCCTCTCGAACCCCCCCCCCCCCCCAAACAGTGCAAACACATCCTTTCTTAAATATGTGGCCCGAAACTGCTCACAATACTCCAAATAAGGGCTACCCAATGTTTTATAAAGTTTCAAAATTACATTCTTGCTCTTATATTGCTCTCATATCATATTTTTTACTGAGTTAAGTATTGTATGTAATTAGTTTTGCTACAACAAGTGTATGGGACATTGGAAAAAAAGTTGAATTTCCCCATGGGGATGAATAAAGTATCTATCTATCTATTTATCTATCTATTCTACTACTCTTGAAATGAATGCTAACATTGTAATCGCCTTCCTCACTATTGACTCAACCTGCAAGTTAACCTTTAGATAATCCTGCACAAGGACTCTCAAAGGTTTATACCCAAGTCCCTTTGCACCTCCAATTTCTGAGTTTGCTCCCTGTTTAGGAAATAGTCTACACCTTTATTCATTCTAACAAAGTACATGACCATACACTGCCCTATACTGTATTTCATTGGTCATTTCTTTGCCCATTCTCCTCAACTGTCCAAGTCCTTCTGCAGACTCCCATTTCCTCAACACTTATTTTTCTCATCCAGATCAATGATATATAGTGTGAAAAGTAACAGACTCAACACTAATGGAGTACCACTAGTCACTGACAGCCAACCAGAAAAGGTCCTCTTTATTTCAACTCTTTGCCTTCTGCCAGTCAACCAATCTTCTGTACATGCTATTATCTTTCCTGTAATATCATGTGTGGGCGCGTGGCTAACTGGTTAAGGCGTTCGTCTAGTGATCTGAAGGTCGCTAGTTCGAGCCTTGGCTGAGGTTGCGTGTGTGTCCTTGAGCAAGGCACTTAACCACACATTGCTCTGCGACGACACCGGTGCCAAACTGTATGGGTCCTAATGCCCTTCCCTTGGACAACATTGGTGGCATGGAGCGGGGAGACTTGCAGCTTGGGCAACTGCTTGTCTTCGACAAAAAAAAACCTTTCCCAGGCTTGCGCCCTGGAAACTTTCCAACGGAGGCCTACACACACTACAATATCATGGACTCTTATCTTGTTTAGATAAGATTAGATTTATTAGTGACATGCACATAAAGGCATGCAGTGAAATGTTAACAAAGAACATAGTCTGTGGATATAATGAGGCAAGCCCACAAGTGGCACCATTCTTTTGGTGCCAACGTAGTTTGCACACGATGTTGAGCAGAATGACACGCAACCGACGTACAACAATACAGACACAACTGCAGCAAAACAAATCCCTTCCTACTCCCCAACCCCCATTGGGGCTCACTGGCATTTGTCCTTGGGGTCTGCTGACCTTGGTCATTGACCATGCCATTTACTGGCCTTCCCACTCATGTATGGTACGTTGGCAGACGCCTTCTGAAAATCCAAGTAAACAGCTTCTATTGACTCTCTTGTCTATGGAGCTAAGTAAACAAAAGCCAAAAAATTTTCCCTGAAGGAAATTATGCTGACTCTGGCTTATTTTTTTCATATACTTCCAGATACCCCAGAACCTCATCCTTAATAGTGGACTCTAACATCTTGCCAAACACTAAAATCAGGCAAATTGGCCTATAATTCTGCCTCCCTTCTTAAAGGGTGGAATGACTTTGCAATTTTCCAGAGCTTTGGAACCATTCCAGATTCTAGTGATTCTTGAAGGATCACTAGTAACGCCCCCAGATTCTCTTTAGCTATCTCTTTCAGAATGCAGGGGTGTAGACCATCTGGTCCAGGTGGTAGCACCTTCTCCTTAGCAATAGCAATACACTCCCTTCTGTCCCCTGTCACTGTCGAATTTCCTACATACTGCAGGTGTCTTCCACAGATAATTGAAAACCCTTATTATAATGCAATGTAATGCTGTCCAATATTCGAACATAATGAATTTAGATGCCACTAAACATTATAGAACTGTATCACTGCAATTGTCCTTTGCAGATTTTATGTTGGTATAACTTAGGAGCTAAAATAAATAACCTTTATCGTGGTGAAAAACAAACTTGTGAAGCTCACATATTACACTTTATTGTATTTAAAATTGTGTCTTCTTACTTCAAACTAATTGCAATGTTAGACAAAAACTCGTAGGCTAAATGAGACAATAGATATTTTTATGAAGGAAACTATAAAAAAGTTACTTATTTTTATACTTAACTTCATAAAAAGATATTAGTGCTAACAGTGAAATATAAATAAATTCCTTTTAAATTCAAAAGGTCTATTCAGCTTTTTTTAGTTTATGTATTATAATCTGGGTTTGAATGAGATACTGATGTTTGTTATATTACTGTAGGTTGGCTTGAAATCAATGATTGAACAATTTCCAGATAATCTCAACTTTGTTTTGGTGGATGGTGGCTATATCCTCAGCAATGGGCACAAGCAGCTCATGTGTTTGGCTCGATCCATTCTCAGCAAGGCCAAAATCCTGTTGCTTGACGAACCTACAGCTCATCTGGACCTTGTGTAAGTCAACATATTGAGTCTCAACGAATTGGTAAAATGGTGACTATTTTTTATTTATTAATTACTCGTGATGTCAGGGCCACTCAATTTCTGAAGCCCTAGGTGGCGGTGATACATCTCATTGAACTAGTAAATCCTTTAGGTGAAGCTACTTCCACAATGCAGTTGTGTAAACAGTTGCAACACTAGGCCAACGTGAGGGCTTGCTCGTGATCTGAACCTGGAGATATTGCATTTAACTAGTCTGAAACCCAGCTCACTTCTGAAGACCAACAAGCCCATCATTGAAGGCCAAATGAAAGACAAGACTTATACATAAACACAAGAAGGTCTGCAGATGCCAGAAATCCACAGCAACATGCATAAAATGCTGGACGAATTCAGCAGATTAGGCAGCATCTATAGAAAGAATAGGTAGTCAACATTTCGGGCCAAGACCCACCTTTGGGACTGAGAAGAAAAGGGAAAGATGCCAGAATAGAAAGGTTGGGGAGGGGAAGGAGGCTAGTTAGAAGGTGATAGGTGAAGCCAGGTGGTTGGGAAAAGTCGAGGGCTGGAGAAGAAGGAATCTGATAGGAGAGAAGAATGGACCATAGAAGAAAGGGAAAGAGAAAATGACCCAGCGCAAATTTATATGCAGATGAGAAGACATTAAAGCTTAAATACATGTTACATAATTTTGTCCTCTTTTGTGTGTCTCTCATCTTTCAGTTAATATATTTATAACACCATTAAATTTCAATATATGTGTTAGTGCCATGATTATTAATAATTTTATTCAAAAAATTTGAAATGAAAACATATTCAAAATAGGCAAGAGGACTGTGACTATTAGTATGGCTCACTATTTAGAAGAATGACAATCTCAAAGGATACTAATATTATTTGAAATCATGTCCACTGCTTGAGAAGTAATTGAGATACGCTATCAAATGACAATATTGAATTTAAGTCTTTTTCTTTCAACAGAACATTCCAAATCATAAGGAAGACGCTTAAACATACATTTTCAAATTGTACTGTTATACTCTCGGAACATAGAATAGAAGCTCTCCTTGAATGCCAGCGATTTTTGGTATGTCCTTTTGTGTCTCTTCTGTTCCTTGTGTTATCTGGGCAAGGCATTTTTATGTGAAACAGAGCATAATACAGAATGTGTACAGACGCAAAGGTCAAATACTGTATCTCTTGACAGGAGCAGAGAAATCTGGCTTAAACATTATTTACTGTAGCTCTCTGGTAAAAACATGCTGTTCATTATAAAACTGATCCTGTGGAAAATACCTGTCAGATTACCCCATTCTCCCTCTTTTTCACTATCATTCCTTTTGTCCCTTGATTCCCATCCTATCATGGATTCTCTCCTTAGTTCACTCCAATTCTTTTTTGTTCATAGCACCATCATGCTTTCTAATCTATAGCTTTTTCCCAGTTCTGATGAAAAGTCATCAGGCCATCTCTCTCCATTGACATTTTTGCTGGTGTGGTGAACTACATATACCTGTCTGGACACGCCCCCCCCCCCCCCCCCCCCCAGCTGACTGCTCCTGTGGCTCCTCCCACGGACCCCGGTATAAAGGTAATTGGAGACACCGCCCTGGCCTCAGTCTCCAGGATGCAGTGTGGTGGTCAATTGCTGCTTGTTCTTTCTTCCAGCCAATAAAAGCCTATATCTCGCCTCACATCTCAGAGTTATTGATGGTGCATCAGCTGGGTATATCCTCGTTGATAGAATAGAAAGCAAAGTTTCTATCTTTATGCTGGAGGAACTCAGCAGGTCAGGCAGCATCTATGGAAATGAATAAATAGTCGACATTTTGGACTGAGATTATTCTTCAGGACTGGAAAGGAAGGGGCAAGATGCCAGAATAAAAAGGTGGGTGGAGAGGAGGGAGGACAAGCTAGGAGATGATAGGTGGAGCCAGGTGGGTGGGAAAGGTAAAAGACAGGAGAAGAAGGAATCTGATAGGAGAGGTGGGTGGACTATAAGAGAAAGGAAAGCAGGAGGGACAACAGGGGGAACTGATAAGTATGTGAAGTGAAGAGGTAAGAGACCAGAATGGGGAATTTAAGAAGAGGGCATGGGAGGCAACCTTTTTTAACTGGAAGGAGAAATCGATCTTCATGCATCAGGTTGGAGGCTACGCGGATGGAATATGAGCTGTTGCTCCTCCATCCTGAGAGTGGCCTCATCGTGGCAAAAGAGGAGGCAGTGCACCGACATGTCAGAAAGGGAATGGAGATAGGAATTAAAATAGTTGGCCACAGGGAAATCTGGCGGATGGAGTGGAGGTGCTCAACAAATTGTTCCCCCGTTTTATGTTGAGTCTCACCAATGTGGGGGGGGGGGGGGGCCTGCATCAGGAACAAAGGATACAATAGATGATCCGAACAGATTTGCAGGTGAAGTGTTGTCTCGCCTGGAGGGACTGCTTTGGGTTTTGAATAGAGGAAAGGGAGGAGGTAATGGGCAGGTGTAGCATTTTGGTTGCTTGCTGGGTTATGTGCCAGGAAGGATATTAGTGGGGAGGGACAAATGGACGAGGGAATCACAGAGGGAGGGATTTCTGTGGAAAGCTGAGAATGAGGGGAGGAAGGATCTCATTGAACATAGCGGATGTTGTGGAGAATGAGGTGCTGAAGGTGATGGCTCATGAGGTGGTTGGTGAGCAGAAGAGGAATTTATTATGTTTTGTAACTCCAGAAACTATTCAAAAGAAAAACACAGGAGCTGGGATATTTATTTAGTTCATGTTTCTTTCCTTTCCTTTTAATGAGACACTCACATATGAAGTGTTGGATTAATGAAATACATCATTCACGTACGTCTTCATATATCCCACAAAGAATTATGTAAACAGACAAAGAATGCTTAATCAAAGAAGGTGGTCACTAGTGGTTGATGATCAATAATGAGGGCAAATTCTCTCCCATACAATTACTGATTGAAACATTGTACACCCCAAATCAGACTCAAGGCTTCTCTGTCAATCTGTGCATAATTTTTCTCTGCAGCAGTAAGGAAATGTGATCCAAAGGCTATGGGGTGTTCAATTCCATCACTCATAACATGTGACATGACTGCACCTGTAACACAAGGTGAGGCATCACATGCGAGCTTCACTGGACAATGTGGATTATAATGTGTGAGTACAGTGACTGACATCAACACTTCCTTTGTCTTTTGGAAAGCCATCTCACACTTGGAATTGACAAATCCTACAAAGGACCATGACTGTGGCACATTCTTTGGCCTTGAGGCATCAACCACTGCATGAATTTGACTAGCAGCCAGAGAAGGAATGTCTACACATGGACCAAAAATTAACATCAAGGGTGATGATCTGTCAATAGTGTAAATCGTTGACTAAAGAGGAATTGATGGAATTTCTGGACTCCAAAAGCAATTGCGAGTGCTTCCTGTTCAATCTGGACATAGTAGCTTTCTGCTTGCTTAATTTCCTTGATGTGAAAGTGACAATGGCATGATGAGCGAGATAACAGCCCCCACACCATGAGTCGCAGGCCAACTATACAGGCAATGACGGGTCGAAGTGTGTGAGTGCTTCAGACTGCGACAAAGCTGTTTTGGCCTTTTTAAAAGCCTCTTCACAGTGATCTGTCCACTGCCAGGGCATTGATTTATTTAAAAGCTTTTTGAAGTGCTAGCTAGGTTAGGAAGAAATTTTACATAGTAAGTTAGAATCCTAAGAAAGATCTTAATTGACTTACGTTCTGTGGTGATGGAGCCTCCGTGATTGCCTTCACCTTTGATGGTGCTTTGTGAAGCCCTGAGTTGTCGATCACATGGTCCAAATATTCAACTGAAGGTCAGAAGAACGCGCTTTTCTCCTTTTGGACCCTTAGCCCATATTCACTGAGTCTTTGAGTTGTAGCATCCATGTTTTTTAGGTGCACTCACTCATTTTCCCCAGTAATGACTTATGAGTAAATCAACCAAATAGCATTGCTCCCCTGTTGACCCGCTCAGGATCTCGTCCATTGCTCGCTGAAAAAGTGTGGGAGTTGAGGCGATGCCAAACGGAAGCCCTTGGTACTTGAACATTCCTTTATGAATCAATGTGGTCAACAGTTCCCGTGACTCTGGCTCCACATGTATCTGCAAGCACGCTTGGCACAAATCAATCTTGCTAAATGTCTGTCCTCTGGCCAATCCTGCAGGAAGGTCACCAATGAGGGGAAGAGGGTATTGTTCAGCCGTATTAATTGGGTTAATGGTTACCTTGAAGCCTTAAGACCCCTCCCTTTTTAGGACAGGAACCACTGGAGTTGCCCATTTACTTACACCCACTGGTTCCAATACCTTACTCTGGACCAGTCTTTCCAATTCTCCATTGAATACTTCTGTGTGTTTCTTCAATGCCTCTTGTAGACCAGTGCTCCCACCAGTAAGTGCACCTCATACCAGTTGAGTTTGAACTGCTCCATCGAAATTTCTTCCTCCGTCTGTTAATCTCCATTGTAACATGTACTCCTCCCCTCACTGGGTCAACCTCATCAGTGTAGGACTTTAAAGTCAATCTTGCCCTTTCTGGGATGAGATGCTGCTTTTTCTCCTTGTAAGCTGTCTCTGACACCAGCAATACTGCGGCACTCGTGTCCACCTGCATCCATACTATGATGCCAGCCTATCACACGGTTACCCAATAGATAGATAGATACTTTATTCATCCCCATGGGGAAATTCAACTTTTTTCCAATGTCCCATACACTTGTTGTAGCAAAACTAATTACATACAATACTTAACTCAGTAAAAAAATATGATATGCATCTAAATCACTATCTCAAAAAGCATTAATAATAGCTTTTAAAAAGTTCTTAAGTCCTGGTAGTAGAATTGTAAAGCCTAATGGCATTGGGGAGTATTGACCTCTTCATCCTGTCTGAGGAGCATTGCATCGATAGTAACCTGTCGCTGAAACTGCTTCTCTGTCTCTGTATGGTGCTATGTAGAGGATGTTCAGAGTTATCCATAATTGACCGTAGCCTACTCAGCGCCCTTCGCTCAGCTACCGATGTTAAACTCTCCAGTACTTTGCCCACGACAGAGCCCGCCTTCCTTACCAGCTTATTAAGACGTGAGGCGTCCCTCTTCTTAATGCTTCCTCCCCAACAAGCCACCACAAAGAAGAGGGCGCTCTCCACAACTGACCTATAGAACATCTTCAGCATCTCACTACAGACATTGAATGACGCCAACCTTCTTAGGAAGTACAGTCGACTCTGTGCCTTCCTGCACAAGGCATCTGTGTTGGCAGTCCAGTCTAGCTTCTCGTCTAACTGTACTCCCAGATACTTGTAGGTCTTAACCTGCTCCACACATTCTCCATTAATGATCACTGGCTCCATATGAGGCCTAGATCTCCTAAAGTCCACCACCATCTCCTTGGTCTTGGTGATATTGAGACGCAGGTAGTTTGAGTTGCACCATATCACAAAGTCCTGTATCAGTTTCCTATACTCCTCCTCCTGTCCATTCCTGACACACCCCACTATGGCCGTCATTTTGTCCTAAAACAGAAAAAACATGAAAAGCTTCTTTAACTACAGAGTGAAAGTCACTCAGTCCATCCTCAATATGTTCCACCTTGTTTGTTGTTTTTCCAAAAGTCATTTTTCTTTATTAAAGTGTTTATTTTTACTTTTACAGACATGGCCAATATGTCACTTTTTTGCCACTCTTCAGCAATCTAAATCCTTATACCAACATTCTTTTACTGAATGCTCAGTTTTGCCACAATGGTAACATTAATTGCAAACAAGTGTCTTATTCTTAAAGTCAATAGAAACTTTATGATCTTGGGAAGATGTGCTTGATAGCTGTTCTTCTTTAGCTGCCATCTTCATAGTTGTACTAATCTCAATTGCCTTCTGTGATGTTAGTCAGTCTTCTGTAAGCAAACATTTCTGAATTGCCTCACAACGCAGACCATACGAGTCTATCACATAATGAGTCATTCATCAACTGCCCAAAGTAACATCAATTACTTCAGCACTACCATGAAATATGAAATAGACTCTACTTCCTCTTGATTCCTTTTATGAAATCTGAACCTCCCAGCAATAATCAAAGGTTTAGGTGACTAGTGGTCCTTTAAGACTAACTATGTATAGACAGTGTAATAAATTAAATGCTTTTGCACCCATCACAGTCAGAAAAGTAGGAACACGAATATCATCTGTAATTTGATTTGCCGGAGCAAAATATTCAAATGTTTTAGTGTATGATCTCCATTGCTCTGTTGTTTCGTCATATGGGCCCATACTTCTAAACATTTCACCATGTTCATACACAGTCATTTCCCAGAACAGTTAACTTGTCTTACCCATCTCCCTCTCCCTCTCTTATCTATTTTATTTAGCCATCCTGTTTTCGTTCTCTCCCATGCTCCCTGTAGCCATTTTCTTTTTGTTCACACACATTACGCAGCAGTACACCGCCAGCATTGCACACATATTTTTCTTGCCGAAGGGAACAGAACAATAAATATCGCATGTGGGCTTCTCAACTCATCGCCAATAGTTTTATTTGTGGTACTGGGAAGCTGGGTGCCTGTGAATAACACACACGAGGGACGTTGAGGTGAGGATCAAATGAGCAGCAGTTTATTTTTAATTGTGAATCATCTACCCAGAATGCATTCTCACATTACGCTTAGTACGTGACACACAGGGAAGCTTGGCAGCAATCCATATGCATAACATATCCCTCCATGCACATACCTCTGTAAGCAACCAAAATGTTACATCTTCCCATTTACATCCTCCCTCACCTCCATTCAGGGCCCCAAACAGTCCTTCCAAGTGAGGCAACACTTCACCTGCAAATCTGTTGGGGTTGCCTATTGTATCCCGTGCTCCTGATGTGGCCTCCTCTACATTGGTAAAACTCAACACAAATTGGGGGTCCACTTTCTTGAGCACTTCCACCCTATCCACCAAAAGCAGAATTTCCGGGTGACCAACCATTTTAATTCCTATTCTGTTCCTCCATGTTGGCACATGACCTCCTCTTTTGCTACAATGAGAGCACTCTCAGGGTGGAGGAGCAAAATCTTGTATATATGGGTAGCATCGAACCTGATGGATGAACATCGATTTCCTTTTCCCACTCTGTCTCTTAACTCTTCTCCTCATCTGCCTATCACCTCCCTTGGTGACTCTCCTTCTTCCCTTTCTCCCATTGTCCTCTTTCCTCTCATCAGATTCCTTCTCTTCCAACCCTTTACCTTTCCCACACCCTGGCTTCACCTATCATCTTCCAGTTAGTCCTCCTCCCCGCACCTTTTTATTCTGGCATTTCCCCCTCCCTTTCCTGTCCTGAACAAAGGTCTTGGCTTGAAACGTTGACTTTTTATTGATTTCCATTGATGCTGCTTGACCTACTGAGTTCCTTCAGCATTTTGTGTGTTTTTCTCTGGATTTCCAGCACCTGTAAAATCTCTTGTGTTTAACATTAGATATTTTTCATTCTCCTGAAAGGTTTGACAAGTTACCTGACTTGCAGTTTTGTTCCCCCATTCTCCCTTAAATGTGCAAACTTTCAATTCATCTGAAATACCAGGAAAGATCAGCTTCTCTGATCTCTTCTATTTTAATTCTGCCAAAAATAACATTTTTAAGGCGTGGTATCAACAAAGCCAGTACCTTGAATGTATTTTGTGGTGTTTTATTATTATCTATAATTAGATATTATATCTAATATCCCTTGAAAAGAAATATATTTCCTTAAAGGTTTGAACTAAATAACCAGAAACTTTTTCCCTGGGTCGAAATTCCTAATTTGTGAGGGACATAACTTCAAGGTAATTGGTAGAAAGTATATGAGGATGTCAGAGGTAATTTTTTTTTACACGTATTGGTAAGTGTATGTAATGTGCTGCCAGGGGTGTTGGGAGAGGCAGATATACGAGGGACATTTAAGGGACTTAGATATGCACATGAATGATAGAAAAATACAGATCTATGTGAGAAGGAAGGGTTAGATTGATCTTAGAATAGATTAAAGGATCTGTACAACTTAGTGCGCTGTACTGTTCTATGTGAAATAGATTTTTCTTTAAGAGACTCTTTATACAAAATGAAATTCTTTACTTTCTCAATGGAAGATGACCTATGAGAGACTCCTTTGTCTAATCATTGATTGTGTGTGTAATTTTAGGTAATTGAAGGATGTTCAGTCAAACAGTTCGATGCTCTGCAGAAGCTTCTCACTGAAGCAAACCTTTTCAAGCAGGTCTTTGGACATTTGGACCGTGCAAAGCTCTTTGCAGCTCATAGACGGAACTCAAGCAAAAGGAAAACGCTACCTAAAATAACTGCCTTACAGGAGGAGGCAGAAGAAGAGCTCCAAGAAACAAGGTTATGAAGCTACAAAGACCAAAACACACAAAGTTCTCTCGAATCTATTGAAAGCAGAGAGCTTCACAACTGCAGAACAGAACTCTGCAATATTCCTAGCAAACTGGCCGTTATATAACTGTATCCTGTTCAAATCTTCATGAACTATTAGGATAATATTTGTAACTACTTATGTACATTGAAATTACTCAACAAGTGACTTATGTAGGACCTTGTATATTAGATTAATCTTCCAAACTTGGCAAAGTTCTATTGCAATTATGGCTCTTCCATCCTATGATTCAACTATCTTCCATTGCTACCATAATAGGAGCTTTATCAATCACCTGTCCTGTGATATCACCATAGATCTTGTCTTTTGGGGAGATTACTGGCAGTGGAAACAAAGTCTTTGACTGCACCCAACTTAAGAGTCTTACATTTGCACACAATGTTTGCTGACAAGCACTATGATCTTCATTTATGAACTGCTCCAGGAAGGACAGGAAAGATCAGAAAAGGCAAAGATGCATCATTGTTCTTAAGTATTGTTCTTTATGTTGCTCTATTTTTAAAAATATAAATAGTATGTAGGTGAAAGACAGCCACGTATTTTTAAATACATATTTCAAATTATAGCCCTTGCCCAGGCAAGGGTAAAATTTCACTTTAATGCAAAAATTTTAAATGCATGCTTTGTATGTATTCATTGATCACTGGAGAGTATTTTGTAGTCATCAGACTCCTGAAAAAGGTCAAAGTTATACAGTATGGAAAGAGGTCCTTCAGCCTATTGTAAACCACCCATTTGCACTAATCCTATATTAATTCCATATTTTATTCTCCCCACTGTCCAATTCGTCTACACACCGTGGAAATCCTAATGTTTAATTAACTTACCTGTGCGGCTTAGGAGGAAGTCTGTCTAGGCACACGTATTCTCTGAGGCGGTGATTGACTTTAAGCCTCTGGCACTGTACCACTGTGCAGAGACAATTTGCTTCTCCAAAGCATTATGTATAATTCTAAAGCAGTTGTCTTTGGGATGTGTGATCAGGACAAGGCCTGCATCTATTTCCTATGACCTCTTGCCCCTGAGGGTGTGGTGTTTCTGCCATATTTGATAGGAGGTCCCAAGATTTTGTCCTTTTGTCATCACATTTTATAGAAAATTGTTACAGTTCAAAACTAACCTTTAAAAGTTGGATTTTTTATATATTTGGACATTTATAACCATATAACAATTACAGCACGGAAACAGGGCATCTCGGCCCTTCTAGTCCATGCCGAACGCTTACTCTCACTTAGTCCCACTGACCTGCACTCAGCCCATAACCCTCCATTCCTTTCCTGTCCATATACCTATCCAATTTTTTTTAAATGACAAAATCGAACCTGCCTCTACCACTTCTACTGGAAGCTCGTTCCACACAGCTACCACTCTGAGTAAAGAAGTTTCCCCTCGTGTTACCCTTAAACTTTTGCCCCTTAACTCTCAACTCGTGTCCTCTTGTTTGAGTCTCCCCTATTTATAATCTTAAGTGTGTTTAGTATTTAAAAAGGGAAATCAATTGCACTGTAAACAAGTGTATACTATATAACTAATCAATATCTTAAGAAATATCTCCATGCTAGGAATTCTTTAAATCTGTTGTATAAGAAATAGGAATATAAATTATTCAATACAGAACCTAGTTTACCTTACCCTATACTTAGAACTGCCTACATGTTAGGCTTAGTACAAATAGTTCAAAAAGCAAGAAAATAGTCGTAAGTTTTACTTGAATTTACTATTGTTATTCTATGACCAAGGCATTGGGCAAAATTCATGTTCAGATAGTGGACATTGGTGACTTTATTTAATCACTTTGAAATATGTGAAACAAAATTTGTGCATGAAATAAAAATACTTATCTGTACAAATGCCATACAAGCTGATTTATTTTTACTCTGGACATATCTCTACTTGTTCTTCATATTCAAGCTGAAAAATTAAATGGGTGCGATTTGGCTTAATAATAAATATTGGGTGATGTCTGTGACTTGTACATTTCCATCAGGTTAATCATCTCTAAATGTGAGGGTTTTGCACATGTGTGCACCTAGCTGTGCAGCTGGGCAGAGAGGGAAATCACTATATCAAATCAATGTGTGATAGTCAGAACTTCCATACAAGAGGAGATTGTATGGCCGTGACTGTGTGGCTAGGCATAGCGCAAATACCATCTATAAATTTGCTGATGATTGTTGGTAGAATCTCAGGTGGTAACGAGGGCATACAGGAACGAGATATGCCAACTAGTGAAGTGGAGTCGTAGCAACAACCTGGCACTCAACGTCAGTAAGATGAAAGAGCTGATTGTGGACTTCAGGAGGGGTAAGATGAAGGAACACATACCAATCCTCATAGAGGGGTTAGAAGTGGAGAGAGTGAGCAGTTTCAGGTTCCTGGGTGTCAAGATCTGGAGGATCTAACCTGGTCCCAACATATCGATGCAGTCATAAAGAAGGCAAGACAGTGACTATACTTCATTAGGAGTTTCAAGAGACTTGGTATGTTTACAAATACACTCAAAAACTTCTATAGATGTATCGTGGAGAGCATTCTGACAGGCTACATCACTGTCTGGTATGGAGGGGCTACTACGCAGGACCAAAAGAAGCTGCAGAAGGTTGTAAATCTAGTCAGCTCTATCTTGGGCACTAGCCTACGACGTACCCAGGATATCTTTCGGGAGCAGTGTCTCAGAAAGGCAGCGTCCATTATTAGGGACCTCCAGCACCCAGGGCATGCCCTTTTCTCACTGTTACCATCAGGTAGGAGGTACAGAAGCCTGAAGACACACACTCAGTGATTCAGGAACAGCTTCTTCCCCTCTGCCATCTGATTCCCAAATGGACATTGAACCCTGGAACACTACCTCATTTTAATATAGTTTTGTTTTTTTGCACGTTCTTAATCTATTCAAAATATGTATATTCTAATTGATTTACTTATTTATCATTTTTTTTTCTGAATAGATTGAACGGCTGCTAAGTTAACAAATTTCATGACACACGCTGGTGAGAAGAGATCAGATTCTGATTCTGGATGACAGCAGAATGAGCCTTCACTGCAGCACTGAGACGTTGAGTGTTGCTGATGTAACGGATTCCATCATTTTTATACTGTTACATTGTGTCAATAGGAGATACTTATTCCATATGGCCACTTGGAAAGGATGGGCTCCAAGCTCGTACCTTGTTATTAGGTGGAGGACTCTACGGTCCTTTTCAGTGACCACAGACTTTCCAGAACAACGGGCAGCCCAGTAGAGCACGTAACGTATCACTGTAACAGCACTAGCAACATGGCTTCAATTCCACCATAGTCTGTAGACAGCTTGGATGAACTCCCCATGAACACGAGGGTTCCCTCTGGTTAACCTGATGGCATAGACATTTTATTTTTAAACTTCCAGTAATTGCACCTCCAATTTACTAGTCCCCTTTCTTGCTTTCCCCTCTCACCTCATCTCCTGACCTGCCCATCACCTCCCTCTGGTACTCCTCCTCCTCCTCTTTCTTCCATGGTCTTCTACCCTCCTATCAGATTCCCCCTCCTCCAGTCTTTTATTGCTTTCACCAATCAACTTCTCAGCTCTTTACCTCACTGCTCCCCCGCCCAGCTTCACCTATCACCTACCAGCTTGTACTTCTTCCTCCCACTTTCTTACTCTGACTTCTCATCTTTTCCAGTCCTGATGTCCAGTCCAGTCCAGGGCCTCTGCCTGAAACATACCTGTATATTCCTCTCCACAGATGCTGCTTGACCTGCTGAGTTCCTCCAGCATTTTGTGTGTGTTGTCTCACCATATGGCAAACTGGCACAATGTATCATTTCCTGAGAAGACAAAGTGAAACGTACACATTTCTAAGGCTTTGTATCAACATAGCACTTGAAGGTTGGACATCAGAAGGTAAGACATGGAGTTCCTCATGTACCAGCAGAATTTCTCAGCAATACTCCTTTCCAAAATGACCAGAATGTAGGTTTAAAATTTAAAAAATCTCCCAAACATCAATTCCTGCTGCCACTGTTTTTATGCCAATTTCTTTTGCAAGGGGGAAGCAGGAGAAAGCATTTTATAGTCATTATGAATGAATTGTTGCCAGTATGTGGAAACTTTGCAACATAGGGGAAATGAAGGATAGGTACTAAGCAGTTAATGACTTAAGGGAATACAGCACCAGAAAAAGCATTAGATTTCTTTGATAATTTGCAGAGTCCTGGAATTGGCTTGGACAGTTGGAGTTGCATTCTTTACAACATGCTTTACCACTATTCTCTTGCTATTGGGCTTACATTCTATGATGTCAACAACTCCTTCTGCCAAGACAGCCATTCACAATGACCCTGGGTGTTTTCTTTCACTCTGGTTAGCGAATACTGATTGTTCCATAACTTTGAATCAGCAATACCTGCAATGCAGCCTCTCTAAGAGTTACAGATGATCTTTAAGGAGTCCTCAACGGTAATGCCTATGGGCCCTCTGCTGAGGAACTGCCCTGAACCAATCATAGAAGCTGGCAGAAGTGCAATCTATTGGATCATCGCAATCCGTGCACACATCTGCTTGTTATTCAATGTAATCACCCTAGACACTTTATAGACTCTCTCTTCACAAATATCCGAAAATCACATTGATGCAGAATAATAAAAAAATACAAATCACCTTCCTTTATCCTACGCCTTCAGTACAGGCTATTTCTGTTTTCCCTACAGATCAGGTCGTGACAGTTAGATAGATAGATAGATAGATAGATACTTTATTCATCCCCATGGGGAAATTCAACTTTTTTCCAATGTCCCATACACTTGTTGTAGCAAAACTAATTACATACAATACTTAACTCAGTAAAAAAAATATGATATGCATCTAAATCACCATCTCAAAAAGCATTAATAATAGCTTTAAAAAGTTCTTAAGTCCTGGCGGTAGAATTGTAAAGCCTAATGGCATTGGGGAGTATTGACCTCTTCATCCTGTCTGAGGAGCATTGCATCGATAGTAACCTGTCGCTGAAACTGCTTCTCTGTCTCTGGATGGTGCTATGTAGAGGATGTTCAGAGTTATCCATAATTGACCGTAGCCTACTCAGCGCCCTTCGCTCAGCTACCGATGTTAAACTCTCCAGTACTTTGCCCACGACAGAGCCTGCCTTCCTTACCAGCTTATTAAGACGTGAGGCGACCCTCTTCTTAATGCTTCCTCCCCAACACGCCCCAACGTTGTTAAAGTAACTAATTTTTCATGTCATTATTGTAAACCGAACCGCTTGCAATTTCACCCTTCCATCGAACTATTAAAATGGTCACTACAGTATATACACAAGTCAATGTAGTCCATGGTTACTTCTGTTATGATCTGATGTTCAAAGCAGTAATTGTGACTCATGATGCAAGAAAAGATTTGTTTAAAGTCAGATAATTCTTCCTTGTTTCTCTTAATACATTTTACTTCAGTAAATTCCATTACATTCATTTTAAAAAATAAGTACAAGATTTCTGCAGAGCTTCTATACAAACTGTAATATTTATCCATACATGCACTGTGAATTGTTAGCCATTGCAGTATAACTGCAGACTTGCGACTAACCATACATTACATTAAAAAAGAGAAATTATGAAGAGATAGAATTCCATTAAAACATTTAATATGGCTTCTCTTATTGAATGAAAATCTCCATTTCCATTTACATTTATTGCCACATTCTACTCACTGGATAAAATCCAATGAAAGGAGGTTTTTAATATTAAAAAATGTAAATACATTTGAGCATATTACACATATCATGCCATGGATACCAAGTGTGTATCACATGGCTCTTCTTGCTTCATAATATATATAATTCTGTGGAAAAACCCTGAATAAAAAAATGTTAACAATGATTGCAAATATGTGCAACAAACCATTTGCTTTTTGTATAAATTCTTCTCGCATCAAAAAAAAACACACACACAACCATTTTAGGTACACAACTCAAGAATTCAATAAATCCAGAAGGCAGCAACTAAAAATAGTGCTTTTATCACAGCACTGTCAAATACTCAATATATAACCACTGTGGTCCCAAATAAACATATAGCAATAAAGAGCAATTTTACATTTAATTAATATTTTACAGATCTATGTGTTACACTGTTAAATTGAAGACTTGGAAATCATGTTTTCTGAGAGAATTGTCTTATTTGTTGTTATTGGCATCATGGACAGTCTTGCCAAGTTTCCAAATTTCCATGGATGTATTGTTATTTGATTCTAAATGCCTTGTATTACTGCTGCTGTGGTGAATACGGTGTGCATTATTCAGGAGTACAGGTAGGTGCGACTTCACCCTTGAGAGGCCCAATCTGCTCACTCTTTTAACGTCGTTACTTGATGTGGGTGTGCCATTTCTTAGAGTATAATCAGAAACCTGCAAAAGTAAGGAGACAACTGTTGCACTGTACAATAAAAAAATGATTTACTAGCACATCTCAAATTATGAATTCAAGTCACATTTATTGACTTTTGCGCTGAAAACAAATCTTCCATTACGACCATCTCTATGGAATTTTGTATTCTTTGCTCATCAGCACAAGTTTGTAAAACATGGCTCCACATTTGTAATCCTCAAAAAGGTGTCAGGAAAAGATAGTATTTGGTCCTAGAAACAGAGGAATTAAAAATAAAAGTCAAACTACTATGTTGGTATCTTATACATTGCTGGTTAGGATTCAGTTGGAGTGGTGTTCAAACTTGATCAAAGGTGTAAATGGCCTAAAAATTACAGTGAATTTGACAAGTAAATTGCCAGGGATGGGACTTATAATTTACAAATAACAATATTACAGCCCCTGGAAAAGAAAAGATTTTAGAATCAGAATCAGATTTAATATCACCAGCATATGTCGTGAAATTTGTTACCTTTGAGGCAGCGGTAGAGTGCAATACATAATAATAGAGAAAAAAAACTGAATTACAGTGTGTAATATATATATAAACAAATTAAATAAGAGAAAAAGTAAAAATAAAAATGTAGTGAAATTGCGTTCATAGGTTCAAAGTAATAACAAATTGCACTTGTACATTTTTAATCAGTCAGAAAATCATCAGATGTTGCAGAAATGCGTTCAAATTAAATCAGTCTTAATGCAAGATAAGTAAAAATTTTGAATGTGAAACTGAGAGCATTGTGACTGCACCGTGGAAAGCTCAGGGTTCTTTATATCTCCACATTTGTAGGGAGCTCAAATTCATACCAAAAGCCCCTTTGATCAACTGGAATTACTGCAGGGAACTAGGGAGTACAAGTATAGCAGGTAATTCAGGCTACATCCACACACAAGACCAGATAATTTTGAAAACATCCGCTTCGCGTAAAAACGATAGCCGTCCACACTATGCGTTTTTAAAAATATCTCTGTCCAGATTGAAAGGGAGATTTCGGTGAATCTCCTCCTACTGGGCACGTGCGGGACACATCTACCGAAAACAAGCGACATGTTTGGTGTCGAATCTCACTGTGAAAGTGCGCGTTTGTGTAGTTACAGACTAGAAAACCTTAAAACGACGGACAGCTGTTGGCTCTTGCACAGGAGAACTTAAAAGTAAAAAAAAACAAATACTGGAGCATACAGCGGCAACCGATAGGGAGTTCACGGACAGATTGACCCGGCTGACGACGGACATTGAAAAACTGACCAACTCTGTTGCATTAATAAAGCACCTTGTTAAATGTATAAAACATGTCTACATCAGTGTTATCTTGTATTTCCATACAATGTTACATTAGGCTGTTATACATCTATTGTCAAAGA
The DNA here is from genome assembly GCF_048418815.1 of Hemitrygon akajei. Lineage (NCBI taxonomy): Eukaryota > Metazoa > Chordata > Chondrichthyes > Myliobatiformes > Dasyatidae > Hemitrygon > Hemitrygon akajei. The sequence continues at coordinate 159,514,474 of NC_133133.1, forward strand.
AGTACTTGCATAAATAGGTAAACCACCTTCATACGAGCAAGGACAGAAAACGGCAAAGTGAGTACAGTATATTTAATTATTCAGTAAGTTATAGGTCAAAGTATTTAGTGAGTATGTTTCTAACTCTTCTGGTGTCAGTCTCGTTGCCATCAGCTCTGAAATTGTTAGGTTGCGTTCAAGAAAACAATGAAATGGCGTGCTACCGCCTGACAGCGTTTTCAGATTTCTCCGGTTACCCCATCCACACTGCTCCGGTCAATCCGGCATTTTCAAGAATACACACTCTGGAAAGCGTTTCTGAAAAGCTCTGGTTTTGGGGGATGAAAACGCTGTTTTAGTGTGGACGGAGGGTAAAAACGAAGAGAAAAAGCTTCGGTTACGGATTTATTCGGCGTAGTGTGGATGTAGCCTCAGTAAATCAACATCATTCTCACTGGAATTCAGAAGGATAAAGGGCGATCCCGCTGACACTTACAAACTTTGAAAGGCCTCGTGGAGAGAATATTTCCTGCAGTGGGGGAGTCTAAGAATACTGCCTCACTGCCTCAGAATAGAGAGACGTCCATTTAGAATTGAGATGAGGAAGATTTTTTTTAAAGCCAGAGAGTGGTGAATCTGTGGAATTTGTTGCCTCAAGGGGCTGTGGAGGACAAGTCCTTGGGTATATTTAAGGCAGAGATTGATTTACTCTTGATCAGGCAGGGCATGAAGGGATACAGTGAGAAGGCAGGTGAATGCAGCTGAGGAGAATGGATCAGCTGCAATGACTCGATGGGCCGAATGGCCTAATTCTGCTCCTGTATCTTATGGTATCAAGTAGCTTCATAATTTTATGCATTGTACAGGACACTAATGACTTCCTTACATTTCCTGGTCAGAATTCTGTTTTCACTTGTGTCCTCATTATTCACAAACTGCACTGGCAGCTTTGTCCTACAGTCTGTACTTGCCCCTGGAAAATAACTCACTCACACTCAAAGTCATCCCCAGATGTACCATTCACGTTTAGGAAGTTACTCTTGATAATTCTGTCAGTGCATGAGAACACACTCTATACAAGTCAAAATATATAATAAATCAGAATTTCACAACAGATCTCTGAGCAACATTATTAAGGTGCAATACCAGTATCAATAGGTTTCAACAGGTACATTTAATGTCAGAGAAATGTATACAATATACATCCTGAAATTCTTTTTCTCTGGCTCTCAAAAAGATTCATTAAAAAGCTGAACCTGTCATGTGATTCCCCAAAATGAGCTGACGGGCTTCAAACACCACCTTATAATTATGCAAATTGAAGGAATTTCAGGTTAACACTTTATATCACCTTTGTTGCTGGCAAGCAAGCAGTAGGATCTTTTAACGTCCTTAAGGATGATTGATCTCTCTGAGAACCAGGAATCATAAAGAAAAGATCCTTTGACGTGTCAATCTGCAAAAGAAGAGACATTGCTATTTAAAAATGCTCATAATTTTAGCATCTTTTAAAATTTAACTTACATGTACTTTCTTAAAAACATTAATATGCAGAAGTATACGGAGTTCAGTGGATTTAATGCATTTTCCAAATATTTTAAAATCAAATTGTTTTTAGCACATTTAAAAGAAAGAATTATACTGCTCCTTTTTAGGAAGTTATGACCATGACACTGACCTACTGCAGCTTTGTCAAGGCATTCTTCATTATCCACACATTACGTTTATGATGTTCACCTTTTTGACATGCATTAAAAACTAAAATGTTTGAGAACATTTTTGAGTAGGGGTCCCCGATCTTTTTTTATGCCGTGGATCAATACCATTAAGCAAGGGGTCCATGGACCCGGGGTGGGGGACCCCCGTTTTAGAGGGGATCTTGAGCTGCAAGGCCTGAACTCCATGAAAATGGTAACACAGGTAGATGTGGTAGCCAAGAAGTGATATACAAGTTGGGACATCATGTTGCAGCTGTGCAGAACAGTAGTTAGCCACAAGTGTACAGTTCTGGTCAATGCACTACATGTTTGGCTGATAGTGCAGAAAAGATTCGCAGGAATGTTGCCTAAAATGGTGGACTTGATTTGCAAGGAGAGATTGGAAAGTCTAGTTAGCTCTCACTGAACCATGAGAGGTTGAGGGCTGACCTGAAAGAGGTTTATAAATGTATGAGGGCACACATAGGCTAGCTGGAAATTATTTTCCCCAGGGTAGTTGAGTTTAATTCTAGAGAAGAGAAATATTTAAAGATAATCCGAGGTGGCTATATGGAAACAGCTGCCAGAGGAAGTGGTAGAGGAAGAGGCAAATAGTAACTTGTTATTTAGAAAGCATGGGCAGGTACTGGGCTAGGAAAGGAATAGAGAGATATGGGTTAAATGCAGGAAAATGGGTTTTGTGTTGACGGGCATCTCCATCAGCGTGAACGAGTTGGGCTGAACAGCCTGTTTCTGTGACACTGTGCTATTCAGTAACTCTCTAATACCGTCTTTCTCTACATGTGTCAAGTAGAAACTGCTTGACACATCATCTGATGTTTCTATTTAAACTATTCGGTCGTTGATTAAAAATAATGTCTGCTATAAGTAGGAAGCTAACAAGCTACTTGGAAATTGTTTTAGGTGGCATCACAGTAGAAATAAAAACAAAACAAATAAGGAATATGCACTTATGTTGCTAAGCACTAGCATGATCACTATTAAGGGTTTAAAGGATATACCAATTTCACTGCAGCAAATGGTAACCAAGGTGAATGACTAGGCACCAATTTTAGTGTTGTTGCGGTGAAAGAAAGAATGCTGGTGATGATATTTGGACAATTCCCCGACCTCTGAATAGAAACTGAGATAGAGCGCTGAAGATTATTTCAACTCCGGACACCAGAACAAAAGAAACCGAAGCAAGTCTTCTGGACCGTGAAGTCTGACCCATTCAACAAGATTATGACAGATCTTCTACCAGTACACCATTTTCTGACTCTTTCTCCATGTCCCAGAAACTTATCAACGTTTTTTCTATGTAATCAATGTCTGCCTTTTTGGATAAGGCATTCCAGATCATAACCACTTGTGACTTAAAATCTTTTTTCTCATGTCACTTTTTATTCTTCTGTCATTTTAAATCTGAGTTCACTAGTAGCCTTCCCTCTGGCAGTAAAAAGTGGATCCTTATTATCAAAAGCAACTATGAATCTTTAACTCCAACAAGTCCACCTTTAATATTTTTAAATGAGTATAACACCAGCTTCTCCACAAAACAAAGGCATATCACTCTTCTAATTCTCTAGCAAATTCTCTAGTCTGATGGGAGATTTTAATTTCCCCAATATTGACTGGCATCTCCCTAGAGCAAGGTGTTTAGATGGGATTGAGTTTGTAAGGTGTGTTCAGGAAGGTTTCCTGACACAATATGTAGATAAGCCTACAAGTTGAGAGGCTGTACTTGATCTGGTATTTGGAAATGAACCTGGTCAGGTGTCAGGTCTCTCGGTGGGAGAGCATTTTGGAGATAGTGATCACAATTCTATCTCCTTTACCATAGCATTGAAGAGGGATAGGAACAAACAAGTTAGGAAAGCGTTTAATTGGAATAAGGGGAAATATGAGTCTATCAGGCAGGAACTTGGAAGCATAAATTGAGAGCAGGTGTTCTTAGGGAAATGTACTGCAGAAATGTGGCAAATGTTCAGGATATATTTGTGTGGCGTTCTGCAAAGGAACATTCCAATGAGACAAGGAAAGGATGGTAGGGTGCAGGAACCATGGTGTACACAGGCTGTTGTAAATCTAGTCAAGAAGAAAAGAAGAGCTTACGGAAGGTTCAACAAACTAGGTAATTTTAGAGATCTAGAAGATTATTATTTTTTTTAATTAGTTTTTTTATACATTTTCTACATTGCTACAGATAAAAAAAAACCCAGATCGAAATGAAGAACATTAATACAGTGCAAAAATAAACATACAATAATAATAGAATACAAAGGAAGATAATTGAGAAAGCACCCAAATTGAAGATATGTAAAATTAGTATCCTCCCCAAGCCCCGCAACAAAAAAGAACTCCAGACCAACCACAACACAATCTAAAGAGTATACATCAGAACATTCAAACCCCCAAAACTGTAAATACACTTAGCAACAGAAGATATTAATGCCTACTACCAACAGAAAAGGAGCTGAAAGCAAGGGACCGAAAAAAAAAACCTTAGTTAAGAGGAAGGTTATGAAAGTACTCAATAAAAGGTCCCCAGACCTTATGGAACTTTGTATCCGAATTAAGAACTGAATAATCAATTTTTTCAAGGTCTAAGCAGGACATAATATCATTAAGCCATTGAGCATGTGTGGGCGGGGCAACATCCCTCCATCTAAGGAGTATTAAACGTCTAGCCAGGAGAGAAGCAAAAGATAATATTCGACATTTAGTCGAACTCAGACTTAAATCTGTCTCACCCAAAAAACCGAACAAAGCAATTAAAGGGTTAGGTTCTAGGTGGTGATTCAGAATATAAGATAACGTTATGAAGACGTCTTTCCAAAATTTCTCCAAGCTAGGACAAAACCAGTACATATGAATGAGAGAGGCCTCGCCCCTTTTGCATTTATCACAGCGAGGACTAATGTTAGGGTAAAATCGAGATAGTTTAGATTTAGACATATGGGCTCTATGAACAATCTTAAACTGTAAAAGGCAATGGCGAGCACAAAGAGAGGTTGAATTAACCGATTTGAGAATCGAATCCCAAGCCTCATCAGATAAGGAGATATTTAAATCATGCTCCCAAGCCATTCTAATTTTATCCACAGGGGCACGCCGTAAGGATGCTTATTTATCACGAATAAATGATATTAAACCTTTACCTAGTGGATTAATGGAAAGAAATAGATCCATAACATTTTTCTCAGGCATTACAGGGAAGTTAGGAATTAAAGGATTAATAAAGTGTCTAATTTGGAGATATCTAAAAAAATGAGCATTGGGCAGATTGAACTTAGCAGAGAGCTGTTGAAAAGATGCGAAGTGATTATCAATAAAAAGATCTTCAAAATGTCTAATGCCCTTTCTATACCAATCATGGAATGCTGAATCATATGTAGTAGGTAAAAAAAGGTCATTATGTAAGATAGGGCTAGAAAAGGAAAAACCATGGAAACCGTAAAACTTCCTAAACTGAGCCCATATACGCAAAGTGTGTCTGACAAGAGGATTAACAATTAATCTGGACAAACTACTAGGGAGTACAGAGCCAAGAAGTGCAGAGAGAGATAAATCTTTAGTGGAACTCAACTCCATTGCCACCCAATTAGGGCACTCGGGTTGGCCGTGGAAAAAAGACCAAAAGGTAGCACAACGTATATTGGCTGCCCAATAATATAAACAAAAGTTAGGTAAAGCCATGCCACCCTCTTTTTTAGATTTTTGGAGATAAACTTTATTAATTCTAGAGCGTTTATTCTTCCACAGATATGACAAAATAATAGAGTCTAAGGAATCAAAAAAAGATTTAGGAATAAAAATTGGGATTGATTGAAATAAATATAGAAGTTTAGGGAGAACATACATTTTAACAACATTAACATGACCTACCAAAGACATAGATAGAGGTGACCATTGTAACAGACTCTGTTTTATAGTATATGAAAGATTGGCAAAATTTTCACGAAAGAGATCTTTAAACTTCCTTGTGACTGTAATCCCAAGGTAAGTAAATTGATTAAGAACTACTTTAAAAGGGAGATCACGAAAAGTTAATTCTTGTGCTTCTTTATTAATTGGGAAAAGTTTGCTCTTATGTAAATTAAGTTTATAGCCAGAGAACTGGCTAAACTGATCAAGAAGTGAAAACATTGGAGGTAAGGATGTAGACGGATTTGAAAGAAAAAGTAGTAAGTCATCAGCATAAAGAGAAACTTTATGCTCAACTCCCCCTCTCCAAATCCCGGTCAATTCAGGACAAGTTCAAAATGCTATTGCCAAAGGTTCTATAGCCAAATCAAAGAGAAAGGGACTTAAAGGGCATCCCTGGCAGGTGCCACGTTTGAGGTTAAATAACTGGGATTTCTGAAAATTAGTCAAGACAGAGGCAGTAGGACACAAATACAGCAATTTGATCCAAGAGATAAAACTTTGACCAAAGTCAAATTTTTCTAAAACTGCAAAAAGGTAGTTCCACTCTATACGATCAAAGGCTTTCTCCGCATCGAGGGAAATAACACATTCAGGAATCCCAGTTGGAGGTGAATATAAAATGTTAAATAAATGCCAAATATTAAAAAAAGGAAGACGGTTTTTAATAAAACCAGTTTGATCATCAGAAATAATAGAGGGAATAACAGTTTCTAATCTATAGGCCAAAACTTTGGCCAAGATTTTAACATCAACATTAAGCAAAGAAATCGGCCTATACGAGGAACACTCTGTTGGGTCTTTACCCTTTTTTAATAAAAGAATAATAGATGCCTCATTAAAAGAGGGTGGCAATTTACCGTAATTAAACGAGTCAGATAATACTGAGAATAACTGAGGGGAGAGAAGTGAAGAGAATGATTTATAAAATTCTACGGAGAACCCATCAGGTCCAGGAGATTTCCCTGAAGACAATGCAGAAATTGCAAAAGATATTTCTTCTGGTGATATAGGCGCATTAAGTTTGGCTTTAAAATCAGATGAAAGTGAAGGAATATTCAGATTATTTAAAAAGTGATCAACAGAGATATTGTCATTCAAAGATTCAGAGGAATAAAGTCGAGAATAGAAATTTTTAAATGCGTCATTGATTTCTAAGTGATCAGATGTAAAGTCTCCATTCTCCTTCCGGAACTTTGTAATATGTTGTTTGGCTTTGGAACGTCTCAGCTGATTGGCTAGAAATTTACCAGATTTGTCACCATGAATATAGAAGCGACTCTTACTTTCAAGAAGTTGGCGTTCGACAGGTTGAGTAGACAGAAGATTAAATTTAGTTTGAAGTTCTACACGCTTCTTGTATAATTCAGGATTCTTAGTTTGAGCATACAGTTGATCCAATTCTTTAATCTGATTAATGAGGTCTAATCGATCTGCACAGGACTTTCTATTAAGATTTGCTGTATAGGAGATTATTTGACCCCTCTAGTATGCTTTCATGGCATCCCAGACAATCTGGGATGACATTTCAGATGATGTATTGGTGTTAAAATAAAAGGTTATCTGATCCTTAATAAATTTTAGAAAATCATCATCCGATAATAAAGTCGAGTCAAAACACCAGTGTTTATTCCTCTGAGGGAGACCAGGAAAGTTTAAAGACAAAGTAATTGGGGCATGGTCAGAAATCAGTATACTCTGATAGTCACAAGAATAGACAAATGGAATAAGTTGATTATCGAGTAAAAAGTAGTCAATTCTAGTAAAGGTATGGTGAACATGTGAAAAAAAAGAATAGTCTCTTGCAGTGGGATGAAGGAAATGCCATATATCAGAGATACCATAATTAGAGAGAAAAGAGTGAATAGCTAAGGCAGATTTAGTAAGTAGTCTAGTAACAGAGGACGATCGATCCAAATTAGGATCTAACCAACAATTGAAATCGCCACCCAGTATAAGAGAGTATGAGTTTAAGTCTGGTAGCGAGGAGAAAAAACGTTCAAAAAAATTAACGTCATCAAAATTGGGAGCATACAGGTTTGCTAGTACAACTTTAGTATTGTATAATTTACCAGAAACAATAATAAAACGGCCATTTGTATCAGATATCTTATTATGGAGTTCAAAAGGAATATTTGAATTAATAAGGATGGAGACCCCGCTAGCTTTGGCAGCAAAGGATGAATGAAAATGCTGACCCGCCCACCTTGACAGAAGCCGAGAATTATCAGAACTACGAATATGAGTTTCTTGAAGGAAAGCAATGTCAGCTTTGAGTTGTTTAATATGCGAGAAGACCTTCCTTCTTTTAACAGGATGATTCAATCCCTTTACATTCCAGCTCACAAATTTAAGTGAATTAACCATTATCAATTGTTAGTGCATAGAAGGTAGCAGGCATATAAAAAATCAAGCAGTACAATAACAGTCTGGGAGCAAAAATGTAAACATAGATCCGTAGAATCAAAACAGAGACATGTCCTGAATAACAAAGGAAAACAAAAGAAACAGTGAGTAGTGTTGGAACTGGAGAATCCACCCCCCCCCTCGCAACCCAAAATTAGACGGCTACCTAAAAAAGCAGCTAGCTCTACCAAAAAAATTAACCCAAGTATGACTTCTAGTTCTGTGTCGTTAACAAAAGTTCCATATAAATAATATAGTAAATAATAACTAATTTATGCACTAGAAAACAGAATTATAAATAGGAACAACTTCAACAGAAGTATAAAACTTAATACAAAGAAAATCAGAAGAAAACTGAAACTAACCTACCCGCGAAAAATTATAAAAGAATAAAAGAAAAAAAAGGGAGGGAGAAAAGGGGGAAATTATAAAATTCAAAGAGAGTCCTTATCAACCATTTACAGAAAAAAAAGCAAAACTTAAACTATGAATCAACCAACAGGGAGGCCTTCAATAAAAACTCCAAACCTCCAAAACAAGTTAAAGGCAATTGTAGTTCTCTATAGATAAGGTTATACAAAAATAAAATAGATTACACAGGTAAGATCTAAAAGTTCGCAGGGAAACATTAAACTTAAATTATCTATTTAGAAAAAACGCACCAAGTCCAGGGAGAGATTGACTACAGCCCTTAGAGTTTCAATAGATAATGACTGAATTATTCAAGTAAAAAATAGTTTTACTTCGAGAAGTACTTATCAACCATTTTAGAAGGTCAGGCCGGATCCGAAGAAGACGAGGTGGCCGGAAGACTTCCAACAAACGCCTCAGCCTCCTTCATTGATTTAAACCACTTATAATCTCCAGTAGTAAGCGTAATTCGAAGGTCGGCTGGATTTCGGAGAGAGGGTCTGAAACCACGATCGAAAAGCACTTGCATTGCACCTTTAAACTCAGCGCGCATCTTCAGAACCTGGGGGAGCAAAATCCTCCACAAAACGAATGACCATATTTTGAAAGGCAAAAGTACCTCTGCGGCGTGCCTCCATCATCAAACGGTTTTTCACCTGGTATTGATGAAAGCATAAAATATTCGGCCGTGGGCGGGAACCCAGAATTGCTCGAGGAACATAGATCCTGTGTGCCCTTTCAAGCTCAGGTGGAGTTGGAAAAAATTCTTTCCCGAAAATCTCACAGAGAAACTTGGAAAAAAATTCAATGGGAGAGCCCTTTTCGGTGGCCTCTGGCAAACCAAGAATTCGTAGATTGCAACGTCTACTCCGATTTTCAAGATCCACCATTTTGGAAAAAAGTTTGCTATTCTTCTCCTCTAGGTTGGAGCAGAGAGTTTCAAGATATTGAACACGGCGTTTTAAATCTTCAGAAGTTATGTCAATGCAAGATAAATGTTCAGCATGATCATCCACTCTAGCATTAATCTGATCCAGTTTGACACTAAGCTGGTTGAAAGAAGTTCTAAATTCAGTTCTAAAATCCATTAAAGTATCTTGTCGATGTTGTTCCAGAACAGCGAGAATGTCAGCCGGCGAAGCCGTAGAAGTTTCCTTTTTCCCGGTTTTAGTACTTTTGGTAGCCATTATAAGATAGATATGTTCGCAGGCAGGTAGAAGAGAACGAATAAAATACCTAACTAAGGTTTAAGAAGGGAGACACATAGTGCAAAGGTAAGAAGAATAACGGAGCAAAAGTTCGGAGCAACTAAACAATCGCCATCTTACTGGAAGTCCGAGATCTAGAAGTTTATAAGGCTAGCAGGAAGGAGCTTAAGAATGACATTAGGAGAGACAGAAGAGACCATGAGAAGGCCTTGGTGAACAGGATTAAGGAAAACCCCAATGTATTCTACAAGTATGTGAAGAGCAAGAGGATAAGACGTAAGAGAACAGGACCAATCAAGTGCGACAGTGGAAAAGTGTGTATGCAACCGGAGGAGGTAGTGGAGGTACTTAGAGAATACTTTGCTTCAGTATTCACTATGGAAAAGGACCTTGGCAGTTGTAGGGATGACTTACAGTGGATTGAAAAGCTTGAGCATATAGACATTAAGAAAGAGGATGTGCTAGAGCTTTTGGAAAACATCAAGTTGGATAAGTCGCCAGGACCAAGCGAGATATATTCCAGGCTGCTGTGGGAGACAAGGGAGGAGATTGCTGAGCTTCTGGCAATGATCTTTGCATCATCAATGGGGACAGGAGAGATTCTGGAGGATTGGAGGGTTGCAGATGTTGTTCCTTTATTCAAGAAAGCGAGTAAAGATAGCCCAGGAAATTGTAGACCAGTGAGTCTTACGTCAGTGGTTGGTAAGTTGATGGAGAAGATCCTGAGAGGCAGGATTTCTGAACATTTGGAGAGGCATAATATGATTAGGAATAGTCAGCATGGCTTTGTCAAAGGCAGGTCATGCCTTACGAGCCTGGTTGAATTTTTTGAGGATGTAGTGTATATGGATTTCAGCAAGGCATTTGCTAAGGTAGCCCATGCAAGGCTTATTGAGAAAGTAAGGAGGCATGGGATCCAAGGGGACATCACTTTGTGGATCCAGAACTGGCTTGTCCACAGAAGGCAAAGAGTGGTTGTAGACAGGTCATATTCTGTATGGAGGTCGGTGACCAGTGGTTTGCCTCAGGGATCTGTTCTGGGACCCCTTCTCTTCATGATTTTTATAAATGACTTATATTAGGAAGTGGAGGGATGGGTTAGTAAATGTGCTGATGACACAAGGTGCGGGGTGTTGTGGATTGTGTGGAGGGCTGTCAGAGATTACAGCGGGACATCGATAGAATGCAAAACTGGGCTGAGAATGTGACAAATGGAGTTCAACCCAGGTAAGTGTGAGGTGGTTCATTTTGGTAGGTCGAATATGATGGCAGAATAGAGTATTAATTGTAAGACTCTTGGCAGTGTGGAGGATCAGAGGGATCTTGGGGTTCGAGCCCATAGGACACTCAAAGCTGCTGCGCAGGTTGACTGTGTGGTTAAGAAGACATATGGTGTATTGGCCTTCATCAACCGTGGGATTGAGGTCAAGAGCCGAGAGGTAATGTTACAGCTAGGACCCTGATCAGACCCCACTTGGAGTACTGTGCTCAACTTTCGTCACCTCAGTACAGGAAAGATGTGGAAACTATCGAAGTAGAGTAGATTTACAGGAATGTTGCCTGGATTGGGGAGCATGCCTTATGGGAATAGGTTGAGTGAACTTGGCCTTTTCTCCTTGAGCGACAGAGGATGAGAGATGACCTGATAGAGGAGTATAAGATGATGAGAGGCATTGATAGTGTGGATAGTCAGAGGCTTTTTCCCAGGGTTGAAATGGCTAACACAAGAGGACACAGTTATAAGGTGATTGGAAGTAAGTTCAGAGGAGATGTCAGGGTAAGTTTTTTTTATGCGGAGCGGTGAGTGCGCGGAATGGGCTGCTGGCGATGGTGGTGGAGGTGGATACGATAGGGTCTTTTAAGAGACTCTTGGACAGGTACATGGAGCTTAGAAAAATAGAGAGTTATGGGTAACCTTAAATAATTTCTAAAGTAAGTACATGTTCGGCATGGCATTGTAGGCATAGGGTCTGTATTGTGCTGTAGGTTTTCTATGTTTCTAAGTTCTTCTAACCCCTAATGCCTTGATATCATGTCTAAAATACAGTGCCAAGATTTAAACATTAACTTCACTTGGACTACAAGTAGCACAATGTTAAAGGCTTAGTATGTTCCTTGCTTCTATACTTTACATCTTCATTTAATAAAGCCAAAGCTCACTTAAATATTTTTAAAAGTCTTCTCAAATTGTTCCATCACCTTCAAAGCTTTCTGGCATACTTGCCCATATCTCTCTCTCTTCCAGCCCTCAACCCCTCCCACACATGGCATCTTTCTAAAAGGCTCCAAATTAACACGGCACCTTTGATTTAGCATGTATTTACTGTTACCGTAAATCCTGAACCTCCTTAGTGGAACATGGGTACAATCATCACAGAGATTCAAGGGCACTATAAACTGAGTTGAGCCATCTGAATTATGCAATTTATGTGTGGGAACGATGTAAAGCACTAAACTGAACCATGCCGAATTTCGGAACAATGGCATTACCTTGCTTATATCAGATTCTGATTTGCTTAAGCACAGACTCTGGAGTTCACTGATGAGGTCTTCATCTTCATCTGTGTACAGAGATAATCCTTGCTCTAAATCTGAAGTCCTCAGTGGATTATTCTCGAGGGAACTGGAAGGGTAAGGTTACAAAGTCAGAATATACATGTTCCTTTTAAAAAAAAATGCATTTATAAGATGCCTCAGCTCTTAACAAACTAGAATAAGCATTCCATTTAAATTCATCATTGGTCCTTACTTGTTTCTGGTCATCTCCATTTGCCTGGTCCTATCTCCCATTTGAACAGTTATTCTTTTCTGCCTTAAAAATAACAAAGAACTTTCTTTTTGTTGTTATTTTCTTTTGCTCTCTATTTTCATTTAGTTCTGGGGGAGGGTGCTTAATTCTTTCTACTCCTGAAGATTGAGTGTTATTAAAAGATTTCAAAGCTTAAAAAAATATCACTTTTCCCCCTCCCAAAATGTTGCTCAATCTGGTGAGAATGCCCATCAGTTTTTTGATTTCATTATGTGAGCAGTTTCTTAGTTTTGAAGAGGATAAAGGTGTCCATAAGACATGCAACGATCTCTCCTGCTCATTGTTGACGTTATGATTCGAGTGCAGTTAGTGACTGGCTTTCCAGTAGGCAGCTGAAGGGAAAATACATAATAATGAAGTTGGGGGAATGGGGGGAGAATGGCGAAAGGAACAAAGCCACCAGGGAACATTGTGGCAAGGCAATCAAGAGACCAATGTCAGTAAAGGTCACATTACCCTTAAAATGCAGCAATAAAGCTCAAATGATGAGGGACACTGAGCAGAGATCAGTATAGCACAGGAACAGGTCCCTTAGCCCACCACGTTGTGCCAAACCAATTAAATTTGTGATCATTGGCTAAATAAATTAAACTCTTCTGGTACACAACGTCCATATCCTTCCAATTTCCTTACATTCATGTGTCTATCTAAACATCTCTTAAAAGTTTCTGCCTCTATCACCACCCCCGTTAGCATATTCTAAGTACCCGCCGCACACTGTGTAAAAAAACTTGCCCCCACATCCCCTTTAAAATTACCACCTCACACCTGAAATGCATACCCTGTAGTATTAGACATTTCAACCCTTGGAAAGAGACATTGTCTATCTACTCTACCTATGCCTCTCATAACCCTATGAAACTCTTATCAGATCTTCTCTCAGCCTCCACCGCTCCAGAGAAAACAAGTCCGGTTTGTCCTACCTCTTGTTAGAGCACATGTCATCTAATCCAGGCATCCCTCTGGTACAACTCTTCTGTACCCTCCCCAAAGCCTTGACATACTACCTATAATGGAGCACCAGAACTGGATGCAATAATCCAGAAGCAGCCTAACTAGAGTTTCATAAAGCTGTAACATAACTTCCCGAATTTTCAACTGAGTACCTTGACTAATGAAGGCAAGCATGCAATATCCCTTCTTGACTACCCTATCAATCAGTGTCGCCACTTTCAGGGAGCTGTGAACTTGATCTCTCTGCTCATCAACACTGTTAATTATAGTACCGTTAACAGTGTGCCATCTCTTTGCATTTGACCTAACAAGTTGTAACACTTCACATTTGTCTGGGTTGAATTCCACCTGCCATCTCTCCACCCACATCTGTAACTGATCTATATCCCGCTGTATTTTTTGCCAGTCTTCTACGCTATCCACAACACCACCGATCTTTGTATTGTCTGCAAAATTACTAATCCACCCATCTACATTCTCCTCCAGATCATTTTTGCACATCACAATAGCACAGATTCCAGTTCGGATCCCTGTGGAACACCACTAATCACAGGCCCCCAGCTAGAATAAGTCCCTTTGACTTCTACTCTCTGTCTTCTACGGGCAAGCCTATTCTGAATACAAATGGCCAATTCACCATGGGTCCTATGCATCTTGCTCTTTTGGATGAGCCTCCCATAAGGGACCTTGTCAAGTGGCTTATTAAAATCCACGTGGACAACATCCACAGCTCTACCTTCATCTAACACCCTCCTCACCCCGTCAAAAAACTCAAGCTAGTAAGACAGTTCTTACCCCACACAAAGCCACGCCGGCTCTCCCTAATTAGGGCATGGTTTTCCTTAAATTTATAAACCCTATCCCTAAGAATTCTCACCAGTAACGTCCCTACCACTGACGTGAGACTCACTGGTCTATAACTTCTAGAATTATCCTTGTTTCCCTTCTTGAATAATGGAACAATATTAGCTACTTGCCAGTCTTCGAGTCCTCGCATGTGGCTAGAGAGGACAAGAAGAGGCCCTAGCAAACTCTTCTCTTGCTTCTTTCCATAACCTGAGCTATATCCCATCATGCTCTGGGGACTTACCCACCTTAATGAGCTTTAAGAGATCCGACACTACCTCCTCTTTTACCTCGAAATGCCCTAGCATATCAATGCACTCAGTACAGATTTCCCCATCCTTTCCCTTGGTAAATACTGTCATTGAGGACCTCACCCACAGCTTCCACATCCAAGCTAATGTTCTCCCCTGTATCCTTGTGTGTTCCTACCCTCTCCCAAGTTATCTGCTTCCTCTCGATGTGTGTAAAGAATGCCTTCGGATTCTTTTTAATCCTACTTGTCAAGGACTTTTCATGGCCCCTCTTGGCTTTCCTAATTCCCTTCTTGAGTTCTTTTCTGGCTTCTTTATTATCCTCAAGGGCTCTGCTTGATTCTAGCTTCCTAAGATTTACATACTTCTTTTTTTTTTTCTCGACTAAATTCATCACCTCACTCGACATCCAAGGAGAAGTGAGATGATACGAAAAAAATAGTCAGGTTTGTGTGAATTGGACCAACCAATTAAAAAATACATTGCAAATGTAAGATTTAAAAAAATAAGTTGCTATCCCATTCCTTGTACAGGGATTCAGTAACATACATCTAAATAAACTGAGTACTGTCTCTGTCATATTCTCAGAAGGGTTCATATGAATAGAAGAATCCTCACCAAAACAGGTACAATTATTTTATAATTCTATTAGTTCTGGAAAGAAAGATGCTCATCTGAAACTCCTTGAGCACCATATCATCTGAAACTACTGTTCTGGTCAATGCTTTCCTTTCATACTTCACTCAAGTGACCGATATCGTCTCCTGCTCCAAAAATGTCTTCATTTGAAAATACTCATTTGATTTCAAATGCCTTCATCACTCCTGGAAATTGTAACCTCTTTTATCCATATAATCCTTTGACATATATCAACCAATTTGCACAGCCATGAATTTAATCAATCCAATATTTGAAGATTACTAAGGTAATTCCAGACCTAAAATCATACATTTTCTCAGTGAACGTGTCTACCTCTTCACTAATTTTTGTTCCCTCCTTTGAATGAGAAAGGATGTAATGTTGAGACTTTATAAAGCACCAGTGAGGGCTTTACTTGGGAGCATTGTGAGCAGTTTTTGACCCCTTATCTTGGAAACGATGTGCTGAAACTAGAGAGGGTTCAAAGGAGGTTCAGGAAAATGATTCCAGAATTAAGCAGATTGTCATTTGAAGAGCAGTTGACGGGTCTGGGCAGTATTCAGTAGAAACCTATCCAATGGTGAAATACCTTGATAGAGTGGATATGAAGCAGATGTTTCCTATGGTGGGAGCTTCTAAGACCAAAGGACACCACCTCAAAATAGAGGGCCATCCTTTTAGAATGGAGATGTGGAGGAATTTCTTTAGCCAGAGAGTGGTGAATCTGAGGAATTCGTTGCCACAGGCATATTTAAGGTAGAGGTCGACAGATTCTTGATTAGTCAGGGCATGAAGGGATATGGGGTGGGGGGAAGGCAGGAGATCGGGGCTAAGGAAAAATGGAGCAGCTATGATGAAATGGTGGTGCAGATTCAAAGGCCAATGGCCTAATTCTGCTCCTATATCTTATGGTCTAAATCCTTACAGTCTAGTGCCACTAGATTCAAAACCTAGAGAGTCAGAGGGGAATTGTGAAGAAATTCTTTCACCTATGGAGCTGCTGGAGTCAGGATTGTTCTACATGAAAAGATAGTGAAGGTCAATTCTGAAGAAATATTTTCAATTTGCATTTGGACTGACCCTTGAAGATGAAGAATTTGCATTAACATCAATAAAAATGCTAACATTTAAATTCAAAGGGTTCTCGATGGAGTGGGCTGAATGACTCACTTTCTTGCTGTTTCTGTGACTCTATCCCAAAAAGCCAGTTACCACCTTTAGCAGTAGATCTTGCCCTAATCCCTTAAATTACCATTAACCCCAACTGGCCAAATCAACATTGGACTGCGATGGATCTGGCTGGTGTGGTAGCGTGGTGGTCAGCACAACAATTTCCAGTAGCAGCGGTCAGGGTTCAATTCCCGCTCCTGCCCACAAGGAGTTTGTACATTCTCCCTGTGGCTGTGTGCATTTCCTCCAGGTGCTCCGGTTTCCTCCCACTGTCCAAAGACGTACCAGTTGGTGGGTGAATTGGTCATTGTAAATTGTCCTGTGAGTAGGCCAGGGTTAAATCAGAGGTTGCTGGGCAGTTGGATCAAAGGGCTAAAAGGGCCTACTCCGCATTGTATCTCAATAAATAATCAGGGCATGTGCTAGTGAAAATGGAAACTATTCACAGGCAAATTTCATACAGATGACTATCCCAGTCTCCTTGGTGTTGGATTGAAATCAACCTTTCTCTTAGTTTGTTTTTACTTTGTGTGGTAGATCTATTAGAGATCTTGGATGCTATGTTGAAAAAATAAAACATAGAAATTAGGAGCAGGGGCAGAAGTAGGCCATTTGGCCCTTTGAGCCTGCCCTGCCTTTCAATGATCAGGGATGAGCATCCAAATTCAATAGTCTGTGCTGACATTCTCGATGTCTTTAATCATTTAAGCCATCTCTATCTCAATCTTCAATATATTTAATGATTTGGCCTCACCTGACTTCTGTGGTACAGAATTCCACAGGTTCACCACTGTGTGTAAAGAAAAATCTGCTCATCTCAGTCCCTAATAGACTCTCCCACATCCTTAAGGAGTTAATTCCAATTTTGGCCTTCCACTATTAGAAACATAGAAAATAGGTGCAGGAGTGGGCCATTCGGCCCTTCGAGCCTGCACCGCCATTCAGTATGATCATGGCTGATCATCCAACTCAGAACCCTGTACCTGCTTTCTCTCCATACCCCCGATCCCTTTAGTCACAAGGGCCATATCTAACATCCTCTTAAATATAGCCAATGAACCGGCCTCAACTGTTTCCTGTGGCAGAGAATTCCACAGATTCACCACTCTCTGTGTGAAGAAGTTTTTCCTCATCTCGGTCCTAAAAGGCTTCCCCTTTATCCTTAAACTGTGACACCTCGTTCTGGACTTCCCCAACATCGGAAACAATCTTCCTGCATCTAGCCTGTCCAATTCCTTTAGAATTTTATAGGTTTCAATAAGATCCCCCCTCAATCTTCTAAATTCCAGTGAGTATAAGCCGAGTTGATCCAATCTTTCTTCATATGAAAGTCCTGCCATCCCAGGAATCAATCTGGTTATTATTATGTTTATCTTTGTTGCATCTAGACAGATTTTGTAAATTTTGATGAAGTCACCTCTCATTCTTCTGAATTCAATGGCCCCAATTTCTCTGGCCACACTAAGACATCCACATTCTTAATTCCTCTCACTATGAAGGACAATGAATCATTTGCTTTATTCCTTTTTGTTGATTGGTGCATAAGGATATGGCAGTTGTAGCTGTAACTCCCCCTTCTTAATCTCCTATTGCTCACGTAATTTATTTATCTGTTTTGTCACTAAAGTCAGTAACTTCTCAGTTATCCTCTGCGTCTTCACATTATCCATTTGCTCACTTCATTCAACCAGTCCAACTCTCTCTGGAGCCCGATGCACGCTCCTCACAGTGCTCTCTCCCACCTAGTTTAATGTTACCTGCAAAACCTGTCCAAGCCAGCAAACCTTACCAGTCATAAACGTTTTGCAGCCATGGTCATCTAAGTTTAAATTTACTGCTCTGATGAAATTTTGCCATTTGTCATTCATTCAGATTGAAAATATTTTCCTTGTAGATTTACATTATTACCAGCTGCAAGAAACAAAAGGTCACTTCAGTAGTTTCGTGGATTGCTTCTGCGATCTCCATCAAACAAAAGCCATTGAAGAAATCATTTGTCCACTTTCTTGAAAATAAATTAACCTGTCTATATACTCAGGGAATAACCAACACAAATCCTCAACAAACAAAAGCCAACTGTGCTGCCCATGGGAACACAGAAATCTGATCTATTGCTCCAACAACAGTCTTTTACCTAGTGGACATCTGGTCAAACTCCATCAAAAAACATTCAGACCAACCAAAGGCAAAACTTGACCCTTCACATAATAACTGTAATTATTCAGCACTTAAACCGACCTGCTCAATGACACCAGCAAAACTTCAAAGATGACAATCAAATGCCATTAAGAAACTACTTGCAATTTATAAAAAAACGATAATCATGATAGAACCTGCACACACATCTTGCACACACCTATTTTTTTGAACAAATCCAATGCAGCTGGAATTGCCCATTTTATGAATTTGGAATTTAATCCACTGCAGTGAATCTAAGAAACCCTCATTTCAGATAACAACTGATGACATGAATATTTAGCATTAAATATTTACAAAAATCAAACTGTTAATCTTAAATCCAGTAGTAGGAAGCAACTAAATTATGCATGATTTAACTTCTTTGTTAAGATAAAGAAATCTGTACCATATCCAACACAAACTTACTGTAGTTTTGTTGCCGTATTCAACTCGTTGAAGTTCTTTGGCAATTCTGACACAAGCTGAATTCCTGCTCGGAGAAGAGAGAGGTATTCAAACACATCTCATAATTGGTGTAGATCACTGTTGAGTCATTTAGTCACTGGGTGGGATAGGATTGACACAAATCTGGCCTGATGCCTGGGCTTGTTACTTACAATATCCAACCCATTTTCCACATGTGGAGGGCTGGACAGGGAGACCTCTGGCTCGGGCTGGTGAGGTGACATGGGGCAATGTATCCTAAAAGTCCTTTATTGTAAAGGCCTTGGCAGTCTTTTACAGCTGTTAAAAGCACTTCAGCAGTTTTCAAATGCCCCTAATGGACTCTTAAAAATATATATATTTTTAATAAATTTAAATCTCTATCAAAAATGTAAATAAAACACTAACAAAATAAATAAGATTAAATAGAATAAGTTACTTTTCTGAAAGGTATGATTAACCTTCCTTAGGTATTTTCCTTTCGGTGAGTGCAGGATATAGAGAGAATATGGGCCCTTGCTTTGGCAAGACTCTGCTCTGCTCTCAATGGAGAGCCCCATAATGGAACAGAGAGTCAGCTGAGCCAGAATCTGATGAGCCGTGTACCGCAGGCTTACACACAAGTGAAAACCTGTAATTCTCTGTGAGACAGAGTGAGCGAGTAGGACTAGCTCAAAAGCTTTCACACCGAGCTGGAACAGATAGGCTGAACTGCCTTCTTCTATGCTACAATCATCCTCTAATTCAGAGACTACCCGAGGTAAAACATGTTGGCAATCAATCAAACATTAAATATTTCCAGCTTTCTCCTTGAAATTCTTATCTGGAACATACACACTTTCTTAAGAGGATGAACCTTGTTATAAATTCATTAAGGATGTTTGTAGTTCACAATTTCTTTTCATCATGCACTTCTCAAGATTGTATTAGAAACGTTATTTTAAAAGCAATGTTCTTTGCTCTGCTAGTGACAGTGAATGTCACAGATAAATGAGAATGTAAGCAGTACGTCCGTCACTACAATGAACTGCAGAGAAGTGAGCCTTACCCTCCCTATTCCCTTTGAGCTTGTTCCATGACTGCGACATTGAATGAGCAGACTTCTTGTGAGGAGTAGTGCTCACTTTCCGCCAAGCATCATTATCAATTTTCTTTTTGCTGGTCTTGTAACTGGATATCATGGTTAAAGGAAAATGCCACCCTTGAAATTCTGATGCACATTCTTCGAGCTCTGAAATTAGATTTTTCAATATGATTCACCAGGCGTCGTCATGCAAATTTATTTCTAGAATGCACTGTCACATTTTAATTTGACCTTTATTTATTTAATTCAGGCTATATTCATTAAATACATTGCCTTTTAACTTTTCCATTAGATGTTTCTAGAAGCATGCAAAATTGCCGAGCTATGAAAGAAAGCTGGTCTGCCTGTGGTTTTTGTCCACATAACGATAAGACAGAGTGTGAAGAACTGAGAAACTTAGGGATCCAAGCCCATGATTTCCCAAAAGTGGCAACCCAAGTTGATAAGGTGACTTAAGTTGTGTATAACCTTCGTATGCTGGGGCATAGAATATAAGAGTCAGATGTTACGTTGCAACTGTCTAGAAGGTCATGCTTTGTTCTGATTGCTACCATCAGGAAGGAGGAACAGAAGCACTAAGGGGACACACTCAACAATTCAGGAACAGCTTCTTCCCCTCTGCCATCTGATTTCTGAATGGACATGGAAGCCATGAACACTACCTCACTACTTTTTTTATTTCTTATTTTTGTATTACTTTTTCTGATTATTATGTATTGCATTGTACTGCTGCCACATTTCATGACATATGCTCGTAATACTAAACTTGGTTCTGATTCTGAATGTATTGAAGAGTATTTCATGCAGCCCCGGTTTATAGTAAAGATATGATTATGCTGAATAGGGTGCACAAAGGCTCACCAGGATTGGAGGATTTTGGTTACCAAGAGAGACTGGTAAGTTTGTGCTCATTTCCCCTGAAGTGAAAGAGGCTGAGAGGTGACCAATAGGAGTAGATAAGGCATTGACGGTTATACTCACTTTTCCATGGTAGAGGCATAACAAACAAGAGTATCGGTTGAAAGCTAGGAATTTAAAAGGAATTTGAGGGCTTTTTTTTTTATACAGAGTGGTTCATATCTGGAACATACTACCAGGTGGTGCTGAAATCAGATACAATTACTATGAACTTGAGACATTTGACACTTAAACAGTCAAGATGCAGGAGGATACAGTCCTTATACAAGCAAATATTGGATGGGCAAATGTGGGTTTAAGGGTCCAATTTGGGGCTGAACAACTCTATGACAGCAGCTGCAAATTTTTGGACTAATTACCGTTTACGAGCCAAAAAGAAAAGGATCATACTAGCATATTAGCACTTTTTTATATAATAAAGGACATGAAGTGTTAAAGAACCGATCATAAAATGTGATTTAGTAACTATAAAAGTAAATTATTGCACGGAACACGGAACTGTACCCATGGTCTGTTTTTTTAAAAATCAATTATAGTATTGTCTGCACTGTTGTAACTATATGTTATCTATAACTATATGTAACTATGTGGTTTGTGTAGGTCTTGTAGCTTTAGTTTTTGGTTTGTTGGGTGGTAGAGTTGGTCTCCTGACTTGGTGTGTCTGGGTAGTCTTGTTTTGTCTGTTGGGTTCCTTTCCGGGGAACATGCTAAGATGGTAGTGCGATATTAATACGCAGCAGCCTCTCCGGACTCTGGATTACCAAACGTTATGTGGATTTTCTGGTGTAGTCTGCTTTATCGTGTGCTTTTGTGATATCACTCTGGAGGAACGTTGTCTTATTTTTTTAACTGCATTGCGTTTGTGGTTTCTAAATGACAATAAACTGAATCTTGTATCTTGTATAAAGAAGTCCGCTGAGGGAAAAATGATATAATGTTTTGTATTCGGACAAAACAGTGTGCAGACAATATAGATATCAAAGGTTTCAAAGCTAGATTTAATGTCAGAGAAATGTATACAATATACATCCTGAAATGCTTTTGCTTCGCAACCATCCACGAAAACAGAGGAGTGCCCCCAAAGAGTGAACGATAGTTAAACGTTAGAACCCCAAAGTCCCCCCTCAGCTCCCCTCCCTCCCACACATAAGCAGCAGCAAAGCAACGATCCCCTGTCCCCCCACCAGCAAAATAAAGCATCGGCACCCACCACCAAGCACTCAAGTGTGAGCAAGGCAACAACAAAGACAAACTTGCAGTACTCCAAAGACTACATGGTAATAATAAATTATCTAGCATTCTCTTACTTTATACTTCAATATGAATATCTAGAAAGCATAGACCAGACCTCAATCATGGCAACATTCTGAGAAAAGATAAGATCTACGAGTGTTCTATTTTTAAAATTCTATGATGATTTGGTTGCCACAGTCAACAAATATTCGATGTAAGCAATCAGAGATGCAGAAAATGCTGAGTGGACGGAACCATGGCAGGGGAGAGAATGAGGGGGATGAACAAAGAGAGAAGAAAACTAACGCAACACGAGTGAATCTGCAGATGCTGGAAATAAATAAAAAATTAAAAACACAAAATGCTGGCAGAACTCAGCAGGCCAGACAGCATCTATGGGAGGAAGTAGTGATGACGTTCGGGCCGAAACCCTTCATCAGGAGTGAAGTAACATGGGATGGTCGAGGGGGGATAAGAAGTGGGGGGAGGGATGCTGGGAAGTGATAGGCTGGAGGGAAATGGGCTAGGGGGAAGGTGCATAATTATGGGAAATAAAAGAGAAAGAAAAAGGTAGGGCTGGGGGGGGCGGAGATTATAGTGAGGGGGGAAAAAGAGATAGAAAGAGAACCAGACTAAAATTATAGATCGGGATGGGGTAAGGGAAGGAGCAGGGGTATCAACGGAGGTCTGTGAGTTGAATGTTCATGCCAGCAGGTAGGAGGCTACCTAGGCGGGAGATAAGGTATTGCTCCATGGTGGACAGGCAAGTGTGAACGGAAGGAGAAGCGGTTAGCTGAAGTTTAAATGACTAGTAATATGCTTTTTTCCTTAAATGGTATACAAAAGACACAGTATATTGGTCCGGTTATTTGGAATAGCTCCAAGTTGAAATAGAGCCATTGGACATTTAAGTCTATTTAACAGTGTCCAACTGAATGGGCTACTCATGGTCTTACCAAGTCAAAGGAGACACCCTTTTGGTCCACCAGGTGTACCTGGACTCCCAACAGAGCAATCCCAGCCATGGGATTTCCACCTAATTCCTTGCCCTGTACCTCTGCAATTTATTCTCTCTTACAAACCTATCTCTCTGATTGTTTAGCCATTGACCTATACCAAAAAGCCAATTAATTCATAGTCCATCTTTGGGACATTAGTGAAGATAAACACTCTACAGAACTGTATGGTCCAGTAGCATAGTGGTTAGCACAATGCCTTACAGTACCAGCGACCTGGGTTCAATTCCTGCCACTGCTTTTAAGGAGTTTGTACGTTTCCCCTATGACCGCAGGTTTCCTCCGGGTGCAACAGTTTCCTCCCACAGTCCAAAGATGTACCGTACCGATTGGTGGGTTAATTGGTCATCGTAAACTGGCCTGTGGATAGGCTAGAGTTGAGATGGGGGTTGCTGGGCGGCGTAGCTCAAAGGGCTGCAAGGACCTATTCCACACTGTATTTCAATAAGATAAAATAAACATGCCCGGTCACAGAGAGACGGATAGCATGGAAGTTTAGAGTTGAATCAGTCTTCTAGAATCCAGAGGAAGCAACACTAACTGCACGGTCACTTTATCAAAAGGACAGATTCATTTTTACAATACACCTAGACTGCTGGATTATTAATAGATTATCAGCCTAGATTTCTAAATTCAAACCATGTAGGAAAGATTTTAACTTCCAGCTGAAAAACCAGTTACCAACTGATCAGTGGCATTCTCATTTCTATATCAGACAGGTTATGCTGGTTAAAGAGGTAGAGCTACTATATATTCAGACTGAGTTAAATGTATTCTTTTACCTTGTTTGGAAAGAGAACAGCCATGTAGTACAGCTTTGTTGAGTAAGATGCTCAGAGCAGCCTTGACGACGGCCTGCTGCCCCTGATTAAGGCTCTTACGTACAGGCTGCCTTTGTCGAGATTTCTTTACCGAGGCTCGGGAAAGAATAGCTTCTTCCACTCCGGGAGCAATCACATTATTCCACAAGTTGGCCATCCAGCTGCAAATGCAAGAAAAATGATGGGTACATCAAAAAGTACAATGAGAGGATAAGAGACTCAATGTTATTAGAATACAAAGTCAAATGTCAACACAGATTTACATCACCTTCCTTTACTGTCATTTGGCCAGTATAAAACTAAGAAAATTAGTTAACCTTAAACAAGGATACAACAGTTCAAAAGGCCCTCTTGTACTTCCGAGGGAATTTAGATGGGACAATAAATGCAGCCACACCAATTTTGGCCACAACTGAGAGCAAACAAACAATTTAACACACACACACACCCACCCACCCACCCTGTTAATGTAACGTGCTCTTTAAGGCCATAAAACATAATTCTTGTCCATGCACATATATTTTCTGAACTGGTGGAAAAACTTGGTAATGTGTAAATCACTTGGGTTTCAGGGTGGTGGTTATGGCTATAAAGTTAAGTATAATTTATTCTTAACAAAAAGGTGTATTAAATCAGTATTGAATGCAGAAGATTGCTTGTCTTTTTGGCAACATATAAAAATATTTTGAATAAATTCCAGTCTTGAATTAGGATCTGATTTATACAGGGACATTTAACAAATAAACAACTGAAATTCTCCAGTAGTTTTCGGAATTTATAACTCCCTTCTATATCTACTAAAGATCACAGGACACTTTTTGCACTTGCATTAGATCATTTTGGTTCAGAATGTTTACAAGCAGTGAATATTCCTTGAAAATTACAAACATTGACATTATTTTTACGAATATTGTGAATATATTTCACAATATCTATACATTATTTGATTTGAATCAAAACAGATAATATTTACATATCTAAAATTGCAAGTAAATGCTATTTTAAGTTAAAATAGCAACAACCTCAGGCCCAAAAATCTACTTAAAATCAAGATATTCCTATGGTACTTACTTATAACACACCTTCAACCAATTAATTCTTTCTATCCCTCCAAATATGAAATCCAAGTGAACCAGCAGGAACGATTTGTTTTGCAATACATGACAATTTAAAGGAATGAGATGCAAGGAAACGGAAACGTACCTCATTATAGGCTGCACCTGGCCTGGCATGATTGGACAGGAAAAGAAATCTCTTGGTCCTATCAAAGCCTCAGGCGTTCCCAACCGGGACAAGTAGGAATTCAGCTGGTACCAGACTGTGCATACCCACTGGACAGCCTTGCGTACTGGATCAGAGGGAGCTGGTAACTGGCCTTGAAACTGAAAAGTATTGTTTTGATGTAACCAGCTAAGTGCATATGAAAATACTTAACATATACATAGTAATCATCATTAGATTAGAATCCTATTGTCAAAAACTTTGAGATTGAAATGAAGGCAAAACCAACAGTGTTAACATCACTGCATCTGATATTTTCAAGTTTCCGATTTGCAAGAGCTTATATATAGCTAGGGTGCCTGAGACTTCTGCACAGTCCTGTAATAATTGTATGTATTGCACTGAATTGCTGCAAAAAAAAAACAACAAACGAATTTCATGACGCATGTGAGTGATGATAAACCTGATCCTGATATGGGTCTCTCTTTTGGACTGACGTGTGGGAAGGGAGCAGGGACAGGGGAATGATACCTGGGAAAAGGGGAAGGGAGAGGGGAGGGACCAGTAAACACTAGAGGGACATTTTGTAATGAACAATAAACAAATTGGAATTAAATTACTTTGCCTGCTGCACAGGGCAGGATATGTCTGCACCTACGTCACTCTCCCACCCTACCCCTCCCCACCTCCCATCCAGCCCCTGGCCCTCCTCTGGCAGGATAGATTAGAGGGCCCATCTAGGGAAGCTATTTGGGTGGAATTGAGGAATAGGGAAGGTGTAGTAACACTTACAGGGTGTATTCTAGACCACCTAATGGGGAGCGAGAATTGGAGAAGCAAATTTGTAAGGAGATAGCAGATATTTGTAGTAAGCACAGGGTTGTGATTGTGGGAGATTTTAATTTTCCACACATTGACAGGGAAGCCCATTCTGTAAAAGGGCTGGATGGTTTGGAGTTTGTAAAATGTGTGCAGGATAGTTTTTTGCAGCAATACATAGAGGTACCAACTAGAGAAGGGGCAGTGTTGGATCTCCTGTTAGGGAACGAGATAGGTCAGGTGACGGAGGTATGTGTTGGGGAGCACTTCGGGTCCAGTGATCACAATGCAATTAGTTTCAATATAATTATGGAGAAGGATAGGACTGGACCCAGGGTTGAGATTTTTGATTGGAGAAAGGCTAACTTTGAGGAGATGTGAAAGGATTTTGAAGGAGTGGATTGGGAAAATTTGTTTTATGGGAAGGATGTAATAGAGAAATGGGGGTCATTTAAAGGTGAAATTTTGAGGGTACAGAATCTTCATGTTCCTGTTAGGTTGAAAGGAAAGGTTAAAAGTTTGAGAAAGCCATGGTTTTCAAGGGATATTGGAAATTTGGCTTGGAAAAAGAGAGATATCTACAATAAATATAAGCAGCATGGAGTAAATGAGGCACTCGAGGAATATAAAGAATGTAAAAAGAATCTTAAGAAAGAAACCTAGAAAAGCTAAAATAAGATACGAGGTTGCTTTGGCAAGTAAGGTGAAAATAAATCCAAAGGGTTTCTACAGTTATATTAATAGCAAAAGGATAGTGAGGGATAAAATTGGTCCCTTAGAGAATCAGAGTGCACAGCTATGTGTGGAGCCAAAAGAGATGGGGGAGATTTTGAACAATTTCTTTTCTTCGGTATTAACTAAGGAGAAGCATATTGAATTGTGTAAGGTAAGGGAAACAAGTAGGGTCGTTATGGAAACTATGATGATTTCAGAAGAGGAACTACCGGCACTTTTAAAGAATATAACAGTGGATAACTCTCTGGGCCCTGACAGGATATTACCTAGGACCTTGAGGGAAGTTAGTGTAGAAATAGCAGGGGCTCTGACTGAAATATTTCAAATGTCATTAGAAACGGGGATGGTGCCGGAGGATTGGTGTATTGCTCTAGCAATTATCGGCCTGTAAGTTTGACATCAGTGGTGGGTAAATTTATGGAAAGTATTCTTAGAGATGGTATATATAATTATCTAGATAGACAGGGTCTGATTAGGAACAGTCAACATGGATTTATGCGTGGAAGGTCATGTCTGACAAATCTTATTGAATTTTTTGAAGAGGTTACTAGGAAAGTTGACAAGGGTAAAGCAGTGGATGTTGTCTATATGGACTTAATAAGGCCTTTGACAAGTTTCCACACCGAAGGTTAGTTAGGAAGGTTCAATCGTTAGGTATTAATATTGAAGTAGTAAAATGGATTCAACAGTGGCTGGATGGGAGATGCCAGAGAGTAGTGGTGGATAACTGTTTGTCAGGTTGGAGGCCGGTGACTAGTGTTGTGTCTCAGGGATCTGTACTGGATCCAATGTTGTTTGTCAAATACATTAATGATCTGGATGATGGGGTGGTAAACTGGATTAGTAAGTATGCAGATGATACTAAGATAGGTGGTGTTGTGGATAATGAAGTAGGTTTTCAAAGCTTGCAGAGAGATTTAGGCCAGTTAGAAGAGTGGGCTGAAAGATGGCAGATGGAGTTTAATGCTGATGAATGTGAGGTGCTACATTTTGGTTGGACTAATTAAAATAGGACATACATGGTAAACGGTAGGGCATTGAAGAATGCAGTAGAACAGAGTGATCTAGGAATAATGATGCGTAGTTCCCTGAAGGTGGAATCTCATGTGGATAGGGTGGTGAAGAAAGCTTTTGGCATGCTGGCCTTTATAAATCAGAGCGTTGAGTGTAGGAGTTGGGATGTAATGTTAAAATTGTACAAGGCATTGGTAAGGCCAAATTTGGAGTATTGTGTACAGCTCTGGTCATCAAATTATGGGAAAGAAGTCAACAAACTAGAGAGAGTGCAGAGAAGATTTACTAGAATGTTACCTGGGTTTCAGCACCTAAGTTACAGAGAAAGGTTGAAGAAGTTAGTTCTTTATTCTTTGGAGTGTAGAAGGTTGAGGGGGGACTTGATAGAGGTATTTAAAATTATGAGGGGGATAGATAGAGTTGATGTGGATAGGCTTTTTCCATTGAGAGTAGGGGAGTTTCAAACAAGAGGACATGAGTTGAGAGTTAAGGGGCAAAAGTTTAGGGGTAACACGCGGTAGAAGTTTAGGGGAACTTCTTTACTCAGAGAGTGGTAGCTGTGTGGAACGAGTTTCCAGTAGAAGTGGTAGAGGCAGGTTCAGTATTGTCATTTAAAGTAAAATTGGATAGGTATATGGACAGGAGAGGAATGGAGGGTTATGGGCTGAGTGCGGGCCAGTGGGACTAGGTGAGAGTAAGCGTTCAGCATGGACTAGAAGGGCCGAGATGGCCTGTTTCTGTGCTGTAACTGTTATATGGTAGACAATCTCCATCTGACATTTACCATTAATCTGTTTTACAATATATTTGTAAAGTTAATGACATTTTGTCTCCTACTCATTGTCTGTTCTTGTTTTATATTATGTTCAGTACCTTGCTAAAATGATGCATTTTTCTCCTTGATTTGGTGTCTGTATTAATTCTTCCATGAGCCTGACTGTTCAGCTTCTTGATAGTATTACTACCGGTGGACACCATTTGTCCCATTATAATGATAATTAAAAGCAAACAAAGAGGAAATGGGAAATTCCATGACACAGATATTACTAGATCTTTGTAGTCAGCAGCGAACTTCAGTGGCTGCAAAATATGGCTGAACAACTGCTTCAAACTGGGAATTAGACTTCTCAGCTTTTGCTGCAACACCAAAAGGTTTACTTCATCTCTTAACTCACTCTACATCCATTGTACACCAATCTTGTTGCACTTTCCTTATGAAGACTTAATCTTTTTAGGGGGAACAATTCCACTGGTTCTGATATGGTGGCTCATTTCATGTTGGCAAGCTTTACAAGACTTTTGGCAAAATGAAGTTCCACCAAAACAGCCCGAGTTAAACCAGGTAAAGTGTTTAGCTGGTAACATGCCAAATTAGCTGCAGAGGAATGATAATCAGGAACCTAGACTGCCTTTCCATTCAAAAGTAAAACGATACTTGTGGTACAACTTGTATTAGTTTCAGGTAACTTAGCAAGAAATAGGGGTAAGATCAAAAATCTCATTGATTAGTAACCTTAACCAGAAGTGTTTCAGGTTTAATCATCCATCTCTTCTTGTTAATCATGATATAGATCAAATTAATATACAGATGGGTTTAATGCTCACTATTTGCTGTAGCTTAGCTCTATGACCATATCTCCTTAAACCTGATACTGCAATAGATCTACAGCTAACTTGGCCTTTAAGATTGATTCAAAGCTAACCCTTGTTTAACTTGCTCATATCTTCTAATTGTAGTTTTGATTAATTGCAGATTAAAATAACAATGCTAATTAGAAGTTTAACAGTAACTAATTTTATTCATCTGCATAGCTATTTAGGATTTAACTCTACTGATCTACACTGAAAATAAGGGAATTGGAGGCAGCATTTTACAGATTTTTACACAACTTAATTAATTTTTTATGTATTTCTTACTGTAACTTAGTGATTTTTACATATTGCCGTATACTGATGCTGCAAATCAACAAATTTTATTTTATATGTCAGAGATAAAAAAATATAACTCTGATACAGGTGGGTTATTCATGTTCTTAACATGACCAACTTCTGCTTTGCAGAAGAATACTCAGTGACTAAATAGGTTGCAAGATGGCATAATACTGAAATTATTGAAAAAGGAACTAGAGTGAGCAATAATGCTAATTTACTCCACATATATTTGGCAAAAGGATAATAGATAAGGACTGGCCAATTAAGTTCAAGAATGTTGAACACTAGTATAAAAATAAATTCCTTTTTTGATAACTTGCTGTAAAGTCAGGTCAATTTGTAATATAATCTCCGTTACAAATCACCATCACAAGAAAGTGTTCTTACCTTGTGAATAACTTGTCTTTTGAGGAATCTTTGAAGCAAACCACTGATAGGCTCCACATCCCATCGAAGCTGTACCCATCGAAAATGTTGTTGCACCATTAAATCTGAACTTTGAAGCTTTGTCTTTGTCATTGTTCCTATCAGAAAACTATCTTCTTTGAAGTAATAGGTATCTGAATTTCCATTGACTGTAAATCAGAAGTAATAATAGAATAATGAACAGACGCTGTTAATTACAGTCCTTTAATGCTATGGAATGTAACATCTATCTGGACTTGCAATGTGGAAAACTAATCTGCAAGTTATTCCTTTTACAACTTCATAAAACTCCATTATGCTGTAGAACCTCTACACAGGAGGCTTGACAATTTGAAAAGAAAAGTTAGTGAATGAAAATGAGGGAGGCAACTGATCTGCTTCAGAATTTTCACAATGCTTCTGATTTTAAAAAAGAGACGGTCTGGCTTTAGCTGGTTCTACCTCCACTGATGCTGCCTGCCCTGATGATTATTTCCAACATGTTATTACAAATTTCCAGTGCCTGTAGCATTTTATTTCTGGATCCAAAATATATTTTCCAGTATCATATATCTTACTGAGCAGTTATCATTTTCCAAAGAAGTAACGGTCTACTCATGTATTTTCAATAATCTCCCAGTCCTGTTCCTACAACTACCTGAAGTGCAAAGTTTCTTGTCCCTTGATTAGTGCTTCAGTGCATTAACCAATATTACATGAGATGCATCATGGTTCTTTATTTTTCCTGCTGCATTCCAAACTTTACTTTGACATTCCTTCTCTTCTCCTCTGCGTACACCTTCCTAAGCCTTATCCAAAACGGGACAGTTAGACACCCGAACTGTATTTGGAAAGTACGGTATTTAAGGTAGTTTGATAACAGTGTGTTAATTTAAAGTTTAGAACTGCAATATTGTTATTTTTTTTCTTTTAGTATTGATTTTTCTTCTGAATCTGTTCTTCTATTATGGTTGCAGAAGTTCTGCAGGAGGAATTTAATACAGAAAATTTATATTTCAGCTGAGAGAGGTGGAAACAGGCAAGGGTGTCCAATAGGGCTGTGAAGCAGTATAGGATAATCCCCTGTACAGTGATACCACGGATTACAGAAACGCTGCTGAACTCCAACCGTACCACTGACTTTTGACGATGGACTCAGGAGGTCACACACCACTGGGAGCCAAGGGCCCAAGAAGAAGATATTTCAATTATTAGGCATATCTCTGTATCTTTGCATCAAAAGATACTTTATAAGATATCAACATATTTATTATTTCAAAACTTTCTTAAAAATAATTAGAATTTTGTTCTTATTTGTACTGATATATTTGGAGCAGAGCAATTTTATTAGCACCAGTAATGTGCTGCTGTGGTAAATGGCTCTCATAAATTATCTCTCAGCTATGTGGCAAGAGAATCAAAGGGACTGAATAAGTAGCAGGACTAGAGAAGAATAGGACTGATAAGATTGTTATAAGACTGTTGGGAGCAGGCAAGGACCTGATGGATTGAATATCTTCTTGTATGTCACAGTAAATTGGAATGGATGAATTTCTAATTTTCCCCTCTACTTAAGCAAACCTCATAGATGCACATGTCAGTACATGGAAGGAAAAGAAACATATAAAATTTTTTAAAAAGTAGGATATAAATACATTCTGAATTGAGTTATATTT
Organism: Hemitrygon akajei; assembly: GCF_048418815.1. Classification (NCBI taxonomy): domain Eukaryota; kingdom Metazoa; phylum Chordata; class Chondrichthyes; order Myliobatiformes; family Dasyatidae; genus Hemitrygon; species Hemitrygon akajei. Next base: position 159,546,267 of record NC_133133.1, read on the forward strand.
TACCGCATTTAATGTCACCATGATGGCATTATTGAATGGTAGATTAGACAATAAAATGTGACATTTGAATAATTTCCAAGTTGATATCAGGATTTTGTCAACAGACCCTCAGTGCCTTGGGTAATATCCTTTTGTAACTATCATTATGATATGTCCTTAATTAACATATACTTAAATAGAAAGCAAGAAATAATTTTTCAAAGATGACAGAGTACCTTTCTCCTAAATCTAAAACCTGTAGTGCTTCATAATGACTTGTGCGAAGATTATTAAAATGCCATGGATATGCCCAGAAAATAATCAAGTCTAAAGCAACACCAACCACTATTTCCAGAGATTTGAAAAATTATTACATTAATTTTGTAATAGTCTTTATAATACAATTTTTGTGCCAGTGACGGCTGGGTATGGGCCCAGCACTCCAGCGCCATCCATTTTCAGGGCTAGCTGATTCTGATTCTTAAGGTTGTCATAGCCAGGCGTGGTTGTGGGGATAAGCTCCAAATGGCGTGCATCTCTAACAGCCTTTGACAACCAAATCCAACTCTTGGCCTTCACGTGTGGCTTAGTCATTAGGTCCAGCGGAACTGTTCCTACTGACAAGAAAAGGGGCAAAGGTGGACCACTGGTGCCTCAAAACCCGTTGCTTCAGGCAGGTGGGGCTCGTCAGCCATGAATGGCAGCCCGCCTAGGAGAAGGAAAACTCTGACTTTAAACCGCCGCTGCCCTGCGGCCATACCCACCCGCGGGAAAGGCTTTGGGAGTAAACCCTGAGGAAGAAATCTGGAGCTGGGGACCCTAAGGCAGTTTGATGTTGTTTACAACTTCACTCTGGCAACCTCTGCGACAACACTGTGCCAAGCTGTATCGGCACTTGCCCTTCCCTTGGACTACATCAGTGACGTGGAGAGGGGGAACCCGCTGCGTGGGCAACAGCTGGTTCTTCAAATCTTCCCGCCCAGGCTTGCACCCTGGAGAGGACACAGTCCACCAGAGGGGCAAACCCATGATCCCCTGGGATCGACGGCTGCCTACTAATACAATTCCATAAAACCCTAAATTATTACATTTAGTGTAACGAGCAGTTCTGATGCACCTTTAACAAGGATAGAAACATTGACCTTGGAGGTCAAAGTGTAGAAAAATCAGATTGACAGCTGGATTCCTACCCTTCAAATTAAAAAAGATTAGATATTAGGATCATGCTGCTTGCATTTTAATAGGTTAAATAATAATTATACACTTCAAGGTATAGGAAATGATGATGTTGAGAAAAACAACTCTGCCAGTTGGGAAAATCAAAGTCTCAAGCCTTGCGGTGGTTAAGTTAGAGAACACCTCAGCACACAGGTTGATATAAATATGAAACATGTACCATAAAGTAAAATGGCAATTTATGTTGGATCAAATTTATTTTGTTGTTGACCAGAAGTATTAATCGATACAGGGACATGGCATTATGTCACAGATCAGCCATGTTCTTTGAACAGAACATATGAGAGGAGATAAAATGACTTACATGTGTTATGTTCCAAATATTTCATACAATATTGAATGATGCCATGAGTTAATTATCTCCTTTGATTTTTCATGTGTTCTATCAAATTCATCCATGCCTCATTTAGCTTAATAAGATACTAAATTATCCATACCCTCATTTAGCTTGATAAGGTATGCTTCATTTATTCAAAAAAAACACAGCATTGGGTTAAATTAAATAAATAAATATTGCATGCTGAAACATAACGCCCAAGTAATCTGTCTTTGCAGAATTGTTAAATGATATACATTCTGCAGCAACCACTAGTAATTAATGATCTTCAATATATGATTTATTAAATACAATACATGCATTAGTAGTGCTGTTGGACAAAGAACACTTGATTTATTTTCCAATTTGGTGTAGTAGAAAAGAGGAAGTGAATGGCTGAGGTTGTTTAACTCTCATTGAGGACAAATACAGTGTATAGAATATAGAACAGTACAACGCAGGAACAGGCCCTTCGGCCCACAATGTTGTGCTAAACCAACTAATAAATAAATCAAAAAACCCCAAAAGTAATCCCTCCTGCCTACACAACCCCGCCATCTTCTTCATGTGCCTATCTAAACACCTCTTAAAAGCCTCTGATGTATTTGCCTCTACCACTTTACCAGGGAGCGCATTCCAAGCAACCACCACTCTGAGTAAAAAAACTTGCTTCTCACATCCACCTTGAACCTACCCCCCTCTCACCTTCAAGAAATTAAATTAGTGCAAAAAAAGGTAAAAAAAACAAGTAGTGAGGTAGTGTTTCATGGGTTTTATAACCAAAGTTCATCTTTTCATCTTTAAAAAGTTTCAGTTTCAGTATAGAATACTTGGGTAAAATCATTTTGTGGTTGCATTTTAGAATTCTAGAAAATTTAAGGAATTCAGGACTCCTAAATAAGGGATTTTTTCACAATATTTAACTGTCACTGACTTTCAGCTATTTTCCAAGGAATTCACTAGATTATAAATGTTGGCATATTATTAATGTAATAAAGCAAAATGTTATTTTGAAAGTACCATTTTCACTGATTGGTTTAAAATGTAGTATCTCAAACACCAGGGAATAATGAGGCATTCAAAGGTGAGGTGTGACATTAGGCTTGAATGTTAATTGGATTCATTTAACAAAAGGACACATCTGATTCAGAGCTAATTGCCAGAAATGCAGGTAAACCTTACTCCTGTGCCCACAGATAAGATGTCAGTGAAACTCTCAAGGATTCACACTGTCAAGTACAGAGTACCGGTATCAAGTTGGGAATCGAGCCTTTTGCACGAACACACAGCTTAGACCCAACAGCAACGTTCTAATCAAGAGGAGATGATGGCAGTTTTGCACCTCGATTGAGGCTGGAATTACGTTGAGGCTTCTGAAGTAGTGACTGTGATGGAGCATTTCTAATAACTCTTTTTACTTGACGTTAACCAGAATTATAGCAGGCACATGCAGTAGCAACTGTGGGATATACTCACCACTAGGATTCATTCAGTGCATAATGGGAACTAAATCTCAATATTGGGGTCTATCTCTGATATCGTTATTTATTTATTGAGATACAGTGCAAAACAGGCCCTTCTGCTGTGGGCGGAAGCCAGAGGATCTGGAGAAAACCCACGCATCCCACAGGAAGGACAGATGATGTCCGACTTTAACTCCAAACACTGACACCCCAAGCAGTAATAGCTTCGTGCTAACCGCTACAATGTTGGCGCATGGCCAAGTGGTTAAGGCGTTGGTCTAGCGATCTGAACATCGCTAGTTCGAGCCTCAGCTAAGGCTGCGTGTTGTGTCCTTGAGCTGGGCACTTAACCACACATTACTCTGCGACGACACCAGTGCCAAGCTGTATCGGCCCTTGCCCTTCCCTTGGACAACGTTGGTGGCGTGGAGAGGGGAGACTTGCAGCATGGGCAACTGCCGGTCTCCCATACAACCCTGCCCAGGCCTGCGCCCTGGAAACATTCCAAGGCGCAAATCCATGGTCTCTCGAGACTAACATATGCCTATATATAAACCTATAACCGCTACACTATCGTGACGCCCAGATGTAAAGTCTTCATTTTAGAGCAAGCTGTGGTCACAGGAAAAGATTTTATTTTATTTAGAGATACAACATGGAACTGGTTCTCCTGGCCTTTTGAAACTCACCACCCAGCAACTCCCAATAGCCCTGATTTAACCCTAACCTAATCACGGGACAACTTACAACGACCAACTGACTACCTGGCACATCTTTAGACTGTGGGACGAAACAGGAGGACCCAGAGAGAACTGTCATGTTCCACAGGGAGTATGTACAGAGACTCCGTACAGACCTGCAGGGGTTTAAGTCCAAGCTCTGACACCCGAAGATGTAATTGTGCTGTGCTAACTGCTACGCAACTGTTTCTTTGCTATTATATCTACTTTATTGTACAATGTTCATTCTGCCTCATCGGATCCTGTGTTTCCATTAATATTCTCACTATGAACATTGCATTAGGTGGTGATATTACATAAAAAGTGTACCATTGAATTTTTGAAGTTTAGTGGGAATAAGAAAATGGGAGCAGAGACACTATGTAACTTCAGTTGAAATTGAAATCAACCAGTGACCAGTGAACAGTTGACATGCTACCACCGGACACGCACTCCTGCCAGGTAAGCCCTGTACAGAGCACAAAAAGCAAACTGCTGGAAGAACACAGCAGGTCAAAGAGCATCTTTGGAGGGAAATGGACAGCTGACATTTTGGGTCAAAACTCTTCACCTGGACATCATGACCAAAATTTTGACACCCTTAATTCCTCCAGCATTTTGTTCTTTGCTTGAGATTCCAGGACCTTTTTGGGCAAGAAAGCGAAACTGCTCAGCAAAAATGGGTCTGGCTATTTTTTGACTAAAGGAAACACAAATGTTTTACCACAATTTTAGAATATTATCTTCAGTAGAATTTCAAAAAGTTGCAAACACGCAAATCATTTAATTGGTATTCAAGTGGTAGAATATATTGTAGAGAAAAATGACAATCAGCTACTTTATTTTATAGATTATTACCTCAAAAATTAAAAAAAAAACACATTGCTAATTTTAATTGACACAGTGGCAGACTCCAAGGTTTCTTGAAATCCAGAGCAGGAAATGGTGTGTGACACCATGATGACATTTTCAAGTCCCTGTGCAGCATGTGCTCTCTTCAGGATCTGCCAATATAGATCAGCCTCCCACAGAGTAAATTAGAAACAACTGCCATTGTTGTGCCATGAAATGATCCAAATTAGAGTTCGTCATTTCCTGCATTTCCACATCATACTGACAATCCTGAATCCTGAAGCTTGTTAGCTTGTCACTAAGTGACTTGTTATGCATATTTTTTTAAATATTTATAATAGACTAAACATAAAAATAGGTGACACTGTACCATGCTGGAAAGTGAAGGCATTTTCAGCGCCTCGGTTTTCTAGGGCATCCAGAAGTTCACCTAGAAACTCTGAAAGTGAAGCAGCTGTCTCCAGGTTTTTCATCAGGACTACAGTTACCTTCTCAGTAACAAAAGACTGCTTCAAAGGTACCAGGATACCTGGAACACATTAAATACAGTGAGTAACTAAGAGCTCTTAAAATTTGTTGCACAATTTGAAGAGAAATTGCTGCACTTAAAATAGGTTATAATTTCTAGCCTTCCATGAAGCCAAATATATGGTTCACAAATAATTAAAATTAACTTTTGATTTCAAAAATGTACAATAAAATTTTATTTTAATACAGATATGTGAAACACACATCTGTTGCTCCATAAAGTTATATTAAAAGTAATTTTATAAATTAGAAACTCAAACATGTTCATATAACTTGTGACAGTAATTTATGAATGCCTATGTTCCAGTTCACACTTGGTACCAATACTGTGGTTTGGGACCCACACTTTTCTTTGTACGTGACCTTTAGAAGTCATGTATTATTCTCGGCTTTCATTCATTACTTGGTTTGCTGTTGAATTTTAAATCCTCTCAATATTGTTACTGCTAAGGCAATGTTTTAACGGTAAAGAGTGGAGGCTCAGCACTAACTGGGCAATTCAATGTATCTTTTTTACAACCCAGCTTTGATTTGTTCAAAGTCAGCAGCTTTACAGGACAAAAAAAACCAAACTTTATCTCATCAGTCTGCCGAAAACATACTGAAATATTTCTGGAAGTGGCCTTTCAATCACGCCGTTGTTTAGTTTGTGGCCCATGATGAAAAATAAGGTGAATGAATCAAGTTTTCTCAAGATAATTCAGCAGAATACAGGCAGAAAACCAGTAAGGCCATGGCATACACATTATCAACCAGATCAATCTTATTGGGTAAATCAATGATGGAGCAAAAGCTGCATGAACAGAAATCAAATGAAGAAGCTGTTTGGCATGAAGTTAAAATTAAATGAGTGGGAAAGGAAACAAGTCATGCTATGCTCTGAATATACAGCAAGCAGAATGCTATACTCATGCCAACATGCTTAATTGAAAACAATACAAAAGTACAGATTTTGTGCATTACACAAATGTCTTGCTTGTTGTCTCATGTTATTTAATTAGGACGTACAGTTGAATAACAAGTTCCAATCAATGTTAGTTCAGAACAACCCCCAGGGTCTATCATCACACTGCTCAACTGTCTCTTGAATTATCCTAAGTTTCGCCTCCATTATGCTATCCAAAACTTCAATCTACAGACATCAGTTCCAAATCTTTTTCATCAGTTTGTCCCTGTGCCTCTCTTCCAACTACTAATGTCTAAACAGGATGCAATAAATCAAAGCTACTTGGAACAGCTCCTTGTTTGAGTTGCTTCATTTGAAGCCTGAAAAGTCGACATTTCTCCAGTATCCTCGGTGTAGGGATTTACCTGCTTATTCTCTGCACTGCTGCTGAATCTCTATAATATAATACAAAGTAAAAACAGAAAATGCTGGAAATACTTAACAGGTCAGGCCAGATCCATGGGGAGAAAAAAAACAGAGTTAATGTTTCAGGTTAACGTCAGGTTCTCTTCCCATAGATGCAGCGTGGCCTGCTACACAATTCCAGCATTTCCTGAGTTTACTTTAGATAGTCGGTATCTTTAGTTTCTTTTTAAACTTTCAAGCTCTGAATACCTCCTGACTCGTTGGTATCAAGTCATGGCTCGATTAGGTCACCACAGAAAGAGAATGACCCTTTCCACATTATGCTCTATGTTACACAGAAATGTAATTAAGGATCCTATTTATTTTGTGAATTGCCGTCTAGACATAGTTACCCATTATTTTTGACTACATCCTTACTCAGTTCATTACCAACCATAATGTAGGTCTGTTTGACATTTTCTTGAAAGTGTAATACTTCATTGCTAATTAAGTGTTTCATTTACCACATTCAACCAATGGGTAAATTTTATCCAGATCATTTAAAGTATTTATGCAAAGAACATGCAGAATATTAAAGGAAGTGTATTTACGAGCAGTGATTGATAAGTTCGTGGCCTAAGGTAGAAGGAGTCAACTTTAGAAAACCTAGCACATTTATTTTTCAACATAGTCCCCTCCTACATTTAACACACTTAGTCCAGCGGTCGTGGAGCATACGGATCCCTTCTTTGTAGAAGTGGTCCACAGCAGGGGTGATTGATAAGTTCGTGGCCTAAGGTAGAAGGAGATGAGTTATACAGCTCTCACTACATGCAAGTGCAGTTCAACTCTTTGAATGAAAATATAGAAAGTTTGAAGTTAATAACTCATCTTCTTCTACCTTAGGCCACAATCTTATCAATCACCCCTGCTGTGGACCACTTCTGGAGGTCCAAGACGCCGACTTCTACAAAGAAGGGATCCGTATGCTCCACGACCGCTGTACTAAGTGTGTAAATGTAGGAAAAATAAATGTGCTAGGTTTTCTAAAATTGACTCCTTCTACCCTACGGCACAAACTTATCAATCACCCCTCGTATATTTCAAAATGAATGATGCATAAATTCTTGCTTATTACGATGTTAATTTGAAGTAGCATGACCAGTGATTTCTAGTGGAATAGTTACGTAACCGTTCTGTTACCAATAGATCATCAAAGGTGATCCATCCAAGACAAGCCACTTCTCATTGCTACGATCAGTGAGGAGGTACAGGAGCCTAAAGACACACACTCAATGATTCAGGAACAGCTTCTTCCCCTCTGCCATCAGTGAGGAGGTACAGGAGCCTAAAGACACACACTCAATGATTCAGGAACAGCTTCTTCCCCTCTGCCATCAGTGAGGAGGTACAGGAGCCTAAAGACACACACTCAACATTTCAGGAACAGGTTCTTTCCTTCCACCATCAGTTTTCTGAACAGTCCATGAACCCATAAACACTAACTCAATATTTTGCCTTCTAATTGCACCATTCATTTATATATTTCTTATTGTAACTTACATTAATATTTTGCATATTGCACTGTACTGTGCAAAACAACAAATTTCATGAAATATGCCAGTGATAATAAACCTGATTCTGATTGTTCATCAAAGGTTCACAATGGCTGAAGTCCCACGTCATTTATCTATAATAAACACCATTTGGCTTAAGTCCCATTGTGCTTCCCATAATAGAACCCACAATAAAATTTCCCAGTAAAATTCCAGATGAGTATCTTTGCTGCATTGAAGCCCAAGGAGCCAAAATTATCCTGCAATAGGCTTTTAATATTTTCTTTATAACCAATGCAATCCACAATAACTTCTCTTCCTTTTCTATAAACAAATCCAATAAAATTCTATAAAAGGGACAGGAAGTTACAATTTAATGGCACAGCATAATACAGCGCCATCTTGTGGTCTGTTTTATTAACATGCAAGCTTCTTATGAGCATCTTGGGGCTGGGGCAGATTATTAATTGATGAATCAATACAGTTATTGTATTTTTAGTTCCCTATATCTAATACTGGCCTTGTAAGAAAATTCCTTTTCTAAGACAGCTTTGAATATGTAGTAAAGTTTAAATTTAGATTTCAAGTACTGCCAGGTTAGTTTTAGCATTACTTATTATTGTAGATTGTCAAATCTTGAATACATTTATAAAATAACAAAGAATTTCTGTTGTACTTCTGCAACATCTATATTTTTCTCACTAATTAGTCTCTAAATGCTAGTCATCAGTCAAGCTGTACAGAGAACAAAACTTTGTTCCCAAGAATGGATCATTAACTGTGCTACTTAATCTAAATCATGGAAAAAGTACACTGAATTCAGGTGTCACCAGTAAAACACAGGTAACATAATTCAGACATATCAGACCATTAAATTAACTTCCGACTTTCTAAGATGCATAATTTTAAGCTCTAATTACATTTTAGGTAGTTATACAAATTTTCCTCCCAAAATGTGTACTTTTGAGTATATTTCTGCTAATTTCTGACTTCTTCATTTCTAATTGGCTTTGTGAAAGGAGAAAGAGAATAAACAGTTGTTTTAATGGCTAGAAATCTGTAATATGTGGTGTGTAAGATTTGTGCTAGGATTTTGCTTGGTATATGCTGTGTATGCAAGTGGTATAATTTTAAAAATTGACAGAGGACACAAAATTGGAGTCGTAGATAGCAGAGAAGTTTTGTTTAAATACATTGGGACTGATCAGCTTGGAAGCTGGCACATGGAATTTAATTCTGACAACTATGAGGTAATGCCCTTTGGGAAGTCAGTTTTAGTAGGCCACATTGAATAAATGGCAGGGACATTAAATATTGATGTACAGAGTGGACTTAGAAAACATGTTCATACTGCCCTGAAAATGGTGAATCGGTGGATATGGTAGTATTTTCTATGCTGACTATTGTCCAAGGCATTGAGTATAATAGTTGAGATGTCATATGGCAGTTCTACAAAACATTGGTTAGACTTCACTGACAGTATAATGTACAGTTCTGGTCAGCATACTTCAGAATATGCTAGCACTAGAGATACACCACGATATTGCTTGGAACAGAAGCCTGCAGTTTTAAGAGGAAAATAGACAGGCTGGGTTCATTCTCACTGGAATGCAGGAAGATGAAAAGCAGCCTGATAGAAATTTATAAAACTATGAAGGAGCATAGATAAGATGGTCAGACTCCTCTTCTCCAGAGAAAGATTCAAGAACTAGAGGGCATAGATTTAAGATGAGGACAGGACCTTAAAGGAAGTCTTAGAGTGTCTTTCCACCTAGAGATGGTGAATAACTGGAGTGAGAGGAATAGGCCTTATCTGTCACCAGCTACATCTGTACGCGTGTAGATGACGATGGTACCTCAAGAACGGTGATCTCTTAGCCCAACCAGAAGCCCGGGCTGAATGCAGAGGTGCACTCCCTACTAAAGGCCCTACTCCGGGCACTCCCTACTAAAGGCCCTACTCCGGGCACTCCTCCGGGTACTCCCTACTAAAGGCCCTACTCCGGGCACTCCCTACTAAAGGCCCTACTCCGGGCACTCCCTACTAAAGGCCCAGTTCATTGCCTTTAAGTCTGGTGAGCAGCCAGAAGAAAAGCTCATCTTAGGCATCAAGAAGGCAAAGGTCACCTACACACAAAAAAATTCAGGAACACGAATGATAATGAACCCCCAGAGAGTGTGTGGTTGGGCATCACTGACCACACACGGAACAACAGAGCTAACAGTACCAGTGACGCCTCACTCCCTGGTGCTCTAAGCAATTTTTTTTGCACGCTCGGCCACAAAGGCTACCTCAGTCCCAGGTACAACAGCAGCAGCTGTGAGAAAGACTCTGCAGATTCCACACCGTACGACTGCTGGGCCAGGCGGCATCCGTAAGACCAGAAGATAGTGGAGCAGAATTAGGCCATTCAGCCCATTCAGGATGCTCCATCATTCCATCATGGCAAATTCATTATCCTTCTCCTCCCATTCTCCTGCCTTCTCCATGTAACCTTTAAAGCCCTGACTAATAAAGAACCTATCAGCCTCGATTTTAAATAGACCCAATGACTTGGCCTCCAAAGCATTCTGTGGCAATGATTTCCACAGATTCACTACCCTCTGCCTAAAGAAATTCCTTTTGGTGCGAGCTCCCAAATCCTCAGGACTTTCTACAGGGGCACCATCGAGAGCATCCTGACTGGCTGTGTTGCTGCCTGGTATGGGAACTGTACTACCCTCAATCACAGGGCACCGCAGAGAGCAGTGCCGACAGCCCAGCGCATCTAGGAATGTGAACTTTCCTCTGTTCAGGGCATTTACAGCAGCAGGTGTGTAAAAAAAAAAGGCCTGGAGGATCATCAGGGACTCCAGCCACCTCAACCACAAACGGTTTCACTTGCTCCCATCTGGCAAGCAGCACCACAGCATTAAGGCCAGGACCAACAGGCTGCAGGACAACTTCTTTCACCAGGCCATCAGATTTATCCATACACATTAATCTGATTGCACACTGACGGTACAAACATGTGTACAATCGTAGTGTTTGGGCAATATCCTCCCTTATTAAGAAGGCAGGTGTATGAGGTTGAGTGGAATCCGAGACCAACCATGATAGAATGGCGGAGCAGTCTCAATGGGCTAAACGGCCTAATTTTGCTCCTATGTCGTATGGTTTTATCTCCCTTATTGCTTGTACCTAACGATGGAGATGCAACACGTTGTGAGATGGATGCAAGAAACAAAATTCTAATTCCAAAAAAAAATTTAATGGGTGTCCCTCTATTCTGTCCTAGGCTCGCCCACTTTAAGCAACATACTCTCCACATCCACTCTATGTAGGCCTTTAAATATTCAACAGGTTTCAATGAGATCCTCCCTCATTCTAAACTCCAGTGAGTACAGACCCAGAGCCATCAAACGCTCCTCATATGTTAACCCCTTCATTCTCATGAACCTTTTCTGGGACATCTCCAATGCCAGCAGGTCTTTTCTCAGAGAAGGGGGCCAAAAACACGAGTGTGGACAAACCAATAGCTACAAAGCCTCACTATTACATCCTTACTTTTATATTCTAGTCCTCTCAAAATTAACGCAAACATTGCATTTGCCCTCCTTACCACTGACTCAACCCGCAAGTTGATCTTGAGGGAATCCTGCACAAGGACTCCCAAGTCCCTTTGCACCTCTGATTTTTGAATTTTCTCCCAATTCATAAGGAGTCCGAGTAGTCAAGGAGTGTGCACACCAGCTCACTGGCGCCTTCACAGACCCCTTCGGCACGAAACTCATCCAGGCTGCTATTCCCACATGTTTCAGATCAGCCACAGTCATCCCTGTATCAAAGAACTCTACACTTTCAGAACTAAATGACAACCGCCTGGTGGCGCTGATCATGAAGTGCTTTGAATAGCTGATAATGGCACACAACAAAAACACCATTCTTGCCATACTGGACACCCACCAATAAGCTTACTGTCAGAACTGCTCTGCAACAGATGTCAAATCATCTGTCATGCACCTGGCCCTGACAAACCTGGAAAACAAGTCTCGGCTCGAAACGTTGACCACACTCTTTTCCAGAGATTCTGCCTGGCCTGCTGAGTTTTCCAGCATTTTGTGCGTGGCACATGTCAGAATACTGTTTCTGGATTTCAGTTTGGCATTCAACACTGTTGTCCCAAGGATCTTGGTGAACAGACTCCTGCTCCTTGTTCTAAATACACCACTGTGCAACTGGGTACTGAACTTCCTAACCAACAGACCTCAGATAGTCAACATGTACAGAGGCTCCTCCCTCTCCATCATCCTCAATACAGGCGCCCCTCAGGGTTTGTGCCGAGCCCACCGCCGTATGCTCTGGTCACACACGACTGCCCGGCCACACAACCGAGAAAACACATTGGCAGATTCGGCGATGACACGACAATGTTGGGGCTCACCACCAATCAGATGGCCAACAGAGAAAAGGTGGAAGAGCTCGAGGCCTAGCTGCAGGCAAATAACTTCTTCTTCATCGTCAATAAGACAAAGGTGGCGGTTATCAAAAACCTGCATTACTCACACCCCTCTTTACATCGGCGGCACAGCAGTGGAAGCTGTGAGCAGCTTCAAACTCCTGGGAGTGCACATCTTGCGCGATCTCCCACGGTCCCCGAGCGCAGTCTACACAATCAGGAAAGCTCACCAATGCCTCTACATTCCGAGTAGGCTGAAGGGAGTTGTACTATGCACATCTATACTCACATCCTACAAACATGCAGTAGAGAACTATCTAACAAGCAGCACCACTGTAACGCATTGGAGCAGACAGCGGGGAGTTAAAACTGCCCAACATATCACCGGCACCAGAGACATGTATACAGAAAGTTGCCAGAAAAGGGCCAGTAACATCATGAAGGATCCCATCCCTCCTGCTCACGGACTGTTTGTCCCAGTCCCAACAGGATGCATTCATACCAGGACCACCAGACTCAAAAAGTTACTTTCCTCAAGCAGCAAGGCTGTTCAACACCTCCACCAATTAACCCACCCCTACAACCACCCAATACTTTATCATATCCTGTCAGAAATAGATGCTCCTGTGCTGAGTGTAACTTTACGGACATCAAATTGATGTATTTATATTTATTGTGTTTTTTTTTACTGTTGTGTTTCTTTTTGTGCTGAATTGGATTCTGAGTAACTATTATTTCTTTTTCCTTTACACTTGTGTACTGTAAATGACCTTAAACAACCTGGAGGTACTAGAATAGGTGGCGGAAGCAGATCTAATCATCATGTTTGAAAGGTGTTTCAACAGATAGGGAAGGCTGAGAAGGTTAGTGGCCTAATGTAAGGACTTGAGATAATCGTAGATGGGCATCCTGGTCAGTGTGGATGATGTGGGTGCAAACAACCCATTTCTGTGCTGGACCTTTCTATAATAATGTCTTTGAACATGTATTGCCACAAGGCTACACATATCTCACAACTTACTAACCTAACTAACACCACAGTGACATTGCTTCAGCTTCTCGCCAGCATAAAGTGCCTTGTAACTTTTAAAGGAATACTCATTCAGTTGTTGAGATACAGTGCAGAATAGGCCCGCTGGCCCTTTCAGCCATGCAGCCCAGAGATCTCCTGATTTAATCTGAGCCTAATCACAAGACCATTTACAATGACCAATTAACCTACAATCCGGTACTTCTTTGGACTGTGGGAGGAAACGGGAGCACCTGGAGGAAACCCATGTGGTCACCGGGAGAAAGTACAAACTTCTTACAAGCAACAGCACAATTGAACCTGGGTCACCTGTACTGTAGAGGTGTGTGAGCCACTATGCTACCTTAAAGCTACAGTACAATTGATTTGCTGTTACAAGGTATTATACAGTGCCTATAGAAAGTATTCACTTCCCTTGGAAGTTTTCATGTTTTATTGTTTTACAACATTGAATCACAGTGGATTTAATTTGACTTTTTTGATACTGATCAACAGAAAAAGATTCTTTTGTGTCAAAGTGAAAACAGATCTCTACAAAGTGATCTAAATTAATTATAAATATAAAACACAAAATGATTGATTGCATATGACACACTCAAAACACCAAATCATCACTGGTGCAGCCAACTGGTTTGAGAAGTCACATAATTAGTTAAACAGAGATCTGTTTTTGGAGACCTCTGTGCAGTCAAGGTGTTTCATTTCGATTGCAGTAAAAATACGCCTGCATCTAGAAGGTCCAACAGCCGGTGAGACAGTATCCTGGCAAAAACTACACCACGAAGACAAAAGAACACTCCAAGCAACTCTGCGAAAACATTATTGAAAAGCACAAATCAGGAGATGGATACAAGAAAACTTCCAAGTCAAGAAATGGAAAGAATACGGCACAGCTGTAAATCTGCCTAGAGCAGGCTATCCTCGAAAACTGAGTGACCATGCAAGGAGACTAGTGAGGGAGGCCACCTATGTCATCTCTGAAGGAGTTACAAGCTTAGTGGCTGAGATGGGAGAGACTGCGCATAAAACAACTGCTACCGGGTGCTTCACCGGTCGCAGCTTTGTAGGAGAGTGGCAAAGAGAAAGCCGCTGTTGAAAACTAGTCACATGAAATCTCAGCAGAGTTTGCCAGAAGGCATGTGGGAGACTCTGAAGTCAGCTGGAGGAAGGTTCTATGGCCTTATGAAACCAAAATTGAACTTTTTGGCCATCAGACTAAACGTAATGTTTGGCATAAGCCAAACACCACACATAATCAAAAATACACCATCCCTACTGTGAAGCATGGTGGTGGTGCATCGTGCTGTGGGGATGCTTCACTGCAGCAGGCCCTGGAGGTCTTGTGAAGGTAGAGGGTGAAATGAATGCCGCAAAAAACAGGGAAATCTAGAGGAAAACTTGATGCAGTCTGCAAGAGAACTGTGACGTGGGAGAAGATTTGTTTTCCAATAAGACAGTGAGCCCAAGCATAAAGCCAAAGCTACACAAGAATGGCTTAAGAACAGCAAAGTTAATGCCCTGGAGTGGCCAAGTCCAAGTCCAGACCACAATCCAATTGAGGATTTGTGGCTGGACTTGAAAAGGGCTGTTCACTTTAGATCACTTTGTACAGATCTGTTTTGACGTGAAAGAGTCTTTCTCTGTCAATCAGTGTAAAAAAAAAGCCAAATGAAATCACTGTGATGCAATGATGTAAAACAATAAACCATGAACACTTCCACGAGGGGTAAATACTTTTTATAGGCACTGTACTTTTCTATAAACAAGAATCATTTAGATTGATCATGATAATACAGCTAATCACACACGAGCTTCCCTGCTGCTAAGGACAGAGCTTCGTACATCACCCTATTCTCGCTTCACCGTACTACATCAGGGAGGAGGTACAGGAGCTTGAAAAGCTACACTCAACTTTTAAGAACACCTTCTTTCCCTCTATCAGATTTCAGAATGAGCCACGAATGCTCTACTCTGTTACTAGTCTTTTGTAATATTTAGTTACTGTTGTGACTTACAGTAAGTTTTATGCCTTGCACGGTTTTGCTGCTACAAAACAACAAATTTCATGATGTATGCCAGTTTCAATAAACTGGATTCGGATTCATTTTGAGATTTCCATCCTGAATTCCCTATCAACAACATCCTGGAGGGTGGTGGGGGGCGGGGGGGTCACCGTTCACCAGAAGCCTAACTGGAGCAGCTATCACAGCTGCAAGGGCAGGTCAGGGTGATGTAGTCAGTGGTGAGTACCCCACCTCGTGTCTACAAATGGAATACTTTCCGCTAGCTTGGATGAGTGCGTGTCAAAAAACAATTAAACGTCAGAAAATATGCAAGATTATACAATCCGCTTGATCAGCACATAGTCAATCACCCTGAATATTCAACTCCTTACTACCCATAACACTCCATTCCCTGAGCTGCCCCAAACACACAGGGAAGAGCACTACCAACAAACTATGATCAAAAGGTTCTCAGTTGAGCAGAAATTCTACTTTTGATGATGTTAACGTAATTTGGTTATTATCCAAGTGTCTGAATTCTGCAAAGCTGAATATTCATAAATTTCTTTAGATATTGGTCCAGAATGTGCAGTAAGCAGCAAAGAAACAGCGTTTACTGTTGACCTTGAACACTTCCCACAAAGACCCAGCAGTTTCTGGCGAGAAATCTGCTCTGTCTGAAGAGCTTCATTTCAAAGGGATTCCCTGGTGCCTAGCAGCTGTGGTGTCATTAAGCCGACTGAGAAATTGCTTTAAAGGAATTTCACAGACCATGAACCAGTTTTGAATTAAGGTTTTAAATATTGTACGTTAGTCCATTTATAGGAATTAAAGTAGTAGCTGACACTTCATAAGCAAACCTAATAAAAGCAAAAACATCCTCTTTCAAAAGATTCATGCAAGACAATTGACCGTTTCTCAGATCTGAATTATTTCCTGAGCAGTAATCAAGGCTTTGCACCATTAAAATATCACATTAGCCATGTAACTAAAATAAAAGTTTTCAGAATATTGAACAGCAGGAACAACTCCAGGAATTTGCATAATTCCACGTGATTTCCCTTTATTGCTCAAGAGGATGCAGCAAGCAGGAGGATGCTGTTCTACTGAAAGCAATTTTCCGATTAGTCTGGAAATGTGTGAAAATCCTAGTGTTTGTGTTAGTTCCCAGGCAGGCACCACGACTTCCACCATCAGTGCCACCACAAAACCCAGGTTGCTGTTGACAAGAACCTTCATTCACCCCACTGCACTGTCAGGCTTTTAATACTTTCACTTCCACAGAATGTCATCCCAATTACGAATCTCTTACCTCTTTGAATAAACAGCTCCACCAGCTGGTCCTTGGATAAACTTGTTTCCATCTCAATCTGTATTATTTCACAGATGGAGCCAATAGCTTCCTGCTTGCGCTGCAAGAATAGAAACATGCGGAGTGACTGCTTCACAGATCGGTCAGGAGTGATATGGATAACATACGTAGAGTCTTACAGGCACTTCTCCCGATGTGACTATGGAGATTAGATCCAAATGACAGGTCAAGATTTTCTAAACACTGGCAGATTCATCGAATGCAGGATTTAGCTCTACTGTTAAGATAGGGGGATTGTTTCTTGTTTCAGCATATCAAGGACACATTAGAAAGAGCCTAATTAAGAAAATAACTTGCGCGGAATTTAAGCATTACACAATTGCCACCAAAATGAAGAGGTGTTTTACACTCAGACCAACCCAGTTCATCCCAACGTATACTAGCTGTGGCTCTGATGGAGCTAGGGGCTGGAGACAAACTGCACCTGGTCAATCCGTCAGAATGATAGTATAGTCAGTGGACGATGCACAGAAGTGTGTGAAGTTAGATGTGCCCAGTACATTTCAATCTTCCATAATGCCTCGTGCAGGCACAGGTTTGGAATTTGCTGACATATCCCATTACAAAGAAGGCGCGGCCGTGTCTCTGTTAGAAGTTTGCATAGATTTTGTCATGTCATCTAAACTTCTTCTACAGATATTCAGTGGAGAGAATCCTGACGGGTTACATCATGGCCTGGTGCAGAAATACTAGTGCCAAAAAATGGAAAAGCCGAGAAATAGTAGTGGTTACTGCTCAGTCCATCACAAGAAAAACCTTCCCCAACACTGAGCGCTGCCACAAAAAAGCAGTGTCCATCAACAAGGACGCCCCACCGTCCAGGCCGTGCTCTCTTCTCGCTGCTGCCTTCAAGGCAGTGGTACAGGAGCCACAGGTCCCACACAATCAGGTTCAGGAACAGTTCAACCACCAGGCTCCTGAATCAGTGTGGATAACTTCACTTACCTAAACACTGAACTGATTCCACAACCTATGGACTCACTTTCAAGGACTCTACAACTCATGTTCCTGGTACTATTTATTTATTATTATTTCTGTATTTGAACAGTTTGTCTTCTTCAGCACATTGGCTGTTTGTTAGTCTTTGTGAATAGTTTCTCATTGCTTCTATTACATTTCTTTTTCTACTGTGAACACCCACAGGAAAATGAATCTCAATGTAGCATATGGTGACATATACAAAGTTCAAAATTTACTTTGAACTTGGAACACTCTCACTGCGTAACCACTGGCGGATGTTAGCAAAATCATACTATTACAACATCAACTGCAGCACTTATGGTTTATGTTGGTCAAGTTAGTATTTTGGATCCAAGACCTACAGCAGAGATATTTTGAAACAGTTTGGCTTTTCCACTATTGTCATGGCCCAGTGGGCTTTGTGAGTTTGCTTTGAAATACACACATCATAGAAAATAGAAAAATGGCAATATTTCTAGGCAAGCTGTCGGTGTAATCCATTACATAAAAGTTCTCACACCTGCATAATGTTTCCGTTCTATTCCCCTTGTCTTCATTTTAAATGGAAATTACTTATTCAAACTGTTATTTATGGATTATATCTTTAATGGGAAGGTGCAACTTAAGAAAAACAGAATTTACATTACCAATGCTACTGCAGACAGAATATATAATTAAAATAGATGAAGCCAAATTTCCCATTTTGGGCACAGTCAAACAGTGGTTGTATAGTAATGTCCCAGGTTTTGAGAAATGCTTGTTTACCCATTGTCGTTCAATCTCATTTGAAAAATGTATTTAGCAAACATAAAAGCTGCAAGGAATAATGATAATCAAGAAACATTTCAAGGCTTAATATAAAAATCCTTTAAAGTTTATTCTGATATATTTCAGCAATATTACCATTAGGTTTTGTTAAAGTAACCTTTAAAAAGAGATTGAGCACAAATGGACGCAGTTAACCAGTAATCAGAACTCCATTTGTGATTAAACAAAAAAAATGATTTTTAAAAATTATTTTGAAATGACATTTTGTAACTACATTTACTAATTAGGAAAATGCATGCTTCCAGCACTTTTAAAATGTACTTATTTTTGCTTTTGTAGCTTAAAGTTGATAAAGTTAAAGTATGCTCTTCAAACTGTACAAACAAGAACGTTAGTGAAAACTAATGTAATTTGGGGCTTTGCCAGCCACAAAAATGTTAGCCGTTTCACTGCAAGCTGTAACAGAAAACTGGCTTGTGTTAATTTGTGTGGAAAATTTGGTGATCTTCTTCATCAGTTTGGTCAAACTAATCTGGTTAAAATAAAAACACGGTCAACCAGAAATATCAGGCCAATCTATTTACTGAACAGCTTTTTTATAAAAGCAGATTTAAGAATTTACACATACCTAAAATTAAAGACAGAATTCACAAGTATAAATGAAGAAATATTACAGCTGGTTGTCCAATTACCTGCATCCTTAATCCTGCTTTGTTCATCCACAATTTTGTTTGAGATTGGCCTATTTATTTAAAAAGTTTTATGACAAATAAAAAAAGACAGCCATGAGGTAATGTGTGTTTAGCTCTTCAATTCTCCAAAAGCAATCTTAAACATACGACAACATTGGCCGAGCAGATTGGCTAGAGGAGAGATTTCATTCAGGTTTTAAAAATCATGTTTAGTCTTCCTGTATAAAAAAAACTATTGAATTTAAAATGCTTAACAATGCAGAGAAGTATGATGAGGGAATCAGCTTACCTTAATACAGTTTGCAATTTGATGTGCAACGTGGTCTTGACAGCTTCCCACCGGCCCATGAAAAATTACATTCCGATATTGCTCAACCTGTTAAGACAATTCAAAATAAAAGTTCACGCATCTGAGAGTTAACACAGAAAAAGTTGTAAATAAGCAGTTCTTGATCTCTGAAAAAACACACAACTGACACTTTAGATCAAACAGAATTCTCTATGCCTTATATATAACCGTATAACAATTACAGCACAGAAACAAGCCATCTTGGCCCTTCTAGTCCGTGCCGAATGCTTACTCTCACCTAATCCCACTGACCCGCACTCAGCCCATAGCCCTCCATTCCTTTCCTGTCCATATACCTATTCAATTTTGCTTTAAATGACAAAATCGATCCTGCCTCTACCACTTCTACTGGAAGCTCATTCCACACAGCTACCACTCTCTGAGTAAAGAAATTCCCCCTCATGTTACCCTTAAACTTTTGCCCCCTAAGTCTCAACTCATGTCCTCTTGTTTGAATCTCCCCTATTCTCAATGGAAAAAGCCTATCCACGTCAACCCTATCCATCCCCCTCATAATTTTAAATACATCTATCAAGTCCCCCCTCAACCTTCTACGCTCATACTTTGATTGATTTTTTAAAAAACATGGTCAGAGCAATATTTGTGGTTGCTAAATGGTATTTATAGACTTCCTGAATACATCTGTTGAAGTTTTAGGCACTTAACTAAAGATGAAACCCACTTTGATCCAGTTAGGAAATCTTGTGAATAGGGTAAATCAAGTTGACAGGAAGTGAAAAGTGACATTCTTCAAGGTTTTGTGCTGGAGCACATTTTCACAATATATTTGGAAACAACGTAACTGCACATCCAAGTTTAGTGAAGACTCAATAAGTGACATTGTTATAGGTTTAGATGAAAATATTGTGAAGAGATGATGAAAGATTAAGTTGATAGTCAAAATGTGAAGGCACTGACCTTTTGCCAAAATGGTGAAAGGCAAGAAAGTGGGGAGATCTAAAAATTAGCATTTCATATACACAGATCATCTTTTTCATTTAAGACAGTTCAAAATTACATTGCTTATAAGGAAATTACAGGCTGCAGATTGTAGTGAGAGTATTGCATTGAATTTTCTTTATTTCCTACATCCTTCACATACATGAGGAGTAAAAATCTTTACGTTACGTCTCCGTCTGAGTGTGCAATGTGCAAATTATAGCAATTTGTAATAACTAGTATGTACAGCAAGATGTGGGCCAGCTGGTGGTGTAGTGGCAACTGCACTGGACTTCAAGGCAGAGGGTCCTGAGTTCATAACCCAGCCATTCCCACCCGGTCAGCAGCAGTGTCTGCACGGAAGAAAGGCTTGGCAACCCACTTCCATATCTTGCCATGAAAACTCTATGGACCCTATGGTCCACGAGGTCATTTAGAGCCGGACTCGACTTAACAACTGAACACCAGCAAACTGTAAGATGTACAACAGTACAGTCAGTATAGCTTAGAAATACAATTGTGTCAGCATGAATTAATCAGTCTGATGGCCTGGTGGAAGAAGCTGTCCCGGAGCCTGTTGGTCCTGGCTTTTATGCTGCAGTTCCGTTTCCTGGATTGTAGCAGCTGGAAGTTTGTGGTTGGGGTGACTCAGGTCCCCAATGATCCTTTGGGTCCTTTTTACACATTTGTCTTTGTGAATGTTCTGAATACTGTAGTGGGAATTTCACATCCACAGATGTGCGGGGCTGTCCGTACCATTCTCTTCAGAGTCCTGCAATTCAGTCAGGATGCTCTCCAATGTCCTTACAATTTGGGGACTCATGCCGAACTTCTTCAACCATCTGAGGTGAAAGAGGCGCTGTTGTGTTTTTTACTCACCACACAGCCGGTATGTACAGACCACGTGAGATCCTCAGTGATGTGTATACTGAGGAACTTGAAGCAGTTCACCCTCTCAACTCTAGGTGCATTGATGTCAATAGGGGTTAGCCTGTCTCCATTCCTCCTGTAGTCCACAACCAGCTCCTTTGTTTTTGCGACATTGAGGGAGACGTTGTTTTCTTGACACCACTGTGTCAGGGTGATGACTTCCTCTCTGTAGGCTGCCTCATTATTATTTGAGATTAGGCCAATCAGTGTAGTATCATTGGCAAATTTAATTAGCAGAGTGGAGCTGTGGGTGGCGATACAGTCATGGGTGTACAGGGAGTAAAGGGGGGAGGTTAGAACACAGCCCTGGAGAGCTCCTGTGTTGAGGGTCAGAGAGGCAGAGGTGAGGGAGCCCACTCTTACCACCTACCAACAATCTGACAGGAAGTCCAGGATCCAGCTGCACAAGACAATGTGAAGGCCAAGGTCCTGAGCTTCTGGTCAAGCTCGAAGGGAATTATGGCATTGAATCCTGAATTGTAGTCCAAGAACAATATTTTCTCATAAGCATCCTTCCTCTCCAGCTGTGTAAGGACAGTGCGCAGAGCAATTCAGAAGAGGTATATTTAAAGGTTTTATAAGCAGCCCAGAAAACATTGGTGTGGCTCACTGGCTCCATCTTGGCATATTTTGATATTTAGGATGGATTCTATTAGCTTTTCTGATTGCCTCTGCTGTTCAAGCGATGTCACGATCTTTTGAAGGACTTCATAGAGTTAAGTTCAGCCTCACCAATAAATCTAAAATTTCTCCTTTATTCATAATAATTTATTTTGTTTCTCAGCTAATAAAGTCTGCAGCAGACACTATCCATTTTACCCAACATTGCACTGGAAAGGATAAACTTGCAATAAATCACTGGAAGTTTGTTTTCTGTCAAACACAAGCCAATCAGGTGACTGAGCTTGTTTTCAGTAAATTTCCTTCAGTGACTATTGAATGATTTGGAAGATTTTTTGTGAACTAAATACTGTATTAGATATTACAAATGAAAGTTTCTAAATACATTCAAAAATACTATCTCCTCTGTGAAGTATCTTATGGTTCTCTATTCTACATTTGGGATGTGCCATAGTGGGGTGTGTCAGGAATGGACAGGAGGAGGAGTATAGGAAACTGATACAGGACTTTGTGATATGGTGCAACTCAAACTACCTGCGTCTCAATATCACCAAGACCAAGGAGATGGTGGTGGACTTTAGGAGATCTAGGCCTCATATGGAGCCAGTGATCATTAATGGAGAATGTGTGGAGCAGGTTAAGACCTACAAGTATCTGGAAGTACAGTTAGACGAGAAGCTAGACTGGACTGCCAACACAGATGCCTTGTGCAGGAAGGCACAGAGTCGACTGTACTTCCTTAGAAGGTTGGCGTCATTCAATGTCTGTAGTGAGATGCTGAAGATGTTCTATAGGTCAGTTGTGGAGAGCGCCCTCTTCTTTGTGGTGGCGTGTTGGGGAGGAAGCATTAAGAAGAGGGACGCCTCACGTCTTAATAAGCTGGTAAGGAAGGCGGGCTCTGTCGTGGGCAAAGTACTGGAGAGTTTAACATCGGTAGCTGAGCGAAGGGCGCTGAGCAGGCTACGGTCAATTATGGAAAACTCTGAATATCCTGTACATAGCACCATCCAGAGACAGAGAAGCAGTTTCAGCGACAGGTTACTATCGATGCAATGCTCCTCAGACAGGATGAAGAGGTCAATACTCCCCAATGCCATTAGGCTTTACAATTCAACCGCCAGGACTTAAGAACTTTTTAAAAGCTATTATTAATGCTTGTTGAGATAGTGATTTAGATGCATATCATATTTTTGTTACTGAGTTAAGTATTGTATGTAATTAGTTTTGCTACAACAAGTGTATGGGACATTGGAAAAAAAGTTGAATTTCCCCATGGGGATGAATAAAGTATCTATCTATCTATCTATTTCAGGTAGCTACATATAATATAGGCTTTATCAATAATCTAAAAAATGATTTCAAATGTTTGTTTTAATGGTCAAGCTTAGCAATCAAAATGGATGCTCTTGAAATAAAATTCCATTTATATATTTAACATTAATAAAAAACACAATATCATGCTGCATATTAAAAACAAAACAAATAACAAAGTACTTCGTTTTAATATTAATAGTCTCTTATCATACCAGCCGGAGGTAGTTCTGAAGTATACAGACAGGAATGAGAGAGGCATAAGCTATGCTGTCAAGGAACCCCTCCTGTAAAACTGTTAAAAATCAAGTGTTAATAGTGTAAAATGTGAACTTTTATATACCATATATTCATTAGTCTGTACTGCACCATGGAAGCTTCAAACATTATCAGCAAAGTACGTAAAACAAAATGCACTACACAAGGACAAACAGAATGAAAAATTGATGCCAGGTTAAAAAAACATCATTGGAGTTGTTACGAATGATAAATAGGGGATTTTATTTAGCACTCATACAGAAACACTAGATGTTTTTCAAAAAAGTGTTCTGTTATAAACATAAATGGACAGAAAAAACAATGACAACACACCAATGAGTTCATGTTTAGTGTAGTTGGTGACTGATGATTCACCCAGTATCCCATATTTATAAAAATCTGATCCTGATTAAAATTATTACTGGATATAAGTTACCCAATTGGAATATTCCAAATGTAACTGCACCCATTAAAAAGATATAAATTACATTAATTAACACTAGAAAAGTCTGTTTTCTTAAATGATCACATCATCCATTGTGCAATTACTCTACAATAAGGTGCAAGTAAATTGTGCTAATTCAGTGTAACCATTTTACCAACTTCCTATAAAATAGATTTTCCTCTGTACATCAAAGGACATTAGAGAAGTTTGGACAACAATGAACAAAAGATTCAATAACTTCAGATATTTGGAAATTACAAGGCAAGATTTAGAAACATGGGTTCTACTTTCCTTGCATACTAAATACGAAACAATCAAATTAAATTTACAATCTAACCATATGCTTATGGATTCTTTTAACTGAAAGGTAATTAATTTATCAAAGCCTACCAACACTAAACCTAAAATACCTAAAATCAGGAAGAATCCTTAAAATCAAATATTCAGTAACTTCAAAGATGAAGTTAAGATTTCATTCACAATTAAATCAAGAGTAGCTTGCTCATACTGAAAACATAATTTACTGAATTGATTCCTTCTGTGTTGCAACTTCAAAAAAATCAGGATGGACTTAAAAAATAAAACAGAAAGTAAACAAGCAGCAATGATTGTAACTTATAGTGTAGTAGTAACAGAAATAATCTAACCATTTAAGAATACCGTGACAAAATTATTTTGGCTCCATTTTATCAATGACCAAGGAGAGGCCGTCAAAATTTGTCCTGGCATCCAAATTTCATCACCTGTAAAAGAAGCATGAAATTTAAGTTTGTGCTGCAATCCAGAAGCAGATTCCCCTCATTTTAACCATCTTGAAGCCAAAACAATAGGGAACAAAATGCTCCATCAATATTGGTAAGCAGCAGAAAACCTATAGTTTCAGATGAACATATATTTTCACCAACAAATCACAGGCTCTCCTAAATCATTTGGATTCTCAAGTCATTGTCATCATTTAGTAAGCTTGTGGGAAATCTGACTGTAATCAGAACTCTGCATTACTGTCTACCCACAGTATGGTCTTCCTTTGCTTATTTAGAGTCCATCAATATCTGGCTTAAAAAATATTCAATAAGTTCTTCCATCACCACTGAGAATTTCAAAAATTTCTGACCTTTGAGATTAAAGAAAATCTTAATTGCATCACCCATTTTAAATAGGCAACCTTTTACTTTTAAACTGTGAACCCTAGTTCTAGATTCATTGACAAGAAGAAACTTTCTTCCAACATCCCCCGTCAAGACCTCTCATGATAATTGTGTACAGTTCTGGTCACTGAATTATAGGAAAGATGTCAACAAAATAGAGAGAGTACAGAGGAGATGTACTAGAATGTTACCTGGGTTTCAGCACCTAAGTTACAAAGAAAGGTTGAACAAGTTAGGTCTTTATTCTTTGGAGTGTAGAAAGTTGAGGGGGGACTTGATAGAGGTATTTAAAATTATGAGGGGGGACTTGATAGAGGTATTTAAAATTATGAGGGGGATAGATAGAGTTGACGTGGATAGGCTTTTTCCATTGAGAGTAGGGGAGATTCAAACAAGAGGACATGAGTTGAGAGTTAAGGGGCAAAAGTTTAGGGGTAACACGAGGGGGAACTTCTTTACTCAGAGAGTGGTGGTTGTGTGGAACGAGCTTCCAGTAGAAGTGGTAGAGGCAGGTTCGATTTTGTCATTTAAAAAAAAATTGGATAGGTATATGGACAGGAAAGGAATGGAGGGTTATGGGCTGAGTGCAGGTAGGTGGGACTAGGTGAGAGTAAGCATTCGGCACGGACTAGAAGGGCTGAGATGGCCTGTTTCCGTACTGTAATTGTTATATGGTTATATGATAGACATGTTTCAGTCATTGTTGCATGATAAAGTGTAACTCAACCTGTCCAATCTTTCCTCAAGACGAGCCACTCAATTCTAGGTACAAATCCAGTAAACCTTCTCTCAACTGCTTCCAATGCATTAACATTCTTTCTTAAATCAGGAAACCAATACTGACTGTACTCCAGATGTGGACTCACTAATGTTTTCTGTAACTAAAGCTCACAGACACACTGGCTCCTCAGCCCCCCCTAAACATAACCTCTGTGTGCATTCAATCCCTCTAAAAATACCCAATAAGCTCATCTAATTACTAGCTGTATCTATCTACTAATATTTTGCAACATGTGCATTAAAGTATTATCTCACCATTTAAATAATATGCTGCATTTCACCTTTCCTACCAAAATGTACAGATTCCACATTAATCTATATTATATTCCATTTGCCATAAGTTTTCCTTGCTCACCGAAACCTATTAATATCCATTTGAATGCTCTTCTAAACAATAGTTCCTAATTCCTAAAGTTTGTAAAGGAGGACTTGGACTCGCGACAGCTTTGTCCAAGCCCTTCACATAAACTGCTAGCAGTTGTGACCACAGGAGCAATTTCCGAGGTATACCAGTTGCTATATCTTTGATTTCATTTGTGTCTACCATTTGTCAATCTCCTCTACACACCATTATGCTAACTTCTGCAACTTGAGGTTTTATTTTCTGCTACTAACTTCATCAAATGTTTCAAAAATTGCATAATAAATTCAACATTTCCCCTTTATCTATGACACTTCTTTAAAGAGTTCTAATAAATTGGTCAAATATGATTTCCCTTTCCCAAAACCATGCTGAGTTCCAATTATCTTGAAATTTTCAGTGACTTTAATAATAACTTTTAACCTTATGACAGATGCTAAACTAATTGTACTGTAATTTTCCTGTTTTCTATCTTTTTTTTAAATGAAGTGATTTTGCTGTTTTCCAATGAAACAGAAAAGTCCCCATATCCAGAGTTTTGGAAAATTAAAACCCATGCCATCATCAACTTTTTCTCCTTCCTCCGAGCATCTAATTTACTATTCCTTACCTCATTATAAATGATATATTTCTGGATATATCTATCGTGAAGAAACATGCAAAATACCCACTTCATTTATCTGCCACCTCCTTGGTTACTATTATTAACTCCACAAACTCATTTTCTAAAGAACCATATGTTCACTTTCTGAATTTTTCTCTCTTACTTCTATAGAAACTACTGCAGTATTTCTATTTCTGGTTTGTGTGCTATTTTCTCCTCCATTTCTGTCTTTTACATGTTGTACTATATTCTGACTTGCCATCTGCTTTTACTGTAATTCTGATACCATCTTCTTTTTTAAGTTAATTACAGATAATGTACTCGCCCTCTTGGATTTTTTTTCTTTCTGCAGGAAGCATCTACTCTATGCTTTCTGAAATGTTTGCTACTTTACCTCAGCCGACCAATCCCTTAATCTAATTTCCTATTCTAAGATAGTGATCTCAGCAGTTTCTTTTATACTGAATTCAACAAGGTGACATCAGACTAGGCTTGAGTTCACTGTAGGGCTGGAAATTGTGAAGAGATGGACATTTTGAGTTTCATTCTGAGTATTCATACAAAGTACTCAAGTCCATGCTTAACCCATCAATTCAAGACTAAGTTAACAGTCATGGGTAGGATGATGATATGAAAAAAGGGTAGAAGAATTTAAAAAATAAAATACAAGTTTCCCTTAAAGTAAGTTAATGAGAAAGGTGAAGAGAATAAATATAAAATAATAAGCATTTACTGCTGAAGAGAAGGTTTTTAAGTTTTGATCATGATCAACAACTGTTTTAATCCGACATTTTCAGCAGAGTTTGTAAGCACAAGGATGATGCATCCAGGTAAGATTCACATGGATGGGACCAAAACAGAAAGTATTTTTGAACTTCCCCAATCCCCTTCCACCATGAAACAGAGGTGTTGATTGCTAACATACAGTTCCTCTGCAATTATAATGCTCCTGAAGCTTACAGACCTACCAAACCAACACAGATTTTCACGGGTCTCACAGTCAGTTTATAGATGAAATGCCTCACAAAATGCACGATAAATGCTGTGACAATTCAAGGTGTCACTTAGTTTCTCCTGAGATACAGAAATTGAAGCATATTAATTTTCAAATCTGTTGTAAAATTGCTCCCAAAGAATAAATCTACTATATATTTTTTTACATTGTCCTCCTACTTCCTTCCCTTGTACCTCTATTAAGTCCACTTGCAAAGAAAAAGAATTTCAGGATGTACAAACGTTTGTATATTGTATACATTTCTCTGACATTAAATGTACCTTTGGAACTTCAGATATGCTGCATGCAGTTATCGAGAGGCAAATGATAGTGTAAAGCTGGAAACATATCTTGTGGGCCAGTTCGCCTTGATTATCTAAAGCACAATTTGTACACCTGAAGGCTGATTAGCTCCCGGAATTGAATACATACTTTCCATACTATGTTAATGGAAAACAGACAGCCTTCTTCTTGAAAGAATGAGAAGTGCTGGAAAAAGTAAAAAAAAATTACATCCCTCATGCAACGGAAATCCCATGAATTCTGCAGCAGAGTTCAGATACAGATTGAAGTACTGTAGTTATTGTGAAATTTTGGAATTTAAAGAGTATGACATGAACTTGCATTGATATGTAACATTACTGACATAATGAAAATTATGGTAAAATTAGATACTGTAGCACAAAATTAAAAATTAAGATAGTGAAAAAAATGGGCAAAGCAGTAGATTTCAGGAGCATATTAAATGGCAGAGAAGCATAGGAAGATAGAGAGATGTGTAGGGAGGCCATCCAGAGGTTGGGGTCCAGATAACCAAAGGCACAATCTGACTGAATGCAAGATATCAGAATTAGAAGAGTCTTCAGGTGTTCCATCAAAAAAAAAATTGGGGGATTAACAACTTTATCTAAATGAATGTTTATTTTCAGGGTTTCTGAGAAGCTGGTGGTTTCTCAGGTGGTCCAAGCCAACATGTACCTATTGCAATTGCAGAAATGCCACTTGAAATGAAGTCATATTCAGTACTATACACAAGGTTTGAAGTCTCTGGCAATTCCCATCCATGCATAACAGCTTTGTAGTGATTCTTCAGTGTCACAGCTACAGCTCTAGACAGGTCATCCCAGGTAGTCTGTATGTGGATGATCAAGCTGCCAACTGCAATGTTTTTCTCGACATGTTCAGTACTGCTAGAAATCTGTTCACTATGTTTCATTGAAATTTGTAGCAGTACCTTATGCGCACCTGTGGAACAAAATATACAAGTAAAAATAATCAATGTGAATTAACACAAATACAACACATCAAGCACAGAGAAATCACAACATGATTACAATCGCTGTTAATTCCAAATTGGAAAGAAAAACTTGTACACAAAAACTGACACTGATAATGCTGGGCAAAATCTTTGAAAGCATCTTTGCTGCAATGTGGCCTTTAAAAAGAGCTGTTGCTAACTGAACAGCTGACGTGTAATTTGATAAATGCTGTGGTCCATCTCTGACACTTTTCAATTGATACACAGGTTAACAACTGGTAAAATGAATCAATACTTAAAGAACCGATCACTTCAGGCCGCATCATGTAAGCGATTTTTTTTTTTAACCTAAAGCCCACAGATGGCAAAACTTAAAGGTGCTTCCAATAGTTAACAGGGCTAACAAGCTTAATAATGGGTGAGTGGGCTCCCCAAGAGTAGGCATGGTGAGCAGTTACTTCATTAAAAATAATAAACACAAGACAGTCCTGCTGAGCTCCTCCAGCATTTCATGTTTTGCCAGTATCTCATTTTCAATGAGATTTGGACTGTTTGAAGCATAGCGTTCCCAACCTGGTATCCACAGACCCCTAGGTTAATGGTAAAGCTCCATGGCATAAAAAAGGTTGGGACCCTTTGTTCAGGCCAAGAATCTAAACCATCCCAAAACGGGATTAATGCAGGCAGATGAAGCTCCATTTTTAGGATCATAATTCTACTACTCAAACAGGAAAGCGCGACTTGATATCAAAATAAAATTAGTCTTTACTGGCATGCAAATAATAGAGTAACACAGTTTGCACAAATGATTCTACGAAAGACAATAGAACTGATTTTTGGAAGTGGAGTACAACTCACTTACAGAATTATGTTTTGTACAGTATTTTGTATAACTGAATTGTATAATTGCTCTACAATTCAGAATCTGAAGAAACTGTTTTGCAGCAGCTGTGCAGAGACAAAAGTCACTGAAGTTTCAAAATAAAGAGTGGAAAAATAGAAGGAATAATGAGGTACTGTTTGTGGACCATTCAGAAATCTGACGGAGGTGGTGAAGTTGCTCCTAAACTCTTTGAGTGTGGGCCTTCATGCTCCTGTACCTCCTTCTCAATGGTAGTAACGAGAAGTGGGCATGTCCCAGATGGTGAGGGACGGATGGTGACAATTTGAGGCACTACTACTTGAAGATGTCTTTGATGGTGCGGAGGGCTGTGGCCAAGATGCAACTGGCTGAGGCAAATGATTAGCTTACCTCACCTTGAAAGCATAACCTGGGGTTTTAGACATTTCAAATCTGGGAAATAGATACCATAAGAACATAAGATATAGGAACAGAATTAGGCCATTAAGTCTGCTCTGCCATTTCATCCTCTCAGCTCCAGTCTCCGGCCTTCGCCCTGTGTTCCTTCATGTCCTGTCCAATCAAGGATCTTACAACCTCTGCCTTAAATATACATAAAGACTTGGCCTCCACAGCTGCCAGTGGAGTGGCACAGATTCACTGCTCTTTAGCTAAGGAAATTCCTCCTCATCTCCGTTCTCTATCCTGAGGCTTTGTCCTCTGGTCTTAGTCTCTCCCACCGTATGAAAAATCTGCTGCATATTAACTCCATGAAGGCCTTTAACCATTCAATAGGTTTCATTTAGGTCACCCTTCCATTTTTTCCTGAATTCTAGTGAATACAGGCCCAGAGCCATCAAAAAATTTTCATATGACAAGCCATTCAATCCTGGAATCATTTTTGTGAACCTCCTTTGAACCCTCTCCAGTGTCAGCACATCCCTTCAAAGACAAGGGACCCAAAACTGCTCACAATACTCCAAGTGAGGCCTCACCAGTGCTTTATAAAGTCTCAACATTACATCCTTGCTTTTATATTCTAGTCCTCTTGAAATGAATGCTAATATTGCATTTGCCTTTTTCACCACAGACTCAACCTGCAAATTAACCTTTGGAGAATCCTGCTCAGGGACTCCCAAGTCCCTTTGCATCTCAGTTTTTTTTTTGTCCCTGTGCACCTCAGTTTTTTTGTATTTTCTCTCCACTTAGAAAATAGTCAAAACTTTCATTTCTTCTACCAAAGTGCACGTCAATACACTTCCCTACACAGTATTCCAGCTGCCACGTCTTTGCCCATTCTCCTAACTTGTCTAAGTCCTTTTGTAGCTTCTCTATTTCCGCAAAACTACATGCCCCTCCACCTATTTTCATTTCGTCTGCAAACTTCACAGCAAAGCCATCAGTTCTATCATCCAAATCACTGACATGTGATGGAAGAAGAATCGATCCCAACACAGACCCCTGTGGAACAGCATGAGTCACTGGCAACCGACCAGAAAAGGCTCCTTTTCTCCCCCCAGTCTTTGCCTCCTGTCAATCAGCCACTTCTTTATCAATGCTAGAATCTTTCCTGTAATAATATGGGCTCATTGCTTGTAAAGCAGCCTCATGTGTGGCACCTTTCCAAAGGCCTTCTGAAAATCAAAGTTTACAACATCAACTGAATCTCCTTTGTCTATCCTTCTTGTTATTTCTTCAAAGAATTCCAGCAGATTTATTTGTCAGGCATGATTTTCCCCTGAAGAAACCATGCTGACTGTGGTCTATTTTATCATATGCCTCCAAGTACCCCAAGAGCTTATTCTTAATAATTGACTCCTTAATAACTTAATAACTCTTCCCCTCCCCTGAGGTCAGACTAACTGGCCTGTAGTTTCCTTTCTTCTGCCTCTCTCCCTTCTTGATGGGTGGAGTGACTTTTGCAATTTTTGCAGTCTTCAGGAACCATTCCAGAATCTAGTGATACTTGAAAGATCATTACTGGCTGTTCTACTCTATCTCTCTCTCTCATAATCTTCTAAAACTTTGTCAGATCTCCCCTCCACCCTCCACAGAGAAAACCATGCATGTCCAACTTGTTCTTAACAGTGTACGGTCTCTTTACATTTGATCTACTGAGGTGCAACACTTGGCTGGGTGTTGAAATAGCAAACTCTATCTGCAATTTCTCCACCCATATCTGCAACTGATCAATATTGGGCTGTATTCTTTGACAGCATTCTATTCTATCCACAACACCACAAATATTTGTAACATCTGCAAACTTGCTAACCCATCCATCTACACTCTCATCCAGGTCATTTATATGCATGTCAAACAGCAGAGATCCCAGTACAGATCCCTGCAGAACACTACTAATCACAGACCTCCAGCTAAAACTAGTCCCTTTGACCACTATCCTTCATCTTTTATGGGTAAGACAATTCCGAATCTGAAAGGCTAATTCACCATGGATTCCACTGCATCTTATCCGGATGAGCCTCTCATAAGGGACCTTGCTAAACACCTTACTAAAACCCATGTAGACAACCTCCACAGCTCTACCTTAATCAATTGCTCTCGTCGCCTTGTCAAAAATCTCAATGAAGTTAGGAAGAGTAGGCCATGGTTTTCCAAGTGCTCATAGATCTGATCCCTAAGATTTCTCTCCAGTCACTTCCCTACCACTGATGTGAGACTCAACGGTCTATAATTTCCAGGATTATCGCTGGTTCCCTTTTAGAATAATGGAACCTTATTTCCATTACCCCCTCCTTATATCTCAAACTCTCTAGTCCTAGAAACATCCTTGTGAATGATTTCTGCACACTTCCTGGTTTAATCACATTCTTCCTATAACACAACAACTAGCACCACATTGAAGATTCCAAGTGTAGTCTCATCAACATCTTGTACAGCTGCAACATGACATCATATCTCTTGCACCCAATGCCCCGTCCAATGAAGGCAAGCATACACCACCTTCTCTACCCGTACAGCCACCTTCAGGGAACTGTCTCTCCGTTCAGACACTGGGCAGGAAGCACTACTTTCTGTGATGACACTGCAACTCCAGTTGTTGTAATATGAAGCAACAAAGTTTATCTACCAAAAAGGTGCAGAAACAAAGCAGCCTACAAGGTCATAAATCTTAATATTTCTCAGAAAATATATGCATTCATTCCTCAACTATTTACCAGCTCTGAAGAATCAGAATCAGTTTTAATATTACTGGCATGTATATAAATTAAAAAAGCAGTTAAAAAAAATCATAGTGAGGTAGTGTTCATTCAGAAGTCAGATGGCAGAGGGGAAGAAGCTGTTCCTGAATCACTGAATGTGTGTCTTCAGGCTTCTGTACCTCCTTCCTGACGGTAGTAATGAGAAGAGGGCAAGTGCTCTTCTGAGCTGGCTGATGAGGATCCTTAATGATGGATGTTGCCTTTTTAAGGCATTGTTCCTTGAAGATGTCCTGGGTGCCACAGAGGCTAGTGCCCATGATGAAGTTGACTGGGTTCACAACTCAGCCAGCCAATTCTAAATGAACAAAGCCACATGGGAAGCCACTGTCAATGCCATAGTACATCTTCTTTCAAACTTGAACCAGGTACCTTTTCCCCCACCCAACGCAACCCAGAGCAAAAATAACAGGGAATAAAGAAAGGAAGAAAGGGGAATGAGGCAGTGCTTGAAGTTTAGCACAAGGAGTAATCAATGAGGAAAAGCAATTAATTAAAGCTGACGTGAAATAGTGCAAGCACTAGTTTGTGCTTTCGAGGCTGATGTTAAGTAAAACATTATAGAGACATATCTGGATATACTAAACACAAACTGATTGATATATGGCCTCATTCAAAGCTTCAAATCTGCAAAGAGTACATATTGTGCTCCACTTCCAATATTTTAAGAGGCTGAATGTAATTCACACATGCTATTTTGTGTATTTAACTTGTGCTGGTGTGAACAAATGTGTCCAAAAATGCCATGATTTGCTACAATAGCTTCATTACAAGTACATCAAATAATTTGTCAATATGGCAACTGGAGCTTAACAATTTAAAAGTGTAATTATTTTATGCCAGATCTAGCTAGAGGTACAATATTAGAGACTATTATTGAATATTTTATTAAGTAAGCATTTAAACTCTTGACCATAGATGGAGTTTATAAAATAAGTTCAATGAAATGTTATGAGGATTTGTTTAAAATGGTTGTTTAAATTCAATACCATTGACAAGATTATGTATTTTTAATTAAACCAGTTGCGTTAAACATCTAGTTTCATGCATGTAAACTTCACATTTCTTTTTCCCATTTGCTTGAATTACTACTCAACTCCCATCTTTCATTACAATCAGGAACAATTATAAACCATACACACAGATCAAGAGCATAGCCACATAAACATATGCAGTAAGACGCAGGTTAACTTCTAAAAATCCTAAAATGGACATAAACTAAACAGGGAATTTAAAATAAAACAATTTGTATTTCTCAAAAGCATGCAAAGTTCAGCAGAGATCAGTGTTTCTTAGAGGAATAAAGTTGCAGTGTGACAATATTCTCTGCACTGGATTTTTCTAATAATTAGATTTGAAATCTTCTTAAAATCGTCTAAATTGTAATGACACGTGCACAGTTATTAACATCTACCTCTAGGAAACGCTGTGATACTTCATATGTCAAACACAGCACTATTACTACAGTTAAAAAAAAACACAAAACCAAACAGCATGCAAAAGCTTAATTACCAATGTATGTGGATATCATTTTGTTGGGTGGGTCATCCTTTTCAAAATAATAGAAATTGTATCAATATATGTTTTGACACAGTGCAAAGAACAGCAAGAAAATGTAAAGGTGATGCATTGCCACAATTAATAAGATAATGATAGCATTACTTCATAATATCTCAATACATTATTAAACCTAAAGGTGTATTAGAACTGCTTGTGATTTTGATTCTGCAATTACCGAACATAAGAACATAATTTTCAAAAGGATACATTATCAAAAGTTTGGGGTCAGAATTGTGTTTTATGGTTGAGCTTTTCAAATTAACTGCAGTGTAAAACCAGTATTGTCACGTTATCACATATTACAACTGACAGTACAAAGCAATCTCTTTGTTACAAGTCAAATTGAAGTCGATAAACAATCCAAATACCACAGTTTGTTTGGCCAAGTTACTGTAGCGACACTGAAATATACTGTATATTTAATATTCCCTAGATATATCACTTCACTCACTCCAATTCTCCAGCAGGTGCTTGCAGTCATCCGTGGCCACATCATGTACAGTCCTTTGATATTTATCTTTCCTATTTGGATCCAATCCACTATGCCTGCAGAGCACTTCCAGGCAATTCTACAAAATGGAAAAATAAGAGAAAAGCAAATTCGGTTAAGCAGCTTCATTCCTGGTGGAGCACGTCCAAACAATTTAGCATGATGAGGAAAGTTATTCCCTTTCTCATTTCAGTTATAAAACAATGCTGGAATCTGATTAGAACTCCTCTGTGAGCATTTCCAATATCACCTATCTTGCTGCCAGAACCGCTGCGACACTTGTGGGTGCCCCCCCAGCACAGTCTACACACTGTGCTGCTGTTGACGCACACAACACACTTAACTGGATGGTTCAATACTTCGATGAACGTGGAACAAATAAAGCTCATCTCTCTAATCAAAATTCAAAGATGGGAGAATCAATCACATTTTAATTATATTTCACCGAAACAAAATATTTTAACAAGGATTTCCCAAACTGTTATTTTGAATATACATCCTAAACTCATAAGGAAGTTTCATACAGCCTTCTTCTAACTTTACATTCCAGCCAGAAGTGCTCATAAACACTGGACAACAAATTTTTTCAAAAGTGTTTACTTCCTCAGAATTTTTTTTGTTTATGATAGACTGCTTGAAGATGAACACAAATACAATTTCAGACTACTTGTATCACGTAGGAACTTGGAGAAACAACAAATTAACCTTTATTGAATATAATGTGAAAAGTTGCATGATGGTGCTGATGCTTTGCAATAGTTCAACTAATTTAAAATATTTTGTTAATGATTTTCATTTGTACTCAGTGTCTAAGGCTTCTCGCTTAAGTGTCCAACAATAATTCGCCAGCATTGAATTATTGCCCTGGTATCTTTTCTCCATGACCGCAATGTCCTGGTGAAACCTTTTACCGTGCTCGTCACTAACAGCACCAAGATTTGCAGGGAAGAAGTCTAAATGGTAATGCAGAAAATGAATCTTTAGTGATATGTTGCATTTCATGGTTTTATATGCTTGAAGCATGCTTTCAACCAGCTGCATGTAGCTTGGTGCTCTGTAGATGCTGAGAAAAATTTCAACAACTTCCTTGAATGCCTTCCATGTGATTTTCTCCGGTCCCACTAGAAATTCTTCAAATATTCTATCTTTGATGACCTGTTTGATTTGTGGACCAACAAAAATGCTTTCCTTAATCTTGGCATTAGTTATTCTGGGAAGCATCTGTCTCAAATATCAAAATCCTTCATAGAAATCTTTATGTCTGGTGATAGCAAATTCCATCCTTACAGTCCTGAACCCAATAATTATTACTAAAACCTGTCCTGCCATGCAGCAGCCGCGCTGCCCAAGCATGCCTGGACAAGATAGGAAACTTTCCAGCTTACATTGTAGGCAACATTTTAACTGACTTGAATTATGAATTGAAATAATAAACATATGTTTATTAAAAAAGTGTGCGATAGGGAAATTTCATGGTGATTTTCATGATCAGTAGCCCAAAATTCATAAGATACACCAAAAGGTATTCAGGAAGCAAAATCTTTGTTGTCCAGTGATAGTAACACATCTGAATTTTTTTCCAATCTAATTTAACCATCTAATCTAAAAAATATACGAATTTCAACACTTCCATCGTATGTTTTACCCCCACCCCCTCCTTAGACTTCCACTCCTGGAGTTTACCAGCAGAACCCGGTAATTCTCTGCTACTGCTTCAGAATATATTGGATATTGCACTTTGTGAAGTTATTTGCTCCAAACACCTCCCCCCATCCCACCAACCTGAAAGGTGTTTAAAACATGTGACCAGGAAATGAGCAACATTGACTCATAGCAACAGAATGATCAACAGATGTCATCATATTAAAAGGCCATTCAGAATCTTGGCTGTATTCCACTAATCAAATATAAAGCTTTATTCATCTACCCAAATTGTATCCGTAATCTTCAATACTCACATTTAACAACAAACAAGAATAATCTCAGTTTTGTCATTTTTTTAAAAATGACTTTGCTTCAACAGCCTTTCAGAGAATAGAGTGCCATGGTGTCATTATCCACTAGCCTCTGAAATCAACCTTGAGAAACCTATCCATATTTTCCTTTTGAAAATTATTTGCATTTATTTGAACTCTCCATTAGCAGGAGTCGACAAATCCCTTGCTTAATGGTATTGGTCTATAGCATAATAAAGGTTGGGAACCCCTGCACTGGTGGATATAAATTCCTTCCCCCCCCCTACTCAGTTGACCCTTTTCATCATTTAAGTACTTCAACTGTACCACCCCAATCCTCATTTCAATGAATATAGCCATTCACTTCTTAGCTCTGGTATATTCTCTGTGAATTTATGCTTCAGCCACTTCAAGATGAATAATCTTTCACTCAATACAGTGTCTTGAACTGAATGTAATACTTCAGGTACAGGCCTATCAATGCTCTGTTTAGCTACCAGTTTCATCCCTTTTCATGCTTCGGTGCTCAGTGCATAATTTCTGCATGTGAACAGCTACAATCCTTTCTTCATGCAAAGTGCCTAATATTATGCAGTTAGGATAAGCCGTTCCTGGTTTCATGAATAACTTACTCACTAAGAGAAAAAAAAATCTTCAACTTTGCTTTCAAATAGTATGAGAATCACTTATTGCAGTAGAACAAAATAGTTCAATTCACTAGAATTAAAATCTGAATATCGTTTTTTGGTTAAATTTTAATCGAGCAAGGCCATCACGCTCACGGCACTTTGTGTGTTAAGCAGGTCGTGAATAATTAAACAGAAAGCTGCGTAGTTTTAAATTTTAAGTTAGATACTTTGTTAAAGGAATTTAAAATATAATCTAAATGGGATAAATTATAATTAAATAGTTAACAATATTTCTAGATAGTTAATTCTATGCATATATCTTATCTTTTAACTGAAAGAAAATGTGTGTTCAGACACACAGTTAATGGAGCATGAAATACAGTCTGCGATACGAACACAATATGAAACCATTGGTTGTCCCTCACGTTCACTTAATTTAAACTGAACAAAATAGCCCTTCTGGCATTGCTAATGTTTACAGGAATCCATTAAAGGTTTATGTTGTATATATGGAACTCTGAACCCAATCCAGCATTTCCCTATTTAGGATAATAGGATATACAACTTAAGAAGAAAACTAACTCCAAGGAATAAAAATAATAAATGGAGAAACCTTATTTTAAAATCGGTGTTTCAGTGAGTCAGCTATAAGGTAGCAATATAATATTACAAAACAGACCTTAAAACCTTTCGATGCTGCAATATGGGCAGCTGTCCAGCCTTCTTTGTCGGCCTGGTTGATTAGGTCAGCTGAAACCATATTCTCCACTCTGAATTTATCACTCCCTTCTGGACATTCAGGTTCTGTGGAGCTGGACTTGTGCTCTGACTCATCAGCAAACCTTCCATCCCCAGATACTCGAGGACACACGAGAAGCCTCAGGCAATCTACGTGACCAGAATTCGCAGCGGCATGAAAGGCAGTCCAGCCATTCTAAAAGGAAAGAAGGAAAGACTCCTACTCAATTTCTGTCACCTGAATGTCATCCTATTAGAAATTTCCATTAGTCATCATGAATTGAAAATTAAACCTGGCTTGATCACACTAGAAATTGACATTTTATCCACTTCGCTAGTCAAATCAAAATCCTAACTATAAACATATTTACAAAATTGTTGAATATCAGCAACTTGGTGTTGGTCGCTTTACTACTCAAGCAAATGAGTTGACTAAGAAGCAAGCACCACAGAATGATTTTACTCAGAAGGAAGGGCCCCAAAGCACCCAGTATGTGTGGTCAGGGAGCGCCAATTTGCTTTGCCAGTTCAGCCCACATCCAGCATCTGGATTAGAAAATAACTGTGCCAAATAGCATAACTGTTCCTATGACAGGAGCAATATCTCACAGTAAATGATCACAGGAGCAGTGCACGTACCATCGTCAGATGAGATCTTGAGATATGTCCATCTCGGGTGAAAGCTTAGATATGTTAAAAACAGTACATCTTTGACATTACTGAGTTCATTCAACAGGACCACCCATGCTTAACACATCAACACGTCATAGCATTGAGGTCAATAGGCAATGTTAATGGCACAAAAGCTGTCTAATTTGTCTCATGGTAGATGATCAGTTACGAATATGCAGATCATTTATGTTACAGGGCACAAAAATGGATTGTCTAGATTCCACATATCTTAAGAAATAGCTTATAAAACATTAGTTTTCCATTTAGTAAGAGTTTAAGTTATTTCATTTAAATTTTAAGCTACTTTTATTGTTATGTTGTAAAACGTTAACTACAGAAACAGGCCATTAGGCCCAAATGGTCGATGTCAACCAAAGCATCCTCCCTGATAGTCCCCGGCTGGCTACATTTGGCTCATAACCCTTCAAACCCTCCTCCTCCTATTAGCCTATCCAAATATCCCATAAATGTTTTAATTGTACCTGCCTCGACCACTTCATCTGGCAGCTTATTTTAAGCATTCGCTCATTGTGTAAGGAACTTATCTCTCAGTTCTCTTATAAATCTCTCCCCTCTCATCTTCCATCTGGATTATCCAATTTTAGACTCAACAACCCTGGGAAAAATAACACCACCATCCACCTTATCCATTCTTCCTCATGATTCTATGGGGTCATCCCTACTTTCCTACACTCTGGAAGTGAAAAAAATAGAAGAGTGCAGTGTGGCCCACCCTTCCCCTATAACTCATGCCCTCCAGTGCAGGTAGCAACCTCATAAATCACCTCTGCACCCTCTCTACCTCACAATGTGTGTAATGGGATGACCAAAACTCTGCATACCTGTGCAGCTTCATTCAGCAAACTGTGCACTTGTACCCCCAAGGTACCTGTGTTCCACAAAACTCATACAGTGAATGGCAGGGCACTGACAAGTCCTATCCTGGTTTGACCCACTAAAATGCATTATTGTCCACTTACCCAAGTTGAAATCCACTTGCCATTCTTTTTTCGAACTGATCAAGATTATTTTGCAGTTGATTGTAACCTGCTTCACTGCCAACAAAACCCTCTGATTTAGCATCGTCAGCAAATTTTCCAATTGTGCCACGTACATTCAAAGCAAAGTCATTTATCTGACAATGAGTAACACTGGTTTGACCGCTGACTCTTAGGGCACCACTAGTCACAGGACTCCAAATGGAGAATAGACCTTCAACCATCACCCTCTGCTTTTTATCATTAAGTCAATTGTGAATCCACCTCACAAGCTCCCCCTGAATCACCTGCAACCTAAACCTCCGGAACAGCCTACCATGGGGAACCTTCTCATGGTCTTATTAAAATCTATATAGAAAACTTTCAGTGCCCTACTTTCATCCTCTCCCTTACTTACCTCTTCAAAAAGCTCCAAAAGATATGTCAGACACGACCTCCCATGCGCAAAACCATACTGACTATTCCTGATCACCCTTGACTGTACCAGTGATGGTATATTTTGTCCCTCAGAATCGCCTCACCAGCCTGTAGTTTCCTTGCCTGTCACTGCTACCCTCCTTGAACAATGGAAGAATATTAGCCATTCTCCAGTCTTCTGAAACTTTACCAATGGTGAACGATGAAGTAAATATTTCTAATGTGGTCTCTGCAGTTTCTTCCCTGACCCTCCAGGGTCAGGTCCAGGGTTGCACACGGTTATGTCTTATTTAATCATTTTAGTACACTGCAAGGCTGCAAATATGTATTTGTTCCAAGACCTCACTATTTACTATCCCCTTTTCTTTGGCACCATGACATTCTTCCTGGTAAACACCAGGATAAATAGGCAATAAAAATTGCAGCTGAAGTCCTGCTGAAGGGTCTCGGCCCGAAATTTCGAATGTACTCTTTTCCACAGATACTGCCTGGCTCCAGCATTTTGTGTATGTTGCTTGGATTTCCAGCATCTGCAGGTTTTGCAGATGCTAAAGAATAGAAATCTTAGCCATCTCCACACATAGGTAGCCCTGATGGTCCTTAAGAGGACCTCATCTCTCCTTAGTCACTCTTTTACTGTTAACATAACTGAAGAACCCAGCCTGCCAAATCAATCTCATAGCCAATTTCTGCTCTCCTGATTTCCCTCTTAAGCCTGAACCTGAAAATATTATAATTCTCGAGAGGTTTATTCGTGCCCAGCTGCCTAAACACAATGTACAATTCTTACTTTTTCCTTCTTAAAGCTTCAATATCTTGTTATCAGTCAGTGTTTGGGTATGACGACCTTTCACCCCAACAGGAACATGAGCCCCTGGTCACCTGATATGACCCCAGTGAAAGCCTACCCACTTGCCAACTGTTTCATTAGGTTTAAATAGACTTCCAGTCATCCATTGCAAGGTCCTGCCTAATGTGCTCAAAGCTGGCCCTGTTTCAGTTCAAGACTTTAACGTGAGGACTTGTTGTCACATTTCCATAACTACATTAAAACTAATAGAATTATGGCCACGAGACCCAAAGTGCTCCCCAACTGCCACTTCAGTGACTGAGCAATAGAAATTTAACTTCATAACAGTTAGAGAACTATTTTTATTAAAAAAATACAGACTTATATTAAGCCCAGGTAACATTTTCCTCCTGTATTCCCCCACTCACTCTCTATTCTTCTGATCCACCTTGGATCCATCCTCCCACTCTCTCCCCTTCTGATCCACCTTGGATCCATCCTCCCACTCCCTCCCTCTCTCCCCTTTTGATCCACCTTGGATCCATCCTCCCACTCCCTTCCTCTCTCCCCTTCTGATCCAACTTTGGTCCATCCTCCCCTCCTCTCTCCTTCTGATCAACCTCTGGTCTTCTAAATTTTATTTCCTTTCCCATTGCCTATTTTCATCCCTCATTTAGCTCCATCCACCTAACTACATACTTCCCCTAATATATCCCATCCCCCATTTGGTTTCGTCCATCCACCTCTCACTTAATGGTTTCCAGTATCACCTTCCTTATTCCAAACGCAGAGATTCAACACTATTTTATCTGGGGATCATCCTTCTCAAATATAGTGAATAACAAATTTGCAGAAATCACAACTTGGCAGAAGGCTTAAATGTCAAATATTTCTATTTTTATTTAACTATCTACAAATCTAAGGATCACCAACATCCAGTGCATGCACTCTTCTTGCTGCTACCATTAGGCAGTAAGTACAGAAGTTCTACTCAGCCAGGTTCAGGAACAAATACTCACCTACAACCATTAGGTTCTGAACTTACCTGTGTGACCTTTTGAACACAGTGGACTATCAATGCACCACCATGGACTTGTCTTAGATTGCACCTTTGTGGAGATGCAAGACCTTGGTGCAAAACAGCAAGTTTTTCTTATTTTCACTGGTATAAAATTATATATAATTTATATTCTTTATTTTGTCTGTACCCTAGATACCTTTGATGCTGCTGCAAGTTTTTCATTGTATCGACCCTCACCATATTGTGCACGACAATAAATTTGACTCAATATTCAAAAGAAAATGTGACAAAAAATTTGAAAACACTTATTTTAGCTTGACTTTAAAATAAACCGAGATCAAGAAATAAAATTTGAATTTGAATAAGTCAATTTGGAAAATGCAAGCATCTTTAAAACTCTCAAAGGTTCTTAAATGTAAGTGATATAAATGCACAGATTTTCAGTTTTTATACTTACAATAGTCTTTGTGTTATAATCCACTCCAGCTTTCAATAAAATCAGTGTACATTCATGATGTCCATTTATACATGATAGATACAGAGGAGTCTCATCTTCCTTAGCAGCATAGTTTACATTTGCACCATTAGCAATGAGCACTTCAGTGCATCTGTCAGGAAACAAAGCAAAATTGAGCTACCTTTCAAAAATGATCAATGGCTGTTTACTTTTCATTGCAAATACTTAGGCACCAATGCCTTTTTGGGTAGGAATTGTTGTCCTTTAATGATAAATAGTCGGTAATTTAAAATTTAAAAAATTGCAGATGTTTTCTGGTTCTCCACATGGAGTTCAAATTGTGTGACACACCATCACAGTAAAACAACAAGCTTTTTCAGGACAGTTGTCTGAATGCTGGAAAACACTGTAATAAAGGCAGAGAGGAGTAAGTTACCCTAATCTTCTACACTGCAATTCCTAATACCCAGATTGATTACAGCTTTGACAGAAACTGAATTTACATTCCAGTACCTTGAGGTGGGAGGGATGCATACCAAAAAGTTCAAGGACGGCAAGTGACAGTTGGAATCGCAGTAGTAGTTTGGCAGTCATGAAGGGGTAATAAATTTAGCTGCAAGAGTTCCTGCAGATGCTGGAAATCCTGGCTAGCACACACTAAACTGCTGGAGGAACACAGCATCGATGGAGGCAAATGAACACAGGCCGAGACCCTTCATCAGGAAGACAGAACACACTTTGTGTGTGTTATGCAATAAATTTAGTTGGTGTGATGTGAGACAGTGATGTGTTGGGAAAGAGGGCTATTGGGATTTTGCCGAGCTCCTGCTTCACAAGAAATAAAAACTGTTTTCCAGCCCTTCAGGCTGCCCTTTTAAGGATATATATATATATGTATGTATACACACGCACGCACGCACACGCACGCACACACACACACAATGCAATACATATCAAGCAGTGAATCACAATCAAATTTTCTGAAGTGGTCCTGAAACAGCATGGAAATTTGATTCAGCATACAAAGGAGTTCTAAGCAATCTGTCAGGCAATGGACTTCCAGTTTGCAATGAGAGTGCAAAAGCACTTGCGACAGAGTAACAATATATCCTTGCACAACTGCTTTAGTCATGTAAATTGGCTGTGGTAATTTCTAGATGTCTTAGATTTTTGAAGTCACACAGAATGAATGACTACATCTTACCCAACATGTCCCTCTGCAGCAGCTGCACACAATGGTGTGTATAAATTCTTTCCCACAGCATCAACCTGTGCTCCAGAGTTCAGCAGTAATGTTACAAAATCTACAAAGAAACAGGTTTTTATATTTATAATTGATACAGTCATAAACATTCAGATCTCTGAGGTTCACTACATATAACAAAATGACTCATATTTCTGTAAATACATAGGAATAATGTTAAAAATCCAACACAAATTGGTTAGTGAATTCCTGTGTGAGAAATTAGCAAATCTGTGCACAGAGAAATGAAAATGATCACATAATAGATGCTGAAACAAAGAAATAAACAGATTTGGCTGGAAGTATAATCATCTTTGTGTTAATCATCAGTTTTTTTTAAACTTATATAGCTGGATTATTCAACTAGGAAAAAAAAGTCATCCAATTTGAAATACAGGAATGATTCACTACAGTTAATTAACAGTAATACTGAAGTCAAATTCACTGAGCATGAGTAATGTGCTCTATTTTAAAAAGGCTCTCCTTCCCTTACTCATCCTTGTCCAATTCCATCTGCGGACTACATCCCCTTCTTCACCACCAGGCAAGAGGACCAAGTAAATGCCATTGATACAGATGAACAACTTCAATGTGTGTGCATTAAATCAAAGTACC
Source organism: Hemitrygon akajei (assembly GCF_048418815.1). Classification (NCBI taxonomy): domain Eukaryota; kingdom Metazoa; phylum Chordata; class Chondrichthyes; order Myliobatiformes; family Dasyatidae; genus Hemitrygon; species Hemitrygon akajei. Next base: position 159,591,113 of record NC_133133.1, read on the forward strand.
GGTATATTTATAGCTTACCTTTAGCACACTAGTGGTGACAGCTTTTGGGGAAAGTGTCTATGAAGGCTCTCAGTCATCCAGCTCATTGTATATCAAGCAGTAGTAAATCAAGGTAACTGGACTTGCCATGTTGTCCAGAAGACATTTCCACAACAGTTCACACCTCCATTCGTGACCCCTCATTACCTCTACGACTCTTAACAACCTCTAAACAACTCAGGCTACATCCACACTACGCTGGATAAATTCGTAACCGAAGCTTTTTCTCTTCGTTTTTACCCTCTGTCCACACTAAAACGGCGTTTTCGTCTCCCGAAACCGGAGCTTTTCAGAAACGCTTTCTAGGGTGGGTATTTTTGAAAACGCTGCTCGGGCAGATCAGTGTGGACGGGGTAACCGGAGACTTCTGAAAACGCTATCAGACGGCAGTGCACTATTTCATTGTTTTCTTGAACGCAACCTAACAATTTCAGAACAGACGGCAAAGAGACTGAAGCCAGAAGAGTTAGAAATGTACTCACCAAATACTTTGACCCACAACTTACTGAACAAATAAGTATACTCACTTTGCCCTGTTTTCTGTCCTTGCTCGTATGAAGGTGGTTTACTAATGTAACATTGTATGGAAATACAAGATAACACTGATGCAGACATGTTTTATACATTTAACAAGGTGCTTTATTAATGCAACAGGTTAGTCAGATTTTCAATGTCCGTCGTCAGCCGGGTCAATCTGTCCGTGAACTCCGTTGGTTGCCGCCGTACGCTCCAGTATTTGTTTTTTTTTGTTTTAAGTTCTCCTGCGCGAGAGCCAACAGCTGTCCATTGTTTTAAGTTTTTCTAGTCTTTAACTGGACAAACAGGCACTTTCACGAGGAGATTCGACACCAAACATGTCGCTTGTGTTTGGTAGATATGTCCTGCGCATTAGGAGGAGATTCGCCGATATCTCCATTTCAGTGTGGATTGAGATATTTTCAAAAATGCATAGTGTGGACGCCTGTTGTTTTTATGCGAAACCGGCGTTTTCAAAATTATCCGGTCTAGATGTACCCTCAGAGTTTCATAAGCCAGAAAACTACCCACCATGGATCAGAACTGAAGAAGCCTCTCGGATGAGTGGCAAAACGTCTTCTAGACAGTACAGCAAGTCCAGTTGGCTTTTGGGAAAGTGCATTAAGGTTTATTTGACTACTGAAGAAATTACACATATGACAATGCCTAGTGACATTCATCATTAGTTCATATGTTAGTAACTCAAAATGCTTACTTTGTGTATTTCTAACTTAATGAAACAAGGCAGACATGCATTTTACTACTTAGGAGAAGTCTATAACTGAATTAATCTGATAATTTAACAATGAATCTATCTTGTAAGACATTGCTAAAATTCAATCCAAGAAACACCAAAAGTAATCAGACAGTTTTAAAATAGTCTGCTCTAAAGAAAATATCCATTGATTTAATTTTCCTTGTACTTCTTTCCTAACCATGTATGTATGTATGTAACCACTACCTGTATGTATAATCTATATTTTCATTTATATTTATCAATATTACTGTTATGAGCAGAGAGACAACATCTGCCGGAAGTAAATTCCTTGTATGTGCATAGGTACTTGGCGATTAAAGTCTGATTCTGATGAGTAGGCAAGTGAATAGTTCCCTTGTACAATAAGATGGACTCTTCATCTCACAATCTACCTCGTTTTGATCTTACACTTTATTGTGCATCTGTTAGTGTTTAATCTTGTATCACCACAATGAATTGTGTAATAAATTGAACTGTATGAACAGTATGCAAGACAAGCTCTTCAAATGTAACAATAATAAACCAATTCCAATTCTAATGATATTAGCACTTCTATTCGCCTACTAATCTTCTATTAGCAAGGATTAAAACGTGCAGCTATTTCCACATGATATTTCATTCTGCAACAGACTATTTTCTAAAGACCTTTACATTTGTTCTTTAGAAGAGGGAGAGGTGCTCAAGGGGCAGGAAACAGATCTGACTAGATCTTTTGCTTTGAATGCTGGTCAAGGGATCAACATAGCTTTACACTGAAGCTAAGATGCGCCATTGTAAAATTACAAGTTACTTCTTAACCCGATTCTTCCTCCAGTTCATGCAGACAATCTTGCATCTTCCATTCCCATCTCAGGCAATTTCTCCCTCTCTGTCCCAGTCATAATGTCATACAACATGGAAATAGGCTTTAAGGTCCAACCTATCTATGCCAACTGTTGTCCTCGTCCTCTGGCCTCATCCTCTCAGGCTGTATCAGATCTTAATGATCCTGTTAAATACAAGCTTAAGAATTTCCTTCTTCTAATCCTTTTAATAACCCTTCCACAAAATCAGTGATAATGCGATTACACAAACTAATACTCTTATTACATTCTCTTCTTCTAAGTATAAAAGAAAATTTTTCTATTTTTAAAAAAAATCACTTCCTTCAAAAATATGGCCAACAGTACCCAACAATCAGAAAATCACCTTTATGTCGACATCATAAACATTTTAAATGAATTTTCAAACAGTTAAGAATCCCCTAATTTCAGTAATAATTTGGTATATTATTACTAAGGAAGTACTTAATGCTGGGAACCAATATGAAATTAATGACATAATGGTGACCTCAGCAAAGGGCAGGCTTGCCTCATTTTAAACTAAAGAGCCAGCAGTCTGCTGCAATCTGCTCTCTGGAATCTTTTGCAGGGCTTCAGTATCTGATATATATTTATACAGAGGGAAAATGACAAGCAGAATTGCCAGATTTAAACTATAACACGCCCACCTCACCACCCACTTTCCTGGGTTCTCCAACACTCTGCTGGAGGTGTTAATGCAGGAGGAGGATCTGCTGTTTCCAACAGGTGGCAGGAGGATGTCTGCACCAGTCACACAGCAAAACGCTCAAAAGCAGCAAAGCAGGAGCACTACACTCAAAAGCCCTTGTAATGCAATTGTTGAGAACATTTTAAAACATTTTCCAGAAGGACTGCAAAGCAACTTTCCATTGCCAGATGAGTTCACTTTCTTGGATTTGTACTGCTCTCTAACTTCCATTTTCTTCTGTAAATCTGTTTCAACATTCACATTCTGTAACCGGTACAATCCCAACTTTTGACACCTTTGTGTCAAGCCACCCTATTCTACCAAAAGGCATATGTTCACAACCTCTCACCAGCCCACACAATAACATGCTCTCATTTTACTTGTATATCTGGCTGACAGACAACAGCAGGAAATAAGGGAGGTGGCTGGGAGAAAGTGGGGTGGGAGAGAGGGGTGTTGCTGAAGGTAGAGGTGTTCTTTTAGAATACAAACATTCAAAGAAACATGGATTTATTTAAGTGCATACGAGTTTGCTGGAAAGCACATTCTTGCAATACATATTTAGAAGTAATTTCTAAACGACACACAAATACCACTTTCAAATATTTTCCATTTTCTCTACTCTTGTATTTATTCACCCATCAGGCAAATTTACAATGACTACTGATAGATACAACTATCTACAAATCACCTTAATTCTTTTTTTCATAAGTAGCTTTCTGATATCGGCCAACTTGCTTATTTTTCGGAAAACACTCAAACTAATATAATCACATTTTTACTATGCAGGTATCAAAATTGATCAAATGAATCAGCTGGAAATTAGCTCCTTTTTTTCAAAATCCACGTTTAAATGATTTGGGACATTACAGAATTTACAATGGATAAATTTATGATGCTCTATCTTCTAACTCACAGCATTTATCTCTAAATCGAATTAACATCCAGGAGAATAGTCTCTACCTTGCTCTGCCCTCATCTATAAATTTTAGATGCTTTATAAACAGACATTTTATTCTCAAAGCACAGTGACAATTCAGCCCAAGTTTTCAATTTGTCTAGGAATTTCTCTCTGCAGTGTAATTTTAAAATTTGGTTTGCTTTGCATCAGATTGAGGAGGGTCAACTGCCTAAAGGGATCACATATCACATCCTTCTGAAGTCAAGATAGTAACATGCTCAAGAATTAATTTTCTCCTGTTATTAAGTGGTATAACTGAACAGTAATAAAGGTCATTACATTATGTCAGTGAGTATAATCAGCAAGAAACTTCAGCCTTGGCATTCATCCAGAACTGTCAGCGTCTATTACTGGAAGGATGAAGGCTGTATCATGCTTTATACTGGAATTAGGAACAGAGTTTTAAAGCATATTTTGTTTTTACGAGCTCGAGGTCCTCATTTCATCATAAAGCCTGTTGGAAGATTTATTATGGCCATAAGGAAGAAGCAACAATGTTACACATGTAGGCAATTTCAGACATATACAATCCAAAATCTAGTTTGCCAAATGCATTCCAAAAATGCCTTTTCTTTAAATCTGATCAGGGTAACAAAATTCAATACATTCAGTATTCCCCAATAAGGCAACAGGTTAGAAGAGGGTAAATTAACAAATCAAACTCACTTTGTGAAAATGTTATGCGAAGGATCGGCAGGATTGAGTTATGAATATTAGTAGCATGGAATAATTTTTATCAGTGGCAAAATTTGGGCTATTAATTACATTTAATTCAGAATCAGATTTATTATCACTGGCATGTGACATGAAATTTGTTATCTTAATTCAGGTATAGATATCAATACAGAATAAAAGTTATGTTAGCTGCAACAAGGAAACAATCAAAAACAGAAAGGGGATTCCAGATATAAACACTAACAATTACAAAATTGTTCTTATAATATACAAATCCAGATTAAGGAAAATGATGACAACTATCTCAAGAACAAAATTTGCTACCAGTGCAAAAATATCAGGCATATATAACACCTAAGGTGGGATTTCTGCCTTATTATAAATTACACAGTGTGTGTTCCAGGAAGTGTTATCAAGTAAAATCATCACTGCAAGTACAGTTTTGAACCTCCAGGGCTAGGTCGAGACTTCTGCTTTTAGCTATTCCTCAAAACTTATAAGAGCGCGGGGCCAATTATTTCTCATCACAAACATTACTTTCTTCAGCATGAATCCCAGCACTAAAATGTTGTTAACAAACTTTTTTTGATTTGCACTTTTAATCTTTCCCTTTGAACTTATGCAATGGGATTGACAGTTCTGGCTCCAAGTACCTGTAATGTGATTTTGTTTGAAGCCCACTTCCTAACTTGTGTATAAATGACTCGTCAACCAACCGTGAAAAATGCCATTGGAAGTTTACCATAAAAATATATCGTCACTCTAATACAAGTCCAAAAATATTTGCAATGAAACATTTGATATGGAAACAGAAGAATTTTTTAAAAATTGACAGTACAGAATTAAACCTAAATACAAAGATGATATTCAGTGACAACAATATTGATGAGTAATTTCTTGTGAATAATTTAAAATTATAAAATAATAAATAATAATTTTTAAATATATAATTAATAGTAAATAATAATAAAATATATAAATAATTATAAAAATTATTTGACACAAAGTTGGGTGGCAGTGTGAAATATGAGGAGGATTTTAGGAGAATTCAGGGTGACTTGGACAGGTTGGGTGAGTGGGCAGATGCATGGCAGATGCAGTTTAATGTGGATAAATGTGAGGTTATCCACTTTGGTGGCAAGAACAGGAAGGCAGATTACTATCTGAATGGTGTCAAGTTAAGAAAAGGGGAAGTACAACAAGATCTTGGTGTTCTTGTACATCAGTCACTGAAAGTAAGCCTGCAGGTACAGCAGGCAGTGAAGAAAGCTAATGGCATGTTGGCCTTCAAAAAAAGGGGAGTTGAGTCTAGGAGCAAAGAGGTCCTTCTGCAGTTGTACAGGGCCCTGGTGAGACCACACCTGGAGCGTTGTGTTCAGTTTTCGTCTCCAAATTTGAGGAAGGACATTCTTGCTTTTGAGGGAGTGCAGCATAGGTTCACGAGGTTAATTCCCGGGATGGCAGGACTGTCATATGTTGAAAGATTGGAGCGACTGGGCTTGTATACACTGGAATTTAGAAGGATGAGAGGGGATCTGATTGAAACATATAAGATTATCAAGGGATTGGATACGCTAGAGGCATGAAACATGTTCTTGATGTTGGGGTAGTACAGAACCAGAGAATAAGGGGTAGGCCATTTAGAACGGAGTTCAGATGTCTCCTCTATACCTACTTCCAAGCACCTGAAAACTGTGCCCTCTCATGTTAGCCATTTCAGCCCTGGGAAAAAGCTTCTGACATCCACACAATCAATGTCTCTCATCATCTTACAGCATATGCATCTTTTCTCCTTCTGTTCAAAAATATTCCCTCCCCTCTTCTTCTATTCTCCACTCTAGCCTCTTTTCACTTCCCACCCGCCTATCTCAAGCCCCTGGGTCCTATGCTCCTTCCCTTTCTCCTGCGGCCCACTCTCCTCTCCTATCAGATTCTTTCCTCTGCAGTCCTTTACCTTTCCCACGCACCTGGCTTCACCTATCACCTTTTAGCTATCCTCCTTCCCCTCCCCTCTCCTTTTTATTCTGATGTCTTCTTCCTTTTTTTGCCCTGAAGAAGGTTCTCAGCCCAAAACGTCAACTGCTTATTTATTTCCATAGATGCTGCCTGACCTGCTGAGTTCCGCCAGCACTTTGTTGTTGCTGCTCTGAAATACCTTGTCGTTTTTAATCCAATGAAGTAACGGGACTCATTGAGGTTGCCAACCCGAAGGATGGTAGAATGGGTTTAATTGTCAGCAGTTCCTGGGAAAACCTTCACCTTCGTTTGAAATGCATTTGACAACACAAAACTGTCAGAAGTCCAACAAGGACTTCTGGGGACAGAGCCAACAGTTGTTCAATCACGTAGAGAACCTTTCAGGTTAATGCTCAATTATCTGCAAGTATTGATCAGGCTGTCAATTGGCAGTAGTTTGTTGAGCCATCAACACTAACCCAGAAGGCACCTACAATGCATAAGCTATTTGCTAATGCTGTGGATAAATAACAAACATTATAATAAATGGTACAAAGCAAGAATTTAAGAATCTCATACGAGTTTAATGCATACCATTAAAAGTCACTCCTGTCAGAGTCATACAAAAGTACAGCACAGAAACAGGTCCTTTGGCCCATCTAGTCCATGCTGAGCCATTTAAACTACCTACTCCCATCGACCTGCATCAGGACCATATCTCTCCATACCACTGCCACCCATGCACCTATCCAAACTTCTCCTAAACGTTGAAATAGAGTTTCTATGTACCACTTGCACTGGTGACTTGTTCCATTCTCTCATGACGCTCTGAGTGAAGAAGTTTCCCCTTATTTTCCCCCTTAAACTTTTCACCTTTCACCCTTAACCCATGACCTCTAATTGCAGTCCCACCCAGCCTCAGTGGAAAAAGCCTGTTTGCATTTACCAAATCTATGGCCCTTATAATTTTGTATACCTCCATCAAATCTCCTTTCAATCTTGCACATTCCAAGGAATAATGTCCAATTCCAATAATAACCAATATATTGAATAATAACTAATTCCATCCTTCCTTATAAATCAGGTTCTCCACACTCAGGAACATCTGTGTAAATTTTGTCTGTACTCTTTTAACTTTGTTTACATCTTTCCTGTAGACAGGTGATCAAAACTGCACATGATACTCTAAATTAGGCCTCACCAACATCTTATACAACTTCAACATAACATCCTAATTCCTGTACTCAACAGTTTGTTTTATGAAGGCCAATGTGTCAAAAGCTTTCTTTACAACCCTATCTACTCGATTTGCCACTTTCAAAGAATTATGAACCTGTATTTCCAGATCCTTTTTTTCTACCACACTCATTATCCTACTGTTCAGTGTGTATGACCTACCCTGGCTGGTCCTTGCATTTGTCTGTGTCAAATTCCATCCGGTATTTTTCAGCCCATTTTTCCGTCTAGTCCAGATCCCTCTCCAGGCAATTAAGGTTCTCCTCGCTGTCTCCCCCAATCTAGTTGTCATCTGCAAATTTGCTGATACATTTAACTACATATTCATCCAGATCGTAGATATAGATGACAAACAACAACCTCAGCACTGATCCCTACAATACACCACTAGTCACAAGCCTCTAGTCAGAGGCAGCCATCTACTAGCACACTCTAGCTTCTCCCACAAAGCCAAGGAACTAAAATTGTAATTTCATTAGAGAACGAGGTATGCTTCCTTTTTGCATCATTAACTATGCCAGTTTTAAATTATTTAACTTAAAAGGGAGAAATCTTAAAACTAGAGACAAGCTTTATTAAGTAGTATGGTAATATCAATTAAAATTTCACTAATAAAGTAATGAATAAGGTCAAATTAAAATGACAATAATAAAATAAATATACCTGTATATCCAGATTTAGCAGCAGAATACAAGGCAGATGAACCTTCCTCATCAAGATGATTAATATCAATTCCATCTTCATTTAGCAGCATTGACAATAAAGTGACATTTCCCTGGGCAGCAGCTTGGTGAAGCAGAGTGGACCTGCCACCCAGGGGGACAGGACCACTAGGCATTAATGAAGGAATTAGGGAGGGAGACCTGCCTGTGAGTTGAAGTGAGAAAATTACAAGAGAAGAAATAGGTGAATAAAATCGGCTTGCATGTACTGATATTCAATACAGAGATGCAAAAGAACAGCACATTACAACAGATTATCAAAGTCAAAAACAGTTCATACTTATTCTACAATTCCTCGTTATTCAAAAGCCTTTTTTTTTTAGCTAGGTTACAATCATAGAAGCATTACAGTAATGTGCAAAAGTCTTAGAGATATATAAAGACTTTTACACAGTACTGTATATCATGTCTTTCCAATTACCAAATAGCACAATGCTACTGAGCTAGTGCCAAGCTAAGGTTAAGTTCTTCCCCGTGAGCTGTTTAGTGGCATCGGGGCAGTGACTTTGCTGAGATGCTGGCTCAACGCTTAACCCAGCACAGGTGAAAAGCGTACAAGGAGCCAGCTGGATTCGAACCTGGGAACTCTTGTTCCTAAGTCCAGGTGCGGATACCGCCACACCACCAGCAGGGGCCACACAAAGTTAAGTACTCTCATTTATTTTCCTAACTACCTTCCTATTTTAACCAATATACAGTACTGTGCAAGAGTCAGACAACCCAACTACATATAATGTGAATAAGACTGTCTATGTAATGTATAATTTTACTTGTTTAAGCAAAAGCTATTTTGGAATCATCCACAATAAAAAAACATACTGTTCAAAACAAATTTCAGGGAACAGCTAAAAGGATGCCTCACAGCTTTGGACCCAGTCAATTTTCACCTCTAGTGACCCGTGTGGATTTAAGATGCTCTCCCTGTGGCGGCAGGGGTTTCCATTGGGTGCTGCAGTTTACTCTTATGTCCTGAGTTAATTGCTTACTATAAACTAGCCCTAGTGCAGGTGGATGCTAGGAGACAGAATACGCTGTAGCCAAATAGGTGGGGCAAGGAGATCGTAGGGACCAAGCAAATAACCTGAATAATACAGAATGATTTAATCTAAAAATTGTTGAAATAATAGTGAACTTAAAAAGCTAATAAATTAGAACCCTGTACGACTGTTGGGAAAACACCTTGTACCCTTCCAAGTTTAACTGTGGTTAGCTCCAATGCACTTCACCGAATCTTCCCTAGACCTCCTATGAATTTATAAGTGACATGTGGACATTTCCACATTAAAGAGATTAATAAACATTAAGGCACTATGTTACTCTACAATTATTTGAATATTTACGTAGACAAGTGACTTTATTCTGATTTAGCAATAAATTTGTTGTGTGTCATTTATTCCATGTTGTATGGTAAAGTTTCTACCATCCTTCCTTGAACAAAAAGCAAATAGATTAAGGTAACAGAAAAATGTTTTTAATTAACCCTGTCACACATTTCTTAAATGGCCATTAAGTTAAAATTGTTAATATAAATAAAGTGAATTGCGTGTAGGTAGGCAGAATGCAATGTTACTAGTTCAATATTTTTGAATACTGGGGCTGCTTTCGGAATTAATTTTAGAATTTCAGTAAGGTTTGTATAAATAATATTTATGAACTATAATGACACACAATCCACCTTCTTCACAATAATCCCATTGCATTTTATCTTCAGCACGTGAAAGGGAAATGGAAAGCATGTTCAAAAATATGAAATAAAGCCAGAATGCAAAATGTTAATGCCATAGCTAAAGCACAAGGCTGTTAGAATGCATGATGACAGTGTTTTAAGTGTTCAACAGCATGATGGGAAATAAAGGCAATACAAATTCACATTCATTAGACTCTTATGATGCAAGGCAACAGAAGCTATATTGACTATAAATTTGTCAGTTAATAAGCTGGAAGCTTAAAGCACTGCGTGACATGCACTGATCACAAGGTCCCAGGGATAGAAATACAACTGCTGGCATCAGCATAAGTGAGAGCTGGTTAATTTCAGGCCCAATAAGTCATTGCTTTTCTTTATCCCTACTGCCAATTAAAATTGGATACAATTTAATGATAAGCTGGACACTGATCAAGTACAGTATATTGCAACAAAATGACTGGAACAGGGAGCAGAAGCTTAAGAAAAACTGAAGTAATAAAATGTTTCAATAATATTCCAAATCTGCACTTGAATGAATCTAGAGATACGATTCTCCTGAAGATATCAAATCACCATTTTCCATATTATTGAATCTCTTACATCCGGAGTAATATTAGTAACTCAAAATACTGTTAACATTTGCATTGGAGAGGGGTGGTCTCTATCAATATAAAGTTTACTGCTGCAAAGCTATGTTAGTCTCTAAGGTGTCAAGTCTTCACAAAAAAATATTGCAAGGTGGTGCTCAGCATCTAGAAAGTGTCAAATGTGAAGGAATTATGCTATTCTGTTGAGAGTTACACCATTACACCATGATTTTACTAAACACTTCTTCACGAGATGATAATCTGTCCGGAATGCTTAGTCAGCTAATTGCCAAAATGAAATCGATGGCTATAACACTCAGAGATGCTTCATTAATAAATAAATGGTGAGCTGGGGTGAAAACTCTCACACAGAAATTAGCTGGTGCTTAAAATACTATGGGAAATCCTAAAATGATTGCAAAACTAATGTTGATTTGGCCAATGTTATATTTTAATTGTGTTTCAAAAGAAATGATTATTGCCTCTTATCAAATCGAGGGTAAATAAAATGAATAAAAATTTTAAAGAAAGGATTTTGCATTTATGCTCAGATATGTTGTATTGGTATAGTATTTCAATCCCTTTACCTGATGATGTGATCAGTAGATTGTCTGTGCCACAAGGTCTAACGGAAGAGGTTCTTTTGGTTGTACTAGCAAGGTCAATGGAGGTGCTAGAGGCGATGGTGGTGATGATGAGGGAGTATTCTGAACATGCTGTTTGGCTCAGCTTGGGGGATAAGGAAGGCCTAGCACCCACCTGAGATGCAGCCACGGCAGGGACAGCACAGCCAGTAGATGTTATATCCACCGCTGGCTTAGGTGGCAATTGTGGCAATGCTGTCTTTGGAAGAATCTCCTCATTAGTTCCCTTATTTCCTGGATGTGGACTGGAAGAGGATGAGGCCATGGTTCTACCTTCCATCCGAGTGTTAAACCCAACAGTTGGGGAACGACTCCCATCCATAAAAACTTTTAATGGTGGATGAGGGGAGGATGGAGTCTGTGACAGTCCCGGCTTTTTTGGAGGAATAGGTGGTGGATTTCCTCGGTCAACTCTTGCTCCTGTGGGAGATTTTAATCCAGTAGGAGAGACATTCAGAGAACTGGAAATTTTACCGACAACCTGCGGATAAGATGAGCCCTCACCTGTTGCTGAATGTGCCAATCCAGGTTTTAGATTACTAACAGTAAGATTCCGGTTTTCTGTGCCAAATGGAGATGTACTGTTCGTACAAGGTGGTTTAACTACACTTGGAGGACCTGTGAACCTTGACAGAACCTGGCTGACTGTATTCCGAGCCAGCTGCTTGGCAGGAGAGTTATCCCGATTAGTGGGTGACAAATCCCGCGACATGGGCCCCATCGCAGGACTGCCATGCTTCTCCTGGTCCCCAGCCTGGGCCTGAAACTTAAATCGAGCAGCTTGAATTCTTGGACTCAGTCCCGATTGCATAGTTGTGCACGAGCTCGGTGAACTCAAACTCTGCATAGGTGATGCTGGCGAAGGGCATGGTGACGTTGACACTGAAGAAGGGGGAGAGGGAACAATGGTACTGCTCAGTGACAGCGATGCACCACTAACCAAGGGACCAGGGCTGCTGCTAACTGAGGGTCCATTCTCCAAACTGGAAGGAACAACTTTGGTTTGCGTTGGGTTGTCTTCTGAACTGATTATTGTCAGCAGTTTATCACCAACTGCCTTGACTAAAGGTGTGTTGCTAGACATACTCGACTTTGTGCCTCCTACAGTCAGAGAATTTCCTGCAGATGGTTTAGCAGGTAACGCTAAAGCTGGCTTTTTAGTGTTACTTTCACTGGGAGTATCAACAAAAGGTTCTGTTTGGGAAGCAACAGATAACATATTTTGCTTACTTAATCCAACATCAAAGTCTTTACTTAAACTACTGGACAGTGAACCAGTTTCACTTTTATTAAGTTCTATCATTTTCTTGAAATTCTCAACTTCCAGTCTCAGGTCTTTGGTACGGTTTTCCTCGCGATTAAGTTTGGCACGGAGCTGTTCTCTTTCGATGTCAAACTCTGAGAGTTGTTTTTCCATCTTAGCTTCCATCAGGACACATTTCTTTTTCTCATTCATCAGTTCCTCCTCCAACTCACTGCTCCTTTTCTGCACGTCCTCTAGAGTTTTGGTGATTTCTGCTAACGCCTGGCTTTCATCGACCACTCTGCCAGCAAGCTGTTTGCACTCCTTCACCAGCATCATCACAAGTTGCTTATTTTTCATGCGCTCTTCTTCAAATTGCGTGGACATTTTTTTATTTTCTGTCTCCAGTTGCTTTAACTGGGATTTCTCAAATTCCACCTGAAAGAGAGTTCATAGAAATCAATCAGCATTCAAGAAATAGCTTCAGCATTTTATTTGTTACAAGGCCAAAAATAAAGAAACATACCCTTGGTTCAGTAGATAACACCAGATTGCAAGCCCCGTTACAGAGACTTGAAAAAATATGGACCAGTAAATTATTAGGGGGGCTGGTCAGATGGATCAAACCCCAATCTTCTCTTGCTAGGAGCATTTAAAATAGCTATGCTACAGTAACCTGATGGTACAGGTGTGCTGATCCACATCAATAGAACAGGTGAACTAGTCATTGTACTGTTTATGGGTAACACTGAGGATAAATCAGTGACACATTAACACCATACTTGAGGAAGCACTTCACTGGCTATAACAGACCTTGGACAGCCTTAAAGCTATGAAGAGTTCTCAATGAATATCTTTATTAAAAGCCTTAATTTTCACTCGTGCAATTCACTGGCTCATATTGATCTGAAATTTTTTCAGTAAACAATACTTGGTACGGAAGTACGGAAGGGATTCTCATATCAACAAGCCAAGATTCAACATCAATAATAACTGGTAGTTGCAGAGAACTGGCGAAAATATTAAAGTTTTGAGTTGGGCTTCACCTGAAGAATTTAATATGCTCAACACTGACAAGCAACTTACATATCAAAAATGGTTTCAAAGGGAAAACCGCAACGTGCAATATGAAAAAGATGCACTGGCATTTCTGATAACAAAGTCTGATATACTACAGGTGCAAAATATCTGACATTGATGCTTATGTTCTGCACCTATGCTAATCAACTTTTTTTTAAAAAGCTGAAGGATTTGTTGAAGCAGCTGATACACAAAGATCTAAAACAGCAAGTCTCACATTCACCACCCTTTATATTCAGCTTTTCAGTTATATGAAAGTATTACCTCATTTTTGTATGCAAATACTTAGATGAGTCCCAGCTGTATTTTCAATTTTATTCATGACACAAAAAAGACAAATTAATTCACATGAGGCAGCCTTGATGTTATGCAAATACTTTGTAACAGATGCCATGGTACTTCTCTTCCCCACACTCCTCTGCCCTCTCTCTCTCATCCCCATTATCCTGTTATTTAATGTGAATGAACAGACTAGACTTTCTTCAAACACTAAGAGATGGTATCCCTGAGCAGTCGTTTGAGATGTCATCAGTAAAGAACAGCTAAACACATTCAATGGACCACTGTACACCAAGAAAATAAAACACATGACTTGTTTCAAGAAATGGATACCAAGGGCAGCAAGACCAGTTTTAAAGAACTGCCAAATTGCTGCTAAATATTTTATTGGAAATTAAATATTAAATTCAATATAGTAACAACATACTTAATTTGACATTTTTATGGGAATATATTAGCTGACTTTTCATGACATTTTATTTTGCAAAGTTAGCAACATGACACATCTTAGAGAGACTGATACTTTTGTAATGATTAATTAATTTCTAGATATAACAACTCAGCAACTCTTCGCTTCCAAGTTGAATGTTAAAGATGCAGACGTACCGAAAGTCAAAAAACAGAAGAGATTCTGCAGATGCTGCAAATCCTCATTAACACAAACAAAATGCTGGAGGAACCTAGCAAGTCAGGCAGCACCTATGGAAAGGAATAAACAGCTAATGTTTTGGGCCAAGACCCTTCTTCAGTCCTGATATCAATTGTGTCTTCCTTTCCATTGATGCTGCCTGGCCTGCTGAGTTCTGTCAGCATTTTGTGTTTATTACTCTATATTAAGGGTCAATACAATAACATAAACAGCACTTCATTTAAATATGCTTAGGAAAATATCAACACATATTACAGGTGAATATAAAGCACAAGTTTTAACAGCATTTTCATTCTCTTCTAAATCCTTAAATGCTGTATTCAGCCAAATTACCCAGAAACGATTACCAAATAATAATTTGAAATCTACAATCAAAACAAAAAATATTCCAAACAATGGTGAATCTGCTTTATAAGCATTGCTACCAGATTACTAGCAGGGTCCTTCCATAGTCTTAGATAACATATTCCATAAAAGCATTCATCACACATTCTCATAAAATATAATCTGTACTTCCACTTATGTAAAATTAATCTTCAGAAAATTAATAATAGATGGATACTAATAGCATTGAAATGACTAGGCTTAATGACCGTGAACACAACTGAGCAATATCTCAGAAATAGTGATAAAATAAACATTTAATAAAGACCATAGTAATGGGGTCAAGACACTTCTCAGTAAGATCATGGCTAATCGCTGAATCAACCAGCTTGTTATTCTCCATTTTGTCCCACATCTCTCAATAGCTCTGATTAAAAAAAAAAATCTGCACACCCTGGATCTGGAGTTAAGAAATGACCCATCTGCTACACTTGAGTAATATTTCTCTCAACCTTCCCCTACATCAGATGTTTCCTATCATGCCTGAAGGGTTTGGACTCTATTTCTGTATGTTACCTGTTCTTAAATTTGTCAGGTAATTTCTATTTATCTTATACACTGCCACTAAACAGCACAAGAACTTAAATCATCTCAGAGCAATTATTCTGAATTTCCCAACTTGCACAACCTCTCCTCATAATTAAGACCTGGGATTCCAGGTACAATTCCAATCGTCCACACTGGGTTCACTGTACTGCAAGGCCAATATATCCTTCTTAAAGTGTGCTGCCCAGAACAGACTGTACTACACCAGGCACAGTTTTGCATAACTTGCACAGCTGTGCATTTTGGCAGTATTGATGACATTTTAATGATTTATATAGAAGTAAATTTATAATGCAAGACAATGTCAGCCAGCATTCCCAACAACAGCATGCCCCTTCCCGATGTGCCTAATGTATTCAATGCACATGATGGACAGAAAGAGATTGGACCCACAGTCACCACTGCAGATATATCATCAGTCTTCCAGAGAACCCATGGAACTCATCTGGTATGATCGGTGCTCCATGACTGTGTCTTTAGTCCCTGCATAGATCAACTGGCAGGAATATTTACAGACATTTCTAAGCACAATCTGAGGTTCCCACCTGTTTTAAGAAGACCACTATCATCTGGGTACCTATGAGAAATAAAGCAACAGACCGTAATGACCTCCGCTCGATGGGTCTGACATCCACCATCATGAAGCTTCCAGACAACCTTAATGCACTCTAATTTGCCAACTGCTGAAACAGGTCCATGGCAGATCCTATTGCACTTCCCTACACTCATCGATGGACAGTAAAGACACCCATGTCGGACAACTGTTTTTTTTTATTACAACTCCACCTTCAATGATATAATTCCAAATAAACTTCTCTCCAAACCCATAAACCTGAGTCTCAACATTTCACTTTGCAATTGGTTCCTTGACGTCCTGACCAACATCCAACAGACTGCAATTAAGAATAGGCAAACACTCCTCCGCCATGACTATCCAACACCGGCATTGATTCACATCAATGGCACTGCAAACGCTTCAAGTCACCAGAAGTGAACATCACCAGGAGCCTGTCCTGGTGCAACCATGTTGACGTTGTGGCCAATAAAACTCATCAGCACCTCTACTTCTTCATGAAGCTTGTTATGTACCTTCGACCTTCACCAATTTTTATCAATGCACCATAGAGAGCATCCTACTTTGATGCATCATGGCTTGGAATGGCAACAACTCTGCCCACGATTTCTAGAAACACACAGTTGTGAGCACAGCTCATCACGTCACAGAATCTAGCTTCCCCTCCATAGACTCTGTTTACACTTCTCACATTCTCGGTAAAGCAGCCAGCATAAACAAAGATCCCAGCCAGGCTGTATGTTCTCTCTTCTCCTCCCTCCCATTGAGCAAGAAGATACAACTGCCTGAAAGCACACAGCACCTGGCTCAGGGACAACTTCTATCATGCTGTTACACGACTACTGAATGATTCCTTAGTGTAATAAGATGGATGATTGACCTCACAATTTACCTCGTAATGACCTTGCACATTATTGTCTACCTCAACTGCACTTTCTCTGTAACTATAACACATTATTCTGTCTTCTGTTACTGCTTTGCACTATCTCATTGCACCTATGTAATGAGTTGATCTGTATGAACAGTATGCAAGACAAGTTTTTCACTGTATTTCAGTACAATGTTAAACAAATTTACCAATTTCTTGTTTCCTGATGTTTAACATTCAAAATATTTGGTCCTCGTGAATTACCTCATATGTGTCTGCAGTCCAATTGCCACATATCTAAACAACTATTTGTTACGCCCGCAGCCCCCTCCTTTGTGAGAATCGCTAAATCACTATTGGGTTGGGTCAAGGGACCCAGGAAATGAGAGAGAGACGTGCAGAATGCCTCGTTCCCCGGCGATGTAAAGTCACAAGACATGGCCATTGTCTCTTGGAGACACATTTGTGGATTGAGATCCTATGCTACGTGAGAGCCCTCGGGCAAAGTGGGTTGGGTGAAGGGGAGAGATTGCATCATCCCCCAACCTGATTGACATCTACGACCCTGCAAGTCAGGATAAAAGAGGGGCTGTAGGAACGGCCCCTCAGACGCTCCAGAAGAAACGCTAGCGATCCCGTAATAGCGGGAAGCCATTTGAAGGAAGCCACATGCGTTCAGTTCCATTGCCTGGACCTGGTGGCTGGTACCACGGAAAACGGCTTTGAACTAACAACGGGGAACCAACTCCCCTGACTCAACGGATTGACATCATAAAAGACCCGGGCAAGTTTAAAACCATCTCTCTTAAACCCAAAGAGCTGCAGCTTGAATGACAGTGACTTTTATATTTCCATCGGACAATACAGTATCCCCTAGACAATGATAGAGCTATTTCTTATTGATTATTATTATTATACCCACGCTTTTAGATTGAGTATTGATGACGTATATTATCTGAATGTTTGTATTAATCTTATTTTTGTGCCCCTTTATTAATAAAGACTTTTAAAAATAGTATCATCAGACTTCAACGGACCGCTCTATCTTTGCTGGTAAGTGACCCAGTTACGGGGTACGTAACATATTCTAAAGATCTACAGTAAGTGACTATTTCATGAATAATTATCTTTGTACTTTTATGCTTCTATCCAAACTTCATCTATGCATATTTTTTCCATCTTTATCACATGATAAACATGCGCCCTTTTCCTTTTGTTCAAGCAATTTCCTAATTAGGTCAATACTTTGCCTTCAGTGGCATGAACATCAACTTTAGCTACTAACGCTTATGACAGACTTCATCGAAACCCCAATATTGTGTACTGTCCATTCGCAATCCCTTAACCACTCTTCTGGTCACCTCTTCAAGAAAATGCAGTGATAATTAGGCACGTCCTAGATTCTATGCATTTCAAACTTTCTACCCATCATTATAGATATGAGTAATCTTCCAAAAAACAGATGCTAGGCAAAGACTAATTCTACAGCATCCTCTGCTTGCCTTCCTTAACAAGAATTGTAAGCACAATTCTGCAATCTGAAGTGAATTTCCAAATTGCAAGCTTTCTTACAGAGCAACTCCAATGTTCTTATCTATGTATAATAAAGCCCTGGACCTAAACCATTTGCTCCTAGGTCATTGGTTCCTTCATGCAGAAGTTAATTTTACCTGTTTACCATTCCAAGTTCAATATTACTATATTGGAAAGTTTAAATATCACGCTTTCCTCCAAGAGTAAACATTGATGCAAGTAATTGCACTTTTGACTCCCTCTTTGTATATTTTATATAATATTGCTTTTTTCAGTTATCGGAAGCTAAGTTTGCTTCCCTTTTTTTTAAAGCCAAACATGGTTCGCAAAGTATCAACATTAAATTTGTTGCTTCCTGCCAGTTTCCCCCCAAAATGTTTCTAACTTTTGCCACCTCTTCTAATTTTCCTCAGGTTATCAGAATCTGCACTAGTCTTGGGATTTCTATGGGCTTCTCTCTGTCATTTTATAGTGTCCATGATCTTATTAGCATTTAGTGTATATTTGGCAGTAAGGTTTGAAGAAGAAATACTATTCAGGACAGAAGGTGACAGCTTATTTTTGCAAAACTATGGCATGGGATCTTTTAGTTTCAATAATAGCAATAATAAGAGGGTCAAATGTTGGCATATTAATTAAGAGAATAGTAGCTGGTTTAACAAACAAAAACATAACATGGGCAAACAAAATGGAAAAAGAACCTGAAGGTCATAACTGGGGAAAAAAACAATTTTGTATGAAGTGCAAAAAAATGTATTAAAATCTTTGAAATCTTATTATATTTATCAAATCTTATTATAGCAGAGGAGATTTACAAGATGTTGCCTGGATTGGGGAGCATGCCTTACGAGAATGGGTTGAGGGAACTTGGCCTTTTCTCCTTGGAGCGACGGAGGATGAGAGGTGACCTGATAGATGTGTACAAGATAATGAGAGGCATTGATCATGTGGATAGTCAGAGGCTTTTCCCCACAGCTGAAATGGCTAACACAAGAAGGCATAGTTTTAAGGTGCTTGGAAGTAGCTACAGATGAGATGTCAGGGGTAAGTTTTTTTACACAGAGAGTGGTGAGTGCATGGAATGAGCTACCATTGGCGGTGGTGGAGGTGGAAATGATAGGGTCTTTTAAGAGACTCCTGGATGAATACATGGAGCTTAGAAAAATAGAGGGCTATGGGTAAGCCTAGGTAGTTCTAAGGTAAGGACATGTTTGGCACAGCTTTGTGGGCCGAAGGGCCTGTATTGTGCCGTAGGTTTTCCATGTTTTTATGTTCTATGTTTTTGTCTGGGGTTTATTTTAATATACTTTCATCATTTTTTAAATGTTTGCAAGTTCTCCAGTTTTACTGGGTAATCCTCAATCAAATCCTGAATAATTCTGAGTTGTCATAACTCCATATCTCTGTGATGAATACTGTTCACATTTGACATATTAAGCACATGGGGCAAAGACATCATGCAAAAATTCAGTTTCAAATGTCAAGTGGCTGATCGGGTTATGCTGAGTCTTCAACTAAGAGCAACTTTATCTGTCACACGCCACTATTGTAAATTATTACTGTGGCACTTAGGATCTTTCATTCAAATTTCTTTAACGCCAATAAAAGCCATGATTATTCCAACCAGCCAACTCAAAAGTCAGTTGCCATAATTTCAAGCAAGTCTTATTTTCACACCTGCTGTAAAAGACGCTCACGCTCTTTCTCTAGCATGTATGTAACATCATCTCCCTGGGCTGCATCTTGGGCATGTTTATGCCTCTCCTCTTCAAGGTCCAAGATGACCTAACAAATGAAAAGTAATGACAAGCTCTGTGAAACCCTTTTCTTGATTTTATAATTGGGCTCAACTTAACAAACCATGAATTCTTGGTTTCTGATACCGAACAGAATGGTTTCGTTTTGTTCCAGCCACAAAAATAGCTCCTACCTATCTTGCTTTCCTGAAGAATTTGGAAGTTAATATTTAACCGCTCAGGTCTGTGCAGTGAATGTACCATATTTTTTTAAACAACGCACTTGCATTTGAGACATTTCAACAACCGCAATGATTTAATTTGCACTGATAATGGTTGGAGATGAAAAGGCATTTAGCTAAAGCCTACCACCTACCTTTCGATGTCGGATTTCAGCAGCAGCCAACTGTGCAGACATTCGCTCCTGCATCTTTTTACAGTGGCTCATGACCATTTCCAATATGGATAGTGGACTGGCGCAGATGGGCTGCTTATCCTTGCTGCCATCTCCACCACCTGCTTCATAGTCCCGCTGCAGAGCCAGGAATGGATCGCCAAGATTGAACCTCCCATAGCGTTCTTGGATAAAGACATCTTTCCGTCGAGACTGAAATGACAAGCAATTAAAAATCATTAGCAGACTATTGAGAAAATATTTCTATTTATTCAAAGTATTTTTAGGTAGTCTCGATGACCTCACTGATTCTAACCTTGGTGTTTTCTTTAATCACTAAAGCAGTACAATACTAAATTTTCTATAATAAGTCTAATTGCTTGTTTAAGACCTGAAAGGAATCAGATTTTTAAAACCATCCAGGTTTACACATAATTGTCATTTACTGTCCTGGTGTGTCTGAGATTTGGCAATAATTCACTTTTCAGCTCACTTGGACCACTCTTAGTTGAGATGAAATCTGGCTAATTCACATTAATGATGCTCAACAATGAAATCAAAGGCCTGGTAGGTAGCCTGTCACAGTTCAAAATTCAGTTCTTAGCAGTGTGCTTTCAATCATCCCACACCTATTGTTTCTCATGCTCTACTGGAGTTCAAGAGCCCATCTTTAAAAAATAGGCAGTCTTTTCCTTCTATAAATAAAACTCACTGTTGGATTATATAGTTTTAGTCAAAATGCAAGTTTTCCAAGTGACATTGTGCATAATTATAAGACCAGCAACAGAATTACGTCATTTGGCCTGTTGAATCTGCTCCGCCATTTCATCACGGCTGATCCAATTTTCCTCTCAGCCCCAATCTCCTGCCTTCCCCTCATATCCCTTCCTGCCCTGACCAATCAAGAATCTATCAACCTCTGCCTTAGATTCTTGATTGATAATAAGAATGGCAACTTTCAATTAACAAAGTAATTTTAGGTCTACGGTGATAAGCTTACTCCTTAAAAAACAAGGCTAATTTCTGGAGATTCAGATCAATTAATTTGTTGGTACAGTTTCTTTATTTCACCCCTGGTGTATATGATAAACCAATCTGTTGATAATTTACTAATTCTAAGCTTAATACTTACATTCTTCCTGCTTTTCCACATAAAATTAAAGACAGATGAACAGGGACTAAATTTGAAATTAAAATAATTAAATTAACTTGCAATATATACTTCTGGAATAAAAAGTCTTCCCTCACCCACCCATCTTCACAGATTCTGTCTAATTTTTCTTGTTTTTTGGAAAGGGTTTCTAAGTCAAAACCTGCTTGTACTTCACAGTTTTACTCAGTAAATAAACACAAATGAGTCAAATTATAAATGTGGGGCTGAATTTATAAACTGGACTAACAGGAGTTAAAGTAGACTTAACATTTAAAAAAAGAAATGTATTAGAACTTGCAATAATCTGAAAGTAAGTTTTTTTTCTAGCAATGGGAAAAATAACCCATACCAACTTAATTTCTCACAGATCCAATTTCTCTGTAACAATGTTCTCAGATCTTCAACATACACAGCTAATGACACTCAAGCCATGCACGTCAACTTTGAAGACAACGCATTTAAATAAGAAAAAAATAATTCTGAGGTAAAATGTTTGCAAACAACATTGCTTCTTTTCTTGTAAAACGATCATCATTCAAATTAGGGATGAGTTCTGCAGTAATTTTGCACATATGGTATTTTTACAGTTGCCAAGTGAATTCTAGACCTGTAATCTCTCCAACACCATGGCTTTCCTCCTGATTGCATGAAAAAAACCAGTCAACCTGTTCAGTCCAGATGACTTAGCACTAATTTGAAGAGCTATAAAGACAAGCAGACTTTAACAGCTCTTGAATCCATTTGAGGGAAATTTTCCAATAGCATTATCTCCATGTAATATATAACAGTGAACATTTACATACACTAGGTACATACAGTAATAATTCTTGTTCATTTTGAGTAGTATAAAAAATTCCCTAAAATGGTAAGGAGACAACAAATATGATTTCTTTTGAAAAATCAAACTTTGAAACAGTTTTTTTAAAAATCTGAGCTCACAGTTGCCATCTGATATAAACAATTTGCTCAATAAGTAAATGGATGACTTTAAAAAAATCATCTTCACAGCTGCAGTTAGATACATAAGGGTTTAAACATGAGTGCAGATAAAAAAAATTGACACCAAAATGCATCACCCAAAAAGAAGGCATGAGGTTGCCTTAGCAAACAAGGTGAAGGAGAATCCAAAGGGGTTCTACAGATATGTTAAGAGCAAAAGGATTGAAAGGGACAATTTTGGTCCTCTGGAAGACCAGAATGGTAATCTAAATGTGGAGCCAAAAGAGATGGGGAAGGTCTTAAACGGACTTGTTGCATCCATATTTACTCCAGACATGGACACAGAGTGTATAGAAGCAAGGCAAAGCAAAGCCAGGGCATCGATCCAATATGGATTACAGAGGTGGTGTTTGCTATCTTGAGGCAAATTGGGGTGGATAAATCCCCAGGGACGGACAAGTGTTCACTTGGACCCTGTGGGAGGTTAGTGCAGAAATTACAGGGGTCAGAGCAGAGATATTTAAATCATGTCAGCAACATTTAAGATACTGGAGTATTGGAGGATAGCTGATATTGTTCCACTGTTTAAGAAAGGCTCTAAAATAAACCAGGAAATTCTAGGCCGGTGAGTCTGACATCAAGTTATTGCAAGGAACTCTAAGAGACCATATACTTCGATAGCCATGGACTGATTAAGTGCTTTGTAGGTCATGTCCAACCAATCTTATAGAGAGTTTTTAAAGGATGTTACCAGGAAAGTGGATGAAGGCAAGGTAGTGGATGTTGTCTACATGGACTTTAGCAAAGCAGTTGACAAGGTCCTGCATGGGAGGCCGGTCAAGAAGGTTCAGTTGCTAGGCATTCAAGATGAAGTAGTGAATTGGATTAGACATCGACTTTGTGGGAGAAGCCAGAGAGTGGTAGTGGAGGATTTCCTCTCTGACAGGGGGCCTGTGATAATGGATCAGTGCTGGTTGGTGTTTGTCAATCTCTTTCAACAATCTAGATGACAATGTGGTTAACTTGATCAGCAAATTTGCAGATGAAACAAAATTGGGGGTGTAGTGGACAGTGCGGAAGGCTATCACGGCTTGCAGAGGGATCTGGATCTGCAGGAAAAATGGCAGATAGAATTTAATGCAGACAAGTGCGAAGTGCTGCACTTCCGTAGGACCATCTGGGGTAGGTCTTATACAGTGAACGTTAGGGCACTGAAGAGTGTGGTAGAACAAACTGATCTGGGAATAGAAGTCCATAATTCATTGAAAATGGCATCACAGGTAGATATCGTTGTAAAGAAAGCTTCTGGTGCATTGGCCTTCAGAAATCAAAGTATCAAGTACAGGAGATGGGATGTTTTGTTGATGTTGTATAGGACATTGGAGAGACCTAAGTTGGAGTATTGTGTGCAGTTTTGGTCACCTGCCTACAGGAAAGATGTAAATAAGGCTGAACGAGTACCGAGAAAATTTATAAGGATTTTGCTGGGTCTGGAGGACCTGTGTTAGAAGGATAGACTGAATAGCTTAGGACTTCATTCCTTAAAACGTTGAAGATTGAGAAGAGATTTGATAGCAGTATACAGAATTATGAGGGGCATAATACGGTAAATGCAAGTAGACTTTTTCCACTGAGGTTGGGAAGTCAATGGGAAGTCATGGGTTACGGGTGAAAGGTGAAAAGTTTAAAGGGAACATGAGGGGAAACTTCTTCACTCAGAGAGCTGTGAGAGTGTGGAACGAGCTGCCTGCACATATAGAGCAACGAGCCTGATATTAACATCTAAATGAAGTTTGGATAGTACATGGGTGGTAGGGGTATGGAGGTCTCCGGTGCTAGTGCAAGTCACTGGGAGAAAGCAATCTAAATGGTTTTGGCATGGACTAGATGTGCTGTACATTTCTATGACTATGACCCTAGATAAAGAAACAAATATGGATAAAAAAGCTGCTTTGTGAACAGACTTCAATTAAGAATTATTAGATAGCAGCATAAGTATGACGAATTACTAAAGGAGCTGTTTCTGCTCTGTTTATGATTTATTAAGACTCTGCACTACATAGACTAAACATGGCATCAGGTTTGAGCTCCTGTCTGCAGAAATAGTAAACTTAATTTTGAGGAGGTGATGGGCACTGTGACAACTCCTAGATTAGACTGGGGAAAAATAAATAGCTCATTCTGCATTTTCACTTCTACTGTTCATCACAAAAACCCTGCTGAGAATGCATGCAAATTGATGTAAAAGAGGGGATGAGATCAATCTCAGTTGTCATGCCGGCTAGCCTTTTGCTAAGTGATCCATTATCAGCACCAAGTCTCCACTTGGTTACAGCAGGCAGGAAACCAAACATCCACAAAGACGTTAAATTACAGGCAAGAGCAGAAGAATTGTGTAAACTATCACAGAAGAACTACACCAATAAATTACAGCTTCACTATTGGTGCATTTTCCATACATACTCTTCAGAAATATTTACATTTTACAATGTGATTTTGATAACTTTATGGAGTATTATCACAAACTAATAAAAAGCAAAAACATGTACGAAAGGACACGTGAATTAACAACTGTATAAATACTGCTAAGGATGATGCATTAGGATACTGCTCAAATGTCTAACAGGATACAGAGCCTGAAACTAGAATAAACTAGATTCAAAAGATAATTAACAATTGGACAGTCAGTGCACAGAGTGTGAAGCAGTGAAAGACCATGGAATACACAGTATAGCGAGCTTGCAGTGTTCACCACCTCAGGAGAACAAGAAAGCATTCAGAAATATGGAGACACAGCAGTTCTGGCAACTCCACATTCCCCCACCAAGCTCAAAGATGGTTAAGAGATTAACATGACCTCTTTGCACGCATGACAAACTGGCAATCAACCAAAGAAACTCTAGGGCAGCACAGGAGTGCAGTAGTTAGCATAGCACTTTACAGTACAGGCAACCCAGATTCAATCCCGGCTGCTGTGTAAGGACTCTGTACGTTCTCCTTGTGACTGTGTGTTTTCCTCTGGGTGCTCTGGTTTCCTCCCACGGTTCAAAAACCTACCAGTTGGCAGGTTAATTAATCACTGTAAACTGTCCTGTGATTAGGCTAGTATTAAATTGGGGGATTGCAAGCCTTTGAAAAGGTCCTGCTTGGGAGGTTGGTCATAAAGGTTCAGTCGCTTGGCATTCAAGATGAGGCAGTAAACTGGATTAGACACTTGCTTGTGGGAGAAGCCAGAGAGTGGTAGTAGATGGTTGCCTCTCTGACTGAGGGCTCGTGGACTTTAGTGCCACAGTGATCAGAGTTGGGTCCATTGTTGTTTGTCATCCATATCAACAATCTGGATGAAAATGTGGTTAAATGGATCAGCAAATTTAAGACTAACACCAAGATTGGGGCTACAGTTGACAGCGAGGAAGACTATCAAAGCTTGCAGCAGGATCTGGATCAGCTGGGAAGATGGGCTGAAAAATGGAATTTAATGCAGATAAGTGTGAGAAGTTGCAAATTGGGAGGACCAACCAGTGTGCCCTATTGCACATTGAGCAATAGGACACTGAGAAGTGTGGTAGAACAAAAGGATTTGGGAATACAGGTCCATAATTCGTTGAAAGTGGTGTCACAGGTAGAAAGGATCATAAAGAAAGCTTTTGGCATGTTGGCCTTGGTAGGTCAAAGTGCTGAGTACAGAAGATGGGAAGTTAAGTTGAAGTTGTATAAGAATGAGTAAGGACTAATTTGGAGTATTGTGTGCAGGTAGGGTCACCTATCTACAGGAAAGTTGTAAATAAGATTGAAATTATATTAGTAGACCTAATAGGACTTGATGCTTCAATCCCCATGATAAGTCGGCACTCTCGATGTTGGCAATAGGCTTGGAGTGGTGACAAGGAGGGTAGCTACGTCATCAGGGTCATCAGGTGGGCACCCTCCTTCTTGGACGTTTCGTTGATAAGCCCACAACGTCTCCAGAGGGCTCAATGGTGCTACCTGGCGTCCCAGATACACCCCCCTCAGTTCCGTACCCTCCTGTCTTCATCTTGCAGCCCAGTTGTTGTCTTTCCCTTTAATCCAAATCCAATTGCTGATATCTTCTGCTGCATTTGACAAGGACTTGACTGCTTGTTGGAGGGAGACACCCCTCACCCCCATCTTCTTCAATAGACTGGTCATAGATGTATCAACGAATCCCCTGCGTCCCACTTCTACAGGGAAAATCTTGGTCTTCCAGCTGTTCTGAGCAGCTTCAGTTGCCAGTTCAGAGTACTTGGTCTTTTTCCTCTCATAAGCTTCTTCAACACCATCTTCCCATGGTACTGTCAATTCCACAACATATGCCAGCTTGGCTGTTGTGGACCACAGGACTATGTCTGGCCAGAGTGTTGTAGCTGCAATATCTGGGGGAAACACAAACTTTTCCCTCCAAGTCCATTTCCATTTTCCAATCACAAGCAACATGCAGAATGCTTAT
The DNA here is from genome assembly GCF_048418815.1 of Hemitrygon akajei. NCBI lineage: Eukaryota > Metazoa > Chordata > Chondrichthyes > Myliobatiformes > Dasyatidae > Hemitrygon > Hemitrygon akajei. The sequence goes on from NC_133133.1 coordinate 159,618,269, forward strand.
ATCCTTTGATGTTACTTGGTGCTCTGGAGGTTGGCCTGCTGGTACAAATTGTGTAATGTGGATGTTTCCTGCCGATGTTTGTGGGAGAGCATTTACAGTGGTTTGCCTCTGTTCCAAGATTGATGCCAGCTGTCTGAGAACTTGGTTATGCTGCCAAGTATACCGCCCCTGGCTGAGGCTCATGGTGCATCCTGTTAAAATGTGCCTTAGTGATCCAGATGCTTGACAAAGGGAGCAAGTGGGTCCCTCCCCACCACTGGTTAAGGTTTTGAGGTGTTGGGAGGAGGTCATAAGTGGCTCTGATGACAAAACTTAGCCAAGATCCCTCCATTTCCCAGATGTCACGCCAACTGAGTTTCCTCTTTTCCAGGCTCTCCCAATTAGTCCATTGACCCTGCTTGGCCATTGAGATGGCTCTGGCATGTAGCTCTGCCTCCTCCTGTCTCCTCACCTTCTCCACCACGAGCCGTCTCTTCTGCATTGATTTTGCCTTGTGCCATTGAGGAGCCTTTGGGATGAGCCCGAGACCGGCTCTCCCATGTTGGACTTGGCCAACCACATCCCTGAATTGAAGAGCAGACTTAGCACTAGATTACAGAGAAAATTTACAAGGATGCTGCCAGGTCTACATTGACCTCTCACATCATGAAGACCCTGGAGAGACTTGATCTAGAGAAGCTCCGGTCTATGTTAGGCCACACTTAGACCCCCTCCAGTTCGCCTATCAGCCCCGACTAGGAGTTGAGGATGCCATCATCTACCTGCTGAACTGTGTCTACGCCCACCTGGACAAGCCGGCAAGCACTGTGAGGGTCATGTTTTTTGACTTCTCCAATGCGTTCAATACCATCCGCCCTGCTCTGCTGGGTGAGAAGCTGACAGTGATGCGGGTGGATGCTTCCCTGGTGTCATGGATTACTGATTACATGACTGGCAGACCACAGTACGTGCGCTTGCAGCACTGTGTGTCAGACAGAGTGGTCAGTAGCACTGGGGCTCCATAGGGGACTGTCCTGTCTTCCTTTCTCTTCACCATTTACACCTCGGACTTCAACTACAACACAGAGTCTTGCCATCTTCAGAAGTTTCCTGATGACTCTGCCATAGTTGGATGCATCAGCAAGGAAGATGAGGCTGAGTACAAGGCTACGGTGGGAAACTTTGTCACATGGTGCGAGCAGAATCATCTGCAGCTTAATGTGAAAAAGACTAAGGAGCTGGTGGTGGACCTGAGGAGGGCTAAGGCACTGGTGACCCCTGTTTCCATCCAAGGGGTCAGTGTGGACATGGTAGAGGATTACAAATACCTGGGGATTACCAATGGACAATAAACTGGACTGGTCAAAGAACACTGAGGCTGTCTACAAGATGGGGCAGAGCCGTCTCTATTTCCTGAGGAGACTGAGGTCCTTTAACATATACCGGACGATGCCGAGGATGTTCTACGAGTCTGTGGTGGCCAGTGCTGTTTGCTGTTGTGTGCTGGGGCAGCAGGCTGAGGGTAGCTGACACCAACAGAATCAACAAACTCATTCGTAAGGCCAGTGATGTTGTGGGGGTGGAACTGGACTCTCTGATGGTGGTGTCTGAAAAGAGGATGCTGTCCAAGTTGCATGCCATCTTGGACAATGACTCCCATCCACTCCACAATGTACTGGTTAGGCACAGGAGTACATTCAGCCAGAGACTCATTCCACTGAGCGTCATAGGAAGTCATTCCTGCCTGTGGCCATCAAACTTTACAACTCCTCCTCGGAGTGTCAGATACCCTGAGCCAATAGGCTGGTCCTGGACTTATTTCCACTTGGCATGATTAACTTATTTTTATGTAATTATTTATGGTTTTATATTGCTATATTTCTTCACTATTCTTGGTGCGGCTGTAATGAAACCCAATTTCCCTCGGGATCAATAAAGTATGTCTGTCTGTCTGGAGGGCCTTAGTTAAAAGGATAGATTAGGACTTTATTCCTTGGAATGTAGATAACCGAAGGGAGATTTGATAGTTGTATACAAAATTATGAGGGGTACAGATAGGGTGAATGCAAGCAGGCTTTTTCACTGAGGTTTCATGAGACTACAACTAGAGGTCATGAGTTAAGGGTGAAAGACGAAATGTTTAAGGGTAAGCATTCACTCAGAGGGTCGTGAGACTGTGGAACAAGCTGCCAGCACAAGTGGTGGTGCAATTTTGATTTCAACATTGAAGAGAAGTTTGGATAGCTACATGGATGGGAGGGGTATGGAGAGATATGGTCCAGGTGCAGGTCGATGGGACTAAGCAGTTAAAATGATTCAACATGGACTTGCTGGGCTGAAGGGCTAGTTTCTATAACTCTATGACTATAATATCTCTTGTTCTGGAACACATATAGAAAGGGCAAGCACAGGGAGTTTCACCCATTGGACCTTCTCCATCATTCCATGGTAACCTTTCACTTTGTTGTTTAACAAGAATCTGCTTATCTTACAACCAAACACATTGTTTCCAACACTATTTGATAAAGAGAATTCCAAAGATTCACTAGCATCCAAAAGAAAGGTTTTGCCTTATCACTGGCTCAAATTGGAAAATCCTTATCTTTATGCAATTCCTTATTTTTAAATACCGGTAGATTCTTCCATGAGAGAAATATCTCTCAACATTCTCACTACCAAGACCCTTCAGGATCTTAAATGTTTAATCAAGCCCTCTCTCATTGTTGTAAATTTTTGTGGATACAAACAGATCCTATCCAACCTTTGATCAAAAAGCATCTACTCAACGCTACAAGACGCACTCGGGACCATTCAGCATCATTGATGTGAAATACATTTTTTTTTAAATCCTTGCAATTGGCCTATTTTGTTTAAAAATTCACAGTTGCATTAGAACATGCACATTTTCATGCAATTCTAAATACCATTGATTTGAAAAAACACCCAGTTACTGTTCTTCCAAAATGACAAAAGCCATTTGGAGTTCCTGATCCATTGGAATAAAGCAATTGATCTCAACGAGCTCGAATCAGTTTCAGACAAGTTAATTTTACTCAACCAATTTCGACAAGCAGTATTATTTTACAAGCAGGGATTGAGTACACTTCTTTTTGTTGTATTCATTTCAAAAGTACATATTAAATTGCTCAATTGACTTTACAGGGATAATGTGCTCACGTTCTCACAACTGTTTATGTGAACAAGCTGCTCCGCAATATACTTCTAACCATCTTAGCTCTAATCGCCTTACTTCAGATTCTCCTGCAGAGGCAAGAGTTGCTTTGCATTCATCCCGTTAATTCCTGCGTTGTTTGCAATACCAACATAAGATCTAACAATAACCTTACTTCCGGGGAAGATAGTTCAAATAGAAACTCAATTTCAACCCAGTGATCATTCTGATAAATTGTTTTCTCAAAGACTTTTAGAGCTTTTCTCTAATAACCCTTCGTTAAAAAGTAGAACTGCAGCAGTTTTTAGACATTTTGAGTTTTTATAACCTTATCAGACTTGCTCAAAGGTTTTTGCAAAAGTTGGGGCTTTGCGAGTTGCAGCCGACTAAGTAATGGCTCGCTGCTGCAGTGCATGCTACAGATGGTTCACACTAATACCTGCTGCGTGAGCCATTAACTGAGGAAGCGAACTTTTAAGGTAGTAGATCAGGCACTAATTAAGCATGGTGCTTTTTAGCAGGTGGTGTCAGTCTTCCTAAAAGTTGATGGAAGGGAAAGTGGAGCATACAGTATTCCCATAATTTTGACATGTATACTGCAGATGATGGAAAGACTGCAGAGTGAGATAATGAGTCACACAACAGCTCTTCATGGTATTTATGTAGCTGGTCCACTTATATTAGACCATAAGACATAGGAGCAGAATTAGGTCATCTGGCCCATCGAGTCTGCTCCACCATTCAATCATAGCCGATCCTTTTTTTTAAAAATCTCCTCCTCAACCCCAGTTCCTGGCCCTCTCCCCGTAAACTTTGATGCCATGTCCAATCAAGAACCTATCAATCTCTGCCTTAAGTACACCCAATGACCTGGCCTCCACAGCTGCATGTGGCAACACATTCCACACATTCACCACTGTGTGGCTAAAGAAACTTCTCCACATCTCTCTTTTAAAAGGGCGCCCCTCTATTCTGAGGCTGTGCCCTCTTGTCCTGGACTCTCTCACCATGGAAAACATCCTTTCCACTTCTAGGCCTTTCAACATTCGAAAGGTTTCAATGAGATCCCCCCCTCCCCCACCATCCTTCTGAATTCCAGCCAGTTCAGACCCAAAGCCATAAGAGGTTCCTCATTTGATAATCCTTTCCTTCTTGGAATCATCTTTGTGAGCCTCCTCTGGACTCTCTCCAATGCCAGCACATCTTTTCTAAGATGAGGGGCCCAAAGTGGTTCACAATACTCAAGGTAGGCCTCAATAGTGCCTTATTAAGCTTCAGCATCACATCCTTACTCTTGTATTGTAGACCTCTTGAAGTGAATGCTAACATTGCATTTGCCTTCCTCACCACCGACTCAACCTGCAAGTTAACCTTTAGGGTGCTCTGCACAAGGACTCTCAAGTCCCTTTGCATCTCAGATTTTTAGATTTTCTCCCTGTTTAGAAAATCGTCCACACATTTATATCTACTATCAAAATGCATAACCATGCATTTTCCAACATTGTATTTCACATGCCACTTTCTTGTTCATTCTCTTAATCTGTCCAAGTCCTTCTGCATCCTACCTGTTTCCTCAACACTACCTGCCCCTCCACCAATCTTAGTATCATCTGCAAACTTGGCAACAAAGCCATCTATTCCATCATCTAAATCATTTATATACAGCATAAAAAGCGGTTGCAATACCGACCCCTGCTGAATACCACTGGTCACTGGCAGCCAGCCAGAAAAGGATCCTTTTATTCCCACTCGCTGTCTCCTACCAATCAGCCAATGCTCTAACCATGTTAGTAACTTTCCTGTAATACTGTGGGTGCTTAACTTGGTTAGCAGCCTCATGCATCGCACCTTGTCAAAGGCCTTCTGAAGGTTCAAAGATACAACATCCACTGCATCCCTTTATCTATCCTACTTGTAATCTCCTGAAAGAATTCCAACGGGTTCATTAGGCAGGATTTTCCCTGAAGGAAACCATGCTGACTTTGTCCTATCTTGTCCTGTGTCACCAAGTACTCCATCACCTCATCCTTAACAGTTGACTCCAACATCTTCCCAACCACTGAGGTCAAGTTAACTGGTCTATAATTTCCTTTTTCAGTCTTCCTCCTTTCTTAAAGAGTGGAGTGACATTTGCAGAGTCGAGTGACAATATTACTGGTCAACAATAACCTGTAAGATATTGATAGCATTAAATTCAACAATGGTAATATCACTGAGTACACAGGTAAAGTAATTAAATCTTTGCTAGTGATAAATGGTTTTTGTCTAGCAATTATACAGTATACGTTGTATAAGTGATCATTAGGCTTGGGTCAAGGTCTCATTCCAGAGACTAGAAACAAAAAATATCTAGAGACAGTGATGCTTAATGAATAAGATATTAAATTAGAAAGATAATGATTAATTTCAGCACACAAAAATACAACTGCAGATGCTGTGGATTAATTTCAGCAATCAAGCATCTAGCCATCCCAGCAATTGTGTTGTGCTCCACTCCTACTACATACATTTCACTTGGAAATACATATAGCATTTCAGTCCTTCATTTCTATGACAGCTCTCAGAACATTCCCAGTCTCCTACTTTTTCATGTTGTTTTCTTGTTAGTCTTTGTGTATGTAGTTTCTTCCCGACTCCATTGTACTTCTTCATTCTACTGTGAATGCCTGCAAGACAATGAATCTGAGCTGCACGGTCACTTAATGGTTAGCACAACACTTACAGTACAGGCAACCCGGGTTCAATTCCCACCGCGGCCTGTAAGGAGTTTGTATGTTCTCCCCGTGACCACGTGGGTTTCCTCTGGATGCTCTGGTTTCCTCCCACAGTCCAAAAACGTACCGGTTAGTAGGTTAGATTGTTCTGTGATTAAACTAGGATTAAATTAGGGGATTGATGGATGGTTTGACTGGAAGGGCCAGTTCCATGCTGTATCCCAATAAATTAGGTGACACATACTCCAAGTACTTTGATAACAAACTTACTCTGATATTTGATTCTTTCCATTTAACCTATTCCTCTCTCAGATGTTCAAAGAGCACACCTTCATTCTCTTCCTACCCATCAACAATAGGCACAATTTATGGCACAATCTATTTGGGATGTTTGGGAAAGCAGAACACACTGAGATGAATCACAAGTCGTTAAAAGGGAGAATATGCAAATTTCACAGAGAATGCATCTAAAAATGAGGATCAAACCTAGTTGTCTGAGATGCATGACGGTGGGACACACTACTGTGTCACTCCTCGTCTTCAAGTCTTGTCAGGCAACATTTTGACTTGTCAGCATAGAGGTCAAAATGTCTTGAAACATTTCTCAAAGTGGCCTGAAATTTAGACGGGAAAGGCATAACCTTATCTTCAGCCTTTAAAATAAATGTTTCTCACCCTCTGCATGCCACCTTGGCTGAACAGAGGAGCTCTTTCAGTAATAGACCAAGATAGCTGTGCTGGTCCAAAAGGTGCTATATGAGGTCATTCTTACCCTCGGTCATTAGGCTTTATAATGAGTCAACCTATAGCTGGGGAAGTGATGACCCCCTCCTGTTAGACTGCTTCAGGTAACTTATTTTTTATTCTTTCTACTTCTAATATTTATATATCTGTTCACTGTAATGTTGCTGTGACACTGTAATTTCCTTTGGGATCAATAAAGCATCTATCTATCTAATGAAGGAATAATTCAGCCTTGGATTGAGAGTCATAGAGGCTGTGTTGCCTGCCTGGTGCATTGGTTCAGGACTCTCATCTGACCTTAAGGGAAATTTGGAGTGAGATGGGAATGATACAGTACTGTGGTTTATATGGATACCAACAACACAGGAAGAACAAGGAAATGGATTCTGCTGAAGGAATTTGAACAGGTAGGGAATAGATTAATATGCAGAACCAAAAAAGATAATAAACCCTGGATTGTTCGCCAAGCCACATGCACACTGACATATGGTTAATAAAATCAGAGTTAAATGTCAAAGATTGGTGTGGGAGAAGTGGGTTTGAATTTGTGGGACATTGGGGAAGGAGAAAGCTGTTTCAGTGGGTCACACTCCACCTCAAACATGCTGGGAACAGGCTCCTGGCAAATTGCATAATTAGGTCTGTGGATGTGGCTTTAATCTAAGTAGGTGGGGAGAGGTGTGGGTTCAACAGCTTGGAAATGTATGGGTAAGGTAGAAGAGGATGAGAGTGCAGGAGAAGTTATGGAAGCTTTCAGAGCAAAAAAACAAGACAAAAAGTTTTGAAAGGTCTAAGAGTTTAATTTCAGGCAACATGGAGACAAAAGGTTGGTGAATACAAGACCAAAGGTATCATATTTGAATACAAGCAGTACACTTCATAAGATAGGTGATTTTATAGTGCAGTTTGAAGTTGGCAGATATGACAATGGGTATCACTGAACCACGGTTTAAAGATCACCACTAGGAACTTAACATCCAAGGACACACAATGTATCGAAAGGACAGGTAGGTGGGCAGAGGCATTGATGGTTAAAAAATTTAATAAAATCATTAGAAAGAAGTGACAAAAGATCAGAAGATGTAGAATCCTTGTGCATAAATCTAGGAAAGTGCAAGGGAAAAGACCCCTCATGCAAGTTACATGCAGGAATCTGAACAGGATGTGGAGTGCAATTTACAACAAAAGGTAGAAAAAGGATCGTCATGGGGAATTTCAGTCTGTGGGTAAATTGGGAAAATCAAGCTGCAATGCAAGAGAAAGAATTTGTAGAATGCCTCCGAGATGTTTCTTTTTTGAGGATCTTCTGGCTAAACACAAAAGGGAAACGGCAATTTTAAATTTGGTGTTGGTGTAATGAAACAGAATTGATTAGGAAGCTTAAAGTAAAGGAACCTTTAGGAGGCAGTGGTCATAATGAGAGAATTCACCCTGCAGTTTGAGAGGAAGAAACTAAAATCAGATATATTGGTATTATAGAGGCATGAGGAGCTGACCAAAGTTGATTTGAAGACAGCAGTAGTAGGGATAATGGATAAGCAGCAAGGGACGAAGATACTGGGAGTAATTCAGAAAGTGCAGGATCAGTTCATCCCAAAAAAATGGCAGCATTCTGAAGGGAGATGAGGCTATCATGGCTGATAGGAAGTCAAAGACAGTATAAAAGCAAAAGGGAGGTCACACAATATAGCAAAAATTAGTAGGAAGCTAAAGCATTGGGAAACTTTTAAAAAACAATAGAAAGCAACTAAAAATCAATAAGGAGAGAAAAGATGAAATATGAAGGTAAGCTAGCCAATAATATAAAATAATTTTTTTTCCAGACGTACAGTACAAAGAGTAAAGAACAACCCTACAGAACAGGGTAGGAATTTATTTAACTAGCAGGTGGTGGATCTGGAATTCATTGTCAGAGGAGGCTGGAGGCCAGGTCATTAGATACATTTAAAGTGGAGGTTGATCGGTTCTTGAATAGTAAGGGCATCAAAGTTTACAGAGAGAAGGCAGTAGATAGGGGTTGAGAAATAATATCAGCCATGATGGAATGGTGGAGCAAACTTGATGGGCCAAATGGCCTAATCCTGCCTGCACGTTTTATGATCGAATTAGAATTAATCAATTGCTTTAATTGTTGTGGAAATTTTGATGGTGAAATCTCACTAATTATGCAAGGAAACAATAGGCTATTCATGACTGTTGTAGTACGAGCACCAGTTTTATAATTGCTTAATTTTAACTACGAAGACCATAGATATAGGCATAGAATTAGGCCATTTGGCCCATCACTCCTGCTCTGCCATTTTATCATAACTCATCCAATTTCCCTCTCCGCCCCAATTTCCTGCCTCTCCCTGTATCCCTTCATGCCCTGACCAATCAAAAATCTATCAACCTCTGCCTTAAATATACATAAAAACTTAAGTCTCCACGGCTGCCTGTGGCAAAGAATTTCACAGATTCACCACTCTCCGGCTGAAGAAATTCGTCATCTCTGTTCTGAAATGACACCCCTCTTTTCTGAGGCTGTGTCCTCCGTGTCTTTTGGTTTTAGGCGCTTCCACCATAAGAAATATCCATGACACAGCCACTCTACCAAGGCCTTTCAACATTCAATAGCTTTCAATGAAGTCAACACTCATTCTTCTGAATTCTTGTGAATACAGGTCCAAACCAAAAAATGCTCTTAATGTGACAGGCCATTTAATCCTGGAATCATTTTTGTGAACCTCCTTTGAACCCTCTCCAGTTTCAGCACATCCTTTCTAAGACAAGGGGCCCAAAACTGCTCACAATACTCCAAGTGAGGCCTTACCAGTGCTTTATAAAGTTTCAATATTACATCCTTGCCTGTATATTATTGTCCCCTTGAAATGAATGCTAACATTGCATTTGCCTTCCTCACCACAGACTCAACCTGCAAAATAACTTTAGGGGATCCTGCACAAGGATTCCCAACTCTCTTTGCATCTCAGTTTTTTGTATTTTCTCTCCATTTAGAAAATAGTCAACCCTTTCATTTCTTCTACCGAAGAGTATGACCAAACACTTCCTGACATTGTATTCCATCTGCCATTTCTTTACCCACCCTCATAACCTGCTGGTTCTTCTATAGCCTCTCTCTTCCTCAAAACTATTTGCCCCTCCACCCATCTTCATATCACCTGCAAACTTTGCAACAAAGCCATCAATTCCATCAACCAAATCATTGACATATAACGTAAAAAGAATTGGTCCCAACACAGACCCCTGTGGAACACCACTAGTCACAGGCAGCCAGTCAGAAAAGGCTCTATTCATTCCCACTCTTTGCCTCCTGCCAATCGGCCACTACTTTGACGATGCTAGAATCTTTCTTTTAATACCATGGGTTCATAACTTGGTAAGCAGCCTTGCGTGGCATCTTGTCAAAGGCCTTCTGAAAATCCAAGTACACAACATCAAGTGATTCTCCACTCTATATCCTGCTTGCTATTTCTTCAACAGATTTGTTAGGCAAAATTTTAAAAGTCTCCCAATCCTCTAACCTCCCATTAATTTTTGCTCTATTTTGTGCCCTCTCTTTGGCTTTTATGTTGACTTTGAATTCTCTTGCTAGCCACGGTTGTGTCATCTTTCTTTAGAATACTTCGTCCTCTTTTAGGATATATGTCTGTCTCTGGCCAACTCCTCCCTCGTGCCTCTGTAATTCCCTTTACTCCATTGTAATACTGATATATCTGATTTTAGCTTCTCCTTCTCAAATTTCAGTGTGAAGTTGATCATATTGTGATCACTTACTCCTAAAGGTTCGTTTACCTTAAGCTCTCTAATCAATTCTGGTTTGTTGCCTAACACCCAATCCAGAATAGCTGATCCTCTCATGGGCTCAACCACAAGCTGCACTAAAAAGTCATCTCATAGGCATTTTCGAGATTCCTCCTCCTGTAATACAACAGCAACATGATTTTCCCAATCTATCTGCATATTGAAGTCCCCCATAACTATTGTAATATTGCCCCTTTGGCATGCATTTTCTCTCTCCCATTGTAATTTGTAGGTGCCATCCTAGCTACTGTTTCGGGGATCTGTACACAACTCGCATCAGGTTTTTTTTTACCTTTGCAGTTCTTTAGCTCTACCCACAATGATTCAACACCTTCCGACCCTATGTCACCTCTTACTAATGATTTGATCTTTTTTTTTCACCAATACCACCCCCTCTGCACTGGCTCCTTAACCCCTTTCCCCTTCCTGACTGTCACCCAGTTTCCTGTGTCCTGCAGCTCAGATGTAACTACCTCTCTAAATGTCCTATCTATCACCCCTTTAACCTCTATAATGGTCCAGAGTCCATCCAGTTCCAGTTCCTTAACGCAGCTTGTTAGAAACACTTCTCGCAGTTGTACTGGTCAGGAATACTGAAGGTCTCCCTCCCACAAGAGAACCAATGCACTAACCTGCCTGACATCTCTAGCTGAGCAGATAAAAAGAGGAAAAAAAATTCAACTTCTTTTTCCTTTGAGTGAAGCCTTGACGAGCTAAAGCTTTAAGATCACCACCCTAACTATGTCCACTTCAACAATGGCCATTGTGTTTGCTTCTGCCTACCTTTAATTTGCTCTTAGTAAACAATCCCAAACGCCGATTGGCCACTGGTCAAAGCTGCTGTGGATCGCTCCTGCTTTTTATCCTCAGGCAGTGGACCAGTTTGAAGTTCCCTCCTCTCCAAACTTCCGAAGCCCGAATGGACACTGGTTAAAGCTCTATTATAATGCCATGAACTGCTCCTGCCTTTTATACTTGACAGTGGTTCTGTTTGAAGTCCCCTGCTCTCCAAACTTCCAATGTCCAATTGGCTGCGAGTCAAAGCTCTATTATTTTAATTAATTGTTGTAACAATTGGTCATAAAACAATTTTAAGATGTTTTATCTACTCTAGAGTAAAAAATGTGATGTTCCAAGTTGCTGATTCTTGATTATACTCAAAATAATAGTTTTGCAATGGAAACCTTACTAAATAGATGTTAATATATGCTAAGGTGACAATATATACTAAGCGCATTTAACAGTCCCAAAAATGTTCTTTATCTCAGATTATTTTCCCATTGCATATTTGCTTCCTGGTCAAGCAATATTCTTCAGATCAAAAGTACAAGTGAACAAACCTTCCATTAGTAACTGCCAACAGATGCAGATACACCATGTAGAAAAACTGCTGATGTTTGCTGGGCTATGACTCATTGGCTAAAAGTTTGAGAGTAACAATCACAATATAGAACTTCATCTAATTGTAATTTAGAAAGAGAAAGTGAGAGACTAGATGGTGCATTGATCCTATTGGTTGTCATGGTGGTGAGACTGTTGGTGTGAATGATGCCTATTATTGCTCATTGATTGCTATGGCTCTTTCTGAAATGCATTTTAACAGGTTCATTGAAGTATGGTCAAAGTTCTTTGAGACAAACCTACATCTTTGCAAAACTGAGTATCGAAAATAAAGATTTCCACTTCCCAACACATTGATGAACATAACTTCTAACAGCAATAAATGTTAAAAGATAACTACATTTCCACAAGAAATTTTGATCTCAATTTGAACATTACCAGCAGAAGATCATTTACATTTATTCGAAAATCATAGTCCTATTTCTCAAACTATTGACAATGATACAAACTAAAATTTGTATTATTTTGGGTAATAACCGTGATATTCCATTATGCTAAACTTTGGTACACTTGAAAGGGGCATGAAGGGTGTTACTTAATTGCACGTTTGTCATCTATTCTTAACCAGTTCACGTTTTCATGTCTTTAAGGAGAGACATGTCATTCTTAATTGGTATGAATTCTCGTCTCATACCAATATATATGTTAATGAGCCATTCAATAATGTCATGAATTATTGACAGGCAATTTATTCCGTTGACTCCCACATACCAAGAATGATAGGTAAATATGCTGAAAACCTTTGTTAGAAAAGACCAGTGGCAATATTGCTGGATAGCCCAAGAGTGTATGCATTTTGGATAAGTTGATATTTATGAGATAGGGTGCCTTTGAATTAGTCACATCTAGTGGTGACAAGTACATGGATGAGTATTTTGGCATTGCACACTGATGTAGGAGTTGAGGTGGGTGATTTTGCATAAGTGCTTTTTTAATGGAAGGATGTGCGATTAACAAAATCAGTAGTCTTAACAGCACGCTGAGCTTCTGGATGGTGTTGTTCAGTTTGAGTTTATAATTGCCTGGGAATGCGGGGGAGGGAAGCATCACCATTCGGGAACAATGGAGCTTATGACTAAGGTTGAAAATCAGTCAAACAGAATATTAATAACCAAGAACAGAACTTAATATTAAGTATTAACTGATATGAGTAACTTCAGATTATTTCTAAATTTCATCTTGATTGTTATTGCAGATATCAAATAAATATGACCCAAGATGGTTGATATGATTATAAAATTAGCAGTTCTGAAACTGCTGTCAAAAGCTCTGCTTTTGAATTCATGCCAGTGATACATACAAGAGATTGTTTACAATCAGCTTCACTGGATTAACTGTCTAACACAAATTAATTGAGAACTAGCCTATGTTTTTTGGAAGAATAGAGTCACCTTGAAAGATTCTTTTCCTGTCAGTTTAGAAATGTCAGCAATGTTCAGTATCCCCACAATTATTAACACAAAGTACATTGCAGATGCTGGGGTCAAAGCAACGTGCACAACACGCTGGAGGAACTCAGCAGGTCGGGCAGCATCCGTGTAAATGAACAGTCAACATTTCGGGCCGAGACCTTTCATCGACGAAGGGTCTCGACCCGAAACGTTGACTGTTCCTTTCCACGGATGCTGCGCAACCTGCTGAGTTCCCCACAATTACTGATAGATGGAATCCAATTTCTATCAATAGTTATGCAATTTATATTGCTTAATATATGGTATGCAGACAAAATGTTAACTTGACATATATTTTCATGCAATGGCCTTTGACAAGAGGTTATCAAACAGAAATGACTCCCTTTAATGAAAGATCATCAGCCTGAAATGTTCACACTGCTTTGTATTCCACCAATGCTACAATTCCGATTATTCTATAAGCAAATACCTCTCCCAACTGAAATAAATATAACTGAATTTTAATAAAATCCGTTTTGGCCAGATGTAACTCAAACCTATTAAACATGGAAGTGGGTTAGTTTGAATTGATGTGACAATTCTAGAATAATTAATCATTTAGTTCTAACCTTTTCAGGGCACAGGTGCTCCATGCTTCTGAACCTCATCAGCAACATGAGAGTAGATCACCTGCAATCTATACAAAAAAAGACTCTGCAGATGCTGGAAATCCAGAGCAACAGACCCAAAATGCCGCAGGAACTCAGGAGGTCAGGCAGCATCTACAGAAATGAATTAACTGTTGATATTTCAGGCAGAGACCTTTCATTAGGACTGGAGAGGAGGGGGTGAGGGGAAAGAGGCTAAAAAAAGATTTTGATCCATCCACTTAATAACAAGACTTCACTGATTTTCACATACGTGAGAATACCAAAATCTAAATACAATACAGATAACATTGTCATACAGGTCCTCCCCAGTTTATGATCACCACATTTAATCAAGCATTTGGCCAACTGCAGACATCTTATAATAACCCTTGAATAACCAAGGGAGGCCATGTACTCCTCTATGGATATAAAACATGGGGTGCTTGTGAACTCATGGTTGACGATTTTAGGCCCTCCCAGCCACGCCACCCAGCAACCCTCGAGTTAATCCTCGCCTAATCACTGGACAATTTAGAATGATTAATTAACCTGCAAACCGGTACGTCTTTGGACTGTGTGAGGAAACAGTAGTATCCGGGGGAAACAGAGCATTTCTTTTTTCAAATGTGCTTGCATTGCTAACTTCACATGTGTACACATATGTATATTTACATATGGCATGAATTAAGTTGCATTTTGAATGGCGGTCAGCTCATGTTGCAAATGCTTCGCAGTCTGCATGGCAACCAGTTGAACTGAAAGTTCTCTTGCTCAAAACTAGACAGTTACAACATCACAACAGTGTTTTTATGCCAAGTGCACCCATAGGCACGATTTGCAGATCACTACATACATAGATTCATGTAATCACAGGAATTTGCTTTGGCTCATCTGTACTGCAGCAACCAGCAATTGACCCACATCTAGCTTCCTTGTTTCAACAGTGCAGTTTTAATTAGTGTGAATTTGGTAACTGTCCTGCTTACTTACATCTTGTGACCTGAAATTGAGACGAACAAATGTGTCAAGTTAGTAAAATGATGTAGAGCTTAATCATTCCATCTTGCTGTTTCTATAGAATACTGTGTGCAAATTGGCTGCTGCATTTCCTACAACAGTGATTACTTCAAAATTACTGCATTGAGTGTAATGCAAACTGCAGATCTAGAAGTATGAAAGTCGAAACAGAGCTGCAAGTTTTTATTTTAAAGTGTTAATTGAAGACAGCAGCAACCAGCTATCATTTGCTAACACCAATCCACTTAGTGATTTTCCTCCGGCTTGTTCTAACGGTGACTCTTTCCTCTTGCCCTTTCACAGTACTGGGCTCATTCACAGTAGATGATACCTTCAGCTTTAGGTTAATGAGTTTTATCTTTGCACAATGTGTGAATTTATGTCACACATTCTGGGTGCATTTTCCAGCTAAGCCACTACTGTTGGAAATTCCATATCACAGAAAATATCAATTATGAATCTATGACTTATGTTAAATAATTTTAAGTTGCAGAACAGAGAGGCCATTCTGTTTATCATGACTATGATGTCACTTTAGAGAAATTGTTATAGTAATCCCAGTTCTATTTTTTTCAGGTCCTTAGACCTTCAAGATCATCTTCAGGTATCTGCCAATCTACCTTTTAAGACTTGCTATAGAACCAGTTTCCATGACTATTCCAGGCGGATTCGTCAAAATTTGACATTTTGAGGGGAAAAAAACTCATTTTACATCTACAGTTTTTCCAAAAATAGTTTTAAGTCTATAGATTGATTAATTGGATTTGCTAATGTTTCAAGTCATCAAAATTAGCTAAATCTCATGTTTATTTGATTGTAAGGAACAAAAAACGAAATCACATTTTTTGTTGTCTCCAGATATTTATAGCTGGACTCCAATAATGACCCTCAATTATTTCCTCTATGAAATTATACCAGAAAATACATTTTCAAAAAATAATGTTATTTTAGACATATATTGATAGCTTGTACATTGGATCAAAAGCTTTGCTTATTTAGATGTAATGTTCTAAAATGCTTTATCACCCTGCCAGTAATACAGTGGTTTCTTCAATTGCAGCAGCTTCTATGGGGCCTACAAAAGGTGCTACCTTCCTAAGTGATTGCTAACGCTCACAAGATCCTGCTTACACTTTAAGAACTGCAGGTCCACACCATCAGCAAGTTGCTCGCTGGCTGATGATGAAGGAGCTGCACAACGTGCTGCTGCCTGAGTCCATGAAGGCTTACAAGTCTAATAGCAAGTGGCCATCATGATCACTTCTCTTGTGATCGCAAGACCCTTTCGGACATTGTTAATACGGTATCCCCCAAATGTGATTCACTGATTTATTGGCTGTGAGCTGGGGCGAATGGCAGGGGAGCTATGTAGCCTCGGTCGAGGTGAGAACTGGGGCTCCAGCCACAATGTCGCCTGTTCATGGCCAACAGAGGAGAGGTGTCGAAGCTGGTGCGCTCCACTGGGGCGCTATTTCACTCGGCAGAAGACAAGCTGCTTGTGGTCGACTGAAGAGTTCAATAGACGGAAGGGTCTGGATTATATAAATGATTATTTTGTGTGGTTGTATTCTACACTTGCTTGTTATGTTGTATGTGCGAGGACGGGACTCAAGCCGTGATGTCGCTTGGGGGGGGGAGGGGAGGCGGGCATTGGGGCCAGTGCATTTCACTGGAAGTGGCTTGGCTCAGCATACAGGGTGGAGTGGATGTCCAGTATTTGCTCAGTGGGAGGCGGGCTCTATCGTGATCAACTGTGGATTGATGACGTGAATTTTGGGATTCTTTTATTGCGTGATTATTTGTGCTTTGTGCTGTGTGTGACTGTTGGTACTGTGTTTTGCACCTTGACCCCAGAATAACAGCGTTTTGTTTGGCTGTATTCACGAGTATTCATGTGTATAGTTGAATGACAATTAAACTTGAATTTATTTCTGCAACATTATGATAAAAACTCCCATTTGAGCCTTTGTGCAAGGTTTCATTATCCTATATAAAACAATTTGCAGAATGCTTCAAACATTTAAGGTCATTAACACTGATGGAACCAAAGCAAAGAGATAGCTGTTCATGACCAAAATGATTAGGGCAATACGGCTGAGAAGCAGGGGTACAGGCTTATCTTAAGCCAATTTGAAGCCTTCCAGTTTTATAATGTTTATTAAGTTTACATCTTGTGTACACTCCTGTTATTCCCCTTCCCCCTCACTTATAACTTCACATGCCGACATCGAGAATGGGAACTGCCTCTGTGAACTTGTCATTCTGTAATTACACCCTCTGGCGAATGGAGTAAAATGCAGCTTCATCGTTGGCAGAAGGACACGACTACAAAGTTTCAGAGGCAGATCCAATACACAGGAATTTATACAAAATGTCAATATGAAAAGAGTGCAGAGGTTACTTTTATAAGAAGACACAAAAAAAAATTTAAAAACTGAAAACTGATGGCCAGAATATTGTAGGTAATCAGCATAGCCTTAACCAACCCTATTGACCCCACCTTGACATCTGCTGCTCTATTTCTGGAACACCTTGAAGCAGTATCTGGGGTAAAGGTATTTTTACACTGTGCTCTGCTATTAGTTGCCATTGGTATGTTTTGGTGGTAGGGAAGGAGGGGGTGCAGGGTCTGGCGTGCCTGGAAAATACTGTCTTCTCCACCAAAAGTTAACCAAGGTATGTCAAATCATTAACTGGATGTTTACATGTTCACACAAGTTCATGGCAATGGGTTACTTTAACAAAGCAGATGTTGTGCAACACGCCAGGCGAAGGGGCCCAACCCTATCTGACACTATTAAGATTCATAACACCGGTTATTTTTAAACAAAAATGGGCAAGCCGCAAACATACATTTAAAACTGAATTCCCTCAAAGCATGACCTTTACTGCCTGTCATTCAGGTCACCACACAGATCTTTTTCCAGGGACGGCTTGCACATAGAACTATCGAGAGACATTAGGTTTGCCAACACTCCCACACTGTAAGAAACTTTCCGCGTCGAAAGGCCAGGAAAAACCCCGAGGCAGGACCTCATGCTTTTTTTCCCCCATGAAAGCCACAGAGGCAATGCAGGTGGGGCTGCGAATCGCAAGGACAAAAAGGAGTACGTAATCATCCTCACCCTGTTTACGCCGAGATTTAGATAGATAGATAGATAGATAGATAGATACTTTATTCATCCCCATGGGGAAATTCAACATTTTTTCCAATGTCCCATACACTTGTTGTAGCATACACTCCTTACATACAATACTTAACTCAGTAATAATATGATATGCATCTAAATCACTAACTCAAAAAGCATTAATAATAGCTTTAAAAAAAAAAGTTCTTAAGTCCTGGCAGTTGAATTGTAAAGCCTAATGGCATTGGGGAGTATTGACCTCTTCATCCTGTCTGAGGAGCATTGCATCGACAGTAACCTGTCGCTGAAACTGCTTCTCTGTCTCTGGATGGTGCTATGTAGAGGATGTTCAGGGTTTTCCATAATTGACCGTAGCCTACTCAGCGCCCTTCGCTCAGCTACCGATGTTAAACTCTCCAGTACTTTGCCCACGACAGAGCCCGCCTTCCTTATCAGCTTATTAAGACGTGAGGCGTCCTTCTTCTTAATGCTTCCTCCCCAACACGCCACCACAAAGAAGAGGGCGCTCTCAACAACTGACCTATAGAACATCATCAGCATCTCACTGCAGACATTGAATGACGCCAACCTTCTAAGGAAGTACAGTCGACTCTGTGCCTCAGCAGTGTTGTACAAGCTGCATCTGAAGCCTCAAGAGTAGAAATCAGATTCCCTTCTCCCCAGTCTCCAGGTCTCGTCCACTTTCGTACCGGGCGGCAGATTTTGCACCGAGCACCGGTCCTCCCCAGGGCTGTGTGCTCAGCCCACTGCTGTTCACGGTGCTGATGCATGGCCGCACTGCCAGATTCAGTACAAATCGAATCACGAAGTTTGCTGATGACTCCACAGTGTTCGGCCTCAACAACAACAAAGACAAGACTGCACGCAGACAGGAGGCAGAGCGGCTAAAAGAATGGTGCGAGCATAACACGTTGAGTCTCAAAGTGGAACAGACCAAAGAGATGATTGTTGACTTTAGGAAGATGTAGGCTGACCAGTCCTCACTGCACATACATGGCTCCTCCTTGGAAAGAATTTAGAGCACTAACCATATAAACCATATAACAATTACAGCGTGGAAACGGGCTATCTCCGCCCTTCTAGTCTGTGCCAAACGCTTTATCTCACCTAGTCCCACCTACCTGCACTCAGCCCATAACCCTCCATTCTTTTCCTGTCCATATACCTATCCAATTTTTTTTTTTAAATGACAAAATCGATCCTGCCTCTATCACTTCTACCGGAAGCTCGTTCCACACAGCTACCACTCTCTGAGTAAAGAAGTTCCCCCTTGTGTTACCCCTAAACTTTTGCCGCTTAACTCTCAACTCACGTCCTCTTGTTTGAATCTCCCCTACTCTCAATGGAAAAGGCCTATCCACGTCAACTCTATCTATCCCTCTCATAATTTTAAATACCTCTATCAAGTCCCCCTTCAACCTTCTACACTCCAAAGAATAAAGACCTAACTTGTTCAACCTTTCTCTGTAACTGAGGTGCTGAAACCCAGGTAACACTCTAGTAAATCTAACGGACGATCTCATCTGGAAACCACCTCTTTAGTCAAGAAAGCAGAGCAACATCTCTACTTCCTGAGGATATTGAGGCAAGCGAGGCTACCCCACCCCCTTCTTCCCCCATAATAACAAATGTTTACAGGACCACCATTAAAAATGTCCTGAACAGCTGTATCACTGTCAGGTAGGGGAACTGCAAGGCATCTGACCACAAGAGCCTACAAAAGGTTGTGAGAGATGCTGAGAGGATCATCAAAATCTCTTTTCCACCCGTTAGAAATACTTACCAGGAGCGCTACATACCCAGGGCCCTCCCCTCCATCCAGCAGTCTTTCTGACCTCCCCCCCCCCCCCACCCTCCTCAGGCGGGCAGGATGTACGATAGCACTAGGACTATAGCGTTAAGCTGGGAAACAACTTCTTCTCTGAGTTACTAAACTCCCTGCCACCACTTAGGTCTCATCATGTAAGGTATGAAATGTCAGTAGTGTTACACTCTTTACTATTTAATTTGTGCTGTGAATGCACCTTACTACTTGTTATTTTATTGGGGTAATATTACTTCATCTGTTGAGCACCTTGATCTGGAGGAACATTGTTTCATTTGGCAGTATCCAAGTGCACTGAATGACAATAAACTTGAACTTGGTTCATCCTGAGTGGAAACAGGTCTCTCGTTGACTTTTACAGAACAATTTCAAAGAGCTATTACAGGTATGATGAGCTTTTTTTGACCAATTGCTGCCATGACCTTCCTCCCAGACTTCACTCTGACAACATATAGACATACTGTATGTCCATGTTTCAGACACAGCCGACACAGTGAAGGACATTGGTTTTGACAGTGGACAAGACGAAAAAGTGTCCATCTTCCTAACCTAAGGGAATGGGAAATATTTACCTTCAAAGATATAACGCGACCAATTACTGGGAATTAGAACACTTCCTTTAAAAAATAAAATTATTTGAATAACCTGGAGTTTAATGGTCAGACTTCAGGAACAGGTGTCAGGCAATTTGGCAGATACTGTATTTTTAAAACAGTCCCATTTTTAAGCTATTTAGTTTTTTTATACAATGTTCACAGTTACAGGACAAGATGATCCACTGAGCTTTGATGGTCTTGTATTTTCTTTTAACCAGTGGGACTTGTGGGCCTGCTGACAAAAAGCCCCATCTACATTTTGCCCCACTGCGTGTATCCCAAAAGGCACAAACCACATTTTCCACAGAATTACATGAGGCTGCTTAAATAACTCTTGTTCCAAGCCCAAATACATTTATGGCTTTGCGTCTCTTAACAAAGACATATGCAACAATAGGTCAACTGTCCACTGACTTCATCATGTTTCTCTGACCAGAAAAATGAGAGAAGCCAGGTGACAAGACCAGAGAATGGGTAGAGTGCTTGGCTCCAGGACAACTATCTGTATCTCTGACTTTACTATCTCCCTTCAATCCATCTATTTCAAATGGTTTCCTGAACCATGATACCCTGATCAGATCACCCACCCTCTCAACAGTCTTTGTTCACATCATGATTATTATATACAGTATGCCTGACTTGAGTCACTGACTACCATCCAAATCTACTTGACTCAAGACATGTAACTGCCTACTGCATCGAACTATTCAGTAACTCATCCTCTACCTGATGCATCAACAGTTATGTAGCTCAGAATCTATGATGCAAACACTTAAAACAAATCTGGTTTCCATCAGTCTCATCACTCCACCTACACACCTACTGCAACTACAGCATGTCATCTGCCTGGCATTCCTGCCTTGTCCAGTTAGCTGTGCTCCCATTCATCTGACACTTAATCAGTCAACTAAAAATTCATTAATCTGTAATTCTATATCTTTGATGGTTACATGCTTTATTTTATTCATTAATCTGTAATTCTATATCTTTGATGGTTACATGCTTTATTTTAAAAACTTGCATTAAATGTTACTTTACATACTTATTGCCCAAATCTTTCAAGAACCAAAAATATTTGAAGCACAAAGCAGCATCTTGTTTTCTGCACCCAAAGCAAACACACTGTGGCAGATCATTTCTTGTGACCAACTGATTTTGCTATTTTATCTGTTCTAATGTTGCGGTAGTTTTACCAAACCTTAAACAGAGAATAGTGTGTGGCATCCGTTAGTCAGTCTCGTGAGACCATGGATCTGCACCTGGAAAGGGCGCAGGTCTGGGCAAGGTTGTGTGGAAGACCGGCAGTTGCCCAAGCAGCGAGTCTCCCCTCTCCACGCCGATGTTGCCCAAGGGAAGGGCAAGGCCCGATACAGCTTGGCACCAGTGTCGTCGCAGGAGTTGCCAAAACGAGGTTGAAGACAACATCGGACTGCCTTAGGGACTCCAGCTCTGGATTTGTCCTCAGGGTTTACTCCCGAAGCCTTTCCCATGAGCGGGTATGGCCGCTAGGCAGCGGAGGTTTGAAATCAGAGATTTCCCTCTCTTAGATGGACTGCCTTCCCAGGCTGACGAGCTCCATCTATCCGAAGCACTGGTTTTAAGGTGCCAGGACCTGAATAATATCAGTCTAAATGGATAATGAATTTCAGAATTCCTGAAACAACAAAGAAGCTCTCCTTACCTCATTAATACAAGAAAGCACAAAAAAGCCGATCATAGCTACTGTTTGTTCGTTTCAAAAATCTGTGCACAATTTGCACTTACAGTGGCCTCACTTTTTTAAAGAGGCTTTCAGGAATAATAAAGCACAACATGATAAATTTCCATGATAATAAGTAATACCCCAAAGAAAATCATTTAAAATCTACTTTACATAAACCTGAATGATTACACTATATGCTCACAGCAATCCAAGCAGATAAACACCCAGATGAAAACATTTGAACTAAAGATCTAATGTGGCTAAATTCACAATCACATCCCTAAGCCCAATGAGGATAAAGCTCCTTTTCAAAGTTAGACTCATCACAGACATTTCTCCCTGCATCTACTGCCTTGTTTGGAAATAAACACATTGTCACAAAATTACCTCTTAGTTCAAGTAACCGCCATGTACGTTCTTCCCTGAGGTTAAACTCCCAATCTACTAATAGACAACGGCAGAAAGAAACACCTACCCTGTTAAAATGTGACATTTTAAACTTAGCCTGTCTAAAGCTGTAAGAAAAGACAATGCTAACTGGCTTAGAGTTCAGCCTTTTCCACAAGACTAAAACATAATGCAGTGCTGCTGAAGGAAAAATTTAGTTTTAATTGTCTTTCAGGAAAGGGTTACACCCAGTTACAGTTAATTTACCGTTATGTAGCTATGTGATCTTGTGTTACAGCCAGATCAGAGACATCAAAAGATATTATTTTCCTTGGCAAAAACATAGATTTCTCATGCATTTCTGAATAACTTACGTCTCAATTTAAAACAAATTGTACATATTTTTAAAATTTCAATTTGTTTTAGCAGATTGGACTATTCAGAAATCTAAGATCATCCCTGCATATTGCATATAATTCATATAAGAACACATATTGATAACCTTACAGACACGAGACTCAATTTTTTTCATTGTTGTAGAGTAAGGTCAATCCAAGTCTTATATGAGATGTCAGGTTCTTTTTGTGCACAAATGCTAACCACAATTGACTCCTTTATGATATTAAAATCATTGACTATGAAGTTGATCTAAGATTAAAATGAAAGTAATTTCCTAATTCTTGAATTGGGTTTACTTCATCCTGCAACTTGGACACTGGTGTTCCACTATTTCAGAGCAAATGTTGAGGTTTAACTTTCATTAACCACCAGGGCAAAGAGAGAACAATTACAGTGATGCAGTTTTGACTCAAAAAGGTTACTTGGAATGAGGAGGTAGGGGCTGGGGGTCAGGAAAAGTGATTGAAAATGAGTACAAATAATGAGCAATTCTATTTGAAGGAGATGTTTCATATGCAATTTTCCAGTAATGTACAAGTCAGTGCAATTTTATATTAAAAAATGCAGGAAGGGGTCAGGAGAGATAATAAAGACAAAAACATTTGTTCTCAATAGCAGTACAGCTGTGAAACCATCAGAATCTGAGACATTCCACATAAATTAAATGAATTTGTGCTGCAATACAAGTCACTGCACTTGCAGCACCTGCGGTGGAGATGCACTGCTGTTTACCATCTGTGCAAACGACATAATCATTTATGTAATAATTCCTCAACTAAATCAAGCATGATCTGGGCTACCGCTGATGTTAAATGCAGAATAATTATACATTAAAGTAATATTATTGTGAATTATCACCCCACAAAATGAAACAGAATTATTTTCCTAATAGGAGGACATAAATGCATTTTCACTGAACAATTCTTTGAAACTAGGTAATTATCATAAGTATGCAATTGCCTTCTGGGAATATTCAAAGTTCAATGTAAATGCATCAAGGTACATATATGTCACCATATACAATGCTGAGATTCATTTTCTTGTGGGCATACTCAATAAATTGAATAACCATAATAGAATCAATGAAAGACTGCATCCAACAGGGTGGACAACTATTGTGCAAACGACAACAAACTGTGCAAATACGAAAGAAAGAAATAAGATAATTATAAATAAATAAGCAATAAATATTGAGAACATGAGATGAAGAATCCTTGAAAGTGAGTCTATGGGCTGTGGGAACATTTCAATGGTGGGACAAGTGAAGTTATCCCCTTTGGTTCAAGAATCTTATGATTGAGGGGTAATAACTGTTCCTGAATCTGGTGGTGTGAGTATTTGGCTTTTATACCTCCTTCCTGATGTTAGCAGTGAGAAGACAGTATGGCTTCCTGGTGGGGGTCCTCGATGATGGATGCTGCTTTCCTGCAACAATGCTCTGTGATGGGGAGGGCTTTACCCATGAAGAACTGGACCATATCCGCAATTTCAGGATGTGTAACGAAGGGGAAAAAAGTAATTGATCCAATGTACTTTTACAGGGTTCATCAGTCTCTTGCTGAATCCAGTCTCTTCTCCATTATTTAGCCACTTGTGCTGCTTCAGTTGGTTCCACTCTATATCTAACAAGTCACAAGATAGATGACTCCCCTCTCATTTCCCCACCACTACACCACATGGTTACTTCCATAAATTCCCAGAAATGTTGACTCCTCTGATTGTCATCTGCATCCTCAGAAAAAACATCAAGTATCAGATGTATCTGTTGAAGCCAGCCCTGGTTCACTGTTACCTTGTCTGACCCAAAGAATCTCTCTTCGCTGACTGACAACTTGTTCAACATCCAGTCTTGAAGAAATCAAATTATGTTTTGATAAACATGGGATTTCAGAGCTATCTATTCATAGGCTGGACTAGATTGATCACAACCTTGACATATCATTTACCTGGGACTGAGTATCTGATATCATATTTTCAATTATCAAGGACTATCCAACTTGCCTCCAACATTATTAGCACCATGTCAGTCCATCAGCTGTTAACCATCTCATTCATGTTTCTGTCATCTCCAATGATCACCTATATGGCCTTTCAACTTCCACTTTCTAGTTTTATTTTTCTTGGACCTGAAGAATTACATTATAGCGGTATCTAAAATTAAGAGGGGGGTTGATAGGGTAGATAGCAATCTGTTTCTCCCCATGGTAAGAGGGCATAGGTTTAAAGTGAGAGTTTGGAGATTTTAAGGAGATTTTTTTCCCCCCTGGCAGTCTTGAATGGACTGCCTGAAGAGATGATCGAGGCAGATATTCTCACAATTTCTAAAAAGCATCTATACAAGTTCTTAGATTATCAAGACATATAAGGCTATGGACCTAATACGTGTCACTAGGACTAGTGTGGGTAAGTGTAACAGGCAGTATGAACATAGTAGGCAGAGGGACCTGTTCTAGTGCTGTACAAATATATGACTCAATAAACTTAAGGTCAGGTAAAATTAGCTGGCCACATTGCCCAAATCCTAACTTGCCAAGTGCCAGTGAATCCTTTACTCACTGACTCCAAGAGACTTCAGGTACAGCAACTGGAAATGGAGTTGGCTCCTTATACTTCAGCAGCTGTCTCTCCTTCAACACCAACTCTTTTGCCATTAGAAAGGCTCTGGCTCATTGTCAATGTTTGTTTGATTACCATCGTCGGGAGCACTTAAGAGTGTTAAAGGAAGGCTGGTCCTAGTGATTCAAGGCAAAACACTTTGCAAAATTCGTAATATATCATTAGACTGATTTCTAGCTTTAGGAAATTGGTATATTTCTCAAAAAAAATCCTAACATTTCATATGCATACACCAGTGTAAAACATATTTGCATTCATCTAAACAAATTGGTGATATAATAAAATGAAAACAGGCCCCTGATCAATTGAATGTAGGCTAACACAATCTCACAATCAATAGTATCTTTGATATTGAAAGGAAATGTATTTCTGGATTATAAGACGTGTGCTGCAATGGAAAGTAAGGCAGGCAAACTCTGATCAAATATTCTGAATTTGACATTCAGATTCAGATTCGGTTTATTGTCATTTATAAACCACAAACACAATGCAGTTAAAAAATGAGACAACGTTCTCCGGAATGATATCACGAAAAAGCACAAAATAGACCACACAAGAAAACCCACATAGCGTTTGGTAATCCCCAATCCAGAGTCCGGAGAGGCTGCTGTGTATCGATATCGAGCTACATTTACATAAAGCAAGAACTCTGTAGTGACTGTCAACTAAAGCCACCGGAAAGATCTGCAGCTGGTGGTATAAAGGCTTTTACTGGACATACACAAATATTTGGAGTCACTCTGGAGAGAGGTTCCCTGACCCAACATTACATCACATTTTCATATGCCAAAGATCAAAGCTAACAGTAGGATAATTCTATAGTAATAATAATAGTAATAATTCTATAATGCTTTCATAATGCTTCCTTTTAGTTATATGTAATTTTCAAACACCTAGATCTTTACACCAATACTCCAGACACCCTAAATTGAATGTTAATCATCACTGTCTCTGAACTACATTCATGCATATGCAGACATCTCAGGACATTGGGGTGTTTCCTGGTTTGCTATCAATCTCAGTCTGGAGCTCCAGGAAGACCATTGTTCTGAGCTGCATTTTAAATTGATTTGACAGTCGATATTCAGATCTGAAGAGTGATCGCTGTTGAAGTAGATATATGCTATATTCTGTAACTCCAGAATATGCCTCAAAAGACACCTAGCAAGTATTCACAGTATTTTCAGCAGATATCCTACTGGGTGACCAGCTAGTGACAGCAACTAGACACTATGATAATATACAAACTGCAAATCACTGTCCATCACCACGTTTTAGAAAAGTCCAATGGAAAGTAATACCCTTTCAACAGAAGCTAACATTAAATTGGCATACAGCCAAGACCTTTGACATAAATTGATTGTTAAAAACTGGAAAGCAAAACAATGTGATTCAAAGTACAGCAAGCTGCATCCAGAGTACTATTTAGAAAGAGGAATGTGCCTCAGGGGAAATTCATCAGAAACACTTGGGATTAATGCTCACGGAATGCTTCAATTTGTTTAATTAATTCCTACATGGACTAATTCCCCTGACATTTCAACTTCTTTCCTATTACAGTCGCGCATATTTTGATTATTTAGCAGACTGACACCTGGCACTTTGTACATGAGTCATCTATGTTTCAGATTTAATGTAAATGCAAAATAAAAGGAGATTAAAGTTTACATCGGGCGCTGCAAAAAATAAACATTCATTTCTCAGATCAATGTATTGTGGATGCCACGATGCAATGTTCTACCTTTACAAAGGAAAGCAAAGAATATTGAATTCAATGACTCAGAAAAGAATAAATAATACATTTTACAGCTGAAAGGCCCAATTTGTAGCACAGTATATCCATTGGTAAGGAAATGCGTGTTTTTCCATTGTGACATCATCAGATAATGAATCCTTAAATCCATTCCAACTTTTCCATTCCTGAAATACTACACCACCCCATTTGGCTTGGCTCTGATAACATTGAAGTATCTGGACAGGTGATGCTTAGTCATTTTTAAGTTTAGAGCAATGGTCACCAGGATTTTTTGAAACAAATAATAACTGAGGTAACAAATCAACAATATTTTGTAGAGCACAAACTTTTCCACGATATTATAAAACTCTAATGAGGGCAGCACTGTCAGAGATGAATGCTTCTCTGGGACTGACCTACAAGTCAACATGTAGATTGAGCCTGGTGTTTACAGTAAACATTGACATTGCAGGAAAAAATAGATCTGCTTCTCTAATGTTTCTGTACTTCAACTACTCCTCCTTGAATTTAAATAGTAGCCAATTGTTCCTTTTTTTAAAAAATATTGAATAAATCACATACTGGAGATATGGTGGTCACCTGTCATGTCCTACGACGACAGGAGACCCGTGTGGGAGAATTTTTGAAGTGGAAAAGCCACTGCACTGGGGCATTTCCAGCCTCATGGCCTCCGAGGTCCGAGTCCAGTGGTATGAACAAGCGTCACAAACTTTCTTGATTGTAGTGGATGTTGATATTGTCTTCTGTGACTAGTCGTGCCCTTTGCTCTCCACGGAGTGCTGCAGAACCGTCTTCCTGGCCGTTGGATCTCACTGAAAATCCCATCTGCCCAGTCTGTCGGAGCTGACTTCGCATGCTAGGCCAGCCATGTGCCAATCTCACTGGGGTACCACCAGGCTGCCAACTACCCTCACCTGGTTTAGCCCACCTGTAGAAGTGGTGTGGCTGCTGTCATATGCAAGCAGCTACTTAGAGCCACAGGTGAGAGCTCAGTGTCCAGTGGGGACCGAAGATAAGCGAGATTCCCTGACAAACACCCTCACCAGAGGTACTGTGGCGACCCACTTTCTGCGCAGGCGAACCGGCTCACAAATAGCCAGCGCGCGGGGGGAGACTTTGGTAATGCACCTCTGATGTTACTTCCACCCGGAGAGGGCGGGTGCTAGGGATTAAATGCCAGCACCGCGAAGTTTGAATAAACTAGTCTCGAAACGACTTACCAACTGCGTGTCATCTCTAGCTCTGTATGTAGTACATCGCTACAGTACTATCCTTCCTGGGCACTGGGGATATACAAACCTGTCAAAGCTTCATTATAAACAACAGACACCATTGTCAAGGTTGATATACAGCGCCCATTTCTATGAGGTGCTATTGGACTACTTTCTCAGATCATGCAATATGTAAACCTATTTTAGATTGTATCAAATGGCTACCATCATTAGCACCAATTTGCACTTAAGCCAGGTCAGGGACGATTGGGGAAAATTACCTGGACCCTATGTTTCAGGAGGCAGCCACATCCATTAACAACTTCAATTTTGGTCAGTGGCCAGGGACAAGGGGGTGCAAGTGAGGGAGGTAGCAGGATCCAAGGGGTAGTGCTCGAGCAGCCTCAACCTTTGAGCTCAAACAACGGCTCCAAAATTGTTGCTCCCTGTGAGGATGGGAGTGGGAGCTACAGGAAGGATGAGCAATGGGACGGTGGCACCGTGGTTTAGGAAGCCATTCAAGAGGGGTGAAGAGAAGATGAACGTAGTTGTAGTGTAGTCACAATTCTCTGTCACAGGAGTACCGAAGGCAGTGTTGTCCTGAACTTTGGTTTCAG
This sequence comes from Hemitrygon akajei, assembly GCF_048418815.1. NCBI lineage: Eukaryota > Metazoa > Chordata > Chondrichthyes > Myliobatiformes > Dasyatidae > Hemitrygon > Hemitrygon akajei. Next base: position 159,647,399 of record NC_133133.1, read on the forward strand.
GCAGACATCTCACTTGCACAGCAATTTGGAGTGGGAAAGGAAAGGTCCAGTTGTTGTGGTTCATGTGGGTATCAATGACATAGGAAGAACAAGAGGTTCTTCAGAGGGAATTTGAGTATCTAGGGCCTAAATGAAAAAGCAGAACCAAAAGTTAATAACCTCTGGATTGTAAACTGATGTGGATGGTTTTGGCACAGAGTTAATAAGACCCAAGAGCAAAGTATGTCGCTCAAATAACAGTGTGGGAGAAGTGGGCACTGTGAATTTGTGGGACACTGGCACCAGGATTGGGGAAGGAGGGATACTGGCTCCACCTTAGTTATGCTGGAACCAGGGTCCAGGTGAATTGCATTACTAGGACTGTGGCTATGACTTTAAATTAAACCGTAGGTGGAGTGGTGGGGGTGGTGGGAGGATGGGTTCAACAGATATGGATAAAGTAGAGGGGAAGAAGAATGTCTTGAAAATGAAGAATAGGGCAGCAACTTTAAGGATTTAACTTCAGGCAACATGGAGAGAAAATTGAGGTCATGGAGTATATGAAAAAACATAGATGGGCTTACAGCGGAGTTAGAAGTTGGCAGGCATGACATTGTGGGTATCACAGAGTTGTGCTCGAAAGAAAGTCACAACTGGGAGCGAAACATCCAAGGATGCACATTCTATCAAAAAGACTGGTAGGTTGGTGGAAAGTGTGGGATGGCTCTATTGGTAAAAAATTACATCATATCCTTAGAAATAAGTGATTTAGGATTACAGCCCACTAGGAAAAAGGCAATTCTGGATTAGGTGTTGGGTAATAAACCAGATTTGATTAGGGAGTTTAAGGTAAAGGAACACTTAGTAGACACTGATCATAATATGATAGAATTTATCTTGCAGTTTCAGATCATGAAGCTAAAATCAGATTTATCAGTATTACAGTACATTAAAGGCACGAGAGAGGAATTGGCCAAAGTTGAATGAAAAAGGACAACAGCAGAGATGATTGAAAGGCAAGTGGCTGGAGATTTTCTGTGTAATTTAGCAGATACAGGATCAGTTCATTCCAGGGACAAACTAATCTAAAGGGAGGAAGTAAAAAATAGAAAAAAGCATAAGATAAGATATACATAAAGCAAAAATTAGTGGGGGGGGGGCTTTTAAAAACCAAGACAAGGCAAGAAGAAAAGCAATATGGAGAGAAAAGGTGAAATGTGAAGTTATGCTGGGATTCCAAAAGATTTTTCAGATTCATTAAAAAAAATTAAGGCAAGAATGGGTATCGGACCACTGGAAAATTACACTGGAGAAATAGAAGTTGGGGAAAAAAGTTGGATTTTTAGTACAATTGTCATGGCTGCACTGTCACTTGCAATGATACCAACAATTACTTCCATTTTAAAAATTAATTTTAACAGAAAAAAATCAAATTTTAAATGTATTTTTGAAATGGAAGTATTTTTCCAGGTTATTGAAAGCTATAGTTTATTAACTCAATAACGTAACAATACATTGCCATATTTGTACCATTTCCTGAGAGTTACTCTAAGTCAGGGGTTCCCAACCTTTTTTTATGCCACGGTCCATTGCCATTAAGCAAGGGGTTCATGAACATCAGTTGGGAACCTCTGTTCTTGTTCTAGTGTTTATGAAGAACAGTATCAACATAGTGGAATTCTCTTGTAGTACAAAGCACATGCAAATATCTTAATTAATATCAACTTTTTTTCCCCCATTCAAAGGACAATCTGATTATAAATATCATCATTCCTGTACATTCTAGAAAATATTTTATGTATGTACAAAAGTCCATTTTCGCTCAAATTTAATCATTATAGGGTCTAAGATAGCTGCAGTTACCATCAGCAATCTGCAGCAAGGATTGGAATTCCATCTGAAAGCAGTACTGGCAGAAGAGGCATTTAAAACAGTCAATAAACAGCCTTTTGTTGGTTCAATCTGCCGCTGTAGACAAGCTGAATAATTTAAATGATATATATCAAAATATGATGCAGAACACAAGATTTCATTCACTCCCTGCAACATAGTCAGAACATTCAATGCCTTAAATGTTGTAAGTGACAAGAACACCAGAGGTTTATCTTCCAGAACACCAAACATTGTGAGCTCTCTCACTTTGCTTTTCCTGCAGCAGAACCCATCTTGCTAGGGTTTTCAACAGACTAATAGAACAAATCAACTGTTCCAGTGAAGTGCTTAGACATGATTATCATGAGGATTTATGATAAAATTCTTCATTGACAAAACAACAATGCAATTTGCTGTTATTACATCTTTGAGTTCGCGTTATTAGGTTTGACATTACTTATACTAATTAGCCCAGGAATAAGAGACGGCTAGTCAATAAATAGCTGGTATATTTAACATCAGTTATTATTGCTCATTTTTGCAGATTTAAGAACCTGTAATTTCTGTCTTGCGTAATAAGAAATTAAAATATTGGTTAAGAATTTGCATAAAAGTAGATTTTTCTTTACACTGGCCAAAATGGAATCAACTACTTTCTACTGTGAGGGTTATATTTATTGATTCAAGTGAAGTATTCAATAGAAAAGAGACATAATTCAAACAGTGTGGCTATACAACTGTAGCCCTGGGTTAAATGTTGACCCAAATCTTACTTAACTGACTGTGAGAGCCCAAAAATGTGGTCGTATTCTGCATTTAGATGACTTTTTCCCTGTAATAATCATTTACATTCTAGGGTACTAGATATCAGGAAAAGAGTGTTTTTTTAAAAAAAATCAGTGTTCATGGATATATCCTAATGTCAAAGTCTGGTATTACAGTTAATTTGAATTGAATATTGATGAATCTTAACAAGGATTTGAATGGTACCCCAAAATTCTATGGTGCATCTTTCTCTCAAGCTTGGCTGTCCATTAGTGCTCCTCGGATACAGTCATAGAGTCACAGAAAAGCACAGCACAGAAACAGGCCTTTTGGCCCATCTAGTCCATGCTGATTCATTTAAACTGCCTACTCCTGTCAACCTGTACCGGGACCCTCCATGCCTTTACCATTATTGTACGTGGATAAAACTAATATTCTTATGGGGAAGGTAACTGATGGCTTTTCTGCAGACTTCATAGAAATTTCTATAATAGTCTTACTTCACTATGTTTTGAAGCAAATTAGTAATATTGGCAAAAACTGGGATCAAGATTCTCAGTGATTCTTAGGCCCATCTTTTGGATCAGACACTTAAGTTTATTGTTCTTTATGTCATTTTAGTTTAATACCTTAACCTAATACAGTCGGCCTTCCTTATCCGCGAGTTCTGCATGCGCAAATTCAACCAACTGCGAATCAAGAAAACCTGGAAGTGCTCTTCCGGAACTTGTTGTTCAATCCTTCAATGGAACAAAGCCTCCATGTCACTCAAGGGATACCAACATGGCTACAACCACTGCAAGATTTGTTTGATGATGCAAAGAAAAAGAAGAGACAGCTTCCTATAACAATGTTTCTAACTAAATCATCTGCAATTCTGAAGTCTCCACGTTCAATGCTTGAAGTTCCTCAGCCCTCAACCTCCACAGTGTCCTGACTTTAGTATTACTGAGCCTCCTCCAAAGCGTCCTTATTCCCTAAACAAGACAGTGTAACAACTACTGTACAGGTACTACAAGTTTTACTCGTTGTTCGATCATTGTTCACCTCGCGTCTCATTCGTTCATTGCTTGTGTTGTGAGTGAGAGGAATGCGTACAGTTTTTTTTCTTGTCATTATTCCCTAAACATTACATTATAACAACTATTTACATAGCATTTACATTGTATTAGGTATTATAGGTAATCTAGAAATGATTTAAAGTATACGGGAGGATGTGATAGGTTATATGCAAATACTACACCATTTTATATGAGGGACTTGAACATCCATGTTTTTTGGTATCCACCGGGGGGGGGGGGGGGGGGGGTCCGGAACCAATCCCTCATGGATAAGGAAGGCCGACTGTAGTACTCAATTTAAGTAATTCTATTGGTGTGAATTTCCTTTAACTGATTCTTTATCAATTATTTACATCTATGCATTTTTCCCAAATGTTTTCCCAATGAGGCATTCAAAACCCGCTAAAAAAAAGCCACTCTGCAACATGGGATGACCTTAAAATCCAAAGTTCCACATTAATGGATTTCATGGAACTACAAAAAGGGTGGAAAAGGGTTTGCAGAGAACTGTGTAGGTGGCATTTTCAGACAAGATTTACACAGAAGATACAACTTTAAACCTCATTTATGTTCTGGAGCTCAGGTTGCTTCTGTTAAATGAAAATAAAAGAATGCGCTAGTAAAGTGCTATGAGACAATAGGTTATAGGAAAGCAGCAGAAATATGTCAACTGAATACAAAATTCCCACCAGCCAAAGCATAGAGGGGAAAAAATATTCTTATGGTTAAAATATCAGCAACACTGCAGAGCTTGTTGGCAAAACATTCCATTCATTACAAAGCACATTCATTTCAAAAGAAAGGCCCTTCTTAAAACCTACCATTGTGGTAATCAGATTTGCAATTATTCACTCCACCGCCCCTGCTTCCTTATTCCTATTGTGGTTCTATGATACCATCTATAGGCACACGATCATCTAACTGGCCTGGGGGGGGGGGGGGGGGGGGGGAAGATAACATTCATCATACCTCCATAGATTTTGTGCCCTGACTTTTAGAAACATAATCGACACAAACCCCACCTTTTGCCCCAGTAGCAGTATTGCAATGAACTAGTGGAATTTGATCTTTGTATTCGTTAATCCGACCTGAATGTCAAGCCATGTATCTTACTCATCACTGCTGACCATATCCACAACACCGTTTCTGGTACATGCATTTGCTCCCAAACTGAAGTTGCTAGCTTCCCATTCCACTTGCCCACAATCTCCCAACATGTTGCTCTGAATTAGTTGCCCTTTATTCCACCTCTTACTGATTTGTAATGTTCCCTGATCAAACACAATAAATTATTGTTATGATAGCATTGCCAAAGGTCAAAGATTGTGAACTAAAATGGGGTGTGACTTGCAGTGAGGAAATCTAATATTGAACCAGGGATGACGATTCAACAAAATTAATCTCAAACAAAATAACAAATTTGAAAATAATAAGTCTGAAGAATTTTAAACCTAGGGTTGAGATGTTTCCCTTCCAAGATTTTAAAACAAAATGGGTAAGAGAACATAACCATAATTTGTTAAATTATCTGTATTTAGGAATTGCTTCAGCTGTTTACGAAAGATGAAAAGGGGAAAAGAGGGAATTAAAGGTTGGCTAGTCACACATATGCTGATGAGGAAATTATCAGAGTCCACAATTACAGAGCAAAGTGAACACCCTGAATTTTTTCAACTGATCGGTGCAAGCCAGCTGTCTGAGTATTTTGAAAAGACTGCATAATCTATCTGGATTTTCAAAAGACATTAAATATTTATTTTATAAGTGTTGGAAAATTATGCAATTTAATGTGCAGGATAAAAATGGGTGTTAATTCTGAATGAAACCATGATGGCACAGCAAAATTATGAAGGAGTCAAGTATTGGTGGAAAGTTTGAAGTAATGAAGATTCAATGAGGCTCTGGGTCACTGGGGATAGATGGAAGGATTGAACAGGGAGAATTGAAATGGCCAACAAAATGTGACTGGAATAAAGCAACACACAAAAAAAACTCGGCAGGCCAGGCAGCATCTTTAGAAAAAAAGTACAGTTGACGTTTCGGGCTGACGCCCTTCAGCAGGACTGGAGGAAAAAAAGCTGAGGAGTGGATTTAAAAGGTTGGGAGGGGATAGAGAAACGCCAGGTGATAAGTGAAACCTGGAAGGGGAGGGATGAAGTAAAGAGCTGGGAAGTTGATTGGTGAAAGTGACAGAAGGCCATGGGAGAAAGAAAAGGGGGGTGAGGAACACTAGAGGGAGGTAATGGGGGGCAAGCAAAGAGATAGTGTAAGAGAGGGAAAAGGGGATGGAAAATGGTGAAGGAGTGGGATGGGGGGTATTACCAGAGGTCTGAGAAATCGACATTCATGCCATCAGGTTGGAGGCTACCCAAATGGAATATAAGGTGTGTTCCTCCAGCCCAAGCGTGGCATCGTCACAACAGTGGAGGAGGCCATGGATAGACATATCAAAATGGTAATGGGAAGTGGAATTAAAATGGGTGGACACTAGGAAATCCCATTGTTTCTGGTGGACAGAATGCTTGGCGAGGAGGTCTCCTAATCCACGTTGGGTCTCACTGATATACAGGCCACACCAGGAGGACCGGACACAGTATATGACCCCAACAAATTACATAGATTGGGATACTGCTTCACCAAACACATACTCTCCTTCTGCCAGAAGTGGAATCTCCCAGTAGCATATTAATTCCACTTCCCATTCTGATATGTCTATCCATGGCCTCCTCCACTGCTGTGAAGAGGCCACACTTAAGTTGGAGGAACAACACCTTATGTTTTGTTCGGGTAGCCCCCAACCTGATGGCATGAACATCAATTTCTTAAACTTCCAGTAATGCCCCCACCGCCTTTTACCATTTCCCATCCCATTTTCCCTGTCTCACTTTATCTCCTTGCCTGCCCGCCCACACCACCGGCTAGTGCTCCTCCCCACCTTTTCTTTCTTTCATGGCCTTCTGTCCTTTCACCAATCAACATCCCAGCTCTTTAGTTCATCCCTCCCCCTTCAGGTTTCACCTATCACTTGGTGTTTCTCTCCCCCCTTCCTCCACCTTTTAAATCTACTCCTCAGCTTTTTTTTTCTCCAGTCCCGATGAAGGATTCCGGTTTGAAACGTCGACTGTACCCTTTTCTGTAGATGCTGCCTGGCCTGCTGAGTTCCTCCAGCATTTGGTGTGTGTTGCTTGGGTTTCCAGCGTCTGCAGATCTTCTCGTTTGTGTTGGGACTAGAATAAAAGCAGGTTGAGTGTGTCGCCGACCATACAATACAGAACAGTCTGGAGGAAGCTGCAATTGTGCCAACACTGGAACCCTCAAGGGTTAAGTGCAAACTAAGGTTGTGTTCCTTGGAATTTAGAAGCTTGAAGGGTCACATGATTAAAGCTTTCACGATATTAAGAACTATAATGGAGAAACTATTTCTGGTGGTGAAATCTAGGGCAAGGGACAAGTCTAAAAGTAGAGCAAGATCTTTCCAGGAGGTTAGAGAGAGAGAGAGAAAAAAACTACAATCAAAGGGTAAAAGAGAAGCCTGATTTTCCTCTGCATAGGTCAATGTTAAGTTATTTGCCAATTTTAAATGTTAGAATAACAGACATTGAAAACCAGGATGTAATGAGAAACACAAGGAAAAGATAAATTTAACAGAATAAGGTCACAAGTAAACTATGTCTTAATTGAAAGCTGGACCAGTTTTAAAAGTGTTAAGTAGGGCTCTTCTTGTTCCTATAACACAAATTATCCCTCTTTCGGTGCCTATTGCCTGACAAGCTCAGTCTTTTTCCAGTTCGCACACTTCTGCCTTGGTTTACCTCATATCATCCCTCACCCTTTGATTCATCACTAACTTTGGCCATATTAGCAAAATCCTTGAAGTCCTTTCATTGTGTATCCACTTGCCTTGTTATTCTTATGAACCTCAATTACTTCAACTTCAGTAAATCAGCTCTTCTGGATTGCCATCCACTTTCATAACAGCTTTATTCTTAGGAATGGCATCAGAATCTGATGCAATCTTTTTGTAAAGTTCTGCAACTGGTATTAATGCACTATCACACTCGTTATACGCAAAACATTCTGATCATGTATACCAGCAATCAAAAACATATTGAACTGATCACCAGAAAAATAATTGTCACAAATACTTTCTTTCTACCGTTGTCACATACCGTGTCGTATGACATCAGCAATCACGATCTCATGACCATGATTGTTCTTGGGAAATTTTTCAACAGAAGTGGTTTGCCATCGCCTTCTTCTGGGCAGTGTCTTTACAAGACGGGTGACCCCAGCCATTATCAATACGCTTCAGAGACTGCCTGGCATCAGTGGTCTTGTAACCTGGGCTTGTGATGTGCACCAGCTGCTTGTGCAACCATCCACCACCTGCTCCCATGGCTTCACATGACCCTGATCAGGGGCTAAGCAGGTGTTACACCTTGCCCAAAGATGACCTGTAGACTAGCAGATGGAAGGAGTGCCTTACATCTCCTTTGGTAGAGCCATAACACCACCTGTTCTTTTTGAATAAGTCACTCTTCTGTGAAAAGCAAGATCTCAAGACTTGACCTCTCCGTCATGTAGACACGCGTACTCAATTATCTCCACAGTATGGACTTCCCAGCTAGTCCATTCTTGCTGGATTATTTTTCTCTTGTCAGTGTTTTCTTGTGTGTTTACAGCCTCCCACTTGGGCAATTTGCATTGTTCACAAATTGAACCCAATATAATAGCTGTCTGAAAACACTAAGGAACTTCACAACGCACAACGTTTTCTGACGGCATATGTGCCAAATAATACCCTATTAGTAGAGACCAGATCTGAAAGCAACACCTCAAGAGATCTCAATAATATCTCAAATCATTAGTAAGTGAAGTTTATTATGATGAAGAACACAGTTACCAGTAAGATTGCAACAATCAATCACAACTAAAGGAACAAAGTCTCTTAGCAATTGATTAAATCCTCACCCAAGTGCTTACAGTGTAGAGCCCTTCATCTTGAACACAATATTTCAGCAATGGAGAAGATTACTTCTGCTGAACATTGCTCAAATTTTATTTTTAAAAAACAGCCAATCTCCTTCCTTATGTAGAGACGTTCTGACAGGATTATTTGTTTTCTGTCCTCCTGTTGCTGTTTGCATTTTTGAAAGCTACGCAATTGTGAATACACACATGCAAATCATAGATACTAAAACTGATAGTTATTATAATTGTAATTTTTATTCTAACAATTATTTGATTAACTTATTTACAACTTCATACACTTAAAGATGAAAGTATGTATAGTGGAAGACATTAAGACAATCCTGTTCTCATTCACATTTGACTTGTGCTAGATAAATTTTCCACCTCTCTCATGCACCACTGTAAACAAAAACACATTTTTTGCAGGATCCAAACACCCAAGTCAGGATTTAAATATTCAAGTAGATATTTTTTAATGTACATTATACTTTCTTGAGAGCTCACTGGCAGGCTATTTTGAAATCAGTTTCTGATATTGTTGCACCAAAATAAACCTATTCAATATATATAAGATGATGAGAGGCATTGATCGTGTGGCTAGTCAGAGGCTTTTTCCCAGGGCTAAAATGGTTGCCACAAGAGGACACAGGTTTAAAGTGCTGAGGAGATGTCAGGGGTAAGTTTTTTACTCAGAGAGTGGTGAGTGCGTGGAATGGGCTGCCGGCAACGGTGGTGGAGGCGGATACGATAGGGTCTTTCAAGAGACTGGTGGATAGGTACATGGAGCTCAGAGAAATAGAGGGCTATAGGTAAGTCTAGTAATTTCTAAGGTAAGGACATGTTCAGCACAACTTTGTGGGCTGAAGGGCCTGTATTGTGCTGTAGGTTTTCTATGTTTCTATATGGGACACATGGTCATAGTAAAAGGTGGTTTTTCATATTAGAAGGAAGCTTTTTCTATTCTTTGAACAATAAATTAAAGCTGCAAAACTGCTAATCCTCTGAATATGAATTATGTTATTTATCACACTCAAAATTTTGTTTTGTGACTACCACTGGGTAATAAAGTCTGTTCACCTCTTTGTATTTATATCAATAATGATAGAGAGAAAGTGGCATATTCCTCTTCAGAATAGGCCCTTCCTACATACAATCATCAATATGAGTGGATTTATTTGTCAATATTGCAGGTCACATTGTGTTTATTGTCCCTTGAACTGAAATATATCCACAGGCACTTCTTTTGTCTTAAATTTTGAAGCAAAATTTCTGTATGCTTTTGGCATTCTCCATAACTAGTATCTTGTGGCAATTGGCATTGCAGATGTATAATTAATGCAATGGATTTGCAGAAAACAAATTTTGGCACATCTTTAACAAAAATGTTGTTGAAACAAGTCAGTTTGTGGAGGATGATATCAAACCTGCCTAGAATTTACTATGTACACTGCTCAGCCAAAAATCAATCAGAAGTCAAAACCAGTGGCTGCAAAATGGGTTCTTGGACTCTTTATCAAAATGGTCAATATGCACCTTCTGGTACTAAACAAGACAATTCACTTTTCCATGGTACTCTTCGTGTAGCACTCTGGTAAAGTTATAATCGACATTTATATGTAATCTGAACTATTACACATGATCAATGAACTTCTGAACCTTTAACAGGCTAACACAGAAGACATTTATTACCTCATATTTGGAACCATCCGGTAAACAAACTTGGTTAAGCAACACCTGATCTATTACAAGAGGTCATGCACGTAGAGGTTTTCAGCTTATAAATGTGAACATTCACTATCATGAAAAACGACATTGTAATAATACGTCAAAGCTGAGTAATATGCGTAATAAATTCCAGACAGGAATGATGCCATCCTCGGCAAACTGAATTGCTTTGACAACTACCTTCTACAATATATGCAGCATATTAGTTTCTGCAAATCCATTTAATCAATGATACACATGCAATTCAAATTGCCACAAGTTTGTAGATATCATGGAGCGAGGTAAAATTTTTCAGAAGGTTTTCTCCAAAATTCATGATATTATATTTTTATAGGAGAGGGGCCCAGAATTTTTTGGCAGCGGCAAGCCTGGTGCTCAAACCTCACACAAAAATGTGCACCTTCCCTGAATGGATCCTCTGGCAAGAGTACCGTTGCAGGAACCAACTCAGTGGTGGAGCCCAGATCTTCTAACATAAATCACAAAACAGGGTCTTTCTCACTACTGCTTACAGTAGTTTTACAGGCAGGCAGTAAGATCCTAGCAAGCTGATGGTCATTTTTTTTCCAAAAACATTGCCAGTAACAGTTAAAAACAAGGTATTAATATTTTAACATGAAAGCATTTTATTAAAAAAATACTAAAAAAGCATTTTAATAAACGGAATTAGCTTAAAAATACTAGATCCCCTGTAGATGTCCTTTGCCATTGAAATGAATCAGGTTGTTGTTAACCAAACATTGAGTTAACAGCTTCTCAGCACATAGTATTTCAGAATTCACCTTGCAGTTTGAGAAGGAGAGACTAAACATCTGAATCTGAATTACAGTGGAATAAAGGGAAGACGAGGCAACCATGGCTGACAAGGCAAGTCTAAGACAGCAGAAAAGTGAAAATATAGCTTTTTGAAACTAACAGGCAACTAAAAAGCCTCAGGGAGAAGAAAAGAAATATGAAGGTATTAAGTAATATAAAAATAAACAAAAAACTTTTTTATATAAAAGAGAGACAAACATGCACATTAGACCACGGGAAAATGACTGGAGAGGTAGTAATTAGGATAAAGAAATAGCAGAATAACTGAATAAGCATTATGCTTTAGTCTTCTGGCAGAATGCCAGAAACGTGAGAGTGTCAAGGGGCAGGAGTGAGTGTCGCTGCTGTTACTAAGGAGAGGGTGCTAAGTCTGAAGGCAGGCAGACAAGTCACCTGAACCAGATGGACTACACCCCGGCCAAAGTTCTGAAAGAGGTAGCTGAAGAGATTGCAGAGGTATTAGTAATGATCTTTCAAGAATCACTAGATTCTGGAATGGTTCCTGAGGACTGAAAAATTGAAAATATCACTCCACTCCTTAAGAAGGGAGGAGCGCAGAAGAAATGAAATTATAGGCCAGTTAGTCTGACTTCAGTGGCTGGAAAGAAACTGGAGTCTATTCATAAAGATGATGTTTCGGAGTACTTGGAGGCACATGACAAAATAGGCCAAAGTCAGCATGCTTTCCTTAAGGAATTCTGTTGGAATGCTTTGAGAAAATAACGGTCAGGATAGACAAAGGAAAGTCAATAGGATGTTGTTTATTTGGATTTTAAGAAGGTCTTTGAAAAATTGCCACACATAAGGCTGCTTAACAAGATAAGAGTCCACAGTAATACAGAAAATGTACAAGCACGAAAAGATCGGCTGACTGCCAGCAGGCAAAGAGTGGGAATAATGGGGGCCTTCTTGGGTTGGCTGCAGGTGACTAGGGACTGGCATTGGGACTGCTTCCTTTCAAGTTATATATCAATAATTTGGATGAAGGAATTGATGGCTTTGTGGCAGTTTGCGGACAATAAGAAGATAGGTGGAAGGGCAGGTAGTGTTGAGGAAGCAGGGTGTCTACAGAAGGACTCGGACAGATTTGGAGAATGAGCAAAGTGGCAGATGGAATACAATGTCAGCAGCATGTCAAGTCATGCACTTAGGCAGAAGGAATATAAGTGTGGACCACTTACTCAGTGGGAGGAAAATTCAAAAATCACAGGTGCAAACTGACTTTGGAGTTTTCATTCAGGATTCCCTAAAGGTAAACTTGTAGGTTGAGCTGATGGCAAGGAAGGCAAATGCAATGTTAGCATTCATTTCAAGAGGACCAGAATATAAAAATAAGGATGTAATGCTGAGGCTTTGCAAGGCCTTGGTCAGACTACACTTGGTGTTGTGAGCAGCTATGGGCCCCTTATTTAAGAATAAATGTGCTGGCATTGGAGAAGTTTGAGAGGAGGTTCATGAGATTGATCCCAGCAATAAAAGGGTTAACATATAATGAGCATTTAATGGCTCTGGGTCTGTACTCACTGAAGCTTAGAAGAATGGGGGGGGGGGGGTTTGGATCTCATTGAAACATACTGATTATTGACAGGCCTAGAGATAGTGGATGCGGAGAGGACCTTTCTACAGTAGGTGTGTCGAGGGCTAGAGGACACAGCCTCAGAATCGAGGGATGTTCATTTAAAACAGATGAGAAAGAATTTCTTTAGATGAGGGTGGTGAATCTGTGGAATTAATTGCCAAATGATTTGTTATATTTAAGGCGGAGGTTGATAGGCTCTTGATTAAACAGGGCACCAAAGGTTATGGGACAAGGCAGAAGAATGGGATTGAGGGGGCTAATAAATCAGCCATGATGGAATGGTGGACACGCAATGAGCTGAATGGCCTAATTCTGCTCCTATGTCTTATGGTGTAGAACAAGTGCCGGGGATTTGCAGGCAGTCCGTATTCAATTACCATATTCTGTGAAGAATCCCATTGGCACAGCATAATTAACAAACCCCTTTCAAACATCTATCAGCAAAACTAGGACTTGCTATTTACACAGGAATCCAGAACTTCCTGAAATAGAGAGTTTTTCCTGCAGAAAATGCAGGCCACAAAGTACTTGAAGTAGACCCATCATATGCATCAGGAAAGCAATGATATATTTTATGTTAGTCTTTAAAAAGCCCTGATGGAATATTTCAAATTCAGTTAGGGATACCAGAAATGTGCATTTGATTGATGAAATTTGATCTAATGATCTCTCCATGGCTATCTGCACTGATATTGGTGCAGTCAGGCCTTAGCAGTTCCTGAATCCCCAAGGCCCGACTCCAATAGTAAGAATCATTTCTGTGTTTAATATTTTTCACCATGTTTTATTGATACATGAATTCAGAAGAAGTGTAACTTATGCAAATTTACATACGTTAAATTGGAAGACATCTTGAAGACAACAGTATTAAGCTACTCGGAGAAAGATACAGGTTAAATAAGTGTACAAGTCTGTCACAGTTTTAGTTGAAGATAAATCGGCAGATGACAGGGGCGGAAGGCTGCGGAGCTGCATGGCGTCAGTCATAGCAATGACTAGGCCCCAAGACACGGCGTCGCCCGTTTACAGGCTCCCAGGAGAGAGGTGGAGTCAGTGACCTCCATCGGAGGCGAGGTGCTGCAGCATCCAAGCTAGAACCGGTGATCCCCCCCACCCCCCGTGTTCGCTCGGCAGAAGACAAACTATACGGTGTTTAACTGCAGACTGCCACCACATTCATGGGTTCAGGGTCTCGGAGTATGTATTTTTTGTGTGATGTATTTTACTGATTTCGTACATGTGCTTCACATCTTATATATGCTATACATGCCTTGTGCTGTGTGTGACTGTTGGAACAATGTTTTGCACCTTGGCCCTGGAGTAACGCTCTTTGTTTGGCTGAATTCATGTATGGCTGAACGACAATTAAACTTGAACCTGAAGATGTCATTATTCACTTTGGATGCATGGAAGGCATCATATTTGCATGATGATAATATATTAGGAACTGTGAAAGCGCAAGGAGAATAGAAGGTTAATTTACAGAAACACCAAAAGGCATAAAATGAAACACGGTAATAGATATGGGCCCTTACATCAGGGGTCTGTAAATGATGAGATGCTATCCTTCAATTGTAGAAAGCCTCAGACACTGCACTGTGAGACCTGTTGAGGTATACTAAGGTCATGAAGGACATTGTCTAACGTGGTTGTCCTTTTGTCATTTTATGAGGCTACGGACAATCATAAGGGGAAAAAAACACATAGTACGGTAGGAACAGGAGAAAAGAGGAACATACTGTACTTAAGTGTGCAGATCAGACTAACACTAAAGCATAAAGGGGATAATTCAAGAGCAGATTGCATAAGGACAGTTAGTACGCCCTTGAGTTTAGGATAATGGGAGACTGAATAACAGTATTTAAAGTGACAAAAGGAATTCAATCAGATAAATAAAGAGAAACAACTTCCTCTAGTGAGGAATCTGGATTAAATTAGATGAGCAGAGTTGGCCCAAAAATCACTACCAAACACTCTGCGTTAAAATCCAAAAAGGAGTACACATATTGAACTCTTCTTTACAGAATGGCTGTAAAGTCTAGATCAACTAGTGTGATGGATAGAACAAAAGGCCTATTCCACATTGTATTTCGATAACCAAATAATCAAAAGTATTAAGACAGTTTTACATATTTTTGTTGGATAAAGATGGAAAAAAATGAAGAGCAAATTGCATAAATGGAAGTACAGAACAGATATGGACTGAAACAAATTGCAGATATCAACGAGTGTACAGTATGTTCCTCTTTTCTCCTGTTCCTACCGTACTATGTGTTTTTTTTTCCCCTTATGATTGTCCATAGCCTCATAAAATGAAAAAAGAACAACCACATTAGACACTGTCCTTCATGACCTTAGTATACCTCAACAGGCCAATCAAGGACTTTTATACAGTACTGTTGCCATTGTTTTGCAATAGGGAACAGCAGAAACTTTTATGCCCACATTCTCACAATTAACAACTTAATAACGACAAGATAATCATCTTAGTGAGGTCGGCTAAAAGATCTTTTACATCCACTGAAGAGAGCAAGCAGAATCTTGATTTGATACCTCACCCAGAAAGAGTATGGCACTAACGTAGGTCGAGGTTGGACTTGAACCTACAACCATTAGAATCTAGAAGGGGAATGCTACACAAGACATTGGGCACTGCACTTATTGTAAACAATATATTCCTTTTGTCCATTTAGAACAGCGCATTGCCCAAGTTACTCTGGAGTACTGAGAAATGATTGGTACTCCAAAGGTAAGCAAATCAGCATAATAATAAATAAAAATATGGGCTGTCTTTCTTTTACAACTTCTATAGTGACTCTACTGAAGATACAATATCCCTCCTTTCCTAAAACCCAGTCTTCCACTTCCGAAATATGGAAATTTCATAGAAAGGTATAGAATGGAGTCACTTCAGCTCAACAAGTTTACAATTACCATCAACATCCAGCATCCACTGAAAGTAAGCCTCTTAAGTTTATTTCATATTATTGGGCCTGACGGCCACTTTAACCCAACTTACTAAATTTAACACCTTATTGCCTTGGCTTATATCCTGCAGGCTGGAACCAATGCAACATCAATTTGCAGCTTCATATCAAATTGAAGAACCAGCAGCAGTGGCAACAGTAGCCTGGGTTAGTATCAAACTGATAGGGAAATGATAACCAGTGATTTCCCAGATAAACACTACATCACCAACTAATTAACTTCCTGTCTTCCCGCAGCCCAGGATTTTAAAATCTATTCATCCAAATATGCCTGGTGTCACCCTGTCTGTTAGGCATGGCTAGTGCGCATCATTTGACATTCTCATTAAAAGACCACGTGACAAAATGTATACTGTTCTTTACTGGCTGTAATTAAGACTGAGATTAGTTGACATTTGCATTACACCTCTGGCAAGAATTTCAATGCATATAACAGAAAGCAAAATCTGTCCAGCAATCTTACCTGTTTCTTCCCCCACAAATAAAATAGAAAAATATTCACCCAAGCAACCTCAAAATATTAGAGGGGACAAACTTCATCTATAAATTAAGTGGAAATTGTAAATTTGTGCAGTATGCATGTGTTGTGAGCTAATTACACACCAAGTATAGAATGTCTGATAGGATATTTAAATAATACATTTTTTATAATTTGCAATAATTTATTTCATTAACAAATTTAGAAACATTAATTTGATGAAAACACCACTACATCCAATCCAAAAATAGAATGCTCAGAAACAGTAAAATTCATAAGAAATGGTATAATTCAGTTGATCAATTCTCTTTCTCCAATTTCATCTTGAAGTTATTACTTCAAGGACTCAGGAAGCTGCATCCAAAGTTACTTCACAATGACAAGACATTAGCATATCTATTTATGAAATATTATCATCGGTTTACAAAACACTGAAGGATTCTTCTGGTGATATACTTATGAGTTCTTATATATAGTCTCTCTCAGGAACCTAAAGCAACATCTATCTTTCTTTCCCAATTCTTACTGAATCCTTAAACTAAAAACATACAGTGGCAAATACTCTTGTTCAAAGACCCATACAAAATCAATAAAGTGTAAGACAGCCCGCACAGTGGTCTGAATTTAATTGTCTTAGCACTCAACAATTGGCCAACAAATAACTAGTCCGTGCTTGGTCAGTGAAAAATAGAAGCCTAAATTATGGTGTAGATGGTTCTATTGTTGGCATGAGGGGTCATACACCTATTATATATCCTTCTCCACAGATACTTCTTGACCTGCTAAGTATTTACAACATTTTCTGTTTTTAGTACCAGTGTGGATAAAACAGTCAGAGAATAAAGCAACACATACAAAATGCTGGAGATCAGGCAGGATCCAGTTGATGTTTCGGGCCAAGATCCCCCTTCAGGACTGAGAAAGAAGGGGAAAGGTGCCAGAATGAAAAGATAGGAGGGAGGAGGGGAAGGAGGCTAGCTGGAAGATGATAGATGAAGCCAGGTGAGTGGGAAAGGTCAAGGGCTGGAGAAGGAGGAATCTGCTAGGAGAGGAAAAAGGGAATGAGGAAACCTTGAGGGAAGTAATAGGCAGATGAGATTAAAGTTAAATCCCTTCTCAAAGCCAAACCCTCAAAAACATGTTCCAGGATAATCAGATACATAGCAAGATCATTCGTGCCCATGATTAACCTTATTATTATAAGCACTGCAGTACTTTGTCGCTCTTAATAACTACAGACATGCACCTGAAAAAGGTAACTGGGGGAAAAGTACTAAACTAATTTGCCCCTCTCTGTATCACCATTAAAAATAAGCACACAATCTTTTTGCTTCATTTCCCCATCAACCCTGGCAGTTTGGACGTTCTTAACTCTATAATTCATCAACGATCCATCTCTAACTATTTGCAGACTCTGGTACACTTAGTTCGTTACAAGAAACTTCACAGAAAATGAGATCATGGGGACATGACCCCAGAGTCAGTTAGAGAACTCACAAGGATGGACAAATTACCTCGCGAGGTAAAGTACCGAGAGATGTCAAGGTAAATGGAGCAATGAGGATTTTAGGGAAGACGAATAGAAGCTGAAGATGGTGAAAGGACAATGAACTGACGGGAAATTATTCAAAATCACAGAGGCACAAAATAATGCTGGAGTTGGTGCAGTGAAGATTGTTTCGTACATGGTCCTTAAAATATGCAGGGAATTTTAAAAAAATTAAATTTCATATAGGAAGCACAAGAGCTTGCAGATGCTGCAACCTGGAGGTAAGGGGAACTGCTGAAGTGAGTCAGGCAGCAGGAGTGTATTCTCAATCGTGATACAGGGTCTGCCTTCTGTCTCCACAGATGCTGCCCAACCCACGGAGTTCCTCGCAGGTTGTAACCCACACAAAACGCTGGAGCAACTCAGCAGGCCCAGGCATCACCGATGGCAAGGAAGGGAATGAGGAGTCGACGTTTCAGGTTCCATCCAGCAGATGAATTTTCAAATTTGTTTCAAGTTTCCCAGGTTGAGGAACAGAGATCTCAGCAAGGAGACCCAGGATGAGGTGTAGAGACAACTTACTTAGTGCAACAATTTGGGTCTCTAATTACAATGTTATGGCATTAATATGCATGAAAATATGTAAAAGGATGCCTTCCAAAGGTAAAAATGTTCTGGTTTCTATGATATAGTATGTAGAATACACAAGTAGCAGGATCTTCCTCAACTCAGACCTCCAAATCTTAATTATGCAATGAGTTTGAGACCGGAATATTTTACTGACCATTAAAATTATTTGTAGGTGTGGCTACTTCTTACATCCATTAATACAGAACAACTTAAAGATTACAAAATTTAAAATTACTTAAACACTATAGTCACTTTGAATCTAGATCTTACAAATCAGCATTAGACACAGAATTTTACTTATGCGAAATATGTTCATACTGTCGAACATATAAAAAGTTAGACACTTCTGTGATAATTAGGACAAAAAAAACCAATACAGCAAATAACATGGAGTGCACAGAGATAAAGTGGTGCAGAACACCAATGGAAATAGGACAACAGTAGTTGTCCCACTTTTAGTTCAATGTGGAACACTAGCATTGTATAAACGTCAACTGAACAAACTAATCTAATATTCACAGTATTTGGCCTAATTTAATATATGGGACCGTTACTAAACATTGAAGATTGCCTTTTCTTGGACAAGCTGGTGAGAGCCTAATGAGCAGAGACCATCATCCACGTTTTCTGATCTCTGCACTGGAGAGAACACGTGGTATAATGATTACTGTAAACATTTCTAGTCAAATTGAAACTTTAAGAAAACAACAAAATGTTTACATAATATTTAACACACAATTGTTAAAATTAAAGCTAAAGTATCAGACAAGCAAGAAGTGTTTACCAAACTACATTTGCGCTGAGGAAAACCCCTACAACATCGTGCAAAGGTCTGCAGCTCTGACTCACAGCTCTAGTGAACTGGGTTGGTTTCTAACCCCAAGTGTTGTCTGTGTTGAGTTTGCACATTTTTCCTGTGATTTATTTTTCTCCATGGGTCTCTGGCGTCTTCTCACATCCCGAACATAGAAGAGTACAGCACAGTACATGCTCTTTAGAACACGATGTTGCACTGAACTTTTAAGCTAATAGAAGAACAATCTAATGTTCCCCTCCTGTATAGTCCTGCATTTTCTTCTTTTCTCCACGTGCCTATCTAAGAGATTTAAATGCCTCCAATGCATCTTCCTCTACCACCACTCTCTGTATCAAAACTTGCCTCTGATATTCCCCTGAACTTTTGTCCACCTTAAACTAATGCTCTCTCGTTTAGCCGTTCCAACCCCGGGGAAAAGGTATTAAATAGCCATCCAGCCTATCAATACCCCTTATCACCTTACACACCTCTATCAAGTCACCTCCCAACCCCCATGCGCTGATTAGCAGGTTAATTACTGCAACTTGCTCATGTGTAGTGGTTAGTTGCGGGGGGGGGGGGGGGAAGGAGGGGGAGTCAACGAGGATGTGAGAAAGAATGTAGCAATAAACAAGGAATGGAATTTGGGAACATTCCAATAAATGGCATGAACTTAATGAGAAAATGGCCTCCCTGTCCATCATGAGAAAAAATTGAAAAGGGAATCCCCCAAAGGGTAGATTAGAAAGATCATTTATGTATTTCTGAATATTCCATCACTTCATTAATTACCACACAAATTGATAGACAATAGACAATAGGTGCAGAAGTAGACCATTCGGCCCTTCGAGCCTGCACCACCATTTTGAGATCATGGCTGATCATCTACTACTATCGCTACCCGGTTCCTGCCTTGTCCCCATATCCCTTGATTCCCCTATCCATAAGATACCTATCTAGCTCCTTCTTGAAAGCATCCAGAGAATTGGCCTCCACTGCCTTCCGAGGCAGTGCATTCCACACCCCCACAACTCTCTGGGAGAAGTAGTTTTTCCTTAACTCTGTCCTAAATGACCTACCCCTTATTCTCAAACCATGCCCTCTGGTACTGGACTCTCCCAGCATCTGGAACATATTTCCTGCCTCTATCTTGTCCAATCCCTTAATAATCTTATATGTTGCAATCAGATCCCCTCTCAATCTCCTTAATTCCAGTGTGTACAAGCCCAGTCTCTCTAACCTCTCTGCGTAAGACAGTCCGGACATCCCAGGTGGTTAAAAAGGATATGAAATGCTTGCCTTAATTAAGCTAGACATTGAGTTCAAGGGTCAGGAGGTTACTTTGCAGCTTTATACAACTCCAGTTGGGCTGGATCTGGAGTAATGCACTCAGTTCTGGTCGCCCATTATAGGAAGGATGTCAAAACTTTGCAGAGGGTACAGAAGATATTTAACAGGATGCTGTCAGGATTAGAGGGCACGTGCTATAACGAGAGGTTGGACACACATGCATTGTATTCTCTGGATTAGCGGAGGCTGAGGGGGGACCCAAGAGATGTTTATAAGATTATGAAAGGCACAAATAAGAGTAGACAGGTACTAACTTTTCTCCACAGGGTTGAAATGTCTAATACCAGAGGGCATACATTTAAGGTGAGAGGTGTAATTTTGAGGATGGGAGGAGCAAGAGTTTTTACACTGTGTGTTTCATAGAGAACGGGTCCTGGTGCTGCAGTATGCAGATGACTCTGCTCTTGTGGCCCATATTCCGGAGGATCTTCAGACTGTCCTTGCTGTGGCAGTGAGAGCGTACAGCAGGATGGGGCTGACCGTCAATACCACCAAGACAGAACTGGTTTGCCAATGGAGTACTGGTGTCCCACCCACCCCACCTGCCTTCACTGCTGGTGATGAAAAGCTGTCAGTAGTGCCATCTTTCAAATATCTGGGGAGCATTCTCTCTGAGGGTAGCGGCATTGACAACGACATCCAGAGCGGCATTAAACAGGCATCAGCTGCCTTTGGGAGACTTCGGCGTAGAGTCTTTCAGAACAGGAGCCTTTGTCCCTCCACAAAGGTCACCGTATACCAAGCGGTCTGTGTCACCACCCTCCTTTATGGCTGTGAAGCTGGGGTAACCTACAGCCATCACATCAGGTCCTTGGAGCGCTTCCACATAAGCTGCCTCCAGCACATCCTGGGAATTACCTGGCGTGAACGGGTGCCTCACACTGAAATACTTGTAAAGACCAACTGCAGAAGTATTGAGGCCGTGATCACCCAGCGTCTGTAACAGTGGCTGGGGCACGTGATAAGGATGCACCCATGTCAGCTACCCCGCAGAGTGTTATACGGCCAGCCACATCATGGTCGACGCTCAGCTGGAGGGCCGAAGAAGCGCGACAAGGATCAGATGAGGAATGCTTTAAGGAAGTGCAAGATCAGACCTGAGGACCTGTCGGATGTTGCTGCTGACCGTAACACTTGGCAGCTGTGTAGGGACAGGGTTCGTATTCTGGAGATGGAAAGAACAACCCGAAGACAGCAGAAGAGAGCCAGGAGAAATGCAGCCATGGTTGCCATCACTACCACCACCACTACATATACATGCCCCACATGCAATAGAGCTTGTGGGTCCAGGATAGGACTGTATAGTCATGAAAGATCTCACCGTTAAAGGAGTGGACATCGTCATCGGATTCCGATGGACAACTAAAGAAGAAGACACTGTGGGCTGAAGGGCCAGTTCCTATGCTGAACTGTTCTATCACTCACTGCTTAAACATTTTTGGATTGAAATACACGAATCAAAATCTGAAATGTAGAACTGCATAATTGACTTTATACACAAAATGACGGTGCTTCTACTATGTATGCAAGGTTTCTGCTAGAAAAGATTTTTATTGATGGAAATTTTTATAGTATAGACAGTTAAATCAGTTAGCTTTCCGCTGATGATCCCGGCAAACCGACTAGATAGATAGATAGATACTTTATTCATCCCCATGGGGAAATTCAACATTTTTTCCAATGTCCCATACACTTGTTATAGCAAAACTGATTACATACAATACTTAACTCAGTAAAAAATATGATATGCATCTAAATCACTCTCTCAAAAAGCATTAATAATAGCTTTTAAAAAGTTCTTAAGTAGTTTACTTAATACATTGAGTCCTAACCCCGGCACTTTAACATATCTTACTCCTGGCGGTTGAATCGTAAAGCCTAATGGCATTGGGGAGTAATGATCTCTTCATCCTGTCTGAGGAGCATTGCATCGATAGCAACCTGTCGCTGAAACTGCTTCTCTGTCTCTGGATGGTGCTATGTAGAGGATGTTCAGGGTTTTCCATAATTGACCGTAGCCTACTCAGCGCCCTTCGCTCAGCTACCGATGTTAAACTCTCCAGTACTTTGCCCACGACAGAGCCCGCCTTCCTTACCAGCTTATTAAGACGTGAGGCATCCCTCTTCTTAATGCTGCCTCCCCAACACGCCACCACAAAGAAGAGGGCGCTCTCCACAACTGACCTATAGAACATCTTCAGCATCTCACTACAGACATTGAATGACGCCAACCTTCTAAGGAGGTACAGTCGACTCTATGCCTTCCTGCACAAGGCATCTGTGTTGGCAGTCCAGTCTAGCTTCTCGTCTAACTGTACTCCCAGATACTTGTAGGTCTTAACCTGCTCCACACATTCTCCATTAATGATCACTGGCTCCATATGAGGCCTAGATCTCCTAAAGTCCACCACCATCCCCTTGGCCTTGGTGATATTGAGACGCAGGTAGTTTGAGTTGCACCATATCACAAAGTCCTGTATCAGTTTCCTATACTCTTCCTCCTGTCCATTCCTGACACACCCCACTATGGCCGTGTCATCAGCGAACTAACCAGCATCTGTACTGCAAATTTCTGGGGAATGGGATTAAGTTGATTTGCTCTGCATCTGGAAAAAAGTCATACTCATCATTTCCCCCACTTCTTCCCTCTGCCCATTTATTCTTTATTATGTATTCATTTTTGGCTCTTACTGTGATAAAAGGTGCTTCCTGATTGTAAATAAAAAGGGCATTTAATGACCTAAGCATCTCACATTGGTGAAAAATTTGCCTTTATGGTAAGGGTTTCTGTGTTATCAACCTGCAAAATGTGCTTTATAAACCACTGTCATTTTAACCCACTTGCAAGTGAGCACATGGTCGGGGCTGAAGAAACCCATCCAAATATACTAAAAGCGAAGAATGGGCTATATAAATAGGCTCACACTGATTCAATGGAAAAGCACCCCATTCATCCCTGACTCGAAAGAGAACTGTAGCCCACACCGGTGCCTGTGCAAATGGGAACAATGGCAAATAAGATGACCCAGGTTCAATTCCCGACACGGCCTGTAAGAAGTTTGTACATTCTTCCCATGACTGCCTGGGTTTCCTCCGTGTGCTCCAGTTCCTCCCACATTCCAAAGCATCCGATTTGTAAGTTAATTGGTCACTGTAAATTGCCCCATGATTAGGCTAGGAGTAAATCAGGGGATTGCAGGCAGCTCAGCTCAAAGGGCCAGAATGGCCTATTCTATACTCTATCACAATAATAATAATAAAAAGCAATAAGTAATATGTGACTTTAGCTGAAGAAATCAAATTTTAAATCAGGCTATAAACAATCAACAGAAGACTAACGATACAGGGTGAAGTGGAAAGTTCCGAACAGGGAAGTTGTCCAAGATTCCCATATCTGCAACTTCTGGCTGCGCTCAGAAACATCGTGGAGGGGGGCTGGCGTGGTGGTGTTTTGAGGAATTTCTGCAAAGCTTCATCACAAATACAGTCACTATCCAAAAGCAGGCACAAATTTTTGAAGGGAAGCTTAAGAAAATATTTTAACTTTTCATCAAATGGTCCTCCTGATACTAAATCATACATGCACACCGACAGACAGTTCTGAATTTTGAGTTTATCCACTGGCATCATTGATGCAGCAATGGTCCCAACATATTGATGTAGTTATAAAGAAGGCAAGACAACAGCTATACTTTATTATGAGTTTGAAGAGATTTGGCATGTCAACAAATACACTCAAAAACTTCTATAGTTGTACCATGGAGAGCATTCTGACAGGCTGCATCACTGTCTGGTATGGAGGGGCTACTGCACAGGACCAAAAGAAGCTGCAGAAGTTGCAAATCTAGTCAGCTCCATCTTGGGCACTAGCCTACAAAGTATCCAGGACACCTTTCGGGAGCGATATCTCAGAAAGGCAGCGTCCATTGTTAAGGACCTCCAGCACCCAGGGCATACCCTTTTCTCACTATTACCATCAGGTAGGAGGGACAGAAGCCTGAAGGCACACACTCAGTGATTCAGGGACTGACAGCTTCTTCCCCTCTGCCATCCGATTTCTAAATGGACATTGAATCTTTGGAAACTACCTCACTTATTTTTAAATATACAGTAGTTCTGTTTTTGCACTTTTTAAAATCTATTCAATATGCATAATTGATTTACTTGTTTATTATTTTTTTAAAAAATTATTTATTATTATTTTTTCTCTGCTAGATTATGTATTGCATTGAACTGCTGCTGCCAAGTTAACAAATTTCACGTCACATGCCGGTGATAATAAACCTGATTCTGATTCTGACCTTTGAGCAGTAGCTTAGCTATAAACCTTTCATTGAATTGCTTCATCCTAACATCAAGTTGTACAGTAAAGGGAAACTCGGTACAGGGTGTAATGATAACACTATTCCATTACTGTCCACAGCGAATGATAGGAAGTCATTGAAACTAAAAATATTTATCAATTCATTGCTTGTACAGTTGAGTATTTGTGCTCAGAGTTTAAAGTAAACTGTATTATCAAAATACATATATGTCAGCATTTACAACCCCGAGATTTGTTTTTCTTGCAGGCATACTCAATAAATAATAACCATAACAGGATCAACGAGAGATCCCACCAACATGTTGGCCTTCACCAGTATGCAAAAGACAGACTATACAAATCCAAATAAATAATAATAAACTAATAAATAAATAAACAATGAATATTGAGAACATGAGATGAAGAGGCCTTGAAAATGAGTCCATAGGTTCTGGAAACAGTTCAATGATGGGGCAAGTGATTATCCCCTTTGGTTGAGAGGTAATAACTGTTCCTGAACCTGGTGCTGTGAGCCCCGAGGTTGCTGTATCATCGCCTTCTGGAAACTCTAACGTTTAATTGTACAGTGAAATGTCTATGTCATTTTACTGAGGATTTGCAACAAGGGGAAGCTTTTTGAAAACAAAAAAAAAGACATCACGTACTGCTCCTTACCCTCAAGGTTTCTATCACCAGATCTCTCGCTTCCAGTTCCCCCTCGAGGATGCTAAGAAGGGTCAGTAGTTCTGGTTTACTGAGATTGTCCATGTCAACTTCAGGTTTCTGGAATACGGAAACAAATGCGCATCTAACTATCAGACGCATGTCAAGTTTGAATGGACAAATATTCACACAAATTATACACTCAAAGTAAAATATTCGTAAACAATCTTGTATCATTGTGTACAGTAAACGCATTTTCTAAACAGATTTGAAAGTTATTTAAGGCGGACTACCGTAATTTTTTGATCCAGACTTAAACCAGAAAGACGGTAGAAAAGCTATTAATAATAAATTATAACACAATGTAAAAACAAAGATTATTTGGGAAAATATCATCCTCGATGCGATCGGGTATGGCTTATTGAACTGACACATGATAAATGGCAGAGGTACTGGCTCGAATTTCAGCTGCATGAAAGCAATACCCAGGGTTTTTGTTTCGGGGAAACGGTCGCGGCCCGCAAAAGCTAAGAGTGCCGGTGGATTTGATCAAAAATAAAATGTACTAAGTTAATTTCTAAATTCTAAAAAAAAATGCCACTTTCCACCTTGAGAAGGGAAGGGGCTGGGGGGTGGGGGGGTGCAGGAGTCAGCGGGAATCTCGGTAACTGCACTGAAGGTTGAAATAACCCCAAATCATAATACAAACAGAATCACGAATACAATCGGAGGGAAGAAAACGATAGAGTGTTGATAAGCAAATAAAGAAAATCGTAGACATTTTGAAAGGAGACCGAAATAAGATTATCTGTTAAAACCCGCTAGGTTGGTAGCAGCAACTTCCAAAGGGAATGGATACATTGTGTCCAGTGAATGAGTAGCGACGCTCCACACACCAGAAGGGAGGTTTCTCCTCTCACTCGGGGTTCAAAATGTGTCCGTGTCGGGGAGGCGGACGCCGGCGTTACCTGGCCGCTGTTCGGGGCTCGTTCCTCGGACGGAGGGTCGCCGCTGTCCGGCCGTTGCTCGCTCTCAGTCGCCATTTTGCCTTGTGAGAGAGGAGAAGGAGCGCAGGCAGCCAGACAGGGGGCAGTGAGCAGCAACTCATCCATCCCACGGCGGAGAACGGGACTGGAGCAACACCCCCCCTTCCTCCCTCCACCTCAACCCAGTCGGATCAAAGCACAACAAAACTGAGCTGCGGGGCTCGGAGTCTCCTTCGAACTGCTGAAAGGAACTGCGGGGGGGGCGGGGTTAGCTTACGCCTCTATTGCTTAAAGGTTCGTAACTGTAGAATATAAAACACAATTGGGAAGGTCCTATTCAGTGAGGGTGCATTGTGCTGTGAACACAGAGCATTATATTAACAGCAATAATTCTATCCTGCAGTTTTTTTTTCTATAGGCTGTCTTTCACATTACTGCATTGATTATGTAGGAGATTTTATGAACAGGGTTTCCCTGGCATGGAAGTTGTACTTCCCGGTGGGCTGTCGTCTCACGGCACTTGATATTTACTGCGTTCCAGACGATACCCAGGACCTGCCTAGTTAATCTTGACATTTCGGTATTTTTTTGAAAAAACCTCTGAAGTCCTTTTCTCTGTTACATGAAAGTGATGATCTACGAAATAAACTGATTCTGCTACTTGTAAAAGCAACACAGAATATGGAGACTACAGCATAATTAGAAAAGATTTGCAAAGACGAAGCTGGTGCTTCGCCTTTGTGATGAGAAGTGGTCACATTTCGTTAATATTCTTCCTTTTGCAAGAAAATTGATACAAATTTAACATACACCTTCATCAACCTACAATTTAAACACGCTTAATGGCTTGCAAACAGATAAGAGACACGACCAGAAAAAAATGGTCACCATCACTGGAGCTCCAGCCTTTCCATAGGCTATTTACAGTTCATGCAACAATATTGTTCTTGGCTATTATTACACGGGGAAGGAAATGATGAAACAATCAGTGAGCAAAATATGTGCAGTTCTTCTCTGGCAACAGTATTTTCCTTGCTAAGCTGTGAATTTATATATCTTCATCATTATTTGGTGACCATGTACAGATCAAAAGAGTTGTCATCATCATCAGATCAATTCGACAGACAATGATTTGTTTCTTCTGCACGCTGCTTTTTTGATGGACTAACAGCAGACTTTCAAATCCAGTTAAAACCTTTTGCCCTTAAAAAAAAATCTAATTTAACAGCGTCAACGCCAGGATCTACTCGTATACTTCGGTCAGAGCAAGCAAATATAAAATCTAAAATATAAAAATAAATATAGTGGCTTTATCAACATCGTGGTGCACAAAATGAGTGCAGCAGAATTACAAACCTAGAGAGAGTAAAGCAAATATTAGTGCAGGTTTATATCCTGTCCAAGTAAAACAATAGATTATTTTGTTCCTAAATGGTCATTGGCATGTGTCCCTGCTATTACTAATTACCAAGGATATATCTCCTGATTGCATGAAAGATAAGGGACACAATTCAATAAAAATGTTTCAGCACATGATGTAGTTTACATGGACTAATTATCAAATAATTAGTCACAGATATACTTAGATTTATTTCCTAACTTGCAATTTGGGAAAGTCATTATTTCAAATTTACTTTCATAAATAACTTAGTATCAAACATTGCCACTTTACCCTCGGGGCCACTATGTCTATAGACAAAATATATAATCAAATAATGAGAACTAATTATTTTTGACTTCATGAAGATTGAAATATATTAAAGAAACAGTTCCCTTATTGGGTCCCTTGCTCATCTCCTTTAGCATTTTTAGTACCCTTACCCCTTGAAATGATTTGTTTATATCCAAAGAATGTTAGTTACTTTTCATACCAAACTGTATCAGGTCCAGAATAAATAATTTGAGAAGCTGAAAACACTGTTTAAATGATAATAAGATGTTGCCATATCTATGCAATGTCTGTACCCCAAAGGTGCAACATAACTTAAAGTATTATATATGCATCTTTCTGGGTGTGCATTTCAAAGGCACAGCTTCCCAGGACTTCAGATGTAGCCACAAAATAAGGAAGAAAAGGTAAAATAGAATTGCTATGTGATTTCATGCCTGATGCTCTATAAGGTATTTACAGATAGAGTTTTTGTTATGTGCAGACTACATGCTGACAATGATCCTTGGGAATGGTTACTGAAAATTACCCCATTAATACTGCTTTGAATAAAATTTACTTTTAACTTTGTTAACCAAAGCAAGGGTCTTAAAATGATGCTGGTTACTCATTCCATTCTTGGCATTTTATATTTATCTGTGCTTTCTTTTCCCTATATTGCAGAATAGTATTATGGTTCTTTGTGATATTATTATTGGAATTTACAGTGTTATCTCTATACACTAAAGAGATGTACAAGGTAATTTTTGCAACAGATTATTGGATTTCTCAATGTTCCATATTAATATCACATAGTTATGTATTTTTTTTTCCATTTTATTGTGAATATATCATTGTTGAAAACAGATGGTGCTATTAAAACTAGTCACCAGAGACACCACAGTAGTCAATTTTTCTTTCCCTTTAGCATGCATTGTCACTTAAATTTACATACTTGCATTATATTTGGTCTAAAAAAATGGAATGATTTTTGAGGATTCAAACTGTGAATAGGCAGTAGGAAGAAACAGAGTCACAGTTGTAGAATCAAATACAGTTTGGAAGCAAACCCTGTGGCTCAACTAGTCCATGATAATCCACCTGAGCCAGTCATATTTACCTGTGTTGACCCATATTACTATCAACCCTTCCTAACCATTACCTATTGATGCACCATCAATAACTCTCGGAGACAGGAGGCGAACGATAGGTTTTTATTAGCAGCAAGAGACCACCACACAACACCCTGGAGACTGAGGGAGGAGCAGTGCCTCCAATCGCCTTTATACAGGGGTCTGTGGGAGGAGCCACAGGAGCAGTCAGCAGAGGGGTGTGTCCAGACAGGTATATGTAGTTCACCACACCTATCCAGCTGCCTTTTGAACGTTGCAGTTGTACCCACCTCCAGTATTGCCCCATCACTGATAGGGCTAGCTACACATCGCTTGAGAAAGCTTTCCTAATTCTGCTCCATCCAAGCCCTTAGGACCATGGCAGTCCCAGTCAACAATATGGAAGTTAACATCATCTACTAATAAAATGTATTAACTCACAGCAGCCTGCATTCCCCCCCCCCCCCCTACATATTCCTGCAGACAATTTGGTGCACAATCCCATCAAAGTGATCACTCCCTTCTTATCATAGGTTTCCATCCTCATGTGGCCTCACAGGTCCATCCCTCAGAAAATAACCAAAGAGCTACTTTAATATTCTCCCTAATAAATAGGAAGCCTCTTGTCCTTCTTATTCGTGCCATCACTCAGCCATGTTTCTGTAATAGCTACAGTATCACAGCCCCATGTACCCATCTGGGTCCTGAGTTCACCTGTTTATCCTGTCAAGATCATTATATTAAAATAAATGCAGTTTAGTTTATCAAGACATCATTGCTTCCTGCCCTGCTCCTACCTGTCTTGCCTACTGAAATTGCTTGTTTTAATTTCTATATTTACCCCATCAGCCTCACTGCTGCTGTGGGTGCCCCTCCCCATCAATCCCACC
The DNA here is from genome assembly GCF_048418815.1 of Hemitrygon akajei. Classification (NCBI taxonomy): domain Eukaryota; kingdom Metazoa; phylum Chordata; class Chondrichthyes; order Myliobatiformes; family Dasyatidae; genus Hemitrygon; species Hemitrygon akajei. The sequence continues at coordinate 159,677,499 of NC_133133.1, forward strand.
ACCACGGTTCTCAGCATCAGACTGATTTAACCCCTCCCAATGATATTGCTCTCTTCCACTTCAGGTGCAGCCTTTCCCCTTCCACATTATATCTGCCTCAGGAGAGATCCCAAGGGTCAACAAATCTGAATCCCTGCCTCCTGCATCAATTCCTTAGCCAGGGATTCAGCTGCCCTATCCTCCTATTCTTACCTCTCTAGCACCAAAAGTATGTCCTTTAAGGTCCTGATTCTTAACGTTCTACCTATTCACTCTGCAGAGCCTCACCCCTTTCTCTACCTGTGTTGTTACCAGTGTATACAATGACCTCTGGCTGCTCTCTCTCTGCTTTGAGAGTGTTCCTGCAACCACTTCAAAATACCCTTGATCCTGGCACCTGGGGAGGCAACAGACTTACCCTGGAACCTGTTTGTCCCCCTAACAGTCTAGTCTCATATCACTACAGCTTTCCATGTCTCCACCCTCCACTGCTGGGCATCAGGCCAGACTTGGTGCTGCTATTTTGGTTGCTGCTGTAATTTTCTCTTGAGAGGTCATGCCAACTACTTCCAAAGTTATCCAAAATGGTACAATTGTTTGAGAGGGAACGGCCACAGAAGAATCGAGCACTATCTGCCTTTCATTCCTGGCACCCATCTATCTGAGTAAACCTTAGGTGTAACCATCTCCAATACTCTCTGCTTCTCACATTCTTCTCAGTGAGTGCAGCTGCCTCTCCAACCCAGCCTTACAGTATGAGAGAAGCTGCAATTGGACAGACCCCCTGTGGACATAGACATCAGGGACGCCAGGCTTCTCCCTTGTCTCACACACTGCAGTCACCACCTGTTTTAATTACTCATGGGAAATGAAAATTCTCTCTTGCCTTATATTGTTGCCGCTGGCCCTTCTCACCAAAGCCCAGCTTTCACCAAAACCTGCACTTGGTCCTCAACAGTGGCACTTTCAACCACAACTCAGCCCTTCTTGAAATGATGAATATAGAATACCAAAGATTTTACCTAGTGACTAATGAAATTCAAAGAAATCATTTTTGACATCCCCGTTTTAATTTGTTATAATGTGAATGAAGATGCAAATATAAAATAATTGAGGTAGAACTAATCAGATCATTTTAGTAAAGCAGTGTAGCCACTCTTGGATGGAAATCACCGTGCCAATGAAATGCATTTGTTCTTACATGCATATTAATTAGTGAAACATGTGACATTTATACTATATTATGAATATTTCATCTCTATCCATCATTTCTGAAAGATTGTTAATTTTATTCTCACTAAATGATTAACCTTCAACGTGGAAAGCAAAAAAGCACTGAAGCATTAGCAAAATGTAAAAGCCAAAATAAGCTGCTGTCAGATATTGAGTTTAAAGCATAGGTCACCCATAACCTCATTAAATGGTGAAAAGGTTTGGGGTTTAAACAACCCACTTTTATTCCAATGTGGAACAAGACAGAGTTTGTATCAAATGGATTCATGAAGATGATAAGACCATAAGATATAGGAACAAAATTAGGCAAGTTGGCCCATCTAGCTTGCTCCGCCATTTCATCTTGGCTGATCTAATTTTCCTCTCAGCCCCAGTATCCTGCCTTCTGCCTGTATCCCTTCATGCCCTGACCAATCAAGAATCTAAATTAGTGAAACTAAAAATGAAGTAAAATCGAAACTATGTGTGAACACTTTGTTCCAACCGTACTGTTCTAACAGTGACATATAAAATATTGAAGAAATGATCATTTTAGGTGGATGAAAATTTTGAGCCTAATAAATTTCAAAGTTTCATTACACCCCTGGTACAGAGTGTAATGATGGCACTATTCAATTACTGTCTGCAGTGAAAGAAAGGAAGTCAATGAAACTATGAATACTTATCAATTCATTGTTTGTACATTTAAATATTTGTGCTTAAAGTTCAAAGAACATTTTATTACCAAAGTACATACAGTATATGTCACTATATACGACCCTGAGATTCATTTTCTTGTGGGCATACTCAATAAATCTATAGAATAATAATCATAACAAACTCAGTGAAAGACCACCCAACTAGAGCATTGAACTAGAGTGCAGAAGACAATGATTTTCCATTCAAGGTAATGACATTTCCATACCAGGCTGTGATGCAGCCAGTCAATATACTCTCCACTATACATCTATAGAAGTTTATCGAAGTTTTAGATATCATGCCAAATCTCTGCAAACTCCAAAGGAAGTAGAGTTGCTGCCATGCATTCTTTGTAATTGCACTTACGTTGCATGCTGGGCCTAGGATAACCCTCTCCACCTCTGGCTCATGGACCTTCTCCTGAAATCTATAATCAGCTCCTTTGTCTTGCAGACATAAGTGAAGATTAAAATAAAGTATATTGTTTATTTTTTATCTACTTTGTTCTTAGAATATTTTTTCTGTTGCAGTATTCCTACAATTGGTGAATTCAGGTTTCTTATTGTTCGGAAGTGCTTCCTAGACTTGAGTCATAGAGTCATAGAGAAGTACAGCACAGAAACAGGCCATTTGGCCCTTCTAGTCCATGCTGAAACCAGTCTGCCTACTCCTATCACCCTGCACTGGGACTGTAGCCCTCCATACCCCCACCATCGATGTACCTAGCTAAACTTCTCTTAAATGTTGAAATCAAGCTTGCATGCACTACTTGTGCTGTCAGCTCATGTCACACTCTTATGACTACCTGTGTGAAGAAGTTTCCCTTCATGTTCTCCTTAAAATATTAGTATTTCTCCTTAACACATAACTCTGGTTGTAGTCCCACCCAACCTCAGTGGAAATAGCCTACTGCATTTACTCCTCATAACTTTGTATACCTCTATCAAAGCTCCTCTCAGTCTTCTATGTTCTAAGGCATTCTGACCTAACCTATTCAATCCTTCGGGTCCTCCAAACCCGGCAACATTCTCGTAAATTTTCTCTGCACTCTTTCAACCTTGTTTACATCTTTCCTATAGGTGGGTAACCAAGACTGCACACAATACCCCAAATTAACCTTTACCAACATCTTATAACATTTCAGCATAACATCCAATTTCCTGTACTCAATACATTGATTTATGAATGCAAATGTGACAGAAGCTTTCTTTGCGACCCTTTCTACCTGTGACACCACTTTCAATGAATTATGGGCCAGTATTTCCTGATCCCTTTGTAAAACCACAGTCCCCAGTGTCCTACCATTCACTATGTAAGACCTAGTGTATAAGACTACTGTATAAGACCTAGTGTATATGACCTACTGTGTAAGACCTACTAGTTGGTCCTAATAAAGTGCAAAACCTCACACTTTTCTGCATTAAATTCCATTTTTCAGCCCATTTTTCCAGCTGATACAGATCACTCTGCAAGCTATGATAGCTTTCCTCACTGTCCACTACACCCTCATCCTATTGTCATCTGCAAATTTGCTGATCCAGTTAACCACATTGTTATCCAGATCATTAATATAGATGACAAACACCACAGGATCCAGCACTGATCCCTAGGCAAAGGCCTCCAGTCAGAGAGGCAGCCATCAACTATCACTCTCTGGCTTCTCCCACAAAGCCAATGACTAATCCAATTTACAACCACATCTTGAATGCCGAACGACTGAACCTTCTTGACCAGCGTCCAATGTTGGACCTTGTCAAGTGCCTTGCTAAAGTCCTTTTAGGCAACATCCACTGCTTGCCTTCATCCACTTTCCTGGTAGCTTCCCCAAAAAGCTCTACAAGACATGAGATACCACGTATGAAACCATACTGACTGTCCTTAATCTGTTCATGTCTATCCAAAAACTTACATATCTGGTCCTTTAGAATACCTTCTAATAACTCCCCCACAATTGATGTCAGACCAATTGGCCTATAATTTCCTAGTTTATATTTAGAGCCCTTGTTAAATAGCGGAACAACATTGTCTATCCTCCAATCCTCTGGTACCTCTCCTGTCGCTAAGAATGATTTAAGTATCTCTGCTGGGGTCTCAGCAGTTTCTGCACTTGCCTCCTGTAGGCTCCGAGAGAAACCCTGATTTGCCTCAGGATTGCAAACACATTCTCCTCTGTAATCTGTACAGGGTCCATGAAGTTGATACTGCTTTGCCTCACTTCTATATGCTCTGTGTCCATCTCCAGAGTAAATACGGATGCAAAAATTTTTCTTTAAATCTCCCCCATCTCTTTTGGCTCCACACATGGATTACCATTCTGATCTTCCAGAGGACTATTTTTGTCCCTTGCAATTCTTTTGCTCTTAAAATATCTGTAGAATCCCTTAGGATTTTCCTTGATCTTGTCTGCTACAGGAACTTCATGCCTTCTTTTAGCCTTCCCAATTTCCTTCTTAAATGTTCCCTTGCATTTCCTATACTCTATAAGCAGCTCATTTGTTCATACCTGTCTATACCTGCTATGCATCTCCTTTATTTCTCTTTACCAAGACCTCAATATCTCTTGAAAATCAATGTTCTGACAGGCACGTACAAGCTTTGTAACCTCAACTTCACTTTTGAAGGCCACTTTTGCTAGAAAACATCCTGACCAAATCCACGTTTGCCAGATCTTTCCTGTTACCAACAAAATTTGGCCCTTCTCCAATTTAGAATCTCAACCCATGGAGCAGACCTTTCTTTTTCCATATTTACTTTGAAACTAATGGCATTGTGGTCACTGGATGCAAAGTGTTCCCTCACACAAACTTCTGTCATCTGCTCTGTCTTATTCCCGAATAGCAGATCCATTATCGCACGCTCTCTCGGTACTTCTGCATATTGATTAAAGAAACTTTCCTGAACATATTTGACAAACTCTATCCCATCTAGTCCTTTTACAGTATGGGATTCCCAATCAGTAAGTGGAAAGTTAAAATCTCCTACTGTGGACATCCGGTAAGATGGCGATTGTTTAGCTGCTCTGAACTTTTGTTCCGTTACTGTCGCTATCTTTGCACTAAATGTCTCCATTTTTTTAAACCTTAGTTAGGAATTTTTTCGGTATCTCTTACTTGCCTGTGAACATATCTAACTTACAATGTCTACCAAGAGTTCTAAATCCGGGAGAAAGGAAGCTACGGCTCCCTCAGACGAGACCCTGGCTGCGCTCGGAAAGCTCCGAGATGAAATTTTAAAGGAATTTAAAACCGCTTTCAAACAGTTGGAAGACAAACTGGATCAGATCAACGATAAAGTGGACAAGCATGCCGAACACCTATCTCGCATCGATTTGACTTCTGAAGATTTAGAAAGTCGTGTTCGATACTTGGAGACTCTCTGTTCCAGCTTAGAGAAAAAAACAAACTCCTTTCCAAAATGGTGGATCTCGAAAATCGCAGCAGACACTGCAATCTTAGAATTCTTGGATTGCCAGAGGCGACCGAACATGGACCAACCATGAAGTTTTTCGCCAAGTTTCTCTGTGAGATATTCGGGAAAGATTTGCTTCCGAACCCGCCCGAGCTCGAATGGGCACACAGAGTTTACGTTCCCCCCAGAATTCTGGGCTCCCGTCCGCGACCAGTAATCTTGTGCTTCCATCAATACCAGGTAAAACACAGTCTGATTGTGGAGGCACGTCACAGAGGTTCTTTTCCTTTCCAGGATACAACCATTCACTTTGTGGAAGATTTTGCACCCCAGACCTTAAAGATGCGCACTGAGTTTAAAGGCGCAATGAAAGTGCTTTTTGATCGTGGTTTTAAACCCTCTCTTTACAATCCTGCCGATCTATGAATCAAGCTTTATACCGGAAAATACAAGTGGTTCAAATCAGTGAAGGAAGCTGAAGCATTTGTGGCAAGTCTTCCGGCTATCCAGCCATCTTCGGAATCTGATCGGACTTCCTAAAATGGTGGATAAGTACTCCTCGTAGTAAAATTACTTTTTCTGGACTCAGACTTCACTTGAATCACTCAGACATTATTCATTGAAACTCTAAGGACTGTTGACAATCTCTCCCGGGATTTGGTGTGTGTGTAATCTATTTTTATTCTTGTATAACTTTATCTACAGAGTTCTACAACTGACTCTAACTTGTTTTGAAGGTTCAAAGTCTTTAGTGAAGGCCTCCCTGTTTGTTGGTTCACAGTTTAATTGCTGATTTATTTTTCCTTTTTAAAAAATATTTATTTATTTATTTATTTATTCTTTTCTTCACCCCTTTTTTCTAATCACTGAATTTTTTTCTCTCCTCTCTGTAAATGGTTGATAAATACTCGTCTTGAATTTATAATTTTCCCCTTCCTCTCCTTTTTTTTTTACCTTTTTTTTCCCCTTTCTCTTACTTTATTCTTCTATAATTTTTCGCGGGTAGGTTAGTTTTGGTTTTCTTCCGATTTTCTCTGTATTAAGTTTTATATTTCTGCAGAAGGTGTTCTAATCTGTAGTTATGTTTTCTAGTGCATAAACTAGTTACTATTTGCTATAGTATTTATACGGAACTGTTGTTAATGACACAGATCTGGAAGTTGTATTTGGGTTAATTTTTTTGGTAGAGCTAGCTACTTGTTTTGGTAGCCGTCTAGTTTTGGGTTGTGTTGGTGGGGTGGATTTTCCAGTTCCAACATCACTCACTGTATTTATTGTTTCTCTTTATTGCTCAGGACATGTATATGTTTTGATTTTACGAATCTATGTTTACAACTCTGCTCCCAGACTGCTATTGTACTGCTTGACTTTTTATATGCCTGCTGCCTTTTATGCATTAGTAATTGATAATGGCTAGTGCACTTAAATTCGTGAGCTGGAATGTAAAGGGATTGAATCACCCTGTTAAAAGGAGGAAGGTATTCTCACATATCAAACAACTCAAAGCTGACATTGCTTTCCTTCAAGAAACTCATATTCGTTGTTTTGATAACTCCTGGCTTCTGTCAAAGTGGGCGGGTCAGCATTTTCATTCATCCTTTGCCGCTAAAGCTAGGGGAGTCTCCATTCTTATTAACTCAAATATTCCTTTTGAACATAATAAAATATCTGATACAAATGGCCGTTTTATTATTGTTTCTGGTAAACTATATAACACTAAAGTTGCACTAGCAAACCTGTATGCCCCCAACTTTGATGATGTTAACTTTTTTGAACGGTTTTTTTCCTCACTACCAGACTTAAACTCATACTCTCTTATACTGGGTGGTGACTTCAACTGTTGGTTGGATCCTAAACTGGATTGATCATTCTCTGTTACCAGATCACCTACTAAATCTGCCTTAGCTATCCAATCGTTTCTCTCTAATTTTGGTATCTCTGATATATGGCATTTCCTCCATCCTACGGAGAGAGATTATTCTTTTTTCTCACATGTTCACCATACCTTCACTAGAATTGACTATTTCTTACTCGATAACCAGCTTATCCCATTTGCCCACTCTTGTGACGATCAGAGTATACTGATTTCTGACCATGCCCCAATTACCCTTTCTCTGAACTTTCCTGGTCTCCCTCAGAGGAATAAACACTGGCGGTTTGATTCAACTTTATATTCAGATGATGATTTTGTAAAATTTATTAAGGATCAGATAACCTTTTATTTTAACACTAATACATCACCTGAAGTGCCATCCCAGATTGTCTGGGATGCCATGAAAGCATATCTGAGGGGTCAGATAATCTCTTACACAGCAAATCTCAACAGAAGATCCCGTGCAGATCGATCAGACCTCATTAACCAGATTAAAGCTTTGGATCAAATATATGCCCAAACTAAGAACCCTGAATTATCCAAGAAGCACGTTGAACTCCAAACTAAATTTAATCTTCTGTCCACTCAACCTGTCGAACGCCAACTTCTCAAAAGCAAGAGTCGCTTTTACATTCATGGGGATAAGTCTGGTAAATTCCTAGCCAATCAGCTGAGGCGTTCCAAAGCCAAACAACATATTACAAAGATCCGGAAGGAGAACGGAGACTTTACATCGGATCATTTAGAAATTAATGACGCATTTAAAAATTTTTATTCTCGGCTTTATTCCTCCGAATCTCTGAATGACAATATCTCTGTTGATCAATTTTTACAGAATCTGAATATCCCCTCACTTTCATCTGATTTCAAAGCCAAACTCAATGCGCCTATATCATCAGAAGAAATATCTTTTGCAATTTCTGCACTGTCCTCAGGGAAATCTCCTGGACCTGATGGGTTCCCTGTGGAATTTTATAAATCATTCTCTTCACTTCTTTCTCCTCAGTTACTTTCAGTATTATCTGACTCGTTTAATTACGGCAAATTGCCACCCTCTTTCAATGAGGCATCTATTATTCTTCTTTTAAAAAAGGGCAAAGACCCAACAGAGTGTTCCTTGTACAGGCCGATCTCTCTGCTCAATGTTGATGTAAAGATCTTAGCTAAAGTGTTGGCTCATAGATTAGAAACCGTTATTCCCTCCATTATCTCTGATGACCAAACAGACTGTATTAAAAACCGTCTCCCTTTTTTTAACATTCGGCGTCCATTTAATATCTTATACTCAGCTCCAACTGGGACTCCTGAATGTGTTATTTCCCTCGATGCGGAGAAAGCATTTGATCGTATAGAGTGAAACTACCTTTTTGCAGTCTTAGAAAAATTTGACCTCGGCCAAAGTTTCATCTCTTGGATCCAATTGCTGTACCTGTGTCCTACTGCTTCTGTTTTAACTAATTTTCAGAAATCCCAAGTATTTAATCTCAAACGTGGCACCCGTCAGGGATGCCCCTTAAGTCCCTTTCTCTTTGACTTGGCTATAGAACCTCTGGCGATAGCATTTCGAAACTGTCCTGAATTGACCGGGATTTGGAGAGGGGGTGTTGAGCATGAAGTTTCTCTCTATGCTGATGACTTATTACTCTTTCTCTCAAATCCGTCTACATCCTTACCTCTAATGTTTTCACTTCTTGACCAGTTTAGCCAGATCTCTGGCTATAAACTTAATTTACATAAAAGTGAACTTTTCCCAATTAATAAAGAAGCACAAGAACTAATATTTCGTGATCTCCCTTTTAAAATAGTCCATAATCAATTTACTTATCTTGTAATTACAGTCACAAGGAAGTTTAAAGATCTCTTTCGTGAAAACTTTGTCAACCTTTCATATGCTATAAAACAGAGTCTGGTACAATGGTCACCTCTATCTATGTCTTTGGTAGGTCGTATTAATGTTGTTAAAATGTATGTTCTCCCCAAATTTTCATACTTATTTCAATCTATCCCAATTTTTATTCCTAAATCTTTTTTTGATTCCTTAGACTCTATTATTTTGTCATATTTGTGGCAGAATAAGCGCTCTAGAATTAATAAAATCCACCTCCAAAAATCTAAAAAAGAGGGTGGCATGGCTTTACCTAACTTTCGCTTATATTACTGGGCAGCTAATATACGTTGTGCTGCCTTCTGGTCTTTCTTCCACAGCCAACCCGAGTGCCCTAACTGGGTGGCAATGGAGTTGAGCTCCACTAAAGAATTATCTATCTCTGCACTTCTTGGCTCTGCACTCCCTAGTAGTCTGCCCAGATCAATAGCTAATCCTCTTGTTAGACACATTTTGCGTATATGGGCTCAGTTCAGGAAATGCTATGGTTTCCAGGGGTTTTCCGTTTCTAGCCCTGTCGCACATAATCACCTTTTTTTACCTACTACGTACGATTCAGCATTCCATGTTTGGTATAGGAAGGGCATTAGACATTTTGAAGATCTTTTCATTGATAATCGCTTCGCTTCTTTTCAGCAGCTCTCTGTTAAGTTCAACCTGCCTAACGCTCATTTTTTCAGATATCTCCAAATCTGACACTTTATTGCTCCTTTAATTCCTAACTTTCCTGAAATGCCTGCGAAAAATGCTATGGACCTATTTCTTTCCATTAATCCACTAGGTAAAGGTTTAATATCAATTATCTGAGATAAACTAGCAGCCTCACGACGGGCCCCTGTGGATAAAATTAAAATGGCCTGGGAGCAGGATTTAAATATCTCCTTATCCGAGGAGAGCTGGGACTCAGTTCTCAAATTGGTTAACTCAACCTCTCTTTGTGCTCGCCATTGCCTTTTACAGTTTAAGATTGTTCATAGAGCCCATATGTCTAAATCTAAACTATCTCGATTCTACCCTGGCATTAGTCCGCTCTGTGATAAATGCAAGAGGGGCGTGGCCTCTCTCATCCATATGTACTGGTTCTGTCCTAGCTTGGAGAAATTCTGGAAAGATGTCTTCACTACATTATCGGGTATTCTGAATCAGCACCTAGAACCAAACCCCTTAATTGCTCTGTTCGGTTTTTGGGGCGAGACAGATTTATGTCTGGGTCTGACCAAATGCCGAATACTATCCTTTGCCTCTCTCCTGGCTAGACGCTTGATCCTCCTTAGATGGAGAGATGTTGCCCCTCCCACTCATGCGCAATGGCTTAACGACATTATGGCCTGCTTGGACCTCGAAAAAATTCATTATTCAGTTCTTAATTCGGATCTAAAGTTCCATAAGGTCTGGGGACCTTTTATCGAGTACTTTCATAACCTTCCTCTTGACTAGGGTTTTTTTTCTTCTTTTCGGTCCCTTGCTTTCAACTGTAACAACCTTACGTTTCTTGCAACAATCTGTGATCTCTCTATAAAATTGTTCCTTTAAATCCTTAGGACTGTTGGGTGTTCTGTAATATAGCTCCATTAATGTGGTCATACCTTTCTTATTTCTCAGTTCCACCCATAACACCTCACTATATGAGTTCTCTAGTTTGTCCTGACTGAATGCCGCCATGACGTTTTCCCTGACTCGTAACTCCATTCCTTCTCCTTTAATTCCTCCCGCTCTGTCACATCTAAAATAATAGAATCCTGCAATATTGAGATGGCAGTCCTGCCCTTCCTGAAACCAAGTCTCACTAACGGTTGATCTGTGCCCCGAGTTCATCCACCTGACCTACGATACTTCTTGCATTGAAATATATGCAGCTTAGGATATTAGCCACACCATGCTCCAACTTCTGATTCCTGACTTTGTCTGAGGCCTTACCAACATCTGTCTCCACAACCTCTCCACTAACTGTTCTGGCACTCTGGTTCCATTCCCCCTGCAGTTTAAACCCCACCCTGCAGCATTAGCAAACATTTCCACCAGGGAATAGCCTCCATCCAGTTCGGTTGCAATCCATCTCTTCTGCACAGGTCCATCTTCCCTGGAAGTGAGCCCAATAATCCAAAAATTTTATGCCCTCCCTCCTACACCGACATCCTTAGCCACACGTTAAACTGTATAATCTTCCTAGTTCTGACCTCATCGGCAGTTGGCATGGGTAGCAATCCTGAGACCACCACCCTGGACGTCCCATCCTTTAACTTAGCACCTAACTCACTGAACTCCCTATGCAGAACTTCATTACTTGTCCAACCCAAGTCATTGGTACCTACATAGACCACGGCCTCTGGCTGTTCACTCGCCCACTTAAGAATGATGAGGATTCGATCTGAGATGTCCTGGACCCTGGCACCCGGAAGGCAACATACCATCTGGGAATCTCGTTCTCACCCACAGAATTGCCTTTCTGTTTCCTTAACTCATGAATCCCCTATCATCTCGGCTCGACCCTTCTCCCCCCTTCCCTTCTGCATCACAGAACCAGACCAGAGACCTGACCGCTGTGACTTTCCTTTGTTAGGTCATCCTGCACAACAGTATCCACAGTGATTTTCTTGTTATTGAGTGTGATGGCCACAGGGGTACTCTGCTCTGACTCCTTAACTCTTTTCCCCTTCCTGACTGTCACGCAGTTTCCTGTGTCCTGTGTCTCTACCTCTCTGTAGGTCCTATCTATCATCCCATAAGCCTCCTGAATGATCCGGAGTTCATCCAGTTCTAACTCCACCTGCTTAGTGTAGAATGTTAGAAGCTGCTGGTGGATGCACTTCTTGCAGTTGTAGTCATCAAGAAGGCCTCCCTGCCTTCCCACATCCCGCAAGAGGAGCATTGCACTATCTTGCGTGGCAGCTATACTGTTCTAACTGGGGGTGGGGGGGGGGAGGGGAGGAATTCTAGCTACAGCTTTTGTTTTTCTCTGACTGATGCCTCTCTTCGCTGAAGCCTTAAAAAGTTAAAGCCTCAAAATCTCCACTCTAGCTCTGTCCGCTCCGACGATAACCACTGCGCTTACTTTAATTTGTTCGTGCTAATCAATCCAAAATGCCGATTGATCACTGGTCAAAGCTCCAAAAAAACTGCTGTGAGTTGCTGCCTTCTATACTTGACTAGCCTGAATGTTATAAAGTTTGATAACTAATGAGCAACGCTTTTCCAAAAGCTTTGAGAAATAGCAGCATCAGAACACCAGGATAAAAGTCTGTTCAGCTGGAGTTACGCTTCATGAATTTATTTTCATTTTTTAAAAGCCATTTGCAAATAAATGATCTACCTGATAACTATATTATTTCAAGTCACTTATATTAAAGCACTGGAAAGCTTACCTGTTCAACTAGAAGATGCAGTAGACTGAAACACTAATCTGAAACAATTGCATTGATGGTGCAACAGTCCTTCTGGTGTCTGCAAAAACTAAGTTAATCACGGAAATGCAGAATATGCTGTCAGTGAAGTATGTTGTAGAGTCAATCAACTGAGAACCTGTGACTTGGAATTAACTTCAGCTTCTTACTCTCTTTTTACAAAATGTATATCATTGAAAATTTAACCCAGGTTGAATGAGGCATTGAACATAAGATCATGGTAATCATTATTATTGCTGAATATCCTCACTGATAGTCAAACACTGCCTCCAATCACAGCTCTTCCTCTGCCTCACTTGGAATTGTCAGGATGTGAATAACTCTAATGCATTAAAAAAATCTCTAATATTTTTTGAAAATACTCGAGCTTCATTTTTTTTCAGTTAGAGTTCAGCTTCTATCATTATTCAATGTGTGTGTCTCAATTGATAATTTACTTTGTGCAAGCTAATTGTTTTTTCACTTCCAGGTTTGGTGTCCATAAATATTAATGGATCTGATCAGCTCCTAAGCTTGCTTAGTGAATTCAGTGTGGCTGGAAGCCACAAATCCAAGATAAATTCCTTTCCATTGAAAGTGACACTGGGATAGGAAAAATCTTCAACACAGAACCCAACTTAATCACTTGAGCAGCTGTTTACATAACTGGTCATTTGGATGGTTCCTTTGATGGCCATTGCAAAATCCGGACTGACATTCCGTTCATTAATTTTCCAGTGGTGTTATGGTAACAGAAAGCAGAACAATGGAAGAACTCAGTGGATCAAGCAGCATCTATGGAGGCAAATGCTGCAGATCAACATTTCAGATTGACTCTCTGCATAAGGACTGAGAACAAAGTGGAAAGATTGACAGCGTGTAGTACAGGGGTTCCCAGCCTGGGATCCATGAACCCCTCGGTTAATAGTAGGAATTAATCAGATCCACTAATATTTATGGACACCATGCCACAAGAAGGTTGGGAAGTATAGCAGTTCAAGGGTTGGGACAGGGTGGTAGGGAGTGTGGTGGAATTGAGGCGGATTGGTGATAGGTGGAAGCACATGGAGAGGAGATGAACCACAGATGGATACAGTGAGGGGGAGCGAATGGGAAAAGGGTGTAAAGGGAAAAGGGTAAATGTGTGGGAGGAGAAACCAGGGGTGTGGATTACCTACAATTGGAGAAGGCAATATTCATAGTACTGGGTTATAAGCTACCTATGCTGTGTAAGTAAGCTATGAGATGCCTGCTCTTCCAATTTGCATTTAGCCTTTTTCTAGCGATGGACGAGGCCAAGTACAGATATGTCAGAGTGGAATGTGGAAGATCAGTAAAAATAACATGCGAGTGAAAGCTAGAGATCGTCGTTGTGGACAGAGCGCAGATGCACTGCAGACTGTTTGTCTGGTCTATGCTCAGCTTCACTAATTTTTAGGGGACAACATGGTGAGCACCGAATACCAGATTGGAAGAGGTGCAGGTGAACCACTGTCTCACATGGAGGGGCTGTTTAGGACCCTGGATGGTGGTAAGGAAGAAGGCAAGGGATTGGTGTTACACTTTCTGCAATTGCAGGGGAAAGTGCCAAAATATGGGAAGGAGTGTGTAGGAATGGATGATCAGACCAGGGAGTCATGAAGAGAGGTGTCCCTGTGAAAAGCAGAAAGGGGCCAGGGAAAGGTGTAGACCATGTTGGATTCACATTGGAACTGGCAGATATCCTTTGACAAGGTTCCACACAGAAGGTTAGTTAGGAAGGTTCAGTCATTAGGTATTAATATTGAAGTAGTAAAATGGATTCAACAGTGGCTGGATGGGAGATGCCAGAGAGTAGTGGTGGATAACTGTTTGTCAGGTTGGAGGCCAGTGACTAGTGGTGTGACTCAGGGATCTGTACTGGGTCCAATGTTGTTTGTCATATACATTAATGATCAGGGTGATGGGGTGGTAAATTGGATTAGTAAGTTTGCAGATGATACTAAGATAGGTGGCGTTGTGGATAATGAAGTAGGTTTTCAAAGTTTGCAGAGAGGTTTAGCCAGTTAGAAGAGTGGGCTGAAAGATGGCAGATGGAGTTTAATGCTGATAAGTGTGAGGTGTTACATTTTGATAGGACTAATCAAAATAGGACATACATGGTAAATGGTAGGGCATTGAGGAATGCAGTAGAACAGAGTGATCTAGGAATAATGGTGCATAGTTCCCTGAAGGTGGAATCTCATGTGGATAGGGTGATGAAGAAAGCTTTTGGTATGCTGGTTTTTATAAATTAGAGCATTGAGTATAGGAGTTGGATGTAATGTTAAAATTGTACAAAGCATTGGTGAGGCCAAATTTGGAGTATTGTGTACAGTTCTGGTCACCGAATTATAGGAAAGATATCAACAAAATAGAGGGAGTACAGAGAAGAGTTACTAGAATGTTACCTGGGTTTCAGCACCTAAGTTACTGAGAAAGGTTGAACAAGTTAGGTCTTTATTCTTTGGAGCATAGAAGGTTGAGGAGTGACTTGATAGAGGTAATTAAAATTATGAGGGGGATAGATAGAGTTGACGTGGATAGGCTTTTTCCATTGAGAGTAGGGGAGATTCAAACAAGAGGACATGAGTTGAGAGTTTAGGGGTAAGACGAGGGGGAACTTCTTTACTCAGAGAGTGGTAGCTGTGTGGAATGAGCTTCCAGTAGAAGTAGTAGAGGCAGGTAAAATATTGTCATTTAAAAAAAAATTGAATATGTATATGGACAGGAAAGGAATGGAGGGTTATGGGTTGAGTGTAGGTCGGTGGGATTAGGTGAGAGTAAGTGTTCGGCACGGACTAGAAGGGCCAAGATGGCCTGTTTCTGTGCAGTAATTGTTATATGGTTATATATGGCAGCTGGTTGGTGAAAGGTGAGAACCAAAGGACCTTAAACCTGTTATTTTTGGGAAGTGGGTTGTATGATGAGAAGAGCAGATTTATGATAAATGGGGGAAATAAGTGTGACGGTTCCATCGACTATGGCAGAGGGAAAGCCAAGCTTCTGGAAGAAGGAGGACATTTCAGAAGCCATCGTGAGAACAGATGAGGCAGCGATGAAATAAGTGAGAGTAAGAGATGACTTCCTTACATGAGGCAGAGTGTAAGGAAGTATCATTAACATAGCTGTGGGAATCAATGGGTTTATGAAGAATATGAGTGGTAAGTCGGTTTCTTGAAATGGAGACAGAGGGATCCAGAAAAGAGAGAGACATGACTGAAGTGGTGCTGTGAATTTGAGGGGAGGGTGGAAGTTAGTACCAAAGGTGATGAAGTTGTTGCGTTCTGCATGAGTGCAGTCATTGATGTGGCAGACAACAAGAGTGTGGGGTTCTGTGCCAGAACAAGGATGGGTTCCATGAAACCGGCAAAAGGCAGGTATAAGCAGTGCTCATGCAGGTGCCAATAGCTTTGATCTGTAGAAGGTTGGAGGAGTTGATCGAGGTTATTGAGTGTGTCGTAGGATTACATTGGACATACTATGTGGAAAGAAGCCATTCAACCCGACCAGTCCATGCCAGCATTCATGCTTCTGTTGAATTTCTCTCTTCTTTACTGATCTAAATTATCCAGATTAACTCTATTCCCATCACCTTTTTATGTTTATCAGTCTTCTTTTGAATGCATTTATGCTATCTGTTACAACTGCTCCCAGTTTTAGAACGCTCTATACTTTGACATTCTGGAAAAATAAATCTCTAATAAATTCCTTACTGGATTGTTGATGATTAAATATATATTGATGGCCTTACTGTAGGTTGGCGTCCTGTGGTTTAAATGTATGATAACTCACTGTATAAATTTGTAGTGACTTTGCTGCTGGCTCAAAACCAAATGTAAACTGGCATAATGCTAGTTTACTGTTACTATATAAAAGTCTCCAATAATTTGCAAACAGACGAGGTCATAATTTACAAGACAGGAACTGGCTGATTAAGTTATTCCAGAGAGGATGCCTGTGAACATAAAAGACACCAAATAAAAATACCTACCCCAAACATGAGCAACCCCCAATCAACTGAAAAAGCATCATCTAAATTGTGAGATTTTAACATTAAACTTTAAGAAATGCGATTTTTTTCACCCTATTCTTCACGGTTATTTGTCAATTCTTTGCCAAGCTTCTATATATTGTGTCATCTTTGACTCACAGTTGTGTGGTTCCACAGAAATAGCACTCACAGTAATTGATTGAAAAGTTCGTTCTAAAAAGGAACACCGTGTTTAAGTACGTTCAAAGCAAATGTGTCATTCTGCGTCATTGTATCTTACTGATATTCTATATGGGTTTGTTGTCTTGTATGTGCGAGGATTGGTCCTCAAGTTGCTGTGTTGCGGGAGCACGTCGGGACTCTTATGATTGTGATCTTGTGTGTGCAGTACCATGTGTGACTTGGTAATGCACCCTGGCCCCGGAGTACCACTGTCTTGTTTGGCTGTATTCATGAGTATTCATACACGGTTGAAAATTAAATTTGAATTGAATCGAACAAGACATCTCTATTTGGAAATCCTCTCGTACCCAGTTCTTGCTGGGTGGGTCGGGGGGGGGGAATAAACTAACTTGTGAAATGACAGTTTCAGTAAGGACTAATTCACTTATGACTTTGTGGCTAAGCACAACTCCAATGCCATACTCAAGTTTGCTGACAACACCACTGTCATAGGCCGAAACAAAGGTGGTGTCGAATCTGCATGTAGAACGGAGATTGAAAATCTGGCTGAGTGGTGCCACAACAACATCCAGTCAGTCAAGGTCAGCAAAACCAAGAAGCTGATTGTTGACTTCAGGAGGAGAAAACCAGAGGTCCATGAGCCAGTCCTCATCAGTGGATCAGAGGTGCAGAGGGTCAGTCACTTTAAATTCCTTGGTGTTATCATTTCAGAGGATCTGTCCTGGCTCACAGCGTAAGTGCAATTATGAAGAAAGCACAGCAGTACCTCTACTTTTGTAGGAGTTTACAGAGATTTGGCATGATATCTAAAACTTTCACAAACTTCTATAGATGTGTGGTGGGGAGTATGTTGACTGGCTGCATCACAGCCTGGTGTGGAAATACCAGTGCCCTTGTATGGAAATTCCCACAGGAGGTAGTGAATACAGTCCAGTTCATCATGGGAAAAGCTCTCCCCATGAATGAGCACATTTACACGAAGCATTAATACAGGAAAACAACATGCATCATCAAGAACCCCATTCTTCATCTCATGTTAATAAGATATTTGTTACTTGTTTATTTATTATTATAATTTCTTTCTTTTTGTACTTATACAGCTTTGTTGTCTTTTTACACTGGTTGAATGCCCAAATTGGTGCAGTCTTTCATTGATTCTGTTATGGTTATTATTCTATTATGGACTTATTGAGTATGCCCACAAGAAAATGAACCTCATGGTGACATACATATACTTTGATAATCATTTTACTTTGATATTTGATCTTTGAACTATGGATATAGTAGCATTGGAGGCAAACTCAACAGATTAATCCCTCAGGTGAGAACATTGTCTAAGCAAGGGAGGCTAAGCAGTTTGGATCTTATTCCTTGGAGTTCAGAAGATATGAGGGGTGACCTTATTCAAACATATAAAATCCTAAGAGGGCATGATGGGGAAAATGCTGAGATGTTTTCACTAGTGGGAGTGTCACGAATGAGGGGAAGTAGTTACAAAACAAGGAACTTGTCATTTGAAGCAAGAACGACTTCTCTCACTGGAATTTTCTGACCTCGATGGAGGCAGAGGCGAGGTCATTGGATACATTTAAGATGAGTATAGATAAGTTTTTGACAAATCAAGGGATTAAGATTTATGGGGAACTGGCACAGAAGAGGAGTTGAGGCCGTAGATCAGCCTCAGTCATGTTCATTGGTGGGACAGGTTTGAGGAGCTGAGTGGATTACTCTTGATCCCACTTTCCATGTCCTTGTGTTCTCACCACCCAGCACTCATACTCCTCTGTAGAAAGGGAACTTGCAACTTCTAATAATTTTCTATGAACATAATTGCATTTTATTTCAATAATGATATATTACTTTAGTAATCACTCCTGAAGTCTAAGGACATAGAAGAACCAAGGCAAGTTCAGAATTTATATTTAGGTGCTTGACTATCTATGAAGAAGATCATTGGAGAATTTTCCCCTTCTTTCTCCTCACCCCACGGTTTATTCTGGCATCTTCACTCTGCCTTCTCAGTCAGTCCTGAAGAAGGGTCTCGGCCTGAAACGTCGACTGCTTAATCTTTTCCAAGGATGCTACCTGACCTGCTGAGTTCCTCCAGTGTTTTGTGCATGTTGCTTGGAGAGTTTCCCCTATAGGTAGACACAGAAAGTCTTAAAGCAGAGAGACGCTTCTTATTATCCAGACCAGTATCTGTCACCTGACTACCACCTAAAGATAAATTATCCAGTGATAACCACAGCTACTCGAGGCATCCTGGCTAGCATAAAATGGCTGCTGAGCATTCTATACAATGATTGAACCTGAAGTTCTAAAACTTGTAAACTGCTCTGGGATGCCACTGAAGCAGTGCAAACATACTGCCCACTGCCCTTTACTGAGCCTACTGCCTTTATTGTACTGCCTGCATTGTTTTGTGCACTTTATGCAGTTCTGTGTAGGTCTGTAGTCTAGTGTAGTTTTTGCGTTGTTTTATGTAGTTTCAGTGTAGTTCTTGTATTGTTTCATGTAGCACCATGGTCCTGAAAAACATTGTCTCGTTTTTACTGCGTACTGTACCAGCAGTTATGGTCGAAATGACAATAAAAAGTGACTTGACTTGACTTGATAATGTAGTGCAAATCTAACTTTTTATACTTTGACATTATGTTCACACACAGAGAGGTGGGTGCGTGGAATGCACTGCCAGTGAAGGCGATAGAGGCGGATACGTAGGGTCTTTTAAGAGACTCTTAGATAGAAGCATGGAGCTTAGAAAAATAGAGGGCTATGCAGTAGGGATATTCTCGGCAGTTTCTAGCGTAGGTTACATAGTCAGCAGAACATTGTGGGCCGAAGGGCCTGTAATGTGCTGTAGATTTCTATGTCTCAATATTTCTATGTTTCTCTTACTAATAAACAACCGTATTACAACTGGTACATTGCAGCAACTATTTTGCCCTTACTGTGTCATCTGAGTTTTGTAAATCATTTTATTGTGCTGATGACATCACAGAAAATTTAGTATCATACAATAGTATTTTCTTTCAAAAAATATTAATTATGAAACATTCTTTTCACTACTATTATAAAGCTATTTGATTTAATAAGTTTACTACTAAATATTTTAATGTCATGAAGGTTTTGTAACATTGATATACAGTGCCTTAAAAAATTATTCAGCCCCCAACCCATTGTTCAAATACAATGCAAAAGTATTCAGCCCCCACACCTAATTTCAGATTTTGCTCTATCATTTTCTAAATTTAAAATATATTGAAGTATGATTTTTAGAACTAATCTACAAAACATAGTGTATCATTTCAAATCGTTTAGCATTACTCATCTTCCCATCAATCCTGACCAGATTTCCAGTCCCTGCTGTTGAAAAGCATCTCCATAGCATGATGCCACCTCCACTGTACTTTACAGTGGTGACTGTGTTACCTGTCTGATGTGCAGTATTAGATTTATGCCACACAATGTGGTGAACTACATATACCTGTCTGGACACGCCCCCCCCTCCCCCCGCTGACTGCTCCTGTGGCTCCTCCCACAGACCCCGGTATAAAGGCGATTGAGGCCTGAGCCCGGCCTCTCTGTCTCCAGGATGTAGTATGGTGGTCAACCACTGCTTGTTCTTTCTTCCAGTCAATAAAAGCCGATATCTCGCCTTCACGTCTCAGAGAGAGTTATTGATGGTGCATCACACATACTGCTAAAAAGAAGCATATCCTTACCCTTAAATACCTTGCAAAGTATGCTTTGCAAAGATACTGTAAAGAGGTGGATGAAGGCATTGTGGTCAGATGAGACTAAAGTGGAACTTTTTGGCTTTAACACTAAGCGGTAAGTGTAGCGTAAATTTAATGCTATGCATCAGCCAGGTAACACCATATCTGCTATAAAGTATGGTGGAAGTAGCATCATGCTATGGGGATGCTTTGTGGCAGCAGGGATTGACAATCCGGTCAGGATTGATGGGAAGATGAATGCTCCTAAATAAAGAGAGAGCCTGGATAAAAACCTACTAGCCTTTGCCAGGAAGTTTAAACAGGGGAAGAAGATCATCTTTCCACAGGACAACAACCCAAAGCACACTGCCAGAGCAACCATGGAGTAGCTTCAAATGAAGAAGATTGTTGTCCTTAAGTGGCCCAGTCGGAGTCCTGACCCTAACCAATTGAACATCTCAGGCAAGACTGGAGATTGCTGTCCACTGCCGCTCATCCAAATAACTCAGTACAGCTTGAGCACTTTTGCAAGGAGGAATGGGCAAATCTTACTCCATCACGTTGTGTAAAGCTAATAGAGACTTACCCAAAAAGACTATTGGCTGAAATAGTTGCATGACGTTGTTCAACTAAGTTCCGTGCATAGGAGTTGATGTTTCAGTTTTTGAATTTTTAGTTGCTTTACATTTTTCCCTCTTTTTTGGGTTCTAATGTGAACAAAGGAGCATATGATTCATAAATAAAAGTTCTCAGTTAAATTAATCAAAATCCCTAGTTGCAATACTGTACTCATTTATGTGAACAAAGGGTCGGGGGCTGAATATCTTTTCAAGGCACTGTACATTCTCTAAGAGAAACAATTATTCTGCAAGGTGACCATTTTAAAAGAGACTTCTAGATTCATAATATTTTTATTGAATAGCTTTGCATTACTCTTCTGGCTTCTAGAGGTGCAATTTGTTTTGTATGAGCATCACTTCCTGTATATAAGCTGTTTATTATATTATTCTCTGCACAAGGTAGTTTTTGCAGGTTTTTTGATTTAACTCGAAGCACACAGTGGACACACATCTCCATCCTTTTTTATTTTCCGTTGAAACAGCAATATCTGTGAGTCCTGAGATTTTGTTACTATCCATAAACATTTAGTGGATATATTTTGAAGAAGTATTACGTGTATTATTTATTGCTATTAAGATATCATTGTGCCACAAGTTTACTCTTGTTTACATGACACAGTTATGGAGTACTGGGTATGTATATTAACTTGGCTAACACCAATTGCAAAAATAACCAATAGTATTAGTATATTCAGCCTCATGATAAGCCTGTATTGAATTTACATATTTTACTTAACTTTCTGCAATTTCACAGTAAGATCTCATTAAAAACCCTGAAGAAAGCTTCTGTCTCGGGTGTTTTTTGAGAAGTTGTTTAACTCACTGCATAGCTTTGTAGATACACACTGTGAGGGCAGTAGAATTACAATCCATCTATAAATATTATAGCTTTGTCAAAAGGATAATGATCACATCTACATGATTGGAAGCTTACATTTTCAATGCTATTGTGTGTTCTAGCCTGGATATTACCAAGCATTTGTGCTACAACTGTTCACAGCAGCTCCTCTTTTTCATGATCCAGCCCTCACACCAATTCTCTAGCATAATCTAAATATTGGATAAAAATGTATTTTATATAATTGTTACTCATTTCTAAAATTACCACACAGTGAATCCACTCCCTCTTCCTTTGGAGCCACTCCCCTCTGTCCCACTTCCCTCCACCCTGGTTTGAAATCCCAGGCACGGAACCCCTTGGTTTTCCTCAACTTTCAAGGGATCGCTAGGAATGCAGCATCCAAACATGCCGGCCAATTTTCTTTGATGTTTTCCCAACTGTGTTTCAATGTTGGATTTCTTATGTGATCCAGAGATGGAAAGCCAACTTCGGCAATTTCCCAGCACTTTCTCTAGGGAACCTGGTAGCTGAACCACGGCAAGTCCATTCATTTAAGTCAGGAGGCAAAGCTGTGAGAGGTTAGATGTGAACGTACCGTCTTAGAATCACAGAGACCTTCAGATCTACTCGTCCAAGTTGTCTACCTGAACTAGTCCTGTTTGCCTACATATATTTGACTAATGCCCCTCTCAACCTAGTCCAAGTGTCTTTTAAGTGCTTTTGTACCCCCATCTACCCCTTTCTCTGGCAGCTTGTTCCACGTAACCACTTATCTACAACCCTCTGTGTGAAAGACTTGCTCCTCAAATCCCCTTTAAATCTTGCCCCTCTAACCTTAAATCTGTGCCCTCCAGTTTTAGATTCCTTGAGAAAAAGTCTGTAACTATTCCTATTAGCTGTGCCCCTTATGATTTTATAAGCTCTGAAGGTCTCCCTCAGCTCCCCACACAACAGGAGATAAAAGCCAAAGCCTGAGCAGTTTCTCCTTCAAACTCAAGCGCTCCATTCCCGATGACGCCCTGATCACATTTAGAAGCGTCTCCGTTTAAAATTGAAAAACAATCTTCTCATGCGGGACTGAGGGTGACTTGCCTCCACTGGTTTAGTGAGTTCACTGGTGACTGATCACACCAACATGGAGCCATGGACTACTCCACAGACGGGTGAAGTGCTGCCTGCCAGTGGGTGAGTGCGTGTAGCCTGTGAGACAACCTTCACTTTCTGCTCATTTTGCGGGGTTTATGTGTACTCAAGATTTTCAATACCATCCTGTATGCTGCTTCTCCACTTTCAGTAGTCCAAGGGTACGACAGGATACTCCATTTCTCAAAGGGGCTTTGAGCACATCCCCTGATCATCTGGTAATTTCTTTCCATGACAAAGTTAGGAACAGAGTTAGAGATAGGAACTGTGGGACTCCGGTGCCAGACAAGCAACGTGGCTTGTCCAGCAGGGTGACTGAGTATACATAGGACATAGAAATCTACAGCACATTACAGGCCCTTCGGCCCACAATGTTGTGCCGACCATGTAACCTACTCTAGAAACTGCCTAGAATTTCCCCACTGCATGGCCCTCTATTTTTCTAGCTCCATGTACCTATCTAAGAGGCTCTTAAAAGACCGTGTTGTATCCCTTTTGTATACAGCTGAGTATAATTAAGAATTTGATTGTTGGTGTGGGAGAGAACAATGACATTGGTTTACTGTTCCCTCCAGTGGATTTTGGAGGACTTTGCAACGACAGCATTGGTGATATTTTTCCAGTGCATCCATCGCACTGACTGCAATTGGTAGCCCAAGAATTTAAATGCATATAGGATTGCTGCTCAGCTGACCATGAATGTAGTGCCAAGTGAGACTATTTTCTAAACTGGGGAAATATTCAAAAATCAAAGGCACAAAGGGTCTTGTATTCCTTGTGCAGAATTCCCTAAAGGTTGACTTGCAGGTTGAGTCGATGGTAAGGCAGGCAAATGCAATGTTAGCATTGATCTTGAGAGGACTGGAATATAACAGCAAGGATGTGATGCCGAGGATTTATAAGACTTTGGTCAGACTGCACTTGGAGTATTGTGAGCAGTTTTGTGTCCCTCATCTAAGAAAAGATGTGTTGACATTGGACAGGGTCTAGAAGAGGTTCATGAGAATGATTCCAGAAATGAAAGAGTTAACTTACGAGGAGCATTTGATGGCTCTGGCCTGTACTCACTGGAGTTTAGAAGAATGAGGAGGGATCTAATTGAAACATATTGAATATTATTGAGATAGATAGAGTGGATATGGGGAGGGTGCTTCCTATAGAGGGTGAGTCTTTGACAAGGGGACCCAGTCTCAGAATAGAGTGATGTCCATTTTGAACAGAGATGAGAAGGAATTTCTTTAGCCTGAAGTGAGTGAATATGTGGAATTTATTGCCATAGATGACTGTGGAGGCCAGGTCGTTGAGCATATTTAAAGCAGAGAATGATAGGTTCATCTTTTGGCAGGGCATCAAAGGTTATGGAGAGGAGGCAGGAGAACAGGATTCAGAGGGATAATAAATCAGCCATGATGGAATGGTGGAGCAAAATCTGTGGGCTGAATGGCTTAATTCTTCTTCTATGTCTTAAGGTCTTATGGTCTAAATTTGAGGTCTGGATTTTTGAACACCGAAAGACTTTGATGATGATTGCAGGTGATGTGAGTTTTGTCGTCAATGCCTGTCAGATGAAGAGGTGATCACCAAGAAGTAGTACACCTGTCCAAGGTTTTGCCTTGGAACTCGTGGATTAGTGGAAGGATATTTTTAGACCTTGAATCTCATTGACTATGAAGGTGTTCTTGGTTTTGGAGAGAACAACAGTCCTCAAAGAACAATAGCCTGAAAAGATTTGGACCAGCAACTGTGAAAAGCGAGTGATGCAAATAGAATATTAAGCTGGCTTGAATATAATGGCCTCCTTTGGGCAATACATTTCTAAGATTATTTTGTTCTATGAACAGAAATAATTGATGTGAAATTCAGGTGGGTGCAAAATGATTCTAATATGTAACCAGCCCACACTTGTTCGGTACAGTTTAAATTGAACAAATTTGGCGCTGCTTGTTCTTTATACTGATCCCAGCTTGCAGCCAACACTAACTGTGGTGCTGGTTGGCGGTATTCCTCAGCAGGTGGCCCACAGTCGATGCCTGCCAGCACCCCTTAAAGCGAGCTTGTTCCTCTCCAAGGAAAGGTGGCACTTTGGCTACGGCAAGAGCTGGGAGTTGTACAGGAAGTTAATCTGTACTGGAAGTGAATCTTTCCTGATATATATGTGTAGGTGAATTTCAAAACCTTGGAGAGCATCAACTTCAAGGAAGATAAAGAAATCCTAGATCCATTAACTACGACTATAGAACAGTAAAGTACAAGAACAGGCTTTTCAGCCCATGTTACCTGTGTAGAGAATAATACTAATTTAAAGTAGTCTCTTTTTGCATAAGGCCTATATTCCTTCATTTTCTACCTGTCTAAATGCCTTTTAAATATTGCTATCATGCCTGATTATTTTACCACCTATGGTAGTGTGTTCCAGGCACTCACCAGTCTATGTGTAAAAAAAAATGTCCCACAAATTTTCCCCCTTTCACCTTAAAGCTATGTCCTCTACCCTGTGTAAAAAGATTCTGGCTGTCTTTCCTGTCAATATCTCACAAAATTTTATAAACTGCTGTCAGGTAACCCCTTAGCTTCCAGCAAGAATGTCAGAATAATCCAAGCTTATCCAACGCCTCCTTCTATCCCAATCCAGGCCACAACCTGGTGAATCTTCTCTAAAGCCTTCACATCCTTTCTTTTATACGGCAACCAGCCCTGAACAATGTCCCCACTGATTTGCGATGGCCAGTGTGCGCAAAAATTTTGTGCTGTGCAATTTTTTGCCCGGTGACAACAACATGTGCACACTGAATAATTTCTTCAAAAAAAACATTGTAAATAAGCCAGTTCTAAAATCTGCAGGCAAATCATTGCAAACTTCACATTGTCAACACTGTCCACATCAGAAACTAGAAAAGGAAATGTGATTATGTTTGATTGTGAATTATGGTTAACATGCCAATGAGGTAGAGGGCGACAGCCTTTGGTGCACAGTTTAAATTCCTTTCTGTGCTGGTAGTAAAAGATGTGTGCTTGCACACACCTTGGAGGAAACATTGGCATGGAACACTTTTCTCCAAAGGTGTCCTAACCAAAACTTTATATAGTTGCAACAATTTCCCCCAACTTTTATACTCAGTGGCCTGATCAATCAAGGCAAGTGTGCCATATGCCTTCTTTATCACCTATATTGCCTCTTGCAGGGAGCCAGGGACTTGTACCCCAAGATTCTCTGTAAATCCGTGCTCCTATAGGTCTTGTCGTTTATGCAATACTTTCCTCTTAGATCTGCCCTCCCAAAGTACAAAGTTTTATACTGGTCTGTTTTAAACTCCATCTGCCATTTCTCTCCCCATATTTCCAACTGATCTATATCCTACTGTATCTTTGTCACCTTACCAAAAACTTAGTCAATTTTAAGAGAAATGACCATCCTTCACAAAGCCGCACTAATAAATCCCAGATGTGAGGAGATCATATCAGATCATATCATTACCTAAGATCCTTCCGCAATAATTTCCTGACCACTGATGTAAGGCTCAGTGGCTGATAATTTGCTAGATTATCCCTATTGTCCTTCTGAAACACATGAGGTATTTTCCAGTCCTTTAGACCTCATCTGCGACTAAAGAGGATGCAGGGGTCTCTGTCAGTTCCCCAGCAATCTCCTCTCTTGCCTCTCTAAATAACCTGGGATATATCGCATTGGGTCCTGGGGAGCTATTCACCTTAATGTTTTTCAAGAGACTCAGCACTTCCTGTTATCTTGCTATCACCATGTCCTAGAATATCATGATACACCTCCCTGAACCCAAAATCCTCTATATCCTTCTCCTTGTTGAATGTCAATGCAAAGTACCTGTTTGATACCTCTTCTCACCTGCCTATTATTTACCCCTGGGTGCCCTCCTTCTCTTTCTCCTATGGTTTACTTTCCTCTCCTATCAGATGCCTTCTTCTCCAGCCCTTGACCTTTCCCACCCACCTAGCTTCACCTATCACCTTCTAGCTAGCCTCCTTCCCCTCCCCCTACTTTTTTTATTCCGGCATCTTTCCCCTTCCGGTCCTGAAGAAGGATCTTGGCCCAAAACATCGACTGTTTATTTATTTCCATTGATGCTGCCTGACCTGCAGCATGTTATGTGTGTTGCTTGGGATTCCCAGCATCTGCAGACCTCCTTATGTTTATGTTTAGTACCTTGCCTACATCCAGTGGCTCCAGGCATGAATTCCCTCCTTTGGCCTTGAATCGTCTACCCTCTCCCCGGCTGCCATCTTGATTTTATCGTATGAGTAAAATGGCTGATAAAGATGCAGTAGACTCTCTAGAAACATGCTTAAAATCCATAGGGAAGTGAAAGCTGTGGAGGTCAATTGTAGCAGCCCAGCTCGAAGAACATGGAATTAGTCCTACATAAAATTCAATGACTTCTCAGAACAATGTATACACCTTCAAGAGCCTTAATTTATCCATTGTGCTGCCAAGCTAGATACTCCTCAATTACCACACCACTCTCATTCTGTTCCTGTTACCAACACCAGTACTCACTTGACAGCTGCATCTTGCTCTTACATATTTAACATGGGGGGAGCAAACACTGTCACATGTCCACAGATTTGATACGCTAAGAGGCTATTCAGCAAAATTGCCTGATACTCAAGGCATGCCCACATCTCTACTGCAGGACAAGGTGCTGCAGGGGATATCTGAAGGGAGACAGATGTCTTGTGCCCCCTGGAAGTGAATAATACTGCCTGTTGCAGAGCTCTGGGGCTGAAACCATTGCAGATAATGAATTCTCATATTTAGATCTTCAGACATTCCACTCCATCACCATCCCACAATCTATTCCAATTTACAAGCTGCAAGTGATTTAAGAGGGCACTTCTCCTCCCCTTACAACAACCTTAGCCTTTTCCCCTTCAAATGTTCAGAAAGCGTAAAAGAGGCAGAATAATGATAAAAGTTTGCCCAACAGGCAAAACTTTGATTTGCTGGAGTGACTTAAATGCATCCACACAGCCTTATTCCATGGAAAGAATGAATGAATGAATGAATGATCTTTATTGTCATTATACTTAGATACAATGAAACTCTGTTTGGCTTCCTCTCAGGCAATTAAATAAAGTGGTAGATAAAAACAAGACAGTAATAGAAAAACAGTATTAAATAGATAAGTAGCAGAAAATAAGTTGCAACAGCACCAGAAAATCACAGTAGTGCACAAAGTGCTGTTAGTACAAGTGTTTGAGTCCTTGTGTGTGCTCACAGTTTCAGTCATTGTTCTGTGGGAGTGGTGTGATGGAGGCCACAGCTCTGGGGTAGAAGCTGTTCCTCAGTCTATTTGTTCTGGCTTTTAGTGTCCTGAACCTTTGGCTGGACGGCAGCGGGTCAAACAGGGAGTGGCCGGGGTGTGTGGTGTCTCTGGTTATGCTGATTGCTTTCCTCCTGAGTCTGCTGGAGTAGATGGTGTCCAGTCCTGGGAGCTCCATCCTGACAATTCGCTGGGCCGCCTTCACCACGCGATGCAGGTCTTGTCGCTCAGCGGCTATGCAGCTGGCATACCACACTGTGGCGCTGTTGGTCAGGATGGTTTCAATTGTGCTTCTGTAGAAGTTAAGGAACAGCTTTTGTGGGAGTTTGGCCTGTTTCAGCTTTCAGAGGAAGAATAGTCTTTGTTGTACCTTTTATACAAGCAGCGAGGTGTTGGTGGTCCATGTCAGCTGTCAGGACTGAAGTTTGTGTGTTGCCGAGCTGCATGTGCTTTGAGGGAATGCAGTCCTTTTTATATATTCCAGTACTTCAGTTAGTATCTCGTCATAGCAAAGCACGTGCACGCAGGCAAAGGAACCAGTGTCTAAGAGAAACCAGAAATGATATCCTAGCTTTGTGCTCTTTCTGCATGGTGGAATGTGAAACATTGTGTCTTCTCCTTGAGCAGAAAGCATTTATGTCCAACACTATTCAAAAATAATGGAAAAAGATGTTCCTAATGCTTACACTCACAAAGGCTGAGTATAATAAGCTTGGCTTGTAGAAACTGCGTTACATTTCTGCCCGGTAAAATGCTTAAAAATATTGTGGTTGTTCAGTTAGTAGTATTGCTCCCTGAGTATTCTGGTCAGCAGATCTGTCCTTGCTGAAACCTAATCATGTGCGTTACTTATACCTTCTCATCACAGACTGTGCGCACTCTCCTAGCCCTGTTATACTCCAAGGGAAAGGTGGGAGCAGATGGTTTGTGCTCAAGCCTTGAAGTCAGCAAAGTGCCCTGAAGCATCTGGCAAACTATTCCCAGTAGACAATTACAACTGGAAAGAACTCTGCAAACATGAAATGCTCATAGTATCATATCAAAGACCAGAATAATCAACCAGCCACTGACCTGTAAATAGTTGATGATCTCTTGAAAAAGAGATGAAGACACAGGCCGGTTCAGCAGCAACATTGAAATCAGACAATTATGGACACTGACTGATGTCTCAATTTAGCCTCACATTTTTTTGTAGATGTTAGCTATGATGGACATAAAGATGATGCTTATTATAATTGAGGCATTTGGGCATATGCAGATTAAATACTGTATTTAAATCTACATATTCACAAGATATTGTCCAGAGGGCCAGCATTTATTGTCCATCTGCAATTGCCCCTCATATTAGGAGGCTTTCTTGACCATTTTAGGCAACACCCAAATATGCTAATGAGTCTGGATTCACTCATGACCCATGTTAGTGACCTATTTCCTTCCTTGGGAGATAATAATGAACTGGACAGAGTTTATTTGAAGATCCTGAGCCAAAACGGATGAAGGGAAACACTTAGTTGATTACTAAAGCAAAATATTTATTTAATGGATCAAGGCAAACTCATTTATTATGAGAGCTTTTTGCTGGATTGCTGCTCTGAAGTAAAAAGGAAGAAATATTGTTGCTCAAAAGGTTTTCAATGGGAAAAATCGTGGTGGCAAGTATCAGTTGCTGATTTCTGTTGTGAGCTTGGAAACAGAAATTTCTGTTGGAAAATGGTGGCTTTGTGAATTTGCGAAGGATTTAAGATGTCTGAGAGGAAGTGTTCCTGTGCCAGAACACGTATCCCTCACAACTGGGTGCCAGAATAATGAAGTAATTTTAGAATATTTTAATAAGCTATTCCTCCCTTTAAACAGTTCAGCTGCATTTCCCATAAGTGGGCCGTGCAGCTTTAATGAACCAAAACCTGCATTCCTGTGATTATGTGGCTCTGCAGAGATGTTATCCTTTTAAGATTTTCACAGCATTACCTTGCAGATGCCTGTAACAATCCATTTTGGAAGATGATGTTAACAGATTGCATGAGATGTGGCTTCAAATTCTGAATTAATTAATTGAATCTGTTTATAAAAATTAAACAGCTTCATTGACAGAAAGAATAGCAGGTCTAATGCAATAACAGAAATTAAAATCTGCTGAAGGTACACACTGCAATGCCGTAAATCTCTCTACCTATTCTGATAGAGGTTTTGATTTTGTTTTAACTCCAATCATCCTTTCTCATGCATTCATAACACAGTTTCTCATACTCTACAATTTCTCTTGTGTAACATAATCTTAACTGGTTCTTCCAATGACACACTGAATACTAAAGAGGCATAAAAATACATATTGATGTTACAGATTAGATCACATAAAAGTTGGTCTGATATTTTCAGGCTGATTAATCCACATGAGGGTGTTGTTTAGCCTTCATACTAAAAATCTACCTAATTTAGTGCACAATAACACTGTGTAACATCTGAAGTCAGGCCAGGTCTGCATTAAAGATCTTTGCATCTTTGATGCACTATCAATAACTCCAAAAGACTGCAAGTAGAGTAAATACTGAAGGGCTTTTATTAGCAGTAAAATGGACCAATCGCCTTTATCCAGGGGTCTGTGGGAGGAGCCACAGGAGCAGTCAGCAGAGGGGCGTGTCCAGACAGATATACATGGTTTACCACAATCATCCAATATCTATGTATTGACCAGAACCTTTGAAGCTTGTTTCCTGGACTTTGCCGGGCAGTTTCAGAAGAAAGCAGTATAATTCATGGCCTTCTGGTCAGTTATAGACAGCCTGCTCCTCATAGCAGACCAGTCTCTCTTGAGAAATGTCCTATTACATCTCTGTGTTATACTTACCATTCTCAGAAGTGGCTGCCAAAAGTGACCCTCATTTCCCAATCCTGAGAATGGCTGTGCTTCCTCAATTATAAAATAAAATTTTAATGAGACAAGGTAGCTCCTGCTACAGAAACAGAAACCTCCTCCTGGGCAGGCCCTCGAGATCTATGATAACCTGCTTCCACCTCAGGTTACCAGCTTCTGCTCTATGGACAAATAATTTAAGATCTGAAATTGCTGAACTAAGTTTTGAGCCCAAAAAAACATGCTAAGCGTCTGAATAAAGAATGGTGTAATTTCCTCTTAACAATTTGATAACTGTGGAAAGAGCTGGGTCTATTGGAAAGCAAAAGGGCAGCCTGTGTATGAAGCTGGAGGATGTGGGTACAATGTGGCAGTCTTCACAAAAAGAGGGTTGATGCTGATGTTGCAACTTTGACAAACTAGTATGAAATATTAGATGGGATAAAAATAGTAAATGTGGGCATATTAGGGAGTTTATCATCTTTAAAAATAGATGAACTGTCAGGTTTGTTTGAAATATATCCTTGGCTGTTACAAGAAGTAAGGGAGGAAATTACTAAGGCTTTGAGTACAATTTTCAAATTCTCTCTGGCTATAGGAGTGGTGCCTGAGGATTGTGGGAATATTAAAAGGAGGAAGGGATAAACCAAGGAATTCCAGCCAGTTGTTCAAGTTTTGTGGTAGTCGTTATTGTTACCCATTCCAAGCAACAGTTTAAGTCATTTAGAAAGGTACAAATTAATTGGGGACAGTTAACACGGACATGATATGGGAAGGTTATGTCGAACCAATGAGTGATTTTTTTGATGAAGCAATAAAGAGAGTGGTTGAGGGACGTGCATTTGGTGTCGTCCACATCGCATCATTCAAGCAGCAAAAGCAGCATTCACGAGAATAAAAATATGAACATAATTTTTGTCCATTTTAGCACAATGTGGTCAGAGTCTTGCTAAATTGTAGTGATTCGGGCTATGCCAGTTGGTTCAGCAACTGAATGGTTGAAGAGAAGTACCTAGTGAGATAGGATTTCAGGCTTCTGTACCTCTTGCCGGACGGTAGTTACAAGAAGGTGGCATGACCCAGATGGCAGAGATCTTTGACGATAGATGTTGCTGTTTTGAGGCCATTGCTCCTGTGGCTACTATCAGTAGTGGTGAGAGATGTGCTGTAATGTATTGGGCAGAGTTCATGACTCTCTACAACTTCTTATTTTCTTCTACATTCCAATAGTTGTACCAGATCATGGTGCATCCAGTCAGGATACTTTCAGCAGTACATCTGTAGAAGTTTATTAGAGTGTTCAATGACAAGCCAAGCCTTCTTAATCTCCTAAAAAAATAAAGATGCTGGTGCACTTTTTTTTATCATTACATCCGTGTGCTTGGCCCAGATGGGTCACCAATATTTCTACACCCAGAAAATTGAACCTGTTGAAGCATATCACCCTCCTTCCCCTGCCCAAAGTCAACAATCAGCTGTTCAGTTTTGTTGACATTGAAGGAGCAGTTGTTGTTGTGACGTCACTTGATCAGGCGACCTATCTCACTCTGCTAAATTGACCCATCAGCTCCTGTGATTCATCCAACAACAGCAGTGTCATCGGAGAATGTGAAGCTGGTACTGGAGCTGTGCTTAGCCACATAGTCATGTATGTATAGAGAATAGAGCAGAGGACTAAGCATGTAGCCTCGTATTACACCTTTGTTGAAAGTCAGCAAGGAGGAGATGTTACCAGTTCTCACTGGTGGAGGTCTGCCAATGAGGAAGCATTGAGTGAGGTACAGAGGTCCATGTTTTGAAGCTAGATGGGATGATTGTGTTGAATGCTGAGCCATACCTGATGAACTTAACTGTGTATGTGTATCCATAGTCCAGATGGCCCAGAGCAGAGTGAAAAGCCAGAGGAATCACACCTGCTGTTGACCAGTTGAGGTGTTAGGCAAATTGCAGCAGACCCTGGTCATCTGTGAGGCAGGAGTTGACTTGTGCCACAACCAACTTTTCAAAGCACTTTATAACGGTTGATGTAAGTGTCACCGGATGGTAGTCGTCAAGGCAGGTTACCACGATCTTCTTGGGTATCAGTGGAATAGATACTTTTCTGAAGCAGATGGGAACCTCAGACCACAAAGATGAGAGGTTGAATAAGTTTATAAATGCTCTGCTAAATAACAGCGAATAGATTCGGAGTTATTGCTTAATACTGGGCAATTCACAAAGGATGCTTTGTTGCAACATTCCAAGTTTGGCGATTCTTTGCAAAAACGACTTAATGGAAGAGGAGGTTTCTTTTCATACAGTCAGACTTGCATTATTCAGTATCACTACTTTCATCCAATTTATATCTCTGTATGTAGCACAGATTAAGACAAATCCCTACTGGAATTCCTATTTTAAAATTTATATATTCTAATTGTAGCAACTAAAGATGCACGAGTTAAAGTTCTAAAATAAAATTGTCATTCACTTCATAAGTGTTAGATGCAAACACCCATTATGCATTTAGGAAAACTAAAAAAAAGCTCTGTGAAACTGAATTATAATTGATTAATGAATAAAAGCGTTCTTGAAGCACATATAAATGGATCTTTGTACTTCCCTCTGATATTTGACTAGCCTTGAGTCTATATTGATTGAATGACATCATTGGCCTGGTGTTAAATGTTAATTATTTCCAGAATTTGGGCATATTTTTGTTACCCTAGATACATTTGCTGGTAAATAATGAACTGTAATGATAAGCATTTCATTCATATGTCCAATGTAGATATCCAAAACTTTACCAGTGTGCAGTTACAGGTGATATCTTTCCTAAAATATTTTCAGCTTCTCATCACTGGGCAGTAATATCTGCCAGAAACATTAGCATGTGAATGTTGAGCAAAGATTGGGTTTAGTGATTAAAACTTCCGTGGTTGGGACTTGTCCAGCACACCATTAAACATTGAGTGAAGAAAGTGACAACTTGTTCAAAAGCTCAAAGGACTTAATGCAAAATCAAAAACTGTTTCTCTCATTCTATTTTATTTTACATTATGAAAAGTGCAAAATTAAATAGAATTTTTTCCCTTTGGTGTAGGTGTAAGAAACTGGGGACCTTGAAAAAGTCTGATTCCTAAAAGAACAAAAAGTGACATGAGGAAAGGTTTTTGATGCAGTGAGTAATTATGGTCTGGGTTAACCTTCTAGGAAAAGTAGACGTAGGGGGGCAGGATAACTAACCAAAAGAAAACAATTTAAGTGAAGTTCCAGAAAGCAGTGAGGCCTACTTCATGTCTGTATAATGAATACTTCTTGTCTGTATTTACCTCGACCATCAACGCTGTCCTCAACTGTATCTCTTCCATTTCATGCACGTCTGCTGTTACCCCATCCTCTCACCACCCTACGAGGGATAGGGTTCCTCTTGTCCACACCTACCACCTCACTGGCCTCTGCGTCCAGCGCATAATTCTCTGCAATTTCCCCATCTCCAACGGAATTCCACCACCAAGCTATCTTTCTCTCCCCCCCCAGTTTTTGCAGGGCAGCGATCCCTCCCTACACGACTCCCATGTCCACTCGTCCCTCCCCACTGATCTCCCTCCTGGCACTTATCCTTGCAAGCAGAACAAGTGCCCCTACACCTCCTCTCTCAATGCCATTCAGGGCTCCAAACAGTCTTTCCAGGTGAGGCGACACTTCACCTGTGAACCTGTTGGGGTCATATACTGTGTTTGGTGCTCCCCGTGTGGCCTCCTGTATATTGGTGAAACCTGACGTAAATTGGGAGACTGCTTCACCGAGCACCTACCCTCCAGGTGACATAACAAACAACTCGCTGATTTATGAAGTTAAAAGTCTGCTGCGTCACTTTTCCTGAGCTCTGCCCCCGGAGAATCCGCCCCGGAAAGGCCCAGCTCTCTGGACACACAACCAGCAGGTAACCCGCTGCTCCTGGTATTCTGTGTTCTCCCGCAATGCCTCATTCAGGGGCACCAGCCTTGAATCAGCCACCTCCAGAGCCACAAAAATCTGGCACCATGAAGACATGCTAGTCTTCCAGGCTATGTCCTTGGGATATCAAAAAGCAGCCGGCTGTGAGGCCCTGAGAGCGGGTCCCATTCCCACAAAGAACCGAGCTCAGGGTCTTCGAAAGAACCTTGATAAGGAAAAAAAGAGACATCAAAGATAGAAATAGAACTCTTTGCAAGCAAAGGAGTCGCCATTTAGTGCCACCTTGACTTTGCTCCACCCTCATTTGACTTTATATTTGGAAAGGCAAGGACAGATTGGGGATCATCAATATGGCTTTATGCATGGGAAAGCACGGATCACAAACTTGATAGCTTTTTTGAAGAGGTGAGCAAGAAAATTGACACGAGTGGAGCAGTAGACATTATCTACAAACGTATGTGGATTTTAGTGAGGCCTTTGACAAGACCCCACATGGTGGGTTGGTCCAGAATGTTAGAGCACAAGGGTAGCCAACTGGAGACAAAATTGCCTTGATGGTTAGAAGCAGAGGGTGATGGTTGAAATTGTTTTCATATCGGAGCACTTGGCGAGTGATGTGCTTTAGGAATTGGTCCTGGGTGCTTATTTTGTTTGTTATCATGTTAACAATTCAGATGAGAATGTAGTTAAGTAGACTTTACAACTCACATTCTCAGTATTACTTTTTAATTTGCATTATTTTTCTTCCTTTGCACACTGGTTGTTTTTCAGTCTTTGTCCGCTTTGTGCATACTTTTTTGTAAATTCTATTGTATTTCTTTTTTCTTATAAATATTTGAAAGAAAATGAATCTCAAGATAGTGCATGGTAATATATATGTAGATTGATTGTAAATTTACTTTGAACTTTGACATGATTAGTAAGTTTGCAGATAACATTAAATTTGGTGTTATAGTGGACAATGAAGAAGCCTACACAGAATCAATTCGGAGATTGATTCTGGCAGATGGAATTTAATTCAGACTTGTGTGAAGTGATGTATTTTGGGAAGTTAAACCTGTACAAGATATACATAGTGAGATGCAGAGTCCTTGAGAGTGTTGTTCAACAGAGGAGTACAAGTACGTGGACCTCTGAAAGCACAAATACAATTAGACATGGTGGTGAAGAACATGAATTACATGGTGCCTCCATCAGGTGAGATATTGACTGCAAGAGTTGGGAAGTTCTGATAACAGTTTTACAAAACATAGGGCAGGCCATTGTATTGTGTTCAAATTTGGTTGCCTCACTACAGGAAATATATGAAAAGGCTAGAGAGGGTGTAGAAGAAATTCTCAAAGATGTTGCCTAGTTCAGCGCAGGGTAAGTGAGAAAGCAAGTCTTTCTGTATCTTGGGAGCCACTTCCCGGTGAAGGCGTAGACTTGGGATAAAATTTAGCACTATGTCTGACCTTTCTGGCCTGCTCAGGAAAAGAATATTCAGAGGTCAAGCCTTCATAACCAACTAACAGCAGTACTTCTACCTACCTTTATGCTTCAGGAACACAGATGACCCATAACAGGCACCTAAAAACACCAAAGAAATTCCATCAAAGATGTCTGTGCAAAATCATCAAAATCAGTTCTTCATCCCGTTGAAGAAAGTCGTTGTTCCTCACAGATATTCTTCCTTACTTACTAGTCCTACTTGAATGTTATCTAGGCCTTGCTGCATGCAGACAAAAACTGTTTGATTCTATCAGGATTTGTGAGTAGAAAAGTAGTTTAATAGCTTTGTTGTAAACCTGACCCCAACTACATTGCATAAATTAGTTCTTAAATTGCCCCTCTATCTTTAGATCACTTCATCATCTGTTATTTGCCCACAGAAGACAATAATACTTGTTGGATTTGTGGGAGATAGCAGTTCTGAATAACACTGCAAAAGCCTGTATTCTCTCAGTGTGTGGTCCTTATCTTATTTTGACATAATTAACATCTCTTACATGAATAAATCTGTTTAAAATATAAAATCATTTAATTTGTCCAGATTCCATCCTCAGTTTTGTTATATCGTGTATCTCCAAAAACTAATTGAAAGAAAAACATGGGAGCTAAGGATACTTGTGTACTTGGTTTCTTTCCTTTAGTGAGACATAATGATGTAGTGACATAATGACGTATGCCATTCGCGTACTTCTTACATATGACCTGTAATGAAATATGCAAACAAAAAATGCTTAATCAAACAATATAGTTACAAAATTACTCAAATATTAAATATACAGCACTTCTCCCTGCTTAGGTATAAAGTCCAACTCAATATAGAATGTATCTCATGGATCTCAAGAGCATGGCTTGGGTGGTGTCAATCTCTGATGGTGGATCCTATGACAGCGTTTCATGTAGATGTGCTCAATAGTGTGGTGAATCCACGATCTATTGTAGGATTTTTTGTTCAAAGGCTTTGGTTTTTCCATACTAGGCTGTGATGCAGCTAGTCAATACACTCTCCAATACACATCTATTGAAGTTTGTCAAGGATTTAATTACTGTGGAGGATTTCTTACTCTTGTGGAATAACACCTTTCCTGTTTGGCAGGTGAAACTTGTGGCTGTGAAACAATCTCAGGTTCTGGGGCCTCCTCCATGATGATTGTTGGAGTTCACTCTGAGACTTTAGTATGTGTTTTTGGCAGCACTGGTCACCTTTCTTCCCTAACAATTGACTCTGCTCTCTTCAGCTGATCAATGTGACATCTCCAGATGACATCAGACACAATCTCCACTCTGTAGGAGAATGGTCCAGTGCTGTCCTTATGCTTTCCAGTATCCACTTTTGATCATCCCTGTTGTTCCTCACTAGGATGGCTTGTCCAAGAGTGAAATGTCAGACATCCTTGTTTGATGAGCCCTCAATTTGTCTCAACTGTTTATCCTGCATACTAATTCTGAGATTGGGTTTGAGAAGATCCAAGTATGTGTAACACTTACCCAACAGGCTGGTATATGTCTAGGGGAAAAAGAGATCCAGCCACACACCAACCCCGCCTCCCGTAGACGCAGGTGCTGTGAGAATCGAGTTTATGCCTCGCGCCCCCACCGGCAGTATCAAACCCACAATAAATACCGTTATGAAATACACTTTAAAGAGTTTACTAAAATTAAGAGAGTATTAGGCAATACTATATACAAGAAAAAAACCAAAAGGCGCCAACTTATCAAAGTTCAGTCAGTTTAGTGCACATCGGTGGAGCTCATCCAGCAAACCATTCGACTCCTCGGTGGTCGTCCTCCCAAAACTCCCACTTCGGACTCCCCGGTGGTCTCCCGAGCGCACGTCCTCCTTCCTCGGTGTCTCCCTCCGGACTCCCCAAGCCCGCGCAACCCCTCCCCCAAGTTCCCAGCCTCACAAAACACAATAACATTCCCCATTGATTAACAACTGAATACAATTACCATATCAGCCATTCTAAAGCGAAACAACGGCAAGAGAAACTTTTAACAGACAAAGAAGCATTCCTACTCGTAACAAACCGAAGAAGCCCTTTTTAGTAACATACACAGGACATTGTACATATGAGTGCAAGGGACGACCCAAGAACCGCATAGTTGGTGAGTTGTTGGTTGTGGCATGTGAAGCATTGTGATATGCAAGGAAAAAATTGGGAAAAAATTGGGACAGTGTCAGTGTAGTGTGTTCTGCTGACATTTCTCGCAATGTGTTCTTTAGACTCCGGACAAACTTTTCCACCAAACCAGTAGTAGCTGGGTGGTACAATGCAGAGGTAATTGGTCTTACTCCATTCATTTACAGTAACAACTGAAACTATTCTGCAACCAACTGTGGTTCATTGTCACTGACTAAGTGTTCTGGAACGACAGTCCTTGAGAAGAGGCTTTTCAACACATCAACAGTGTGCGAGGCGGAAGCTATTGGGAACATTCTTGGCCAATTTTTAGTTGCATTCGCTACTACCAAGAAATTCTCAGGCATTCAGAGGAGCTGCTCTTAGCAGCTTCCGGACATTAAAATAAACTTATTATTGAAATACATACACGTCACCATATACAACCCTGAGTTTCATTTTCTTGAAGGTCTACTCAATAAGTCCAAAATACTATTTAATCATAATACAATCAGTGGAAGACCGAACCAACTCGGCGTCCAACCAGTGTGCAAATACAAAAAGAAATAAAAATAATAAATAAGTAAGAAATAAATACTGCGAACATGAGATGAAGAGTCCTTAATAGTGAGTTCATAGCTTGTGGAAACGTTTCAATGATGGGGCAAGTGAAGTTATCCCCCTTGGTTCAAGAGCCTGATGGTTGAGGACTAATAACTGTTCCTGAACCTGGTGGTGTGAGTCCTGAGGCTCTTCTACCTTCTTTCTGATGGCAGCAGCTGGAAGAGAGCATGACCTTGGTAGTGGGGGTCCCTGCTGATGGATGCTGCTTTCCTGTGACACTGCTCTGTGTAGATGTGCTCAATGGAGGGGAGGGCTTTACCCATGATGGACAGGGCCATATCAATTACTTTTTATAAGATTTTCCGTTCAAGGGCATTGGTGTTTCAATACTAGGCTGTGATGCAGCCAGTCAAAATACTTTCCACTACGTATCT
The DNA here is from genome assembly GCF_048418815.1 of Hemitrygon akajei. Taxonomy (NCBI): domain Eukaryota; kingdom Metazoa; phylum Chordata; class Chondrichthyes; order Myliobatiformes; family Dasyatidae; genus Hemitrygon; species Hemitrygon akajei. The sequence continues at coordinate 159,717,143 of NC_133133.1, forward strand.
ATAGAAGATTGTCAAAGTCAATCATGGCAAATCTTCACAAACTCCTACATAGAGACACCGCGGTGCTCTCTTTGTAATTGCACTTATGTGCTGGGCGCAGAACAGTTCCTCCACAATAATATCACGGTAGAATTTAATGTTGCTGTGCCTCTCCACCTCTGATATCCGATGAGGACTGGGTCACAGACATTTGGTTTCCTCTTCCTGAAGTCAATAATCAGCTCCTTGGTCTTGCTGAAATTGAGTAAGATGTTGTTGTTGTGGCAGCACTCAGCCAGGTTTACAATCTCTCTCCTATATACTGATTTATCAACATCTTTTATTTGACCTATGATAATGGTGCCGTCAGACTTGAATATGGCATTGGAGCTTTGCTTAGCCACACAAGTCATAAGAATAAAGCAAGTAGAGTAGGGGGCTAAACACACAGCCTTGTAGTGCACCTGTGCTGATGGAGATTGTGGAGGAGATGTTGTTGCCAATCTGAACTGACTAGGGTCTGCAAGTGAAGAAATCAAGGATCCAATAGCACAAGGAAGTACTGAGAGCAAAATCTTAAAACTTATTGATTAGTTTTGAGGGGATGATAGTATTGAATGCTTAACTGTCATCGATAAAGAGCATCCTGATATATGCATCTTTGCTGTCCAGATGTCCCAGGGTTGAGTGAAGAGCCAATGAGATGGCATCTTCTGCAGACCTGTTGTGCCAGCAGACAAACTGGAGTGGATCCAAGTTGCTTCACAGGCAGGAGTTGATATGTTTCATCACAAATCTCTCAAAACATTTCATCACTGTGGATGTAAGTGCTACTGAACTATTGTCATTGAGGTAGGTTACCACATTCTTCTTAGGCCCCGGTATAATTGAAGTGGATGTGTTGGCATCCCGCTCGATCTACTGATCTATCCCAGGCCACCAGACAAGGCTTTGAGTCAAACCCTTTCATCTTGACCATGCCTAGATGACTAGCAAGTAGCTCCTCCAACATATTGACTTTCTGCTTGGATGGTACGACTCTCAATCCTCACATATGGCAACCCCAGTCACGTGCAAGTTTATCCCAGTGCTGGTAAAAATGGGGAACTGGAATTCCTGTTGAAGATTCTGGACATTTTTGATTTTGTGACAGAGTGGCGTCTTTTCTGATTTCCCTTTGGATCATCTTTGCCATAATAAGGAGATATTTGATTTGCATCAAAATTAAATACATGACAAGTTTCCTTTCCATCATTTTGCAATCTGTGTTACATTTTGAAAAAATTATAATTAACTTCTTGTTTTACTTATTTCAATTCAAAGGGCATAATTTCATTATTTTTGAATCACTTCATTAAATATGTGTGCTTTAATACTATGAAATTATTATAATAACAATTCTTGACTGTACAGCATCCAGTTGCAGAGCTTGATTGAACTGCAGCCATGATGCACTCAGTAGCCACTTCATTAGCTACACTTGTACACATGCTCATTAATGTGAATACCTAATCAGCCAATCGTGTGGCAGCAACTCAATACATAAAAGCATGTAGTCATGGTCACAAGATTCAGTTGTTATTCAGACCAAACATCAGAAAGGGGGACAAATATGACTGTGGAGTGAATTTGGTGTCAGGCAGGATGGTTTGAGTATCTCAGAAACTGCCCATCTCCTGGGATTTCCTTGTACAACTGTCTCTAGGGTTTACAAAGAATAGAGTAAAAAAAAACAAAAAAAAAACAGTGAGTAGCAGTTCTGTTGGCAAAAATGCCTTGTTACTGAAAGAGGTCAAAGGAGAATAGCCAGACTATTTCAAGGTGACAGGAACTCAAATAAAAACATGTTTCAACTGTGGCATGCAGAAGAGCACATCTGAACCCACAGCACGTCGGGCCTTGAAGTGGATGGGCTTAGCAGCAAAAGAACATAAACTCATTTTATTAGGTACAGGAGGTATTTAGTGTATAATGTATCAGTTTCTTGTAGCATATCAGCATTTTCCATTGAAATGGCTGATTCTCGTTCCCTCATTTTGATTGAACATTTCTGTACATTACTGTAGTTACATTTAGAATTTGCTGCTCCTTGTTTGGTAATGCTTCTTATTGTCTTCTCATTCTCTAGTTGAAAATAATATCTACAAGTATCTGGGAGTACAGTTAGACGAGAAGCTAGACTGGACTGCCAACACAGATGCCTTGTGCAGGAAGGCACAGAGTCGACTGTACTTCCTTAGAAGGTTGGCGTCATTCAATGTTTGTAGTGAGATGCTGAAGATGTTCTATAGGTCAGTTGTGGAGAGCGCCCTCTTCTTTGTGGTGGCGTGTTGGGGAGGCAGCATTAAGAAGAGGGACGCCTCATGTCTTAATAAGCTGGTAAGGAAGGCGGGCTCTGTCGTGGGCAAAGTACTGGGGAGTATAACATCGGTAGCAGAGCGAAGGGCGCTGAGTAGGCTACGGTCAATTATGGAAAACCCTGAACATCCTCTAGATAGCACCATCCAGAGACAGAGAAGCAGTTTCAGCGACAGGTTGCTATCGATGCAATGCTCCTCAGACAGGATGAAGAGATCAATACTCCCCAATGCCATTCGGCTTTACAATTCAAACGCCAGGAGTAAGATATGTTAAAGTGCCGGGGTTAGGACTCAATGTATTTAAGTAAACTACTTAAGAACTTTTTAAAAGCTATTATTAATGCTTTTTGAGAGGGTGATTTTAGATGCATATCATATTTTTACTGAGTTAAGTATTGTATGTAATTAGTTTTGCTACAATAAGTGTATGGGACATTGGAAAAAATGTTGAATTTCCCCATGGGGATGAATAAAGTATCTATCTATCTATCTATATTTCCGCTAAACCCTGGATATAGTTCCTTACGTACTGATCTAGCATTTGGCAAATGTATAGATGCCAGCTTTTTGAACATGGAAATGGTATAATATTGAGGAGCTTATTTGCCTATTCATTGTTTACCCTTTAACCTGATTGGTATCTCACAGACATTTTTATTTTGGGTAAAGCCTAAAACTCTACCCTCATAGCTTGACGCTGGAAATATGATGCATTTTTATATTGCGAGATAACTGAAACTGTTAACATAGGGACATGAGAAATGGAAGCAGGTGTAGGCCATTCAAACCCTCAGCCATTCAATAAGATCATGGATATTCTTTACCACAGTTTCATTTTCTTGTACTAGCCCCATTCTCCTTAATAATGTTAATATCTAGAATTACAACAGTACCTGTGCTGAAGAAAATTAGTGTCTGACCTTCCACAGCCCTAATTAAAATACATTCTTTAAGCTGTGGGTGAAGAATTTTCTTCTCAAGGCCTTGAATGTATGACCTTTTATTCAATGACACGAAACCCTGATTCTAAATACTCCAGCTGGAGCAATCATCATCATCATTGGGTTTACTCTATAAATCTCAGTAAGATATTTGTATGTTTCAAAAAGATTTCCTCTTGTACTTTGAAAGTGCAAATAAATCCTGCCTGCATTATCTCACATCAATGGTTCAATCATTCCATTTAATATCAGAGAATGTAGACAGTGTACAACCTGAAATTCTTACTCTTCACACACATCCATGAAATAGAAGAAAACCCCCAAAAAATGAATGACAGAAAAACATTCAAACTCCAAAGCCCCTCCATGCACAAGCAGCAGCAAAGCATCAACCCCCCCACCACCCCCACCGTCCCTCTGTCCACTTGTTCCAGCCTGTAGCAAGCAATGGCAAAGGCCCCCCAAGAGGCCACTCATAGTTGATCAAAAACCATATTCCATAACCCAACATTTCGACATGCCACATGTCACTAATGAGACAGAGAGGCGTCGCTCCTTTCTCAGCAACAGAGAGGCCGATAGCGTGCTGTTTCAAAGTTACAGTCTGCAGTGTCACTTTAACTTGAATTCCCTGACTCGAGAATTGGCAACAAACTCCCCCACCATTGAGAGAAAGAGCGATAGCTTGAGTGCTGTGGCCTCCGACAGCCACACCCACTGTCTCGATGTTCCGATCTCCCGCCATGCTTCATTTGGCAACATTGGCGAGGAATTGGGCCCCGAAGGCACACATTTTTCAGGCTGCTCCTGGAGCGATCGAAAACGCAGGGACATTAAACAGAGGAATTTAAGCTAATTCACAGATGAACTCAAAGAAGTCACTCTCTGGCACCATCTCAGCTGGAACTTTGTCAGGAAAATCTTCATCCAAAGAGTTAGTTTGATGAAACTTCTATGATCTTAATTACTTCTTTCATTGGCAGAAAGTCTAGATCTACCCATATATTTCAGATGTGGTCTCAGCAGGACTATATAATTGCAGTAAATGTGTCTGAACAATAAACAGTGGATTTGTAATGTATTATCAAATTCATTGGCAGCATTTCAGTCTTATGAATGACAGTTCAATCACTACCATTATTATATTTATTTCACATCTTTTTCCTTAATAAACATTTGAAAACTGACATATTATAAGGAGCCTTTTGTAATAATGTTCTTATAATTTTATGTTTCCATGTCTTTAGATAAAAATTAGCAATGAAGTTTCAAAATTTATACTCAGCTAATTATTTTCAAACACTTGTACGAAAAATGATGGAATTAGGGTTTGGTAAATGTTGGAGACTACCTGCTGAGTGATTCGTGATAAAAGAATCATAACTATGGCAACAGAGCATTAGAAGTAGGATGAGTTATTTAATTGCAGGTATTGGGTGGATTGTGCATAATATATTTAGCAGAGAAACAACAAAAATTAATTAAAATACCTGAAATCAAAAGTCACAAAGTGTGTGTCACTATTTTCTAATTATTATTTTCAGCCATAATTAGCTCAAAGGAATTTATTAGCCATAAAGAATGTGGATATCTCAGAGAAATCGATAGGTTTTGAAGAACCAGTCCTGCAGAAATGTAATGAAATATCTCGTTTTTACTTTAGTTATTTATTTTCTAGGATGTGGGTGTCACTGGCTAGTAAAGAATTTATTGGCCATCCCTAATAACCCTTGAGAATCTGATAGTGCATTTCATCTCCTGAAGGTATTCTAACAATTCTGCCAGATAGGGTCCCAAGGACTAGAAGAATATAGACTTACCAAAGCTATAGGAATGGAAATATATTTCCAAGTCAGGGGAATCAGAAGGTCATGATATCCCCATGTGCCTTCTGTTCATATCTTGTTGGTGTTAGAGGTTTGTTAGGAAGTATTGTCAGAGTAGCTAAGGAGAGTAACACCATATACAGTATGTTGTAGATGGTACACACTGTAGACTGGGTGATCTGGTGGTGCAAGGAATGAATATTTGTGATAGTGAATAGGGTATCAGCTTTAAACTGGATACTGTTGAAATTGCACTTGCCTAGGCAAACAGACCATCATGCTCCTCAGAATCAGATTTAATATCACTGGCATATGTTGTGAAATTTGTTAACTTTACAGTACAATGTAATACATGATAAATATAGAAAAAACTCCAAATTACAGTGAGTATATATATGTGTATATTGAATAGTTAAATTAAATAAGTAGTGCAAAACAGAAGTAAAACAAGTAGTGAGGTACAGTTCTTGGTTTCAATGTCCATTCAGAAATCGTATAGCAGAGGGGAAGAAGCTGTTCCTGAATTGCTGAGTGTGTGTCTTCTGGCTTCTGTACCTCCTTCCTGATGGTAACAGTGAGAAAAGGGCATTGGCTGGGTGGTGGGATCCTTAATGATGGACACTGCCTTTTTCAGGCACCGCTCCTTGAAAATGTCTTGGATATTATGAAGGCTAGTACCCAAGATGGAGGTGACTAATTTTACAACTATCTGCAGTTTACTTCAGTCTTGTGCAGTACTCCTCCCATACCAGGCAGTGATGCTCTCCATGGTATATCTGTAAAAATTTTCGGGTGTTTTAGGTGACAAACAAAATCTCCTCAAACTCCTAATGAAATATAGCCATGTCTTGCCTTCATTATAGCTTCATTGATATGTTGGGACCAGGTTAGGTCCTCAGAAGTATTGACTCACAGGAACTTGGAATTGCTCACTCTCTCAACTTCTGATCCCTCTATGAAGATTGGTGTGTGTTCCCTTTTTTTACTCTTTCTGAAGTCCACAGTCAGCTCTTTCGTCTTGCTGATGGTGAGTGCAAGGTTGTTGCTGTGACACCACTCAACTAGCTGGTATACCTTGATCCTACATATCCTCTCGTCACCATCTGAAATTCTCCCAACATTGGGTGTATCATCAGCAAGTTTATGGATGGTATTTGAGCCATGCCTAGCCACACAGTCATGGGTGCAGAGAGAGTAGAGCAGAGGGCTAAGCACACATCCCTGAGGGACACCTGTGTTGAGTGTCAGTGAGATGGAGATGTTATTACCAATCTGCACAGACTGTGGTCTTCTGGTTAGCAAGTCAAGGAATTATTTGCAGAGCGAGTTACAGAGACCCAGGTTCGGTAGTTTTTTGATTAGGACTGTAGGAATGATGGTGTTGAACGCTGAGCTATAGTCAATAAACAGCATCTTGACATAGGTATTTGTATTATCAGGTGATCCAAGACCACGTGCAGGGCTATTGAGGTCATGTCCACCATAAACCTACTATGGCGATAGGCAAATTGCAGTCGGTCCAGGTCCTTGATGTGGCAGGAGTTAATTCTAGCCATGACCAACCTCTCAAAGCACTTCATCACCGTAGATATGAGCGCTACTGGATAGTAATTAAGGAAGCTCACACTGCTCTTCTTGGGTACTGGTACAATCATTGCCCTTTTGAACCGGTGGGTCTTCCAACCATAGCAGTGAGAGGTTGAAACTATCTGTGAATACCCCCACAAGTTGGATGGCAACAGTTTTCAGAGCCTTACCAGGTACTCTATCGAGGCCTGCCACTTCTGAGTCTCCATCCTCATGAAAGACAGCCTGACATTGGCCTCTGAGACAGAGATCACAGGGTCACTGGGTTCTGCAGGGATCCTCACATCTGTAGTTTTATTCTCTCTTTCAAAGTCAGCATAAAAGGTGTTGAACTTGTCTGGTATTGAAGCATCACTGCCATTCATGCTATAGGGTTTTGCCTTGCAGGAAGTAATATCTTGCAAACCTGACATGCGACGAATTGATGTCGCCTCCAACCTCGCTCAGAATTGTCTCTTCACCCTTGAAATAGCCCGCCACAAGTCGTACCTGGTTTTCTTATACAAGCCCAGGTCACCACACTTAAGTGCCACAGATCTAGCCCTCAGCAGACTACGAACCTCTTGCTTCATCTACGACTTTTGATTTGGATTGTTGTTGATAGGAAGGTCTGGTATGAATGGAAGTGAAGCAGGATGCCCAGTGTTATTTTAACCCATGGTTCAATGGCCGCAGTATCCATAGATTGTTGACCTCAGCGGAGTAAAGGGGTGATTGTATTTAATTTTAAAATGGTCCTTGCATAAATAGGTTCACAGTTAAATTCATATGATTTTAAATTTCATCAATTAAAAATTAGAAACAAGTAGTCTTTCATCCCCCAGAAAATTGGGTGCCCAGTTAGAATTGGTTATTTGAAGTCAGCTGAATTAAAAGTACTAAAACCTGGGAAAATGTCTGAGAAATTCAGGTAATGACAGAGTATATTTTCAGTACAACATCCTTTGATGCCAATTCTGGTGTACTAGAGATTTCAGCATGTTTAGGCTAATGATGAAAGAAATAAATAAGTAAACAAATTATGTATTTAAACAGTCATGGCAGAGCGGGTGATGTGTTGCAGCTGCAGCAGATGGAGTTTGTGGAAACAAATGTGATTCATGGTAATGAATTTGTATTAAGCGTCTGCAACTTGAGGAATCACAGCTCTGAGTTGATAAGCAGGAGCCTTGGATTCTTCCACTGTAAAACATGAGGAAGTTAGAAAGCTACCTGTTATTTCGTTCCAATTGACCAGTCAAGAGGAGAAAGAGAATATGACCACAGGTGAGACAGGGCTAGGAATCCTGAAGATAAATTCAACTAATCAAATTCATCAATGAGTGAATCAATCGAAGTACATAAGAACATAAGGAATAGGAGCAGGAGTAGGCCATCTGGCCCATCGAGCCTGCCCCACCATTTAATATCATGGCTGATCTGTCTGTAAACTCAGCTCCATCTACCTGCCTTTTCCCCAATAACCCTTAATTCCCCTACTATGTAAAAATCTATCTAACTGTATCTTAAATACATTTAGTGAAGAAGTCTCAACTGCTTCCCTGAGCAGAGAATTCCACAGATTCTCCACTCTCTGGGAAAAGCAGTTTCTCCTCATCTCCATCCTAAATCTTCTCCCCTGAATCTTGAGGCAATGTCTCCTAGTTCTAGTCTCACCTACTAATGGAAACAACTTTTCTACTTCTATCTTATCTAGCCCCTTTAAAATTTTGTATGTTTCTGTAAGATCCCCTCTCATTCTTCTGAATTCCAGAGAGTATAGTCCCAGGTGACTCAATCTCTCCTCATAGGTTAGCCCCTTCATCTCTGGAATCAACCTGGTGAACCTCCTCTGCACTGCCTCCAAAGCTTCTGATGCACCATCAATAACTCACTCTGAGACGTAAGAAGCGAGATATCGGCTTTTATTGACTGGAAGAATGAACAACACTACATCCTGGAGAATGAGGCCGGGCTCAGGCCTCAATCGCCTTTATACAGGGGTCTGTGGGAGGAGCCACAGGAGCAGTCAGCAGGGGTCTGTGGGAGGAGCCACAGGAGCAGTCAGCAGGGGTCTGTGGGAGGAGCCACAGGAGCAGTCCAGACAGGTATATGTAGTTCACCACAGCTTCCTTAAGTATGGAGACCAGAACTGCACACAGTACTCCAAGTGCGGCCTCACCAGTACCCTGTATAGTTGCAGCATGACCTCCCTGCTCTTGAATTTGATCCCTCTAGCAATGAAGGCCAATATTCCGTTTGCCTTCTTAATAACCTGTTGTTCCTGCAAGCCAACTTTTTGTGATTCATGAACAAGCACTCCCAAGTCCCTCTGAACAACAGCATACTGCAATCTTTCACCATTTAAATAATAATCTGCTCTTTTATTATTCCTTCCAAAGTGGATGATCTCACATTTACCAATGTTGTATTCCATCTGCCAGACCTTGACCCACTCACTTAACCTATCTATATCTCTCTGCAGACTCTCCATTTCCTCTGTACAATTTGCTTTTCCACTCAGTTTAGTGTCATCAGCAAATTTTGCTACACTACACTCAGTGCCCTCTTCCAAGTCATCAATGTAAATGGTAAATAGCTGTGGGCCCAGCACCAACTCCTATGGCACCCTACTCACCACCGACTGCCAACCGGAGAAACACCCATATATACCAACTCTCTGCCTTCTATTGGTTAACCAATCCACTATCCATGCCAATACACTTCTTCCGACTCCATGCATCCTTATAGTATTTATAAGTCTCTTGTGTGGCACCTTATTGAATGCCTTCTGGAAATCCAAGTATACGACATCCACGTGTAACCCTCTATCCACTGCACTCATTATGTCCTCAAAGAACTCCAGTAAGTTTGTCAAACAGGACCTTTCCTTTCTGAATCCATGCTGTGTCTGTCTAATGGAACCACTTCTTTCTAAATGTTTCGCTATTTCTTCCTTAATGACAGCTTCAAGCATTTTCCCGACTACAGATGTTAAGCTAACTGGCCTATAGTTGCCTGTCTTTTGCCTATATCCATTTAAAAAAAGTGGCGTGACATTTGCTGTCTTCCGATTTGCCGGGACCTGCCCAGAGTCTATAGAATTTTAATAAATGATTACCAACACATCTACTATAGCCTCTGCCAATTCCCTCAGCACCCTGGGATGCATCCCATCAGGACTAGAGGACTTATCTACCTTTATTATCAATGAATGTATGAATTATATGCATTGAGATTTGTTTGCTTACAAGCAGCCACAAAGCAAGAAACACGAAGAACCCAAATTAAAAAAAACGAAAGACCATATCAACTGCGCAAAGAAAGAGGAGAAAAAGCACATGTCATGCAAACAATAGATGTGAGTGACAGCATACTGAACCAGATTGAGTCCTTAGATCCACTCCCCAGGGCAACTGGAGTAGTAGGCCCAAGCCGCGATCTCAAGTTCATCATATAAGCAGGACATAAACGCCATGAAACTCTCAGAGACGACTGGAGGGAGGAACAAACACCATGATGAACTTTCTCATCAACTCCTCTCCAAATCATTCACTTCAACAACAACAGCAATACCAACTCCGTCTGTGGCCACATCTTGAATATGTTGTGTTTGGCTTTATGATGCACCCCATCCTTTGAATCAGCTTCGCCTTTGCTTGCTTTTGCATTGTTTGCTGTGATAGTTGACTACAATTTACTTCAGAAAAGGGTGTTATTAGTCATATTTCTTGCCATCTCCACTACCAGTGAGTTGTCGCACAACTTCAGTAGCACCATCTTAAACCGGAAATCACCAGAGATAAGTTGTACTGTAGTTGGACAAAAAGGTTGGCATATGGGCAAAAAGATCTGCATGGATATGATGGGCCAAAATATTGTTTTCTTTCAGTTTAACTCCAAGACTCTCTGATTGAATTGAATTGACTTTATTTCTTACATCCTTCACATACGAGGAGTAAAAAATCTTTGTCTCCATCTAAATGTGCCATATAAAATCATAGTAATTTTTAATAAATAGAACAGCCAATGTAATATACAGTACTCTCAAATCAGTGTGAGTTAATCAGTTTGATGGCCTGGTGGAAGAAGTCCCGGAGCCTGTTGGACCTGGCTTTTATGCTGCGGTACTGTGCAGCTGGAATAGATTGTGGTTGGGGTGACTCAGGTCCCCAGTGATCCTACAGGCCCTTTCCACACAGCTGACTTTGTAAATGTCCTGAATCTTGGGAAGTTGGGATGTGCTGGGCTGTCTGCACCACTCTCTGCAGAGCCCTGTGATTGAGGGAAGTACAGTTCCCATACCAGGCAGTGATGCAGCCAGTCAGGATGCTCTCAGTTGTGCCCATGCAGAAATTTCTTAGGATATGGGGGCCCATACTGAACTTCCTCAACCATCTGAGGTGAAAGAGGCACTGTTGTGCCTTTTTCACCACATAGCTGGTGTGTACAGACCAAGTGAGTTTCTCAGTGATGTGGATGCCGAGGAGCTGAAAACTACTTACCCTCTTAACCCCAGATTCATTGATGTCAAAAGGGGTTAGCCCATCTCCATTCCTCCTGTAGTCCATAACCAGCTCCTTTTTTTGTGACATTCAGGGATAGGTTGTTTTCTTGACACCACTGTGTCAGAGAGATGACTTCTTCCCTGTAGGCCACCTCGTTATTGTTTGAGATAAAGGCCAATCAATGTAGTGTCGTCGGCAAATTTAATTAGCTGATCAGAGCTGAGGGTGGCAACACAGTCATGGGTAGACAGGAGGGGACAGTACACAGCCCTGAGTGGCTCCTGTAATCCTTGTTCTTGTCCAATTTATTTAAGGTTCTTGCTGATTGTGGGAATGAGAGCAGAGACAGGGGCCAGGTGGAGGGGTCCTGGGGGAATGAAAGCTTACCACAGTGCTGAGTATAGTGGTACAGGGGGCTGTTCAAGTAGCAGAATGAAATGAAATGTAGTGACATTAAGAGACAGTGCTAATTCATTTACAGACTTCTGCAGACGTTGTCTGACAACTATGCCCTTCAGTACTCAGGCAGCTTAACCAGTGTCAGAGTTCTTGATGAGACTGAAGTTCCTCTCCTTTTATTTTCCATGTGTAAGTCAACATGGGGAGCACTAATTCATTAGCTGATGGAGGATGGAAGGTGGTGATCAGGAGGTAGCTTCCTTGTGTCATAACTAAAAATGATGTCTCGAGTCAATGTTGAGGACTCCAAGATAAATCCTCCTAGCTCTACAGCACTGTGCTACCCCTCTAGTGGGTCTTCCCTGTGGATGGTTGAGGACATGCTGAGGAATTATGATGGAGGAGTCAGTAATATTGCAGGGTCAGATTCTGCAAGTATGACTGTCAGACTTTCGCTTGCCTTGTCTGTAGAACTGCTCTCCAAATTTCGGCATCAGTCTTCAGATATCTGTGAGAAGTACTCTAAGCAAAATCAACTTGGCTGGGAGCAAATTTTCCAATTCTGAATTGGGTGTCTCAGCCAATGTTGAGAGGTCGGTCCAGTTTTGTCCTTTATCTGTTTACAAAGCAATAGCTTGGTCGATTACTTCAGAAGGCAATTAAGAGTCAACCATGTTGTAGTGTCTCTGGAGATACTTGAGGACAGAACAGGTCTGTTTGTCTGATGTAACCTAGCAGATTTTCTCCCCTGAAGTCATTATCCTTTATTATGACAATCTAATTTCAAAATCATTACTATTAGGACAATTTTTTTTATTAAAATTCAAGCCATTTACTAAATTTAAATTTCATAGCTCCATGGAGGAGTTCAACTCCCATCTCTAAATTGTTAATCCAAACCTCTTGGCTCCTTACCTGGTAATTAACAATGGTGCAACCTCTATACTCCTAAATTTATTCAGCTCCACAGAGATTAAATTAATCTAAAACTTCATAAACCTGAATCTAATAATAAAAATGCTAGGATCAGATGAACAATAAAAGAATTAACAATATAGAAAATCAAGTAAATTATGAAGCACATGATTGTTTGCATAGAAACACTGAAAATGGGTGAAGGAGCTTGGTATAGAACATAGAACAGTACAGTATAGGAACAGGCCATTCAGCCCATGATGTACAGTATGTGTTGAACCAGATCTTTTCTACCTATACACGATCCATATCCCTCCATTCCCTGCATATTCATGTGTTCATCTAAAAGCCTCTTAAACACCACTATCGTAACTATTTCGCAACCAACGTGCCCCCCACTGTCAGCCTGTTCCAGGCACATACCACTCTGTGCAAAAAAATGGTCTGTGGAAAAGATGGTATTATATGTGTTATCTTTAGCTTTTATATTGATAGGAGTACAAAGAAAACTCTTGTAATGATTAATACAGAAAAGTCTATGTTGGTTTCAGTACCTTTTTAGAACAAGCTTGGTTTTATATATATATATAGCTGACAGCTCTGTGAACTACAGAACCTTTCACGTAAAAATAGTATATTTTTGTGAAATCATATTTAAATTGTTAAGTTATAATACTTTTGGTCCTTGATTCCTCCAACATGGAGGAGAAATGCATTGAATTATTTATTGCCAAATGAGTTTTTAAAAAAAGCACTTTTCTCCAATCCAGACAGACATTTACTGGTGTAATTTTATTCATTCAGAGTAAGTTGGCAGTTTTGGTAAGATAATCATTTATTGCCCATTCTTGAATTCCTCTGAGAAATTGGTGGTGACAATTGAATGTGCTTGTTAGGTTATTTTAGAGGACAGTTTTAACACAAAACTACATTACCATGATCTAGAATTACAAGAGCTAGGCCTGGTAAGAATTACAATGGTTACATTCTGTGAATGTATTAAAATGGTTTGGGATTTTACAATAGACTAATAACGCCATGTCCAAAATTACTGCAAGTTGTTTATATTTTGCATTCTTAAAATTATCTGAATTCAAACTCTCAAACCTTTACCACGTGATTTGATTTCCCAGGATTATTAGCCCAGTTATTTTCAGAACAAGTTCAGCACCATAATTGTTATATTATTGATTTTGTTACAATATATGGAAGGTGAGCTGAAACAGCAAAATATTTAGCAGTTTCTGTGGTGGGTTATTTTGTCTTCAAAATAAATTTTATTCATAAAAACTTCTTAAGCATGCAATATAGAATGATGAAATTAATATTTCAGCTTTCAACTTTATCAACGTTATTTGCTATACATGTAACAGAAATTTGCTGTGGTGTGTTGGTGTGACATGCAACAAAAAAAAACAACATTCAACAATTATAAGAATAAAGGATTATATAGAAAATTAACGTGGAGGTTAAAGCACAGATATAGAGTAGAAAGTGCATAAATGCACAAAAAACATCATGTATTTACAAGGTAAAACAGATTATAAAAAGTGGTTTAAAGTGTTTACAGTGAAGTGCAGTGACTGAGGTAATTGAAGGGAGAGGTAGTAATGGTGGACGAACTTAATAAGTATTTTGCATCAGTCTTCACTATGGAAGGCACAGGCATTATGACAGTAATTCGAGGGAGTTAGGGGGCAGAAATGAGAGTAGTTGCTATTACTAAGGAGAAGGTTTTTGGGAAGCTGAAAGGCCTGAAGGTGGATAAATACGTCAGGATTCTTAAAGAGGTAGCTGAAGCGATTGTGGAGGCATTAGTAATAATCTTTCAAAAATCATTAGATTCTGGAATGGTTTCAGAGGACTGGAGAATTGCAAATATTGTGCCGTCTTTAAGAAGGGAGGGAGGGAGAAGAAAGGAAATTATAGGCCAGTTAGCCTGACTTCAGTGGTTAGGAAGATTTTGGATTCTATTAGTAAGGATGAGATTTCAGGGTACTTGGAGGCACATGATAAAGTAGCCCATAGTCAGCATGGTTTCCTTAAGAAGAAATCTTGCCCGGCAATTTTGACAAAGTGCTGCACATGAGGCTGCTTAACAAGATAACAGCCCATGGTATTTGATGCACCATCAATAACTCACTCTGAGACGTAAGAAGCGAGATATCGGCTTTTATTGACTGGAAGAATGAACAACACTACATCCTGGAGAATGAGGCCGGGCTCAGGCCTCAATCACCTTTATACAGGGGTCTGTGGGAGGAGCCACAGGAGCAGTCCAGACAGGTATATGTAGTTCACCACAGTATTACAGGAAAGATACCAGCATGGATAGAAGATTGACTGACTGGCAGGAGACAGTCAAAATAAAGGGGGCCTATTCTTGTTGGCAGCTGGTGACTAGTCATGTTCCACATTTAAATTATGTAATTGATGTTTTGTGGCTAAGTTTGCAGATGATATAAAGATATGTAAACTGAGGGGTAGGTAGTGTTGAGGGGGCAGGGAGTCTGCAGAAAGACTATGACAGATTAGGAGAAAGCACAAAGAAATGGCAGATAGAATATTGTGTAGGGAAGTGCATGGTCATGCACTTTGGTAGAAAGAATAAAAGGGTGCAGTACTTTGTTCTTAAAGTCCAGCAGGGTCTTGCAATCATAAAAATATGTTTAAAAAAGACAAAACACCTTTGCAATATACACAACATGCTGCAGAAATTCATAAGGTCAGGTAGCATCTATGGAAATGACCAAACAGTCAACGTTTTGGGCCATGACCCTTCTTTGGTTGGTCCCATTGAAGTTGTTCTGACCGAGTGAGCCACCATTTTACCGGTTCTCTCTATGAAGGCAGTGCAGAATTGCACCACTGTTTTCGGTGGAGGATGGAATTTTACCTTTTGTTGCAAGTCATGTTCTTCCTATTGCAATGCTAATATAGAAACAATAACTTCTGCAGATGCTGGAAATTCAAAGCAACACTCACAAAAATCTGGAGAAGCTCAACAGTACTGAAGAAAGTTCTCAGTACTAAACACTGTTTATTCATCTCCACAGATGCTGCCTGACCTGCTCAGTTCATCCAGAATTTTGTGTGTGTTACAATGCTCAAATGCTGGTCATTTATAACCTTAAAGCAAATACATAGTTCATTTTGTTTTAACATAGATTTCAGCTAACCTGCATACAATGACAGGAGGGCTACGAGTTGTGGACATTTGACTACGTAATTTGCAGCAAAAATGGCCAGAACCATTCTGTGGAATACTAGTGAGCTTAGAGACATTTTTCAGTGAGTTGCTGGTTTCACAGCAGGAGATGACATTTATCCCAGTGAGTGTCCCTGCGAACACACTGTACAACACAGACTCTTGCGTTATGCAGCTGTTTGAGATGAATCTTAATCATTCTGCATCTGCATGTTGACTGAAGACATTGCACATTTTTCTCCATTTCAACCTGAATTTGAGTTTGACAACGTGTCTGCCAGATCATCTACAGTGCAAATGCATCAATGATATGGATGAAGTCACCACCATGAATGACTGGGCAGACAGACAGACATACTTTATTGATCCCGAGGGAAATAGGGTTTCGTTACAGCCGCACCAACCAAGAATAGTGAAGAAATATAGCAATATAAAACCATAAATAATTAAATAATAACAAGTTAATCATGCCAAGTGGAAATAAGTCCAGGACCAGCCTATTGGCTCAGGGTGTTTGACTCTCCGAGGGAGGGGTTGTAAAGTCTGATGGCCACAGGCAGGAATGACTTCCTATGCCGCTCAGTATTACATCTCGGTGGAATGAGTCTCTGGCTGAATGTACTCCTGTGCCTAACCAGTACATTATGGAGTGGATGGGAGTCATTGTCCAAGATGGCATGCAACTTGGACAGCATCCTCTTTTTAGACCATCGTCAGAGAGTCCAGTTCCACCCCCACAACATCACTGGCCTTACGAATGAGTTTGTTGATTCTGTTGGTGTCTGCTACCCTCAGCCTGCTGCCCCAGCACACAACAGCAAACATGATAGCACTGACCACCACAGACTCGTAGAACATCCTCAGCATTGTCTGGCAGATGTTAAAAGACCTCAGTCTCCTTAGGAAATAGAGACGGCTCTGACCCTTCTTGTAGACAGCCTCAGTGTTCTTTGACCAGTCCAGTTTATTGTCCATTTGTATCCCTAGGTATTTGTAATCCTCCACTATGTCCACACAGACCCCTTGGATGGAAACAGGGGTCACCGGTGCCTTAGCCCTCCTCAGGTCCACCACCAGCTCCTTAGATGTAATTATGTCATTAATAGTACCGTGCGTTGCTGGACCAAGGACACCTCTCATTTCTTGGGACACTGATGAGTTTCAGTGGAACAAAGATTCTGCCATAGAATCACACAGTATGGACTAGTCCTTCAAATAACTGGATCCACATTGACTGTCGAGCACTAACTTTAATTCTGTTTTGTTCGCCCTACATCACATCATTCCCCACCCCACCAGATTCCTGCACTCAACTGCACGGTTGGGTCAATTTACTATGGCAAATTAACATACCAACCTGCACATCTTTGCATTGTGTGGGAGGAAATCCACGTGGTCACCAAGAGAACGTGCAAACTCCTGTTGGATCTCTGTTTGTTTTCTGATCCTTAGGGTTCTTCCAGGAGGCAGGAATGATGAGTAGTCTTAATTCCAACATTTCAGTTTATTTCAGAGTAGAAACAAACACACGGATACTAAGCAAATTAAATATAGAGCCAGAAACGATGCTGAGAGGTAAGTGAATGTGCAACAACAAAAGAATAAAAGAGGCAAAGATGGCATCTCTGAAAAATTCATCACTTTTGTAGATAAGAAATTGCTTAGATAGGAATAATATAGCTAATAATTAAAACAATTACATCATGTGGGTAATTTGTTAATACTTAGCCAATGAAAAATGAGAAACCATTAGTTTAGCTGCTATACTGCTTTCTTCCAGTGAGTGGGGATAAACCATCACATACTGTAAAGAATACATGTTTGTTGCGAGTTACAACATTCCACACGGGTAGGTCACGACTGAACCCAGGCCATTGGGGCTGTGAGGGTGCAACTCTGCATCTTCATTGAGGAGATGATCTGTCACCAACTCCCTGATGTCCCCATCGTTGAAGTTGTTTTCCTGCAACAGGGTATGGAGACCACAGGAAAAGTTACCATTGTATCTGTGAGGCCCAACACCCTCCAATAGCATTAGTTGCTGGGGCGTAATAAAACATGCTTCTGCAAAATTAGCAGGTCAGTCTTGACCTTGTCATGATTATTGAGGTTTCCGACACTTAACAGTGCCGTCATTTTGCTTTTATTGCAAAGCAGTTGGAGTTTATAAATAGGGATGTTTGTTACAATTGTAAAGGTTGCAGCCAAGGTCACAAGGGGAATACTGTGCACTGTTTTGGTCCTCCTGTCTAAGAAAGGACATGGTAGCACTGGAGTTGTCCAAAAGATATTCACCAGCTAATTCCTTGGATGAGAAGGTTGGTCTTAACAAGAGAGGCTGAACATGTTGGGCCTTTATTGTTTGTAGTTTAGAAGAGAGGAAGCTGATCTTATTTAAACAAGCTATTTGTTGAGATGTTTTCAGAGTGAGGGAATTTTGAAATAGAGTCTTTTAAGATGAGCAACTGGTCATTTAAAACCAAGGCAGAAAGAAATTACTTTTTGCAGAGTGGTGAATATCTGGAATTTTTTTGCGCTGACAGTTTATCTGAAACCTCAATAGCAGGGAACAGTGGCTCTACTACCCGAGGTGCTCAAGGGGAGCTAATCCGCCCCAAAACTTGCTGGCCAACATTTATAGATGTGCAACGGAGAGCATACTGACATATGGAACAACAGTGTGGTATCTAGCTGCAGCAAGACAGATCACAGAGCATTCAAACGGGTGATTAGGGTAGCTCAGAACATCATGGGACTCAGCTACCGGACCAGGAGACAATCTACAACTCTTGATGCTTACGGCATGCTCATAACATCATTAAAGACCCAACCCATCCCAGGCACAGTCTGTCCAATCATCTGCCATCTGGTAGGAGATACAGAAGTGTCTTAGCCAAGACAGTAAGACTGAAAAACAGCTTCTTGCTGAGGGCTGTTGTGCAGATGAATAATGCTACACCCCGGCTTGCCAATGGCCCTTGAATGTTATGGACGGTCAAAGCCACTTGTTGCCTGTAAATATGGGATTAAAAAAAAAATTAAGCTGTACTGTATGCATTATAAATACCTGTTTTGCACAAACTGGAGTAGCACTCATCTTAAGCGATGACGATAAAGTTCTATTTTATTCTCTTGTGGAGGCTGGATCAGTAGAATTATTTAAGGTGAAAAGTATAATATCTTGAATAATTGGCAGGGTTGATGGCTATGGATATTTGGCATAGAGAAGGAATTGAGGCTTTTGGTAGTTGGCCAGTGGGTGACATGGTAGTTGGTCAGTGGGTTACAGTACCACTTTAGAGTGTCATTATTCGGCATTCAATTCCGGCCACAGCTTGTAAGGAGTTTGTACATTCTCATAACCATGTGGGTTTCTTCTGGGTGCTCTGTGGGGCCAGGTTCCTGCTCCTATTTTCTTGTGTTGATAGTGCATGCATTAATAAATGTAATCATTAATCTCTTCTTCATTTAATAATAATAGATATGGTCTAAAGGCACATCACAATTAGTCTAAGAATGGGAACTTGCTGCATATGTCCAGGTCTTTACACTTCAGGCTGCTGATTTCTGCTGTTATGCCGTTGGCCCCCTCCTTTGTGAAAATCGCAAGAACTCTAGTTAAGGGGGGTCAACTGACCCAAGAGAGAGAGATGTGCGGAAGACCACGTTCTCCCAAGAAGCAGAATAAAGGTGACTTTGACTATTGTCTCATGGAGACCACGTGAAAAGCCCTCGGGCAAAGTGGGCTGGTTGAGAGAGAGATCGCATTACCTGCAACTTGATTGACACCTGCGATCCCGTGAAGAAGTATAAAGGCGGGTCTGAGGGGAGGACCCTCAGAAGCACCCAGACGCACCCAGTAGACACGAGATCGAATTCCCGTGGGAGCGGGACGCCATTTTGAAGGAAGCCACGTGCGGTAGATTCCGAATTTGAATCTGTGGCTAAAACCAACGAAAGACTGCTTTTAAATAACAACAGGGAAGTCTGCTCCCCTGATTCCAAGGATTTGCTCTGCCAAGACGATGGACAAGTGTGTATCTTTTCTAAGTCGTCTCTCTCTCTCTCTCTCTCTCTACAACGAGGAAAAGCCGGCAAACTTCTGAGTGACTCTTTATATTTCCGTTGGACTCCGTATTAACCCCTAGACAACTGTAGAGCTTATTTCTGATTGATTATGGTTACACCGGTGTTTTAGATTGAGTTTTGACGACGTGTATGATCTGAATGTTTTGTATTAACCATACGTTTGTGCCCTTGTTGAATAAAACGTTTGAAAATAGTAGCATCCGACTCAGCTGATCCATCTATCTTTGCTGGTAAGTTACCTGGTTACGGGGTTTTCGTAACACTGCTGTGGAGAATAAGATGCGATTATCAATTGCAAACAAGAGAAAATTTGCAGATGCTGGAAATCCAAGCAACACACAAAATGCTGAAGGAATTCAGCATGTCAGCATCTATGGAAAAAAATATAGTTGACATTTCAAGCCAAGACCCTTCATCAGGTCCTGATGAAGGATCTAGGCCCAAAACATTGACTATACTCTTTTCCTTAGATGCTGTGTGTCCTGCTGAGTTCCTCCAGCATTTTGCGTGTGTTCCTTGGTATTATCAATTGCCACTTTAAGTTTCCTAATGACCTATTTTCACAATATTGTTGTATCTAGATTTCTAGAGCTGGCATTTCTGGCTCTTCATGGTGTTCCTCACAGTTTCCTGGAGTTGTGATGTGTCTCAGATTCTGGGAGCCTGTGAAACACGTTGTTAAATGCTGAACTGGAAGTCCACATGATTAATGAACATTCTCTCCACATTATTTTACTTAACTCTTTAATCAAAATCTCTCGTTAAATCACATATAGCCTTCTCCCTAATCAGTTACCATCCAGTGTCCAGTTACTGTTTGGCCATTCAGCCTGCCACGCTTAAGTTTACATTGACCAAAAAGTACCTTTCGATTTACCAGCACTTGGTCCATTTCATACTACAAGTCATAGAGCAATACAGCACAGATACAGGCCCTTCGGCTGAACCAGCTGTGCTGACCATGGTGCCCAGCCAGCTCATCCCAATTTCCTGCATTTGGCCCATATCCCTCTAAGCCAGGGAGTTACCAACTTTTTTTAGGCCATGGACCAATAGCATCAAGCAAAGGGTTTGTGGACCCCAGGTAGGGAAGCCCAGCCCTTCTGTGCATCTATCCAATGATAGTACTGTACCTCCCTCAACTACTTCATTCCACACACTCACCACCCTCTGTGAGAAGAAGTTGCTCCTCAGTTCCTGTTTAAATCCTTCCCCTCTCACTCTAGTTTCGGCCCCTAGTTTTGTACTCCCTTTCCTTGAGGAAAAGATTTTATTATCCATCCTGTCTACGCATCTTATAATTTTAAACATTTCGAAAAGCTCACACCTGATTTTCCTAAATTCCAAGGAATAATGACTTAGTCTGGTCAGCTTCTCTCTGTAACTCCAGCTCTCTAGTACTATCAATATCTCTGTAAATCACAAGGGTCCCAGCACTGACTTCAGTGGCACGTTGCCTTTGTCATTCAGGTGCATGTCCAGAAGCTTTTTAAATGTTGTCTGGTCAACACCATCCCTGTATTTGTTAGCTTGAGCATAATTTGCCTGATGCATAGGGATGCTTAGCATATCAGACAGGACCTCCTTAGTTCAACAGTGAATTGACTAACTTTGTAGAGGACAGACATTTTATACAACTTTTCCGAGGCTGGGTAACTGATCTGCAAAGATCAAGACCCGTGTCCAGAATGCCCAAATGGCCAGGATCCTACTTACTGAAACATCTTCAGCCAAGTGGAACTTCCTGGGAAGGCACACGATCTCACATACCTGTATTTCACTCACCATTTCTTCAGTGCCTGTTCACATATATATTGACTGCTGACTAACCTGTGTCTCTTGTCTAATTTACTGTCAAAACCTGAATGGGACTGCTGCTGCAGATGAAAGAAAAAAATGAGGACACGGAGGGCAAAAAGAAAAAAAACATAGAAACATAGATAACCTACAGCACAATACAGGCCCTTTGGTCCACAATGCTGTGTTGAACACGTACTTAGCTAAACCCACAGCCCTCTATTTTTCTAAGCTCCATGTACCCATCCAGGAGTCTCTTAAAAGACCCTATCTCTATCTGCTTCCACCACCATTGCCAGCAGCCCATTCCATGCACTCGCCACTCTCTGAGTAAAAAACTTATCCCTGACATCTCCTCTGTACCTGCTTCCAAGCACCTTCAAGTTTTAAAGTGCCCTCTTGTGTTAGTCATTTCAGCTCTGGGGGGAAAAAAAGCCTCTGATTATCCACACGATCAATGCCTCTCATTAGCTTATACACCTCTATCAGGTCACCTCTCATCCTCTGTCCCTCCAAGAAGAAAATGCCGAGTTCACTCAACCTATTCTCATAAAGCATACTCCCAAATCCAGGCAACATCCTTGTAAATCTCCTCTGCACCCTTTCTATGGCTTCCATGTCCTTCCTGTAGTGAGGCGACCAGAACTGAGCAAGTGGGGTCTGACCAGGGTCCTGTATAGCTGCAACATTACCTCTGAACTCAATCTTCTTAAATTCTTAGCTCTGGCAAGATTCGATGATACATACAACGATGCAGCTGTTGCGCTCTCTCGTGCAGAAGTTGACTTCCAGATAGAAACGGAGTGCTTGTATGATGCTATCATATTTGCAATTTTTTGTTTGAGTTGATCTGATTTTGCAGGGTAGCTGGCATTAAAACTGGCAGTGTGCATAGTGTTGAACTGCCGCTTTAGATTTTCTGATGTGCAGACAGCTACGGACTGCATGCATATTAAGCACGTCGGTTTAGCATTGGCATGGTCCGGCAAAATAAAACAAAACCGATCAGTCCAGTCAGATTTGAACTGAAGGTTTTCCTGGTCGACTGCGCTTTTTCGCGCAGGCCATGCTGTTCTTGGTTTTAGGGTCCGTGACTTGCTACTGGTAACAATTCGCTTATAACCATATAACAATTACAGCACGGAAACAGGCAATCTCCGCCCTTCTAGTTCGTGACGAACGCTTACTCTCACCTCGTCCCACCTACCTGCACTCAGCCCATAACCCTCCATTCCTTTCCTGTCCATATACCTATCCAATTTTACTCTAAATGGCAATATCGAACCTGCCTCTACCACACCTACTGGAAGCTCGTTCCACACAGCTACCACTCTCTGAGTAAAGAAGATCCCCCTCGTGTTACCCCTGAACTTTTGCCCCCTAACTCTCAACTCATGTCCTCTTGTTTGAATCTCCCCCACTCTCAATGGAAAATGCCTATCCACGTCAACTCCATCTATTCCCCTCATAATTTTAAATACCTCTATCAAGTCCCCCCTCAACCTTCAACGCTCCAAAGAATAAAGACCTAACTTGTTCAACCTTTCTCTGTAACTTAGGTGCTGAAACCCAGGTAACATTCTGGTAAATCTTCTCTGTACTCTCTCTAGTTTGTTGACATCTTTCCTAAAATTCGGTGACCAGAACTGAACACAATACTCCAAATTCGGCCTTACCAATGCCTTGTACAATTTTAACATTACGTCCCAACTCCTATACTTCTCAGATGACAGGCGGGCCGCTTTCTAGTCGAGGACCGCAGGTCACAGTGCACGGTGTGGGATGAGGTTAGAGCAGCGCGCACTTTAGTTACATGTTATGACAGGTGAGTGCCAATGTTGGGGTGGTGTGCTCTAGAAGTTTGCCCAGCCACCCTGGCGATGTCACGGAGTCTGTGAGTCTGGACTACGGCGGAAACGCCTCACGGCGAGGAGCAGTCGATGAGCTGCTAACCGAGCCTGACGGAGCGCCGGCTCGGCTCTCGGCTCTTCAGGTCTGTTTACCCGGCAGGCCCGGCGGCGCCTCAGTGAGCGGGCTCGGCACCAGTATGACTTCGGCTCTGGAGAGCTACATCAACCGTATCCTTATTCAGGGCCGGGCCGGCCCGGTCTGCTCCGTCGCGGCGGGAAGGAGAGGAGAGGAAGCAGGCAGCATTACATGGTCGGGCTCAGCCTGGCGCTCTGCTCTCAGGATCTTGATTATGTACACTGGGGTGATATTGATGGGCTGGAGTCAGGGTTTCTGTACCCTCAAGTCTGTGCCATCTCTTGAACACAGGATAGGGCCCTTCTTAATGGGGTAGAAGGATTTGAAACACAGGTTTGAGAATGGGGAAGAAATACATTGCGGGCTGTGGTAGTCTGAAGAGACACGAGTGTGAGGTGTTGCACTTTGGGAGGACCAACCAGGGTAGGTCTTACACAGTGAACGGGCGGGTACTGAGGAATGCGGTTGGGCAAAGTGATCTGGGAATACAGGTCCATAATTCATTGAAAGTGGCGTCACAGGTAGATAGGGTTTAAAAAAAAAAGATTTTGGCACATTGGCCTTCAGAAATCCAAAGTATTGAGTACAGGAGTTGGGATGTTGTAGTTATATAAGATGTCGGTGAGGCCCAATTTGGTGCATTGTGTGCAGTTTTGGTCACCTACCTACGGGAAAGATGTAAACAATGTTGAAAGAGGACAGGTAAAATTTAAAAGTATGTTGCTGGGTCTGGAGGATCTGAGTTACAAGGGAAGATTGAATAGATTAGGACTTCACTCCGTAGAATGTAGGTTGAGAGGGCATTTGATAGAGGTATACAAAATTCTTAAGTGTATAAAAAGGGTAAAGGCAAACAGGCTTTTTCCACTGAGGTTGTGTAGGATTATAAGTAGAGGTCATGGGTTAAGGGTGAAAGGTGAAAAGTTTAAGGGGAACATGATGGGAAATTTCTGTGCTCGGAGGGTTGTGAGAGTGGAGTGAGCTGCCAGCACAAGTGGTGTGTTCACGCTCAATGTCAACATTTAAGAGAAGTTTGGATATGTATATGGATGGTATGGGCATGAAGGACTATGCCGATTGATGTGGACTAGATGGGCCAAAGGATCTGTTTCTGTGCTGTAATTTCCTATGACTGTGAACAAGATAAATTATGATTACAGCTGTGTGGATTCTTATAAGTCTTGATTCAGTTGCATATGAACGCAGAGATTGAATTGTGTGATGGAAGAAGCTGTGAATTCCAGCTATTGGGGATAGGTCAGTGGAGAAATATGTGGATTCTGTTAGAGGTTCAGAAACCCTATCTTCCCTTTCTGGAGTCTAATATAAACTGTGATTATTGAGGTAAAGTGTGAAATTGAGGTTAGTGAAAAAGCTTGATGTTGGCAAAAGCATGGCAGTGTGTCTGTCTCTATGTTAACTATTAGTATTTGGTTTAATGTTGATTGTGCAGTGGAGACAAATGGATTTACCTTAACCTGAGTTTTCAGGTACAGTTGCAGTGGTCACAGCAGACGGAAGAATGATTGTGGTAAGTTAACCTTCATGTTGGAATTCTTACAAATGAAGTATGTATTTATACTTCTGTTTTCTGAGAGAACTTAATTGGTTGCCTATGGTGCTGGCTGATTAAAAATCAGATTTAGTTGCCTGAATTTATTATGTTCCCCTTGTAGATTTATTTGTTCCATAACATTCTGGAAATTGTAGATGTAAATTGATTTGCTATTAAGCTAAATATGATTTACATTGGATAGTTAATTTTTCCTGAACTTATATATATTAATTTGTACTGTGAAAGTAATTTTTGTGACTGCTTAAATCACTTAAGGTTCTCAGAAAGCTGCTCAATCACCAATAGCAGCTCAAGACTGCTCAAGCTGCTCTCCCAGTCTTGATACCTAATAATTTCTGTGGCTAAACACCAGTTGGTCCCGTCTCTTAGAATCGTTACCTAATGATTGCTGGTGGTGTCACAGTGGCCCAGTATTCACTTCCCTTTGATCAGTGGATGGTTTTCAGGTGTCATTTGATGTAATTGGTCTCCAAAATCCAGAATGGCTTGGACCCTTTCAGTCAGCTCCATCACTGTACGTACTCAGACACCTGTGCATTTTGTTTTCAAATCTGTGTCTCAAAGAATCTTTGCTTCCTATTTTTCCCCTTTGGCTTTTGCTGGTGTCCTTGCTTGGAATGTATTTGCAAAATTATGATATGTGTTGACCATCTCGTGTCATTATGTAAGGTGTGATGCCACACATCTTCCACCCTCTCATTCCCCACCTCCTTCCCTTTATTCCATGGTCCACTGTCCTCATCCATCAGATTCCAGCTTGTTTAGCCCTTTGTCTCTTGCACTTATCAACTCCTAGCTGCTCAGATCACTCCTAACCTCCACCCACCTACCTTCCTCAACTCACCTGGATTCATCCATCATCTGCCTCCACCCGCCCACTTTCTTTCCAGCACGATAAAGAGTTGGTGCATAATGTCAACAGTTTACTTCCCCCCCCCCCCAATAGATGCTACCTGACCTGCTGAGTTCCTCCAGTATTTTGTGCATGTTTGTCCAGATCTCCAGCATTTACAGTTTTTCATGTGATTGCATTGGGGTCAGGGTTGTCTTCAAGGTTGTTGGGGAATACAAAAAAAACTGTACCAACTAACATAAGTTTTTTAGCACATGCATGTCAAGAAATTTGAACTGCTTTCACTTGTTTCATTTTAACGGCAGGGTACGCTAAAAGGATTTGATCAGACCATCAACCTAATCCTAGACGAAAGTCATGAGCGAGTATTTAGTTCACAACAAGGTGTGGAACAAGTAGTACTCGGCTTATACATAGTGAGAGGAGACAATGTGTAAGTATTTGGGGATTTACTTGATTTTCTACCGATGAAGGATTTGAGAGCACAAGAAAATAGGAGTATGAATAGGCCACGTAGCCTTACATACCTGTCTCACCACTCAACATAATACTGCAGATCTTTGTTGGCCTTAGTTCCTCTTCTGTGCCAATTCCTCAAAGGCCTCTAGTCCCCAGTCTTTAAAAATTATCTGTTTCCACCTTAAATACTTCCAGTAATCTAGCCCCTACAATTCTCTGGGTGGAGAATTCCAGAGATTCACCATTTGTTGTGAAAAGAAATTTCTGGCATTGGAGAGGGTCCAGAGATTCTCTTCAGCCACCTCTTTCAGAACTGTGGGGTGTATACCTTCCAGTCCAGGTGATGTATCTACCTTCAGACCTTTCATTTTCCCCAAAACTTTCTCTCTTCTTATAGTAATTTAATACACTTCATGACCCTTGACACTTGGAACTCCCACCATACTGCAAGTGTCTTCTACTGTAAAGACTGATGCAAAATACTTATTCAGTTTGTCCGCAATTTTGTTGTCCCCCATTACTACCTCTCCACATCGTTAACCAGTGGTCTGATATCCACTCTCGTCTGTTTTACGTTTTATGTATCTGAAGAAACTTCTGGTATCCTCTTTAATATTATTGGCTACCTAACTTTAGTATTCTGTCTTTACCTTAACTTTTTAATTGTCTTCTATTGATTTTTAAAAGCTTCCTGATTGCCTAACTTCCCACTAATTTATGATCTATTATATGTCCTTACTTTGGCTTTGATTTCTCTTGTTAGTTACAGTTGTGTCACTTTAGAATACTTTTTCTTCTTGGAGATGTATATATCCCGTGCCTTCCAAATTGCTTCCAGAAATTCCAGCCATTCTGCTCTACCGCCATCCCAGCCAGTGTTCTTTTCCCATCAATTCTGGCCATCTCCTCTGTCATGCCTCTGTAATTTCCTTTTCTCCGTTGTAATACTGAAACATCTGTTCATTGCACAATACCCAATCCAGAATAGCTGGTTCTCTGGGCTCAACAACGAGCTGCTCTAAGAGGTCATCTCAAGGCACTCTAGAAATTCCCCTTCCTGTAATCCAGCACCAACCTGATTTTCCCAATCTACCTGCATATTGAAATCCCCCTTTTGGCATGTATTTTCTATCTCCTGTTGTAATTTGTAGGCCATACCCTTACTACTTTTTGGGGGTCTGTATACAACTCCCATCAGAGATTTTTTACCCTTGCAGTTCCTTAGCTCTATCCACAAGGATTCAACACTTTCTGACTCCATGCCACCTCTTTCTAACGATTTGATTTCACTTTTACCAACAGAGCAACACAGCCCCCTCTACTTTCCTGCCTGTCCTTTCGATACATTGTATATCCTTGGACATTAAGTCCCCTGCTGTAGTTTTCTTTCAGCCCTTTCATTCTGTTGACTGCAGTTTTGCCCTATCAGCAGACTCCCCTCACTACATATTGCCTCTGTTTGTAAACCAGCTACCTCGTCTTCAGCACTATTATCCGCATTTTGCATGGTATTTGTTGCATTGATAGGCAGCTCAGGACACCAGTGGCACCATGCTCAACCTTTAGATTCCTGACTGTCTAAGGTCTCAACAACATCTACCTCCACAATCTCTCCACTGTCTGTCCTGACCGCCCGAAACGTCGACTGTACTTCTTCCTATAGATGCTGCCTGGCTTGCTGCGTTCCACCAGCATTTTGTGTGTCTTAATTGAATTTCCAGCATCTGCAGGTTTTATTGTATTTGCACTAACTGTTATAGCAGTCTGGTTCCCATTCCCCATGAAACTCTAGTTTAAACCCCGCCATGCAGTATTAACAAACCTTCCCACTAGAATATTAGTTCCCCTCCAGTTCAGGTGCAAACCATCCTTTCTGTACCTGTCCTGAGAGACAGTGATCCAAAAATCTTATGCCTTCCTTCCTATACTAACTCACAAGCCATGTATCCTGAGATCACAATTTGAAGGTCCTGCCTTTCAACTTAGCACCTAAATCCCTGTGCAGAACCTTTCCACTTATCCTACCCATGTCATTGGTACCTACATGGACCATGACTTCTGGCTGTTCACCCTCCCACTTCAGAATGCTGAGGACTCTATCTGAGATATCCTGGACACTGGCACCCAGGAGGCAACATACCATCCGGGAATCTTGTTGCCCACAGAACCTCCTGTACATTCCCCTAACCAGTGTTCCTCTTCACCCTTCCCTCCTGAGTCACAGAAGCAAACTCAGTGCCAGAGACTTGCCTACTGCTACTTTCCTCTGTTAGGTCATCCCCTTCCCCCTCTCCTGACAGTATTAAAACTGATATACCTGTTTTAGGGGAATAGCCACAGGGGTACTCTACACCTTGGGTGTAACTACTACTCTACATGTCCTATCACTGCTTCAGTCTCCCGAATGATCTGGAGTTCATCCAGTTCCAGTTCCAAATCCTTAATGTAGTTTGTTAGAAGCTGCAGCTAGATGCACTCCTCACAGTTGTAGTTGACAGAGACACTCAGGGTCTCCCTGCCTTCCCACATCCCTCAGGAGGAGCATTTCACTATCCTGCCTGTCATCCCTACTGTCCTGTCTGAGCAGGTATAAAGAAAACAAAAAAAAGTGTTTCTTTTGCTTTCTCTGAGTGAAGCCTCTCTTCGCTGAAGCCTCGAAGATCTAAAGCTTTAAGATCACCCTTCATGTCCAATCAAAAGATGGCCACTGCGCTTGCCCCTCCCTTTACTTTGCTCTGATCTATCCCTAACGTTAATTGGTCACTGGTCTAAACTCTGTTATGCTGCCGCAACCTGCTCCTGTCTTTTATCCTTGGAGTGTGGACCTGATTGTAGTCCCCTCCTCTCCAAGCTTCCAATGTCCAGATTGGTTGTTGGTCAAAGCTCTATTACCTTCGAGTTTATTAGAGCTCTATTTAACTTAGAGTTTATCTGGTCTGGGAAAATGACAGATTAGTAATTACTCTAAATTGTATTGGAAGCTGTTTTCCACCCTTCAATATTTGTAGGTTTACTTTGGATGAGTTGATTTGTAATGCCTTGCGTTACTAGTGTAAAAATAAGTTATATACAACTACTCTTAATGACATTCTCTATTTCAGGGCAGTAATTGGTGAAATAGATGAAGAAACAGATTCTGCTTTGGATTTGGGAAATATCAGAGCTGAACCTCTAAATTCTGTGGTACATTGAAAATATAAGAACTTTAAATGCATAGATCGCCTGAGGAGAATTGGAACTGATGCATAACCCTTTAGGATATTTGCAGTTCTGAAGGAAGAAAAGTTACTTCATACCCGAGTATTTTTATGTTTTTGTAGTTTGCATATTTACATAAATTTTCTTATGTATTGAGTTCTTGTTGACCAATTGAAAATAAAATAAAAAATAAAATTTTAAACTATACATTGAGCAGTTGGTAAAGTTGTTATCTTTTAAACCATAACTAAATAGCTAATGTTTGCAAACTGACAGATGATTATAAACAGAATCTAGTTCCCTGATTTTGATTTTTTTTTGCATTAGCTTGCAATTTAAATGTATTATTCTAAAATCCTTTTGGAAAGTAGAATACACAAGGCCTATGTTTCTTTACCATTTTTGAGATACTCTTAACTGTTCATTTGCTGCTAACTTTGAAAATTCTGGTACACCTAGCAGATGGGAGAGCTTCCACGAACAGAGAAGCAGTTAAAAGTTGCAGGTTGAACTTTTATCAGATTTTTCAGTTTCCTCTTTCAAATATCTGATATTCATGAATGATTCCTGATGTGTGGCTGCTTTGATTTAAATTCTGTCAAATTGATTTCAAATTAGCTGCAGTTTAATACTAGCAGTAGCAGTGTAGTGAATTGTTTTAGGAAAACAGTAAATTTTTAATGATTATTTTCTCTGGAATATTTTGGCAGATTTGTGACTAAAATGGACCAAATTTGTGGTAGGAAATTTGATGGTCCAGAGAAATTTTTTTTTGAGATAAATCCTCCTCTTCACTTAGCAATTGGAAAATCTCCCAAAAACCTGCAGATATCAGGACAAGAGCTATGATGCTCACATAGGGCATAAACTCCTGTTGGCCAGAAAGAATGACAATCTTCAAATCAG
This sequence comes from Hemitrygon akajei, assembly GCF_048418815.1. Taxonomy (NCBI): domain Eukaryota; kingdom Metazoa; phylum Chordata; class Chondrichthyes; order Myliobatiformes; family Dasyatidae; genus Hemitrygon; species Hemitrygon akajei. Next base: position 159,747,709 of record NC_133133.1, read on the forward strand.
TGAATTCAAATGAATCAAGGACAGTGGAAACAGTTTTTGTTCTTGCCGTGTGCTTGCGGGATGGAGGCTACTATTTTGTGAAGACACTCGATTCTCCATTTTGTGAGTTTGACATGCTGGACTTGATTAGTGTTTTAAAGAAGACACAAAGACCAGGTAATCTGCTGGACTGGAGGTCATTTCCAAATAAGGAGTTGTTTGTGAGGTGTTCTTTGGTTGGCTAGAACATGCAGACTTGTGAATGCCTGAGGTGATTCAAGCTCATTGCTGACTGAGAACAAAGAGCCATGAGTCAACAACTGTCCCTTGATGTAGAAAGGACAATAGATGGAGGCTGCTTGGACCAGAGCCAGGTGTTAAAGGCCAGACATATGACCTGCGACCAATGACATGGGAATGCGACATTTGAATTGATAAGCAATGGATATAAAAGTGGATGCTTTGTGTGCGCCGGTGGCGGTAACTTCGAAGAATAACCATCGCAGACACAAGCGAGAAGAACCCTGAGTGAACACGTGGAGAGTGAGTCGGGACCACGAAGAACAAGGAGCGCCTGGCCAGTGTAAATTCCTCCGCCCGGGTAATACCTTTGCTATTCTTTGACTATCCAGGAGTCAGGGGTACTTAGCAGTTGTGCACACAAGGTATTTAGTATATGAATTCACGTATTTGTTAGTTTGAACAATAAAGGTAATTGTCAGTAAATACAGATCTCTCTGTGCTTCACTCAGAATCATTGGAAGAGGTAGAAGCGGTATCTCTCTCTCCTCTCTTTTCCAACACTCCACTACACTTCAGTTGGATTGAATAGCCCATTTCTGATTGTACTTTAAAAAACCGAAAAAGGAAGGTAAAATTAAAGCTGTCATTTAGGTTGAAGGGCTTGTCCATGAACTGGACATCCATACATGCCCAGTATGAATGATAAGAGTGTATCAACTCTGAAGGTCTACCCTTTTGTGTCCTATTAAATATCTTTTGCTCTATTTATGGTAGAGTTTGTGGGTCCCACATTTACATTGTTCACCATCTCAGAACCTACAGCAGTAGAAGTGGAAGCAAATAATTTCTGACCTTGAGGTGCAACAGAAGAGGGATAGATACTCTTCTCTGCAGCCATGAATGATTGTGAATCCCAAAAGCTATGTTACATGCATATCTGTTTGGAGTTAGGCATCATAACTCCATCATAATGATCACCATAACGATCATAAGTCATGCAGAAACCAGAGCAAATATGGTTTTGCTGAAAGAATATGAGCAGATAAAGTTAGAAAACAGAACTGTATAAAAAAAAATATGGATTGCTATGTAAGCTGTGTGAAAATGGGTCAATACAATCAGAGCTGAATTCAAGTCACAAAGTTTGAAGTGGGTGATGTGGGTTTCTGTTGAAGGCACAGGGGTGTCACAGCTAGTGCCAAGGACCCAAGTTCATTGCTGACCTGCTGTGTGAAGTTTGCATGTTTCACAACCATGTAGCTTTGCTCCCACTCCCTAATGTGCCACTGCAGGAATCATAGCTGTATCTGTGCAGAAACACAAAGGTCTCAGCAAATGATTTTGACAAGAGGATCATTTGTAACAAACAGAATGCAGATACTATAAAGTTTAATGTGTGATTTGAAAGTATATAGAGAGTGTATATACAATCAAGTCACACAGGTGGACTAATGGTATGAAATGAGTGCTGGAAAAATGTGAAGCCAATCACTTTAACTGAAAAAAGTGGAAAAGCAAATAAAGTTCAATACTGCACACAGAACGAAAAGACAATCTTTCTCCCTTGAAACCAGCAAGGGAAAATAAACAAATACAGGAAAACGTGGCATTTTATTTTGCCAAAGGTAGAAAGTAAACTTGTAATGGAAAAAATTCAGAATGTGACAAGAACAAGACATAAAATGGTTTATGATTTTAAAGGAAATACACCATATTTAAAATATTCATGAAATTAAGATTCTATATTTTAAATATACCCAGAGAATTTAATAATCTTTTATTTATTCAGACAAGAGTGAATAATAAACAGTCTCCAGTTCACATTGTACCAATTGTATAAATTTGACATCTGCTTTGTGAATCCACCGAAATGAACACTCAAAGTATAAATATAGTTTATCATTTCTGAAGATTTTTTAAACATTAACCTCATTTCAACACTATTGCAAAAAGTTAAGGAGGATGTTGTATTGGATATTTACACAATTCAATGTCACAATTTTCAGGATACTGGAAATACTAGAGGTGACATTGGAATGGATGGGTTAAAGGAGAGAAGGAAGACACACTTGCTGGTGGTTGTGCTTGATCAACTTTTACAAATCAACACTTATAAAAGAGACATCACTTCTGAGGTAGATAGACCCACTGCAGCCAATGGCATTTTGAAAGCACCAGTTTACAGGAAGCAGTTATTCCAGCAGATGGCACCATCTCAATAAAGCTGCCTCTCTGTTGGACTCAGTGGATGTATGTAAACAAACAATGAATTTAAAAACTGTCAATAAAACGGAAATGCTACTTACATGGAATTAAATGTTTTTCAATAGGATCCATTTATATAAGAACCAGTGAATTTTATTAAACTTGTTTAATTTTGATAACTGAGCCAATTAATTCTGTGGACAATTTTTTTTCCACCAAAATATATTGCATGAGGTTCAGAGATCATGGAATGGGTTTTTTTTGGTTGGAATAATCAAAGCATCACATGAGTATGGAAAATATTAATTAAAATTCTTAGGTCCATTTGATGATACTTATTTTACTCGATGATTAGAGGCTGCATTTAAAGACAATGTTATAAGATGGGTTTAAAAATAACTGGGTTGTTTATAGTATTATTGTGATAATACATGCTCAAAATATTAAACTTCCTACACTAAATGAATTCTTGTATCATACAAGAAAACTTGTACAGTGCAATGCCTTTGTACCATGTACCAAAACAAGTTCTTAAAATCTTGGCATTATTTCACAAGGTAAACTAGTGTAGAATAAATACAGTATGACAATGAAATAAACATCAAGCATATGGCAATTTTACCAAGGTATTATTTACAAAATCAGTTTTGGAACAGTTTGTGATTAAGATGCACTTTGATAAAATGTTTCTTATTCAAATAATGAATGTTAATAGTTATAAGAAACAGTTCTGTCAGTATTGGCATTGCAACATCTGCAACAATAAAAATAAGTCCTGTAGAGTAATTTACACAAAAATATTCCTGAGCAAAAAATTGCAGAAATATAAAATTTAACATTTTAATCAATTAACTAATGTATTGATTATATTAACAAACTATTATTGGATGAATACATACAATATGTAATTCTGACCTGCTTTATATAGGATCTTAATATTAAATATATGGTGCGATTCAAATCAGGTAATTGTCCTTTAAAACCTTCCGGTACTGTGCTATGCTTGTAGTTAGAGGATCCTGAATTTGGTTTGAATTTGTCAGGGAGAAACTAGTAGATCCCATAGGTGAGATATGTGAACACACATCCAAATCGGCATAGGCTGGAACACAAATTTTAGACATTAGTTTAATTGAAACTGCTTTCTAAAGATGCCACCTATATTCTCAAAGCAACTTTTGATTCAGTTGTATGAATGATTCATGTAGACTTGCCTCTCCATTCTAGCACGTTGTTCTACATGCTCCTTTACATCCATTCTTCTAAAACACTTACTGTACTTTTACCCTTAAAATTAAAAGTTTTGATCCTTCCCATAGCCCCTAGCACACTTTACGACCACTTCAATGAAGGCAAAGTAAAAGAAAGGGTCGTCAAACTATTTTGCTTATTCGTCTGGTATTTTTCAAAATACAGTTTGGTTCGATGGACCATTTCTGAAATTCCATGTTCAATTAGAGAAGGAGAAACGAGCATTAAGAAAGGCAAATCAATGCAGGTTATTTCCAAACACAATTTATAAACAGGTTACCTAATGATAAAGGAAAAATGAGGGGGAGAAAAGAAAAGGAGTATGGAGCTAAAAGGCTGCTTTTATACAGTAATTACAGAAATGTATAATATTTGATATAAATTATGCAACAACATTTTTCTGAAACTAGAATTTCAATATAGTTACACCTAACGTAACTACGCTTACCAAGTTACACCTACAACTTCAAATACGGTACTTTATTTTAATATTAAGAGCTTAGAATTACCAGCAGGCTGTGTTTAAAATTAGTCCAGTAATTAAATAATATATGTTCTACATTCCCTTTTATTACCTTGAGCAAGCTCTTTGTTAATACTTTTCCTCAATTCATCCCGCATCTGAAATGATAAATAGATGAATGTAATTTATTTTGCTTTTTGGAAACTGAAAAATAATGAATTAGACAAAAAACTAAAAGTGCAAATGTTCTTGTGGTTTTAAGAGGAATGAAGTAAAATCAGTAACATTTCTTTCTTAAGATATGATGAATTAATTTCAAGTTTCTTCCTGCTGATATTTTATTCCTTTCTGGCACAGCTGTGGTTGCTCACCTTCAAACTTGGCGGAGTTTCCACAAAAATACAAAACAAAAATAATAAAAATGATTTGTAAAAGATATGCAACAGAATGGATTGAGATTTGACAGAAAAAAAAATGCACCAATATCAAGTCTCGAGCAGATACACATTGTGAATGCGATCAAGCACTTTGTTGTGGGCTGCAAAATTATGTGGGACTGAGTTTTTACCTATTTTTATTAAAACATTAAATCAAGGAAGTACAATGTTTCTGCAGCTTCTGTGAGAGATGGCTGAAGATGTTCTATAGGTCAGTTGTGGAGAGCGCCCTCTTCTTTGTGGTGGCGTGTTCGGGAGGAAGCATTAAGAAGAGGGACGCCTCACGTCTTAATAAGCTGGTAAGGAAGGCGGGCTCTGTTGTGGGCAAAGTACTGGAGAGTTTAACATCGGTAGCTGAGCGAAGGGCGCTGAGTAGGCTACGGTCAATTATGGATAACTCTGAACATCCTCTACATAGCACCATCCAGAGACAGAGAAGCAGTTTCAGCGACAGGTTACTATCGATGCAATGCTCCTCAGACAGGATGAAGAGGTCAATACTCCCCAATGCCATTAGGCTTTACAATTCTACCGCCAGGACTTAAGAACTCTTTAAAAGCTATTATTAATGCTTTTTGAGATAGTGATTTAGATGCATATCATATTTTTTACTGAGTTAAGTATTGTATGTAATTAGTTTTGCTACAACAAGTGTATGGGACATTGCAAAAAAAGTTGAATTTCCCCATGGGGATGAATAAAGTATCTATCTATCTATCTATCTATTTTGGTGGCAACTATTCAGCATATCACATGGGAAGAATGTAATGAAGTGGGTACTTTAGTCTGAAGCACATTTGAAAAGCATTCCGAGGTTTGCATTTATAAAATTTGGTCCAATACTTCATTAAATTTATTCTCCTCTGTTTTACAACACCATTTTCGTGCTTCCAGAGTTGCTGTTGGTAATTCGCTATAAAGGAGGAGATGCTTGGGATGATAAACAAATTTAACTTTCTAAGTGAATACTACCCCTTTGGTACCCAAATCCCCTTGTCTGGAGAGCTTGTGAAACTGCTGTAAACTAAGCACAAATGGGTTCTATTTGCTAAAGGAAGGTGGGTTCTGTATTGCATTACAAAATGTAATTATATTGAATGCTTCTTCAGAAAGACATTGATAATACAGGTTAATGCGACTTCTACTGATGATGATAATGATGACAGGGCTTAGTGTTATCTGGCACTGTAATATGTAGTCTAGCAGGGATGTAGCCTGTCTATCAGATGTCAAAAAAATACAACTAAAATGCAGTGATGGATGTGGTATTGCCTAATGCTTAATCGTATCAGAAAATTTCAGCAATTCTAATCCCATTTATAATATTGGTAACAATATTTGCATTGGAGGAGTTAAAGGCTATTTATAGTAGCAACACATCGATACAATGAGCACTAATGTTAAGCACTGTCCATTGTCCATGCTAATTTCTCTTGACACACTATGCATTGTCAAAAAGACTGATCGTTAAAGGTGAGAGTTGGCTAAGATTGATTGACAAACAGAAACATTACTTTATGGGTCTGACTGTAGGATCAGCAATGATAATCATGGGAGTCTACTAGAGTATTTGAAAGCAGTTAACAGCACTAGACAAAGTGTAAATTTAGGAAAAGGAGATTATTGAGTATGCCGGTAGTTGTGAGTTTACTGAAAGCTCTTTGAAGATATAAAGTACTAATAAGGGATTAATACACAAAATTAAAGCATATGGGATTTTGTTGAATGTACTGTAGCGAATATGAATTGGCAGGCAGGAAACAAAGAACAGGAATAAATCAGCTATTTTCTGAGAGACAGGCGGTGTACAGCATGGTTCAGTGTTTGTTCACATATTACTGGACTGGCTCATGGATCTCGTCTTCCTCTTCCTGAAGTCAATAATCAGCTGCTTGATCTTGCTGACATTGCTGAAATTGTAGTTGTGACACCACTCAACACATAGTTAACTAAAATATACAAGTTTTATTTCTTCTCTTGGAATTTGTTTAATGTGATTGGCTATTCAGGAGCAGGTTTTACTTCTGACTACTAATGTGAAAGTCTGCCATGGAAATAAATTGTTCATTGTTTTGAATTACAGTTAAAAATAGGGTATCTAACACTGCAGAGAAAAGTTCTTACCAAGTTACTGGTATAAATATTACCATTAGTGACAAATGTAGAAACTATTGCAATAAAATTTGAATCATATAAAGTATATTTTGGTAACTACTGACCTCAGAAAGGTACGACTCTACTTTTCTGCTGGGAAGCAGTTCATCCTCTTCTCGATTTAAGTTACTTCCTATACCTTTGTGGGAAATTCTCAAGTCACTGCCATTACCCAATCTACTTTGCAGATGGCTCCCATTCTGAGCCCATGTTGTGGTTAAATTTCCATTTTTAATGCTATCACCAATCAATGATTTTGAACAAAAGTGTTCTCTGAGCAGCTCAGTTGTGCCTTCTGCTAACCTTTCATCGGATCTGCAGAAAGAAAATAAAAACAACAGTGACTAGTCTATAAATTTCCAATAAACTACTTAACTCAAAGGCACCAGGTGAAAGTTGGCTTTGACAAAAATGTATAATAATTGATTTAATATTGTTTAAAATCTCTGAATTTGTCTCATATTAATAACCAAAAGTCAGTACAGTGGACTCTGGTTTATTGCGGCAGCCACTTATTTCAAATAATTCTTAAAGAACCAAGAAATTAGCCAGGATTACCTTTGTTTATTTGGGACAACCCACTTAACTGGGACAGGAGATTGTTGCCAATTTCTAAGTAGCCTCACTTGCGTGCGCTTAAGTGGTTGTTAAACACTGCACCTTGCTTAGAGTGAACAGTTGTGTGTTTGTGTTCAAAAATCAGTGATTTTTGTCACTGATTGTTGTGTAAAACAAGACAATTCAGAATTGCTTTACTTACTGCAGTTTCATGCTTTCTGGCTTGGAGATGCCAGAAATGGCCAGGAGTAAAAATGAAACAAAGTCACTACTTAAACAAGTTAGGAACCACGAAGAACTTGAACATTCATCTTGAACGTTACAATAGAAATGGAGGTCTGGAAGATGCAATCGCCAAAAGCATTGCATGAAGGCAGTCCATTCTCTGCACTGGGTGTCTGTTGATTTCTGTTCACTTACAGTCAATCAAAAGAACATGGCAGCGTACACTGGATGAATTCCTCCACCGATAACTAAGGCTACGTCACACTAGACTGGATAATTTTGAAAACGCCGGTTTCGCATAAAAACAATAGGCGTCCACACCAAGCGTTTTTGAAAATATCTCTGTCCACATTGAAACAGAGATTTGGGTGAATCTCCTCCTACTGCGCAAGCGCAGGACACATCTACCGAAAACAAGCGACATGATTGGTGTCGAATCTCGCCGTGAAAGATGGTGCGCATTTGTTCAGTTATAGACTAGAAAAACTTAAACGAGGGACAGCTGTTGGCTCACGCACAGGAGGACTTAACACTAAAAAAAAATACTGGAGCGTACAGAGGCAACCGACAGGGAGTTCAAGGACAGTATGACCCGGCTGACGACGAACATTGAAAAACTGACTAACTGTTGCATTAATAAAGCCCCTTGTTAAATGTAAAAAACATGTCTGCATCAGTATTATCTTGTATTTCCATACAATGTTACATTAGGCTGTTACACATCTATTGTCAAAGAAGTACTTGCATAAATAGGTAAACCACCTTCATACGAGCAAGGACAGAAAACAGCAAAGTGAGTACAGTATACTTATTTATTCAGTAAGTTATGGGTCAAAGTATTTGGTGAGTACATTTCTAACTCTTCTGGTTTCAGTCTCGTTGCTGTCTGTTCTGAAATTGTTAGGTTGCGTTCAAGAAAACAATGAAATGGCGCGCTGCCGCCTGCATCTGTTCCGGCATGTCATGACAGTGTTTTTAGATTTCTCCGGTTATCCCGTCCACACTGCTCCGGCCAATCCGGCGTCTTCAAAATTACACACCCTGGAGAGCGTTTTAGAAAAGCTCAGTTTTCGGTGGACTAAAACGCCGTTTTAGTGTGGACGGAGGGTCTAAACGAAGAGAAAAAGCTTTGGTTACGGATTTATCCGGTGTAGTGTGGACATTGCCTAAAAGAAACTAATACACAGTTTTATAGTATTGTAATAGTATTGGTAGTGTTCTAATCTGTTTTCTATTTCATTTAAATCCATAAATTGTTACTCATTTAAATGGTGGTTTGTCTATTTTTTTAATATAACTTTTTAACAATTTCTGTGCATCTTTGGCTAACTGGGGCAGCCACTTAATTAGGCCAAAATGTGTCCCTATTAACCAGAATCCACTGTATTTGTAATCATTATGGAAATAATGAGCATGTATAGATGGTGGGTATACCTCCTCATTTCTGTGCTGTAAAGCTAAACAAGGGAATTTGTTACTATTTGGAACAGACTGCACTAGTTTTTCTTTTCCTGTGTTAGTTTTGAATGAATTTCAAACTTTAATTTTATCTTCCTGAAACACTGTAGGGAATATTGGAGATACAGCTGAACTAGGTCATCCAACTGTGTTGTGCTGCATTAAACTTTGAAAAATATTAGATGAAAATCTGAACAATTCCAAGAAACACTTTAACTCTTTGTAAACTTGCAGCATGTAAGGTGCCCGTACACATTAAGTACTGTAGATTTATTAAATGTTTGTTAATAGCAGTTATATTCTTACACCTCAGAGTCGTTAGGTGTTTGTTAATAGCCTCAGGATTTGGTAGCATCAGAACAAAAGACCAAAGAATTTATCTCTCTCTGCGTCTCTCTCAATGCTTCAGATTAAGGTTATATCCACACTACGCTGGATAAATCTGTAACCGAAGCTTTTTGTCTTCATTTTTACCCTCCGTCCACACTAAAACGGCGTTTTCATCTCCTGAAACTGGAGCTTTTTGAAAACGCTGTCAGACGGCAGCGCGCTATTTCATTGTTTTCTTGAATGCAACCTAACAATTTCAGAACAGACGACGAGACTGAAGCCAGACGAGTTAGAAATGTACTCACCAAATACTTTGACCCATAACTTACTGAATAAATAAGTATACTGTACTCACTTTGCTGTTTTCTGTCCTTGCTCGTATGAAGGTGGTTTACCTATTTATGCAAGTACTTCTTTGTCAATAGATGTGTAACAGCCTAATGTAACATTGTATGGAAATACAAGATAACACCGATGAAGACATGTTTTACACATTTAACAAGGTGCTTTATTAATGCAACAGAGTTAGTCAGTTTTTCAATGTTCGTCGTCAGCTGGGTCAATCTGTCCGTGAACTCCCTGTCAGTTACCGCCGTACGTTCCAGTATTTGTTTTTTTTTATTTTTAAAGTTCTCCTGCGAGACAGCCAACAGCTGTCCGTCGTTTTAGATAGATAGATAGATAGATAGATACTTTATTCATCCCCATGGGGAAATTCAACTTTTTTCCAATGTCCCATACACTTGTTGTAGCAAAACTAATTACATACAATACTTAACTCAGTAAAAAAAATATGATATGCATCTAAATCACTATCTCAAAAAGCATTAATAATAGCTTTTAAAAAGTTCTAAGTCCTGGCGGTAGAATTGTAAAGCCTAATGGCATTGGGGAGTATTGACCTCTTCATCCTGTCTGAGGAGCATTGCATCGACAGTAACCTGTCGCTGAAACTGCTTCTCTGTCTCTGGATGGTGCTATGTAGAGGATGTTCAGAGTTATCCATAATTGACCGTAGCCTACTCAGCGCCCTTCGCTCAGCTACCGATGTTAAACTCTCCAGTACTTTGCCCACGACAGAGCCCGCCTTCCTTACCAGCTTATTAAGACGTGAGGCGTCCCTCTTCTTAATGCTTCCTCCCCAACACGCCACCACAAAGAAGAGGGCGCTCTCCACAACTGACCTATAGAACATCTTCAGCATCTCACTACAGACATTGAATGACGCCAACCTTCTTAGGAAGTACAGTAGACTCTGTGCCTTCCTGCACAAGGCATCTGTGTTGGCAGTCCAGTCTAGCTTCTCGTCTAACTGTACTCCCAGATACTTGTAGGTCTTAACCTGCTCCACACATTCTCCATTAATGATCACTGGCTCCATATGAGGCCTAGATCTCCTAAAGTCCACCACCACCATCTCCTTGGTCTTGGTGATATTGAGATGCAGGTAGTTTGAGTTGCACCATATCACAAAGTCCTGTATCAGTTTCCTATACTCCTCCTCCTGACTGTAAGGTTTTCTAGTCTGTAACTACACAAATGCACAATTTTACGGCGAGATTCAACACCAAACATGTCGCTTGTTTTCGGTAGATGTGTCCTGTGCATGCGCAGCAGGAGGAAATTCGCTGAAATCTCCATTTCAGTGTGGATAGAGATATTCTCAAAAACGCATAGTGTGGACACCTATCATTTTTACGCGAAACCGGTGTTTTCAAAATTATAAGGTCTAGTGTGGATGTAGCCTAAGGCACCTATCACTCAGTTCTTGGGACTTCCCCCTAGGTGTCTAGGATGGACACAGGGTGATTTCGCCAGTCAGAATTTGGAGCTCCCCCGACAACGGTGACAATCAAATGGCAGCTGAGAATCATGAGCCGTGAAATCTTTTAACTTACTACGCAGTATTTAGAGAGGTTTATTTGTGCTTTCTGTTTTATGATAGTAAATTAGGCTCAAGTTATTTTGAAGTTATTACCACATTTCCTGGACATTCAAATTGGTTTGGGTCTTTTAGGTTTCATCAGCGCAGCCTATTACACAAACCTACTGTTTAGAGTGTAGAACCCAAAATGTAAAATTTCACTCATGACCTTGCAGCTTTTAAGTTGACATCACTTTAAGTAAACATTAAAGTCTTAGAATTCATTTATAATCACAAATAAAAGAAATATAGGAAGGTCTATTCTACTACAGTTTGCAATTACAGAATATGTTAATTGCATAAACACTGCTGCAGAACATCTCAGCATATTTTTATTTACTTATTATTATTTAATTATTTATGGTTTTATATTGCTATATTTCTACACTATTCTTGGTTGGTGCGACTGTAACGAAACCCAATTTCCTTCGGGATCGATAAAGTATGTCAGTCTGTCTGTCTGTTTTTATTAATCAATGAATGCCTGCTTCCCCTCTTCTGAGGGTGAACGAGCAGTCTTCGGGGTGCTGCAAGTCTGTGTCTTTGCTGTTGCTTTGCTGCATGTTTGAGTGCTCGGTGGTGGGTGCCAAAGCTTTTTCTTCTGCTGGTGGGGGGAGGGGGGATCGTTGCTTTGCTGCTAGTTACGCACGGGGGGGTGGAGCTGGGGAAGGACTTTGGGGTTCTAACATTTAACTGTTATTCATTCTTTGGGGGCACTCTGTTTTTGTGGGTGGTCGCAAAGAAAAAGCATTTCAGGATGTATATTGTATACATTTCTCTGACATTAAATATACCTTTGAAACCTTTGTTTCCTTTTATCATCTTGCTGATGAGTGCTTAGTTTTCATTACCCTTTTGTATAGCAGCATCTGTTAATAATCATGATCAAAGTTATCCAATTAATTCAATACCATTTGTAGATGTTATATGATCAAACCTGAAGGAGTATATCAAACCACAATAAGCAACTAGTAACCACGGGTACTCAAATACGTTTTTGATATTTAGCAAGACTGGAATACTGGATAATAGTGCATTGTCCATATTAACACAGAGGGGGCATTTCATTATCCAGTTATCTATACAAACTGTAGTTCTACTTGGATTTCCGTTTAAAAATTATTCAGGGATTAAAAACAACATGGATTATAAAAAATGTATAATCCATGTTGTTTTTAATCCCTGAATAATTTGCTCAAGATAGTTCAACATCATATATTGCATATTTACGTGTTTGAACCATCAAGGTCTAGGGAAAACAATCTTTCAAAAATCTTACCCATTAAGCTGTGCTGCAAAGGATTTACATGGTTTAGATTGCTGTGAATGCAACTCTTTGTTTCTTTCAATTTCCTTCTCTGCAGATTCTTTAAGATTCAGACTCCCCTGTTGGGAAGTTCTTTCATTCAGCTTCCATTCTAGGTCTCTATTTCTCTGTTCCAGTTCATTTCCAGATGCAAACTCATTTGAAGCTTTTGCATCCTCCAAAGTTTCATTGGAGGTTTGATGAATCTTAACATAGAAAAGTGGACAATTAAGTATTACATTGTAATAAAAATTTTCTGGAAATGATTGGTCATTTAATACTGAAACCGAAGATATGGAGTACTTAAGTTATCAGTAATCACATTCTAAGGCTATTTTACAGCAGTGAATTACTTGTCTGTGGCTGGTTGTGGTCATGTCCACAGCTTGACATGCCTAAGTGTACAAAAGCCAACTTTACTCACTAACTCTCAAGGCCAGTTTATGTCTGCAGATAAATTTGAAAAAATTTATTTTTTAATTTATTCAGCTGTAATCTTGATACTGATAAGCTCCATTCTTTATCACATGACATTTTATTGAGTTCAAAGTTCAATGCAAATTTATTATCAATGTACATGTATGTCATCATATAAAACCTTGAGATTCATTTTCTTGCGGGCATACTCAGTAACTCCAAGAACTATAATAGAATCAATGAAAGACCACACCCAACAGGATGGACAAGCAATCAAATTACAAAAGATAACAAACTGCAAATACAAAAAAGAAAAAGATAAATAATAAACCTTTCCCATAGGAAATAAATAAATAAGCAATAAATATCAAAAACATGGCACAGAGTCCCTGAGAGTTATTCCTTAGGTTGTGGGAATAGCTTAGTGATTTTGAGATTGAGAGAAGTTGGTCCACCGGTTGAGGGGTAATAACTGTTGCTGAACCTGGTGGTGTGAGCCCTGCGGCTCATTTACCTTCTTGATGGCAACAGTGAGAAGAGAGCGCGACCTGGGCAGTGGGGATCCCTGATGGTGAATGCTACTTTCCTGCAACAGTGCTCTGTGTAGAATGTACTCAATGGGAGAGCTTTACCTATGTTGGACTGGGCTATATTCAGTCATTTTTATGGATTTTCCATTCGGCATTAGTATTTCCATACCAGCCAATCAATATCCTCTCCATTTAACATCTATGGAAGTTTGTCAACATTTTTAATCTCATACTGAAGTCTTGTAACTTCTAAGGAAAGCGCTACTGTGCTTTTTTTGTAATTGCAATTATGTGCTGGGCCCAGGACAGATCCTCTGAAATGATAACACAGAGGAATTCAAAGTTGATGACTATCTTCACCTTTGATCCCCTGATGAGGACTTGCTCATGGACCTCCAGTTTCCTCCTCCTGGTCCATAATTAGCTCCTTGTCAAGACCATAACATATAGGAGCAGAATTAGGCCCATCAAGTATGCTCCACCATTTTATCATGGCTGATCCAATTTTCCTCTCAGCCCCAATCTCCTGCCTTCTCCCTGTATCCCTCCATGCCCTGACTAATCAAGCTTGCTAACATTGAGCGAGAGATTGTTGTTATGGCACCACTCAGTCAGTTAACCAAAATATTATAGAAATCTTATTTCTTTTCTTGGAATTTGTTTACTGTGATTGAATATTGAGCAGCAGGCTTTAGTTCTATTCGTGCGAAAATCTATGCCAAGGAAATAGCTTTGTGTCACAGAAAAAAAAATAGGGTATCTAACACTACAGAGAAAAATTCTTACTAAGTTATAGGTATTAATGTTCCCATTAGTGACAAATGTAGAACTAGTGCAATAAAATTTGAATCATATCAGGATAGTATGTTCAGGAGGGAAACAACATTTGAACATAAGTAGTATATTTTGGTAACTACTGACCTTAGAGGGGTATGAATCTACTTTTCTGTAAGGAGACAGTTCATCCACTTCTGGATTTAAGTTACTTCCTATACCTTTGTGGGATATTTCCAAATCACTGTCATCACCCAATCTACTTTGTAGATGGCTCCCATTCTGCACATATGTTGTGGTTAAACTTTTATTTTCATTGCTATCACCAATCAATGATTTTGAACGAAAATGTTCTTTAATCAGCCCACTTGTGGCTTCTGCCAACCTTTCATTTGATCTGCAGAAAGAAAATAGAGGAAACAGTGACTAATATGTAAATTTCTAATATGCTACTTAACTCACAGGCTCCATGTGTAAGTTGGCTTTGACATTAGCTATTCATTCATTAACACAATATCTCTCATATTGACAGCTAGAAGTCAATACAGTGGATTCCGGTTAATTGGGGCAGCCGTTTATTTTGTACAATTCTTAAAGAACAAAAGCCAATCAAGAAATTAGTAGGGTTCCCTTCATTTACTTGGGACACTACTTAATTGGTACCAGAGATTGCTGCCAAACTGTTTCTAATTTGTGTCACCCATGTGCAACTGCATGGCCGTTAAGTCTCTACACTGTGCTTAGAGTGAACTGTCAAGTGTTTGTATTCAAAAAGCAGTGATTTTTGTCACAGTGGTAGCAAGAAATATGAGGGATGATTGATAAGTCTGTGGCCTAAGGTAGAAGGAATCAATTATAGAAAACCTAGCACATTTATTTTTCAACATAGTCCCCTACTACATGTACACACTTAGTCCAGTGGTTGTGGAGCATACAGATCCCTTCTTTGTAGAAGTGGTCCACAGCAGGGGTGATTGATAAGTTCGTGGCCCAAGGTAGAAGGAGATGAGTTATACAGCTCTCGTTACATGCACGTGCAGTTTAACTTTTTGAGTGAAAATGCAGAAAGTTTGAAGTTAGTAACTCATCTCCTTCTACCTTAGGTCACAATCTTATCAATCACCCCCTGCTGTGGACCACTTCTGGAGGTCCAAGACGCCGACTTCTACAAAGAAGGGATCCGTATGCTCCACGACCGCTGGACTAAGTGTGTAAATGTAGGAAAAATAAAAGTGCTAAGGTTTCTAAAATTGACTCCTTCTACCTTAGGCCACAAACTTATCAATCACCCCTTGTATGTAGTAGGACAATTCAGAACTGCTTTGCTCACTGCAGTTTCATGTATTCTAGCTTAGAGATGAAAATGAAACGATTTCACTACTTCAAGTTAGAAAATTAATCAATATTAAATTAATTACAAAGAATTTGAAGGTATCAACATTCATCTTGAAAGTTACAATAAAAATGAAGATTTGGAAGATGCAATCACCGAAAACATTGTATGAAGGTAGTCCATTTCTAGACTGGATGTTTTTGTTGATTTTGTTCAGTCAATCAAAAGAACATGGCAGTGTACACTGGATGGATTCCTCCATCAATAACTATTAGAAACTAATACAGTTTTATAGTACTCTAGTAGTATTGGTAGTGTTCTAGCTTGTTCTGTATTTCATTTCAATACATAAATTGTTACTCAGTTAAATGGTAGTTCGTCTTTTTTTATACCTTTTTAACTATTTCGATATTTCTTCGGATAAATGGGACAGCCACTTAATTAGGCCAAAATGTACTTGTCCCAATGCATCCCAATTGACGAGAATCCACTGTATTTGTAATAATCATGGAAATAATGAGCGTGCATGGATGGTGAGCATATCTCATCATTGCTGTGCTGAGGCACTTAATTAAAGTTAAATAAGAGAATTTGTTGCCACTTAGAACAGCCTGCACTAGTTTTTCTTTCCCTGTGTTAGATAGGAATTAATTTCAAACTTTAATTCTGATCTTCCTTAAACACTGCGGGGAATATTGAAGATATAACTGAACTAGGTCATCCAACCTACTTTTTAAGACTATAGAGTCCATAATGTAAAAATTCACTCATGACCTGGCAGCTTTTAATCTGAAATCACTTTCAGCAAACATTAAAGTTTCAGAATTCATTTATAGTCACAAATAAAAGAAACATAGGAAGGTCTATTCTACTAGTTTGCAATTACAGAATATGCTAATTGCATAAACACTGCTGCAGAGCATCTCAGGATATATATTTTTTGAAATCAAGGAATGCTTACTTTCCCTCTTTCTGACTTAGTTTCTTTTTATCATCTTGCTGATAAGTGCTTAGTTTTTATAGACTTTTTGTACAGCAGCTGCTGCTAATAAATCATGATCAAAGTTATCCAATTAATTCAACACCATTTGTAGCTGTTATGTGATCAGACCTGAAGGAGTATATTAAAACACAATAAACATCTAGTAACTACAGGTACTCAAATACGTTTTTGATGTTTAGCAAAGGCCCGAATACTGGACAATTGTGCATATTTACACAGAGATTCCATTATCCAGTTATCTATACAAACCGTAGTTTTACTTGGATATCTGTTTAAAAACAAAACAAAAAATCCTTGCTGTTTTTAACCCCTTAATAATTTGCTCAGGGAAAATAATCTTTCAAAAATCTTACCCATTAAGTTGTGCTGCAATGGATTTACATGGTTTAGATTGTAGTGAATACAATTCTTTGTTTCTTTCAATTTCCTTCTCTGCAGATTCTTTAAGTCTCAGAGTCTCTTGTTGTGAAGTTCTAAGCTTATTCAGCTCCCATTCTAGGTCTCTGCTTCTCTGTTCCAGTTCACTTCTAGATGCAAATTCATTTGAAGCTTTCATTTCCTCCAAAGTTTCACTGGAGGCTTGAAGGATCTTAACAGAGGAGTGAACAATTAAATATTACATCGTAACAAAGTTTCTGGAAATGGTTGGTCATTTAACACTAAAACAGAAGACACTGAGTACTTAAGTTATCAGTAATCAGATTCTGAGGCTACTTTACACCAGTGGATCACTTGTTTGTGGTAAAAATATATTTAGGTAGCTCTAGTGACTTCAAATATTGCTTTGAAGTCCTTCTGTCTTATTTTGCTATGTGTTTTGCACAAGAGGTATTGTTTGTGAATTGCACTCATGTTTTTTTATAGTTTAAGCTTCAACAGTGTTCATGTTTACCATGAATAGTATTAACTCTCAGATCTAGAAATTATTCTTCCACTGGACCTTTGATTTAAATACTGTACCATGAATTTCAGTTCTCTTCAATGTGCAAAATAACATTAAGATACATGAATCAAGAAACATCTTTTCCACAATGTTTCATATTGGAAAAGTAGCACTAATCTGACAAATTGCATTTTGACCGAGACCATTCATTGCAGGTGGGTGGCAAATTTGAGTCAACGGACTGGGAAACACAAGACAATTATTTTTCCATGCTACTGAGCTCAATAAACTAAAGTAACCAACACTGAATTCGATGTGAAGGGTGATATGTTTGGCATAGACTTCCATCTTCCTTTGACGTTTAAAAGAGAAAGGAAAAGTAAAGCAAGATGTCATAAAAATATCTCCAACATTAATAGTCAAAGATATTAAATGCCAAAGAAATGAAATTCCATATCTGGAAAAGCTAATACTCGGTACTAAAGTAGTTTAACACAATTAAAACTTATTGAGTAGAACACAGTACGGGCCCTTCTGCCCATGTTGTTGTGCTGGCTTTTTAACTTACTCTAAGATCAAACTGAGCTTTTAAAAATGATACTAATCCATTTATTTCTACCATCAACCTGGCACTCTTTGTGTAAAAAAACTACCTCTGATTCCCTCGCACCCCCCCCCCCCCCAACGCTTTTCTCAAATTACCTTAAAACTACTCCCATTTGTATTAGCCATTTCTGCCCTAGGATAGACCATCTGGCTATTCACTTGATCTGTGCCTCTTATTCTGTATACCTCCATCAAGTTACCTCTCAACCTCTCTCACTCCAAAAACAAAACCCTAGATTGCTCAACCTATCCTCATAAGACTTGCTCTCTAAATCACGGCTGTAAATCAACTCTGCACCCTCTCTAAAGTTTCCATATCCTTCTTATAATGAGGTGACTAGAACTGAACATTGTTCAATATACCTTCATGAAATAGCAATTGTGACATACTTACCATCGAACAATTCATGCAGGAGCAATTATGCTCACTAGAGGTTGCTGTCCAATTTATTAGCCTCAGCATTGTTTACAAAGTAAATTCTAGTCTACAAATGTATTTGTTAGTGTTTATAGTAACACAAATTCAATTTCCATACATCACAAAGATTTCCCAATCAACTGTATTATAATTATTCATTGCAGACTTTCATAATTTTTTTATAATTAGACAGGTTAAACATTAAATACTAGGCACCTGTTCATTTCCCATGAATTATTTATGTTCAAACTTAAATGGTATGGTATCTTACTTTCAAAAATGTATTAACTTCTTCCAGTTTTTGCATTACTTCCTTCCGAGCTTGTTTCTCCATTTTCTTCTTGTAGCTTTCCAAGTAACTGCTGTCTCTCCTTTGAGTTTCAGCCTGAGTTTTCAGGTGCAACATTTCCTCCTCTAGCTGCTGTTTCCTTTGCTCAAGATTATCATGACTCTTTTGTAGAAAATGCATTGCCTTGATTTGTTCTTCATTTGTCGATTCCAAATGCATGCACTTTGCAGATTCTCTTTCAAGTTGACTGGACAATTCATAAATCTTAGTAAGACAGAGAGATAAATTAAAATATTAAAGTTCAAAACAGCTTCTGGATTATCAGCATATAAATTGCATCCAGATTCTTTTTTGTATTCTTACATTGATTAGAAATGTAAGCTATTTTACTGAAAAATTAAGATTTTATTTGGTGGTACTTAACAAGAATACATTTTTGTGAAGGGAAAGCTTGTTTCTCTCACCCCAGATACTCTTCTCATTGAGAATAGAAACAGGCATCATTTATATGAAAAAGCATCTTAATGTCTGAATTTCTAGGCACACCAAACCACAAGGATGGTTAATACTTCAAAGGTACACTTGTAACAAAATAATAGTGACATTATGGTAGAATGAAAAAGAAAGGCAGAATAGAATTTTGGAGAACATATTTCAACTTTGGAAAAAATGAATAATGATAATAATGTGCGTGGGGAAGAAGACACTGTAAGATCTAAAAGTTTCAGGTTAATCAAACATTAAAAAAATCAAAAATCTTAAAAATAGTGGCAAGAGACTAAAATATATAGTATTGATGTTACATCTATACTTTGGGTTTTCAAATTACAAAAAATCTTTCAATAGCAGTAGAAAAGTTGCAGTACACATCACTACCTTGTGTGCATAAATACAGAAGCAATCTAGAATAACAAGTGTGGTTTTGTTTATGAAAACAGATTAGAACTCTTTGCTCCTCTGGAACATTAATGGTTGGGTCAAATAGATGGCCTGTCATTTCCATTAAGTTAAATAAAAACTTCTTTTAGAACCAGAATGAGCAAGATTTTGAAAACAGTATTGATGCCTCACCCTGTTGTTTTATTCTAACAGTAAAATGTGCTACATGCTTACAAGGACTTTGTCAATCCACATTTGATTTTATTGGTAAAAAGGACAACTTGGAGTGATTCATGTTTGTGTTCAATTTCATATGGAAAAACGGCACTGCTTCCTCCTGGCCTGGGACTCACTGGAGGAATTTTGGGCAATTAAGAACAATAAGTGCAGGCCTTCCCAGTGCTGAAACATAAGGGCATTGGAAAATAATAAGGTAATTTGACCCATTCCATTATGGCTGATTTATTATCCCTCTAAACCCCATTGTCACACCTTCTTCCCATAACATTTGATGTTGTGATCAATCAAGAGCATATCAACCTCCGCCTTACCCAATGCCTCAGTCTGCACACCAGTCTTTGGCGACAGATTCCACAGATTCACCGCCCTTTAGCTAAAGAATTTTTTCCTTATCTCTGTTCTAAATGGATGCCATCAATTCTGGGCTGTAACCTCTGCTCCTAGACTCCCCAAATAAAGGAAACATCCACTATATCTGGGCCTTTTAATATTCAATGAGATCCTCCCAAATTTTATAAACAACAAGTACAGTCCCAGATCCATCAAATGCTCCTTATATGTTAACCCTTTCTTTCCTTGGATGATTTTCGTGAACCTCCTGTGGACCCTCTCCAACGCTAGCACACCATTTCTTAAATAAGGGGCCCAAAACTGCTCACAATACTACCAAGTGCAGTCTCACCAATGCCTTATAAGACCTCAGCATTACATCCTTACTTTTGTATTCTTGTCCTCTCAAAATGAATGTGAACGTTGCATTTGCTTTCCTTACCATTAACTAAACTTGTAAGTTAACCTTTTGGGAATCTTACATGGGAACTCCCAAGTCCACTTGTACCACTGAGTTTTTAGTTTTCTCCCCATTTAGAAAATAGTCCATGCCTTTACTCCTTGTGTCAAAGTGCATGACCATGCACTTCCATACACTATATTCTATCCGCTGCTATTTTGCCCTATTCACCAAGTCCTTCTGCAGACACCCTTCTTCTTCAACACTGCTTGCCCTTCCGTCTATCCTTGTATCATCTGTAAAACTTCGCCACAAACCCATCACTTCCTTCATCCAAGCCACTGACAGATATCATGTAAAGAAGTGGTCCCAACGCTGACTCCTGTGCCAACACTAGGCCCTCTTTATTCCTGCTCTTTGCTGCCAATCAGCAATCTTCTATCCATGCTGGTACCTTTCCTGTAATACCATGGGCTTTTAACTTGTTAAAACAGCCTCACGTGCAGCACATTGTCAAAGACCTTCTGAAAATCTGAATATACAACATCCACCAACTCCTTTGTCTATCGTGCCTGTTATTTCTTCAAGGAATTCCAACAGATTTGCCTGAAAAGATTTCCCCTTTAGAAAATCATGCTTTGGCCTACTTTATTGTATGCCTCCAAGTACACCAAAACTTCTGCCTTAATAATAAACTCCAACATCTTTCTAATCACTGAAGTCAGGCTAAGTGGCTTATAATTTTATCTTTCTTCTGCCTCCCTCCCTTCTTAAAGAGTGGAGTGACATTTGCAATCTTCCTGTCCTCAGGAACCATTCCAGAATTTAGTGATTCTTGAAAGATCACTACTGATGCCTCCACAATCTCCTCAGACAGCTCTTTCAAAACCTGGGGTGTAGTCTAGCTGGTCGAAGTGACTTATCTATATTCAGACCTTTCAGCTTCCCAAGCACCTTCTCCTTAGTAATCACAACTATACTCACTTCTGCTCTACTGACAAGTCTGACATTTCTGGTATTCTGCTAATGTCTTTCACATTAAAGATTGCGCAAAACATTTATTAAGCTTGTCTGCAACTTCTTTATCTCTCACTACTACCTCTCCAGTATCATTTTCAAGAATCAATAGTCTCTGGCATGGTTCCGGAGGACTGAAAAATTTCAAATGTCATTCCACTGTTTAAGAAAGGAGGAAGGCATCAGAAAGGAAATTAGAGACTGGTTAGCCGATCTCAGTGGTTGGGAAGATGTTGGAGTCAATTGTTAAGGATGAGGTTATGGAGTACCTGGTGACACAGAACAAGATAGGACAAAGTCAGCATGGTTTCCTTAAGGGAAAATCTTGCCTGATGAACCTGTTGGAATTCTTTGAGGGATATTACAAGGATAAAGGGGATTCAGTTGATGTTGTATATTTGTATCTTCAGAAGGCCTTTAACAAGGTGCCATACACGAGGTTGCTTACCAAGTTAAGAGCCCATGGTATTACAGTAAAGTTACTAGCATGGTTAGAACATTGATTTATTGGTAGGAGGCAGCAAGTGGGAATAAAATAATCCTTTTCTGGTTGGCTGCCAGTGACTAGTGCTGTTCTGCAGGGGTTGGTGTTGAGACTGCTTCTTTTTATGCTGCAAGGATATGGGTCTCTGTTGGGTTCAGGGGTAACCCATCTTTTTTGTACAAGTCATACCTTCCCCAGAAGAGACACAAGGATCTAGAAATCTGAGACCTTGCCCCTGCACCAAGGCACAGGCTGCAATCCAGAGGTAACTACCCAGGAGGTCGTGCTTTTCAGCTTTCTACCCAAATCCCTTTATTCTCTCTAAAACTTCCTCCCTTTTCGTATCTACGTTATTGGTACTAATATGTAACATGGCTTCTGGCTGTTCACCATTCCCTTCTGAACATCCTGAATCCAATCTGAGACATCATTGACTGACCCTTGCACCTGAGAGGCAACAAACATACCATCTTTAATGTCCACAGAATCTGCTTTCTGCTCCTCCAGTTATGGAATCTCTTATCGTTACTGAGTTTCTCTTCATCCGCCTTCTCTTTTGAGCCACAGAGACAGACTCAGTGCACAGTGCCAGATACCTGGTTGCTACAGCTTTATCCTGATAAGTTCCATTGCCCACCCCAACAGCATCCAAAGTGGTATATTTGTTATAAAGGGGAACAACCACAGGGGTACTCTGCATTGGCTGCTGATTCCATTTTCCTCTTCTGTTGGTCACCCAGGTGCCTACCTCCTGCAACTTAGGGGTGACTACCTTCCTGAAGCTCCTATCTACTACCTCCTCATTTTCTGCTAAGAATCTAAGATCATCCAAATGCAGCTCCAGTTGTTTAAGTGTCTCTATTATGCTGGAGCTTGGTGCACATCATGCAGATGTGGTTACCATGGAGGCAGGAGGTCTCCCAGACTTCCTTCAGCTCACACAAAGAACATACCACTACCTCTGGACCCATTCTCAGTGCACAAGTTAAGTACTAACAGAAAAACATACTTACTATAAAATTACTTAGAACCTGCACCTGTACTTGCCTAAGCCTGACACTGGCCCACTCACACAGTGGCTGCACTGCTTATCTCTCTTCTTTTGATTGGTCCCGTGCTGTTTGCAGCTGTCAAGGAGCATTAAGTATCCAAGCTCTTTTTAAACCTCACACTGTATCATCAACAAATTACCTCCCCGTGCTGTTTGCAGCCTGTCAAAAAGAGCCGAACGAACTGAGCTCTTTTTAAACCTTGTGCTGCGCCACCAATGAAATGACTGCAGCCTGCTGATGAATAAGCAAAAGTGTGACTGCGCTATGACTCAAAGCTACAGTGATTTGCAGAATTGAAGTGATGCATTAAAAACATCTAGAAAAGACATCATCGACAGACCCGACATGCAAACCGACCTCACCTTCCTCTTTAGTGTGCTAACAATGTCTGCTGTTTCATTTTGCTCATGGTCCAGTTCTTCACTTCCGTTGATATGGGAGTCAACCAGTCGAACTTCATTTTGTTTCAGCTTCTTCTTGGCAGTCTTCAAGAGTGTTCTCATTCTGTATAATAAATATGATCGTGCCTGTAGTTGTAGGCTTAATTTGATTTTACATGCTTCTTAACACATCCTTCACTACTATGATTTCTGTCTTCAAGGCAGAAATAATATGCCAAAAAAATAAAAAATTAGATTTCACGGATATAAAAATGAATGCAGAGAACAATCACAAAGTAGTACAACAGGAAATAACTAGGAAGAAAAAGACAGTTGTTAACAGACATTTTCATTTCCATACTAAAATAATATATATTTTTTAACTTTAGGTGATTTTTACCATTTAATTAATGGTACCACTTATCAACAAAAGCTCACTTAAAAGATTTGGTTTAGCATCTAAAAGCCAATTAATACCTTGAACAATAACTTAGTTGGGAAAGCATTTTTAGTACTTTTGAAAGCTCTTAACCAACTTTGATATACATTAAGAAGTCTGTTTTCTAATACACGGATCTCAGAAAATTTTGGAAGTTGATTTCTGCAAAGTTCGTTTTCCATGGAAACTTAATAGGCTGATCATAGATTGGTATATTCAATTAGCTAATTGTTATTTACATTAATAGAGAGAAGTTCATGTTTAACTAATGATGGATACAAGATTTCAGGAGAATTGGGGATAGAGTGGAGGTGGATAGAAGGAGTATCAACATCTGTAGTAAGTTTGGCAGAGGGCAAATCTGGAGTTTGATATAGAAAGGATGATTATAATGTAAATTGATACAGTAGATGATTCCTGTTTTTTGTTTGTTGTGAAGTTGGGTAGCCTCTGCTTCTAAACACAGTTAGAAGTGAAGATTAAAAGGAAGTATGTTGATGCTGTCCAATTGACAAAAATAATGAACAAACAGATAGCATACAGATGTCAGAAGTCGTGACACAGAAAAAAACAGTTGAAAATTCTCCAAAGAAAGCTGGGGAATTAATTGAGCTCATTAATTTACAAAGTAATCAAAATCTGCAGATGCTGGAAATATTCAACAGGACAGAATGCATTATTTGGAAGAGAAACAGATAACATTTCAGGTTGAAGACCCTGGTTAGATCTGGGGTGGAGACAAAAGAAATTCATTAAGTTGCAGGGGGCATGAGGTAGGCTTAATAAGCTTCATAACTTTATATTTAGATAGATAGATAGATAGATAGATAGATACTTTATTCATCCCCATGGGGAAATTCAACTTTTTTTTTTCCAATGTCCCATACACTTGTTGTAGCAAAACTAATTACATACAATACTTAACTCAGTAAAAAATATGATATGCATCTAAATCACTATCTCAAAAAGCATTAATAATAGCTTTTAAAAAGTTCTTAAGTCCTGGCGGTTGAATTGTAAAGCCTAATGGCATTGGGGAGCATTGACCTCTTCATCCTGTCTGAGGAGCATTGCATCGATAGTAACCTGTCGCTGAAACTGCTTCTCTGTCTCTGGATGGTGCTATGTAGAGGATGTTCAGAGTTTTCCATAATTGACCGTAGCCTACTCAGCGCCCTTCGCTCAGCTACCGATGTTAAACTCTCCAGCACTTTGCCCACAACACAGCCCGCCTTCCTTACCAGCTTATTAAGATGTGAGGCGTCCCTCTTCTTAATGCTTCCTCCCCAACACGCCACCCCAAAGAAGAGGGCGCTCTCCACAACTGACCTATAGAACATCTTCAGCATCTCACTACAGACATTGAATGACGCCAACCTTCTAAGGAAGTACAGTCGACTCTGTGCCTTCCTGCACAAGGCATCTGTGTTGGCAGTCCAGTCTAGCTTCTCGTCTAACTGTACTCCCAGATACTTGTAGGTCTTAACCTGCTCCACACATTCTCCATTAATGATCACTGGCTCCACATGAGGCCTAGATCTCCTAAAGATCTAATTATGAGCTAATTAACTTAACTTTTCTTTTGTTTCCAACCCCCAAAGGTCACCCCAATTTTATATTTAAAAGGGGTAAGGAATTGTTGCTGTTTCAGACCCAGAATGCATCAGGTGTCTCATTTATTCACTTAGCATGTTATTTTTCCTCCTGACCTCTCTACTTCCTTTGCAATGTTATTCGTTTATGGCTAATACTTTGGATAATATTCCTGTTTAATAAATTAATCTCCCTTTTGATCTTTCTCACATTTTTTTGCTCTCCTTGATCTTTTAATTGGAAAATATTGAATGGTGTTGAAGGGCTTCAGACTTCAGTTGTGATGTGAAAGGATTTGAAAATGTGCACCTGTTGTGGCTGCTGGGCACTCCCAGTCTTCCTAGGATCAATAATGGTCTAAGATTAACAGCATCAAAATGGTAACCAAGAGATGGGGCAATGTTGGATGCCATGAAAGTGGACAGGGATTTCATAGTGGTTGTAGTGTGTTGAATAGTGACATTGAGTGAGTGATTTGGCCTTTAGGGTTTGGTAAGTATGGACTGAGTGAGTAGGTCCTTGGTTATAGGGGAAAGGGTGTTAGCCAGATATCAAGAGTTGGAGTGAAGTTTTGGCTATGTATGAGATCAGACCTGGATAAGGAGTTAGGGATGGAAATCACTTCCAGTATAGTGTCAGCTAAGCATGCTAATTTGTCTGGAAGTGATCACCAAAATAAATTAATCCTACAGAAAAAAAAATAGCATGCCAAATGTCAGCCAAGTACAGTGTTATGAGTGATGAACAGACCTGATGGTCAATGGGGTGCAGAGTTAACCATTCCTAACCCCCCTCCTGAGAACTACGAACTATTGCTGTTGCTATGCTGCTCATGAGAGAGAGAGATGAAACACAGGCAAGAACATCTGCTACAGATAAGAGGGGGAGAGAGACTGTTGATTTACTGTATTTTGACTCTTCCTGGATTATTTACCTTCCACTACAAGGACTTTACTTTGCTCATTAACATTCCTCAGGAGATAGCAGGAGTGGCCTGATTTGATGGACACGGTCATTCAGAGTTGATGGATAGCTGAGACCCCGTGAGTGGGGATAAAAGACAGGTCTGGAGAGACACCCTTCAGACACACCAGTGGACACTGACTGAGTGTTGGGAACCCACAGAAAGGTGGGGGCTTCGGAGACCGAATCAGGAGATCGGTCAGTAAAGCTCACAGTGTTACAGCAGGGCCGGTGGGGACGTGTGTGTGTGCCCACTCATGCTAGAGTGACGAGTCCACCACAGAAGAACGGTCTAGCTGAAGACCAGAGGGGTCATAACTAAATGGCCACAACGATATGATGGATTAAGAAAGCAACGGAAGGTTTGCCTGCTGTAACTGTTACATCTCGCTCGCTCTCTCTCTCTCTCTCTCTCTCTAACGATTTCAACACAACAACCATAACCACCTCAGCATTTAATGAACTGAACTCTATACTTACATATGACAATTAATTTACCCCTAGACATCGATAGAGCTTGTTTATTATTGATTATTATTATTCCTGCACTTTTAGGTTTATTACTGCTAACTTGTTTTATATGTATATTTGCATTTTTTGATATTGTATTGTGTTGTTTACTAATAAACACCTTTAGTTTGGTACCACCAGACTCCAACGGATTCTTCTTTCTCTGCTGGTCAGACACCCAGTTACGGGGTACGTAACAACAGTAATCAGTGCAAAGACTGAATGGACCTCATTGAAGTTCTGGTTAATTAAGTGTTGCAGTGGCTAGTGTGAGGTTTATTGGTCCACACTGGATTTCAGTGTGCTACAAAATATTAGGATGTGATATAATATAAAGGCCCCTAACTTTTAGCCTTTGGAACAGTGTATCAGTTTCTACATGAATTCTTTCTTCCCCAAATGGCTTCCATTACTTCTGCACTTACTTACTCTGCAAGCTATCTATTCTGAATCTTTGTCTAAATTATACTCGTTCAGTATTTTCTAATCTCTTTCTACAATTGCTCCAAATGGGCATAATGCTTTACCTCACCAGGGATCCCCGGCTGGGGTTCAATTCTTGCTGCTGTCTCTAAGTAGTCTGTAGTTCTTCCCGTGACTGCATGGGAGTCCTCCCAATTCCAAAAACATACAAGTCAGGGTTAGTACGTTGTGGGCATGCTATGTTGGTGCTTTAAGATTTAAGATTGTTTTATATCACTTTCAGTACCCAAGTGTAAAGGAGAATGAAATAATTATTACTTTGGATCCGATACAGCACAAATAAAAACAGTAAGATAAAGAACACAATAATAATTAAAAAACAATAAATATAAATACATAAGATAGCTTATACATCTAAAGTGATGCTAGGTGCAGGAGGTGACTAGCAGAAAATGATTAAGTAGTGGGTGGTTGGGTGGGTGGTTGGGTGGGATAGTGAGTGGAGGTGTTGATGGGTTTTACTGCTGAGGGAAAGTAATAGTTTTTGAGTTTGGTGATCCTGGCGTGGATGCTATGTAGTCTCTTCCCTGATGGAAGAGAGGAAAACAGTTCATGAGCAAGGTGGGTGGGGTTCTTCATGATGATACAGGTGTCCCCCCCACCTTTACAAGGGTAGAGTGTTCCTATGAAACCTTTCTGAAGCTGAAATGGCATGAAGTGAAGAACCATTAATCTATAACCATGTAACTATTACAGCACGGAAACAGGCCATCTCGGCTCTTCGAGTCCGTGCCGAACGCTTTCTCTCACCTAATCCCACTGACCCACACTCAGCCCATAACCCTCCATTCCTTTCCTGTCCATATACCTATCCAATTTTGCTTTAAATGACAATACCGAATCTGCCTCTACTTTTGCCCCCTAAGTCTCAACTCATGTCCTCTTGTTTGAATCTCCCCTACTCTCAATGGAAAAAGCCTATCCATGTCAACGCTATCTATCCCCCTCATAATTTTAAATACCTCTATCAAGTCCCCCCTCAACCTTCTACGCTCCAAAGAATAAAGACCTAACTTGTTCAATCTTTCCCTGTAACTTAGGTGCTGAAACCCAGGTAACATTCTAGTAAATCTTCTCTGTATTCTATTTTGTTGACAGCTTTCCTATAATTCGGTGACCAGAACTGTACACAATATTCCAAATTCGGCCTTACCAATGCCTTGTACAATTTTAACATTACATCCCAACTCCTATACTCAATGCTCTGATTTATAAAGGCCAACATACCAAAAGCTTTCTTCACCACCCTATCCACATGAGATTCCACCATCAGGGAACTATGCACCATTATTCCTAGATCACTCTGTTCTACTGCATTCTTCAATGCCCAACCATTTACCATGTATGTCCTATTTGGATTATTCCAACCAAAATGTAGCAATTCACACTTAACAGCATTAAACTCCACCTGCCATCGCTCAGCCCACTCTTCTAACTGACCTAAATCTCTCTGCAAACTTTGAAAACCTACTTCATTATCCACAACACCACCTACCTTAATATCATCTGCATACTTACTAATCCAATTTACCACCTCATCATCCAGCTCGCTAATGTATATGACAAACAACACTGGACCCAGTACAGATCCCTGAGGCACATCACTAGTTACCGGCCTCCAACCTGACAAACAGTTATCCACCACTACTCTCTGGCATCTCCCATCCAGCCACTGTTGAATCCATTTTACTACTTCAATATTAATACCTAACGATTGAACCTTCCTAACTAACCTTCCGTGCGGAACCTTGTCAAGTGCCTTACTGAAGTCCATATAGACAACATCCACTGCTTCACCTTCGTCAACTTTCCTCGTAACCTTTTCAAAAAATTCAGTAAGATTTGTCAAACATGACCTTACACGCACAAATCCATGTTGACTGTTCCTAATCAGACCCTGTCTATCCAGATAATTATATATACCATCTCTAAGAATACTTTCCATTAATTTACCCACCACTGACATCAAACTGACAGGCCTGTAATTGCTAGGTTTACTCTTAGAACCCTTTTTAAACAATGGAACCACATGAGCAATACGCCAATCCTCCGGCACCATCCCCGTTTCTAATGACATTTGAAATATTTCTGTCAGAGCCCCAGCTATTTCTACACTAACTTCCCTCAAGGTCCTAGGGAATATCCTGTCAGGACCCAGAGATTTATCCACTTTTATGTTCCTTAAAAGCGCCAGTATTTCCTCCTTTTTAATCGTCATAACTTTATACGGGAAAAATTTTCGTAAAAGCAAAAATCCTCTTTGTAATGTGAAAACAGGTTACTAATATAGGTCTTTTGTAAAAGTGGTGTAAAGCCAATATTCGTAAAGCGGGGGACACCTGTACTTGCAGGTTGCCCCTGCACACCCTCAGACTGTGTTGATTGTTAATTCAAAAGGTACATTTCACTGTATATTTCGATATACATGACTGTGCAAAAGTTTTAGGCACATAAAAATAGCTAGGGTGCCTAAGATTTTGCACAATACTATATTTGTTGAAATGGGGCAGTGAATGAGTTTGTAAATCTAGTGGGAGCACAGGATATGGGGAATGGCAAGGGTGGAGCATGGCGGGAAGGATGTAGGACAGGTGGCAGATAAGGTGTGCCAGGGATTGGGGGGGATGGGGATGGGGTGGCACCCAGTCCTGAGACACCAGACAAGCTCATTTGATTCTGAAACAATTGGTTTATTGATCATTACAGAACATCTCTCTGGTGCCACCCGTTCCCTCCGCTCTACCTTCGCCGTTTCACAACCATGATTCCCCTCTTCATGATTCCTTCCTACAACAGAGACCCATATCGGAATCAGTGGAGATGCGTCTCTACTAAAGGCGCACCTTCCCTCTCCGAGTCTGCAGGTCACTCTCGGGAAAGGTGTAGCATCTGCTTAGCCGCACCCACCCCCCTCCCCAATCAGGGTCATGAGAGCAAGTGGTGGATGGCTGTATGAGCAGCGGGTGCACATCACAAGTTCTGGTTATGCGACCACTGATGCCAGGCAGACACTCTCTGAAGAGCATTGACAACGGCTGGGGTCACTCATCTTGTAAAGACACTGCCCAGATGAAGACAATGACAAAGCACTTATGTAGAAAAATTTGGCAGGAATGATTATGGTTATGAGACCATAATCATCTAGTCATAATAACACAGCACATAATGACGACGATGATCAGAATCAGGTTCATCATCACTCACATGTTATGAAATTAGTTCTTTTTAAAAAACGGCAGCAGTACAATGCAATAGATAAGATTTACTGCAGTGCTGTGCTAATGTCTTAAGTATATACATGTCTAAAACTTTTGCACAATACTGTACGTGTAACAAATTAAGCCAATCTTAATCTTTATTTTTGTAAACTGAATTACATTGTTACCTGGATGTTATTTAGATGGTGTCCTATGGTCTATTTCATTTCTTATATCCATGTCCAACACTGATTTGTTCCTTGTTGGACTGGATCCTTGGAGACATAATTGATTGAAATGATTTTTGGGAAGTTTAAGTAGCTGGTTAAATATCATCCACTTTGGAAATTAAGCTGAGGAACTTGAGTAGAGATTTGAAAAAAAAACTATTTCTTGAAAGCATGGGAAAACATGATAGAAACCAATAATACTAGAATGGGATGTTATGTGCAAGCTTAATAGCCTCGATGAGAGAGATTTAGTACAAAAGTTAATATCCTACCGGTATAATTCTCTTTGGAGTTCACTGTTTCTTTCTATTTCTTGATCCAGTCTAGTTTCAACTGATTGGTTATTCTTTACAAGCTTCTTTACTCGTTTCTTTTCAAGTTCAACCTTTTTGTTTAAAAAGTATTTTTTAGACTCAAGAACTAAAGATACACATGAACAGTCAATTAGACAATAAAGATATGTAAATAGTATAAATACTACAAATACCCTTAGAATCTTGATATTTTTGTTACAAACATTTGTAATGTGTTTTACTGTAAACTTTTTTTAATCACTTGATTGCAATAGTGCCTGAAGTCAAGGCCAAATTATTTTGATGTTAATATTAACCTGACCATTAATGAATAGGGTTATTAAAGAAGCTAAAAAAACATCTGATGTATAACCTATAAATAAAATATACAAATAATTTTATACAAATTTCCAAATGATTATTATTTCTGGTTTTCACAATACCAAATGCTTATTACTTTGTTAATATAAATCTCCTTAGTCCAGATTTTTATCATCTGTAGGTGGATACTATATTTACATTTTCCCAGTTTTCCCAAGCAGCCTTTGCACAGGAATTATTAGAAATCCAAAATAGTGCAAAGCTCTTTAGAATCTGGGATAAGGAACAAAAATATAGAATTGAAGTAGAATATGTAAAGTACAATTGTATAGCTAAAATTAAACTAGGAGAAAGGAATTGGGATTTTGAAAGCTATAGCACTGTTTTATATTAAATTTCCAAGAATAATTACATGAGTTCTAAACTTATAAAAGTTAATTTTCATTGAATTTGCTGGGCAGTAATGAAGGGTTACCATGCTATTTAAAATTCCCATGCTATTTGGTTTGGATAAATTATAAACATTTTGGCAGATTTTTGTATCCATCACATAAACAAACAATGTTTTTATAACCAAAGTCTCTGATGAACAGGATAAGCAACTCACCAACTTCCATATTTTACCACACATATGGAACCATTAGAAGCTGTAGTGCAATTTACTGCAAGATGAACCAATATTTTGACATGTCTCTTATAATAAAAATATCCTTAGTATTTGTAGATGTTTCCAATCTTTAAATTTATTAGTGTTTCTATGGATTATTTTTTCTTGTAAACATGTATTATACTGCTAATGTTAATGATGTGGTTGTTGAAAAGCATAACTTTAAATCATTTTGTTTTGTCTGCAGTCAATCTGTTTTATTCAAACTACAATCTATTCTAGAAAATTGCTGCTAAAAATAATAAATACAAAATGAAACATTACAAAAGAATAAAATTTGTAATTGGAATTAGAAATATAAGAAAACTATTTTTGAAAATAGTTTGATCCTGATCTTTTGATCAAAAACACAACCATTCAGACCCAAAGTATTAAACTATACAGAATATACGTAGGATTTGCTATGGAACAGTTGCACTCAGATAATGAGCCATATAATTTTTCTTGTTTAAGAATGGTTTCTCTAGAAAGTGCACAGGATTGAATTCGAGCATTTAAATTCTTAATAAATAACTCAAAATATGATAAAGTTGAATTATTATTCATGTAATTATTGCAGGCGGGTGTGGTGGTGAGCGAGTGTTCAGTGCTGTCTATCAGCCTCTGGCTCGCCACTGCCGGAGGTGCCTGCATATGATGGTCTCTGGCTCTCACTCACTGCTTCCCCTGGGGAAGTCCTTGACCTTTCTTTCCCTCAATGCTGTCAGTGGATGGGGACTGCAGCAAGGCTTAATCCAAGCGGATTGTAGATTAGGACTCTATTCAAATAGTTTTTATGATGTGTTCTAGTTCTAGTTGCTCTTTTTTGTTACTACTTTTTGGGCAATTTTGGAATTGGGGTGGCCTGTAGTTAATGAGCACTGATCTGAATAATACTGATGATCTTGTGTTTTATAATTTGTCTTTTTCGCTCACTTTTTTGTTGCCGTTTGCATGATTTTTTTTGCACGCCGGGAGGGGAGTGGGGTTTGATATTTGATGTTTTTCTTTGAATGTGTTGGTTTCATGGTTCTTCTTTGTTTCGTGACTGTTTGTAGGGAAGACGAATTTCAGGGTTGTGTACTGTATACATACTTTGATAATAAATGTACTTTGAATCTTTGAAAAAAATCTGGATGTATCTGAAGTAATTAAACGACACAGGCATCATTATATTGGATCATTTGTTTTACTTTTTTATTACCTGGTCTGATAGCTCTTTTTTAACTTTTTCCAACTGAGCAAGTCGAAGGCCAAGCTTAGATCGAGATTTCAGTTCTCCCTCCAACTGTTGATGTGAATCTTTTGCATTTTGTTGCTAAACAAAAATATAAAAGTTGTTTAATAATAGGAATAAATTGCTTTCTATCTACAGCTGTATCTTTGGTTTAATAAATGTAATTGATGCCACACATTGTCTGCAGTTAAATAGTTTTAAAAATGGATATTGTTAAAGCAGCTGTATTCTAAAATTTAAATGCAAGTTGAAACTCTAGTCCAGCACCCTGAGGACCTGATCAGTGCCAGAAACTGCCCATGATCATATTTTTCTGAGCAGCAGAACAGTACAGAACACTCCATGTGTTATGCAAGGGTTCTGTTCTTAAGAACTGTCAGTAACCTGAAGTTTCAGGCAGCTCAAAATGCTGTTGTCTGAGATCATTGTCAGCTGTGAGTTCAAAAGTTGCACTGGTAGGTTAATTAGGGACAGATAGTACATATCTTGGTTAATCTTAAGAATCTTCAATTAAAAATCTTAATTCAATCTTTTTTCAGAATTAGTTAATAAATGGGGATTTGAATCACAGATGCAAAATACATCACATTTGTCTACAAAATGCAGGACCAGAGTGCTTCAAAAAATATTTCAATGGGCACGTTTCTCTTTGTAGAAATAATTTTACAGTATATTTTTGGAGCATAACAATGTAATATTTAATATTTCAACCCATTTGTCAGTTGTAATATTTGTTATGTTATTTCAATAAAGAGAAAATAACATGCACAGCTGTTTTGGTTTTTAGAATAAAAGCACCACATGCATTCAGCTTAATTAATGAAACATCAAACCTCTTGACTGAGTTGATCTTCCAAGTTAACCCTTAACCCTTGCAAATTTGTTATTAAGTCTTCCAGACGAGCATGAACCTGTGTAAGTAACATCATAATAACTATTATGATTTTTTGCATGATGATTCCAATGTGATGAATGATATTAAAAACCATCTCATGTGATAACAGGGATAAATTAAGGAATCAGCTGAGGGGGCAAACTTCTGGTACTGAAAGAAAAATTGTGAAGAAAAGGAATTTTACAGTAAGAAATAAACAAGAAAAACTGAATGTTCAGACACATTAAATATTACATATATTTCAAATTGCTATTTTTGAGAAAAAGCACTTTCATGAATTTCTGGTGATAAACTTACTAGATATCAAGTTTAAGTTTAATGATCATTCAAACCATACACGAGTATAGCCAAACAAAACAGCTTTCCTCTGGGGCCAAGGTGCAAACATTACCAACAGCAATTTCAGAAAACCATACAGTAACTGTCCAAAGAAAAAAATATATAGAATAAGTCCCTGAGTGGCATCACTATAGATCGTCCTGGTCCAGTTTGTTCTTCCACTGAGTGAACACTGGAAGGCAGCACTGACAGGAGGGGCTATCACCCAACCCAGTCCGGATTCCAGTGCATCCAATAGAAGTCCCTGCTCTCTCCCACACAACCTCGAGTCTCTTCTCCTAGGCAGCTGCAACAGGCAACCCTGCAGCGTAAGCCTAATCCTTGTCACTACCAGGGTAATGCAGCTCCTCTGCTGTCAGTCTCTCTAGTAAACCGGACTTGCAGTATTCTACATTACTAACATCTAGCAGGGACTTGCTATCACAAGACAATCATTCTTTTGGATCATGCACCATCTCAGCACAATATGCAACAAGTCCAGGCGACAACTGAACAACAGTACGCAGTAAGTCCGGCTGGACGACTGTAGCAGAATATCTGATGGTGACAAGAAGGCGTACAGGAGCGAGATAGATCAGCTGGTTGAGTGCTGTTTCAGCAACAGCCTTGCACTTAATGTCATTAAGACCAAAGAACTGACTGCGGACTTAAAGGATAAGATGAAGGGGCATACACTAGTCCTCAATGAGGGATCAGAAGTGGAAAGGGTAAGCAATTTCAAATTCCTGGGTGTCAAAATCTTTTATTTATTGATTGACATAAAGTGTGGAATAAGCCCTTTGGGTCCTTCAAACCATGCTCAGCAAACCCCCAATTTAATTGCTAATGACAGGACAATTTACAATGACTAATTAACATATCAACAGAACAGGTAATTCTTTGGACAGTGAGCAGGAACCGGTGCATTTGGAGAAAAGCCACACAGTCACGAGAAGAATGTACAAATTCCTTACAGGCAATGGCAGGAATTGTATCATGATTGCTTGTACTATAAAACATTGTGCACTACACTACTGAGCTGCCCCCGAGGACCTATCCTGGGTCAAACATGTTGATGCAGTTACAAAGAAGGCACAGCAGGGTCTGTAATTCATTAGGAGCTTGAGGGCATTTGACATGTCAACAAAGATGCTGACAAACTTCTACAGATGTACCTTTTCTACTTTTTCTCTTTTTGCGCTATTTATTTTTAACTACAGTCAGCCCTCCTCATCCACGGATCGGGAAAACCTGGAAGTTGACTCTCCAGCACTTGTTGTTTCAGCATGTACAGACTTTTTTTCTTGTCATTATTCCCTGAACAAAACAGCATAACAACTATTTACATTGTATTAGGTACTATAAGTAATCTACAGATGATTTAAAGTATACGGGAGGATGTGCATAGGTTACCGCGGATCGGGAATTGAAAAAAAAAACTGAAGTTCTCAAAGTCAGAACAGGTACATCTGGTATTATTTAGTGTCAGTTAGTCAAACGTTTGTCTTAGTATATAGTACCATAAATTCTGGTGTATAAGCCGATCCGGAGTACAAGCTGGCCCCCATTTTCAAGGTTAAAAAATGACTTTTTCATGTTACCTTTGTATAAGCCGACCCCTTTTGTAGAGGTTTTTGACTTAACCAGAAAAGATCACAAGATCTCACATGCTGGTACTCAGCTTTGCCGGATCCGGAACTTTTGTGAACCAGTACCTGCTAAGAAAACAGGCCTACACATTGTAGAGTGTTATAGGTGAATTCTTAATAAATAAATCAGGGAGGGAAGTTTTGGATTAGGTTCCCAATGGTAAAGAATACTCTGAAATGTAACCCCCGTGAAACCATTTAGCGCCCACTGTAATCTCGTTAAAACACAACATGGGGTGGCGGGATCAGTACGTGTACTCAGTATTGAGTTTGCAACCACCATGTACAAAAGATTAAAACGAATGCGATATGATGCTGGCTTCAAGCTGAATGTTGTTGATTCTGCTAAAGGAACGAATAATTCTGCAGCTGCTAAGAAGTTTAGTGTAAACAAGAAACAAGTGAGAGAGTGGAGAAAGGCAGAGGACACACTGAGGGAAATACCAAAGACGAAGTGTGCAAACCACGGGAAAACATGCCAGTGGCCAGAACTGGAAGAAAATGTTTTAGAGTGGGTGAATCACCAGCGATCGTCTGGATACATTGTTACCAGAGAAATGATTCGAGTTCAAGCGGTGAAATCAGCCAAAAAACACCGTGAGGTCAGTGAAAATTTCAAAGCTACGCGAAGTTGGTGCACCCGACTTATGAATAGACACAATCTTGTGTTGAGACAGAAAACAAAGACTGCTCAGAAGCTGCTGAGCGACCTTAAGATTATGGACTTCCAATCGTTAGTAATCAAGCATCGAAAGGCACATCCGCTCTCACTGAGTGGTAATGTGGACGAGACACCAATGTTCTTTGATTTTGCTGGCAATCGCACTGTCAATCAGAAGAGGAAGAAAACAATCCTTGTCAAAACAACTGGACACAAGAAGCAACAGTTTACTGTCGTGTTAATGTGTATGGCTGATGGGACCAAACTACCACTGATGGTGATTTTTAAGAGGAAAGCATTCCCAACGAAAGAAAAATTCCCCCGGGGTGTTGTTGTTTACGTTCAAGAACGCGGCTGGATGGACGAAGCGGGTTGCTTGAAGTGGGTTAAAGAGGTGTGGCGTCGATGTCCCGAAGATTTCAGAAAGGAAAAGTCGCTACTTGTCTAGGACATGTTCAAAGCGTACTTGTCAAGTGAGTCAAAAGCAGCATTGAAAGCTGTAAATACGGACATTGCAGTCATCCCAAGTGGTTTGACGTCCATGCTCCAGCCACTAGATGTGAGTTTAAACAAACCATTCAAAAAATTCATGCGTTGACAATGGAACAAATGGATGATGTCTGGAAATCAGTCATTCACTCCAGTGGGAAATATGAGGGCCGCATGATAATGAAGAGTGTGAGAGTTTCAATCTCTGAACGTTTGATAACAACAGTGTGTACAAGTAAATTAAGAAACAGAATGTGTTTTGTAGATCTTTTCTTTTGTGTAGATTTCCTAAGTGTTTGTATTTTCTTTTGTATTTGACTCAAAAACAGCCAATAAATATGACCTGTCTTCTGTATATTCCTTTTTCCAAAGTTGGCACACTCTATATAAGCCGCCCCCCCTAATTTTAAGACCAAAATTTAGGGCCAAATTCTTGGCTTATACACTGGAATTTACAGTATAAATTTTACCTTTCTATTCATATAAAACAATTAAGAAACATATGTATTTCAATAATTAAACCACTGTGTTGCTTAGTAATAACTGTAGCTTTCATTGGGGCAGGGCCTTCGCATGCTCCATTACTCTCACTTTATCCTTTAGAATTGTTCTGATCGTTGACCAACTGTAGCCTAACGCTTTTCCAAGGACCGATGACGTTTCACCTCTTTCCGATCGCTTTATTATTTCCACTTTATTTTCAATTGTGATCATTTTCCAGAACAGAAACACTGCGGGTGGCGGGCCGAGCTCCGCCGGGTCCTAAAGTCCACCGCACTGAGACAGGTTAAATAGGGTCCGGAGCTACGCCGGGTCCTAAAGTCCACCACACCGAGCCAGGTTAAATAAGGTCCGGAGCTCTGCCGGGTCCTAAAGTCCACCGACTTGAGCAGCCGTGTTTTTTGGTATCTGCGGGCTGTCCCAGAACCAATCCCACGTGGATAAGGAGGGCCGACTGTTATATATTCTTATTGTAACTTAGTTTTTATTATTATGTATTACAATGTACTCCTGCCACAAAACATCAAATTTCAGGACATATGGCAGTAATACTAAACTGATTCTGATTTGTGCACTGTCTTGGCAAAATGATGCACAACAAATTCAGGCGACAATCAAAAGCAATTTGCATAAGTCCGGCTCCTTCGCTATCGAGCAACTCGTTGATGGGATAGGCCTCTGCAGTACTTAATGTTCTTAGTATCCAGTAGTGATTGCGATTATAAGATGTAGAAAATGAACAAATGCACCTTTGATTGGACCCAGAGTGGCTACTGTGTTCCAGTATCCCACTATTTTACAGGAAGGATATTTCATGTTTATCAAGGTGTTGTTACTTTTTTGTATTTCTGTATCATTATATATTGCCAACAATCAAGCACTTATGATGGTCAGGGTCAGAAAGAGTGACTAGACTAGTCTCAGACACTGTTTCCATTTCACAAAATCTTCCTTTTTAATATTATCTACCCTTACTTGAAGGCCCTTCCCCCCCAAAAAACAAAGAAACTGATTATGACTTCCAGTAGAATGTCTATAGTCTTATACAAGCTCCACAAAAGCAAATTAAAATGGAGACCTGATTTAGTTCTGAAGGGCTGAATAGTGAAATCGATTTTAACCATATAACAATTACAGAATGGAAACAGGCCATCTCGGCCCTTCTAGCCCGTGCCGAATGCTTACTCTCACCTAGTCCCACCGAACTGCACTCAGTCCATAACCCTCCATTCCTTTCCTGTCCTTATACCTATCCAATTTTTTAAAAAATGACAATATTGAACCTGCCTCTACCACTTCTACTGGAAGCTCGTTCCACACAGCTACCACTCCTGAGTAAAGAAGTTCATCCTCGTGTTACCACTAAACTTTTGCCCCCTAACTCTCAACTCATGTCCTCTTGTTTGAATCTCCCCTATTCCTCTCAATGGAAAAAGCCTATCCATGTCAACTCTATCTATCCCCCTCATAATTTTAAATACCTCTATCAAGTCCCCCCTCAACCTTCTATGCTCTAAAGAATAAAGACCTAACTTGTTCAACCTTTCTCTGTAACTTAGGTGCTGAAACCCAGGTAACATTCTAGTAAATCTTCTCTGTACTCTCTCTAGTTTGTTGACATCTTTCCTATAATTCGGTGACCAGAACTGTACACAATACTCCAAATTTGGCCTCACCAATGCCTTGTACAATTTTAACATTACATCCCAACTCCTATACTCAATGCTCTGATTCATAAAGGCCAGCATACCAAAAGCTTTCTTCACCACCCTAACCACATGAGATTCCACCTTCAGGGAACTATGCACCATTATTCCTAGATCACACTGTTCTAGATTTTCAACACTCTGATTTTCAATCCTATGAGAACACATGGATTAGATAACCAAGTATGGTCTTAAATGTTTCTCCAAAAATTGAAGTTCAAATTCTAAATTTTGTGTTAATAATAATAATAATAATAATAATAATAATAGTTAATTTGATCCCAATAGGTCTACAAACAATGCCATACAACACTCATAACCTACTTTCGAATCAACTATTTTCAGAATTTATTATCAGAAAAATGTCACTTGTAAAAGATTTCCAGCATTCAGTTGAAATAAAAATATACAATTAATGGATAAAAAATGATAAAGCATTCTACATTTTTAATTCTATATTTGGCAATATAGGTGGGCTTTCGGCTCTTCTCTGCAGCCCAGTCAAATCGAGAGAGGAGGCTACGCACAGGGCCAGGGTGAGAGATTTAAAAACTAGCATTCGCAGCCTTTCAGCTTTTCCTGGCGGTCCAATCAAATCTGATAGTGGGGGAGTCTAGGACAAGAGGTCACAGCTTCAGAACAGAGATATGTCCATTTAGAATGGAAATGAGGAGGAATTCCTTTAGCCAGAGGGTGATGAATCTATGGAATTCGTTGCCACAGGTGGCTGTGAAGGCTAAGTCACTGGGTGTATTTAAGGTGGAGGCTGATAGGATCTTGATTTGTCAGGGCATGGAAGTTTATGGGAGAAGGCAGAAGAATGAAATTGAGAGTGAAAATGGATCGGTTAGGGTGAAATGGTGGAGCAGACTCGATGGGCTGAATGACCTACTTATGCTCCAATCTCTTATAGTCTTAAATATACTATAATCAATTGCTTTACTACTAGAAATATGTGGGAAGACCTTTGAAATTGTGACTAAGATGACTTCATCTACTTAGTATTCTTGGTATTGAATTTTAATCAAGATTTAAATTTTACTAATGTATCTTCTCAACTGTGTACATTTTCTCATCTGCAACACTGCTTAGATGTGTCACTGTATCCATCTGTCCAACAGCCTTCCACAAGCAATTCTCTATAACAATATTCTACAACAATAACCCATATATATCTATCTACATATATATAGTCATTAGCTATCAGGAAAGATGTTTGATGTTGACTTGATAAAGCAATTTCCCAGATTATAGTTTAAACTTATGCATTCAAATTTACATGAGTTTTAGCAGGGCTAAACAAATACATTTCTGAAATGGACCACCTTGATAAAGTTCACCTTTTCTCAAAAATACTTGGCCTTCTTCCAAAGGTGAGCAGATTCAATATCATAGATTATTATAAGTAGTGCAATATTAACATTAACTGAAGATGAAATAGTACTGCAAGAATGGGAAATTCTGTGACGAGGCTTAAAGAGAGTCATAATTTAAAATTTTCAAGGTGTTTGAGTTGTATTGGGTCATCATTTTATAGAATTGACAGGCCTTTTATTTTGACTGGCACCATTTCAATGGATAGTAGATGACATTACAAGCTATGGCTCTAAGGGGCAAACTGAGTCTTGCCTATGATGCTTTAAGTGAAGCTGATATTATGAGATCATAAACTTAAAATGAATATCTTAGAAGGAAATGCTGGTTTTCTTAATCTGAACACTGACAGAATGGAACTACACATTCATAACCTGCAGCTCCTAAGAATTCAGGAATCCTAAAACTGAAAATCTATCTCATTGAGTAAACAGTCGTTTGCGTGACATTTCCAGAGGCAACTCAATAACATTATGGAAAAGAAGTTCATCTTTAGCAATGAGTAGTTTGTGTTACGCCTGTGCCCCAACTCTGAGGGGCCGAAGGGTGTGGGGTAGCCCCCCCCCCTTTTTGAGAATCGCAAGATCGCTATTAATTCAGGTCAGGAGACCCAGGAAATGAGAGAGAGACGCAGAATCCACAGGGGGTTTGGAATGTCCTGGCCCCTCAACGATACAAAGCCACGGGAAACGGCCATTGTCTCTTGGAGACGGAATTGTGTATTGAGCACTGCGCTATTCATCTAAGTCCTCAAGGAATGAGCAACGTGGGCTGGTTGGGGGGATGGCATCCTCCCAACCTGATTGACATCTGAGACCCCATGAGTAAGGATAAAAGAGGGTCTGGGGAACAACCCCTTTCAGACGCACCAGGAGAAACGCGAGAAATCCCGTGACAGCGTAATAGCGACAGCCGGTGGAAAGCCCACGTGCGTCCTTTTCCATTTGCCTCGGAATTGGTGGGACTGACCACGGAAGACGGCTTAGCTAAAAGGAAAAGGACACCGACGACATTTCGAAGGATCAACATCGTAAAAAGGACAAATCGGGCAAGTTCCCAAAATCTCTCTCTCTCTTGACTCCACC
This sequence comes from Hemitrygon akajei, assembly GCF_048418815.1. Taxonomy (NCBI): domain Eukaryota; kingdom Metazoa; phylum Chordata; class Chondrichthyes; order Myliobatiformes; family Dasyatidae; genus Hemitrygon; species Hemitrygon akajei. Next base: position 159,789,867 of record NC_133133.1, read on the forward strand.
CAAAGACTGCCGCCTGAATGAACTTGAGTGACTTTTATATTTCCATCGGACAATACATTATCCCCTAGACAACGATAGAGCTATTTCTTATTGATTATTATTATACCCGCGCTTTTAGATTTAGTATTGACGAAGTATATTATCTGTATGTTTGCATTGATATTATTTTTGTGTATCTTTATCAATAAATACTGTAAAAAAATAGTACCATCAGACTTCAACGGACTTCTCTATCTTTGCTGGTAAGTGACCCAGTTACGGGGTACGTAACATTTGGAAAATCTGCAGTTATCAGGAGTAGTAGAAAGTATGAACTAGGTTACTTAATAGATGATTGTGCTTTTCTTGCATCCCAATACTGTAACTTTAGAAAGAAAAATATCCTTAAATAGGAAATAATAGTTCTATGTTGAGGAAACTTTTGGATAAAATACCTTACTATGATTTTGGAAATTTGCAAGAACCAAAAAAGCATTAAAAAGTTGAACATAAAATAAGCAATATGACCTCCTTTTTCTGAATTATACCTCCTTTGGGGAAGTCTTCATTGTGTCAGATCTGTGGGATGACGACACACAGTGGCCACTTTATTAAGCACACCCATTCATAAATGCAAATAGATAATCAATCATATGGCAGCAACTCAATGTATAATAGCATGCATTGGTCAAGAGGTTCAGTTGTTGTTTAGACCAAACACTAGAATGGAGAAGAAATGTGATCAAGGTGCTAGATGGGGTATTTTGAATATCTCAGAAACTGCTGATCTCCTGAGAGTTTTACACACACCAGTCTCCAGAATTTACAGAGAATGATACCAAGAACAAAAAAAAATCCAGTGAGCAGCACTTTTGTGGGTGAAAACTCCTTGTTAATGAGAGAGGTCAAAGAAAAATGGATCTAGTTGACAGTAAATCAAATAACCATGTGTTACAACAGCGGTGTGCAGAACAGCACCTCCAAATGCACAATATGTTAGACCTTGAAGTGAATGCCTACAGCAGCAAAATACCATAAACATACACTCAGCGGCTACAGTGGTGCAGACGGTACCTAATAAAATGGCCACTAAGTTTAAGAGAACTTTCAATCAGTTGGTTTCCTCTCAGACCTGCCTGAGGATTAGTCTCAAAAATAAAATTCTTTAGCCCTCACTAATTTCTCAATGCTTTCCTTATGGTTTCTAATTTTATAGGACCTTCACTTAGGAAGGCCAAAACTATAGATAAAATACTTTTATAATGGATATCAGAGAATGCACATGACACAAGCACCCAGAGGGTAGCAGAGAACGCAGAAAGGAAATACAAGAGCAGCCAAGGCCTATTTCACTGCATTGCTGCATGTACAATAGCCAACAAAACTCAGATGATGTGCAACCTGAGCTTTTCAGAAACAGGATGAAATTATAGTGTAACAAAGCTTAGATGTTTTCCATACTCAGTAGCTATATCTAAATGCTTTCACTGTGACATCAATACAACAAAACATTTCATAGTTGCAAAAGACTATTCTTGAAAAATACATTCAAAATAAACTTAAAATGTTATTGAGTTTACACTTACTGACTGGGACTCTTTAAGTTCCTTCTTCAGTAACTCAGATTTGTTTGTTTGCTCTTTTGCAGCAGCTTCTAATTTTGCATTCTCTATCTCTAGCCTGGAACAATAATAGGGCATGATATATGTTCACAGAAATTAAGATAATGATAATAAATTGATATATTCACTAAGTTTAAAGAAGCATAAATGTGGGTAAATTCAAGGTTCAAGAGTATTAGACCTTTATTTTTTGGTTAGCATGATTCACCCACATCCAGTCTAAATTATCAAAAGGCCAAAGAATTTTAATTTAAATTATATTCACCACAAATCTTTTTTTTTCATTTTTAGGGATAAATTTTAAAACTTCTGCACTATAGGCTGGCCCAAACAATGATTACAATCCACATTAAATAAATGAAAATTTCTGCAACTAGTTCTCATGTACAAAGGTTCAAAGAGGTACTTGCATAATGGCACTTGAAAGGCACGTTTTAAAACTTTACATTTACTAAGGAATTACAGGCAGTCCCTGGGTTACGTATGAGTTCCGTTCCTGAGTCCATCTTTAAGTCAGATTTGTACGGAAGTCAATTATTTAGCGTCAGTTAGTCAAACGTTTGTTTTAGTATATAGTATATATTTTACCTTTCTATGCATATAAAACACTTAAGAAACGTATATATTTCAATAATCAAACCACTGCGTTGCTTAGTATTAATTGTAGCTTTCATTGGGGCAGCGCCTTTCAAATGTTCCATTATTCTCACTTTATCCGTTATCCTTTAAAATTGTTCCGATCGTTGACCAACTGTAGCCTAACGCTTTTCCAATGACCGATGGCGTTTCACCTCTTTCCAAATGCTTTATTATTTCCACTTTATTTTCAATCGCTTACCGTCAATGGAACAGAAACACTGTGGGCGGTGGCTCCCGAGGTCCGCTGGGTCCTAAAGACCACCGCATTGAGACAAAATGGGACAAGTGCGAGCTGTGCTGGGTTTGGGTATTTGATCATCCACAATATTCCATGTGGGAATTTAAACTGGAGGTGGCAGTATTTTTTTTAACGAGGTCGAGTTGCGAGCTTGACATCAACCCAGCACGGATGGTACAGAGTCACTGGATCGACATCAACCTGGCACGGGAACAGTCTATCACTGGATTGAACTCCGTTCTCCAGCCCGACACTGATCTCACTGCGCCACCAGCTGACCAGAACGGGAGGGGGGTGCGGGCAGGGTTAACTTGAATCTTACTAAGAAAAATTTAAGCCAAATACAAAGTTAAACACTCAACCCAGTGTCAACGGCAACGACTTAAAATAGCGGACAGCGCCGCAATCCAACTTAAAATGGTGGACAGCGTTGCAATCCAACTTAAAATGGCGGACAGCGTTCTCCTTCCTTGGTTCGTAAGTACGAGTTGTCCGTAAGTCGGACGTTCGTAACTCAAGGACTACCTGTAGTTAAAAGTGCTTTAAAGGAAAATTGCATGGTTACTTAGCATCAATCTACTAAAGTTTGCATAACACAGATTAAAATGATTCTTTTTTTTTGTGATATGAAACACTTTCAGGAAGCTATTAATAAATATTCATGGAATAATGCGGCATGATATATCTATTAAAACTGTGCTCTAAAACACTGCCTTGACTTGGGTGAGTTCATGAAAGATATTACGACAGCTAGCATTCTGAACATTAATGCATATTTGCAAGATTACCTACTATGCTCAAAGTGAAAACACTTGAAGTCATTTATCAGACTGTAACAGTGCAATGACAAGCAGAACATTTCATTAATCTTTGCTGATGTTAATTACAATGTTTTAAGTATTATTACCTACCGCTGAATCTGTTCTTCAAGATGCTTTGTAGCCTCATTCCTTTGTGAGGAGGTTGAAAAAGATTCTTGAATTTTCTGGGAAGTTGCAATCTGATATTCTTTCTCTTTCAAAGCATTCTCCAACTGCTTAATTTTCCTTTCTGATTGCATGTTTTTGTCTTGGTTCTCTTGTAACTATAAGGAAAATACGTTCTAGTTAGTGCTCATAATCTAAATAAGATATTGTTTCCAGAAGAATACTGTTTAAAGACTATATTTATATAAAAGCCATCACATTACTCAGCATGCTGGGAGGCCTGTGGCATTTCACTTAGACAATAAGGCAATTAAGTTTTGTCTCAATTGTTATCCTAATGATAATTCAGAATGTACAAGTGACAGTATTAGGCAAATTATTATTTTGGTGCTAACTTTAATCTTTTTTTTAAAGAAGAGATTACTCTTTACACTTTGTACTGTTAACTCATCAGTAATACAGCTAATGATATTACAGCTAATGAAGTAATACAGTTAATGATAAAATGATATATAGAAATGACCTGGATGAAAACTGGAGAATGGTCAAATAATAATGAATTAATTATTATAACCTTTTAGTTTTAATCAGGAAATGTATCCAGTGGAAGTAACACTGAAGATGAGAAACTTCAAGATTCACAATTATTTAATTTCATTTCCAGTACACAAACATAAAGGAGAATGAAATAATTGTTATTTGGCTCTGATGCAGCATAAATAGAAAACAAACAAAATAATAATAATAAAAACATAATAAATATTAATATATACGGTAGTTTATATACATAGATTGGCTACACAGTGATGCTAGATACAGTGATCTGTACACAAGGTGACTGACAGAAAATTATAAATAGAGGTGGAGGGGTGTGGAGGGGAGGGTTAGTGGGTGAAGGTGTTGATCAGCTTAACAAACTGCTTAGGAAAGTCACTGTTTTTGAGTCTAGTGGTCCTAGCCCCCAAATATCACATTTAAAGTCCACCAATTGAAATAAGATGATAACACCTGGCAGAGATTGAACATTTCCAAGTGCCAGTGGACATTTGAGCTTAAGAATGAAACAAAAAAAATAATCAAACCCCTACTTAAAAATACATCTGGAAATCAAAAACATTGATTAGTCAATCTTAGGTTTTAAAAAGAGAAGTCCTGGTTGAAATAAGAGCAATCCATATGAGTTAAAGTGTCAAAGGATCTAGATTACTAAACACTTTTGATAAAATACTTCACATGATAAAGGTACTTTGTAATAAAGTAAAGAAAGCCAGAACATGCAGAATCAGGAGAGCATCAGAGATAGACTGTGTGTATCATGACCACAGTCACCAGAGAGACACTGAAGCTGGTGGATGTAGAAGTGTCTATTCAACAAAAACAAGCAACAGGCATCGTATTTGAGGATCTCTAGACGAAGAGGCCTCCTGGCCCAATATTACACAACATTTGTATATGCTAAAGACAAAAGTAACAGCAGACAATTCTATAGTTACAATCTATCCACAATGCTTCCTTCAGTTTTCACACCTTCGCATCCACACTACAGACACACAAAATGTTTGATTTGTAATGAGCTCCAGGAAAACTATTGTGCAAGACTGCATTTTAAATTCAATCTATAATCCATATTCATATCTGAAGATTGGTTGCTGGTGAAGTTATTATTTGCTATATATCCTAACTCCAGAATACGCCTTAACAGATTGCCAGTTACATGTATTAGGAAAAGATGAACAATATGCTGCTGGATCTAATTTCTTGAGGCTTCTAAGCAATAAAATCTATTAGGGAATTTAAAGAAAACTTATTTATTCAGATAGAGATGAGAACATGCAAATATAGGCATGCAGAGATATACAAGGATAGGAGGATAGGAGTGACTTTGTGCTATGCAGAAGCAGCACTTGTTTCTACACTGTACAATGTTAAGTACAATAATAATTAGTTCCAAATGATCCTTCTTTGCTACGTTAGACATTTTTATATACTTGCTGTTCTTATGAGCAAATCAATCTGTCTATTACAGAAATATTTTATATTTAATTTTATATCACCCCTTCTCAGCGTTCATACTCACCTTAATTTTCAATTTATGCAATTGCTTCTGTAAATGATTTTTCTCACCCTCTATTTCATTGCGAGAACGTGTGACCACTTCCAAAGAGGCTTCTGACATAGAAAGTTTTTTCAGCGAATCAGCGAGATCCTGTTGAAGCTGCCTCAATGAAGCCTAAAAGAGAATATCCCAATATTATAATGCATTCATGTTTTACCTTTAATATTAAAAACCATTTCAACAATGCATCACAGAGATTTCATCGAACATAGAATAGTACAGCACATTACAAGCCCTTCGGCCCACAATGTTGTGCCGACCCTCAAACCCTGCCTCCCATATATCATCAGATAAAATTGGATACTGACATAATATTGTCCAAAAGTTTAGGTAAAATCTGAGCTATGAAGAGCTTTAAAGGAAAGGAAGTGGAGAAAATTAGATATGATGGAAGAAAATGTAAGAGGTAAATGGTAGTACTCTCACTGCTGAGTCATAGAAGCTCATACTCAAGTTTGGTATTAACACAAACGACCAGTGCCACCTCCATCCCAAGATGGTGATTCTGGTCGGTGAACTGAATCACATGGCACTATTTGAAAAACAGCAATAATCATCTCCATGGTCTAAAAACATAAAAAAAAATCATTAAATGTCAATTGTACATTTTATTAGTGGCCTTTTATATAACAAATATGTGAAAACTGGCCCTTGCTTGCATATGACAATTATTTGCTGCACACTCCTTCGGTAACACTCTTAGCTATTAAATGTTCTGGGACATGAAGGTAGTCCTATATAATTTTTACTTTACAGTTTTAGTTTCAGTTACTCAAACAGTTACAGAACACAAGGTTCCATATTGTGAGAGAAAATCATTTTGCCGATCTTTTCTCTTCCATCACTTAATGAACAAAATAGCATAGTATTCCATCAAAAGACAAAGAACTTTCAAAAGTAGATTGATGACTACATTATCTAAAGTTTACTGTAGAAAGCTTTTGGTTCCAATCTAACCAAACAGGGAAGCAGAAAGGAAAGCTGAATTACAGAAATAAAGATATAATTACCTCTTGAAATATTAACTACATTACCTCTTTTACATCTATCTCATTTTCATATTTGCATTTTTGTTCGTTTTGTTCCATGTTCTTGTTCAACAACTCCTCATTTCTTTTTTCCAACACACTGATCCTGCGCTCACTATCTTCTCGCAGTGTAGCGAACATATTATTGAATTTGTCCTGAACATCAGTAACCACCTTTTCCTTCATTATAACTTTGTTTTGTGCATCTTCGAACTGTTGATGTAGCAGTGTAATTTCACTATGAGCTTGAGCTAGTCTCTCTTGTAAAGATACCTGACGAACTTCGTGTTTGCTTAACTGTTCTTTTTCCACTTTATTTGTTTGTTCTAGATCAGTTACATGCTCCTGAAATTGCTTCAGCTCTTTCTGAACACTTTCAAGCATACAGTTTTTTTCAGCAAGAGAAAGTTTAGCATGATGAAGTTTCTTGTCTAAATCATTGGCTTTTCCTTCCTCCTTAGTTAATTTCTCTGACATTTTCTTATTGATTGCACGAAGATTAGAAATTTTATTATTTCTTTTTTCATCTAAATGAACCCATTCATCACGTTCCCTTTGAAGAATTTGTTCAAATTCACAGTTGGCCTTCTGACTACATTCCAATTCTTGAATTGTTGCATTCAAACGTGAAAGAATAGATTCCTTCTCACTCTGTTGATCTTTTCTTTGTGCCTCAAGAAGTTCAAGTTTGGAAGTCAGCAATAAAACTTCACTTTTCATGGCATTCAGCTGACTATTATACTGTAAATTTGTTTGAGTTAGATTATTTTCACTACTTCTTAAATCCTTCTTTGTATCTTCAAGTGTTACTTTTAAAGTCTCAATCTGTTCCATATACTTTTCCTGTTCCTCTTGATTGCGCTCACGCAAATAATTCAATTCACGCTTGAGCACAGTAACCTCCTGCTGTAGTGTAAAATTGTGTTCCTTCAATGCTTCTTCAACATGGTGATTGTCGCATTGAGCAAGAGGCTTCAAAACAAAGATTTGTTCAATGAGAAAAATAAACAATAAACCAAGAGATAATACACATAGAAATAAGCACATTTTTATTACTAAGCATCAAAGAATTTTTGACCAATTTAGTCCATCCATAGATCTGCTCTATGATCTCAATTAGTATTCTTTTGCAAATGACCTCTAAAATGGTCTAACAATTAAAAGAGCATACCCACAGGTTTATTATTACTTTACAGGATCTGTATGTTCAATGCCATGAATAACTTGGAGCTTGAGAGGTTTTGATATAAAAATGATAAATTATTCTAGATATTCTATAAATATAATAGTGGTTGAATTGAACCAGAGAGAGACATAAGCAAAGCAACAGGTCCTTCTGCCCAGACAGTTTGCATTGACCTTAAATGCTCATTTTTCGCTAATCCTACATTATTCCTTTCATATTCCCATAATCTCACCCCAAGTTCTACCACTCACTTATATACAGGGGGCATGTTGGTTGAAAGAAGAATAGCCCTTAACTTGGCAGTGGAGTTATCGGGGCACCGTCTTTTGACGGTGTTTCCGTAGCAAGCTTTTCTTGTTTTTACAAGGCTAAGTTGCTAGCTCGACACTCAATCCAACTTGGATTCGAACTTGGGAACCTTCGCTCCGGAGTCCGGCGCTGATATTATTGCGCCACCAAGCGGAACATGTTGGTTGGTCAGGGCTTTATACTTTGACTCTTGGGAGGGTCACCAATTCCAAACAGGTCAAAGGGTCCACTGGTCCTCCTGGTTTGGGGGTATAGCCTAGGGCTAAGAACTCTGATTGGTAAAACAAAATTGTTACCGAACAGCAATCACGAATACTTCTACATCTGTAGGTATTCCTGAGCCTCCACCTGGAACTTCAGTAGTGAAAACCAAAAGGAAGCTACTGAAGAATGCCCTGTGTTCTCTCTCAGATGTGGATGCATGTTCATAAAAGTATATTATGCAATGTTCAGCAAAATATGTTACCAATTCTCAAGTTTGTGCTCATTGTTTACATACCTCTATTTCTTGTACAGCCGTATTATTTTCTTCAGCCATTGTTTGCTGATTGTTCAGATGCCTGTTCAGAATTTCTTCACATTTTGCTTTCTCCTGGTTTAATTGGATTTGCAACTCTTTGTTTTCTTCACTCAGCTAAAGATATTTAAGAGTAAAATTTTATTTTTAAAAATCTAGATTAACTTCGCACTTACAAATATGTACAAGATCTAGTCATTCATTTTATTAACAGTCTTAGAACAAACCTTCATACCTTGATGACTCTGCAATTACAGACACACACATGGCTCAAGGTTGTCTTTCATCTGTAATGCCCAATTGAGTACTTCCAACTCACCAAAGTAAGTATAAGAACCACTGATGGGCCATTGGTATTCTTGCCACCTTATTCTTCATAAAAGTCCATTAATAGCAGAGATTAGGCACAGGCAAATAGGAAAATAAGAATAGCTTCATCATCCAAAATGGAATGCTTTCTCTTGTTTTATTTTAAAACAAGAGAAGTGGGGTGATGCTAGTTCACAAAGGGCTCGACTTGTAGATTTTGGGACACATATTTAACTGGGAGAATGTAACTTAGCTGATTCTCCTGACTTTTTAAATAAAGTACATTTTTAAATAAAGTAATTTAATTCATGTGAATTAAATTACCCTGGTGAGGTCCAGACTTATTCCACTTTCTTAAATGCAATTGAGAAACTAGAGTGGAGTTGCCTCCATGAATGATGAATACGTTTGTAAGTACTCCCATTATGCTGGCAGTCATGCACTTCCAGGGTTTTGAGCCAGCAGTGGTGCATGTTGGATGGCGTATTTCCAAATCAGCATGAGGTATAATTAGAAGGGAAACTTCAAGTTGGCCACATTTCCTATGTTCCTGCTGAAATGTCAACAGGTGGTTGAAATGCTGAAATGTTGTCAAAAAGATTGTATAAGCACGACCAGTCTGTCTGTGGAGAGAAAGGTTTAAATTGGTGGATAGAATTCCTTTGTTTTGGTTGGGATCAAGTTTCACTTGTTGGCATTTCAAACATTATGATTAGAGACGCTGGAAATATTCTCAGCCAAAGCTGTGTATCTCAATTTCTTATTTCTAGTTTGCACTTGTAGCTTGTAAATAACGAACAGCCTCGTGGAATCCGAAGATGTTTTATACTCTTGAATACCCAGCCTTTTGTATCTGTTATTCTCAGGGACAATGAAGATTTTACTTCCTGAATACTTTTGGGAGTTCTTATGAAATAGTACCAGTGAGAAGATAACATAGGCATTATTGTTTCTTTTTTTAAACTGTCTCTTGCACCCTTCTATATTTAAATTGACTTAGTATATTTGACAATTATTAACATACATAGTTATTATTAATTGTGTCAACCTTTTTCAGATCGGTGATCACTGTGTCCCTTTCTATCTCCAGGTTTCTTAACATTAGTTCAAACTTATGTTTTTCTTGGATTTCTTCACAATACTGGGATTCCTTTTCCTGAAGATGTTCACAGCTCTTTGCTAACAACATTTCTGCAGTTTTCCGTTTCTCTTCCTCTTGTTTCATCCTGAAACTTTATTTTGAGAAGAAATAAAATCCGATAAGGTATTTTTCATGCTGTGATGTGGAATAGTTATATACATTGTAACTCCTGAAAATACCATCACAAACTTTGTGTTTATCTTTAATATAAGTATCAGCAGATACATTTCAAATGTAAGCATAGATGTACAAATGTCAGAACTGAAAAACTGCAGAAATCAAGATGCGGAGCTGAAAGCCTTAGAGGCATGAGCATGTTACAAAATTTGAAAGTAAGAAAGAGATCTTTATCATCAGGCCTGGCAGCAGGCATTCTTGTTGGAAACAAGTGAACTGAGGTACAGGAGACTACAAATAAACAAAAACTGCAAGAGGAATTTAACAGATCAAACAGCATCTGTGGAAGTAGGTGTCAATGTTTTAAATTGAAACCCTGCAACAAGACAGAGGGAGGAGGGGAAATAGCCAATATAAAGACAAGAGGGGAGAGAGGGCTAATAGAACCGATTCAAGTTACGATGCATAAAAGCTTTAGATAAACACATGCTGTGCAGGCAGAACACAGAAGCATTGTAATAGCATATACTGAGGGTAACTAATGAATGAGGGCTTCAGCCAAAGATGAAAGGAGACACAAAATCTTACAATTGATGTAAATAGGTCGTATGATCTTGTAGAACATCCCAATTCAGAAACATAAAATTAAGGTAGCAAACAATCTTGCTTGGCTTCAAGAGGATGTCAAAAAATGACAAGTAGTATTTAGTCAAGGAATGGAGTTTATAGTGGGGACCAAAATCAATGTCAAACTTGCATACTGATTATTTTCATGCATAATACCAACCCACCTATTTAGAGTACTGATGTATCTACATGATGTACTTAATGTATTGATGAATACTTTTGAAAAATAATTTCACATTTAACACAGATGCATCAAAACCACAAGATTATACTTAAAATTGAGTAAGCAAGAACTTACTTGTGGCATTTAAATTCAAAATCTTTCTCCACTATTTTACACTCTAGTGTCAATTTCATATCTCTAGCTTCCTTCAATATTCGATTGAGTTCTTTCCGCTCATTCGCTAGATATTTTGCTTTCTCTGCGAGCAAGGCATAACGCTTCCTTTCTCGTTTCAATTCTCTTTCATATTCTTGAACCATATTTTGGATTTTCAGTAAACTTACTGAGTCTATTATGGGACAAACTCTGTATTAGAAAACTGAATCAATTTTGCTTATTAAAATGTATCATTAAAAGTTAGCAATATATTGCACACTAGTTTGGATAGTTTACAGAATTAAAATGTGATTTAGTTTCATTACATGAACAACATTTATGATTCAATATTTTTCTGCAGTCTTCCGTTTCCATACAATATTACTGAAATTGTAATATTATTTAAAAATTTAATTTAAAAGATATTTTCATACAGGCTTCTTGTAAAACCCTTATGAATAGAGAGAAAAAATAAAGCAGAACTAACATCTACTAGCTTTACATACAATAGTAAAACAAACAGTACATACTGCCACTTGAAAACAAGACAGAAAATAGAAGACACACACTGTTCTGATTTACTATCCTTACCTATCGTCTCCACATCAATTTGGAGTAATTGCGCCTTAATCTTGTACATGAGATCAGAAGATTCTGAATCGCTTTCACTACTGTCAAACAACTGTGTGAGATTACTCAGGTCATCAGAAATATTCATTGCTTTCGTGTGCTACAAACAGGAAAATCAAAATTAATTAAATCACTAGCCTAACAATAAAATTCCTGAACATATATGATAAAAGCATGAAAGATTTGAAACACCTATGAATAGAGAAACTGACTAAAACATTACATGTTCATAATCTTTCACAGGGACTAGAAAATATTAGAGATGCTAGCAAAAGAGGTATAGTAAAAGTTTGAATAAAATTTACTTGTGTGGTATCTGAAGAGCAACGGACAAATACATTATAACTTGGGTCAATCCATTCAATGACATGAGAAAATACTTTCATAAGCTTTAGGCACCTCCTGATTTACAAGCATAGCACTATAATTCATCCACTATATGATTAAATGCTAAAAAGATTATGCTAATACAAGCCTAAATAAGTGGATGATGGGACAAATAAACCAACTATTATTTCTAACATTGTCATATTAATACCTCAAACTACCTGGAGATTGTTTACATCTAAAATTAATTCTGATGAAAAATATCACTTCGTGCACACTTAAGACCAAAGCTCATTAATCAATAAATAATTCTCTTCAACAAATAAACCAAGAAATGGAAAAAACTTAATGGAGGAATTAATATTTCAACAAGGTCTTATTAACTACTATTACCCAATACAAGTTGTTAAACATGACAGCTTGGTTTTGGACACCACAGCCAATTGGTTAATTGTTTATGATGCACCCAAGTTCTTGCGCACTCATGTCAGTGAACAATAGACAATAGGTGCAGAATTAGACCATTCGGCCCTTCGAGATTGCACCGCGATTCTGAGATCATGGCTGATCATCTACTATCAATACCCGGTTCCTGCCTTGTCCCCGCATTCCTTGATTCCCCTATCCATAAGATACTGATCTAGCTCCTTCTTGAAAGCATCCAGAGAATTGGCCTCCACTGCCTTCCGAGGCAGTGCATTCCAGACCCCCACAACTCTCTGGGAGAAGAAGTTTTTCCTTAACTCTGTCCTAAATGACCTACCCCTTATTCTCAAACCATGCTCTCTGGTACTGGACTCTCCCAGCATCTGGAACATATTTCCTGCCTCAATCTTGTCCAATCCCTTAATAATCTTATATGTTGCAATCAGATCCCCTCTCAATCTCCTTAATTCCAGCTTGTACAAGCCCAGTCTCTCTAACCTCTCTGTGTAAGACAGTCCGGACATCCCAGGAATTAACCTTGTGAATCTACGCTGCACTTCCTCTATAGCCAGGATGTCCTTCCTTAACCCTGGAGACCAAAACTGTACACAATACTCCAGGTGTGGTCACACCAGGGCCCTGTACAGATGCAAAAGGATTTCCTTGCTCTTGTACTCAATTCCCTTTGTAATAAAGGCCAACATTCCATTAGCCTTCTTCACTGCCTGCTGCACTTGCTCATTCACCTTCAGTGACTGATGAACAAGGACTCCTAGATCTCTTTGTATTTCTCCCTTACCTAACTCTACACCATTCAGATAATAATCTGCCTTCCTGTTCTTACTCCCAAAGTGGATAACCTCACACTTATTCAGATTAAACATCATCTGCCAAGTATCTGCCCACTCACCCAGCCTATCCAAGTCACCCTGAATTCTCCTAACATCCTCATCATATGTCACACTGCCACCCAGCTTAGTATTATCAGCAAACTTGCTGATGTTATTCTCAATGCCTTCATCTAAATCGTTGATGTAAATCGTAAACAGCTGTGGTCCCAATACCGAGCCCTGTGGCACCCCACTAGTCACCACCTGCAATTCTGAGAAACACCCATTCACTGCTACCCTTTGCTTTCTATCTGCCAACCAGTTTTCTATCCATGTCAATAACTTCCCCCCAATGCCATGAGCTCTGATTTTACCCACCAATCTCCTATGTGGGACCTTATCAAATGCCTTCTGAAAATCGAGGTACACTACATCCACTGGATCTCCCTTGTCTAACTTCCAGGTTACATCCTCGAAAAACTCCAATAGATTTGTTAAGCATGATTTGCCCTGGCTCGGCTCAATCCTATCACTGCTATCTAAATATGCCACTATTTCATCTTTAATAATGGACTCTAGCATCTTCCCCACTACTGATGTTAGGCTGACAGGACGATTGTTTTCTCCCTCCCTTCTTTCTTAAAAAGTGGGATAACATTAGCCATTCTCCAATCCTCAGGAACTGATCCTGAATCTAAGGAACATTGGAAAATGATTACCAATGCATCCGCAATTTCCAGGGCCACCTCCTTTAGTACCCTAGGATGCAGACCATCTGGACCTGGGGATTTGTCAGCCTTCAGTCCCATCAGTCTACTCATCACCGTTTCCTTCCTAATGTCAATCTGTTTCATTTCCTATGTTACCCTATGACCTTGGCCCATCCATACATCTGGGAGATTGCTTGTGTCTTCCCTAGTGAAGACAGATCTAAAGTACTTATTAAATTCTTCTGCCATTTCTCTGTTTCCCTTAACAATTTCACCCAATTCATTCTTCAAGGGCCCAACATTGTTCTTAACTATCTTCTTTCTCTTCACATACCTAAAAAAGCTTTTGCTATCCTCCTTTATATTCCTGGCTAGCTTGCGTTCGTACCTCATTTTTTCTCCCCGTATTGCCTTTTTAGTTAAGTTCTGTTGTTCCTTAAAAATTTCCCAATCATCTGTCCTCCCACTCACCTTAGCTCTGTCATATTTCCTTTTTTTTTTAATGCTATGCAATCTCTGACTTCCTTTGTCAACCACTGTGGCCCCTTTCCCCCCTTTGAATCCTTCCTTCTCCGGGGGATGAACTGATTTTGCACCTTGTGCATTATTCCCAAGAATACCTGCCATTGCTGTTCCACTGTCTTTTCTGCTAGGATTATCCGTCCAGTCAACTTTGGCCAGCTCCTCCCTCATGGCTCCATAGTTTCCCCTGTTCATCTGCAACACTGACACCTCCGAGCTGTCCTTATCCTTCTCAAATTGCAGATAAAAACTTATCATATTATGGTCACTACCTCCTAATGGCTCCTTTACTTCAAGATTGCTTATCAAATCCTGTTCACTACACAAGACTAATTGCAGAATAGCCTTATCCCTGGTCGGCTCTCGTACAAGCTGTTCCAAGAATGCATCCCGTAGGCACTCTACAAACTCCCTATCCTGGGGTCCAGCACCAACCTGATTCTCCCAGTTCACCTGCATGTTGAAATCCCCCATAACTACTGCGACATTACCTTGCCACATGCCAATATTAACTCCCTATTCAACTTGCACCCAATATCCATGCTACTGTTTGGTGGCCTGTAGACAACACCCATTAGGGTCTTTTTGCCCTTACTGTTCCTCAGTTCTATCCACACAGACTCTACTTCTCCTGATCCTATGTCCCCCCTTGCAAAGGACTGAATCTCATTCCTCACCAACACGGCCACCCCACCCCCTCTGCCCACATTTCTGTCCCTACGATAGCACGTATACCCTTGTACATTCATTTCCCAGGTCTGATCTCCCTGCAGCCATGTCTCCGTTATCCCAACAACATTATAGTTACCCATTCGCACCTGAGCTTCAAGCTCATCCGCCTTATTTCTGACACTTCGTGCATTCAGATATAGAATTTTTAGCCCATTTCTCCTCTCTCTGTTTAAATCACTGCCTATTGTGCTTAACCCAGCTCCCCAAACTCCCATCGGGCTATACGCCCCTTGAATTTTGTTGTCCTTCCTAAATTTACTTATTCTTTCTGCACATTTAACTCCATGTTCCGTCAGACCATCCTTCTGCACGAGTCCTCCTTATCACTTGTTCCGCCTCACCTTTCTCTACTACACACTTAATATTCCAGAACTGTGTAGTCCCCACCTGTCCTTTATTCTTCATCTCGCTATCCTCTCTCGCATTCTGGATCCCTGCCCCCTGCAAATTTAGTTTAAACCCCCCCGAGAAGAACTAGCAAACTTTCCTGCAAAAATGTTAGTACCGCTCCAGTTCAGGTGTAAACCGTCCCGTCAGAAACATTTTAGTATAGAACAATGGTGCCGTCGGAACATTTTTGTATAGAACAATGGTGCCATCTGTCATGCAAGAATTTAAACCAAGACCTTAAATAATAGTTCAGATGGTCATAAAATATGCTAGGGCAATATTTGCAGAGAGGTATTCTGGCCCAAAGAAGTCTGGCACTCAAGAAATATGAACTCATGACTCTGATGTGGCCAACTTGGAGGGACTGGTGTCTTGAGAGTAGCAAGAGAAAGGTAGAAGACAAATGAACACCAACTCATACACATTGTTGAATTATTATTCTGTGGCACATTTGTGTACCAACCAACCAAGTTCATCTGTACAGTTATATATAATTAATGTATTTAGAATTGTTAAATATGCAATTCTACTCATTCAAAAAAAGCTTCTAAGGCTTTTCTTGATCCTATCTCTAGGCTCTTTCCAATGTATAAGCCTCCAAGAATTCTATTTACTTCAGTGATCTCTTGCGCTCACCCTTATTTCCATTGCCCTATCATTGGTAAAACTTGAAGTCTTAAAAATGTCAGTATAATTTTAAAAAATGCTGCAGCTCCAAGAATTATTACGTAACTATTGAAATGACTTACATCGGCAAACAACTTAAAGAGGTTTTTAGTAGATAGCAGTCCAGCTCCAAGCTTTCCATATAGCAGCAATACTCAGCATACAGTAGATGAGATTGGTGTAAGGGCCTGTTCAATTTCTGCATTACTTTATGAATTGCTGGGATTTTCAGTTTCTTTTAATTTCTTTACACTAAGAAATGCCCAGGATTCAATTTTCAAATGATGCTGAAATTTTGAAGGGGGATTTTGAGAGACAAGGGACCCTAGAATTCTGGTGTCCTAGAACACCATAAAAATTTTAGAACTGTTTATTGTTGATTTTTTCCGAACTTCACCTAGAAAATGAAAATAGTAAATTTTGTCTAGCTGAGTACATTCAGATTGGAGGGCTGTGACTAGTGGTATCTCACAAGGATCTGTTCTGGGACCTCTACTTTTTGTGATCTTTATTAACGACCTGGATGTGGTGGTAGAAGGGTGGGTTGGCAAGTTTACAGACGACACAAAGGTTGGTGGTGCTGTAGATAGTTTAGAGGATTGTCAAAGATTGCAGAGAGACATTGATAGGATGCAGAAGTGGGCTGAGAAATGGCAGATGGAGTTCAACCCAGAGAAGTGTGAGGTGGTACACTTTGGAAGGACAAACTCCAAGGCAGAGTACAAAGTAAATGGCAGGATACTTGGTAGTGTGGTGGAGCAGAGGGATCTGGGGGTACATGTCCACAGATCCCTGAAAGTTGCTTCACAGGTAGATAGGGTAGTTAAGAAAGCTTATGAGGTATTAGCTTTCATAAGTCGGGGGATAGAGTTTAAGAGACGCGATGTAATGATGCAGCTCTATAAAACTCTAGTTAGGCCACACTTGGAGTACCTTGTCCAGTTCTGGTTGCCTCACTATAGGTAGGATGTGGAAGCATTGGAAAAGGTACAGAGGAGATTTACCAGGATGCTGCCTGGTTTAGAGAGTATGGATTATGATCAGAGATTAAGGGAGCTAGGGCTTTACTCTTTGGAGAGGAGGATGAGAGGAGATATGATAGAGGTGTACAAGATATTAAGAGGAATAGACAGAGTGGACAGCCAGCGCCTCTTCCCCAGGGCACCACTGCTCAGTACAAGAGGACATGGCTTTAAGGTAAGGGGAGGGAAGTTCAAGGGGGATATTAGAGGAAGGTTTTTCACTCAGAGAGTGGTTGGTGCGTGGAATGCACTGCTTGAGTCAGTGGTGGAGGCAGATACACTAGTGAAGTTTAAGAGACTACTGGACAGGTATATGGAGGAATTTAAGGTGGGGGGTTATATGGGAGGCAGCGTTTGAGGGTCGGCATAACATTGTGGGCCGAAGGGCCTGTAATGTGCTGTACTATTCTACAAAGTTTGTATGTTTTATGAAGCTCAATCCAGAGCATCTTGCTTGACACTGGTTTGGTGGGAAGAAGTGAGAAAGACATGAGACTACATAGAGTAGGATAAACTGCTGCAGGGTAAAAGGTAAAGGAGGGTTCCTTCCATTGCTGTCTTTGCGATCAAAGGGTATCCCTTTACTGGCACTCCCAGAGCAGAAATCCAAATCCTGTACATTATTATTCCTCAGTCCTTGAGCCATCTTGATTGTCTGTCAGTCTGCATGCTTATGCAACCTTTCACAGATGTGGATGTTGGATGTTTCAATTACAGTTCCACAAAATAGAAACAAGTGTATAAAGCTATTTTAGTGCTTCGAGTAAAGGGACAACTGTGACAATCAGGGGGCCTTCAAAACAGTGTCTGAAAATACTTTAAAAAAACTACACCAAATAGTTTTTCCACCAAAGCCTTTTGAGTTTTTGAACAAACTTTTTCTTCCCATAGATGAATTTTTATGAAAACAAAATATTAAATATAATTGCAACTTCAGGAGTGTGAGTATGAGATTCAATACTCGGAAATGTACAGCACAGAAGCAGGCCTTTCAGCCCAAGACAATTACAATGCCAATCTATGCTAACCCATTCATGTACGTTAACCTTATTCATCAGCTCCTTTCCCATCTAACTAACTGTCCAAATGCCTATTAAGTGTTGTAATTGTGTCTGTCTCTGTCACTTCTTCTGGTATTTTAACCATCATGCTCTATGTGAATAAACATGCCAATCTGAACTTCTTTAAATATCTTCCTTCTCATCTGTAATTCCTAATTTAGACTTTTTTGCCCTAGAGGGGAAAAAACCTAACCTATCCATGCTCTTCAATTTTATAAATGTCTAGAAGGTCACCCCTTAGTCTCTGACGTGCCAATGAGAATAATCCCAACCCAACCCCTGTCTCTTGCAACTCCAGCCTTCCCTTCTAGATAATCTAATAGCAAATCTCTTCTGCATATGCTCCAATGCTACTGGATTTTTCCTGTAGTCTGGCAACCAAATACAGCATAACTAATGATTTCTACAGCTGAAACACAACAACCCAACTCTAATAGTCAATGTTTTATGAAAGCAAGCGTGGCTAATGTCTTCTTTACTTCCTTATCCACCTACCACCATTTTGAATAGATTATGTACACAACCAAGGTTCCTCTGCATATCAACACTCCTAAAGTTGCTACAACTTCGTTGTATATGTTTTGTATACGTACTTGACGCTCCAAAGTGCAGTACCTCACATTTGTCTGGATTAAATTTCAATTGCCACCAATTCACCTGACATCCAATTTATCTATGTCCCTGTACATCCTTTCACAACCTTTTTTGCTATTACTCCACCAACCTCAGTGTCATCAGCAAAATTACTGATACATTCTCAACCAAACAGTTTTGAGATATATGACAAATAATAGCCATAAGCACTCATCCCTGTGGTGACTTCCATTAAGAAAACACCTCTTGACCATTAACCTCTACCGCCATTAACAAACAAATTTTTAATCTAGTTTGCCAAAATAATTTGGATCTCATGTACCCTAATCTTCTGGACCAGCCTACCATGATGGACTTTGTCAAAAAACATGCAATCCCTACTTATTACCCTGCGAAGGCAATTTTCTTAATTACATCCTCAAAAACATTCCAGCAGATTTGTGAGATAGGATTTCCCCTCCACTAATTATTCACTACCTTTCCAAGTGAACATGAATCCAGTCTCCGAGAGTTTAGGCCAGTAATTTTGTTCTCTAATGTTGATGCAAAGTTTAGCAGGCTATGCTTTTTCTGGCTCATCTTCACTACTTTTTGAATAAGGGAATTATATTAGCTATCATCCAGTTTTAAGGTACCTCATCCATGGCCAGGATGGAAAAGAATCTCCATTATAGTCTCAACAATCTCATCCTTTGCTTCTTACATTACCCTTGGATAGATCCTAAAAGGCCCTAGGGATCTGTCCTCCTTAATGTGTGGTATTATCTCTTAACATTCCCTGATACATGTACACTGATTTTCTGGAACATCCCATTTATCTCTCCATCTCGCACATCCTTTTCCTTGGTGGACACTGATGAAGAGTATTAACTCAGAATCCTGCTTACATCTCCTGATTCCCTTTCAACCCTGAAGAGTGTTGCCCTTTCCCTTCCTTCTAATATATTTATAAAATGGTTTGGCTTGCTCCTTAATCTGCCCACCAAGGCCATCTTATACCCTCTTTTTGCTTTCCTAACTTCTTTCTTAAGTTACCTCATATATCTCCATCAACCTCAAAGCACTGACTCAATATTGAACGTCTTTATGTATACTTCCTTTTATTAAAAAGATCAAAACCTTCAATGTCCTTTGCTAACCAAGGTTCCTTGATCCTATACCTTTGCTTCTTACTCTTATGCTGCCCTGAACTCTTACTACCTTATCTTTAAATGCTCCCATATATTGGATGTTGTTTGCAACATCACCTCCCCCCACCCCCGCTTCATTTGTTGAAATCAGCCCCTACCCCAATGAGAAATACGATTTTCAGTTTGCTGGCTACAGTATAAATACATAATTCTAATTGCTTGTGAAACAACTAATTCTTAAGTTTCCTCAACTTTAAACTAAGTATAAACTTCAATTTAAAAAAAATTACCATTTCATTTGAAGAGGGTTTGCAAGCTCTGAAAAAGAAATTGAAACAGAAACAATAATGAATATTATGTTGGTAGTGATAGAAAACATTTTGCTAAATAATATTTCAAGCTAGTTTATCCCAAAATGAATCAGGAACATCCAGATGGTAGCACTCTTGCCTGAATCAAGAGATTATGAGTTTAAAAATGTCTTTCTAGAGACTTGAATGTGAAATCCCATATTTTAAAATTATTAAACTTTGGTTCCTCCATAGGATATTCATTCAATTTAAAGAAAATTATCAAAATTAATTTATTTCAGAAATGCCAATCACGAGAAGCTTTATATATTTTCATTACTTGAAATGTGCAACTTCTTTACAAGTTTAACCTATGGCATTGAAATAATATACAGCTAGATTAATAACTGTATAACGCAACTCTAGTTCTATCAAACAACAAATCATATAAATTACTATAATACATTAATACAACAGAACACACCTGTATTAGAGAATGGCTCAAAAACAAAATTAAAATCTTGTTTAAATGATTAACTATATAACTAAGTACGTCAAGTATTTGATCAGAGAGAAAGAGTCCCAGAGAAGCACAGGAGACAAAGTTAGGCCACATTAAACAGAAATGATGAGTGGTCAAAAAGACCAAATGGATCCAGCTAATGAATTAGAGCTGGAAGTGCAGGTGCTTAAGGGAGAGCATTGAATGGCAAACTTAAATCATTTTTATTTCATTTAATATAATGAAAGTTTAGTTATGGGTTTTAATCAATAATTATTTGTTCCAAGAATCAATTCAAAATGTTATTTGACTTATCAATAGATATCAAAAATGTGCTGAACATATAAACTTATCAGTCTTAAATGTCTGTCTTTAATGTATATAACTATGATCGGAGCTTATAGCCAGCAGCAAGCCACTCACACTCATTGCTGATATACATACAACTGTTAACTGTTTTAGTGTTGACCCAATCTTAAATGACAAGTGTTTTAAAAATCCATCCCAAATGAATTTAAACAAAAATGTTGATTGCTAGCATAGCTGTCACCCACACTTTTCTCCTCAGCGGATCAAATTTAAGATATGCTCCTTATATTGAAGTATCTTCATGCTATTGTCACCCTTCCCTATCATAAACTTTTCATAGTTCTTCCACCTTCCATGCATTATGCATAGGAGGAAAATCTACTTTCTTTATCCCAACACTGGAGGCAATTCTTTCAGCTGACAATTCTCTGAAAATACCTCAAGTTCCTCTCCTTCTAATAAACTTCCATTGGTTACTCTTCACCATCCATTTCTCTAGTACTTCAGAAGTTTGGCTACTTTAACCATACAACGTAAGTTCATGCGAATGCTGCCATTTCTTGCACTTGTGCATGAAATTCTGCTCAACAATCTCATGTT
The DNA here is from genome assembly GCF_048418815.1 of Hemitrygon akajei. NCBI lineage: Eukaryota > Metazoa > Chordata > Chondrichthyes > Myliobatiformes > Dasyatidae > Hemitrygon > Hemitrygon akajei. Next base: position 159,811,681 of record NC_133133.1, read on the forward strand.
ATTCCATGCATTTTTTCCTATTCAATTATTAATAAATTATCCAATTAATGGCAAAATTAAATTTGTGCTAATATCAACATTTGAACAGCATTGCATATCATTTCATCAATAACCAGTTCACCTGCACCAGAAACAACTGGAAAATAACTCTTCTGGTGTCACAGGGAATTTAATTACTATAACTTCTGGAGAAAAAATACGAGGAAATGCTTTATAAAGCACATGATGTGGTGGAATATTGTGCAGGAAATCAATTTTTGTAACAAAATTCTCCCCCAAAAATGAACAGGAATTAAAAGGAAAATTAGTCTATAACTTCCACTTCAAAAGAGAACATGTTTTGCAGAAAACAGTTTTCCTGTTCTGAACCATCTTGTATATACTCTCAATATTAGGTTTAAATGCAAACAAGTAATATAAATTGTATACATAATTAGTGAAAAAGAAGCATCTGTCATAAAGTTATAATTTCTATGGAACTTGATACCAATGTGTTTGGTAATTGGATCAGCATTTTCAATTTATATTTATTACATAATAAATACTATGTTGTATGTTATATTCTTTGACAGGTTTCACATATACATTAAATCACAACAACAATGTACATTGGATTTGGAGCAAGAAAATAAATCAGTTGTATCAGAATCTTAAAAAGCAACACTCACTGCATAAAGTATGTGATAGCACTGGAAAGACTGCAGAAGTAATTAATCAAGATGTTGCCAGAAATGGAGGCTTTAGCTTTCAAACAGAGATTGGATTGGCAAGGTTTATTCTCACTGGAGTATAGAAGTCGAAAAGTGACCTCAGAAGTTGATAAGATTATGAGAGACATTATAGGGCATTTGGATAGGAACAGGAGAGAGGCACTTGGGCCCAATGTAAGCAACTGGGATTAACTTCAATAGGTATCATGGTCGAAAGCGAGATCATTTGGATGTTATTTTTCCCTGATTATTGTTTCTAAAAGGCTCCCGCTACTAAGGTGAAAATGGTTGATCTGCATCCTTCTTGATATCCCTTCAAAGGCTGTTATATTTACTAATGTAACAATTCTGGAACCTCCACTCCAACTGGAGTTCTGTGGATTCCAGTACTATTACAATGAGGCCCAATTAAAGCTTGTTTTAAAAGTATGTTTAAAATACTTCGTCCTCAGTCTGAGCATGTTGCAGCCTTTGATGTCCCAATTTGAATTCAACAACTTCAAGTAACTGAATATCAGTCATCGAAGTATGATATTAGCTTACTTGTTTTTCTCCCATGAGAGTAGAGGCCATGCCAGGCATGTCTTCCCACACTATCATTTGCAACTCCTACATTCTTCTACCCACGTTCTTTTATGCTCTTACTCTCTACTTCCACTTACTGACTAGAAACATTATTTACAGCCTATCCACATGCTCAGTTCCTTTTATGTCAGTGACTCTGCCTTTCCAACTCCCCTGCAGTTTAACAAGTTTCTTTTGTTTCCTTCCAAGTTTTGAAATAACTTTGGACAATGTTTTTCTACATCCATTTTTTCTGATACTGTAAAATCCTCTTTTTCGTTAAATAGAATTAACAACTAGAAAAGGTATTATTCATATTTTTCTTAAACCATGTTATTACACAGTAAACAGGATTCTAAGATTTGCACATGAAGGCATTTTTGCCATCATTCAAGCAACACACACAAAATGCTGGAGGAACTCAGCAGGCCAGGCAACATCCATGGAAAAAAACAGTTGACCTTTCAAGCTGAAACCCTTCCGCAGGACTGGAGATAAAAAGTTGAGGAGTAGTTTGGAAAGATGGGGGGAAGGGAGAGATAAACACCAACAATAGGTGAAACTTGGAGGGGGGAGGGATGAAGCAAAGAACAGACATGCGTGAAATGGAAGAGATGTGGTTGAGGGCAGTGGTGATGGTGGAAGAAGGGAAGCCCCCTTCTTTGAAAAAGGAGGACATCTCTTTCATTCCAGAATGAAAAGCCTCATCCTGAGAGCAGATGCGGCGGAGATGGAGAAATTGAGAAGTGGATGGCGTTTTTACAAGTAGCAGGGTTGGACGAGGTATAGTCCAGGTAGCTGTAAGAGATCCCTCACTCTCCAAGTTTCACCTGTTGCCTGGTGTTTCTCTCTGCCCTCCTCCATCTTTCAAATCTACTCGTCAGCTTTTTTTTCTCCAGTCCTGCAGAAGGGTTTCAGCCCGAAACCTCAACTGTGCTTTTTTCCATAGATGCTGACTAGCCTGCTGAGTTCCTCCAGCATTTTGTGTGTGTTGCTCAGATTTCCACCATCTGCAGATTTTCTCTTGTTCACCATCATTCATTTTTGTACAAAAGTTGTAATAAATATAAAGTGATAACATTTTCCAAAACAGAAATTCCAGCAATGAATGTTCAATTTTGAGTACTCATGTTTAAAATATAAATAATAAAGTACTTACTTCTCTTCATCTAGGGATATCTCACTTGCAGAACTATCTTCAAAGGCAGATAAGGTATTCATTGCAGATAAATGATGTTGTTTGATTGGCCTCTCTTGATTATGTTGATTTTCATATTTCTCCTCATTTGAGCCCAAGTTACTCCTTTAAATGAAAATATTTATCTCACAAACATACTCAAGTAGATGTTCTTGGATAGCAGGGACAGAACAGGAAGCACAGTTTGTAATTTATATTTTCAACACACTGAGAATACTTTTATGTGGTCCCAGCAGTCTGAATTTTGTGGGGTGGTGCACCATGTATATGAATATTAGTCATTATTTGAAGAGTTACATTTGAAACAATAAAGTGCTATAACTACAGTTTGATCCAAAACAAAAATGTAAGTTATTAATAACTATGCAAACTCTGAAGTTTATTAAATGGATTCTCCCTCATTTATAGCATAAAATTTCTATTTCCTAATTAAAAATTTAATTCTGCTTATCATGGACATTATGCACAAATAGAAATGTTTCATTTACTATAAGATTTGCAAGATTTCAGTTCTCTGAAACAATTATATATAATCTTCAGAAAGTGCATGAAGTGAAGGATGCTGGATAAATATATTTTAATATCCCAGTCGTGGACTGTAAGATGAAGCCTGGAAGTCTGGATCCAGCCACATTAGTAAGTGGTGCAAAGAATTGAGAGCAGGTATTAGGACATTTCAAAGAAGTGATAAGTATACATTTGAAATCTTCTATTAATGATGATTATATTACTAAGAAATATAGGTAAGTGTCATGGCAGTATAATCTTGCAGAAAATATTCCTTCCACCCCTCTACTCTTCAGTCATTCATGAAGGATATATTTTAACAGTGTAGAAGACAGAATTCAGGGTAACCAAATAAAAGAGAGAGAAAGCAATTGAAAATAACTCAATAGGAAGCATACATATCTGATTAATTGAGAAATAAAAACTGACACATACTAAAGAAATTCTACATTTAAAATATTTTCTAGCTGCTAGGAAAGTTATTAGAATAACCTTAATGCACATGATGATATATTCACAGAGCTGGATACAAAATTATGACTGTTGCCTGATCATTTTCAGGAATATACTTGGCAGAAATATGTCAAATTATAGTGGTGACTAGTAAAATGTATGGGTTTGGGACACATTCTGGCCTTGTGTATGAACTTTCTTCTAAATACAGATAAAGGTGATGAGAGAACTTGAAGGTGACAATTGTGTTTGGAAAAAATCTCTAGCAATATTAACCTTACTTTGCCAAGATCAAATATAAAACTATAAACTACTTTGTTTGGTATTGTTCCAGAATGTATCTTTTTTGAATTCCATATTTTTCCTCATTTATAAGCAGTAATGTTTCTCCACAAGTGATCTCAATCTAATTATTTAATATTTATAAAAGCATCCAGAAATCTGTCATGTGGGAGTTGGCTTATTTGCCAGTTGAAAGCTGCTTTCACCGTGTCAGTGATTGATTGGCCTACTTAGAAGTTGCCGTGACTCTTTCCTATTGCCAAGGCACACAAATTTCCGGTTCCAGGCTCCTCAGGGGTATAAGAGTAACACCTGCCATTTAAATAAATTATTGATATGCTTATACATAATCAGTGTCTTTTGTCTCAGTCACCAGTCCCATGAAACTGCCTTATTATACCAACTAAAAACCTGAAACATTCATCCTTTCAATCCAAAATCCATGTCTAAACTGGACAATGGCATAAATTACTTTAAAATTGCATGCAAATATACAGAGTTAACTTCAACAGCACAATATAAATTTCCAATTTGTAAGATCATTTTAACATGCAACATTAAGCACCATCTTTGTCATAAATCGCATTATATTAATGTAGTGCAAATTTACTATATAAATGAAATATGCATTTCATGCAAATCTGTCTTCCTGGTGAATCCATTTTTTTTAAAAAAAACTCTACAATCATACATAAATTGTACAGAATCTGTAGAGAAAAATTTCAGAGGTATGTTTAAAGCATTAATTTCAATAGTTAATCAATTAGCTTTAGTTATCCTTTTTTATGCAACAAAACCTCCAGATATAGCTACTAAGGCAATCAAAGCATATACAGAAATTCGCTTACCCTTCTAAAAGAGGCCCTTCTGTTTTGCCTTTGTTTAGAATGGGTTCTGCTGGTGCAACCTTGTGCATACCCGTCATAAAGTAGGGTGTTACTTTATGTTGCTGCATATTTTCTTTTGCTACTATAACCTGAAAATATAAAATAAAGTTTAATGATTATCAGAATCATATTCAGAAACCTAATATCAACCATTAAAACATCAATAAAAGTGCAATTGCAATTGTGATCTCAAGTAGCAGATCCATAATTTTAATGTAAATGAAATCGACAAAGATGACTCATCAACAAAATACTCATTAAAATAAACTTTTTACTTTCTTCGGTCTTTAGCCCTCAACCTTTTTCTACATCACCTCTGTCGAGTACATTAAAACCTTTAACTGTATTATAATAATTTGAAGGCTGTCAGGTTGAGAACATTTCTACAGTATGTACATAAACCAAACGGCAGTCATAACTCTAATAGAAATGCTTCTGTGCATTCTGCTATTTATCCCGACGAAGGATTAAACAAAAATAGGAATTAACATTTATTTCATGAAACAGTAATTAAATTGCTAGATGGCTGCAACTATAAACATAAGTAGCATGTAATGTGCACAAAAAGGATTCAAAATGTACAAAACACACACACAAAAAAAGAAAGAAAAATACACATGAATTAATAGTGAGGAAGATAGAGTACAAAAGTAGGTAGATTTTGCTGAAACTGTCCTGGATTTTGGTGTGGCCATAACTAATATACAGCAAACACTTTTGATCTCCTCACTTAAGGAAGGAAGGGTGCCATGATAGCATAGCAGTTAGTGCAAAGCAATTACAACTCGGGGCGTTCCAGAGTTCAGCTTCAGAACTGTCTGTAAGGAGTTTATAAGTTCTCCCTGCGAACCGTGTGGGTTTAAGGGAGAGAGGCAGAAGAAAGGAAGCTATAAGCCAGGTAGCCTTACTGCAGTGTTTGGGAAGATGTTGGAGTCTATTATAAGGGATCAGATTTTGGTTTCTTGGAGGCACATGATAAAATAGGCCAAAGACAACATGGTTTCCTTAAGGGGAAATCTTATCTGACATGCCTTCTTCCTCACTGTTACCATGAGGTAGGAGGTACAGAAGCCTGAAGGCACACAATCAGCGATTCAGGAACAGCTTCTTCCCCTCTGCCATCTGATTCCTAAATGGGTATTGAATATTTGGACACTACCTCACTTTTTTTTTTACATATACAGTATTCTGCTTCTGCACTTTAAAAAATTTATTCAATATATGTATATTGTAATTAATTTTCTTGTTTATCATTATTATTTTTATTTTATTTTTTTCTCTCTGCTAGATTATGTGTTACATTGTGTTGCATGTGTGTCTTTGGATGGAGTGTCTTTGGAATTCTCTACCTGATAGAGATGTGGAAACTATCATTAATTGTATTCAATGCAAAATGAATCAATTTTAAAACTTTTTGGAATTTTGGCTTATTAAAACTAATCAGGATAGTGAAGTTAAAACATGCTTTGCCAAATTTCTTCTTCAAGAAACAATTTCTTATTGAAGTTCATTTTCATATCAAACTTACATTACTTAAAAGGATGAGCTCATTAGGTAAATTGAGTTAATTTAAGTGATATGCATCGTGTAGTCTGTATTGGCAAAATATTTCCTAGTATTTTCTGAGAATGAACAATCAAGTTATCTTATTGTAATCTTAGTGGATGAAGCATACAGTTCATGTTATTTTGGTAAAACAATATATTTAACTATCGGCAACACCATTTTTAGCTCTGGAATGGCTAAAATGCATTGGATTGTCTCAAAAGAAACTAACAAAATTATCTAAAAGCGGTTGAGAAGCAAACACCATATCATATTTTGTCTTTTTGCCAACTTCCATTTTGTTGAATTGGAATGTATAATGGTCATTTTCCTTGTAGTTTAATGTTCTTATGCTTGTTTACATTTTTATATAATTATTTATAGACATGTAATTGTTCAGTGTGTTTTTTAGTGATTGAAGGTTCTCATATCTTTTTTGAAACAGTTTCAGTGGAGGGTATCACATTACTTAAATAGGGGCTATCTTATTGGTTAATTGAAGCAATGGAATTTATTCTTATCAGGAGTCTTGGATAAGAAGACACACTGCCTTAGTTCCCTCTCTTTCTCTCTCTCTCTATACTTCTTTCATCTACATTGATCGAGTAACATTTAAATAACGATTGTATGCAACTAGCGCTATGCTTTATTTGTGATTTCTGATGAAACTTGGATCAAAAATATCAGGATCCAATAATTTATAATTCAGTTCGATGTAGATGATCAGTAATTTGCCTAAATATTCAAAACTTGTATTTGTTGCATCAATTGTTTTCAGGTAGGAAAAATGTATTTTTATCCTACCTGAAGGCAACCGAGGAAACAAATCCCAAAATATGCATTAAATACTAATACGTAATGGGCAAATCTAGTTATTTGCACACTACTTTTCAAAGTAGTTGAAATGCGGCAAAATTACTTAGGCAAAATTTATACACATCATGGAGGATTTTTAGGGAAATTTCTACCTCTTTCTCCAGCTGTACTTTTTTTTTCTCCAAAGCCAGAAACTCTACTTTCAGCATTCCTACTTCATTCTTAAAATGTTGTTCTTCTTCCTCTAATTCTTCATCCAAGTAAGATTTAGCAGCCACCACAGAGGGCAGATGGACAGTTTTTGGACAGTGTTTCAAATCTGGTGATTCAAAACGTCTTGCGTCAGGATTGGGGAAACAGTTGGATATCAGACTTTCATTTCTGATAGATGAAAAGTCTACCAATTCTGTAGAAGCTTCTCCGAATGAAGCAGATTTTTTAACAGAAGGTCCATTGTTATCAGTCCTAGATTCTACTTTATGAAAATCACTGTCATTGTTAGAAAGGTAACCAGCATCATTATTTCCTTCTTTCTTTACAATACATTCCTTAACTGCTTCCCAGTTTAACTCCTGTTTTTCCTCAAGTACACAAGTGTGTGCCAATCTGTTATCACCATTATTTTCCGCTGGCTTGGACTTGCATATTTTGAGTGTTTGCTGATCATCTCTTGGCTCCACAGTAAAACCTGCTGCTTCTTCTGGCTCATTAAGAAGATCAAGCACATCATGGTCATCGTCACTATTTATGCTCTCTTCTTCTAATTCTTCCTCTAAAGCAGTAATTTTGTTATTTCCAAAAGGAGTAATTGCAATATCTTCATTACATTCACTACTTGAGCAGCTTCCAGAATAATCTTCTGCATATTCCGGAGTGTCATTTTTATTGCGCCAAATTTCTTGGATCCTTTGTTCCAGCTCAGCTGTTACAATTCTCCAATGTAATGTTTTTGTGTCCTCTTTTGTCTGGACTTTGACATATTGTCCATTCATGGTCTTTCTTTGATTCTCCTCTACCCGCACCATCTCAGCAGTGCTGTCACTATTGGTCATATTGGGCTCCTCATTCAGGTCCATTTCCTCTGCTTTCTTGTGTAAAAAAACAAAACATGTTTACAAGTTTCATTTTCAGATTGTAGACATTTTATTGCCACTTTGCCATTGATATTGGCCATTTTCAAAATATGTATATCCTTCCGAAAGCATATGAAACAGGTAAAGAGAGGTCAGGATCATAATAACAAAAGCTGACTAAATACTTAAGTAGAAATAAAATATATAGCTGCATATTAATTTACAACAAAGCCTTTTTCTGACCTTAAGTCAGAAAGGGAGTACTTGTGGACACAGACAGGTATGAGTACTTTAATACTACACAGAAAATGTTGGAGGAACTCTAAATCAGGCAGTATCTCTGGAAGGGAATAAACAGATAATGTCTCATTTTGGTACCTCCGAACTTCTCACTTCATTCCCGTCCCCCAACCACCCACCTTCTCCTCACGTGGTCTCTCATGTATCGCCTGCTAGCTTGTACTCCTCAACCTTCTGCCCCCCTTCTTTTCCATCCTGATGGAGGGTCACAGTCCAAAATGTTCACTATTTCTTTACTTACACAGATGCTGTCCAACTTACTGAATTCCTCCAGCATTTTGTGTGTGCCGCTCAAGGTTTCCAGCATCTGCATAATCCCTTGTGTTTATAAATATTATAATGTTAGGCAAGTGCTGACCAGAATTACTTTTGTAACATTGTATCTACAAAATGGCATGAGAAAGATTGTGTCAACACCAAATCTGAAAATCAATTTGGAGGATAGGCAAATCATAATCAGAAGTGTCTCCCAGGGCATCATCTCCAGTAAGCTGGCTTAATTAGAATCAGTAATTGCATTAGACAGGCCACATTACTTGCATGCCTGACACCAAACTCCTGAAATACACTTAATTCTGAGCTGTCTCAGTTACTGTGGCTTTCTTGGGCACCAGAGTGATGGTGACGGACTTGAAGCCTGCAGGGATAGTGGACTGTTTCAGGGAGATATTAAAGAAAGGCTGGCCTTTCCTTTCAGTGCTGCCTCCAGTGTTCGATTGCTGGAATGACAAACAGCATTGCCTGCGAACTGCCGGGAACTTCATCACTCAGGGACTTGGGCTATATATAATTTTTTTGCATGACTGTTTGTGTGTTCGCTATCTTGGATTGCTATGCGCCTTGTGCCGTGCATGTTTGACACCTTGGCCCCAGAGGAACGCTGTTTTATTTGGTTGTATTGATGTATACTTGAATGATAATTAAACTTGAATTTGATTTGATTTTACTGAACATCGAGCTTTATAACTAAGTTTTTATTCATTGGGAAATGAAAATAAAGATTTGGTCAAAACTGCCATAAGAACCTTTTACATAAGTTGTGATTATTGAAATGCAAATTACGTTTGTAATTAAAATTAAACTGCATCTGTCAACCACTGTCAATCACTATCAAAATATCTCAGTCTACTCCAGTGTTCATTATCATCATTATCACAGAAGATGGTCTCCAGTTACTTTGACTTCTTCTACATGAAATCAAGAAATAGCTGAGAGCAGTAGATACAGTAAAAAATCTGACAAATTCCCAGCTACAATACTGAATGATCTGCACTCCAGAACAAATGACACCTCGCCAAGTTGTTGCATCGTACACTTGTTTCTAGCAATGTGGAAAATTGCTCAGATATACATCCCACTCACAAAAAAAAAATACAATCCAGCTAAATTTGTATGCAGTTTACTGTTTACTATGAAAAGTGATGGATGCTGTCTCATTTGGCTGTATTGAGTATTCATGCATGATTGAATAACAATTAAACTTGAATTAATTTTGAAAACTGACAGATGCTATAATCAAAAAGCTCTAAAATTGCACTTGTTCTCCAAAAATTTCATGCAGTCCAAATATGAACCAAATAGCTAAATTCCAGAGATGAGGTACAGTGACTTCCCTTGACATCAAGACAACTAATGACACAGAAGTCATTGGACACTGGAGGGAAAACACATAAATCAAGACAGAACTCACACAAAGGATAAGGACTGTGGTTGCCAGAGATCAATCATTCCAACCACAGAACTTCACTGAAGGAGTTCAAGGCAATATCATCAGCTCAACTGGCTGATAACTGCATAAGGTTCAGATTATTTCACAGCTCCTCAGCTACTGGAGCAATCCAAGTCTGCACACACCAAAATTTTGACATTTAGGCATGGGCTGACAAATAGTTACAAGCAAGAATCTATCCTTGATGTTAAATGGCCTTGCTATCATAAGCCACTCACCATCAACACCACAAAGTCACCCCATTGTGCAGAAAATTAACTGCACCAGTCACATAAATACAGTAACTACATCAGTAAATCCAGCTTTTGATTTTCACCTCCTGATATTCCTAGGCCATTCACCTACAAGGCACAGATCAGGAATTTGATAACATACTTTCCACCTGCTTGAAACAGTGCAGCATTGACAACTCCCAAGAAGCTCAATGCAATCAGAAAAAAATGGACTGCTTAATTTGAACTCCATCAACCACCCCAGACAAATATATTCTTCACCTCTGGTGCAACTGCAAAATAAATCATGCAGGCTACTTATATCACTCATGCAGATATCATCTTTGTAGAAACTTGATCACACCAATTGAGGACAAGGGCAGCGGGTGCAAGAGAATACTTGCAGATACACCTCTAAATCAAGGCATAGAGCTCTTTTACCTGTTGGTTAAATCCTGGAATATCAACAGCACTGTGGAAATAACTTCATGAGAAGAACTGCAGCAGTTCAAGGTGACAGCTTACCACCATCTTTTTAGAGGGCATTTAGCGATACAAAATAAACAACAGCCTTGCTGGCAAAGCCCACAGACGAAAATGAATATTAAGCAAAATTAGCGTTTTGTTGTGTGTGTATTTTTAAAGACTTTTATTTTAAAATACACAATCAAATTCAACACATATACATTAGTATCTCACCTCATTTTTCCCTTCATAATTCTTTCTATTTTCATTACCTCCATCCTCAGTTGGAGACGTCTCCCCTTGGGAAACTGCAGACATATTTAAAGATTGTTACATCAATAGTAAAACAGTACACTTTTAAAATCTTTGCCTATTTATTCCTACCACAGACTGCAGATACTCTAGGGGAGGTGCACAGAGTCAATGAGACAGCTTCTAGGACAAGCCATATTATCGTTCAGCCATTACTGCCAAGCATTTTATACTTAATTATGTTAAGGAAACAATATTTTAGTCCGGTCTATAGTTCCATGTACTCCAAGTACACAGTTTTGAATTAATTCCTGATGAAGGATTTAGGCCTGAAATGTTGGCTGCCAGGCCTGCTGAGTTCCTCCAGCATTTTGTGTGTGTTGCAAGTACAGTTTTAATACTGCTTCAGACATCAATGCTCTTTAAAAATTCTATCATTGTTTGATAAATATACAGACCTAGAATCTATTCAAGATCTTCTCAATTCAGTAATACACAATGTTCTGTGACTGAGTAATTGTGATGAAAAATTAACCATACGAAAATCGATAATAAATAACGTGCAGGTTTGAGTTTAAGAATAAATACTGTTCGGAGTGGAGTAAAAAATGGTTGTGATGGAATAAACGTACCAGTTTGGTGGTTCATTTTTGGCGTTTTGACAGAAGCACTTTCAGAGTCCCAGTTTGAGTCATCTACTGTATATAAAAAGAACAAATTTTATTGTCAAAATATAACCATTGAAACATATTGATGCATTCAGTTATTCAATCAGGAATTATAAATTTATGTTCAGCACACACAAAGTGCTGGGGGAGCTTAGCAGGTCAGGTAGCATCTATGGATGAGAATAAACAGTCAATGCTTCAGGCTGAGACCACCAGGACTAGAAAAGGCAGAAGTCAGAGTAATGTGGTGGGGGATGGGAGAAAGAAGTACAAGGTGGCAAGTGACAGGTGAAACCATGAGAGAGGAAGAAGGTGAAGTAAAGAGCTGGGGAGTTGATTGGTGGAAGATATACAGGCAGGAGAAGAGGGAATCTCACAGGACAGGACAGAAGACCATTGAAGAAAGGAAGGGGGAGCAAAACTCAGAGGTGGTGATGGGCATGTAAGAAGAGAAGGCGGTGAGGGAAACAGGAATGGGAATGATGAGGGAGGAGGTAATTACTGGAAGCTTGTGAAATTGATATTCTTGCCATCAGGTTGGAGTCTACCCAGACGGAATACAAGACGTTGCTGATGTGGAGGCTTATGGGATGGTTGGTGAGGACAAGAAGAACCTTCTTCAAAGAAAGCTTCTCTTTCTCCACCATCAACGCTGCCTTCACCCGCATCTCTTCCATCTCATGCACATTTGCCCTTATCCTATCCTCCCACTGCCACACCAGGATAGGATTCCTCCTGTCCTCACCTACCATCCAACAAGCCTCTGCATCCAGCACATAATTCTCTGTAACCTCTGCCATCTCCAATAGGATCCCATCACCAAACATATCTTTCCCTCTCCCCACTTTCTGCAGGGATTGCTCTCTATGCAACTCCCTCGACCACTCGTCCCTCCCCGCTAATCATCCGCCTGGCACTTATACTTGTAAGTGGATCAATTGCCACACCTGCCCCTACACCTTGTCCCTCACCACCATTCAGGGCCCTAAACAGTCCTTTCAGGTGGGGCAACACTTCTGCGAGCCTGCTGCGGTCATCTACTGTATCCGGTGCACCCACCTGTATATTGGTGAGACCTGGCGTAAATTGGAAGACTGCTTCGTTGCAGCACTTTCACTCTGCCTGCCACAAAAAGCAGAATTTCCCCATGACCACGCATTCCAATTCTACTTCCCATTCCTATTCCAATATATGTTAGTCCATAGCCTCCTCTACTATCACGATAAGATCACACTTAGGGTAAAGGAGCAAACTTATATTCTGTCTGGGTAGCCTCCAACCTGATGGCGTGAACACTGATTTCTTGAACCTCCATTAATTACTCCCCCTCCTCTCCATCGTCATTCCCCGTTCTTATTTTCCTCTCACAACTTCTCTTCTTACCTGCTCATCACCTCTCTCTGGTGCTCCTCCTCCTTCCTGTTCTTCCAGGGTCTTCTGTCCTCTCCTGCTAGATTCCCCCTTCTCCAGTCCTTTATCTCTTTCACCCATCAACTTCACAGCTCTTTACTTCATTCCCTTCCCCTCTCCATGTTTCATCTAACACCTGCCACCTTATACTTCTTCCACCTCTACCCCACCTTCCTACTTTGACTTCTTCCCCCTTCCTTTCCAGACCTGATGAAGGGCCTCAGCCCAAAACGTCAACATTTATTCCCATCTACGTATGCTGCCTGACCTGCTGACCTCCAGCACACTGTGTGTATTGCTCGAGATTTCGAGCATCTGCAGTACCCTCTTATGTTCTAATGGAAAGTAATGTGTACAGATGAATAAATAAGGTTTGCACTTTTATATTGTGTATTTTTATTGTACACGTGTACACACACACACATACACACAAACAAACTACGTATATACTTATGCCTCTGTTAAAAATCAAATTAGTTGCCGAGATTTAATTCTATGCCACATGAAAACCAAATTAGGAAAGACTGGAATTCAACTCTCCAGCTACCAAATGAAGTACTGTCCAATGCACACCTCCTTGTTAAAGAACGCTTGTATTTTCAAATTACAAGCCGAGTCAGAAGGCTCGGCTGATTCACTGAAAACTAAACTAACTTCCTATTTAATTCAAAAACAAGTTGCTGCCGTATTTCAGCTTGGAAATTACATAATGCCAAAATGAACCATAAAAACTCTATGTTTAATCCTTAACTAACAAGTTTTACTCCATTTTACATTGAAAGAGTTTATACAAAATTGAAGATGCTGCCATTTAATTGACAGTTTGATCCAAAGTTCAATCAAATTAATTCAAAGGATTCCATGGAATTTTGCAAAGAATTGGAAGTTCTCTTATACTGGGTTACACCTGCTAACCTTTAGCTAACAAATAGCTAAATTAATTGGTTGCTCTTTTCTATTTTCAAACTAGGTACACCATTTCCTTGGTGGAACACAGCAGGCCAGGCAGCATCTATAGTGAGAAGCACTGTTGATGTTTCGGGCCGAGATCCTTCGTCCATCCTGACGAAGGGTCTCGGCCTGAAACGTTGACAGTGCTTCTCCCTATAGATGCTGCCTGACCTGCTGCGTTCCACCAGCATACTGTGTGTGTTGCTTGAATTTCCAGCATCTGCAGATGTCCTAGTGTTTACACCATTTCCTTATCCTGTAAATACATTCAGAAATAAATTGCTGTCATTTGCTTTATGACCTGCTGAGAATATATAAAGACTGCCAAAGTAATTTTTTTGACATGAACATGAGAAAATCTGCAGATGCGGGAAATCCAAAGCAACACACACAGAATGCTGGAGGAACCCAGCAGACCAGGCAGCAACTAAGGAAGAGTAAAAGATTGATGTTTTGGGCCGACACCCTTCTTTAGAACTGGAAAGGAAGGGGAAAAGTCACAGTAAGAAGGTAGGGTGTGGGGGGAGGTGCGGAGAGGAAGAAAAATACAAGATGGTAGGTGAGGGGTAAGGTGAAATAAAGAGCTGGGGAGTTGATTGGTCAAAGAGATAAAGGGCTGGAGAAGGGGAGGATCTTATAGGAAAGGTAGAAGACCTGGAAGAAAGGGAAGTGGGAGGAGCATCAGAGGGTAGGGATGGGCAGGTAAAGAGACATGGTAAGGGAGGGAAACAGAAATGGAGAAATGGATTGGTTCATGCCATCAGGTTGGAGGCTACCCAGGCTGAATATTAGGCATTGGTCCTCCATCCTGAGTATGGCCTCATCTTGGCAGTAAACATAGAAACATAGAAAATAGGTGCAGGAGGTGGCCATTCGGCCCTTCAAGCCTGCACCGCCATTCAGTATGATCATGGCTGATCATCCAACTCAGAACCCTGTACCTGCTTTCTCTCCATACCCTCTGATCCCTTTAGCCACAAGGGCCATATCTAACTTCCTCTATGAAGGCCATAGACTGAATGGGAATGGAAGTAGAATTGACATGGCTGGCCACCGGGAGATCCTGCTTTCTCTGGTGGAAGGAGGAAAGATGCTTGGTGAAGCGATCTCCCAATCTACGTCAGGTCTCACCGATAAACAGGAGGCCACAATGGGAGCACCAGATACAGTAGATGACTCCAACAGACTCGCAGGTGTAGCACTTGTTCCACTTGCAAGGATAAGTACCAGGAAGGAGATCAGTGGAGAGGGACGAGTGGACAAGGGTGTCACATAGAAAGCAGAATGTAGGGGGAGGGAAAGATGTGTTTGGCGGTGGGATCCCGTTGGAGGTGGCGTAAGTATTGGGGAAGTATGTGCTGGACGCGGAGGCTAGTGGGGTGGTAGGCGAGGACAACACAAACACGAGAATACACTGTCATATTTATGTAGATGACAACTTCATTAGCTCAAATATTATCAGCTGTTTCTGTTCATCTCATTTATGCTAAACAAAGAAATCATCAAGACCTGTCCATCACCTCCCTCTGGTTCCCTACTTCCTTCCCTTTATTCCATGGTCTAACCATTCTCTCCAATCAAAATTCTTCTTCAGTCCTTTGCACCTTTCACCCATCACCTTCTAGCTACTCACACCATTCCTTTTCACCCCTTCCCCACCCGTCTTCCCACTCTCACCTGAACTTAACTACTACCTGCCAGCAAACACGAGGAAATCTGCAGATGCTGGAAATTCAAACAACACACACAAAATGCTGGTGGAACACAGCAGGCCAGGCAGCATCTATGAGGAGAAGCACTGTCGATGTTTCGGGCCGAGTCCCTTCGTCAGGACCTGCCAGCTTGTGCTCATTCCTCTCCCACCTTTTTATTGTGGCTTTTGCCCTCTTTCTTTCCAGTCTTGATGAGGCTTTCGACCTGAAACATTGATTATTCATTTCCTCCATAGATGTTGCCAGACCTGCTGAGTTCCTGCAGAATTTTGTGTGTGATCCTCAAGATTTCCAGCATCTGCCAAAACTCTGAGTCAGTCTGATCATAATCTATGACCAATTCTCTGATATCCTAATGCACATGCTCCGAATTACAGTGACCTTTAAACTATGAATTTTAGCATTATAGTTTAAAAATTCTATTCAATTTTGAGAAAAGTTGATCGCATTAATAGTTTTTTTAAAAGAGAAAAAACAAATACAATTACCTTCATTCTGGTTCATCTTAATATTCCTTCGGCCCAGGATACCAGATGAAGCAACAGATTTGTCCCTTGAGCCTTCCGAGATGGACTAAAATTAGAAAAAAAGGTTTGATGTAATTTCTCATCTATAAAATTTAAACAAAACATTATACAATTGAAAATATTTCAATTGATCATGTAACCACAGTGATATAACCTTAACATGCTGTGCCATAGTAGCAAGTAGATTTTGAACTGCGGTTCTATGATGAAAAACTTGTCTTCCTCCGATGAGAAAGGGATAATTGAACAAATCAACTAGTCCCATATTTGCAAGTTTCCTCAGAGAGACTGCAATAAAATATAATAAATGGCTTGAAAACTGAGCAAGCCCACTGAATACTGTTTCAATAAGTTTTTAAATAGTGCGCTTTGTAAACAATAAAGAACCAGAGAATGGAACTGCATTAATTTTTAGCAGTATTATAATGTTAAACAACTTCCAAAATACACCAGTTGCTGAGCAGTGTACAGTAACCTGCATTTTTTTTCTTTACTGTGGCCTGGTTTCTTACACTCATCACCTGTATTCCCGTGTAACCAAACCTCAAGCCTAGTATCAAGTCCATAGGTAGCAGCATCGCACAAATAATGTAACGAGATGGGTTGGGTAGAAGCCTTCTAACAACTGTATCATTAGCTTTGCCACCTGTCATAGCTGTCAATGATTTGGAATGTTTCTTTAGATGATTAGAACCATTAAGAACACAATTAATTTAAAATGTAACCTGCCTTTTCTTACAATCCCCTTTTGAATGAATTAGCAGACCCTTTGACAGAACCTTTCTTACTTACTCCAACAAAAATAAACAATTTGTTTTACCTCTTTAACTTGACACCAGTGAATAATTTAGCATTTTGCCGTAGTTCATTAATTGATTTTCAACATGATTGACTGGATTCATTTTAACTTAGGCTACAGAATGTGGAACTATTAATTGTGTCACTTCTGCCCTTTCTGGGCAAGGCTTTTCTCCCATCTTGTCTAACTACATTTTGTTTCTTCCTTTCAAATTATGTATACTGTCTATCTCACTCCCAATCCTTCATTTTCTTTCATAAGCCTAGGCTTAACATTTTTCCTTGAATCAACCTACAAATGCCCTATTCTCCCATGAATTTTTGACAGCCAATTGTCAATTGATAAAGATGAGATTATTCACATAGGATGGAAAACAGAGAACAACACACAAAATACTTGAACTCAACAGGTCAAATAGCATCTATGGAGAATAAACAATCGATGTGTCAGACTGAGATCCTTCACCAGGATCGGGAAGGTAGCAAAAAAAAAAGGTGGGAGGTGGGGATAGAGGAAAGAGTACAAGCTTGTAGGTGGTAGCAGAAACCAGGTGAGAGGGAAGGTGGGTGACTGGGGGAGGGGTAGAAGTGAGATGCTGCGATGTGATAGGTGGAAAAGTAAAGGGCTGATGATGGAATCAAATAGAGGAGAATGGACCATGAGAGAAAGGGAAGGAGGATGGGCACTACAGGGACTTGGGTCAGTGATGAAAGGGTTAAGAACCAGAATTGGGAAGAGAAAAAAAGAGAAGGGAGAGCAGGGGATAAAAATTACCAGAAATTAGAGAAATTGGTTCTATAGCATTTATCATTTGTTCCTTTAAAATCTTCTTTGTGATTGATTTCTGAAACTTTTGGTTATATAGGTTTCACCTTTTTATCAAGATGTTTATCATGGAATGACTTTGACTTTGAAGATCCAACTATAAATGTAAACTTCCATAATAGTTTTTCTTCAGTTTCTCAGCAAAGTATTTCAGATATTTTAAGGCTACTCATTAAAAATTATTATCACACCAGGATTTGAAGGGTAGCACAGATAGTGATGCTGCTGCCACACAATTCCAAAAACACAAGGTTGTTCCAGACCTCCAGTGTTATCTGTGTGGAGTTTGCATACTCTCCCTGTGACTTTGAGGATTTCCTCAGTGTGCTCCAGTTTAAGTCCACATGCTAAATTTGTTCAGGTTGGTAGATTCATTGACTATTGTAAATTGCTCATGGTGCTAACATGAGTGGTATAATCAGAAGGGAACTAATGGGACTATGGAGACAATAAAATGGCATTAGTGTAAATGAATGCATGATAGTTGGCAATAGACTCAAAGTCAAAGTCAGTCAATTTATTATCAAACCACATACATGTTACCATATACTATCCTGAGACTCATTGTCTTGCAGATATTCACAATAAATACAAATGAACCAATAGAAGCAATGAAAAGATAGACAACCAATGCATAAAAGACAAATTGAGCAAATACAACAAAAAAAACACTATAGTAATAGTAATAAGTATTGAGAACACGAGTTGTCGTCCTTGAAAGTGAGTCCATAGGTTGTGGAATTAGTTCAGTGATGGGTTGAGTGAAGTTATCCACTCTGATTCAGGAGCCTGATGGTTGAGGAGTAATAATTGTTCCTGAATGTGACAGTGTGGGATCTAAGGTGCCTATACCTCCTTCCTGATGGCAGCAGAGAGAATAGAGCATGGCTTGGATGGTGGGTGTCATTAATCATGGATGCTGCTTTCCTGCGACGGCACTCCTTGTAGATGTGCTCAGTAGTGGGGAGGGCTTTACACGTGATTAACTGGGCTGAATCCACTACTTTTGTAGGCTTTTCTGTTTGGGGGCACTGGTATTTCCATACCAGGCTGTGATGCAACCAGTCAGTATACACTTCATTGTGCATCTGTAGAAGTTTATCAAAGTTTTAGATTCAGCATGTCATTTTCCAAACTTATTTTTTGTATTGCCTTTTTTGTATTTGGCCCTTATGTATTGGACCCAGGATAAATTGTCTGAAATGATAATGCTGAGGAATTTAAAAGTTACTGACCCTCTCCACCTCTGGTCCATGAGAACTGGCTGATGAACCTTCAGTTTCCTACTCGTGTCAATTATCAGCTTCTTGATTTTGCTGATGTCACGGCAGAGGATGTTGTGGCACCATTCAGCCAGATTTCCAATATCTGTCCAACATGTTGATTCATCATCACCTTTGATTCAGTCAACAATGGTGCCTTCAGCAAACTTAGCCTCATAGTCATAACTATAAAGTGAGAAGAGCAGGGGGCCAAGTACATAGTCTTGTGGTGTACCTGTGCTGATGGTGATTGTAAAGGAAATGTGCTGCCAATCTGAATCTACTAGGATCTGCAAGTGAAGAGATTTAGGATACAGTTGTACAGGGAGGTATGAAGGCCAAGGTCTTGGAGTTTTTTAAATTAGTTCTGAGGGGTCTATAGTGTCAAATGCAGAACTGTAGACAATGAAGAAAATCCTGATGTATGCATATTGTTCCAAGGTCGAGTGAAGAGCTAATGAAATGGCATCTGCTGTTGTCGTGTTGTGACTGTAAAAAGATGGAGCAGATCATGTATGCCAAATGACATATTTCTGTTTTATGACTCAATGACCCATTTTAATTTATAACACAGTATTACAAACAACCATTCTGATGAGCTAAATGTGATATTTTGTATTAAGTAAAAGTCATAACATTTACTAAACATACCTTAGAATCCTTAAGAGATTCCGTGTTTGCTTCCACCTCCGACTCTTCCAAACCCAGCTCTAACAGTAGGTCTACATGGTAAAGAATTAAAATATTTTATTGAATAAGGATTTGCAATTAGATGAAAATGCTGGCTTCCATTATGAAAGTTTTTTTTTGCTTTCTAAACCACATGATATTTTATCTGGATTCAACAAATGATAATCAAAGAACTATTCCTTTCGATTTTCTAGATTTCAACTTGATGGAACTACGTAAAGTGATCACTCGGTGGCTAACAGCAGATTATTCAAGAATGGATTTTCTTAATGAGTCCAACTTTAGAACAAGACAAGTGTGTGATAACATTTTGTGCTCAGCAACTTCTTATGAAATAATGCAGTACAGTATCACCCTCTTGGAGTTGTCCTTTCAAAGATATTGAAATATCATATTGGGTTCTAAAAGCTTTTGACATGAAATGTGTTGATAATGGGGAATTTTGTAATAGTAATGTTACTGGATGTTAGGGATGTGTGGGCTCTGATAGAGGCTGCCCTTGCCACAAACATAAATGCAACTTATAAATAAATTACGAGATTAACCTGGGATATGGACATTTTACAAGGACTTGTTATTCAAAGTCGACCAACTTCTGACTTAATGATGGAATAGTCCTTGATGAGGCAGCTAAATTAAGTACACAAAGAAATTTGCATATTATTATTCTAAATTGTCTAGCATTGCCGAAGTGGTATTCAATGTTTTGATATTCTTCATGTTCAGGGTTCACCTCATGCATGCTGCACTAATTTGCATAACTCGCTCTGGTACATCACTGAAAGCCAAATTTCCTGACAACCATTGATAGCCTCAAACTCTGCTACCAATTGACTAGGTTATAAATCTTACTATAATTTTGCTAAGTATGCCAGTAAAAAGCAAATGTAAATGTTGAAAATGGAAAAGCCACTAGGTATAAATTACATTCAAAACCGTATATAGTATGCAGCATCAATACTCTTTTGAAATGTCGCAAATCCTCCAGTTTAGCCGCACTTTGGCAACTTTTAAACTTGCATTAGAATCTCCCTAACACTATTCATGAAAATATACTTCCAACCATGCTTACAGAATATTACAGTGAGCTATCTGCTGTTTTTGCACTCACTGACCTACAACTACAACGCATTATAACTGTGCCATTGACCCTGTAGCTTGTCCACCATGAAGATTTTATTAGCACAACAAAAAATAAACAACTGGGAAATTGGTAATCATTCCAAATGAAAAAACACAACATAAAACTTGAATCTAAGATACCTCTTCTATTTTTTTTGCATGAAGCCTTTTGTTCTTGAAATGCAGAAGCAGAAGTTTCACTAAAATCAGAAGATTGCACTGCTTCAAGTTCTGACCCTTTGGAAGAAGCTCTCAAAGGCTCCTCCTCTTCCAAGAACATGTTCTATAGAAGAGAACAGAGTTCATATTATGTTTTGTATCATCAAATACAAATACTCATTTCATGAAAGGGGTAGAGAAAAAATAACACTATTATAATTGAGTTAATCTATAACAAATTATTAATCTATAGCTTTTTAAACAGTGACATATATTTGGAAACAAAAGGCAATATTATTTTTAAAGCAACACACACAAAATGCTGGAGGAACTCAGCAGGCCAGGCAGCAGCTGTGGAAAAAAGTACAGTCGATGTTTCGGGCTGTAGCCCTTTGGCAGGACTGACAAATTCCTTCTAATTTTTTTAACGACTGTGCGGACCAACCATTGCTCTGAGCCTGAAAACTGGGCAGCACTTTATATTAATGTTATATAAGTAAATTCCAGTTGTGTGGCAACAAAGGCTATATGCGCAGGAGCATTTCAGTTACTGCGCGGCCCTGCACCCACACATCTTAGACGGAACATGATCATAACAATTCTAAACTTTAACAGTTTCATGATTTTGAACAATATGGTTATTTGTTGTGTTTAACTACAAATTATCATTGCTCATGTGTGACTTTTAAATTAAGCTGGATTGTTTTCTTGGTGCATACATCAGAATCATTTTACCACTAGTGGCTATGACAACAGTGCAGCAGTCAACGCAATGCTATTACAGCGACAATAATGCAGGTTCAATTCTGCCACTGTCTACAAGGAGTTTATGTTCTCTCCGTGGGCATTTCCTCCAGGTGCTCCAGTTTCCTCTCACATTCCAAACACGGACAGGTTAGTAGGTTAATTGGAAAGCATGGACATGTTATCATGCTGTATCTCTAAATAAAAAAAATCTATACTTGCTGCACAAATCCCTCTCTCACCTAGATGGGGTCAGTGGTGCTGTGAGGATTACATTCCTGGACTTCTCTAGTGCCTTTAACACCATCCAGCCCAAGATCTTAAGGCACAAACTAACGGAGATGGGAGTAGACCCTCACATGGTGGATTGGATAGTGGACTACTTGACAGATAGACCTCAGTATGTGCGGTTGGGAGACTGTAGGTCTGACACGGTGGTCAGCAGCACAGGAGCGCCGCAGGGGACCGTGCTCTCTCCGGTCCTGTTCACCCTGTACACATCAGACTTCCAATATAACTCGGAGTCCTGCCATGTGCAGAAGTTCGCTGACGACACGGCCATAGTGGGGTGTGTCAGGAATGGACAGGAGGAGGAGTATAGGAAGCTGATACAGGACTTTGTGATATGGTGCAACTCAAACTACCTGCGTCTCAATATCACCAAGACCAAGGAGATGGTGGTGGACTTTAGGAGATCTAGGCCTCATATGGAGCCAGTGATCATTAATGGAGAATGTGTGGAGCAGGTTAAGACCTACAAGTATCTGGGAGTACAGTTAGACGAGAAGCTAGACTGGACTGCCAACACAGATGCCTTGTGCAGGAAGGCACAGAGTCGACTGTACTTCCTAAGAAGGTTGGCGTCATTCAATGTCTGCAGTGAGATGCTGAAGATGTTCTATAGGTCAGTTGTGGAGAGCGCCCTCTTCTTTGTGGTGGCGTGTTGGGGAGGCAGCATTAAGAAGAGGGACGCCTCACGTCTTAATAAGCTGGTAAGGAAGGCGGGCTCTGTCGTGGGCAAAGTACTGGAGAGTATAACATCGGTAGCGGAGTGAAGGGCGCTGAGTAGGCTACGGTCAATTATGGAAAACCCTGAACATCCTCTACATAGCACCATCCAGAGACAGAGAAGCAGTTTCAGCGACAGGTTGCTATCGATGCAATGCTCCTCAGACAGGATGAAGAGATCAATACTCCCCAATGCCATTAGGCTTTACAATTCAACCGCCAGGAGTAAGATATGTTAAAGTGCCGGGGTTGATTGTATTTAATGTATTTAAGTAAACTACTTAAGAACTTTTTAAAAGCTATTATTAATGCTTTTTGAGAGAGTGATTTAGATGCATATCATATTTTTACTGAGTTAAGTATTGTATGTAATTAGTTTTGCTACAACAAGTGTATGGGACATTGGAAAAAATGTTGAATTTCCCCATGGGGATGAATAAAGTATCTATCTATCTATCTAACTGCTTAATTCTGATTGAATGAACTTTCTCAGTACTTTTATACATCAAGAACCTCATCATAACAATCATCCTAGTATCTTCTTCCTCTGAAATGGCTTCTACTTCACTGACATCTTTATGTACAATGCCTTCTTGCACAAAACTAAAACACTTTCATATTGCTCTACTTTTTCTGTAGCTAATAATTACTTTCCATTTAAGCTGTTTTGGATTAATACTCACCAATTCCCTATTTTCACTTCAATATTTAAGAAGTAAAAATATAGTTTTGTTTTAAAAATTGAGAAATAATTACCTCCTTGTTGTCTTTTGATGGAGTAGAATTTAAACGATTTTCTACAGGAAAACTGAATGAACAGCCAACAGTTACAGGAGAACAATTCCTGGACTGGACTGATGAACCACTACTCTTGAATGTTTCATCTTCATCTTGATGGTCATTTTCTAACTTTTCCACCCTAAATTCATCTGATTTAACTGGTTGCAAATTGTCCATGAGATGGGTTTGGCCAGATGTAGCCTCTTCAGTAACTAAAAAGGAAAAATCATTTGTTTATAAGCTTCGAAATGGCATGTTATTAACTACACACTAAGCAAATTAGTACTCAATTTTTTTCCAATTATTTTCTCAATAACTTACAGTTTTCCTTGTTTTGCTGTGAAGAACTTAGCAACTTGGTCAAATTAAACTTCTGGATTGCCTGTAAATAGACATTATTAATGGTTATAAACAGTTACATATTTAAAAATTGGCCAAAGGCACACATCCCAATATAATATCAACTCAATTTGCTTTCAATTCAATTTCCTGTTTCCTTCAGTCTTATATAAACACATTTATATCATATATTTAAGTGAAATATATTGTATTTGAAGTTTAAGAATAAATAATAAAACTATTCTGCTAACATCTTAACTATCATTGCTGCTGGCTCCCTGCTCCAGTAACCTGGATTTCATTCTGACCTTTGATGCTGTCAGTGTGGAATGGGTACATCCTCTCTCTGTGACTGTATTTTCCCTCAATGCTCTGGGTCCTTCTATAACCTACAGATGTGCTAGTAGGTTAAGTAACTACTATTAATTTTCCTTTGAGTTAGGCAAGCGATAAAACAATAAAAAGAATAAGTCGCATATGAGAGACAGTAGTGAGAAGGATATAGGAAATAAGAGGGAGTGGAACCAATGGGACAAATAATCTACCTCAATATACTGAGATAAAATACAAAGCCTTTGCTTGTGTGCCATCCAAGCAGATTATGCCATATATTCGAACAATGAGATAGCAAAAAGAAAATCACAATGTAAAATACAATGTAGTAGCCATAGAGACCGTTTAATGCAGATAAACAAAGTGCAAGCTCCATGGCAAGGTACATTGGGTAATCACAAGCTAATCTTTAGCATTTGAGAAGTCTAGTCAAGAGTCTGATAACAACAGCAGGAGTAGGCCATCTGTCCCATCGAGCCTGCTCTGCCATTCAATAAGATCATGGCTGATCTGACCATGGACTCATCTCCACCTACCTGCCTTTTTCCCATAATCTTTAATTCCCCTACTAGTCAAATATCTATAAAGTATATTTATGAGTCTAATGGTGTATACTTTCAAGCTTTTCTACCTTCTGCCCAGTGGGAGAGGGGAGAAGAAAGACTGACTGGTGTGGGAGAGCTCCTTGATTATAGCAGCTTTCCTGACGCAAGCGGAAAGTCAGTGGAGGAGAGGCTGGTTTACTTGATGGACTGGACTATGTTAACAGTCATCAATGACATACAGAATTTTGTTAGCCCTCTGAGGAACTGGAGGCATCGGTGTGCTTTCTTGGCTATAGCATCAACTTGTTAATAACATAATAAGCTTCTATATTTACGTACTGGTGCCTGCATCCTTAGGCAATTCCAAAATATTTGACAACTAATGAAGTGCTTTTAAAACATGTCGCTAATGTTATGTAAGCAAATGATAGTTTGGCCACATTAATACTGGTGAAGGCATAAATGTTGGCCAGGACACTAAGACCTGCTCATTTTTAAAATAATCATATGGGGCTTTTTAGATCTAATGAAGCAGGTTTTCAGATCAATATATCCTTCTGAGGATGCAAAACTTCTATTTTCAAAACTCAAATGTTCCAAAGATATTGTGACCTATCGCTGGATTTTTGCTTGATATTAGCCTAAGGTTCATACAATGCATTTTGGACCACGACTCTACCAATGAATAAAAGACATTTTCTCCCAGCTAGTTTCAAGTTAACCTCTTTCCCTCTGGAGGTCATTCCTTCACATCCATATAATCATCAGACCATTCATAATCCACTTTACTTCCTAAAGATCCACAAGTAACATCACGTTGATTGCCTCATCATTAATTTCTCCTGTTCTTATCTATTTCCTTCCATGAGCCACTGGCAACCTTTGCTACTTTAACAGTTTCTATCTGTGACTGTTGCTCAATCCCTTTTCATTTCAATGTCACACCAAAATGGGGCTATTTTCTTCAGGCCACAGACTTTGCCCAGAGCAACTTCTCCAAAACAGAGGTTGCAGTTACACTTGGCTTTGCTGGGCAGGCCACATACTTACATCCCTATTATCGGACTCGCGCACTAAATTCTGAGTTCTGTTCAATTATCAAGTGGACAGGGAGCCAGCTGGTGGCACAGTGACATCAACGCCGGACTCTGGAGCGAAGGCTCCCAAGTTCAAATCCAAGTCAGGCCACCCCTGAGCATGCTTTCCATCCGTGAGCGTCAAGCTAGCCACTCAGCCACGTCAAAAACAAGGGTCGAGTCAGGAACGTTCATATCGTGACCCGGTTAATCTGAAAGGAGACCAATCCTGACACTACGCGCCAGACAAGAATGGCTGTCTGTCTGGTGTGACAAGCAATGAAATGAAGTGGTCAGGAAAAGGTTTCAAGCTCTTCAATGCAAAAGTTCAAAGCATTTGATACAAGGAGCTTTTCTTTGCCTGCCTGAACTTATATTAACTTGACTTGTGACATACTTTCAACCTTAGTTTATCTTTTCAGCACTTCTGATTTATTGCACTGCTGCACAAAGTAGTTTTGTAAGCTAAGCCCTCATTACTAAAAGTGATAAATCATTCCAACAGGTTTCCAGGAAGTCAGCTTGATGGTTTTCAATCTTTTAGTTAGTAATAGCCATGTTCAACAACGAATTGCATTTTTAATGATCTGTCATGAAGAACACAATTCACTGTTGAATATCGCTAGCCAAGGATTTCCAACATGGCCAAGTGTAGAAGTTGGCCTCGGCAAAGCCTGTGACCTCAGTAAAGTAGCAAAATGTCTGAATCTTAAGTGGCAAGCCCTTATTTTTAAAAACTGACCCCTTGTTTCTAGATATGCCCACAAAGAACACATTCATCCTGTCTAGACTACACTTCTTTTTCTTTTCAAATGGCAAGGTCTGTAATGCCACTGAATTTGAATTTCCTTGTGAAAATAATTTATTTGCTCCAACTTTTTCTAATTTTGCTTCTTAATAAAAATGATTTATAACTCAAAATACAGCCCCAGAATGCAACATTCCAATTATTTAAAAAGTTACAGAAAATGGTTAGAGTGGGATACAGAATTCCAGCATAAAGATGGCCACCCCACCAAGTTCCAACAGCATTCCTTTAATGATTCTTGATATATAACACAGGTATCTACTTTAGTAAAACTATTTTAGTGAAATACCATCATTGCTAGTCACTTAAATTCAAAAGTGAGATAATACAAGAAATTATATCAATGGCAAATTACTACCTTGGAAGAACATGGCACATCATCTTCTTCATTTGAAGACAACCAGGAATCTGCAGCACTCTTTGACTCCCTAAAAGTAAAACGTTCAAATAAAAATCTTAAATAAAACAAAAAAGGACAAAAAACTATTAAGAAATTAATCTACTTAAGAAATGTTTAAATTGCAACAGCAGTAGTTCCAACTTACCCACTGAAAGATTCTATCTGAGAAATATCATCCATCACTGGGGAGCAAAGCAAATGATTTACAGGTGAATTAGATTCATCCAAATTTATTTTAAGCTTTAGTTCATCCTTCAAATATTACAAGACAAGTTTATTGTTAAGCAAATAGAAAAAAGGACAGAATCCATTTAAGTATTACTGATTGCAGATTAAATTGGTTTTCTACATTCATATACCACGTTCCCATAGAAGGATCCATTATAAACATCAGACTCTCCATAAAGATATTATCTATATGCTAAACTTTGCTGGCCGGTGGTGCAGTGGCAGCAGTACCAGACTTTGATGAAAATGGTCCTGGGTTTGAATCTAGCCAGCCCCTGCACAATTTTCATCCATGCTGGGTTGAGCATCAAGCTAGCAACTCTGCCTTGTAACAGACAAATGCTAAGGAAACAGCAAAAAAAGGTCGCCTATGTGCCACAGATGCGTAAATGAACAACAGTGCTAAACATCAGATATGTTATTGCATACATTTTAATTATATCTATGCTTCTATATCTGTATTTAAATCAATATTGCACCTTGATAAAGAAGGTTTAAAAATATGGATTGAAGATGAGGATTCATTCTTCAATACTAGAAGCAAAGAGCTGACATTAAGCATCAGAAACAAAATAAGAATGCACAAAGATGTGGCAGGCCTAAGAGGAAATCAGAGGAAAAAAATCTTCGTACATGGAGGAAGATACTTTTAAAGGTTGATAATGTTGCATACGTTGATATAGTCCCCCATTTGATCAATATTATGAATAAAGATCTTACATGAAATTACCACAGAAAAATATACGTATGACTCAGATGAATGAATCTCTTAGGAAGTCACAAGGAAAAAGCGGATTCAAGAAATCAGAAATAACAGCAAAAAAATGCAGCATATACCTGCTGGCAAGTCAACATTCAAGAAGGAACATAACCAGGATTAACATTTTAGATGAATTGCTTGTCATCAGAACGGAGCCAATGTTACAAAGGTTCTCAACAGGTACTTTCTAACAGAACATAGAAAACCTACAGCACAATACAGGCCCTACGGCCCACAAAGCTGTGCCGAACATGTCCTTAACTTAGAAATTACCTAGGGTTACTCACAACCCTCTATTTTTCTAAGCTCCATGTACCTATCCAGGAGTCACTTAAGATACCCTATCGTATACACCTCCACCACCGTTGCCAGCAGCCCATTCCACACACTCACTACTCTCTGTAAAAAACTTACCCCTGACATCTCCTCTGTACCTGTTTTCCAAGCACCTTAAAACTGTGCCCTCTCGTGCTAGTCATTTCAGCCCTGAGAAAAAGCCTCTGACTATCCACACGATCAATGCCTCTCATAGTCTTATACACCTCTATCAGGTCACCTCTCATCCTCCGTCTCTCCCAGGAGAAAAGGCTGAGTTCACTCAACCTATTCTCATAAGGTTAAAGTTAAAGTTTGTCCCGTGCCTTATATGCTCATCAGGCCGGTGCTAATGCCAGTTTCCGTGGCGTGAAGCGACTGAGAGTACGAGACTCCCCACCCCCCGGATAGGATGCTAGTCTATCGTGAGGTTAACCCCCAGCATTTTGCCGGTACCCATTTTCAGCTGGGTGGACTGGAGCAGTGTGTGGTTAAGTGCCTTGCTCAAGGACACAACACACTTCCTTGGCTGGGGCTCGAACTCACGATGTTCAGATTGCTGGTCCAACGCCTTAACCACTTCCCCACGCACCACACTATTCTCATAAGGCATGCTCCCCAATCCAGGCAACATCGTTATAAATTTCCTCCACACCCTTTCTATGGTTTCCACATCCTTCCTGTAGTGAGGCGACCAGAACTGAGCACAGTACTCCAAGTGGGGTCTCACCAGAGTCCTATATAGCTGCAACATTACCTCTCTGCTCCTAAACTCAATCCCATGATTGATGAAGGTCAAAGCACTATAGCCTTCTTAACCTCAAAGACAACCTGCGCAGCAGCTTTCTGTGTCCTGTGGACTCGGACCTCCAGATCCCTCTGAACCTCTACACTGCCAAGTCTTACCATTAATACTATATTCTGCCATCATATTTGGCCTACCAAAATGAACCACTTCACACTTATCTGGGTTGAACTCCATCCGCCACTTCTCAGCTCAGCCCAGTTTTGCATCCTATCAATGTCCCGTTGTAACCTCTGACAGCCCTCCACACTATCTACAACAGCTGCAACCTTTGTGTCATCAGCAAACTTACACCCATCCCTCCACTTCCTCATCCAGGTCATTTATAAAAATCACAAAGAGTAGGAGTCCCAGAACTGATCCCTGAGGAACTCCACTGGTCACTAACCTCCATGCAGAACGTGACCCGTCTATAACCACCCTTTGCCTTCTGTGGGCAAGCCAGCCCTGGATCCACAAAGCAATGTCCCCTTGGATCCCATGCCTCCTTACTTTCTGAAGGAACCTTGCATGGGGAACCTTATCAAATGCCTTGCTGAAATCCATATACACTACATCCACTGCTCTACCTTCATCAATGCGTTTAGCCACATCGGCAAAAAAATTCAATCGGGCTTGTAAGGCACAACCTGCCTTTGACAAAGCCATGCTGACTATTCCTAATCATATTATGCCTCTCCAAATGTTCATAAATCCTGCCTCTCAGGATCTTCTCTATCAACTTACCAACCACTGAGGTAAGACTCACTGGTCTATAATTTCCTGGGCTATCCCTACTCCCTTTCTTGAATAAGAGAACAACATCCGCAACCCTCCAATCCCCCAGAACCTCTCCTGTCCCCATTGATGATGCAAAGATCATTGCCAGAGGCTCAGCAATCTCCTCCCTTACTTCCCACAGTAACCTGGGGTACATCTCATCCAGTCCCAGTGACTTATACAACTTCATGCTTTCCAAAAGCTCCAGCACATCCTCTTTCTTAATATCTACATGCTCAAGCTTTTCAGTCCACTGTAATTCATCCCTACAATCGCCTTTTCCATAGTGAATACTGAAACAAAGCATTCATTATGTACCTCTGCTATCTCTTCCAGTTCCATACACACTTGATTGGTCCTATTCTCTCATGTCTTATCCTCTTGCTTTTCACATACTCGTAGAATGCCTTGGAGTTTTCCTTAATCTTTTCCACCATGGCCTTCTCATGGCCCCTTCTGGCTCTCCTAATTTC
Organism: Hemitrygon akajei; assembly: GCF_048418815.1. Classification (NCBI taxonomy): domain Eukaryota; kingdom Metazoa; phylum Chordata; class Chondrichthyes; order Myliobatiformes; family Dasyatidae; genus Hemitrygon; species Hemitrygon akajei. Next base: position 159,842,172 of record NC_133133.1, read on the forward strand.
ATTCTTAAGCTCCTTTCTGTTAGCCTTGTAATCTTCTAGATATCTATCATTACCTAATTTTTTGAACCTTTTGTAAGTTTTTCTTTTCTTCTTGACTAGATTTACAACAGCCTTTGTACATCACAGTTCCTGTACTTTACCATACCATACTTACCCTGTCTCATTGGAACATACCTTTGAAGAACTCATTCCCTAAACATTTGCCAGATTTCTTCCATAAATTTCCCTGAGAACATCTGTTCTCAGTTTATGCTTCCAAGTTCCTGCCTGATAGCCTCATATTTCTCCTTACTCCAATTAAACACTTTTCTAACTTGTCTGTTCCTATCCATCTCCAATGCTATGGTACAGGAGATAGAATCTGTTGACCATTATCAGAACTCAATTTTACACTGCAGTACTTTTAAAGTCAGGCAAAAAAATCTGCTAGTAAGACATCAACTACCTGCTATCAACTGCCAATGTTCTTCTCCACTAGTTAGTTTGCTCTGATTTACTTTATGGTAATAAAATATATGCATAAGCAATGTACAGGTTTCCCTTGCAATCCGAAGGTAGAACGTTCCTATGAAACCGTTTGTAAACCAAAATGTTGTAAATCGAAGAAGTAATTACCATTAATTTATATAGGAAAAATTTTTGAACATTCCCAGACCCAAAAAATAACCAACCATATCAAACCAAATAACACATAAAACCTAAAATAACACGAACATATAGTAAAAGTAATATTGTATGTACAGTGTAGTTTCAAGTCAAGTCAAGTCACTTTTATTGTCATTTAGACCATAACTGCTGGTACAGTACATAGTAAAAATGAGATATCATTTTTCAGGACCATGGTGTTACATGACACAGTACAAAAACTAGACTGAACTATGTAAAAAAAAACACAGAGAAAGCTACACTAGACTACAGACCTACACAGGACTACATAAAGTGCACAAAAACAGTGCAGGCATTACAATAAATAATAAACAGGACAATAGGGCAAGGTGTCAGTTCACTTATCGAACTCGGGAAGACAACGAGCCAAAATCGATCTGGAGAAAAAAAAACGCCTACGCACGTACACGCATATGTACCAACACGCATGCGCAAACAACTACCCACACAAGGCTTCACAGTCACTGTAGCCTTTCTCAGGGTAAACACATGTATAAAGCGGGTGTCTTTTTTTCGTAAAAGCAAAAATCCTCTTTGGTTAGCGAAAACAGGTACTAATGTAGGTTTTTCGTAACAGCGAGCTGTCGTAAAGTGAACGTTCGAAAAATGGGGGACACCTGTACATCTTTCAAAGTAACATCATGAATTGCAAGAGCAGTTAATAAAGCAGGTGTGATTCTGTGCTTCGTTGCTAGAGGCACAGAAAATAGTTTGGATTATTCCAATATTGCCACATTTGGAACATTGATGCAATTAGCCATGAAACTTAATCATAGCACAGAGCTCTTGACTTACTAATGTTGAAATTGGTTGTTGAGTTAAAAACACTGCACATTCAAATCATTAAAAAACAGCAAAACACGAAGATCAGTTTCTACAAAAGTCCAACCGAAGTAAGATCCAATACCAGTGAAATAACTTTCTACTTGGCTTAAGCGATTCCCTGATGGGAATTTGAGACAGAATAATAGGGATTTCCTTAACATAGATATCACTACCACTTCATGGTAGAGGAAACAGACCAGCTAAGTCTCCCATTGTTTATCAAACATAAACTTTGCAGATTTCTGACAAGGCATGCAGATGTGGAAACAACATTTAGATGAGAATAGGTGCAAGATACATCAAACTTCTGGGTGAAGAATGTATAAGTGGCATTCTCAAGCAAGGGTGAAAAAAAAACACAAATCAAGTAAATTATGCAAATGTTTTGGACAGACTCACCCAAAGTGCATGGCTGGGATAATTTTGGAGACAATATTCATCATACGACAAGGATGCTCAGTGAAAGACACAATTGTAGGAGCATCTGTAGAGCTTTCCACCTCAAAATTCAGAGCTCCAGCAAGTCAATCAACTCAATGTACGGCTCTGCAAAATTGCCTAACCAGACTACTACCATTATTTTTGCTTTGTATGCCTTTTGATTCAGAATTTCAAATGTAGTCTACAGGGGAACTGGCTATGTGCAGTGTTTTGCAGGGGAGAATTGCTGTTAGTAGACTCTATCAACTCTAATTATCTCACTGTATTAAAGGTAAGGGAATAAGGAACTCAAATACATTGCATTTGCAATACATTGTGTTGCATTGCTTGTCCGAGAAAATCTTATGGCGGTGCTTTGGAAGGATAGATTACAGAGCTCCTCTAGGGAGGCTATTTGGGTGGAATTGAGGAATGGGAAAGGTGTAGTAACACTGATAGGAGTGTATTATAGGCCACCTAATGGGGAGCGTGAGTTGGAAGAGCAAATGTGTAAGGAGATAGCAGATATTTGTAGTAAACACAAGGTGGTGATTGTGGGAGATTTTAATTTTCCACACATAGATTGGGAAGCTCATTCTGTAAAAGGGCTGGATGGTTTAGAGTTTGTGAAATGTGTGCAGGATAGCTTTTTGCAACAATACATAGAAGTACCGACTAGAGATGGGGCAGTGTTGGATCTCCTGTTAGGGAATGCGATAGGTCAGCTGACAGATGTATGTGTTGGGGAGCACTTCGGGTCCAGTGATCACAATAGCATTAGCTTCAATATAATTATGGAGAAGGACAGGACTGGACCTAGAGTTGAGATTTTTGATTGGAGAAAGGCTAACTTTGAGGAGATGCGCAGGGATTTAGAGAGAGTGGAATGGGTCAAGTTGTTTTATGGGAAGGATGTAATAGAGAAATGGAGGTCATTTAAGGGTGAAATTATGAGGGTACAGAATCTTTATGTTCCTGTTCGGTTGAAAGGAAAGGTTAAAGGTTTGAAAGCGCCATGGTTTTCAAGGGATATTAGAAACTTGGTTCGAAAAAAGAGGGATGTCTACAATAGATATAGGCAGCATGGAGTAAAGGAATTGCTCGAGGAATATAAAGAATGTAAAAGGAAACTTAAGAAAGAGATTAGAAAAGCTAAAAGAAGTTACGAGTTTGGTTTGGCAAATAAGGTGGAAGTAAATCCGAAAGGCTTCTACAGTTATATTAAAAGCAAGAGGATAGTGAGGGATAAAATTGGTCCCTTAGAGAATCAGGGTGGTCAGCTATGTGTGGAGCCGAGGGAGATGGGAGAGATTTTGAACGATTTCTTCTCTTCGGTATTCACTAAGGAGAAGGATATTGAATGGTGTAAGGTGTGGGAAACAAGTAAGGGAGTTATGGAACCTATGACAATTAAAGAGGTGGAAGTACTGGCGCTTTTAAGAAATTTAAAAGTGGATAAATCTCCGGGTCCTGACCGGATATTCCCCAGGACCTTGAGGGAAGTTTGTGTAGAGATAGCAGGAGCTCTGACGGAGATCTTTCAGATGTCATTAGAAACAGGGATTGTGCCGGAGGATTGGCGTATTGCTCATGTGGTTCCATTGTTTAAAAAGGGTTCTAGAAGTAAGCCTGGCAATTATAGACCTGTCAGTTTGACATCAGTGGTGGGTAAATTAATGGAAAGTATTCTTAGAGATAGTATTTATAATTATCTGGATAGACAGGATCTGATTAGGAGTAGCCAGCATGGATTTGTGCGTGGAAGGTCATGTTTGACAAACCTTATTGAATTTTTTGAAGTAGTTACGAGGAATGTTGACGAGGGTAAGGCAGTGGATGTAGTCTATATGGACTTCAGCAAGGCCTTTGACAAAGTTCCACATGGAAGGTTAGTTAAGAAGGTTCAGTCGTTAGGTATTAATGCTGGAGTAATAAAATGGATTCAACAGTGGCTAGATGGGAGATGCCAGAGAGTAGTGGTGGATAATTGTTTATCGGGATGGAGGCCGGTGACTAGCGGGGTGCCTCAGGGATCTGTTTTGGGCCCAATGTTGTTTGTAATATACATAAATGATCTGGATGATGGGGTGGTAAATTGGATTAGTAAGTATGCTGATGATACTAAGGTAGGAGGTGTTGTGGATAATGAGGTGGGTTTTCAAAGCTTGCAGGGAGATTTATGCCGGTTAGAAGAATGGGCTGAACGTTGGCAGATGGAGTTTAATGCTGAGAAGTGTGAGGTTCTACATTTTGGCAGGAATAATCCAAATAGAACATACAGGGTAAATGGTAGGGCATTGAGGAATGCAGTGGAACAGAGAGATCTAGGAATAACAGTGCATAGTTCCCTGAAGGTGGAGTCTCATGTAGATAGGGTGGTGAAGAAGGCTTTTGGAACGCTGGCCTTTATAAATCAGAGCATTGAGTACAGAAGTTGGGATGTAATGTTAAAATTGTACAAGGCATTGGTAAGGCCAAATTTGGAATATTGTGTACAGTTCTGGTCACCGAATTATAGGAAAGATATCAATAAATTAGAGAGAGTGCAGAGACGATTTACTAGGATGTTACCTGGGTTTCAGCACTTAAGTTACAGAGAAAGGTTGAACAAGTTAGGTCTCTATTCATTGGAGCGTAGAAGGTTGAGGGGGGATTTGATCGAGGTATTTAAAATGTTGAGAGGGATAGATAGAGTTGACGTGAATAGGCTGTTTCCATTGAGAGTAGGGGAGATTCAAACGAGAGGACATGATTTGAGAGTTAGGGGGCAAAAGTTTAAGGGAAACACGAGGGGGTATTTCTTTACTCAGAGAGTGATAGCTGTGTGGAATGAGCTTCCTGTAGAAGTAGTAGAGGCCAGTTCAGTTGTGTCATTTAAGGTAAAATTGGATAGGTATATGGATAGGAAAGGAGTGGAGGGTTATGGGCTGAGTGCGGGTAGGTGGGACTAGGTGAGATTAAGAGTTTGGCACGGACTAGGAGGGCCGGAATGGCCTGTTTCCGTGCTGTGATTGTTATATGGTTATATGGTTATACATTCTTGCAGTTTTAATGTTTATGCACTCAAGTTATGACTCATGGCAAATGACAATGTGTTTGCGAGAGAAGGAATACAGATCTAAATCATAGTAATAAAAATATCAGTGTGAAAGTTTTGTACAGAACACGTGGATGATTTTCTGACTTTGCTACCTCAAACTTCATAACATCCATAGTATCTTTAATATTTATTAATTTAATGACCATTCATCTCTCAAACAGCACTGTCTGTCCAATTATTTAATCCATTCTCATCTCTATGCGAAGGCTTCTCCTGCTTTTAGTTCTAAACATCTCACATTTAACACACCTCAATGAACAGAATTATGCAAAAGTATCTTTATCACAAATTAAATTGAAAACATCATTGAAGCTTCTTGAGAAATAAATGCAATATATTGTATTTATCCAACTACATAATTCACAAAGTCTTGATTTTCTCTACATTTCTTCTTGCAAACAAAATCAACCCCCCCCCCCCAATTTTTTAGATGGTCAAATTTAAAATCACACTGAGCCATGCTCTGACCTTCACCATCCTAACTTAAATCCAATCACCATCACACCAGTTTGCTTTAAAAATTTTGTTCATGTCAACTATATCTTTTTAATCTGTCCCAAACCATGGCTTTGAAACTCCAGCTCTTCAAATCTTACTAATCTTAAATCTCAAAACATGCCACTTTTTTCATAAATAAAAATTAACAAGGTGCTGACCTTCAGCCCTTTCTGAAAGAATCAGTCAAGTTAATCAAAAGCTTGCCTCTTGGATTTTAAGCAGCTTCATCCAAGCTTAAAAGAGTGATAGCTGGAGACGGAGAAAGGATAAAATAGGGCAGAAGACAAAAAGGAGTAACAGTAGAGATATGGGAAGAGAGAACGGATATAAATCCTCATTGTTCTCTTACACCAATCCCCCACACACTACTCCCCGCTTCCCTCAACCCCTTACACTGAACCCATTTTCTACAATTTTTACTGTACAACTCATCTCTTTTCTAACCATCACTATCCACCTCAACACCACACCCCAACACTGTTCTCTCCCTCTCCCTCTCTCTCTCCTTCACCCAACCTTAGATGCACTACTTGTGCACCTTTCTGAATGAAAGGATTGGCCCAAGAAAAGAAATCATTGACCAAACTGAAATATCAGCAAAAACCTAGAGTCATAGAAAAGTATACACAGAAACAGGTCTTTTGGTCCATTTAGTCCACGCCGAACCATTTAAACTGCCTACTCCCATCAACCTGCACCATGACTATAGCCCTCCATACCCCTATTATCTGTGTATCTATCCAAACCTCTTAAAAAATGAAGTTGAGCTGACATGCACCACTTGCCTGGCAGCTTGTTCCACACTTTCATGACCCTCTGAGTGAAGAAGTTTCCCCTCATGTTTCTCTTAAAGCTTTCACCTTCTACCCTTAACCCATGACCTCTATTTGTAGTCCCACCCAATGTCAGTGGGAAAACGAAGGCTGGTTTTTACCCTGTCTATTCCTATTCTTCTCTGCACCTCAGGCAGCAACCTTGCAGTTTCTTTAGCATTTTGTCTTTTTTTTTTTAAAAAACGGGACCGAGTCACTAACTTGCCGCACAACCCAGCACAGATGGAAAGTGTGCAAGGATCTAGCAGGATTCAAACCCAACACCACTCACCTCGAAGTCCAGTGCTGATGCCACTACACCACTGGCTTATCCTATCTACACCTCTGATAATTTTGTATCCTCTATCAAATCTCCTCTTGATCTTCTATGTTCCAAGGAATAAAGTCCGAACCTATTCAATCCTTCCTTATAACTCAGATCCTCCAGTCTTAGTAATTTCCCTATAAGTATTTTTCATTATACTCTTTCAGCCTTATTTAAATCTTTCCTGTAGGTAGATGACCAAAACTGCACATAATTTTCCAAATTAGGCCTCACCAATGACTTTGACAACTTCAACCTAACATCCCATCTCTTGTCCTCATACTTTGATTTACAAAGGCTAATGTACTAAAAGCTTTCTTTATGACCTTATCTACACGTGACATCACTTCAGTGAATTAGGTACCTGTATTCCCTTTGTTCTACAGCATTCCTCAGTGTTCTACTGTGCACTGTGTAGCATCTACTCTGGTTGGTCCAACTGAAGTGCAACACTTTGCACTTGTCTGCATTAAATTCCACTTGCCATTTTTCAGTTCATTTTTCGGTGGTCTGGATCCCATTGTAGGCTCTGATAGTCTTCCTCACTGTCCACTACACCTCCAATCTTGGTGTTAACCACCTTATGATCCATATCACTGATACAGTTGACAAACAACAATGGGCCCAATCCCAATCCGTGCAGCACTCCAGTAGTCATAGGCCTCCAGAGAGGTAACCATCTACCACCATTTTCTGGTTTCTCCCACAGAGCCAACTTCTAAACCAACTCAATACCTCACCTTGAATGTCAAGCAACTCGATCTTCTTGACCAGCCTCCCATGCGAGACCTTGTCAAATGCCTTGCTAAGGTGTCCATGTAGTCAACACCCACTTCGTCTTCCCTTCCTTAACTTTACAGGTAACTTCCTCAAAAAACTCTAACATTGATTAGATATGACCTACCCGCATGAAGCCATGTTCACTATCCATAATGAGTCAATGTCTATCCAAATACTCATATTTGGTCCCTTTGAATACCTTCCAATAACTTTCCCACTACTGCTTATCAGCCTATCATTTCCTGGTTAATTTTTAGAGTCTTTCTTCAACAGCGCAACAACATTAGCTATCCCCCATACCTCACCTATCACTAAAGATGATTTAAGTATCTCTGCTAGGGCACCTGCATTTCTGCAATTGCCTCTCACAGGATCTGAGGAAATACCATGACAGGCCCAGGGAATTTACCTACCCTGATTTGTCTCAAAACAGCTAACACCTCCTCCTCTGTAATCTGCATAGGGTCCATGAAGTTGATGCTGCTTTGCCTCTCTTCCAAAGACTTTGTATCCACCTCCTGAGTAAATATAGATGCAGAACAATCATTTAAGATCTCCCCCATCTATTTTAGCTCTACGCATGGATTACCATTCTGATCTTCCAGAAGAATTTTGTCCGTTGCAATCCTTTTGCTCTTAATGTATCTGTAGAAGCTTTTGGAATTCTCCTTCACCTTGTCTGCTAGGGTAACCACCTGTCCTATTTTAGCCCTCCTGATGTCTTTTTTAAGTGCTCTCTTGCATTTCTTATTCTCCATAAGTACCTTATTTGTTCCTACCCAACTATACCCGCTATGCAACTTTTTTTCTTAAGCAAGGCCTCTATTAAAAACAAAGGTTCCTTAAACCTATTATGTTTACCTTTTATTCTGACAGGCACATGCAAACTTTGTACTCTCAAAATTTCACTTTTGAAGGTTCCCCAATTGCCAAGTACACCTTTACCAGAAAACAACCTGTCCCAATCAACATTTGCCAGATCCAATTTAATACCATCAAAATTGGCATTTTTCCAATTCAGAATCACAACCCATAGACCAGACTTAACTTTTTTCTATATTTACTTTGAAACTAATGCCATTATGATCACTAGATACAAAGTGTTCCCCTACACAAACTTCTGTCACTGCCCTGTCTCATTCCCTAATAGCAGATTAAGTATCGCATATTCTCTTGGGACTTCTACGTACTGATGAAGGAAATTCCCTTGAACACATTTGACAAACTCTACCCCATCTAGTCCTTTTACAGTATGGGAGTCCCAGTCCATATGTAGGAAGTTAAAATCATCTACTATAACAACCTCATATTTCTTGCAACAGTCTGTGATCTGCCTGCACATTTGCTCCTCTAAATTCCTCGGATTGTTGGGTGGTCTGTAATATAGCCCCATTAATGTGGTCATACCTTTCTTACTCTCATTTCCACTCAAAACACCTCACTGGAGAAACTCTCCAGTCTGTCCTGACTGAGCACTGCCATGACGTTTTCCTTAACTAGTAACACAACTTCTCCTCCTTGAATTCCACACCCCCAACCCTGTCACATCTACAACAGAACTCCGGAATACTGAGCAGCCAGCCCTGCCCCTCCTGCAATCAAGCCTCACTACTGGCAACAATATCATAATTCCATGTCCTAAACTCATCTGCCTTTTCTACTTCCACGTGTTGATCCATGCACTGCCTTTCCTACAAATGAAATATACACAGCTCAGGACATTAGTTGCACCATGCTCAACTTTTCATTCTTGACTTTGTCTGAGGTCTTAATAACATCTGTTTTCACAACCTGCCTCTCTGTCCTGGCACTCTGGAACCATCGTCCTGTAACTCTAGTTTAGTACTCCTCCTCCCCCCTCATGCAGCACCAGCAAACTTTCCCACAAGGTATCAATCCCCCTCCAGTTTAGGTACAAGCCTTTCCTTATGTACAGGTCCCATATTCCCTAGAAGAGAGTCCAATGATTCAAAAATCTGATGCCCTCTCTCCTGCACCAACTCATTACCCATGTATTAAAACTGTATAATTTTCTTATTTCTGACCTCACTGGCACGGGTAGCAATCCTGGAGGTTCTTCCCTTTAACTTAGCACCTAATTCCCTGAACTCGCTTTGTAGAATTTTATTACATGTCCTGCCTGCATCATTGGTACCTTTGTAGGCATGACATCTGGCTGTTCACTCTCTTCCTTAAGAATGCTGAGGACTTGATCTGAGATGTCCTGGGCTCTGGCACCCAGAAGGCAACATATCATTTGGGAATCTCGTTCTCATCCACAGAGCCTCCTTTCTGTTGCCCTAACAAATGAATCCCCTATCACCACAGCTCGCCTTTACATTCCCTTCCCACCTAAGTCACAAAGAGTCAGACTCAGCGCTAGAGACCTGACCACTGTACCTTTCTTTTGATAGGTAATCCACCCCATCAGTATCCAAAATGGTATATCTGTTGTTGAGGGAAATGACCACAGGGGTACTCTGCAATGGCTGCTTAACCCCTTTCTCTTTCCTGGCTGTCACACAGTTTCCGGCATCCTGCACCATGGGTGTAACTACTTCTCTATTTGTCCTATCTGTCACCCCCGCAGTTCATTCAGTTCCAGTTACAGTTGATTGTTAGAAGCTGCAGCAGGGTGCACTTCTCACAATTGTAGTTGTCAAGGACACTGGAGGTCTCTCTGCCTTCCCACATCCTGCAAGAGCAATCAAATATCCTGTCTTCTAGCATTAAATCATTCAAATTAACATCAGCCACTACTTTTACACCATTTGATTTATATCTTTTTTCACAAAACAGTTCTTAAAAATAAATTTAAAACCACAGTGCCTATTTTCTTAGCACTTTACAAGACCAGAGGTATCCTCTTACACAACATTGAAATATTCTGGTCACCGAATTATAGGAAAGATGTCAACAAAATAGAGAGAGTACAGAGAAGATTTACTACAATGTTACCTGGGTTTCAGCACCTAAGTTACAGGGAAAGATTGAACAAGTTAGGTCTTTATTCTTTGGAGCATAGAAGGTTGAGGGGGGACTTGATAGAGGTATTTAAAATTATGAGGGGGATAGATAGAGTTGACGTGGATAGGCTTTTTCTATTGAGAGTAGGGGAGATTCAAACAAGAGGACATGAGTTGAGACTTAGGGGGCAAAAGTTTAAGGGTAACACGAGGGGGAATTTATTTACTCAGAGAGTGGTAGCTGTGTGGAACGAGCTTCCAGTAGAAGTGGTAGAGGCAGGTTCGGTATTGTCATTTAAAGTAAAATTGGATAGGTATATGGACAGGAAAGGAATGGAGGGTTATGGGCTGAGTGCGGGTCAGTGGGACTAGGTGAGACTAGGTAAGCGTTCGGCACGGACTAGAAGGGCCGAGATGGCCTGTTTCCGTGCTGTAATTGTTATATGGTTATATGTTCAAAACAATATAACCTATATATATATTTATTTACATTTTCCTTCAGACTTACTCTCTTTATTCATGGCTGGTCCTCCAAATCCAAAGTTTACTTCAGCAGAATGGTCTGATCTACTGGGCATCTCTTTCATCGCTCCTGATTCGAAGTGTGATGATTGATGTCTCTTTTTTGTATGATGTTCAGTGATTAGATGAGAACAACTGGAGAAATCAGAAGAAAAAACATTATACATTTTGAGTTCTGTCTAAATGAGAATATTTTTCAATAATTTTTTAGTTTATCCAACATAAAAATATTGTTTTACAATAAATCTTTTACTTTTTACAATATTTTTATTCAGAAGAAAAAAAAGATTTACAGAGTACATAGATACATCTCAACATATATACATTCATATATTGTAATAAAATTGATCAAAATGTTATAGCATAACACAAAGGTATACCACTCTGTAATCAAAAATTTAAAGATAGGTCATACATCATAAAATAATTTTTTTATATATAAAAAAAGTCAACCCCTACCAACTATCAAAGAAAAAAGCTGATGGATGACAATGGATAATTAGAAAAAAAAACATATTCACTTAAGAGAAGATAAAAATATACATAAAAGTCTGTGCACTGTTAAACTTTATAAATTGGAAAAGTAATTTAGGAAAGGTCCCCAAATATCATAAAAAGATTGTTTCAAATTTAAGACTGAGCAGCGGATCTTTTCTAAATTTAAATACGACATAATATCACGTAGCCATTGAAGATGTGTAGGAGGGGTAGACTCCTTCCATTTAAGCAAGATTGCTCTTCTTGCTAAAAGAGAGGTAAAAACTAAAACCTGTAGGTTCGGAGCATTTAAAGTTATATCTTCATTTACAATAATACCAAAAAAGGCAGTAAGGGGATTTGGATCAAATTGGACCCTAAAAAGCTGTGAAAATGTATGGAATACTTCCCGCCAAAACTTTTCAATTGTAGGGCAAAACCAAAACATATGAATTAAAGAGGCATCAGCAGAGTTGCATTTATTACAAAGTGGAGAAACATTCGGGTAAAAACTGGAGAGCTTCTGTTTGGAAATGTAAGCTCTATGAACCACTTTAAATTGTAGAAGAGAATGACGAGCACAGAAAGATGATTTATTAACCCGTTTAAGAATTTTATTCCATCTATCATATCAGAAATCTGACAATTTAGGTCATCCTCCCAAGCGTTTTTTATTTTATCTAAAAAGTCTTGTCTAGAATCAATCAACAAGTTATAGATACCGGTAATAGAACCATTAACAAAAGGTTTTAAATTTAAAAGATCGTCCAGTAAATTTTTATCAGGAGCTATAGGGAAAGTAGCTAATTGGAAACGTAGAAAATCTCTAATTTGAAGATATCTATAAAAATGTGATTTTGGGAGTGCAAATTTATTTGACAATTGGTCAAATGAAGCAAGAGATCCTGAGATAAACAGGTCCCAAAAACACTTAATACCTAATTCATCCCAATCTTTAAAGACTTTATCAGTCATGGAAGGGATAAAAAAAATAATTAAGGAGAATGGGAGATGATAATGAAAAATTCGCTAAACCAAAAAATTTTCTAAGTTGAGACCAGATCCTTAAAGTTTGCTTAACAATTATGTTATCTGTTGTTTTATTTGCTGAAAAAGAAGAGTATGATCCAAGAAGAGAGACAATAGAGGAATTTTTTACAGAATTAACTTCTAAGGAGACCCATGATGGGCAATCTTTACGATAAATATAATAGGACCAGAAAGTAATATTCCTTATATTGGCAGCCCAATAGTAAAACCTAAAATTGGGTAGGGCTAGTCCACCCATCTCTTTATGTCTTTGTAAGTAAACTTTACTTAAACGAGCTTGTTTATTATTCCAAATATAAGAGGTTAAAATTGAATCTAAAGAATCAAAGTACATCTTAGGAATAAAAATCGGTAAGGCCTGAAAAAGATATAAAAATTTAGGAAGAATCTTCATTTTAATCCAATTAATTCGGCCAATTAGGGATAAAGAAAGAGGGGACCATTTAGAAAGCGTCTTTTTCACATAATTCAATAAGGGGTTTAAGTTTTCTTTGAATAAATTCTTGAAGTTTTTAGTAATTGTTACACCTAGACGTGTAAATTGACTTGTAACAACTTTGAACGGAAATTTGGCATTTGATGATATTAGGTCATTTAAAGGAAATAACTCACTTGTATGTAGATTCAGCTTATATCCTGAAAAAGAACTAAACTGGGAGATTAAAGAAAGACCCAAAGGTAAAGAAGTTTCAGCGTTAGAGATAAAAAGTAAAATATCATCGGTGTATAATGAAATTTTATGAGACATACCTTCCCTCAGTATACCAGAAATGTCCTTAGATTCTCAAAGTGCTATTGCTAAGGGTTCTATAGCTAAAGCAAAAAGTAAAGGACTAAGAGGACATCCTTGTCTAGTTCCCCGCTGTAATTTAAAGGGCTTAGAAATTTGGGAGTTAGTAATAACCTGAGCAGTAGGAGACAAGTAGATTAATTTAACCCAATGAATAAAATTAGGCCCAAAATTAAACTTTTCTAAGGTCTTAAAAAGATAATTCCACTCAATCCTATCAAAGGCTTTTTCTGCATCTAAGGATAATATACACTCTGATTTTTTTTGGATGGTGAATATATCACATTCAATAACCGACATATATTAAAATGTGAGTAACGATTTTTAATAAATCCTGTCTGGTCATGTGATATAATAGATGGTAGAATATTTTCAAGTCTTCGAGCTAAGATTTTGGATAAAATTTTTGCATCAACATTTAATAAAGAAATCGGTCTGTATGAAGAACATTCAGCTGGATTTTTATTTTTTTTTAAGAATAAGAGAAATAAAAGCTTCATAAAAAGATTGAGGGAGTTTACCTGATTTAAAGGACTCTGATAAAACAGAGGATAAATAAGGTGTAAGTAACGTAGTGGAAGTTTTATAAAACTTCCCAGGAAAGCCATCAGCTCCTGGGGTCTTACCAGAATGTAAAGCACGTATAGCCTCAGCCACTTCTTCATTGGAAATAGGCTGATCTAACTATGTTAGACTATCAGCAGACAATGTAGGAATGTTGATATTACTGAAAAAAGCATTCATATAGGTATCATCTGAAGAAGAGTCAGACTGATACAACTTAAGGTAAAAGTCTTTAAATAAGTTGTTAATTTCAGAATGGTCGGATGTCTTAGTTCCATTATCTTTAAAAATTTCTGTGATTTGACGATTTTAAGCAATTGGCTAATAAACTACCAGTTCTATCCCCGTGAATGTAAAATTGAGTTTTATCTCTCAACAGCTGTCGTTCAATTGGGTAAATCAGCAGAAGATTATACTTGGATTGGATTTCAATACGCTTATTATAAATACTTGGATCTGGAGATAGGGCATACTTTCGAACAAGATCTTTTAATATCACTGCTAGGTCAGACCTTTCTTTGTCAGCTTTTTTCTTTATATAGGTAGAGTAAGAGATAATTTCTCCACGAATATATGCTTTAAAAGTATCCCAGATTATATTACCAGCAGTATCTCCTTTAAAATTTTCTTTAAAGAAAAAAGTAATATGGTTTTCCAAAAACTTTAGAAATTTTTTTATCAGATAACAATGATAAGTTAAAATGCCAACTTCTATTTGGTACAGAGTAAACAGGTAATCTTAAAGCCAGAAGCACAGGTTCATGATTAGACAAAGCAATCTCCTTACAATCACAGGATCGTACCAGTGGAAGCAAGTTTCTATCTATAAAAAAATAATCAATCCGAGAGTACATATGATGAACCTGAGAGAAATATGAATATTCCTTTTCTTGGGGGTGTAAAAAACGCCACACGTCAAGAATACCACATTGAGATAAAAAAGATTTAAAAAGTAGGACTGATTTATTAGTGACAGGGGTTTTACTTGAAGAGCGGTCTAATATAAGGTCAAGCCAAAAATTAAAATCTCCACCCATCACTAAGGAATACCGATTCAAATCAGGCAGAAAAGAGAAAAGATGTTCAAGGAACAAGGAGTCATCTGTATTTGGAGCATATACATTCGCAAATACGAGTAGTTTATTCCCAAGACTACCCAAAACAATAACAAAGTGCCCATTTGTATCAGAAATTACATTATGTTGAATAAAGGATACATTCTGATCAAACAGGATAGAGACTCCTCTCGATCTAGATTGAGAGGGTGAGTGAAAATGTATACCCTTCCATCCTTTGAAAGAACGTGAAATATCATCTTTACGAATATAGGTTTCTTGGAGAAAGATTATATGAGTTTTAAGTTTCCGGATATAAGAGAAAATCTTATTTCGTTTAACAGGGTTATTTAGACCTTTCACATTAAAACTGAGTATATTAATAAAAGAATCCATCAAGTATCCTTTAGTAATGTATAAAAGGTAATCACAGACATGTAGATAGTGAATAAGTAAAACAGTAAAAACATCCAATCAGCTTTATAGAAGAACCCATTTCCCCCCTCCCTCCCCCCAAAGAGAGAAATCAGCCAAGGGAGGCTGAAGACTAATTCTAACGTTCCCAACCCAAAACTCCAGTGGCTCCAGAAAATATATATGTATAGCTGTGCTGAATAAACGATTGTAAAAATATATATATACACACACACACACACACACACAAAAAAAATCAAGGTAAATAAGTTTGCTAATTACACTAAAAAAAAACCATGGGAAAATATAAGTATTAGTCTCGGTAAAAAAGGAAAGACAGATAAGGAAAATCAATAAGTAAAACAACATATACTCGCGGGTGCAAAAAAAGAGTAAAGAAACAAATAGAAGATAATTAAAAAAGGGAAGCAGTTTAGATAGCTTCCTACATAACACTGAGAAAATATAACATATTGTTTAAAAAGAGCTGTGAAAAACAGCAAAAGAGAAAATGGATGCAGTCTGCCTGCATGTTTTGCATAGTTTGAAAGATAACAAGGTGCCAGTTACTTAATCAAACAAATGATTAAGACTTCGTAAAACCAAGAAACCTTGTTATCAACAAAACGCCAATTACTTGATTGAACACGTGAAATTAAAACATTTAACATAAAACAACTCAAAGTTGAATTTAAGGATGGAGACTTTGTAAAAGTTACTTAGCTTCTTCAGGCTTCGTAAACCAAGAAACCTTATTATCAGAAGTAGTAACCTTGAGTTTACACTGATCTCTGAGAGAAAGGCGACAGCCAAGCTTAAAAAGATCAGACATGACCTCTTTAAAAGCCTGTCTAGCTCTTAGAACTTCCGGTGGATAATCTTGAACGATCCGAAATTGTTGATCATGAAATTGTAATATACGTTGCTTCCTTGATTCACAAAGGATCTGTTCTTTAATCTGATAGTCATAAAAGCGAATGATAATAGAGCGAGGTTTGGCAGGATCCCAATTAGGCGGGGTAACTCGGTGAATGCGCTCAAATTTTGGTAGTTCCGATAATATATCAGGGAATAAATCTTTCAACATTTGAGCACAAAAATCGATAGGTTGATTACCCTCCAGTTTTTCAGGGAGCCCAAGAATTCTGATATTGCACCTTCGGTTCCTGGTCTCCAAATCTGTAAGTTTCTTTAGTAACGCGTCATATTTTTTAAGTTGTTCCTTAGAAATTTTCTTGAAACCTTCGATATCCTTCTGCAACACCGGCAGAGATTCTTCGTGTAGCTTAATACGAATTTTGTGGTCATTCACAGTTTGCTGTATACTTCCAAGTTTCCGATTAAGCGTTTTCAGTTCAGATTTAACCAGGTCGAAGGAATTCTGTAACAAATCAAACTTGGATTCCAAGTCATCCAGTTTATCCAATTTTTCAAGTTTCTCTGACATTTGTTGAATCATTTCAGTCCAACTCTCTAAAGTAGTCTCTCTTTTTGACAGCTTTCTACTCATGGTGCTCTCACCGAGATAGGTTTAAACAGCAAAGTAAGCAAATAATTTCGGAGCACGTAGCTAGTGCAACCTACTCCATTACAGCCACCGGAAGTCTGTCCCAATAAATCTAACGTATAGAGAAACTATTGCAAATATTCAAGTTTCATTCGTAGCTTAATGAACAGCACAGTGGATAAGTTATTCAAACAGTAATCTATAACTAGCTTTTATTCAAAAAACATTACCTTCCATCAATATACTGATCCATCTCACTTTTAAAATTAATTATTGAATCTGCTTCAATTATCCTTCTAGGTGGTGCATTCAGATCACAAAAATTCACTAATTTAAAAAAAATATATTTTTCTTTTGTTCTTTTGCTAAGTGTTTTAAGTCTAAGTTCTCTCTCTTTACCAGCCCCTTCTCCTGTTGAGACAGTTTCTTCCTCTATATTTTGTCAAAACCAATCAGGAGTTTGAAAACAAAATCAACAGCAGCAATAGGTATTTTCTCATCACAATAGCTAACCCTAGTATTTCAGTCAAAAGAAGATTAAACATAGCAACCGTATCTGGATCAAAGGAAGTTCAAATCTCGGAAAATTCCAGCACTAGCATGCCAATAACAGAAGCACAATGCTACAGAGCTAAGTAGTTCTACAAACAGATGGCCAACAAAGACTTTATGGTCCTGGCACAACCAGGTAGTAAATGGAGAAGGACAATTAAACAAGAGGAAGAGAAATTTATAAATATGAGAAAGTCTGAAGATGCTGGAAATCCCCCAAAGCAACACACATGATGGCAGAGGATCTCAGCAGGTCAGATAGCACCTATGGAAATTAATAAACTGTCAATGTTTCAGGCCGAGGCACTTCCATAGATGCTGCCTAACCTGCTGAGTTCCTCCAGCATTTTGTGTGTGCTACTTTGGAAAATAAAATTCCATGAACATGTTAATCTTTAATAAGGTTCTGTCCAGCAAACAAACTGCAAAGACTACCTTCAGCCAAATGTAACAAATGATCCTCTTAACTTTCTCTCCTGAGCTCACTAATCCAGATCCAGCCAGTCAACTTAATTCACTCCAGAAAATGAATACAAGAAAAAATGTATGGACTCCTTACAACTGTGGAGTAGAAAATGCTATTTTTTTTGTTCATTCATTCTTTCAGCAATACAACATGGAATAGGCCTTTCCAGCAACGCCACCCCAGCAACCCCACACCCCGATTAACCTTAACCTAATCATAGGGCAAATACGAATGATCAATTAACCTTTCCAATACAGCTTTAGACTGGGAGGAAACTAGAGCACTGGGAAAAATCCACAGAATCCACGGGTAGAACTCCAAGTGTAACAGCGTTGGGCTAACACCTATGCAAAATTTATGTTTCAGAACTAACTGAGGTCTTTGGCTAAACTGGTCCATGATGGTTACAACATTGTCATCTAACAATACAGTAACAAATTACTTGGGGATGTCCTACCACAACAAATCAGTGCACACTCAATCATCAGCAAAATGTTGAATGATGACAATTATAGTGCTATCACCAACTACCAGCCAATAAACTGCTCCATGACGTCTAGCATGAGCTTCTGCAAGATGTAATATTGATTCAACCACAGGAAAATCTAGCCGTCATCAACTGAGAATTTGAATGACCGTGACAACGAAGTGAGTGGGCAGTCTGGTGGATGGAGTATAATGGTAAATGTGAGATCATCCAGTTTGGAAGCAAAAATAGATCAGGCTATTATTTAAATAGTGAAAGACTGCAGCAAGCAATCTTCAGAGTTCTTGTACATAAATCAGAAAATGTTGGTTTGCAGGTGCAACAGGTTATTAAAAAGACAAATGGAATGCTGGCCATTGCTAGAGGGATTGAATTTAAGAACAGGGAGGTTATCCTGCAACTGTACAGGGTACTAGTGACACTGCACCTGCTGCACTGCATGATGTTCCAGTCTCCTTACTTGAGACACAATACTGGCCTTGGAGGCGTTGCAGAGGAGGTTCACTAGTAGATTGACTCTGGAGATAACGGAGCCAGTTTGGGACTGTGCTCGTTGGAATTCACAAGAATGAGAGGGGATCTTATAGAAACATGTAAAATTATGAAAGAGGTAAGTATGAGAGAAGCAGAAAAGTTTTCTCCACTGGTGAGACTAGAAATAGGGGTATAGCCTCAAAATTTTTGGGAACAGATTTAGAACGGAGATGTGGAGAAATTGCTTTTCCCAGCGATGAATGAATCTGTGGAATTCTCTTCCAGGAGAAGCAATAGACGCTATATTTAAGACACAGATATGATTTTTGCATAGCAGGAGAATTAAAGATTATGAGGAAAAGGCCAGATAAACCCTGATTTTATTGAACAGTCAAGCAGCCTTGACTGGTCAGATGGCCAATTCCTGTTCAATGATTGAATCTGATTCGAGGATGTATAAATACTAATGGTGATATCAAAGTTACTTCAGTTTTAAATGAAGATCGAATAATTCTGATCAAGCTACTATAACAGATCATAATTCTGAGGAAATATTGCAAGAAATCTGCAAACATTCAAACTTTATCAAGTGAAGTCGTTTTTTATTGTCATTTCAACCATAACTGCTGGTACAGCACACAGTAAAAATGAATTGAGGAGTCTAATGACTTGGGGGAAGAAACTGTTACACAGTCTGGTTGTGAGAGCCCGAATGCTTTGGTACTTTTTGCCAGATGGCAGCAGGGAGAAGAGTTTGTATGAGGGGTGTGTGGGGTCCTTTAAAATGCTGTTAGCTTTGCAGATGCAGCGTGTGGTGTAAATGTCTGTAATGGCGGGCACAGAGACCCCGATGATCCCTTCAGTTGACCTCACTATCCGCTGCAGGGTCTTACAATCTGAGACGGTGCAATTTCTGAACCAGACAGTAATGCAGCTGCTCAGGATACTCTCAATACATCCTCTGTAGAATGTGGTGAGGATGGGGGTTGGCAGATGGACTTTTCTTAGAGACGCTTCTGGGCTTCCTTGGCTATGAAGCTGGTGTTGAGAGACCAGGTGAGATTCTCTGCCAGGTAAACACCAAGACATTTAGTGCTCTTAACTATTTCTCGAGGAGCCGTCGATGTTCAGCAGAGAGTGGTCGCTCTGTGCTCTCCTGAAGTCTACCACCATCTCTTTTGTTTTATTCACATTCAGGTACAGTTTGTTGGCTCTGCATCAGTCTGTTAGCCGCTGCACCTCTTCTCTGTATGCTGACTTATCATTCTTGCAGATGAGACCCATCATGGTCATGTCATCGGCAAACTTGATGATGTAATTTGAGCTGTGTATTGCTGCACAGTCGTGGGTCATCAGAGTGAACAGCAGTGGACTGAGCACACAGCCTTGGGGGGCCCCCGTGCTCAGTATGGTGGTGTTGGAGATGCTGTTCCTGATCCGGACTGCCTGACGTCTCCCAGTCAGGAAGTCTAGTATCCCGTTGCAGAGGGAGGTGTTCAGGCCCAGCAGGCTCAGCTTTCCAATCAGGTGCTGAGGAATGATTGTGTTGAATGCTGAACTGAAGTCTATGAACAGCATTCGAACATAGGTTCTTATGAGAAGAATTCCAGTTATTTTGGCCATGAACTGATGAAACTGTATGCCATTCATAATTTTCTCAAGAAAGGGCAACTTAGTTTTAGGCAGTCAGACTTTTGAAAAATGACACAGAATGGTTCTACTGCATGCATAGTACCTTCAAGCTCTACTCCTTCACCATCAATAACTGCTGTTGAAGATTGCCCTCCTGAGGCATAAAAGTATTACAGCACCATAGAAACATATAATTGCTGCATTACTAAAGTGCAGAGTGTAATTTTAAGTTACCGCATACAATACACTTTATGTATATCATACTATTTCATGCCGCATTGCTGCATTACAATAAATGGATAACAATTCACTACAGAGCACTGCATTTTCCTTATTCCTTAATCTTCTGTATTACTTCAGATTATGTTAAGAATTAAATCTTGACAAATGGCATTTTTACTGACAGCCGTTCGTCCTCCTCCTCCACTGTTCGACTAGCAGATTTATCAGTGTTTACCAAAAACAACAAGAACGAGCATTTGATTTAATGATCCAGTTATTTCACTATAAAAGATGATACTTTAATATGTTACTGTTCAAAATATTAGCAATGGCACAAGGAAAATAGTTGTAATATTTCTTGCAATAATGTTCAAATAGATCTCATGCTAAAGGAGAGCTCATCTGAAGAAAAATTGTTTAACCTATGCATGTGCTACCTATGCAAAGCCACTCCAACTGGAGTTATTTAACTGCAGGAGATATTGTTTGCACATGCACAAATTCTTAAGCATATAAAAAAAGGGCATCACATATAACTTCTGAAAAATAAAAGTACTGCACAAGCCTGCCCCTGGTGTAACCTATTGCTATATCACAACAAAAGTTCACAATGAGATCCTGGAAAATCTGACATACTACATGTATCTTGGAAGCTGTCACTTTTTGAAGGCAGATACTGATTATGAAATTCACCATGGTCTTAATGAGGCACCAAAGTTTTTAGCTGAAAAGAATGCTGAAAGAATAAGATTACAAACCCAGCAGTGATCTGAGCCTTTCAATTTATGTCTGCAACACAGACTGACAGCAGGCACCTCAAAGTATGTGGAATGGGGTGGAGCTACAATGGCACTTGACAGCAAGCTCATCTGCAGAAACAGCTTAATTCCTACTTTTAATCTCTCTCATTTTCCCCTTCATGGTGGATGGTGTTCTTTTGAAAACCCTGACCTGGAGCTACACTCAAACTTCTGTTTTTGTAGCAATGGAACCTGCTCCCAGAGCTCACCAAACGGCTATTTTTCAATATCCCAAGGGCACAGCCTAGAAGACAAGCGTGCCTTCGGTGTTCCATGGCTTTGTGGCCCTGGGGATGAGGCAAATGTAAGCCGGTGCCACCAACTGAAGTGTTGCAGGGGAAAACAGAATGTCGTGAACAGCAGATCAGCTGTTGGGAACCCTGAACGTGGATCTCTCTCCCTCTCATTAGTCAGGGACGAGCTGTTGCCGATTCTTGAGTCAGAGAACTTGGAAAAAAAGCAATGCGACAGACTATAACACCATAAGTCAGCGAGTTGTTTGTTTCTGTTGGTCTTCCCTCTCGCTGTGAAAGGGTGGCATGTGTGTGATTGTGTGTGTGTGCGCGCGCGAGAGAGAAAGAAATTGAGAATGAATGAGAGAGAGAGAGAGAGAGAGAGACTGCAGTATGTCAAATTATTGGGTTAATGATTAGAGTTTTTGTTGTACTGCTGATCACGGTATTACTTGGAAGTTTTGCTAATGCTTGCTTGGTGGTGGAGGGTGCAGATGCTTTTCTGCTGAAATAAGTGGGGGAGGGGAGGGTCGATGCTTTGCTGCTACTTGTGCATGGGGGGAGTAGGGGGTTTCGGGGTTCTAACATTTTTACTGTCACTCATTCTTTGGGGCACTATTCAGTTTTTGTGGATGTCTGCAAAGAACAAGAATTTCAGGTTGTATATAGTATACATTCTCTGATATTAAATGGAACTACTGAAGAACTGAAAAGGTGCCACCAAAGCAGCTTCCACAAAATCCTACAAAAGCTCTTCTCGGCCAACAGTCTCAGAATTGAAGCTCTCATTGCACTTGAGTGACATCAAGTAGCAGGCCAGACCTGGAAGAAAATACCTAAAACTCTCTCTCTCTCTCTTCCCCCCCCCCCCAGGCTGATAATAAGAATGCTAAATCCATTGATTAGGGCTACACAGAAACCTAGTGTATTCTGCATGAAACACCAGACAGCTCACCCTAAGTCCCTCCTGCTCAAACTGTGGCAGGATCTGGGAGTACCACATTGGTCCCATGAGGAATTACCTCCTCATTCTCAATCCTCAACCCTACTGGCTACTTCTCCAACATGAAGGCATTAAAACAGAGAGACCAAAATCCTTACGCGTGTTGTCCATTCATAAGTGCATAATCATCAGCTGTCCATCCATTATCATCTTTTAAAGAAGCATCTGTACCATAATGTAGAAGCAGCTTAATTAAGGTAATTTGTCCACTGCTTGCAGCGATCATCAGGGTAGTTCTAGAGGAAACATGATAAAGATCAAAAATCATTGCCCTGTTATAAAATTGGGTTACAAACTATTAAGTAAAATATTCATTTGTTCTCTGGTTACCATATGCAGCTGACTCACCAATTTTGTTCACAGAATCTATAAAAACTTTAATGAATAATGTCCTTAAAACATAATCCACAATTTAGAAAGATAATTTATTTGATAAGCTTGTGTATTCTAATCCCTTGCCAACCATCATAATGAACTTAAGGTACACTTTACCTATATATATATATATATATATATATATATACACACACACACACACACACATACACATACTCTCTCTCTCTCTCATACTGATCAATAGGCTCCGTCCTCTAACATAAAGGCTGTATTTGACTTGAGTAAGCAAGGAAGAAAACAACTCATCTGTTTGTTGCACTTGATAATAGGGTATGAATTCTAATGGTATGGATGGTATAAATCTAATTGGACAGCAAATAGCACTCACTAAAGGCATTAAATTAGAATTTTGCACAGTGAACTTGAATAAGCAGCCAAACTGCAGAATGCTCAGTATAAATGCATCTACTTTCTTTGGATACCGTATATTCCAGAGTATAAGCCAACCCCCACTTTCAAGGTTAAAAAAGTGACTTTTTCATGTTACCTTTGTATAAGCCGACCCCTTTTGTAGAGGTTTTTGACTTAACCAGAAAAGATCACAAGATCTCAGCTTTTTCAGATCCGGAACCTGGAACTTTTGTGAACCAGTACCTGCTAAGAAAACATGCCTACACATTGTAGAGTGTTATAGGCGAATTTTTAATGAATAAATCAGGGAGAGAAATTTTGGATTAGGTTTCCAATGGAAAAGATTCCTCTGAAATGTAACCCTCGTGAAACCATTTAGTGCCCATCGTAATCTCGTTAAAACATAATACAAGGTGGCGGGATCAGTACGTGTACTCAGTATTGAGTTTGTGACCACCATGTACAAAAGATTAAAACAAATGCTATACGATGCTGGCTTCAAGCTGAAGGTTGTTGATTTTGCGAAAGGAACAAATAATTCTGCAGCTGCTAAGGAGTTTAGTGTAAATGAGAGAGTGAGAGAGTGGAGAAAGGCAGAGGACACGCTGAGGGAAATGCCAAAGACAAAATGTGCAAACCCCAGGAAAACATGCCAGTGGCCAGAACTGGAAGAAAAAGTTTTAGAGTGGGTGAATCACCAGCGATCCTCTGGATACATTGTTACCAGAGAAATGATTCCAGTTCAAGTGTTGAAATGGGACGAAAAACACTGTGAGGTCAGCAAAAATTTCAAAGTTTCGCGAAGTTGGTGCACCCGAGTTATGAATAGACGTGATCTTGTGTTGAGACAAAAAACAAAGATTGCTCAGGGGTGTTGTTTATGTTTAAGAACGCTGCTGGATGGATGAAGCAGGTTGCTTGAAGTGGGTTAAAGAGGTGCGGCGTCGACGTCCCAAAGGTGTCAGGAAGGAAAAGTCACTACTTGTCTGGGACATGTTCAAAGTGCACTTGTCAGGTGAGACAAAAGCAGCATTGAAAGCTGAAAATACGGACATTGCAGTCATCCCCGGTGGTTTGATGTCCGTGCTCCAGCCACTAGATGTGAGTTTAAACAAACCAAAGAATTCATACGTCGACAGTGGAACCAACTTAGCTCAAAAACAGCCAATAAATATGACCTGCTTTCCATGTATTCGTTTTTCTAAAGTTGGCACCCTCTGTGTAAGCCGACCCCCTAATTTTAGGACCAAAATTTAGGGCCAAATTCTCGGCTTATACACCGGAATTTACGGTACATTGTTTGTATTCTAGTATCATATTGAGACATTCTAGGGAAGGTGATCCAAAGGGCAAACATAACAATGCTCTGATAGGCCTCAATAAGCCCCAACTTTAAAAAAATAGTGCAATTTATTGATAGCCTCCTTTAGTAAGCAATTGAAAGCATAAATGTATGAAGTTCAAGGCTTTTAGCTAAGTGAAATTTAGCTAGTTGTTGTAGAAGTAGCTGATGAAGCTGGAATCTCCACAATCTCCATCAATGCAGATGCACACACCACAGGACTGTGACCTACTTGTTTTACACCTGTGACTGTGTGGGCTAAGCACAGCTCCAATAACATATTCAAGTCTGCTGACAATTCCACAGTCGTGGGTCGAACCAAAAGGTGGCGATGAATCAGTATACATTAAAGAGATTGAAAATTTGGTTGAGTGGTGACATAACAACAACCTTTCACTTAATGTCAACAAGACCAAGGAACTGATTGTATACGTCAGGAGAAGTAAACCAGTGGTCCACGAGCCAGTGTGCACTGGGGGGGGGGACATCAGAGGTGGAGAAGGTCAGCAACTTTAAATTCCTTAGTGTTACCATTTCAGGGGAGCTGTCCTGGCTTCAACATGTAAGTGCAATTATGAAGAAGGCACGGCAGTTCCTCTACTCCCTTAGGAGACTGGGAAGATTGGCACAACATCTACAACTCTGACTAATTTCTATAAATGTGTAGTGAAGAATATATTGTTTGGCTGCATCACAGCCTGGTATGGAAACACCAATGCCTTTGAAAAGAAAATCCTACAAAAAGGTAGTGAATTTGGCCCAGTACATCATGGGTAAAAACCCTCCCTACCAGTGAGCACATCTACATGAAATGTTGTTGTAGGAAAGCAGCATCCATCATCAGAGGTCCTCACCACCCAGGCCATGCTCTTTTCTCACTGCTGCCATCAGTTAGAAGGTACAAAAGCCCCAGGATTTGTACCAACAGGTTCAAGAACAATTACTACTACTCAACCATCAGGCTCTTAAGCAAAGGGAATACTATATTCACTAGCCCAACCATTGACATGTTCCCATAATCAATGATCTCACTTTAAGGACTCTTTATCCCATTATTTCATGTTCTCATTATTTATTGCTATTTATTTATATTTGCATTTGCACATTTTATTTTCTTCTGCACTCTGGTTGATCTTTCACTGATCCTGTTATAGTTACTATTCTATAGATTTGCTGAGTATGCTTACAGGAAAAGGAATCTTACGGTTGTGTATGGTGACATATAGCTACCCTGACAATAAAATTTACTTTGAATTTTGAATGTCTACAATTTGTGATTGTACTTCCAATACTAAAGACTGCACTTTCAGAAAAATTAACCACTCTTTGGCATTGGTATTAAAATGCACATCTTGAAATTAAACAGCAAGGATAACTTGGCTGAACAAACCAGATTCAACTTGATCAATAGGTGATTTCTAGTTATTCTCAATGAATAGTATTACACACCTTAAAATCAAGACCAATACAGTAGAGCAATTAGATTGAATTTAAGTGCATGCCAGTGATTTCAATCAGCCTTTTCTGTATGCAGATTTCTGTTCTCGATAACCAGAAAGGATAGTAATACAGCAGCTACGTCACCTTATATTCTGTCTGGGTACTTCCCAAGCTGATGGTGTGAATAGCAATTTCTCCTTCTGGTGAACAAAATTTCCCCACTCTGACCATTTCCTTCTTCTCATCTGCCTGTAACTTCTTCCTGAGTCCTATCCTCCTTTCCCCTCTCTTACTGTCCACTCTCTTTTCCTATCAGATTCTTTTTTCTTCAGCCCTTGACCTTTCCCACACCTGGCTTCACTTATCACCTTCCAGCTAGCCTCTTTCCTCTCCCCCCACCTTACCATTCTGACATCTTCCCCCTTCCCTCTCAGTACTAAAGAAGGGCCTCAGCCTGAAATGTCAACTGTTTACTCTTTTCCATAGATGCTGCCTAATTTGTTGAGTTCCTCCAGCATTTTGTGTGTATTGCTTTGGATCTCCAGCATCTGCAGATTTTCTTGTGTTAGCAATAACCAGAGCTCATTTGGTACTATTTCAAGAATGCAATAATAAACAAAAAAAAATCACACACCCTAAATTTCTTAATCTGACAATTCAAGATTTGAAGTGTGTAAACGTACCTCCCAGTTTTGTCCTTTGCATTCACATCAGCACCCTTTTTAAGAAGACATTTTGCCATTTTTTGGTGGCTCCCAGTAGCTGCTAACAGCAAAGGAGTATATCCATTCTTTTGGAAACAAACAATCCATTAGTCACCTAATTATCACAAAATAAGTTGCAATTGTACAGTATACAAATATGTAACATCATTTTCATGTTACTGGAATCAATTGATAACCCACAAAGTTCAATGTTCTTTAAAGTGGATCCTGCAGAGAAGTTTGGGGATCATCAAATTGCATCCTTGAAATTTAACAGCCCTTCAAAATTTTAACCAATCATGTCTAATGATCTCATATGGGTCAATGAGATCACTATTCATACTTGTGTATACCAGAAAGAAAAAAAAGATAAACTTCTGAATGCTCCAAGTAGAAGAATAAATCAAAAACATCAATATTTTGCTGGTTCCAAAACAGTCAAATGTGTCTTATCAAAACATGTGAGAAATTTTGTGCTTCAGCTTCTTCACTTTTCATTCCAAATACCCATCCTGCCAGGATATCACCTCTCTTCCTAAATGCTTGTTGTATCACTTAAGTCACTTGACTTGCAGGCCACTGTTCTGGACAAATGACCAGAGACAGGAGTTCAAATCACAACATGGTAACAGTTAAATTTAATATCAAACAATTGAATTTAAAGTTATGCGATTAAAGCTACTCTCTGTGACTCAACTATGAAATTATGAGATAGTTATAAAAGAGAAACAAGTTCAATCTGGCCTACATGTGACTTCAAACATAGTAATGTGATTGATTTGAACTCTCATCTCATTTTAGGGACAATTAAAGACAACAAATGCCAGCTTTGGCAGCAATGTTATTTGAATAAATAAATAACTTGCAGACTTTTTGCTGCATTTTCTAAACCACCACAGAAGATCCTACTATATATTAAGTTGTTTATCTCCATTATAAATAAAGATTCTGTTCTTCTGATTCAAACGTATAACCTCACACTCTGAACCATTTGCATAATCCCTCTTTTTCCCTTTAATGAATATTTGTATCTTCTTCCAAGTTGGCTTTCTCATTGAGTCTTACATTATCAGATAAGTTGGATTCATTATTATCTGAATGTCCACCATTTCATCATATCGTGTTCACATACTGGGAAACAATGGGCGAATTAACTTGGATAGTGGCTTAACAGCATCTAACGATGGTGTCAAAGTAAGAAAGAAGTAGGTTAATCCTGGAATTACTGCTTTAGCAGAATGAAATCATAATCAAGGAACAGAATCTAAAATCCAGATCTTTAGTTTGCTGAAGATGCAAGAGGAAAGCTCCAGTTGCTGTAATATTATTAAAGCTGTTACAAAATAAAAGGAAGCTATGAGGTTACTGAATTTGAATAGAGAGGATAAAAGAATTGAAACAGAGCATGCAACTGTCTAAAAGTAATTTAGAAAGATAAATTATTGCTTGGTGAAACTTCCCTAATTTGCCATTTATCATTTAAAGCAGGATTGGTATTAAAAAGTTTATTCACTAAATTAATGTAGCTACTTATCCAAAATAAACTGGGACTTAAGGCACAACAAATGTTAACTGCAAAATTAATATTAATGGAAATCAATTATGGTTATTCTTTTTTGAAAGTTTATCATCCATTTCAAATGTGACTTTCATTTAGTGAAGTGATAATTGATAATCAATATAATACATCATGATCAAAAACATTCTAGGTAAAATCTAACCTCCTGTAATAACAGCCCATTTAGCCTGTTCCTAAATGTTACAAGATATATATAACCACTCTGAACTTACTTTGATTTGAAACTCAATATCATAAGTGGTCGGGTTCTTTTGGGACAAAGTACATGCACATTTACATTGGTGAACATTCTAATCTGCTATAAAACATGCTCTGCAAATATGACTCAGAAAAGAGTGTTAATTTCACAATTTTCAGGCTGTGAAAACTTAACTACGAAGAATTAATGCAAGTACCTTATCTTGGGCATCTATGTGTGCCCCATACTCCAGCAAATGCATCGCCAAAGAGATGTTAGGGATCAGGACAGCAAGATGCAGAGCAGTATATCCATTAATGTCCACCAGATTAGGATCAGCATCATGGCTTAGTAAGATAACTACACAACGCTCCTGTTCACACTGCACTGCCTGTGGACAAGGTAACAAGTGGTTTATATATACATTTTCCACAGACAGCTATGTTTGAAGTGTAAAGTTTGTTGTTGTTAACTGCTAGCAAATCTGGATTACAGATACATTTGCTTTGCTAACATTCTACTACCCGATAGATACACAGAATGCCACCAGGAATCCATATTTGACTCAGATACTGGAAGCTCCACAACACTATTGTTGCAGCTTATTGGGGTAGTATCTTCAGCCCAACCACCCTCACTTGCTTCTTTTTCCCAAATTGCTTTAAATAGCTATAATCAATAGATTTTAAATAACCAAGTACTGTATGATAATAACATAAAACTTTGAAATGAAAAATACATCAGAAAAAGCAAGAAATATTCAAATCTCAAATCAGACAACCCTTAGGCAGTGTGAAACACAGTTAATATTTCATGTCATAATAACAGAAGCTGTGGGAAATACGCAGTAGATTAGGCAGGATCTGTAGAATGGAAAGCAGAATTGATGAAGTGGGCTGAAAGTCCTTCATCCAAACTTTGAAACAAAAAAAACAAGTTAGCTTTACATTGCCAAGACAGTGAAGGAGAGAACAGCCAGTGTTGCAATGGAGAAAAGTAGTCATGAGGATTGAAACCCAGTAATTTCTAAGGTAGGGACATGTTTGGTGCAACTTTGTGGGCCAAAGGGCTTGTATTGTGCTGTAGGATTTCTATGTTTCTATCCAGCTGATTAATAAGGGCTATTACAAACAAAACAAAAGCCACAGGAGTACTTAGAAAGTAAAAATACAAAGAAGCATGAAAAGGTGTAAAATGTGGGGCTGTAGGTCATGTCAAGTAAATGAGGCTGCACTGATGGACAGAGAAAAAGTAAACTGATATCAGAGTTGAATAATTTATAGTAGAAATTCAGACAATGAAAGTGAGTTACCTGAAATGGCTGAATTCAGTATCAAGCCCAAAGGCTGCATCATGCTCATAAGATGAGGAGCTGTCCCTCAAGTGTTAAGAGTAGGAGTGGGACAGAGAATTAAAGTAGTCCCAGTCATTTCTTGGACTTTGGCCCAAGTGCTCTGCAAAGTGCTCACCCATCAGTGCCTGGCTTTTCCAATAAGGAGGAAACCACAATGTGAACAAAAGAATGCAGTATGCCCAACCAAAAGTGCAAGGCAACAGCTGCTTCACTTCAAAGGTCTGCTTGTGTTTCAGGACAGCAGAAAGGAATAGGAAAAAGTGCAGTAGAAATACAAGGGACTATAGAAACTGGAACAGGGAGCAACAAACAATCTGCTGGGAGAACTCAGCAGGTCAAACAACATAGAATATGTAGGAGGAAAGGAATTACTGACATTAACAGAAAAAAAACCCTGTATCAAAATTGAGCACAGGTATAGCATTTCATGCAGTCACATTGGAAAATGCTGCACAAAAGGGGAGCAGTTGCTGGGGACACAAGTGTGGGCCAGGAAGCCACGATGGGAATAGTCTTTTCAAAACGTTGAAAGAGGAGGAGAGGTGAAAACATCTTTTGAGGTAGGATCACAATTAAGCTAGTAGAAATTACTAAGAATGATTTGTTGAATGTGGAGGCTATTGGAGTGGAAGGCAAAAAAACAGTGAAACTCTTCATCTGAGTCCTGATGAAGGGTCTCGGCCCAAAACATCAACTGTTGACTCTTTTCCACAGAAGCTGCCTGGGCTGCTGCAATCCTCCAGCATTTTGTTGTGTGTTGCATCTGCAGATTTTCTTGCATTAGTAAAAATCTTTGTTCTGTCTAGGAGTGGTGATAAAAACAGATGTGTGGGAAATAGATGAGATGGAGTCAAGCAACCTCTTAGCTATGTTGAGAATGTTTTAAGTAGGAAGGCATCTCAGGGACATTTCTTTGGAAACTACTACCATTGGAGTAAATAGAACAGAGACACAGGAACTGAGAGAATGGTACAGAGGCTGTGGGTGGAAGTACATCCAGGGTTGTAGTGAATACTTGTCACTAATCTTTCCTTTGAGATGGAGAAATTTTTATATCAAACTGGATATAGGAACTAAATTAAATATGTACACTTTGGTCCAACTGTCATGACCATAATCAATTATGATTAATATTAAATTAAAAACAGGCGAAGAATTAGGAAAGACCTCATGAAGTATAGATATGAGGAAAAAGTGAGAAAGCACTGGAATATGAAATGATTCATGTGGGACAGAACAAACAAAAGGGACAAGAAAACTGAAGGATGTTTGAAAAAGTAGAGGAAATGGATTACTGGCTATAAATCAAGTCACTACACTCTAAGAAGGATGAAGGTTTCAGCAAAGGTGCAAAAACAAGTTGAACAAATAAACTCGCCCTATCAAAATCAAAATTTCTTACCTTCATCAAAGGAGAGCGGTTTTCATTGTCACAAATGTTCAGTTTTGAATTATTTTCAACAAGCAAAGTAACTGCATCAGCGTGTCCATTTGCACATGCAAGGTGCAATGGTGCTCTGGGAAGAAAATTAATATATAAATGTGCTAGTTATCATGTAAAAACTCACACTGCTATAGCTGATAAAGGCAAAGAAACATTTACAATACAAAATCTAACAAGAAAGAATCCAAATAACTGTCCTGGATGTCAATAGATTATTAGAGACCTCCATCATCAATACATAAATACCACCATGCATTTACAATGTAAATGGCATTATAAAAAGTGGTTTCAAGAATTTACAGTGAAGTGCAGTGACTGAGGTAATAATAGAGGGAAGTTGCGGGACACATTGAATTGTTGATCATATCAACTGACTGGGGAAAGAAACTTTAAAGACAACATTAAGTTTTTATTTCAATAGCCCTATAGTGCTTTCCAGAAAGGAGAGTTTGGAAAAGGCAGTTTGTTGGGTAGGTAGTGACTGCAATGATTTTTCCTGCTTTCTTCTTTGTTCTGGACACAGGTCCTGCGGTGCTGGCAAACCGCAACCAATGACTTTTTTCTGCTGTCTTGACAGATTGCTGTCAGATATGGCACCAAAACAGACAGCATTGGCTGATGTGAGCATGCTCTTTATGAAGGCGGTGTAGAATTGCACCAGTATGTTCTGAGAAAGATGGAATTTTACCAACTGTACATCCTCTGCTGAACCTTTTTGTAAATGAATGAGATAAGATTCTCCCACATGCAATCCTGTGAAATAATGAAGTCCAGGAACCTGAATGTTGAAAGGATGCTCACTGTAGAGCTATTGATGATGAGTAGTGGAGAGGAGGCATTTCTTCTCAGTTTGTAAGCACCTCCACTGTTTTAAATGCATTCAGCTCCAAGTTCAGGACACTAGTTTGTTTACTTTCTGGTGGTATTTGATTTGTCGCTAAGTCTAGATAAAATTTAATCATTTAAAAGAAGAGAGGACCAGAAGGTTGTTCATGTGTTATCAACAGAGAGACTAGGTCAAGTCAACTACAGGTCCGTTAGCCTGATAGCAGATAGGACAAGTAAGTAGAAAAAGTTCAAATGACTGTATGAATCAGTATTTAGTAACTTACAGATTAATAAAAGACAATCATCATAGAGTTGGTTCCTTCAAGTTGTTATAACTTGGGGGGGGGTTGAAAATGGAAATGGGATAAGCTCCCACTACCTGTGCCTCAAATAGCTTCTGACAACCAACTCCAGCTCTTGGTCTTCATGTGTGGCTTAGCTACTAAGCTAGGTGAAACAGTTTCTACTAAGAGGGGGAAAGGTGGATTACTGGTGCCTTAACACCAGTCACTTTGGGCAGATGAGACTCGGGAACTGTCCTTGGCAGCTCTTCCAGAAGTAAAACTGTACCTAGTTAAGAAAACAATGGAGGTGCATAGCAGGCATACACAGATAGAAACAAATGAGGTGTTGATTGAGTATAAGAAATGCAAGAGAACTATTAAGAAAGAAGTCAGGAGGCCTAAAATATGGCATAAGGTTGTCCTAGCAGACAAGGTGAAGGGGAATCCCAAGGGAATTTACAGATATGTTATGAGGCAAAAGCATTACAAGGGACAAAACTGGTCCACTTAAAGATCAGAATGGTAATCCAAGAGATGTGGGAGATTCTGAATGAATTTTTTGCATTTGTATTTACTCAGGCATAAAATCTCTAGAAGTGAGGCAAAGTAGCATGAACTTCATGGATCTATACAGATTACAGAGGATTTATTTGCAGTATTGAGGCAGATTAGGGTGGAGAAATCCCAAGGGCCTGAGCGACAGGTGAGGAACTGGAGGATTGGGGGATAGCTAATAATGTCCCACTGTTTAAGAAAGGCTCTAAAAATAAGCCAGGAAATTTTAAGCCAGTGAGCCTGACATCAGTAGTGGGAAAGTTATTGGAAGGTATTCTAAAGACAGGATATATACAGTAAGTATTGGATAGACATGGACTGATTAGGATAGTCAATATAGCTTCATGTGTGGTAGGTCACGTCTAATAAATCTTACAGAGTGTTTCAAGGAAGTTAACAAGAAAGTTGATGAAGGCAAGGCAGTGGATGTTGCAAGGCTTTTGACAAGGTCCCGCATGGAAGATTGCTTTAAGAGTTACTTGGCATTCAAGATGAGGTTGTAAATTGTATTAGACATTGGCTTTGTGGGAGACTGGAAGCCTGTGACTAGTAGAGTACCACAGGGATCAGTGCTGGGTGAATTATTGTTTGTCATCTCCACCAATAATAAGGATGATAATGTGGTTAGCTGGATAGCAACTTTGCAGATGCTACTAAGATTGAGGGTGTACTGCACAGTGAAGAAGGCTATCAGAGCTTGCAGCAGGACCTGCATCAGCTTGAAAAATGGGCTGAAAAATGGCAGATGGAATTTTTGCAGCCAAGTCCAAGGTGTTGCATTTCGGTAGGACCAACCAGGGTAGATCATACGCAGTGAACTGTAGGGCACTGACGAGTGTTTTAGAACAAAGTGATCTGAGAATTCAGGTCCACAATTCATTGAAAGTGGGGTCACAGGTAGATAGGATCATATATAAAAAAAGCTTTTGGCATATTGGCCTTCTTTACTCAAAGTATTGAGTATAGGATATAGAATGTTATGTAAAAGTTGTACAGTATGTTGGTGAGGCCTAATTTGGAGTATTGTGTGCAGTTCTGGTTACCTACAGGAAAATGAAAATAAATGCAGGCTTTATCCACTGAGGTTGTGCGGGACTACAAGTAGAGGTTGTGGGTTAACGGTGAAATAGAAAAGTTTAAGGGGAGCAGAAGGCTAAACATTTTCACTCAGAGGGTCACAAGAGAGGCCAGTGCAAATGGTGGATACAAGCTTGATTTCAATGTTTAAGAGAAGTTTGGATAGGTATATGGATAGTAGGGGCACGGAAGGATATAGTCCTGGTGCAGGTTGATGGGAATAGGCAGTTCAGATGGTTTGGCACAGACTTGATGGCCAAAGGGTTTGTTTCTGTGCTGTACTTGTCTGTGGCTCTTATGACTCTTAACTGCAATAATAGATCAGGAATCCACACTTGGGCTGAGAGAATGCACAACAAAGCAGAAGACAAAATTTAACAGACAAGAATGAAATTACATTTTTGCAAAAATAATAAAAAGAAAATAGACTATATGGCAAGACCTGCTCAAAGGATAGTTAAAAAAAATATGTAATTAAGGATTCATAAATAGTGGCACTGAATATTAGGGCAGATAAGCTTAGCTTAATCTACGGTGTCTTGAAAAATTATTCAGCCCCACAACTATTTTCACATTTAACTGTCTCATTCTCTAAATTTAAAATATATTGAACTAGGATTTAAACTAATCTACATTGTCCATGTCAAATTGAAAGGAAAAAACCCAACACCTGTCAACAATTTACTAAAAATTAAAATCCAAAATCACAAGGCTGAAAAAGTATTCATTTCCTTTTAATTATTATGCTAACTTTTATCAGGTGCAATATCGTACACTATCTTACCAACTCCCCTAATTTGCTAATCAAGAAAATTGGAGGATCACTTATTTTCAATGAATTTATTAAAATAAATGCCCCTCTTTCTGTAAGGTCCAACCGGGTTCATTAGTTTTCAACAGACCAAACCAACATGAAGATAAAAGAGCATTCAAGTCAGGGAGATGATAAGAGAAGCACAAATCTGGGATAATCTGAAAGTCATGCCTCAGAGCTCAATGCGGAAATGTGGGAAAAATACAAAATCACAGCCACACTGCCTAGATTAGGCTGCACCTCTAAATTTAGTAGCTGGAGAATGGCACTTGTAAGATAGGGTATTGTGACACAAACTGTCACTCTAAGTAGCAGAAGTCAGTGGCTGCAAATGGAGATGAAATTCATGGTTTTACAATCTCTAACAAAAAGGGTATTAACGGAAAAGTGACAAGGAAGAAGCCCTGGCTAAAAAAAAAGACATATCTTGCCCGTAAAGACTGTGTAAAGCATCACTGAGAAGATGCTGTAAAAATGTGGAAGAAGATCCTGAGGTAGAATGTGGAACTTCTTGGTTTCAATACTAAACTGTATGTGTGATGTAAATCTAATACTGCACATCAGCTAGGTAACACCTCCCTACTGTAAAGTATGGTGGTAGTAGCATTATGCTGTGGGAATGCGTTTCAGCAGCAGACACTGGAAGACTGTTCAGGATTGATGGGAAGATGAATACTGTTAATTATTAGCCCTCAATATTTGAAGGCGGAGTTCAGGATGATGATGCCTAACAGTGACTCATTTGTTTGCATCTTTGGAAACAGCTCTATTTCTATCTTTAATATCTCTTTTTCCTTTTCAGGGCTTTTTTGAAGACCCTGACCTGGAGTTACACACTGACTTTGGTTCTTTGCAGGAATGAGACCCGCTCTCAGGGCCTCATGACCAGCCAATTTTTCAATATGCCAAGGACGCAGCCTAAAAGACTAGTGCGCCTAAAGGGTGCCGGGTTTTCATGGCTCTGGAGACGAGCAGGTTTGATGTCAGTGAATGAGTAGTCTTCGCCGTACTGCAAGTCTGTGTCTTTATTGAAGCTTTCTGCACACTTGAGTACTTGGTGGAGGGTGCAGATGAGGGAGGGGGGCCGTCGCTTTGCTGCTGCTTATGCGTGGGAAGGGGGGAGCTGGGGGGGGGTCTTCGTGGTTCTAACATTTAACTGTCGTTTATTCTTCAGGGCACTCCTCGGTTTTCATGGTTTGCGAAGAAAAAGAATTTCAGGATGTATATTGCATACATTTCTCTGACATTAAATTCAACCTATTGAATAAAACCCTGCTAGCCTCTGCCAAAAGGCTCAAACTGAGGAGGAAGTGCATTTTTCAGCAGGACAATGACCCGAACATACTGCCAGAACAACCATACAGTAGTTTCAAATGAAGAAAACTGATGTGCTTTGAGTGGCTCAGTCAGAGTGCTTACCTCAACCCAATCAATCATCTCTGCCCAGCCCTACCCCCCTTCCAAACTGGCACAGCTTGTGCAACTTAGCAACCAGGAATGAGCAAATCTTCTCCATCACATTGTGCAAAGCTAATAGAGACTTATCCAAATATATTACTGGCTGAAATAGCTGAGAGAGGTGGTTCAACTAAGTACTGAGCAAAGTGGGATGAATAATTTTCAATTGGTGACATTCCAGTTTTTAAACTTTTACTTTTTCATGCTTTACAATATTTCCTTTATCGTGGCTCTATTGTGGGAAAAAAAAGCATGTGATTCACAAATAAAAATTCTCAGTTAAATTGATCAAAGTTGTAATACTCATTTATGTGAAGATAGGATTGGGGGCTGAGTACGTTTTCAAGGCATAGTATGTAAGGCAGGAGCTAGGCTGCTACTGAAGTCATTCATCCAGTTTTGACTGGTAATCTAGCAAAGGTATGAAAGAATGTGGAGGTGATACCAGGGGGATTTTTTTAGCCATACAGGTAAACTGGAAGAGCAAGAGTTGACAAATTTTGATGGAAATGTATGAGATTGTGGCTGGTTTAGATAAAGAGTGGGAAGCTGCTCCCTAGCAGATGTTTCAGAATCAAATGGTGCGGATTTAAAATTGTGGGCAGTGGATATAAGGAGATGACGTATAAACATAGACATAACCTGGAGATCACTGTCAGGATACAGAATCAAGCAGGAATTTCAAAAACAGATAATGATATGCACCTGAGAGAAAATATTTTTAAAGATGTTTAAAAAACATGGAAATGGGACGGATGGGTCCCATCGAAGTCTCGAAGGGATAAACGGCTGCCTTTCGTGCTCAAAATTCTCTGAATATAGGGCTTCAAATCAACATCTCATTCAGAAAACAAAACTGGTAATGCTTGAGACTTTTCATAAAAGTATTTAACGTGGGGATTTCAAGAGGCAAGAATATACCAACAAAACTACAGTGCACATTGCAAGTTTACCGAATTATAACTTCCCGAATTAAAGGTAATATATTCTATCCCTTGTTCCATCCAAAGAAAACTTAAAAAAATCAAGTTCACAATATTCAAAAATGTCAAACCAACGATAAAGCAGAACTCAGAGCAATTCACCCACAAAGTGCTGGTGGAACTCAGCAGATCAGGTAACATCAGGACACAGCATTTTTTGCGTGTTCTAGATTTCCAGCATCTGCGGAATCTGTGTTTATACTCTGAGCAATCTGCGGGCCGTTAGCTACAAGCTCCGGCTTGGGGACACTGTAGTAGATCTGATGTTGAAATCCAACAAAAGAAACAGTGGACTAAACAATTAACATCACAATTGTAGATTAAAGCCGCGCTCCTTTACCTATTTTGTTTATCCAGTTGATTAACGTTCTTTTTCTTAATGAGCTGCCGAAGTTTGGTCAAATCCCCAGTAGATGCAGCTTTGTGCAGCTTTCCCAAATCTTTCTCTTTCAATTCATAACCTGCCCGTACTTCAGTTGAAGTGTCACTAGCTCTGAAAGACAGTTTTTCCTTTCTTCTTGTAATTTGTAGTATTTTCTTCATTTTGCACGACTGAAGCGAGACAAGCCCTCGCCAAAGGCGGGTGCAAAATTCAGCAGCGTTTTCCGGCTCGATTGAGTAAAACGTTATTTCTTACTTCGAAAATCTAAGGTGAGCTAAAATCCAAGATAGTAAATATCCAGGAATAGCAAAAATCCAAAATGAGCAAGACGTCCAAAATTAACAAAAAAAAATCCACAGGATGATGTTAATAATTCAATCACGGGGGATCAGACTGGACGATTTATCCCTTCGTTTCTACAGGTGCAATCACCGATGTTCCGCGATATTTATCGCCGTGCCAGGTTCCTTCACTACCTCTCAGCACTTTAATCTCCACGGTACACAGCGGTGATAACGGACGGTTTT
Source organism: Hemitrygon akajei (assembly GCF_048418815.1). Classification (NCBI taxonomy): domain Eukaryota; kingdom Metazoa; phylum Chordata; class Chondrichthyes; order Myliobatiformes; family Dasyatidae; genus Hemitrygon; species Hemitrygon akajei. Next base: position 159,880,508 of record NC_133133.1, read on the forward strand.
CTCGGCTCCGATTGATTGGGGTTGCGGCCTAAAAGAGTGACAAGCAATCGTCAGTGAGTGTAAAAGAGGCTCTCTAGCACAGAAAGGCCACCCGCAGACAGTGAGGATAATCCCCCTCCCTCTCCCGTCCCACATCAGACCGCCACTCGCCTGCGCCATTCCCGATTCCGCAAAACTCCCTCCCAACCGCCAGCGATCAAACGCCCGTCGCTCGCCGCCCGGCGCCCGGCCAGTCGCGCTCGCCCGTGACGTAGTGCCTGGGGCGGACCCTAGCGACGCGTCATCCAATCACGAAGAGGAGGAGGGCGAGGTGGGTTGGTTTCCACTGGGGAGTTTGTTGGTGAGTGTTGGCCAGCTGTCTTCTGTCTTCGTAGGTTAACACAGCATGGTATAAATAAAAACGATCTGTTTCTTAGTTTAAAAAAATCTGAGCAACGCACAGAACACTGGAGGAATGCAGCGGGTTAGCGAACATCTATGGAGGTAAACGCACTGTCGACGTTTCAGGTCGAGAACCTTTGTCTGGATTGAGATGACATGCTGAGTTCCTCCAGCCACTGTGAGTGTTGCTCCAGATTTCATGATCCACAATGTCCAGTTAAAAATATAGAATGTTTTCCTTGTACTAAATGATAAATCCTCGTCCTGAAACCCACTACTCACAGAAAACACACAAATATGAGAACTAGGAACAGGAGTTTCCATTCAGCTTATCGAATTTCTTGTGCTATTTAATGATTTGATAGGTGAACTGATTTACATTCTCTTCTACGCATTTCCTTCCTTTCTTTCACTTTCTTTCACCTCCTTCCTTATCAAGAATCTGTCTAACTCTGCCTTATTCCTTATCTCTCTTTATCACCATCCATTGAGGATGAATGAATACTATGCTTGTTTTCATCTAATCATTGAGCATTATACAAAAAAGAGATAACACTTTGGACCAAGAATGATGAAAGAGATGCCCAGTAGTTTGGATCAAGCTGCTAATGTAAACCTTGGATTTGGAGGACCAGCCATAGACAGGGTAACTTCGAGGGGAAATGTAGATAAACATATATGTAGATTAGAATATTTTGAATATATTTCTACTTGTGTAAAATGATAACTCCGGCGTTTTTTTACTTCCAACACATTTATAAACTCACTGAAGTAACACACAATGCACAGTAGTCCAGGTGTGGTCTCATTAGTGCTCTCTATAACTGAAACATATTCCCCCCACTTTTGTATTTAATTCCCCTTGCAATAGTATGTTAGCTTTTCGAAGTACTTGGAGTAACTGCATATTACACTTTGCAAACTATGCAGTTGACTTTTTTTCCCTGTGAAAATGAGCAGTTTCATGTATTATACATACAAAATGCTGGAGGAAGTCAGTAGCCCAGGCAACAGCTATGGAAAAGAGTAAACAGTCGACGCTTTGGACCAGGACCCTTCATCAGGGCAACTCAGGTATCCATATAACTTAGGTCCTCCAGATCTGGCAACATCCTTGTAAATTTTCTCTGTATACTTTCAAACTTATTTACATCTGTACTGTAGGTGGGTGACCAAAACTACACACAATGCTCCAAGTTAGGCCTCACCAATATCTTGTACAACTTCAATGTAGCATCCCATTTCCTGTACTCAGTACCTTGGTTTATGAAAGCCAATGTGCCAAAAGCTTTCTTTACGACCCTATCTACCTGTGGTTCCACTTTCAATGAATTATGGACCTGTATTCCCAGATCTCTTTGTTCTACCACATTGCTCAATGCCCTACTATTCACTATGTAACACCTCATACTTGTCTGCATTAAATTCCATCTGACATTTTTCAATATTTTTCAAGCTGGTCCGGGGTCCCATTGCAAGCTCTGATAGTCTTCCTTGCTGTCCACTACACCCTCAATCCTGGTGTCATCCGCAAATTTGCTGATTCAATTAACCATATTATCATCCAGATCATTGATATAGATGACAAACAACAACTGGACCCAGCAACGATCCCTATAGCACTCCTCTAGTCACTTGCCTCCAGTCAGAGAGGCATCCATCTATTACCTCTCTCTGGCTTCTGTCACCTGCCCTGTCTCATTCTCTAATAGTAGACTCACTCATTTGGACTTCTATGTGTTGATTAGGGAAACTTTGCTGAACACATTTGACAGACTCTATATCATCTAGTCCTTCAAACATGAAAAAATCTGCTGGTGCTGGAAATCCAAGCAACACACACAAAATGCTGGAGGAACTCAGCAGGTCAGGCAGCATCTATGGAAAAGTTGATGTTTCAGGCTGAGACCCTTCATCAAGACTGGAAAAAAAGATGAGAAGTCAGAGCAAGGTGGGGGAGAGGAGGAAGAAGTACAAGGTTGTAGCTGATAGGTGAAACCAGGAGAGGGGGAGGGGTGAAGTGAAGAGCTGAGAAGTTGATTGGTCAAAGAGATACAGGGCTAGAGAAGGGGGAATCTAATAGGAGAGGATAGAAGGCCAGGGAAGAAAAGGAAGTGGGAGAAGCACCAGAGGAAGGTGATAAGGAAATGGGGAATTGGTGAAGGGACTGGGGGGTAATTATTGGAATTTTGAGAAATCGAAGTTCATGCCATCAGGTTGGAGGCTACTCAGACAGAATATAAGGTGCTGCTCCTCCAACCTGAGTGTGGCCTCATCGTGACAAAAGAGGAGGCAATGGATGGATGTGTTGGAATGGGAAATGGATGTAGAATTGAAATGGGTGGCCACTGGGAAATCCCGCTCTTTTTGGTGAACGGTGTAGGTGCTTGTTGAAGTGGTCTTCCAATCTATGTCGGGTCTCATAGATGTACAGGAGGCCACACTGGGAGCACCGAATACAGTAGATAACCCCAACAGACTCAAGGCGAAATGTCACCTCACCTGGAAGGTCTGTTTGGAGCCCTGAATGGCAGTGAGGGAGGAGGTGTAAGGGCAGGTATTACATCTGAGTAGCCGGCAACCTGATGGCAAGAACATCATTTTCTCAAACTTCTGGTATTTGTCCGACCTTCATCATTACCCCATTCCCGTTTCCCTCTCTCACCTTATCTCCTTACCTGCCCAACACCTCCCTCTGGTACTCCTCCCTCTTTCCATTCTTCCATGGTCTTCTACCCTCTCCTATCAGATTCTCCCCTCTCCAGCCTTTTTATCTCTTTCACCAATCAATATCCCAACTCTTTACTTCACCCCCTCCCTCTCTCCTGGTTTCATCTATCACCTACCACCTTGTACTTCTTCCTCCCATCCCCCCCCCACCTTCTTGCTTTGACTTCTCATCTTTTTTTCCAGTGTTGATTAAGGGTCTTAGCTCAAAACATTGATTGTTTACTCTTTTCCATATAAGATGTCTGGCCTGCTGAGTTCGTCCAGCATTTTGTGTGTGCTGCTCATCTAGTCCTTTTACAGTATGGGAGTCCCAGTCAACATGTAGAAAGTTAAAATCACCTACTATAACAATGTTATGTTTCTTGCATCTGTCTGCAATCTCTCTACAAATTTGTTTCTCTAATTCTCTCAGACTGTTAAGTGATCTGTAAGATAACCCCTTAACTTGGTCATATCTTTCTTATTACTCAGTTCTGCCAGTAATGCCTCACTAGACGAGTTCTCCAGTTTGTCCTGACTGAACACTGCTGTGACATTTTACTTGACTAGTAATGGAACCCCGGAATACTGAACGGCCAGTCCTGCCCCTCCTGCAACCAAGTCTCACTAATGGCTACAATATCATAATTCCAGGTGTTGATCGATGCCCTGAGTTTATCCACCTTTCCTATGATACATCTTACATTGAAATATACACAGCTCAGAACATTAGTTGAATCTTGCTCAACCTTTTGATTCCTGACTTTGTCTCAAGACTTAACACCACCTGTCTCCACAACCTCTCCATTATCTGTTCTGGCACTCTGGTTCTCATCCCCTTGCAACTCCAGTTTCAATCTTTGACCAAATAATTTTTATAAATTGTTAGAAGTTGAGACTAGCACAATACCTGTATAACAGCACTTATTAAAATCTAGCCAGCTAATCTTATATTAACCGCAACATCATGAAATTTAATTTTTGGAAAGCAAATTTGATGTAACACTTAATCAAATGGCTTCTGGAACCTGAAGTATAATGTCCACCAGTTCAACGTTATCTAAAGCACATATTATTTCTTCAAAACACTCCAATAAATTGGCCAAGTGTAATTTCATTTTCATAAAGCTACATTGACTTTATTTGATTATCTTGTTTTTTTTTTCCTAAGGGCCCTGATATAATATCTTCAATAATACCTTCTAACATTTTCCCTATGCCAGATGTTAAATTAACTGACCTGTAGTCCCTTGCATTGTCTTCCTTCCTTTCTGAATAAAACAATTACATTTATTTTATTCCAATCAAATGGAATCTTTCCTGAATCAAGGGAATTTTGGGAAATTAAAACTAATGAACCATCTACTCACTAGATGTTTCTTTTAAAGCTCCAGAAAGAAGTTCATCAGGACCTGGGCACTGATTGGCTGGCAGCATCAAGAATTTGCTCAGTACTACTTCTCTTGTGTTTGTACTTTTCCAGAATCCCTCCCTTCCTTCCAAAAAAAAAGGAGAATTGCTGGGCAGCTTGACTCAAAGGTTCCAGAAAAGCCTATTCCACTCTGTATCTCAATAAATAGATAAGTAAAATAAATGTCCAATGTCTGCTATTTCTGGGATATTACTTGTATCCTCTAGGACTAATGTAAAACATACATTTAATTCATCCACTTTCTCATTGTAATTGGTCTCCTGGTTCATCATTTACCAAATAACCTTAACTTGTCAACACCTTTTCTGAACATTCAAACACTTCCAGTTGAAAATAAATATAATAGTGAAGGGTTTCAGAATCAGGTTTAATATCCCCAGTATTTGCCGTGACATTTGTTGTGATCTGGCAGTAGTACATTGCAAAGAGAAAAGAAAACTAGTGAGGTCGTGTTCATGGATTCAATGGCCATTCAGAAATCTGATGGCAGAGGGGGAGAAGCTGTTCCTGAATCATTGAGTGTGTGCCTTTAGACTCCTGTATCTCCTGCCTGATTGTAGCAATGAAAAGAGGGCATGTCCTGGGTGATGGGAGAACTTCGTGATGGATGCTACCTTTTTGAGGCATCGCTCCTTGAAGATGTCTTGGATGCTGGGGAGGCTAGTGCCCATGATGGAGCTGACTGAGTTCACAACTTTCTGCAGCTTATTTCAATCCTGTGCAGTTCCTCTCCATACCAGATGGTTATGCAGCCAGTCGAAATGCTCTCTACAGTACATCGATAGAAATTTGTGAGTGTCTTTGGTGACATACCAAATCTCCTCAAACTCTTAATGAAATCTAGCTGCTGTCATGTTTTCTTTGTAACTACATCAATACGCTGGGCCCAGGATAGATCCTCAGAGATGTTGACGCTCAAGAGCTCACCCTTTCTACTACTGATCCCTCAATGAGGACTGGCGTGTATTTCCTTGTCTTTTCTTTTCTGAAGTCCACAATCAATTCTTTGGCATAGAGTGCAAGGTTGTTGTTGAAATACTACTCAACCTGCTGATCTATCTCGCTATTATATGCCTTCTTGTCACCATCGGAAAATTCTGCCAACAATAGTTGTATCATTAACAAATTTATAGATAATATTTAAGCTCTTGTCTAGCCACACAGTCATGGGTGTAGAGAGTGTAGAGTACTGCGCTAACCACGTGTATTTGAGGTGTGCCAATGTTGATTATCTGTGAGGTGGAGATGTCTTTTCCAATCCACACAGACTGTAGTCTACTGTTTAAGAAGTCAAGGATCCAGTTGCAGAGGCAGGTTCAGAAGCCTATGTTTTGGAGGTGTTTGCTCAGAACTGTAGGAATGATTGTGTTAAATACTGAGCTGTAGTGAATAAACAGCAGCCTCACATGAGTCTGGGTGATCCAAGGCTGTGTGAAGAGCCAATGAGATTGCATCCGCTGTAGACCTATTGTGGCCATAAGCAAATTGTAGTGGGTCTAAGTCCTTTCTTAAGCAGGAGTTCATTCTAGCTTAACCAATCTCTTAAAAGATTTCATCACTGAAGATGTGAGTGCTATTGGATGATTGTCTTTAAAGCAGCTCACCCTGCTCTTCTTGGGCACTGTTAGGAATGTTGCCCTTTTGTTTTACCAATATTTTTATATGTATTTCAAAATATCCCTGTTTTTTTAACTAAGAAGATTTTTGACCAAGTTGACACTATTATTTCATCTTTTGTTTGGAATAATAAAAGACCAAGAATTGCTAAATATCATTTACAAAAATTAAAAAAAGGATGGAGGTCTTGCTTTGTCTAATATAAGAATGTATTATGGGGCTGTTAATATACGTTATATGTGTTTTTGGTTATATTGGGCTGATAAAAATAAACGACCACCTTGGGCTGATTTGGAATTGAATGCTGTAAAACAGTTTCACTTAACCTCGTTATTAGGAGCTTCTCTACCTGTACAACTGGTCAAAATTATTAATTTAAATTTGTACCCTGTGATTAAGCAGTCATTACGAATTTGGTTCCAGTTTCGTAAATTTTTTAATCTTAAAAAATTTAAACTTTTTAGTTTAATTTATTGAAATTGTTTATTTAAACCTTTAAGTGACCCTACCTTTCTTCTTTGAAAGAATAAAGGAGTTTATTCCTTCATGGATCTGTTCCAAGATGATCAATTGGTGTCTTTTGAGAAATTAGTAACTAAATACTCTCTCTCTCGTATTCACATTTCCTGCAATATCTTCAGGTCAGACACTTCTTACGAGAATATTTAAGTAATTTTCAATATATACAGGATTCTGACCTGTTAGATATTATTTTAAAAATGAACCCTTTAGTGAAAGTTTTTATTGGGAAAATTTATAATTTATTGTTACAACAGCAGAATTACCCTTCACTTAAGATTAAGCAAGATCGGGAGAGAGAGCTTAACATGACCTTGATAACAAACGATTGGTTGCGGATTTTGAAGTTGGTTAACTCTTCTTCAATCTGTGCCAGTCACTCTTTAATTCCATTTAAAATTGTACATTGTTACTATTTGACGAAGGAGAGACTGTCTAAAATGTTTCCCAATGTTGATAGTCAGTGTGATAGATGCAAAACTGAGACAGCCACATTGACACATATGTTTTGGTCGTGTTCTGTATTAAAACATTTTTGGAAATCTATTTTCTCTACAATTTCTAAAGTTTTAAAAATTAATTTACAAACTAATAAAGTGACAGTTCTGTTTGGTATAATCCCTCAATATATTCATGGCATTTCTCTATCAGACCAACATGTAATTGCATTTGTTACATTATTGGCCAGAAGGGCTATTTTGTTGAACTGAAAAGATGCTTCTGCTCCTACTTTAATACAATGGTTCTCTCAGGTGATGCTATGTCTTAGTTTGGAGAAAATCAGAAGTCAAACTTTTGAACCTCGATTTGATTTTGAGAAAAGGTGGGGTTCATTTGCCTGTAACTATCATCTGATTTTAGTTAATTAATATGGTTTCCTTCTGATTTTTGTTTAAATGGATTTGAGTTGGCGGATTGATGTTTTTCTTCTATGGAAGCATGTATGATGTATAGCTCTGGGGTTGTGCTCCCAATGGAGTTAGTTTTTCAGTTTTTTTTTAGTTAGAAGGGGTTCTTTTTTTCTTTCAAAAAATATTCTTAATACTTTTTTCTTCTTATTATTGATATATTGCTTAGCTTTGTTAATCAGTTATTTGAAAATTTAATTCTTCATTGTACATAATGACATATTGACTTGATTACCTTAATGTATTTTTTGTTGATCTTCAATAATAATCAATTAAAAAGATTTTAAAAATGAAAAAGGAACGTTGCCCTTTTGAAGCAGGTGGGAACATCTGACTGTAGCAATGAGAGATTGAAAATGTCTTTGAAGACATCCACCAGTTGATTGGCACAGGTTTTCAGAGCCCCACCAGGTATACATCAGGGCCTGTCGCCTTGTGAGTGTTCACCCTCTTGAAAGGCAATCTGACGTCAGCCTCTGATACAGAGATCACAGGGTCTGAATAACATATAACAATCACAGCACGGAAACAGGCCATCTCGGCCCTCCTAGTCCGTGCCGAACTCTTAATCTCACCTAGTCCCACCTACCCACACTCAGCCCATAACCCTCCACTCCTTTCCTGTCCATATACCTATCCAATTTTACCTTAAATGACACAACTGAACTGGCCTCTACTACTTCTACAGGAAGCTCATTCCACACAGCTATCACTCTCTGAGTAAAGAAATACCCCCTCATGTTTCCCTTAAACTTTTGCCCCCTAACTCTCAAATCATGTCCTCTCGTTTGAATCTCCCCTACTCTCAATGGAAACAGCCTGTTCACGTCAACTCTATCTATCCCTCTCAAAATTTTAAATACCTCGATCAAATCCCCCCTCAACCTTCTACGCTCCAATGAATAGAGACCTAACTTGTTCAACCTTTCTCTGTAATTTAAGTGCTGAAACCCAGGTAACATCCTAGTAAATCGTCTCTGCACTCTCTCTAATTTATTGATATCTTTCCTATAATTCGGTGACCAGAACTGCACACAATATTCCAAATTTGGCCTCACCAATGCCTTGTACAATTTCAAAGAGATCCTCATAGCTGCAGTTTTATTCTCCCTTTCAAAGCGTGTGTAAAAGGCGTTGAGCTCATCTGGGACTGAGACATCACTGCATTCGTGATGCCAGTTTTGACTTTGTAGGAAGAAATGGCCTGCAAACCCCGCCAGAGTTGATGTGCATTCGATTCCATCCTTTTGCTCGTGAACTAGCCCTCTGTAAGTCACACCTGGCCTTCTTGTATAGTCCTGGATCACCAGACTTGAATGCCACAGATCTCACCCTCAGCAAACTACGAATCTCCTAGTTCATCCATGGCTTTTGATTCGGGCATTATTGTACGTTCTCGTAGGCACACACTCATCCACACAGGTTTCAGTAGCAACTGTGGCATATTCATCAGACTCAAAGATGATACCCTGAATACTTCCAGTCCACTGACTCAAAGCAGTCCTCTAAGCGCTCCTCCACCTCTCTTGTCCATACCTTCTTTGTCCTCTCTGCCTATACTGATGGAGTGGAAGCACAGCCAGTAATCAGACTTTTCAAAGCGTGTAAGTGTAATTGATGGTAGCATAACAGTGATCCTGTGTGTTTGCTACTCTAGTTCCACAAACGATAGACCAGTGATAATTATTTAGGGACTTTTTCAAGTTGCCCTGGTTAAAATGATGGAGAAGGCATCAGGGTGTGCTGTTTCATGCCAACTTGCAGTTACTACACAGAAAATTTCACTATCTTCTATTCATGGATTTAGTTTAGTGAAAAGATCAGCACATAGAAAGAATGCAGGAAGAGAAATATCTTTGCACTCAAGATTGTACTAAACTTAATTTCCATAACTGGGAAACAATATGCTGTCTACATAAATCACATATTACATAGCAGTACTACCGCAAGTTCTTCACATTTGAATTTAATAAACTCTGAAAGTTGTAGCATTTCATTAGCACCTTGGAAATCTAAGACTTAAAACGTGACTTTCTGTCTCAGACTGCTACCAACTCAGCCAAGCTAAAACTTGCACCTTGTATCTCAGCTTCAAATTATAAAATTATCTTGAGTTACATTCATTCATGTACGCCATGTTTTCATTCTTTACATTGAAATCTTTGCTTAATCCCTCATATAAAATCTTCTCTGCTCTTTTATTTTGTGTCACACTCCACTAATATCTGTATAAGAAGAATGGGATCAATTTTCTTGCATGCCATGTTCCTTTATACTTCTTTAATATCCTCTAAGGTTTCATGTCTTTGATGGAATTGCAAATTCCCACCACCCCTACTGATTAAATTCCTTACTTCAAATATTTCCTTTAATCTTGGACAGCTTAAGAGTGTCTATGTCATTTAGTATTTCCTCATATTATTGAGGAAAATACCACATTCATTCCAGTCTTTAAACCAATGATTAGCTGTAAACAAACTCTCCGTTTCCTTGGAGATAGTTTGTAAAACAAATGATAATGGTTTCACTGCTATGTCTTTCTTCAAGACTAATTGCATGCAATTTTGTGGATACACATACTGAATTAAAAAGTCTTACATCAAAAAAGTACTAGAATAGCGTCATGTGAGAGACATTTGCTGATTTGTCCCAGTACTGTACTTGTTCAATTTTCATATGTGTACTCCATTTTGAAATAGTTTTCCAATTAGGACATAGTAAACTTATTCACTCTATGCCCGTGCCTCTGAAAGTGCACTGTAAATTGAATTCAACCATTGCCAGATGTCACTGTAAAACTCCGAAAGCGCTCACTGCAGCCATGGCAACACAAGCATAGACAGGTATTGACACCTGTTTCATGAATGTTGACATTGAAATGTTAGTGTAAGATGTGAACATCTGGAGGAAAGACCTGCATGGAGGTGACGAAGAAGCGGAGAACAGAAAGAAAGCACTGGGGAGTGACAGAAAAATTAATATCTGTTGTGATGTGCCAAAGAATTGGTTCCATTGCTGCAAAGCCCTTCTACCAACTAGTGCTGAGTTCTTTAAAATGGCAAGGTAGTGATGTGGCTTCCTCTGAAGGATGTGTCCTACCTTGAACCTCACCAGTGACTATATTCCTCCCAAACATGTGTAGCAATAGGCATTCCCTTGTAGTAACGAATGATTGGGAGTAAGGATGGAGATTATCAGGAATTGAACAAAGTGCTGGAATATGAAAGAGGATGAGACAGGAAGAAATGATAGATAAGAGCCTCATCTGTCCAAATTTTTAAAGCAGGAAATATCTTCCCTGTACCTTTGGGATAAACGAATCCAAGAGACATCTGTTCTTTAGTTAAAAAGTTCCTCACTAAAATTTATGGCAGTGGCCATCAACTTCTAGCACAATACATTAGTAACAAACAATAGCACCTGTCATATAGCAAGGAGGAGTGGGAGATCAAGACAGGCATAAACAGCTAATCAGACTCTGAGGTCAACTTCCCCATTCAACAATTGTCCTACGCTTGAGCTTTTCTCTAGGCTAACTATCACAGCACAGTCACCATGCAAAAAAAATGACACATTGTATACAAACATGTGCTGATAATCTTTGTGTATTCTTTTACTGTCTTCTCAGTCTGACTGTTATCCTGCAATTTTGCTGGTGGAAGACTGGTGACTTCAAAGATTCAAAGTACCTTTATTATCAAAGTATGTATGCAGTATACAACCCTGAGATTCATCTTCCCCACAGACAGTCACGAAACAAAGAACCACCGAACCAACCTGTTCGAAGAACAACATTCAACATCAAACCCCACCCTCCCACACTCGCAAAAAAATCACACCAACAGCAACAAAAGAAAACAAGTGAAAATCAAAAGGTATAATGCAGTACAGTTCAACTCAGTGTTCTTTATTTGCAGGCCACCCCAATTCAAAGGTCACCCAAAAGTAGTAACAAAAATGAGTGACCAGACTAGAATTAGAAACTAGAGCACATTATAAACATGAATCAGAATCCAAGTCTACAATCTGCGTCAATTAAATGGTGCTCTTGCACCATCCGTTGACAGCATCGAGAGAGAGATCACTCGAACTTTCAGCGGAAGGTATAATCTATTGTATCTCTGAACATGTAATGCCTGGCAACTGCAACCATTTCAACCTCAGTGGCTGCCAAGGAGGCATTAACAATTGCAGTGGTTGAGTGGTAGGAATAGTATCCAAAGGCTGTTATTCTGAGAAATATTGATAGAGTTGTCTCATGGGACCACAACCCTTCCCTTACTGCAGCGTCTCAGCATTCCCAGTAAACAGGATAGATTGTAAAGCTATTCCATGGGTGTGATGACATCAATCAAAGTTTGTATTAGCTGTAAACTGAGCACCCATGATAACAATCTGGGCTTGAAGGTAGCAAGACTGATTTGGCTTAGTAGAATCTGCTTTTCCACTGCAATACCCGCACACTGAGTATCTACTATTTGTGAGTACAGGAGTGAGATAGAGTGGCTGGTTGAGTGTTGTTGCGACAACAATCTTGTACTCAACATTGGGTTAGACAAAGAAATTGATTGTGGACTTCAAAAAGGAGAAATTAAGGAATGCATATCAGTACTCATTGAGGAGTCAACAGTGGAAAGGGTGAGCAGTTTCAAGTTCCTGGCTGTCAACATCTCTGAAGGTCTGTCTTGGGGTCAACATGTTGATGCAATTCTGAAGAAATCTTGCTAATTGATATATTTCATTGGAGTTTGAAGAAATATGGTACATCACCAAAATTAAATATATAATTTTTAACTGGTTCTATTTTCAACTTCAAAACCTCTTGAAATAAAAGCCAAAGTACAGTTTACCTTCCCTAACTACTTGCTGTACCTGGATGATACATTTTAGTGAAGTGTACAAGGACATCCCTCTGAATATCAAAATTATTCTTGCACTATATAAAAGAAAATATTTTAGTCTTATCTCATTATATTCAATCTGCCATGTCCTCTCACATTAACTTATCCCCATGAAGCATTTCCACCGGCTTCAAAAGGGTGACAATCATTGCTGTGCTCAAGAGCAGGGTGAGCTGCCTCAATGACTAACACACAGTGGCACTCACATCTACTGTGATGAAGCGCTTGAGGGATTGATCATGGCTGGAATCAACTCCTACCTAAGCAATGACCTGGACCCGCTACAATTTGCCAACTGACGATAGATCTACAGCAGATGCGATATCACTGGGTCTCCACTCAGCCTTGTATCACCCGGTCCATTGTAATATCCACATTAGGCTGCCATTTATTGACTACAGCTCAATCCATACCATCAGTAATAATCTAATCAACAAGCTTCAAGCTCCTCTATACCTCCCCCTGCAATTGTATCCTTGACTTCCTCACCAGGAGACCAGAAATAACATATTTTCCTCACTGACAACACTGGCACATGCCAAGGGTATGTGCTTAACCACTGTTTTACTCTCTCTACACCCATGACTATGTAGCTAGGTGCAGCTCAAACGCTATTCATATATTTGTCAACGACATAACTATTGTTGGCAGAATTTCAGATGGTGACGAAGAAGCATACAGGAGTGAGATAGGTCAGCAGGTTGAGGGTGTCACAGCAACAACCTTGTACTCAACATCAGTAAGACCAAGGAATTGATTGTGGACTTCAGGAATGGGATGATGAGGGAACATCTACTATTCTTCATGGAGGGATCAGCAGTGGAAAGGATGAACAACTTCAAGTTCCGATGTGTCAACATCTCTGAGGATCTATCCTGGGCCCAAAACATATTGATGCAATTACAAAGAATGCACAAGAGCAGCTATATTTCACTAGGAGCTTGAGGCGAATTGGTATGTCACGAAAGACACTAGCAAATTTCTACAGATTACTGTGGGGAGCATTCTAACTGGTTGCATCACCATCTAGTAAAGAGGGGCCAGTGCGTAGGGTCAGAAAAAGCTGCTGAAAGTTGTAAACTCAGCCAGCTCCATCATGGACACTAGCCTCCCTGGCATCCAGGACACATTCAAAAGGTGATGCCTCAAAAAGGCAGCATCCATCACTAAGGACCCCCATCACCCAGAGCATGTCCTCTTATCATTACCACCATCAAATGGGAGGTACAGGAATCTAAAGACAAATGCTCAATGAATCAGGAATAGCTTCTTCCCCTCCACCATCAGATTTCTGAATGGACAGTGAACCCACAATCATCACCTCAGTTTCCCCCCCTTTTTTTGCACAATCTATTTTATTTAATTTTTTAATATATTTCTTATTATAATTTATAGTTTTTATTTTTATCTATTGCAATGTACCGTTACTGTGAAACAACAAATCTTATGACATTGGCCAGTGATATTAAACCCGATTCATATTTTGATTTTGTTATCAGAAAAAGCATTGGATTTATATCTATATAAATTTTACTATCCTATTGCTTGCTGTAGCTGGATGATACATTTCTTTGAAATATACACAGACATCCCCCTTAACACTAACATCATACCTGCACCATTAAAAAAATAATTTTGTCTTATTATATTACATCTGCCATATTCTCCTCCATTAACTTATCCCCTTCAATGCATCCCACTAGTTTGCTATCATCAAAAAACTCAGGATTTATCTTGTTTGATCTCATTTTCCAGATCACTGATATAGCTTGTGAATCCCTGCCACACCATCATTTTACCAGGAGCCTCCCAACTTGAAAGTGGAACATTCATTTCTACTTTGTTTTCTACCTATGAACCAATCCTTAATCTGTAGCAGTGTAATTACCCTTAATACTGGGCATTCTAACTTAATTTAATAAATATCAACTCTCTATAAGTTGCCAGTGACCAGAAGCACAGACAGACTATCCACATGAATATTTTGGCTACAAATGCAAGTGGCCTGAAGTGTGTAACTTGACTTCTGCTTCAAAGTCTAGGTGGATAAGAAGTCTGGCTGTTGAAGGAGGACATAATACTCTAACACTGAGATCATCATATAGAAATGATCTGGGAGAGCCTTTGATGTATTGAGTCCGCCAAGGATACAAATGAAAACTCAAAACTATTTTTCCCAGTATGTTTTATAACTCACCTTCGCAAAAGCTGGCTCACTGTCCTCCTTCTAACTATCTTTGATTATTTGTTGTCTGTCATCATGATACTGTATAACAGGAACAAAACTTAACCCTTGCAGAAAATACTCTTAACATTGAGATCATCAGATACAAATTATTTAGCAGAGCCATTAATGTATTGAGTCCTCCAAGGATACAAGAAAAACTCAAAAAGATTTTTTCCAGTATGCTTTATAACTTTATCACCTTGGCCACAACTGACTGGCTCATTGGCATCCTTCTATGACTATTTGTTGTGTGTCATCATTATGATAATGCAAGAACAAAATTTAGCACTTTTACAATTTTATATGTCCTTCTTGCATTACACTTCATAATCCCAATATCAAGCGTTGGGGTGTATCCAATGTGGTAGTGTAGTGGTTAGTGCTTGTCGCTCTCACTTTCAGCTTCCACTGCCGGCTAGCAGTCTTGCGAAAAGGAGAGCCAAATGTCTAAGTGTCTCCTTGCCAGTGCATAGACTCTCCACAGCAAGCCTCAGGTAGTACCTCCTTGCTGGAGACACATGGAAACTGAACTCCTTTTGGACTCAGGCTGAACTACAGAGGATGGGAATGAGGTTAGGCTCCTGCACACGTAGCATGCAAGCCTACTGCTCTGTAGAGACACCCTGGTGCTTGTGGAACAGATCCCCAACTATGGCTAAATAGCCCCACTGCCTTGTGGGCAGCCTCAGGAGAGATGACGGCTATGGGAGTAAACCCAGATAGCAAATCCGGAGTGGAGCCCCTAAGGCGGCTGGACGTCATTGAACATCCTTCCAACAGCTCCTGCAGCCAAGCTGGTATTGCTTCATAAGCTTTCCTTTGGACTACACTGGTGGGGCCGAGAGGGGGATCTTGATGACTGGGCATCTCAGGATCTCCATACCTTCTGTCAAGCTTGTGAGGATGATCATCAATACCCATTGTCCTTCAAGACAGACGGATGCCAACCACCAATCTCAAGCACTCTCACTATCAACAACCTGTAGCATCCCGTGGATTGGAAACTCAACCAGATTAACTATTTAAATATTGTGGTTACATGAGATTTTTCCCAGTACATTTTATAACTTTATAAAATGGGATCCAAGGGGACATTGCTTTGTGGATTCAGAACTGGCTTGCCCACAGAAGGCAAAGTGTGGTTGTAGACGGGTCATATTCTGCATGGAGGCTGGTGACTAGTGGTGTGCCTCAGGGATCTGTTCTGGGACCCTTACTCTTTGTGATTTTTATAAATGACCTGAATGAGGAAGTGGAGGGATGGGTGAGTGAATTTGCTGATGACACAAAGTTTGGGGGTGTTGTGGATAGTGTGGAGGGCTGTCAGAGGTTACAGTGGGACATTGATAGGATGCAAAACTTGGCTGAGAAGTGGCAGATTATGTTCAACCCAGATAAGTGTGAGGTGGTTCATTTTGGTAGGTCAAATATGATGGCAGAATATAGCATTAATGGTAAGACTCTTGGCAGTGTGGAGGATCAGAGGGATCTTGGGGTCTGAGTCCACAGGACACTCAAAGCTGCTATGCAGGTTGATTCTTTGGTTAAGAAGGCATACAGTGCATTGGCCTTCATCAATCGTGGGATTGAGTTTAAGAGTCGCGAGGTAATGTTACAGCTATGTAGGACCCTGGTCAGACCCCACTTGGAGTACTGTGCTCAGTTCTGGTCGCCTCACTACAGGAAGGACATGGAAAACATAGAAAGGGTGCAGAGGAGATTTACAAGGATGTTGCCTGGATTGGGGAGCTTGCCTTATGAGAATAGGTTGAGTGAACTCGGCCTTTTCTCCTTGGAGCAATGGGGGATGAGAGGTGTACAAGATAAAGAGAGGCATTGATCATGTGGATAGTCAGAGGCTTTTTCCCAGGGCTGAAATGGCTAGCATGAGAGGGCATAGTTTTAAGGTGCTTGGAAGTAGGTTCAGAGGAGATGTCAGGGTAAGTTGTTGTTGTTTTTTTTAAAAACACAGAGAGGTGTGTGTGTGTGTGTGTGTGTGTGTGTGTGTGTGTGTGTGTGTGTGTGTGTGTGTGTGTGTGTGTGTGTGTGTGTGTGTGTGTGTGTGTGTGTGTGTGTGTGTGTGTGGATTGGGCTGCCGGCTGCAGTGGTGGAGGTGGAAATGATAGGGTCTTTTAAGAGACCCTTGGACGGATACATGGAGCTTAGAAAAATAGAGGGCTGTGGATAAGCATAGGTAGTTCTAAGGTAAGGACATGTTTGGCACAGCTTTGTGGGCCGAAGGGCCTGTATCGTGCTGTAAGTTTTCTATGTTACTTCTATGTTTACCACAATGGCAGCAACTGGCTCATTGAAATGAATGACTGGCCTTCTGCTTGAAAGCCCTTTCACTATTTGAAATGCATAGTTCAGTAATGTAATTCAACCCAAGCTTTGCCTCATATAATTTATCTTGACTTACTTCAGTTGATCTTTGAAAAGAATGGAGAAACATACGCCTGAAGAAAAGTGACAAGGTGTAAAAGATAATTCAATCGACATAGAGAAATACAGTTGGAATATTGATCCTAATCTTGCCAAAAGGAAAGATCTGATGGCATGAGGGAAGAAATATATAAAAACATTGCTAAACCTGGTTAATTTAGTTTTGAGAAAAGATTGGATTGTTTTAGACAAATGGAGGTGAAAGGAAAATCAAGGTATAAAGCACTCTGAGAAGACTAGAAATCTAGGTGGATAGAAAGCCTCTTATACTGAAGTCATCATATAAAAATTACCTGAAAGGACCTTTATTGCATTGGATCCTCCAAAGCCACAAGCAAAATCTGCAGTTATTTTCCCCTCAAATCATTTTTAAGGTAATCACCATGGTGATAATGAGCTCATTGTCCTCCTGTGACTCAAGTATCATTGATTTGTTGATGATTGGCAATATTATGACATCATGATGCACAATTTACATTGGTTTGGTGTTGTTAATTGCTGAAATTTACGCTCATGGCTGCTTTATAAAGTACCTTATAAAGTAGTCACAATAGTGGAATTCAGTGTGGTCCATAAGACATAGGAGCAGAATTAGGCCATTTAGCCCATTGAGCCTTTCGCTGCCATTCTATCATGGCTGATCCTGGATTCCACTCAACCCCATACACCTGCCTTCTCACTATATCCTTTGATGCCCTGATTGATCAGGAAACTACCTTCTGCAGCTGTAGCACACTCATTTCAAAGTTCAATGGGTTGTGCGTTCAGAGATGCTTTGCTGCACACCACTGTTGTTTCTGTCGTCTTTATCACCTTGGCAACACCTGGCTCATTGGCCTCTTTCTAATACATAAATATTTTTGATTATTTGATCTGTGTCATTATTATAATATCACAAGAGAAAAAATTAACCCTTGCAGCATCTTATGCATAGAACATAGAAAAGTACCACACAGGAACAGGGCCGTTGGCCCAGAATGTTGTGCTGAACCAATTCAATTAATCAAATTTCTTCTGCCTAATCATTGTCCACATCCTTCCAATTTCTTCACATTCATTTGTCCACATAAATGCCTCTCAAAAGTCTGTAGTATTTCTGCCTCTGCCCACCACCCCAGGCAGCCATTTCCAGGCACCCGCCACTCTCTGTAAAAAACATACCCTCTCATATCTCCTTTGAAGTTATCACCTCTCACTTTAATGCATGCCCTCTGATACTAGACCTTTCAATCCTTTGAAAAAGATATTGTCTGTCTGCTCTATGCCTCTAATCTTATACACCTCTATCAGATCTCCCATCAGCTTTCACCACTCCAGAGAAAACTACCCAAATTTGTCCAACCTCTTGCTATAGCACGAGGCTTCTAATCCAGGTGACATCCTGGTATACCTCTATTACACTCTCTCCCAAGCCTGTACATTCTTCCCATAATTGCGTGACCAAAACTGTACATAATATCTCCAGATGCGGCCTAACTAGAGTTTTAAAAAGCTGCAAAATAACTTCCCAACTTTTGAACTCAACGTCTTGACTAATAAAGGCAAGTATGTCATATATGTCTTCCTAACCATTCTATCATTTCAGGGAGCTAAGAACTTGGACCCCAAGATACCTCTGCTTATCAACACTGTTAAGGATCTTGCCCTTAACAGTGCACTCTCTCTTTACATTTGACCTACCAACATGTAACACTAAATGGGTTGAAGGCCTTGTTTCTGTGTTGTACTTTTCTATGACTCTACAACTTCATATTTGGCCAGGTTAAACTCCAAATGTCATGCCCATATCTGCAACTGATATATACCCTGCTGTATTCTTTGTCAGCCTTCCATGCTTACCACATCACCACCCATCTTCGTATCATCTGCAAACTTACTAATCCTCACATCTACTCTAGGAAAGTTCAGATATGATCCAAGTGCGGAAAGAGAGACACTGAAGCAGGCCAACATTTCACTGGCTTTAATGAGAACCGCTGTAGAATCTAAAGTAAAAGAAAAACAATAAAGGCTAGGCCAACAAGGCTGTTAAATAAAACTTGCAAACTGAAAGTTAAATGCCAACATCGTGGCTGGAAGCAATAACTAAATGCTAAATGAATGTCGCTCCTTTACAGTCTCTGTTGAAACAATCAAGGACAAGGGTAAGCAGGGAGTGTAACATTGCTGTACTTTGGGTCAAGTCTCGACAAGGCTTCAATGGAAAGAAGGGACTTATGTACCACCATAATGAAGCAGTAATTAGCTGGGATGTGCGTTCTCTTGAGTGCAATTGCTGACCCTCTTGCACAGCCCAGCTGCAGGGGCACATAGACCCCGCAGCAAAGTCTGTGGTTGTAAGATCTAAATTTTCATCCAGTTAATTTATATACTTCACAAACAGCAAATATTTCAGTACAGATCCCTGTGGAAGACTTCTAATCATAGTTATAGGATCTGGTGATTTTTCATGCACAGCTTCATTTAGGAGTCCAAAAATGAGTCAAAAATTTATTGCTTCATGATCATTTATTAAAAGTTTAAACAAAGAACAAGCACAGAGCACATGAAACTACAGAACAAAGAACTAAACCTGAGACAAAGTCAGATGTTGATTTTTGCAGAAACAAACACTTTTATGCTGAGTAAGGCCAAATTTCTGAGATAAGGAAGGGCCAATTAGAAGACACACAGGTACAGCATATTTAACACTTAGCCAATAAAATATGAAAAATGATTAACCCGTTATGTAACTATTATATCACTTTGCCACCAGTAGGTGGAGCCTAATACCACATATTGAAAAAATACAAATTATATTTTAGTAAAACTACAAATTCAGTCTTGCTAAAATCTCATTAATTCAATTATTAAAAACATAAAGAACAACCGATTCCAATGCAGTTATCCAGATAGAATAAGTCCCTTTGATTATTACCCTCTGTTTTTCATGGGCAAGCCAGTTCTGAATCCACCGAACAATTCATTATGGATACTATGCATGTTAATCTTCAGGTTGAGCCTCCTATGAAGGACCTTGTCAGCTACCTTACTAAAATCCATGTAGACAACATCCACAGCTCTACATTCATCAGTCACACTCATCACCTTGTCAAAAAACTTAATTAAGTTAGTAAGACCCGACTTGCCCCATACAAACTCGTACTGGCTCTCACTAATTTGGCCATGCTTTTCTAAATGCTCATAAATCTTATCCCTAAGAATTCTCTCTAGTACCTTCCCTACTACTGACATGAGACTCACCTGTCTATAGTTTGCAGGATTATCCTTGGTTCCCTTCTTGAATAATGGAATAACATTAGCTACTTGCCAATCCACCTGGACATTGCCTGTGGCTAGAGAGGAGATAAAGATATTGGCCAAGGCCCCAGCGATTTCTTCTCTTGCCTCTCTCAGTATCCTGGGTTATATCCCATCAGGCCCTGGGAACTTATCCATTTTGATGCTCTTTAAGAGAACCAACACTACTTCCTTCTTTACCTCGAATACTCCAGCATATCAATTCGCACAAAACTGATCTCTCTATCCTCCATGTCCTTCTCCTTGGTAAATACTGATGTAAAGTACTCACTAAGGTCCTCACCCACATCCTTTGCATAAAAGCAAATGCCTTAGGTGTTCCTACCCTCTCCCTAGTTATCCTCTTACTCTTGATTTACTGTATGTATGGAATACCTTGGGATTTTCTTTAATCTTATTTGCCAAGGACCTTTCATGGCCCTCCTAGCTTTCCCAATTCCATTTCTGAGTTCCTTTCTGGCTTCCTTATAATTCTCAAAGGTTCTATTTGATTCTAGTGTCCTAAACTCAGAATGAGAATCAGTCTAATATCATTGGTGTATATTGTGAAATTTGTTAACTTTGTGGCAGCAGTACAATGCAATATATGATAATATAAGGAAAAAAAACCTGTGAATTACAGTAAGTATCTGAGTATCAAATAGTTAAATTAAATAAGTAGTGCAAAAACAGAAATAAAGAAGTAGTGAGGTAGTGTTCATGGGTTCAACGTCCATTCAGAAATCAGATGACAGGGGGAAAGAAGCTGTTCCTGAGTCACCAAGTGTGTGCCTTTGGGCTTCTCTACTCCCTTCCCAATGCTAACATTGAGAAGAGGGCATGTCCTGGGAGGTAGGGGTCCTTAATGATGGACAGCACCATTTTGAGTCTTTGCTCCTTGAAAAAGTCTTGGATACTACTACGGGTACCTATGAAGGAGCTGAGTTGTTTTACAACTCTGTGCAGCTTATTTAAGTTCCGTGCAGTAGCATTCCCCCTGCCCCTCCCCATTCTAAACATTGATGCAGCCAGTCAGAATGCTCTCCATAGTACATCTGTAGAGATTTTTGAGTGTTTTAGGTGACATTCCAAATCTCCTTAAACTCCCCATGAAATATAGCCACTGTTCTTGCCTTCTTTATAGCTGCTTCTGTATACTGGGACCAGGTTAGGTCCGCAAAGATATTAATACCCATGAACTTGAAATTGCTCGCTCTCTCCACTTCTGCTCCCTCTATAAGGATCGGTGTGTGCTTTACTTATTTTCCCTCTTCTTCTTAACTAAATTCATTACTTCTCTTGACATCCAACATTCTCTTATCTTGCTGTTCTTGTCCTTCCTTCTACTGGAACATACCTGGCCCGTACTCTGTCCAGCTGGTCTTTAAACACCCTCCACATGTCAGATGTGGACTTGCCCAAAAGCATCTGATCTCAGTTAACTCTCCCCCTAGTTCCTGCCTAATGCTCTTGTAATTTACTCTTTCACAAAGTGCATACTTATCCTTATCTATAGCTATCTTAAAACTTAAGGGGATGTAGCCACAATTCCCTACCTGCTCACCGACTCAAAAGTTGGTCACCTGGCCCGACTCATTATCAACTCCAGGTCTAATACAGTTCCTTCTCTTGATGGACTATATACATTTGATTTAAGAAACTCTCCTGGATGCACCTAACAAATTCTTCCCTGTCTAAGCCTCTTGCAGTCAGAAGGTCTCAATTTATATTTGGGAAGTTGAAGTCCCCCATGGCAAAAATCCTATTGTTTGTGCACCTTTCCTTAATCTGTCTGCATCTCTGTTCCTCAATGTCTTGGTGGCTTTTGGGTAGTGTGTAGTACAATCTCATCAGAGTGATTGCATCCATCCTACTTTTGAGTTCTGCCCACAGAGTCTCAGTGGAATGCAGGTATGATATTGTCCCTGATTAGAAGTGCAACTTCCACACCTCTTTTACCTCTCTTTCAGTCTTTTCTATAACATTGAAACCCTTGAACATTAAGCACCCATTCCTGTCCCACTCTCAATCAAATCTCTCTAATGGCCTCCACATCATAGTTCCATGTACTAATCTATGCTCTAAGTTCATTGTATTTACACATAATACACCCAGCATTAAAATATACATACTTCAAACTATCTATCCCATGTGATTTATTCTTCTTGTATTGTACTTTATTACCCCTAATATTAAGCACTCTAAGTATTTTTACTGTCAACAACCTGAACCGCCTTAGACCAGAAACTCATCCAGAATAACTATTCAAATATTGTGGCTACATGAGGTGGTCAGAGGCTGAATATCCTGCAATGAATAACTTGTCTTCTGCTTCAAAACCCTTTCACTAGTTGCAAGACATAATTCAGTCGTGTTACTCAAGACAAGCTTTGCCTCAACTAATTAGTTTTGACATATCTTGATTTAAGTTTGGAGAGCATACAGAAATATATGCCTGAAGGAAGATGACAAGGTAGAAAAAAAATAATTCAATTGACATTTCGACAACTCAGCATCATTGACAGTTAGTGCTGAGCTGTGGTCTCTGTTGAGGTTGCGACTGATAGTTGTTTTTAAAGTTTGTAGAGATTGTTTTGGAGACAGAGAGGAGTTAGTGGTCAGGTTTGGGTTTAGGGACTAGGATGTTGGGGTGGAACTGAGGAGAGGAGAAGAGAGTTAGAGATCTTGTTTGGGTAAAGGATGTTGGGGAAGTGATAAGATGACTTAGGTGAGAGAGAGAGGAGAGGTCGGAATCAGGTTTAGATTTAGGGAAAAGGACATTAGGGAGGTGATGAGGAGAGTTAGGGAACAGAGTGGAAAGGTAAGAGTCAAGTTTAGGTTTAAGGACAAGAATGTTGGGGAAGTGATAAGGAGAGGAGAGTTAGAGGTCAGGTTTGGGTTTAGAGACAAGGATATTGGGGAGATAATAAGGTAGGAAAGATAATACAATTGACATACAGTATTGTATAAAGGTCTTAGGCACCCTAACTACATATATGTGCCTAAAACCTTTGCCCACTAATGTATGGTTAACTCACTTTCATTGACAGAGATAACAGAGGAGTGAGATTTTGCTAGGAATTTTCAAAATGCTGGCTTGGTTACAGCTGGAGTAGTGATACTGATCTGGTCAACAGGGAAGATATGATGCATAAGGGATGGAATGAAAGAGATTTACAAAGATGTTGCTAAGTTTGGTCAATTTAATTTTGAGGAAAGATTGTATTTTAGAAAAAAATTAGGCTAAAAGGAAAGCTAATCAAGGAGTAAAATACTCTTTGAAGACTAGAAATGTAGGTCGATAGAAAGCCCCTTATATTGTAGTTGAGATCATATAAAAGTTACCTGAGAGGACCTTTACTGTGTTGTATTCTCCAGGGCCACAAACAAAAACTATAAAGTTATTTTTCTCACAATATCACCATAGTGATGATGGGCTGTTTGGTTTTCTTCAATATAACTTTAATTTGTTGATAATTGGCAATATTATGAAATCATGAGGCACAATGCTTTACGTTTGAAGTGTATATGCTAACTGTTGAAATAAAGTATATATGCTCCTTCTATTTTTGAGTAGCATTACTGGGCAACCTATAATTTTCCTGCAGCACATCGCATCACTGTTAAATAAAGCATTGACAATCATTACTGGTGCACCTCAAGGATGTAGGCTTAACCCACTGCTCTACTCTTTCTACAGTCATGACTGTGGTTAGGCACATCTGATACGTTAACTGATAACACCACTGTTGTTGGTAGAATCTCAGGTGGCGATGAGGAGGCGTACAGGAGTGAGACAGACTGGATGGTTGAGTGGTGTTACAACAACAATCTTGCACTCAACATCAGAAAAGACCGAGGAATTGATTGTGGACTTCCTGAAGGGGATGATGGAAGAATGCGCACAGTGAAAAGGGTGAGCAGCTTCAAATTCCTGGGTGTCAACATTTCAGAGGTTTGATCCTCAACCCAACACATTGACGTAAACCTGAAAAAGCATGCCAGTGGCTATACTTCAGTAGAGTTCAAGGAAATTTAGAATGTCATCAAAGACTCCCGCAAATGTTTACAGATGTTCCGTGGAGAGCATTCCAACTGGTTGATTCATGCCTGGTATGGAGGGCCACTGCACAAGATCAAAACAAGCTGCAGAAGGTTGTAGACTCAGCCATCCCTATCATAGCATGAACCTACTCACCACTGAAGACATCTTCAGAATATGGTGCCTAAAAAGGCATCATCATCATTAAGGACTCTCACCATAGAGGGCATGCTCTCTTCTCATTTCTACCAGTTGAGTAGGTACAGATGCCTAATGACCTACACTCATCATTTTATTAACAGCTTCTTCCCTTCTGCCATTAGATTTCTGAACACCCATGAACCCTTGAGGCCTGTATATCTGCATTAACCTCTCGGTCACTCTTTTCTTTCTTGTTGACTGCTTGAGGCAGTGCATTAGCAGCAAACATATATTTTCTTGGTGTGTAGATCATTTTCACATCATATTTCTGCAACTTTATCAATGTGTGCTGTATCCTCATGGGACAATCATTCAGTGGTTTGGACATAATTGAGACCAGTGTTTTATGGTCTGTCTCCACTTCAAAAGCTTGTCCATAGATGTACTGATGGAACCTTTCACATGTGTATGTGGTGGCCAGAAGCTCCTTCTGTGTGTAGTTGGTTTCCATGCTTGTTAAAGCCCTTGATGCATAGGCCACAGGTTGCCATGTGTCATCAGGCTGTTGCAGTAGCACTGTCCAAAGACCATGCTGGAATGCATCAGCCGAGATCCTAGTACACCTTTCCAGATCAAAAACTTTAGCATTGACTTTTCAGTATAAAACTTTATTATGACTCTTTTCAGCATCTAGAAACAGTCTTCTTGCTCATGAGACCAAATCCACTCATTTTGCTGCTCATGGGGTGACCTAAGCGGTGCTGACACAGTTTACAGGCGAGGGCTAAACTTAGCCAGTTAAGTCATCATCCCCAAGAAACATCTCATCTTCTCTTTGTTTTAGGGCCTCTCCATGTTTTCAAAGGCTGACGCCTTTTTTGAGTGAGGCTTCACTCCCTCTTCAGATATGACATCTACAAAGATCAGTGTCTTAAACCCAAACTCACATTTTTATTGATTTAATTTCAAATTGACATTCCGTGTCATGTCAAGCACTTATTTCAGTTGTGCATGGTAATCATTTACACTCCCTGTTTAGAGCTCACGCAGTCTTCTGACACCATGTTATGTTTGTTCTTAATGAAGACAAACTTTGCATGGGTTTACATGAGAGCATTTTATTGCTGAACTGCTGCTTAACCCTGTGCGCACTCAACCCATCACCATGGTAGCTTGCGGTTCTGGGTGAACCCCTCACAATGCCCACTGGGAACTGAAGTTCTTTATAATCCACACATTATACCACATGAATCATTTGACTGAGTGAGATAACCAGGAAGGGCCAGGACCTATGGTTCAATCTGGGGTCGGTATAAGGAACATTGCCAGATAGGAGATGTAAGAAGCAGGCAAATATGCTGTAAAAAGGGAAACACATTAATGAGAAATTATCTCAGCTAAAGATGCCTTCACACATGTTAATTGAGCTATGGACCATTCAGAGATATCAGCAGTACTGGAGACAAATAAAACTACAGATGTATAAACCTGATACAAAAACAGAACTGCTGGAGGAATTCAACCCATCAAAGCAGCATCTGTGGAAAGAGAAATCAGTTGAAGGTTTGGGTCAGCAATTGTTCCTAAGAACTTGAGGGGAGAATGGAGGGTTTCTATTTTTTTCAAAAGAAAAGCAGGAAGTAGGAGTGAGATGTAAGACAAATGCCAATATGGAGATAGGATTAGGGAGATCAGGGGATAAAGAGCATGAATACTGACTGTCAGCAAGATGCTTCAAAAATAACGGGGAAAGGGACATGACATGATAATGGGAAAAGATGAGAGAGCATTGTGCTTTAGGAGGTGTTCAGACCTCAGAAGAAGATGCACAGTTAATCATAAACAAGAGAAAATCTGCAGATGCTGGAGATCCAAGCAACGCACTCAAATTGCTGGAGGAACTCAGCAGGCCAGGCAGCATCTATGGGAAAGTGTACAGTTGACGTTTTGGGCCAAGACTCTTCAATAAGACTGTCCTGCTGAAGGGTCTCGGTCCGAAACACAGACTGTACTCTTTTCCATCGATGCTGCCTGGCCTGCTGAACTCCTCCAGCATTTTGTGTGTGTTGGGCGCATTTAATCATAGCTATTTTATCTATACTTTACTTTTCTGGTGCTGGTTTGTTTAGAGGTTAGTCTAGATCTTTTTCATTTTGCATTGCTAGTTGATCTTTAAGTAAATTTAGTTGTATAAAATAATCTTACTTGCACCAGTTGTGCCACTGGCATTTAGGGCAGCAATGAAGGTCCTCCATCTCTGGCGGTGTTCTGTGCTTCCTTCATCGTTCAGTAGCTTCCTCTCGGTTTTCACTACTGTCAGTCATGCAGGCCCTGGGTGGAGACTCAGAAATACTGTTACACTCAAATGTAGAAGGATTTTTTGTTGCTGAACGGCGAGGAACTAGCTATTGAAAGAGTGGATCTTGTGGAGGATAAAGCATCGGACAGGTCCATTGCAGGGGGTGCTGAGAGGATCTCTGAGTTGTGGCAACAACTGGGACAGGGATATCATGGCGGAAGGCATGGCGCGTAGAACACAGCAGGAGAAGCAGCTACTTTACCCTTTGACCTGCTTTACATGGGTAATCCTACCAAGAGCCAAAGCATAAAGTGTAGACTCCAGCCAGTATAGCTCTCCAGATCATTGAGGCACACAAGCCTCCAAACCATAACATGTTTGTGGTCCTCTTGGAAGATAAAATAGTCAGATGGTAGAAGATTCCTGGGATCCCAGGTGATAGAAGATGTAGATGGCAGTTTGCTTGATTTGAATTAACTACAGAGTCTAGAGTATTTTAATTTTTGTAGCAAAGGAAAAGGAGCCATATTGCTGAGGGAAACAATAATGAAGCTGCACAGATGAGGGAAATGTTGAGATTATAATATGATTTTATTTTCATTTATAATTTTCAGCATTGACAATATTTTCTCTTCTTTTTAAAGTTTGTGAATCTACTTTGCCACCTGGTGGACAGAAAGAAAAGGGCCAAACAAAGCTGGGGTTTTGGTGTGAATTGTAATTAAATTTATTTGCATCTATAAACATATTTACAGCAACAAATGAATATGAATGTCACCTACCTTCAATTCACTTCAAGATAATGAATTATACCACCAGTCATTGTATTATTGATAGAATTATACTGCAAATCACAGGTGGGTAAAACTAAAAACAAGATTTAGTTAGATTCCTGCAGAGGTGATATTTTAAAGAAGTTAAACAACAGGCAAACATGGAGAAAATAATCAGCAAGTAAATTCATACTCAACAATTTATAGTTCTTTGCTAAGGCATCTAAGGGCATTAACTTTCTTGCATTGCATCTTTAATATAAAATACTCTATAAGAACATTAACAAACAAAATCTGAGGGGAATGTTTTGACAGATTAAACAGAGGAACAGCAGCAGATATTGGAGAAATTAAAAACAAGAATGTGCTGTTGAATTGTGAATTTTTTGTTGTGTATTTAATATTTCTATATTTATCTATCTATCTATCTATTTCTGAATATATCTATATATTGCATTTAAATAATTAATGACAGGTTATATGTAAATACATGCTAATTACATACATCATCACACTACCATCTGATATGTGCGCACTTTGCTTAAAGTAAACTTGAAGCTACATCTGCATTCTTTGGACTCCCATGTTTTGAAGTTACCAAGCATAACAGTTTTAAATTCAAGATTCTTTTGGAAGTCAGGAAGGAAGGACAAGATTGCTTCACCATTGTTTTATTAAGTGTTAATAGAACAAAAGAAGTTGAACAAGGGCAGTGATAGAGGTCTACTAAGTGAAGGGAGATAGAAGCAGAAAGAAGGTGGTACCACTGCATAGTCAGCTCTTTGTTGTACAGATAGATAAGAGACATTTCATTCAGATTTGCAGATAAGAGTCAGCTAATCAGAACACATTTATTCAAATAATGCAGCACCAGAGAAGCTTCCAGACCTTTCCAGAATCATAGAATGTAACCACTAAAATACACTCTGAACAACTGCATGTACATACTGTGACCACGAGGAAACACACTAAACAGCAGACAATTAATTGATAAGCTGCAAGTCAAGGAACAGTTAAACAGTTGGACCCAACAGTGCAAAAACAATGAATTGGGAAAGAGTAGATATTTCAGAAATTGTAGAACTGGGGGAGATTTTACACAAAGTAGTAAATGAGGACAGAAGCAAGTTGTAAACAAAGATGAGAATTTTTAGAACTGAATGATTGATTAACTTGAAGCAACGAAAATTCTCAAGTATAGGACAAAGGGTGAACGGAATAGGGCAAACTGAATATGGCCAGTAAGTTTTGGAATGAGCTCAAATTTACTTGTGTGTTAAAGCAACACACACAAAATGCTGGTGGAATGCAGCAGGCCAGGCAGCATCTATAGGAAGAAGTACAGTTGACGTTCTGGGCCAAGACTTTTGTCAGAGTCCTGCCTGGCCTGCTGCATTCCACCAGCGTTTTGTGTGTGTTGCTTGGATTTCCAGCATCTGCAGATTTCTTCGTGTTTGCATTACTTGTTTGTTATTTCAGGCAGACATATATAATGGCATTATTTTGAATTACTGGGGAGTTAACCCCAGCTTTCTGGTTAATATTCATCCCTTGACCAACATCACAAAATGTGGAATTGAACACTTCTGATCAAGATAGCGCTGAGATGTGGTCTCTTTTGAGGTCGCAGCTCAGACTTAGTTGTTTTTTTAGGTTTGTAGGGATGGTTTTGGGAACAGAGAGGGGAGTTTGAAGTGAAGTTAGGATTTAAAGGCAAGGGAGTGGGGAAGTTAGAGGTCAGGCTGCGCTTTGCATTCAAAGGCCAGTGATGTAGACATGTGATGAAAGATATCCATTGTCAGACGCCAGGCCGGCAGACCAGCATGGCTGAGGGCTAGTGGTCCCCAAGGTTAGTGAGTTATAAGTGGATTCTGAGATGGAAGCTTTAAGCAGGGAGGAGGCATGAAGGCTGGTGACCCATCAGGCATCTGAATTAGCAGTACTGGAGTTCAAAGCCTAGTGTTCAGATCCCACCATTGGTGAGACTAGAGTTCCAGGTCTAGTGTTAGGCATTCCTCATTGGCGAGTCTTGGGAGGTATTGGTGATTGAAGCTGAAAGGTGGATCACAAGTCCAGATCAAAGCCTGAAGATTGATTGCAAGTCCAGAAGTTGAGGCCTGATGACCAGAGTCCCGAGTCTATGACTCTCTGAGTCTGCTGGGGAAGTCGAAGGTCCAGTGTCTGTAAATTTGCAGGTCCAGTGGAGACTGGAAACCAAAGAAGTCGGCCTGTCCTGGGGCTAGTGAACTGTGTATTGGCGTGGGTGGTTGAATGAATGGTTGGGAGGGAGGAAAGGGGCTTGTTCTGCATTTGCTGCTTTGTTGCTTGTTACACTCCATTTTGTTGTGTTCTGCATTGTTCTGCCAAGCATGGTGGGCATGTTATGTTGGCGCTAGAATGTGTAGCAACACCTGTGGGGTGCCTCCTCTACATCTTGGGTGTGTTGGTTGTTAACGCAAACTAGGCATTTCCCTGTATGTTTTGATGGACAAAATCTGAATCTTAATCAAAACATATTATAATTGCTCTATTTTTCACAAACAAGAGAAAATCTGCAGATGCTAGATATCTGAGCAACACACACAAAATGCTGGAGGAACCCAGTAGGCCAGGCAGCATCTATGAAAAAAATTACAGTCGACATTTCAGGCTGAGGTCCCTTGGCAGGACTGGAGAAAAGAAGATGTGGAGTAGATTTAAAAGTTGGGGGGACAGGAGAGAGAAACACAAGGTGATAGATGAAACCGGGCAGGAGAAGGATGAAGTTAAGAGCTGAGAAGTTGTTTGGTGAAAGAGATACGGGGCTGGAAAAGGGGGGAGTCTGATAGGAGAGGAGAGAAGGCCATGGAAGAAAGAAAAGGTGGGAGGAGCACCAGAGGGAGGCGATGGGCAGGCAAGGACATAAGATGAGGGAGGGAAAAAGGGATGGGGAATGGTGAAGGGGAGGGGCATTACCAGACGTTCGAGAAATTGATGTTCATGCTATCAGGTTGGAGAAACCCTGACAGAATATTAAGTGTTGTTCCTCTAACTTGAGTGTGGCCTCATCGTGACAGTAGAGGAGGCCATGGATTGGCATGTCAGAATGGAAATAGGAAGTGGAATTAAAATGGGTGGCCACTGGGAGGTTCCACATTTTCTGGCAGATGGAGCATAGGTGCTCAGTGAAGTGGTCTCCCTATCTCCCTCGGGTCTCATTGGTATACTGGAGGCCACACCTGGAGCACCGGACACTGTATATGACCCCAACAGGCTCACAGGTGAAGTGTCGCCTCAACTGGAAGGACTGTTTAGGGCCCTGAATGGTAGTGAGAGAGGAGGTGTAGGGGCAGGTGTAGCACTTGTTCCACTTGCAAGGATAAGTGCCAGGACAGAGATCAGTGGGGAGGGATGAATGGACACGGGAGTCGTGTAGGGAGTGATCCCTGCAGAAAGTAGAAAGGTGGGGGGTGGGGGAAGATGTGTTCGGTGGTGGGATCCCATTGGAGATGGCAGAAGGTCCAAAGAATTGTGTGCTGGATGTGAAGGCTGGTGGAAGAACAGACAGGTGTGAAATGGAAGAGATGTGGCTGAGGCCAGGATTGCTGGTGGAGGAAGGGATGCCCCTTTCTTTGAAAAAGGAGGGCATCTCCTTCATTCCGGAATGAAAAGCCTCAACCTGTGAGCAGATGTGGCAGAGATGGAGGAATTGAAAGAAAGGGAGGGCGTTTTTACAAGTAACAGAGTGGGAAGAAGTATAGTCCAGGTAGCTGTGAGAGTCCATATGTTTATAATAGATATCAGTAGATAAGCTGTCTCCAGAAATAGTGACAGTGAGATGGAGAAAGGGGAGAGAAGTGTCAGAAATGGACCAGGTAAATTTGAGGGTGGGGTGGAAGTTGGAGACGAAGTTGATGAAATCAACAAGCTTTGCATGGGTGCAGGAAGCGGCACCAATGCAGTTGTCGATCTAGCGTAGGAAAAGTGTGGGACAGTCACCAGTGTTAGCTTGGAACATAGACTGTTTCACGTAGCCAACAAACAGGCAGGCATAGCTGGGTCCCGTGCAAGTGCCCATGGCTGCACCTTTTGTTTGAAGGAAGTGGGAGGAGCCAAAGGAGAAATGATTAATAGTAAGAACAAGTTCCGCTAGATGGAGGAGAGTGGTGGTGGAGGGGAACTGGTTGCGTCTGGTGTCCAGAAGGAAATGGAGAACTTTGAGGCCTTCCTTGTAGGGGGCGAAGGTGTATAGGGACTGGACATCCATAGTGAAAATAAGATGATGGATGTCAAGGAACTTAAAATCATTGAAAAGATCTAGAGCATGTGAAAGTGTATCTCTTTCACCAATCAACTTCCCAGCTCTTTACTTCATCCCTCCCCCTTCAGGTTTCACCTATCACCTTGTGTTTCCTTGTCCCCTCCACCCCTTTTAAATCTACTCCCTATCTTTTTTCTCTCCAGTCCTGCCGAAGGGTCTTGGCCTGAAACTTCGACTGTACTTTTTCTCCATAGATGCTGCTTGGCTTGCTGAGTTCCTCCAGCATTTTGTGTGCATTGCTCTATTTCTGTTTGTGAGACTTTGTGCAAATTGACTTCTCTCTTTCATAGAGTGTAATTATGGTCAGGAACAATGTCATATGTCAGTCTTCTCAAGAGAAATGAGCCCAACCTATTCAATCATTTTGAGAAGTGAGGTTGGGAGATGGACCAGTTTGAATTCACCATGTAGACCCTTTAATTGTAATCTCTCTTCTAATCTCACCAGAATATGCTCCTGTTTTTCTTTTGTGTGAATGATGAAGGTAGACAGCTCTTTACAAGAGCTCCAAATTCTGTCAAATGGCAAGGCAACATCCACTGCATGACATTATGATATAATTAGATGCACATCTGATGCTACCATACTGAGGATAATTGTGCCCAGAATGTCTGGACACATTTCCTGAAGAATGTTTGCTGATCTGGAATGGAAAGCTATGTATTCCTGAGTGTGCAAAACAGATCTTAGTGCTAATCATGCAGAATAATAAAACAACATAAATGTACCATTAAAGTCTAACAAACTTGTCAACTATTGGTGGTGGGATCCTTGGCTGCTCGAAGGCTTCATTTACAGAGAGGTTGTGTTACCTCCTCTTCACTGACAATCAACACAGGCACAACTCAACAATCCATGCTTTGTCCACTGCTCTACTTTGTCTACAATCATGACTGTGTGGCAAGGCACAGCTTAATAGCTGTCTAGATATTTACTGATGACACCATTGTTGTTGACGGAGATCTGAGATGACGCCAAGGAAGTGTACAGGAGAGAGATCAATTGGCTAATTGACTGGTGTCGCCACAGCAACATTGCATTCAGTGCCAGTACGACCAAGGAATTGGTTGTGGACCAGGAAGGAGAAGTCAAGAGAACACACACCAGTCCTCTTTGAGGGGTCAGCGATAGAAAGGATGCACAACTTCAAATTTATAGTTTTCACCATCTCAGAGGATATCTCTTGATCCCAATGCTTTGATGCAATCATGAAGAAGTGCTATACTTCAGTAGTAGTTTGAGGAGATTTGTTATGTCACCAACGATGAGCAAATTTCTACAGATGTACCATGGAAAGCATTCTGACTGGTTGCATCAGTATCTGGTATGGAGGCCCCAGTGCACAGGATTGAAAGAGGCTGCAGAGGGTTGTTGACTCAGCCATCACATTATCAAGGACGTCTTCAAAAGGCAGTGCCTCAAGAAGGTAGCATTCATCAATAAAAACCCTCAAAATCTGGACATGCCCTCTTCTCACTTCTACCATCAAGGAGAATGTACGGGTGCCTGAAGATGCAATACTCAAGCTCTTCCCCTTCACCATCAGATTTTTGAACAGTTCGTGAACCCACGAACATTATCTCACTACTGCTCTTTTGCGCTATTCATTTATTTTTATTTCTTATTGTAACCTATAGTAGTTTTTAATGTCCTGCACTGTACTGCTGCCTGTAAACAACATATCTTTGGGCATATATCAGTAATAATAACCTGATTTTGATTCTGTTTCACACAGCACTCTGTGCTGAAGTGTAGAAATTGCAACAAACTGTTCCTCCCATAGGTCAGAGAATAGTTTCCCATTAACCCTAATAGTGTTCGGCAAACTATTAGGAAACTTATTACAATCATTGCTTCCTCCTTATAGCAGTTGTTCTGCTTTGTGTAAACCATAATTTATGACAGGAATTTATTTTAGGTGTGTCAGACCACTTACATTACCATTCTAGTTCAATTCTGCTGTTTATTTATGAGAAAGAAAATAATCACCCCCATCTTCATGTTTGTTATTTCAGAAATGTCAGAACTCCCTTTAAGGACTAAGATGGAAAGGGTAATAATCAGAGTTCACGCTTATTACATTCCTTCCTCGAAGTAATCAAACCGCTCTGGGTTGTCTCCTACCTTATGTTGTGTTGTTCTGAGATTGTATACTGCCTAGCAACTGAAAGCAGAGGATAAGGTTTCTTTTGGCATGAAATCCTCTGAATTTATTTACTTGACTTATTATTACCCTGACTTGCTCGTCAAAACCAACACAGAGCTTTACATTACATTATCACACTTCAGTAAACCACAGGAACAGAACAACATTTGCAACACTGTAATGAGTGCTCCAGCGAGCCTCTGTGTGAATTAGAACACATAGAAGCAAGAGGTCCTGTTGATTCGTGTTATTAACTTGAGCTCCTAAAATAAAAAAGGTAACATGCTTGTTGTCTGAATACATTCAGGTCAAGATCAACAGGTGAATATCTGTGTCAAGCCTATTACTGAGAAGAGACTGTGGCATAAGCTTGAGTATCCCTGCTCTAATACTGGGAATTTTTCTGCTGAACCTGAGTCAGATTAACATGACTAAGTGCAGAGCACCCATAGAAGTGAAAAGGAGAAGTGGCTGGTGGGGAAAATGTAAAGATTATTATTTGATTTAGTTAAACAATTTTCAATGTTTTTAATGGTTTTAAAATGTATTTTAAATCTAGTAATTTAACTTCAAATATATTTTTCAGATTGTTTTAAATATATCTCAAGTCATTTAGAAAGTTTGTGCTCATCTCACTGGCTATCAGTTTAAAAAACTATTTAGAGATACAGCGTGGTAACAAGCCCTTCCAGCCCAATGAGTTTGTGCTGTCCAAAGATGACCAATGTTGGCACGAGGCCAAGTGGTTAAGGCTTTGGGCTGGTGACCTGAAGGTTGTTAGTTCGAGCCTCAGCAGAGGCAGTGTATGTGTCCTTGAGCAAGGCACTTAACCACGCACTGTTCCTGCACGTTTATAGCCCAAGGCAGCGGTTGGTGCAGTATGGACAAGACAAGAATTAACCCACTAACCTTTACGGGTTTCCGCAGTCACAAGGAGAACATATAAACTCCATTCAGACAGTGGCTGGCATTGAACCCCGGTCGCTGGTGCTGTGATAACATCATGCTAACCACTATGCTACTTTGCCATCCCTTGCTTCAATTTTAGTGCAGCTGGTCACATGAGTGGGGAACCCTGCACTGCTACATGAACCAATGAACCGTGAGGTATCGCCTAGCAGAAGATTATTTCCAGAACCACGCTGGAAGAGCTGATCTAAACACTAATATTAGGGCAGTGGAAAAAAATACCCAATTCATTTTGTAACCACAGTATCTGGCTCGAGCTTGTATGTATTCATTAGTTTCTTTATTATTATGTTTATGCACCTTGTTTCGAAGACGTGCCCTCTCATGAACATGATGGTCCAATGCACACATGCCTGCACTCACCTTCTCTTTAGTTGTCAGCTGAAATAAGTTGCAATATGTCCCAAAAGCTGTTAATTCCCTGGTGAGCATTTGGGCATGAGTTGAAAGCAAAGTTCCAGGAAAAAAGGAGACCAATAGAGCATTCCATGAAGGAAATACAGTACAGGTACACTTAAGTTGGCAGCAATATTTTTGAAATGGAGAAAAGCCTGTGGAAAAGATTGAAAAGAGAGCCAAGTCCCATATCAGAGAATGTATACTAAGGCAGACATTGCTTTACCATTTGTGCAGTATAGTAAAAAATGAATAGGGAATATTGGATTAAATTACACTTGAATCAGGCAGAACCATGATTAAATATTCATCAGCAGTAATATGCCTTACATTTCTCGGCCTTCTTATGACATCATATTTAACTTCTTCATTTGAATCTCAACCTTACTTAACTTCTTCACTTGTTTCTTCCAAGATTTTTAAAAAATGTTCTGCTTCTTTGCTGCTTGCTTTCTCTCTTGTTAGAGTATGTCAAGTATACTTGACATTTGACATATACATGACACATTTTGACATATACTTGTCAAGTATATTTGTCAAGTATAATTTTGACTTTGCTGGTTTCAGAATTATTTTCTGTTGTTGCTATTAAAATTCAGATTTTCTGCCCTCATTGCATTATATGAACATGTCTGACTTGTCCATATTGGTTTGACTTGCCAGATGCACTGTAAAAAAATAAATGATTGTTTATCATTCATGAGTCTCTTTAAAAAAGTTCTTTATTTCAGTTTCCATGTTTAATATAAATAACTACTGTAGGGATAAAAACAATGCCCTGATAAATGTACAATTTCCAGCCTCTTTCCATTCCTTTGTCTTACTTTCAATATCATTTTAATTCCATTTAAGAGGTATGATTGCTGATTCTCTACAATTGCTATTTATATATCAGAGTTTTCTGGGTTGCCAAGCATAGTGATGCTGGCCACTTTATTTTAAGTTGATCATATTATGCAGATTACACATCTTTAAATTGTACAGTTATGTTTGTAGCACAACTAGTGATTAGACACCCTTCAATTTTGATTCTGAAGCTGCAAACATAAGACCTGCTTGTGATTCTAACCTGAGTTAAATGCAAAACTGAAGAAGCACTACTGAAGATGCTATTTGTCATATGACATATTAAACCAATGTTCTTTCAATTTGGTTCATTAATTCAGATAAATGTTGAAGATTTCATGGCACCATTAGTGGATTAAAACACCTGCACTAATCTAAGAGAGGGCTTTGAATGAAGTTTGTGTTCAGTGTAGCTGTCAAAGCCCTGTTGGATGCTGATCCATATCCCATCCTGAACACTGGGCATAGTTCCAGCGGCCATAAATCGTGCAGGTATTTATGTTAAGTGCAACTTCTTACACAAATAATTGACAAGTATCAGATGCAATTTTCAAATTGAAATGTCATTAAAGGAGGCAGAAGGTAGTTTCTATGCAATGAAATTTTGTACCCACATCCCATTTCCCTTTCAGCTATTATTTAAAAAGTTGTTCTCATATATTTTTTCCCTCTATTTTATATCAGATGCCTATTCCCTTGGGCAAAGCTCCCATTAAACTCTTCAGTTAAGTTGCTGAAAAAGATTGATCTGACTCATGCTAGACATCGCAGAAAAAGTAGTTCCTAAAACTTCTAAAACATGAATTATATGGAAATTAATGCAAATAACCCTTTACAAAGACATTTATTTAGTTGTTCTTCATTTTAAGTGAAGATTTTTTTTGCATCTTTAGTTTTCATATGAAAAGATATGTATACAACAAATCCAATAAAGTGAATATAAAGCAAGGGTTATGAAAGAAGACAAATTGGACAATGAACTAAATTGTGTGATGTTCATGGTATGAAATATTGACTGTGGTGCATTAGAAATCAAATAATAAATTCTCATCTTTGTTGCTCAGTTGATATTATTGCTAGGATTCCAGTCTAGCCTGGCAGAAATGCAGAGGTTTTGCAACACCATTCTGAATGTTCCGTCTCACTTTTTCCAAATAGAAATATGAGCAGGTTTGGTCTGTTACCAGCAAGTGACATTTTTTTTTAACCAATTTTTCTTGTTGACTACTACCCAACTGAGGTCTAATATCCAAAGATCAAAGTAAATTTATTATCAAAGTACATAATACACCACCATATACTACCCTGAGATTCATTTTCCTGCAGGCCTTATGCAGTAACTACAAAGAAACACAATAGAATCAGTGAAAAACTGTACACAATAGGATGGACAAACAACCAATGTGCAAAAGACAACAAACTGTGTAATACAACAGACCCCCAAAATAGTGATAATGAAAAAGCAATAAATATCGAGAGCATGAGATGGAGAGTGCTTAGACATGAATCCATAGATTATGGGCACAGTACAGTGTTGGGGTGAGTGAATTGAGTACTACTATCCCCTCTGCTTCAAGAGCCCGATGGTTGAGGGTTAATGATTGTTCCTGAGCCTGGTGGTGCGGGTTCTGAGGCTTCTGTACCTTATTCCTGATGGCAGCAGCAAGAAGATAGCCTGGCCAGGGTGACGGGGGTCCTTGCTGATGAATGCTGCTTTTCTGCGACAGTGCTCCTTGTAGATGTGTTCAGTAGACTAGAGGGCTTTACCCATGATGGACTGAGCCTTATCCATTATCTTTTGTAGTATTTTCTGTTCAAAGGCATTAGTGTTTCTATACCAGGCCGTGATGCAACCAATTCAGTATACTCTTGTCCGCAAATCTATAAAAGTTTGTCAAAGTTTTAGATAACATGCTAAATTCTTACAAACTTCTAAGAAAGCAGAGGTGAACCTGTGCCTTCTTTATAATGGCACTTACATGCTGGACACAGGATAGATCCTCTGAAATGATAACACCAAGGAATTTTAATTTGCGGACACTCTCCATCTCTGATCCCCTCATGCGGTCAGGCTCATGTATCTCTGGCTTCTTCTTTCTGTAGTCAATAATTAGCTCTTTGGTTTTGCTGACATGGAGTGAGAGGTTGTTGCTGTGGCAACACTCAGCCAGATTTTCAATCTCCCTCCTATATGCTGATTTGTCACCACCTTTGACTTTTGTACTGGCCAGAAAAAATTATAGTTACACAACAAGCATATATTACCTATATGCTAGTTACAATGTCTTTATTGCCATTAATTTTCACTATTTAAGTTTAGGACTCAAGTTATCATTTTTGCAAACATGCTGTAATATCTTAATATTTGTTTCCTTAAGGCTGTTATAGCCATGGGTGGCAGTGAGGATAAGCTCCCACTACCTATTAAATGCTCCCAATGGTGTACGCCTCAAATACACTCTGATAACCAAGTCCAGCTCCTGACCTTCACGTGTGGCTTAGCTATTAAGCCCAGCGGAACCATTTCTCCTGACAGGAAAAGACGCAAAGACAAGTTACTGGTGCCTTAATACCAGTTGCTTCAGGCAGATCGGGCTCGTCAGCTATGTTTGGCAGCTCATCTAGGAGAAGGAAAAATCTGATCCGAAACCTCCACTCCCTGAGGGAATAGCCATGCGTGGGGAAAGCTTTGGGAGGAAACCCCATGGAAAAATTCGGAGCTGCAATCTGACATGGAGTTCGATGCGGATTGTGGTGCTGCTGGTGTGATTCTGTATCGGTCTCTGCCGTTCCTTTGGATTCATCAGGTGCGTGAAGAAGGGGAGCCTGTTACATGGGCAACAGCTTGCTTTCCATATTGTACTGTCCTTGTTTAAATAACATGTAGACAGCTGGTTTAAAACATGCATAAATGTAACAGCTTTGTACATAAATGTAAATCAGCATCTTCACAATCACATACAGTATCTATTGCTTACAATGGCAGTAATATTTATCCTTTTAATTTGAATGAAATACAAAAAAAGACTTATCATAAAATAACTTACTTCATCATTCATCTAAATTTTCACATTCCTATCATTTTGTTATACAAAGCATTAATGCGCTATAAATCAGCACAGAAAGGTAATGCAGTACCTAGCCTTTTATTAATCCAGAATGTGCCTCAGGGCCACTATGGATTATTGTAAGAGACTGAGTTTGAACATAAAATTATGGTTTTGTATTTCGACAAAACTGATTGCAGTTGGTGAAATGCTTAATTCTTGATTGGTGAAGTAGATAATTGGATTGTGTGGTTCCATGCAGATCATATGTCTAGGCCTGAAGTACAGTACATGGCCATCATACAATGTCTATTTGACGTTAGTTTTGGCTTATGCCTACTTGAATATGGACAGAATAGACCATATGTAGGTGATTGGGTCTGAAGAGCAAGGGCAGCCACATACCTATGCTATTTATAGAGACCGAGTTTCAGCAAAATCAGTGGAAATGTACAGTATTTTGGAGCCCTCCTGGTTGAGGAGTTTTTTATATTTTTCTATCAAAAATGGGTGACTGAATACTGATTCTGCCGGTACTCCAGAGTGACTGGGAACAGAACCACAAAGTGCACTGCAGATGCTGTAGTCAAATCAAGACGTACAAAAAAGGTGGATGAACTCAGCAGGTCGGGCAGCATCCGTTGAAAGGAGCAGTCAACGTTTTGACCCGAAACGTTGACTGCTCCTTTCAACGGATGCTGCCCGACCTGCTGAGTTCATCCAGCTTTTTTGTACGTCTTGATGGGAACAGAACCAGTTTGGCTAATCTGATTACTGAGCAGTGCTGGTCGAGAGTCAAACTCCACTGAAAAAGCACTCAGATGATGAAGCAGTTTAAGCTTAACTGCTGGACCATCTTTCCGGCATTCAGAATGGCAGAGCTAAGCGGGAAGTTCTAACTGTGCCAGGCTCATGCCCAGAAGAGACGACGTCCATCAATATAAATTCCCATATTCACATTGTAATTGAGCTGCATTATCACTATTCAGTTCCCCATTGGTGACAACCTAGAAATCACTATTGATCATAAACCTCTTCAACTATGCATTTGTTACTTTTGCTACAAATTAGAAGCTTCAGTTACTGCACAAATGAATTGAGTCTCAAGGCTATTCACCATCCACAAATCTTTAAATTACAAGAAGAGCAGTAGGCTGCAAAGTCTTTGAAGAATGCTCTCTACTTGCCTCTGATTAATACCTGAAAGTAATGAGGAGGTTATAATTCATTCATCATAAAGTAACTAGTTGTGGTGTTTTCTCCATCGACTAACCTGAACATTTGCTGAATACAGCATTGACACAGTGTTTATGTCTGAAAAGGATGGCAAGAGCTTATCGAAACTTCCTGTTCATAACAAAGTAACCTGCATCTACATGAAAATCAAGAGCTCATGTCTTTAAGCATTTGTCTCTCAAAGTCCAACCCTACGTTCCCACCATGAGGGGTGGAAATGGGTAAGACTGCCCAACAGGGCTCTGGTGAATTTGTATAGGACAGTCTCCTGTACAGTGGATACAATGGATTGCAGAAGCATTGATGAACTCCAACCATAACATCAATCTCAGAGGACAATAGAGATGAAAGGTCATCGAAGTCAGTGTGAGCTAAGGGCCCAAGTAAGTAAGTAGTAAGTACTTAAGCTTCTAGCGTCTAGCATTGGGCTCCAATGGTACAACTTGGAAGTGTACATACTCAGTCATTCAGTCATTAAAATGAGGCTTCCCAATAAAAGCACTCTTAGAGATGGCCAAGTGGTTAAGGCGTCGGTCTAGTGATCTGAAGGTTGCTAGTTCGAGCCTTAGCTGAGGCAGCGTGTTGTGTCCTTGAGCAAGGCACCTAACCACACATGGCTCTGCGATGACACCGGTGCCAAGCTGTATGGGTCCTAATGCCCTTCCCTTGGACAACATTGGTGGTGTGGAGAGGGGAGACTTGCAGCATGGGCAACTACAGGTTTTCCATACAACCTTGCCCAGGCCTCAGTCATCA
Source organism: Hemitrygon akajei (assembly GCF_048418815.1). NCBI lineage: Eukaryota > Metazoa > Chordata > Chondrichthyes > Myliobatiformes > Dasyatidae > Hemitrygon > Hemitrygon akajei. Next base: position 159,921,874 of record NC_133133.1, read on the forward strand.
TCGAAAATCGATGGACAGCCGAAGAAGACTCTTAGAGATCATTCATCACAAGCAGGTAAAGAAAGTACCTGCACAAGTACTTTCATGGCATTGAGGGATGACTAAATGATGCCCAATAATCATTAATATAAATTAAGAGAAGCCTGAATTTTCATGAGGGTGCAGAACCTATATCATTCTGAATAAAAATTGTTAGATAGTAAGTGGTGGTAGCGTACTGTTGCAAGGCTGTGTGTGAGGCTGGTGGTACAATTGCTGGGCTATGGCTTTTGCAGATGTTCATTAACTTTGACTGATAATGTCATCGGCAATGTGATTTTCCTGTGGTACTACAACTATTATTGAATCCTCACTCCTGTGTTTGACCAGTACAGCAGTCCTTTTCCTGGAATGTATTCACAAAGACCTTCCAGAATCCTGGCACAAACGAGACATTTCACCGTCTTTACACCTACTCCAGTAAGACTGCAGTGCAATCCCCTGATTGATTCAACAAGGTCTACTAGCATTCACTGCAAATTTGCTTCATATAACACAGGCTACCTACAAAATTCAACCCCTGCGGTAATATTTAGCCAGGGAACAGCACAAAGTTGGTGTGCTCCCTTCAACAGAAGTAAGAGTAGAATAATTTCATATTTTTCTCTTCATAAAGAATTCTACAGCCCCAAGCAAGGTCTGTCTTAGTGCAATGGAGAATTTACTTGACTGGTTTATACAGTATTTTCTACAATTAAGAAAAACGTGATCTTTATTCGATTATTTTCATTCGAGTTAATAACATATTTCTCAACATTTACTCAAGAGTGAAATTGAGTTTGCTGTAATAAAGAATGAAGAAGGGATTAATGTTTCATTATCCTATTATTGGAATACATTGGGGTATCAAAATACACTCCAATATGGTGCCAAATCAGTTTTAGAATTCATATGTATTCCATTGAATTGTTTTAGGGAGTATCTGTGCAGTAATTATATTAATGAACTCTTAATTCAGAGAATTAAGAATTCATTAATTTAACAATCCAGAAACATGAATTCTAAGGAAGGGCCTTCAACTTAAAACATTGACTGTTTCTCACCTTCAGTTGCTCCCTGATTTGCTGCATTTTCTGCTTTTATTTTGGATTTCTGGCATCTCCAATTTTTAGACAGATGTGACGTCAAATCCCATTAAAGCAGCTGGGGTACATAAATTCAGCTAATTTGGTTAATTAGAGTTCAACTATTGTTAGTAGTGGGAATCATGGAACTGCTACATTGATGTTAAATCCTATTCAATTTATTTGTGCCTCTCATGTAAGAAAATTCATGAGCCTGACTTGATTGGGACTCCAGGCACAGAGTAATATGATTTGTATTATTCATTTATGCATATTTTGTTCCTTGTCTAGTAATGTCTGTGCTTACATTGTGACTCTTTTGGAAAGCAGTGTCATGAGTTTTGAAAACTCAACAGTGTAGAAGTTTCATAGAATATCAATCTGCTTTAGGAGTTAAACTCAAGAGGTAAATTATGCTATGGGTATTGCAATGTAAATAAACCTTTAGATGTGCTGGACAAAATCTTGCAGGTGCTGGAAATCCGAACAACACACACAAAATGCTGGAGGAACTCAGCAGGCCAGGCAGCAAAAAAAGTACAGTGGATGTTCCAGGCTGAAACGTTGACTGTACTTTTTTCCATAGATGCTGCCTGGCCTGTTGAGTTCCTGCAGTATTTTGTATGTGTTCCTTAGATGTGCTGTAGCTTAAAGATCATAAGACACAGAAGCAGAATTAAGCCTTTCAGCCCATTGAATCTGTTCTGCCATTTCATCATGGCTGATCCATTTCCCTCTCAACCCCATTCTCTTGCCTTCTCCCTGTAACCTTTCACGCCCTGACTAATCAAGAACCTATCAACCTCTGCATTAAATATACCAATGACTTGGCCTCCACAGCTGCCTGTGGCAATGAATTCCACGGACTCACAACACTTTAACTAAAGAAATTCCTCCTCACCTCCATTCTAAATAGACGTCTCTCTATTCTGAGGCAGTGCCTTCTGGTTCTAGACTCCCCCACTATAGGAAACACAGCTACTTAAATCAGGCCTTTCAGCGTTCGACAGGTTTCAATGAGATCGCCCGTCATTCTTCTAAAGAACCTATGAAGGCTTATTGGTTTGTTTCTTTAACTACTTTATGAAATGGCCTAACAAGACATTCAAGTGCATCAAACGACTAGCATGTTGAAACAAAATCTAATCAAACTGTAGTAGTACAGTAACAAGAAGTGTTGCAGTAATTCAGGAAGGTGGCTCACCACTACCTTTTCAAGGACAATAGGGAAGAGCAGTAAATGCTGGTGTTACCAGCAATATCTACATCTTCTCATATACTAAGCTGGAATGCTGAAGTAACTTGGGTACACATGGGTTGCTACTTCACATTATAACGTTCCATATTTTAGACATCCAAATGCCGCCCTGATTTCATGTACTAAATAGTATGTAGTACCATACATCCAAAAGTCAGTTTGACTGGCTCAGTATTTCTAAGGACAAATTAATCCCATGACTGACACGCAAGAGATTCCAGGTGTTGGCATTTGAAGCAACAATCTGCTGGAGGAACTCACCGGGTCAACCAGCATCTGTGAGAAGCAAGGATCCATTGAAAGTTTGGGTCAAAGCCCTGTATCACCATTTAGCCTCATGACTGATTGAGAATGAAATCAAAAAGTGCTCTTCAGTGTAAACTAAATTTTTCTGGAACTATTATTTCCTTGCATACAGCTGAATTAACTTAAATTGAAGTAGCATTTCCCTCTGGAAATGGTTAAATCATTGCGGGCAGATTTTGTGAGATTATCATTTTAGTTTTGTAACAATTACCTCTGTGTGATCAATCATTAGTGCCTTTCATCAACAAATTCTAATTCATAGTGATTAATAGCAGTGTTACACTGATTAAATTGGCAACTGCCCTAAAGTAATACAGTAAGTAGCAAGCAATTAATATCCTTAACTAATTACAACTAATTATAACCTGATCAATCTTTATGGACTTACTATTATGGCAAAGATACTTCTGCTTTCAACTTTGAAGGGAAAAGGTTTGATTTCTGCATTATTTAGCCATATTGGATTGCACATATTTATAACATTATTCAGCATCTACACCACGGTCCTTATGGCATAAAAAGCAGCAGTCTTGATGTTCCAAGTGTCTGATGTTTTTGAGATTCTCCAGTAGATCTTGTATTCCAGAATAAACTTAAGTCAACAAAGGATGCTCAACAGTTGAACCAGGGCTTGAATACTATCACCTCTTATAAAGTTAAATCAAGCGACATAGATGACAGCAGGGCTTCACTCCCAGATGAAACCATTTTGAACTCCCATGTCCTCTGAAGATCCTATGATTTGAGACTGAGCAGCCTTCAGGGGAGTGAACCCATGGAATGCATCTGGCCCAGACTGGGTACCTGGCCAAGTACTAACAACCTGTGCTGATCAGCTAGCTGGGGTGTTCACTGAGATCTTCAACCTCTCGCTTTGGCAGTCTGGGGTACCCACCTGCTTCAAGCAGTCTTCTATTATACCGGTGCCCGAGAAGAGCGTGGTGACCAGTCTCATTGACTATCGCCCAGCAGCAGTTACATTCACAGTGAGGAAGTATTTTGAGAGGTTGGTGATGAAACATATCAACCCCTGCCTGAGAAATGATTTAGATCCACTCCAATTTGCCTATTGGAGCAACAGATTAACAACAGTGCCATCTCATTGGTTCTTCACTAAACCCTGGAACATCTGGATAGCAAAGATGCCAACATCAGCATGCTCTCTACCGATTACAGTTCAGCATTCAATACCATCATTCCCTCAGAACTAATCAATAAACTCCAAGATCTTGGCCTCAATACCTCCTTGTGCAGTTGGATTCTCGATATCCTCGATCTCTGTCAGATCGGATTGGCAGCAAAGTTTCCTCCACAATCTCCATTAGTACAGGTGCACCACAAGGCTGTGTGCTTAGTCCTCGCTCTACTTGCTTTACAATTACGACTGTGTAGCTGGGCACAGACTATGGATAACACCACGGTCATAGGCCCAATCCAATGTGATGATGATTCAGCACATAGGGTGGGGATTAACAATCTGTCTGAATGGTGCCATAGCAACAACCTTTTACTCAATGTCAGCAAGACCAAAGAGCTGATTATTGACATGAGAAGCAGGAAACAGCAGTCCCTGAGCCAGTCCTCATCAGAGGATCAGAGGTGGAGAGGGTCAGCAACTTTAAATTCCTCTGTGTTACTATTTTGGAGGACTAGTCCTGGGCTCAGCATGTAAATGCAATCTTGAAGAAAGCATGGCAGCACCTCTACTTTTTTAGGAATTTACAGAGATTCCGCATGATATCTAAAACTTTTACTAACTTCTGTAGACGTGTAGTGGAGAGTATTTTGACTGGCTGTGTCACAGCCTGGTATGGAAACACTAATGTCCTTGAATGGAAAGCTCTACAAAAGGTTATGGAGATGGCTGAGTCCATCACAAGTGAAGTCCTCCCCATCACTGAGCACATCTACATGGAGTGTTGTTGCAGAAAAGTAGCATCCATCATCAGGGACCCTGACCACCCAGGCCATGCTGTCTTCTCACTGCTTCCATCAGGAAGAAGGTACAGGAGCCTCAGGACTCACATCACCAGGTTCAGGCACAGTTATTACCCCTCAACCATCAAGCGCTTAAACCAAAGGGGATAACTTCACTCAACTTCACTTGCGCCAGCATTGAAATGCTCCAACAACCTATGGATGCACTTTCAAGGACTCTTCATCTCATGTTCTCAATATTTATTGCTTATTTTTCTTTCTTTTTGTATTTGCACAGTCTGTTACCTCCTGCATACTGGTTGACCACCCGTTGGAACAGTCTTCCATTGATTCTCTTACGGTTATTATTCTATTGACTTATTGAGTATTCCCACAAGAAAATGAATCTCAGGATTGTATATGGTGACATATATGTACTTTGATAATAAATTTACTTTGGAGATGGAGAACCACCCAGTCTAATAAGGCAAACATCATCACGGGGGAGGGGGGATGTGAGTGGGGGTGGGTTTGATGGACACTCGCTCCATCTGAAGTTCAGCCAAAGCCAAGCCTGTAGTGCCTAGCAAAATAGGATGCTTCAGCCTACATGGTAGCAAAGCTGATTTGCTAAGGTTTTTGAAGAGGGAGAGCAGTGCATATCAGGGTTGCCTGGGATTAGAGGGAGACTCCATCAAATATAAATGACTGGCATCTGTCTGCTTATATAGGGGTATATTTCTGGAGGCTGGAATAGAAGCTGTGAAACATTTAATAACAAGCTTATACTAAACTTCGTGATTACCAGAAGTAACAGATAGTGTGGAGATTGTACCGCTCCCTTTACTCAGGCTGTCTTCCTACAGTTTCTAAAAATTGCAAAAGTTAAATTTTCAAGATTTTTTGGAGTGGTTACCACTCATATTCTATCATTGCAAGTTAATGCAATATTTCTGGGCCCATCTTATGATCTGGAGTAATTTTGATATTCATGTAGGAATAAATTAAATTGCAATTACAGAGTTAATGTTTTGAAATGAGTATATTAATTAAAAACCTATACCTGATCACAATATTGCTGGACTTTCAGGGGAAAAAAAACTGTTTGTATTGCTGTCATGGAATATTAAGGGTTAAAAATAATGTCAGTTAAGATGTAGCCAATTTGTAACAGCAGCTATTAGTCTTTCTACCAGCAATTGCATTGCAAACCAATCTATTTCTATTTCTCTTCAGACTATATACTTCTTACAAATACTGACAACATGCTTGTTCTGTTAGATGGTGCCCATTATGAGTGAGTGACTAATGGAATGAAATGGAAATTAACAGCATTTGCAATAACACATGTCTTCATCTCTGATACTGAAAATGGGAGAATTTTTAAACAGATTGTAGGACGGAACAATCATTTCCAGCAAGATTTATATAACTAAAATTCCATCAGGGAAAACTTAACCACGTGGTGCCGTGGCCTTAATAAAACAGTATCAAATGCATCCCACGTACTTACTTCAAACATTGTAATGCATATCCTGTTTTCTATAAATAAATAGCATCAAATTAGACAGGAACACTTTATTAGCTTCAACAGCTTAAGCAATTAGATTAGAGAACATAACAGTGGCAATCACAGTACCAATAACAACATAGCTCATTAAAAATGATTTTTGGCATAGAATCTTCTGGATAACAAATTTAATCTTTGGCAACATATCAATTTAGTTTTGCTTTATTTCACAGAAGTACTATTTCCAGTATTTCCTTTTCTGGCTCTGTATCTCCGTAAGTTTGAACTCTAATACCTTTTAATTCAATAGTGCGACCCTAATGATGATATCAGCATTATGACAGAATTAGCATTCCTTCCTTTGGGATATTGTAGATCATGATGAGTTGAAATATGACCCCTTTGAACTTAGCAAATATGATTAGTATTTGTAATTCAATATATTATATCCAAAATTAATTCTCTTTCACATTACTGAGTTTTGAGCAAATTTTTATGATGATCTGTTTCTTCTGAATAAGGTACTGGATAAATTGTACAGTTGTTTAGCAGTATCACCACAAAACAACCAGTAAAAGAGATTGCAAAAAGTCAGGAAATGCTGGAAATACTCAGAAAAGATCAGAGAATGTGTAAGTAGAGAAATAGAGTCAATGTTTCAAGACAACAGCACTTAATCAGAATTGAAAAAGAGAGAAAACAAGCATGTGGTCCAATGGCCTTAATAAAAGAGTATCAGGGCTACAGAGAGGGTGAACTGTGATGAAAAATCCCTTCGATAGGATGGAGAACAAGATAGTCCAGGGAAAATGACATACTGCATGACATTAGCAATTAGAAGCAGAACATTTTAAGATGATTGGAGGAATGTATATGGGGGATGTCAGAGGTAAGTTCTGAAGTATTAAAGTGATTTTAAAAGAAATAGAAAACTAATAAAATAGGTTATTGCTTTGATATTTGATGCTAATGTTTCAATGTAACTGGAAACTTCATATTCATATTGTTCAAAAATATTCAATTTAGGTAGCTCAGCCTGAAGACAAGTCCTGGTTTGTAACTGTGTAAATTCCACAAACTTCCTTGCCCAGACTTTTTAAGTCTGCTACTACTTGTTTAGCTAATTCATAAAAATTTAAATGTTTTTGTTCACTGCAATGAATGTGCTTTGTCTGCCATATTTACACTAAAGGAAGGTTGACTTGGAATATACTTTGTTGTGAAATTTTACATTGATAGGCAATTACTTTTTTGGAAGCTTTAAATCTAATTAGATCACTTTCTTTTTATATGAGTTATATGTAATGAGCAGATGTTTTGGAAAAATGGTGGTTGAGCTGACAAGCATTTCACTGTGTAGGGTAATATAATGGGTGACAGATGACACATATTGTTCATAATAGAAACTGTTCTACATAATTTAAAAACACTGTTATTGAGATGTTGTGTTCACATTAAGAGATGGTCTCTGACATAATGACATCAGTGTAAGGCGATTGCTTTTGGTTTGTTTGTAATGGAAGTAAATGGCTGTGGCTTTTGTTAAGCACATGAAATGATTCTTATAGACAATAGACAATAGGTGCAGAAGTAGACCATTCAGCCCTTCGAGCCTGCACCGCCATTCTGAGATCATGGCTGATCATCTACTATCAATACCTGGTTCCTGCCTTGTCCCCATATCCCTTGATTCCCCTATCCATAAGATACCTATCTAGCTCCTTCTTGAAAGCATCCAGAGAATTGGCCTCCACTGCCTTCCGAGGCAGTGCATTCCACACCTCCACAATTCTCTGGGAGAAGAAGTTTTTCCTTAACTCCGTCCTAAATGACCTACCCTTTATTCTTAAACCATGCCCTCTGGTACTGGACTCTCCCAGCATCTGGAACATATTTCCTGCCTCTATCTTGTCCAATCCCTTAATAATCTTATATGTTGCAATCAGATCCCCTCTCAATCTCCTTAATTCCAGCGTGTACAAGCCCAGTCTCTCTAACCTCTCTGCGTAAGACAGTTCGGACATCCCAGGAATTAACCTTGTGAATCTATGCTGCACTTCCTCTACAGCCAGGATGTCCTTCCTTAACCCTGGAGACCAAAACTGTACACAATACTCCAGGTGTGGTCTCACCAGGGCCCTGTACAAATGCAAAAGGATTTCCTTGCTCTTGTACTCAATTCCCTTTGTAATAAAGGCCAACATTCCATTAGCCTTCTTCACTGCCTGCTGCACTTGTTCATTCACCTTCAGTTACTGATGAACAAGGACTCCTAGATCTCTTTGTATTTCTCCCTTACCTAACTCTACACCGTTCAGATAATAGTCTGCCTTCCTGTTCTTGCTCCCAAAGTGGATAACCTCACACTTATTCACATTAAACGTCATCTGCCAAGTATCTGCCCACTCACCCAGCCTATCCAAGTCTCCCTGAATTCTCCTAACATCTTCATCACATGTCACACTGCCACTCAGCTTAGTATCATCAGCAAACTTGCTGATGTTATTCTCAATGCCTTCATCTAAATCGTTGATGTAAATCGTAAACAGCTGTGGTCCCAATACCGAGCCCTGTGGCACCCCACTAGTCACCACCTGCCATTCCGAGAAACACCCATTCACCGCTACCCTTTGCTTTCTATCTGCCAACCAGTTTTCTATCCATGTCAATATCTTCCCCCCAATGCCATGAGCTCTGATTTTACCCACCAATCTGCTATGTGGGACCTTATCAAATGCCTTCTGAAAATCGAGGTACACTACATCCACTGGATCTCCCTTGTCTAACTTCCTGGTTACATCCTCGAAAAACTCCAATAGATTAGTCAAGCATGATTTGCCCTTGGTAAATCCATGCTGGCTCAGCTCAATCCTATCACTGCTATCTAGATATGCCACTATTTCATCTTTAATAATGGACTCTAGCATCTTCCCCACTACTGATGTTAGGCTAACAGGTCGATAGTTCTCTGTTTTCTCCCTCCCTCCTTTCTTAAAATGTGGTATAACATTAGCCATTCTCCAATCCTCAGGAACTGATCCTGAATCTAAGGAACATTGGAAAATGATTACCAATGCATCCGCAATTTCCAGAGCCACCTCCTTTAGTACCCTAGGATGCAGACCATCAGGACCTGGGGACTTGTTAGCCTTCAGTCCCATCAGTCTACTCATCACCGTTTCCTTCCTAATGTCAATCTGTTTCATTTCCCCTGTTACCCTATGTCCTTGGCCCATCCATACATCTGAGAGATTGCTTGTGTCTTCCCTAGTGAAGACAGATCTAAAGTACTTATTAAATTCTTCTGCCATTTCTCTGTTTCCCATAACAATTTCACCCAATTCATTCTTCAAGGGCCCAACATTGTTCTTAACTATCTTCTTTCTCTTCACATACCTAAAAAAGCTTTTGCTATCCTCCTTTATATTCCTGGCTAGCTTGCATTCGTACCTCATTTCTTTCTCCCCGTATTGCCTTTTTAGTTAAGTTCTGTTGTTCCTTAAAAATTTCCCAATCATCTGTCTTCCCAGTCACCTTAGCTCTGTCATACTTCTTTTTTTTAATGCTATGCAATCTCTGACTTCCTTTGTCAACCACTGTGGCCCCTTTCCCCCCCTTTGAATCCTTCCTTCTCTGGGGGATGAACTGATTTTGCACCTTGTGCATTATTCCCAAGAATACCTGCCATTGCTGTTCCACTGTCTTTTCTGTTAGGATATCAGTCCATTTAACTTTGGCCAGCTCCTCCCTCATGGCTCCATAGTCTCCTTTGTTCAACTGCAACACTGACACCTCCGATCTGCCCTTATCCCTCTCAAATTGCAGATAAAAACTTATCATATTATGGTCACTACCTCCTAATGGCTCCTTTACTTCAAGATCGCTTATCAAATCCTGTTCATTACACAAGACTAAATGCAGAATAGCCTTGTCCCTGGTCGGCTCTCATACAAGCTGTTCCAAGAATGCATCCCGTAGGCACTCTACAAACTCCCTATCCTGGGGTCCAGCACCAACCTCATTCTCCCAGTTCACCTGCATGTTGAAATCCCCCATAACTACTGCGAAATTACTTTTGCCAAATTACTTTTTGCTCTCTCTGTCTGCTCCCCCTGCCTTAACTCCCTATTCAACTTGCACCCAATATCCATGCTACTGTTTGGGGGCCTGTAGACAACACCCATTATGGTCTTTTTGCTCTTACTGTTCCTCAGTTCTATCCACACAGACTCTACTTCTCCTGATCCTATGTTCCCCCTTGCAAAGGACTGAATCTCATTCCTCACCAACAGGGCCACCCCACCCCTTCTGCCCACATTTCTGTCCCTATGGTAGCACGTATACCCTTGTACGTTCATTTCCCAGGTCTGATCTCCCTGCAGCCATGTCTCTGTTATCCCAACAACATCATAGTTACCCATTCGCACCTGAGCTTCAAGCTCATCCGCCTTATTTCTGACACCGTGCATTCACATATAGAATTTTTAGCCCATTTCTCCTCTCTCTGTTTAAATCGCTGCCTATTGTGCTTAACCCAGCTCCCTGATCTCCCCTCGGGCTATAAGCCCCTTGAATTTTGTTGTCCTTCCTAAATTTACTTATACTTTCTGCACATTTAACTCCATGCTCCGTCAGACCATCTCTCTGTACATGTGTCCTCCTTATCACTTGTTTTGCCTCACCTTTCTCTACTACACACTTAATATTCCGGAACCGTGTAGTCCCCACCTGTCCTTTATTCTTCATCTCGCTATCCTCGCTCACATTCTGGATCCCTGCCCTCTGCAAATTTAGATTAAACCCCCCTGAGCAGCACTAGCAAACTTTCCTGCAAGAATGTTAGTACCGCTCCAGTTCAGGTGTAAACCGTCCCTTCGGAACAGATCCCACCTTCCCTGGAACAAAGCCCAATTATCTAAAAACCTGAAGCCCTCCCTCCTGCACCATCCTCTCAGCCACGTATTAATCTGTATAATCCTTCTGTTCCTTGCCTCACTCGCACGTGGCACAGGTAGCAATCCTGAGATTGTTACCCTGGAGGTCCTGCCCTTCAGCTTTGCACCTAACTCCCTGAACTCACTATGCAGGACCCCCTCACTCATCCTTCCCACGTCGTTGGTCCCTACATGGACCACAAAATCTGGGTTCTTGCCCTCCCTCTCGAGAATAACCTGCACCTGATCTGAGATGTCCCGGACCCCGGCACCAGGGAGGCAACATACCATCCGAGACTCCCGATCTTCCCCACAAAATCTCCTATCCGCCCCCTGACTATAGAATCCCCTATCACTACCGCTCTCTTCTCTTCCCTCCTCCCCTCCCTAGTCAAGGGTCCAAACTCAGTGCCAGAGACAGGGACCACTGCAACTTGTTCCTGGTAGGTCATCCCCACCAACAGTATCCAAAACGGTATACTTTTTGGATACTGTTGATCCAAAAACAACAGTTTTTGGATGTTGATCCCCACAGAATCAGGTTGGTGCTGGACCCCAGGATAGGGAGTTTGTAGAGTGCCTACAGGATGCATTCTTGGAACAGCTTGTACAATGATCAGGAGAAGTAGAGTCTGTGTGGATAGAACTGAGGAACAGTAAGAGCAAAAAGACCATAATGGGTGTTGTCTACAGGCCCCCAAACAGTAGCATGGATATTGGGTGCAAGTTGAATAGGGAGTTAAGGCAGGGGGAGCAGACAGAGAGAGCAAAAAGTAATTTGGCAAAGGTCCTGATCCTATGTTCCCCCTTGCAAAGGACTGAATCTCATTCCTCACCAACAGGGCCACCCCACCCCTTCTGCCCACATTTCTGTCCCTATGGTAGCACGTATACCCTTGTACATTCATTTCCCAGGTCTGATCCCCCTGCAGTAATTCCCCACAAATTTCTACATGTACTTTTTTTGACTGCCTCTGATTCATCTGCCACCCACTTTCACAAGAGATTATTCATAATGTACCGGCGCATTTCTGTAATACGGGAGTAGACCGGAGCACCTGGAAGATACCCAACCATTCACTGTGAGAACGTGAAAACTCCTCCAAGACAGCTCTGGAGGTAAGGATCGGACCTGCAATTCTGGAGTCACTAGTGAATGATTTGTTACAGATACGGGTTCATGGGTGGCTGGCTACCTTGCACCCGATTGTAAAGTCCAGGCTTTTCAAAGGGGTCAGCTGTTTTTTCAGAAGTCATTTTGTTGAATCATTTTCCACTGCCTCAGCCACACACTGAACAACATGGAGGATTATCAGGTCTCAACACAGACAGCACTGATGCAACAGAAGCAGTGCATCAGATTCTTAAACTGCTTCTAAGGATTCAGGTGTTGTTTGAAAAATAGCAAAACCCTGAAAGATGGATAATTTTGCATTGGCAGTTTGGCAATATGCAGCTGCAAATCCAGGAGTTATGTGAGTTTGATCACTATAAAAGCAACAGGGAGAGCTGAAGAATAACCTTGCAGTAAATTTCACCGACTGCACAGCTTAGTTATTGTTCAGTCACAGTGCAAAGATGGATGATCTCAGACCTGAGTTCATCTAAATTGTTTGAATTTTATTTTGCAAAGGAAGATGATGGAAATATTGAAGTTAGATCATACTAAATGTCACTGTGAATGCATTCTTTCATGCACAATCTTTAAGCCAAATCTGACGTTTCCTTAGTTTCAATCTACAGTGGGAAGTACCTGTCATTATGGCGTAAGTATGATTGAAAATGATTTGTGCCTCATCGTCATTTCATTCCCAGAGATCTATACAACTATTGTTAATATGCGTTCTGATAAGATAAGATAGTGGTGCAAATAGACGCAGCGGCCTCTTGTGGGTTAATCAAAGGTGTTATTCTCGTTATCAAACATCTTTTTTCACAATTGCAGGACAATGCTGGACATTAAGAAATTCAGATGCTGCAGGCCTGCACTGTTGTAGAGCTGCTCATTGGCTGAGGAGCTGGGCTTGGTGTGGGCCATGTTACTGCCTGGCACAGGAAGGTATCGGAGTCAGTGAGCGATGGCGGTATGCAGTCTAACTGCGAGTGATTGTCTTGGATGTTTCTATTGTGGTCGCAAGACCCTGTTGGGCGTTGGTAATGTAAAACGCTGCACACCCATTTCTTTAGTTTATTCACAAGACAGATGGCGGGGGAGCTGCGTGGTTTCGGTTGTAGCGAGGAATAGGCCTCATGCTGTGGGCTTGCATGTTATGGCAGTCCAGGAAAGGAGATGCCAGAGCTGGTATCGCGCAGTGTCCATGCTGGGGTGGGGACTGGCCCCTTCTGTCGGTGCTACCCTCCTGTGGTCAATCAGTGGAATGACAAGCTGTATTGCATGTGTGTGTACGCTTGTCTGCGGTCTACTGAAAAATGCTTGTTCTTGCTGATAGCACCCATGCATTTTCAATTTACAGGACGTGCCACTCAGGGACTTAGGCTATAATATATTTTTTAGTGCGACTGTATGTTTTATTGCTATTGTATATGTGCTATATGTGCCTTGTGCTGTGTATGACTGTTCAGTGTTTTGCACCTTGGCCTCAAAGAAATGCTGTTTTGTTTGGCTGTATTCATGTATGGTTGAATGACAATTAAACTGGAACTTGAACATTAACTATGATTAGACTCAATGCTTTCAAGCCAATGCCATAGCTTTGCCTAAAATACGTACCCACTCCCATCAGGGAGGAGGCTATGTAGCATCTGTAGGACCATCGGACTCAAAAACAGATGCTTCCCCCAAGCAGTACGGCTGATCAATACTTCCATTCATTAACCCACCCCTCCACACCCTCCACCACCAATACTTAACCATTTTTTGTCAGTCACCTTACATACAGACACTCCAGTCACTCCTGTGCATAGTATCACTTTATAGACATGCAATCAACCTTATGTATTCATATTTATTGTGTTTTTATTACTGTTCTTCATCGTATTGTGTCTTTTTTACTGTATTGGATCTAGAGTAATAATTATTTCATTCTCTTTGACCCTTGTGTACAGGAAATGAAATTAAACAATCTTGAATTCTGAAAGGATAGTGAAGTCTGTATAAATCCATAAGACCAAAATACATAGGAACAGAATTAGGCCATTTGGCCCATTGAATCTGCTTGGCCATTTCATTATGGCTGATCCATTTTTCCTCTCAGTCCCAACCTCTTGCCTTCTCCCTGTATCCCTTCATGCCTTGACCAATCAAAAATCTATTAACCTCTGCCTGAAGTATACAGTTAGACTTGGCCTCCAACTCTGCCTGTGGCAACCAATTCCACACAGTCACCACTCTCTAGCTAAAGAAATTTCTCCTCATCTCATTCTAAAAGGACGCCCCTCTATTCTGAGGCTGTGTCCTCTGGTCCTAGACTCTCCCACCACAGGAAACTACCTCTCCACATTATCAAGGATTTTCACCATTTGATAGGTTTTAATGAGGTCACCCCTCATTCTTCTGAATTCCAGTGAATACAGGCCCAGAGCCATCAAACATTCTTCATATGACAAGCCACTCAAACCTGGATTTATTTTTGTGAACCACCTTTGAACCCTCTCCAGTTTCAGCACATCCTTTTTAGGACAAGGGGCTCAAAAACTGCTCATGATACCCTAAGTGAGGGGTCACCAGAGTTTTATAAAGTCTCAACATTACATCCTTGCTTTTATATTCTAGTCCTCTTGAAATGAATGCTAACAATGCATTTGCCTTTCTTACCACAGATTCAACCGACAGATTAACTTTTAGGGAATTCTCCACAAACATTCCCAAGTTCCTTTGCACCTCAAATTTTCTCTCTATTTAGAAAATAGTCATCCCTTCCATTTCTTCTAACGAAGTGCATGGCCGTACACTTCCCGACACTGTATTCCATCTAAGTCCTTATGTAGTCTCTCTACTTCCTCAAAGCTACCTGTCCTGTCCCTCCACCTATATTTGTATCATCTGCAAAATTTGCAACAAAGCCATCAATTCCATAATCCAAATCATTAATATATAATGTAAAAAAATCCAGTCCCCACACAGACCCCTGTGGAACATCACTAGTCACCGGCAGCCAATCAGAAAGGGCTCCCTATATTCCCACTCTTTGCCATCTGCCAATCTGCCACTGCTCTATCCATGCTAAAATCTTCCCAGTAATACCATGTTAAGCTTGTTAAGCAGCCTCATATGTGGCACCTTGTCAAAGGCCTTCTGAAAATCCAAGCACACAACATCAACTGATTCTCCTTTGTCTATCCTGCTTGTTATTTCTTCAAAGAATTCAAACAGATTTGTCAGGTAAGATTTTCCCTTGAGGAAACCATGCTGACTACAGCCAATTTTATATGTGCCTCCAAGTACACCAAAAACACACCCTTAACACTCAACTCCAACATCTTCTCAACCACTGAGGTCAGACTAACTGGTCTATAATTTCCTTTCTTCTGCCTTTCTCCTTTCTTGAAGAGTGGAGTGACATTTGTAATTTTCCAGTCCTCCGGAGCCATTCCAGAATCTAGTGATTCTTGAAAGATCATTACTAATGCCTCCACAATCACTTCAGCCACCTCTTTCAGAACCCTGGGTTGTACACCATCTGGCCCAGGTGACTTACCCACCTTCAGACATTTCAGTTTCCCAAGAATCTTCTCCCTAGTAATGGTAACATCACAGACTTCATGACCTCTGACACCTGGAACTTCAACCATACTGCTAGTGTCTTCTACAGTGAAGATTGATGCAAGATATTTATTCAGTTTGTCTGCCATTTCCTTGTTCCCCATTATTACTTCTCCAGCATCATCTTCCAGAGGTCCATTATCCACTCTCGTCTCTCTTTTACACTTTATGTATCTGAAGGAACTTTTGGTATTCTTGTTAATACTATTGGCTATATTACTTTCACATTCTATCCTTACATCTTTCTTTTTTCTTTTGAAATCTTTTTATTGATTTTAAACAAACATAAATGAAACATTGAGTACAAAGAGCTTGAGAGTACATAATTAATAGGTTAAGGTATAAATAGTTGTTGAGAGCGCCCTCTTCTTTGTGGTGGCGTGTTGGGGAGGAAGCATTAAGAAGAAGGACGCCTCACGTCTTAATAAGCTGATAAGGAAGGCGGGCTCTGTCGTGGGCAAAGTACTGGAGAGTTTAACATCGGTAGCTGAGCGAAGGGCGCTGAGTAGGCTACGGTCAATTATGGAAAACCCTGAACATCCTCTACATAGCACCATCCAGAGACAGAGAAGCAGTTTCAGCGACAGGTTACTGTCGATGCAATGCTCCTCAGACAGGATGAAGAGGTCAATACTCCCCAATGCCATTAGGCTTTACAATTCAACTGCCAGGACTTAAGAACTTTTTTTAAAGCTATTATTAATGCTTTTTGAGTTAGTGATTTAGATGCATATCATATTATTACTGAGTTAAGTATTGTATGTAATGAGTTTTTGCTACAACAAGTGTATGGGACATTGGAAAAAATGTTGAATTTCCCCATGGGGATGAATAAAGTATCTATCTATCTATCTATCTATCTACAAATAGATGATAATAACCTCCCAAACTCATAATGGTTACAAAAAATGGAGAAAATAAGAACCCCCCCCAAAAAACAAGAAAAAAAAACCTAACCAACATGGGCCATTGCATTATATCAAATATACACAGTAGCGTCAATAGCTCCACACATCCATCCAAATAATTAAGGTAGATAAGAATAAGGTTTAGGAAAAGTCAGTTTAGCTCATATGAAAATGTTGAATAAATGGTCTCCAAGTTTCTTCAAATTTAACTGAAGGGTCGAAGACAACACTTCTAATTTTTTCTAAACTCAAACAAGAAATAGTTTGAGAAAACCACTGAAATATAGTTGGAGGATTAATTTCTTTCCAGTTCAGTAGGATAGATCTTCTAGACATTAATATGACAAATGCAATCATCCGCTGGGCTGAAGGGGATAAGCAACTATTATCCACCATTGGTAAACTGAAAATTGCAGTAATAGGATGTGGTTGCAATTTGATATTCTGAACTGTTGAAATAGTACCAAAAATTACTTTCCAATAATTTTGCAAATCCTTACACCTTTCTAATGTTTTGATATCATGTTTTTTTTTACCAACAGAGCAACACCATCTCCTCTGCCTTTCTTCCTTTCCTTTCAATACAATGTGTATCTTTGGACATTAAGCTCTCAGCTATAATCTTCTTTCAGCCATGATTCATTGATGCCTCCAACATCATACATGCCAATCTGTAACTGTACAAGTTCATATACCTTATTCTCTATACTGCGTGCATTCAAATATGACACCTTCAGTCCTATAATGACCTTTTTCAATTTTGTCCACCTTTCACATTGCAACATCCTATTGACTGCAATTTTGCCCTATCATCAGCCTCTCCTTATTAGGAGTCTCACTACACATTACCTCTGTTTGTAAACCAACTACCTCATCTTCAGCACTATCACTTTAGTTCCCATCCCCCTGCCATATTAGTTTAAGCCCACCTGGACAACCCTAGCCAACCTGCCCACAATGATATAGATAGATTCTTTATTGTTCCCAAGGGAAATTACTGTGTCATAGTAGCATTACAAATGCATAGATATATAAATATTCAAATATTAGAAGATAAGTGAGAAAGAATAAAATATAAGTTACCTCAAACAGTCGAATAGAAGGGGGTCATCACTTGCCCAGCTATAGGTTGGCTCATTATACAGCCTAATGGCTGAGGATAAAAATGACCATATAATGTTCTTTGGAGCAGCACACTTGTCTTAGTCTATAACTAAAAGTGTTCCTCTGCTCAGCCAAGGTGGTATGCAGAGGGTGTGAAACATAGTCCAGAATTGCCAGGATATTCCTCAGGGTCCTTTGTTCTACCACAGCTTCCAATGTGTCCAGTTTGACTCCCATAACAGAGCCAGCCTTTTTAATCAGTTTATTGAGCCTGTTGGCATCACCCGTGTTGATGCCATTGCCCCAGCACACCACCACATAGACGACAGACTGGTAGAACATGTGAAGGAGAAGGCCTGCATACTCTAAAGGACCTCAGTCTCCTCAGGAAGTAGTGGTGACTCTGGCCCTTCTTGTACACAGTCTCTGTGTTGGTGTTCCACTCAAGTCTGTCATCCAGGTGCATCCCCAGGTACTTGTAGGTCCTCACCATCAATAGTAACAGGGAGCAGTGCAGGCTTAGTCTGCCTAAAGCCCATCACCATCTTCTTTTTCTTACTGATGTTGAGCTGCAGATGATTCAGATTGCACCATTTGACAAAGTCCTCTACCAGGGCCCTGTATTCATCCTCCTGTTCTCCCTTTATGCACCCAACTATTGCTGAGTCATCAGCAAATTTCTGCAGATGATGTGACTCAGTGTTGTATCTAAAGTCTGAGATATACAGGGGAAATGTGAAGGGAGCCGACACAGTCCCCCGTGGGGTGCCAGTGCTGCTTATAGCCATGTCTGACACACAACTCTGAAGCTGCACAAACTGTGTTCTGCCAGTCAGCTAGTCTATTATCCAGGACAAAATGGAAGCGCCAGTCTGCATTGAACGGAGTTTCTCCCCCAGCAATGAGGGCTGTATGACATTGAAGGCACTTGAGAACTCAGAAAACATGATCTTCACTGTGCTGCCTTGCTTATCCAAATGGGAGCAGGCTCAGTTCAGCAGGTAGATGACAGCATTGACAACTCCAATGTGCTCCTGGTAGGCAAACTGCAGGGGATCTGAGCAGGGGTTGGAGGTGAGCCAGGGCCAGCCTATAGGGTCTTCATGATGTGTGAGGTTCGGCCCACTGGGCACTAGTCATTCAAGTCTTTCGGTCGACCCTTCTTGGGTACTGCAACCACATATGATGTTTTCCACACAGTCGGGAGCCTTTCCAGGCTGAGACTCAGATTGAAAAGGTAGAAACATAGAAGATAGGTGCAGGAGTAGGTCATTCGGCCCTTCGAGCCTGCACCGCCATTCAGTATGATCGTGGCTGATCATCCAACTCAGAACCCTGTACCTGCTTTCTCTCCATACCCCCCGATCCCTTTAGCCACAAGGGCCATATCTAACTTCCTCTTAAATATAGCCAATGAACCGGACTCAACTGTTTCCTGTGACAGAGAATTCCACAGATTTACCACTCTCTGTGTGAAGAAGTTTTTCCTCATCTCGGTCCTAAAAGGCTTCCCCTTTATCCTTAAACTGTGACCCCTCGTTCTGGACTTCCCCAACATCGGAAACAATCTTCCTGCATCTAGCCTGTCCAATCCCTTTAGAATTTTATACGTTTCAATAAGATCCCCCTCAATCTTCTAAATTCCAGTGAGTATAAGCCAAGTCGATCCAGTCTTTCTTCATATGAAAGTCCTGCCATCCCAGGAATCAATCTGGTGAACCTTCTCTGTACTCCCTCTATGGCAAGAATGTCTTTCTTCAGATTAGGGGACCAAAACTGCACACAATATTCTAGGTGTGGTCTCACCAAGGCCTTGTACAACTGCAGTAGAACCTCCCTGCTCCTGTACTCAAATCCTTTTGCTATGAATGCCAACATACCATTTGCCTTTTTCACCGCCTGCTGTACCTGCATGCCCACCTTCAATGACTGGTGTACAATGACACCCAGGTCTCGTTGCATCTCCCCTTTTCCTAATCGGCCACCGTTCAGATAATAATCTGCTTTCCTGTTCTTGCAACCAAAGTGGATAACCTCACATTTATCCACATTAAATTGCATCTGCCATGAATTTGCCCACTCACCTAACCTATCCAAGTCACCCTGCATCCTCTTAGCATCCTCCTCACAGTTAACACCGGCGCCCAGCTTCGTGTCATCCACAAACTTGGAGATGCTGCATTTAATTCCCTCGTCTAAATCATTAATATATATTGTAAACAACTGGGGTCCCAGCACTGAGCCTTGCGGTACCCCACTAGTCACTGCCTGCCATTCTGAAAAGGTCCCGTTTACTCCCACTCTTTGCTTCCTGTCTGCCAACCAATTCTCTATCCACATCAATACCATACCCCCAATACTGTGTGCTTTAAGTTTGCACACTAATCTCCTGCGTGGGACCTTGTCAAAAGCCTTTTGAGAATCTAAATATACCACATCCACTGGCTCTTCCCTATCCACTCTAATAGTTACATCTTCAAAAAATTCTATAAGATTCGTCAGACATGATTTTCCTTTCACAAATCCATGCTGACTTTGTCCGATGATTTCACCTCTTTCCAAATGTGCTGTTATCACATCTTTGATAACCGACTCTAGCATTTTCCCCACCACCGATGTCAGACTAAACGGTCTATAATTCCCCGGTTTCTCTCTCACTCCTTTTTAAAAAAGTGGGGTTACATTAGCCACCCTCCAATCCTCAGGAAGTAATCCAGAATCTAAGGAGTTTTGAAAAATTATCACTAATGCATCCACTGTTTCTTGGGCTACTTCCTTAAGCACTCTGGGATGCAGACCATCTGGCCCTGGGGATTTATCTGCCTTTAATCCCTTCAATTTACCTAACACCACTTCCCTACTAACATGTATTTCCCTCAGTTTCTCCATCTCACTAGACCCTCGGTCCCTTACTATTTCCGGAAGATTATTTATGTCCTCCTTAGTGAAGACAGAACGAAGGTAGTTATTCAATTGGTCTGCCATGTCTTTGTTCCCTATGATCAATTCACCTGTTTCTGACTGTAAAGGACCTACATTTGTCTTGACCAATCTTTTTCTATTCACGTATCTATACAAGCTTTTACAGTCAGTTTTTATGTTCCCTGCCAGCTTTCTCTCATAATCTTTTTTCCCTTTCCTAATTAAGCCCTTTGTCCTCCTCTGCTGGTCTCTGAATTTCTCCCAGTCCTCAGGTGTACCGCTTTTTTTTTTTGCTAATTTATATGTTTCTTCTTTGGACTTGATACTATCCCTAATTTCCCTTGTCAGCCACGGGTGCACTACCTTCCCTGGTTTATTCTTTTGCCAAACCGGGATGAACAATTGTTATAGTTCATCCATGCGATCTTTAAATGCTTGCCATTGCATATCCACTGTCAACCCTTTAAGTATCATTTGCCAGTCTATCTTAGCTAATTCACATCTCATACCTTCAAAGTTACCCTTCTTTAAGTTCAGAACCTTTGTTTCTGAATTAACTATGTCACTCTCCATCTTAATGAAGAATTCCACCATATTATGGTTACTCTTACCCAAGGGGCCTCGCACGACAAGATTGCTAACTAATCCTTCCAAATTGCTCAATACCCAATCTAGAATGGCCTGCTCTCTCATTGGTTCCTCGACATGTTGGTTCAGAAAACCATCCCGCATACATTCCAAGAAATCCTCTTCCTCAACATCCTTACCAATTTGGTTCATCCAATCTATATGTAGATTGAAGTCACCCATTATAACTACTGTTCCTTTATTGCACACATTTCTAATTTCCTGTTTAATGCCATCCCCAACCTCACTACTACTGTTAGGTGGCCTGTACACAACTCCCACCAGCGTTTTCTGCCCCTAAAGGTGTTGGAGATTTCCACACAGCTGCTCAGCACACTCCTTTAGGACCTTGAGGTTCACACCATCCGGTCCCAATGCTTTGCCATGTCTGAGTTTGGACAGAGCCCTTCTCACCTGCTGAGTAGTGAAGGTGAGTGGGAGTTGGTGGAAGGTGGGGTCTGGGGGAGGTGAAGGTCGGGATGATAGCAGTTGGTTTGTGGAGGTGTGGATGGTAGGTGCTGGGTATGGAGGGGATGTAGACAGTGGTAGACTGTGCTGTTCATTCATGTGTTGAACCTGAGAGGAGAGGAGGGAGGAGGGGAGGCATTGGTGCTGAGGGAGCATTGGGTGCCTCGGCACCTGGTGTGCCGAGGGGAGTGTGAAAAGGAGGGCAATTGGCAAACCTATTGAAGAATCAGTTTAACTCATTAGCCCATTCATGGCTGCATTCCGAAGCTCTACAGACAAGCTGATTGAAGCCAGTGATGTTCTTCATGCCTCACCATGCCTCCCATATGCTACTCTGCCGAAGCTTCTTCTCCAGCTCTCTCCTGTATTCCTCTTTAACCACCTTGATCTTCTCCTTTAGCTCATGTTTCAATTCCTCCCTGCCTTCTGATCTAAAGGCTCTCTTTTCGTGGTTGAGATCACTGGTGACCCATGCTTTGTTGTTAGAGAAGCAGAGAACACTTCTTGATGGTATTACGGTGTCTACACTGAAGTTGATGTAGCCACTGATGCAGTCAGTGAGCCAATTAATGTCCTCCCCATATGGTTCACAAAGCACATTCCAGTCAGTAACTTCAAAGCAGTCCTTCAAGGCCTTGATCACCTCCGGAGACCATTTCTTTACCATCTTGGTGGTAGCTAGCTGTTGCTGTACTTTGGGCTTATACAAGGGCATGAGGTGAACCAGGATATGATCTGATCTTCCAAGTGGGGGAGAGCTGTGGAGCTGTCTGCATCTTTAACATTTGCATACAAGAGATCCAGTGTTTCATCTTCTCTTGTACAACACTTGACAAACCGATTGAAGGTGAGTAGGGTTGTCGCGAGAGTAACATGGTCGAAGTTTCCCGGTATGCATTGGGCTGTTGAGTCTGCAGTCTTGCAATGGTCGGTTCAGGTATAACCCATTCCTTTTATACAGGTCATACCTTCCCCAGAAGATATCCTAATGATCCATAAATCTGAACCCTGTCCCTGAACCAGTTCCTCAGCCACACATTCACCAAATCATCCTATTCTTACCCTCACTGGCACATGGTACAGGAGGCAGCAATCAAGAGATTACTACCCTGGAGGTCCTGTTTCTCAGCTTTCTACCTAGCTTCCTAAAATCTCTTTTCAGGACTTCCTTACCTTCTCTACCTATGTTATTGGTCCCAGTATGCACCAAGAATTTTGGCTGCTCGCCCTCATCCTTGAGAATGCCATGGACCGGCTCCAAGACATCCCTGATCCTGGCACCAGGGAGGCAACATACAGTACCATTCCGATGTCCCTGGTGTTGATATGACAGATTTAATAAATATAAAAATAATTTGATACCCGGTAGAGGATAATGTTAAAGAATTAACTGCACAAAGAGATATGATTAGAGTATTATAACTCACTCTTGCATTAGATATAGATTAAATAATTTGAATTACTTATGCAAGCAAATTTTAACTGAAGAAGCTGAATGGAAGTTACAAGCACATCCTATTTGAAAAGCAAATATCAATAATGTAGTCAATTAATTCAGGGTTGTTGACAACAGGTATTGGACTGAGTTTGAATGAGATGCTGAGACTATGAGTACATAAGGTAGACTTATACTTTGAGCATAGAGAAACTCCTGATCTGTATCCCAAAAGGAGAGAAGCTGATATTTCTGGGTAAAATCAACACCAAGGTAAGCTGGGACTCAACACTCTGGCAAGTTATGATCAAAAAGGAAAGAGTAGAGAAAACTAACTCCAGTGAGGTCCAGTCCTTCCTTTCACAAAATGCTTGGAGCATAGTCTCATCATTATGAATACCCATAGGGAAATGGGAAAGATATCAAGGCAAAATTTCCTGGCACAAGCATTGTCACCTATTAACAAGAGACTACAAAGGCGTTCTCTTCACCCTTTCAGTAACAGATACCAATGATGCAGTACAGACCAGTACCTAATCTGCTTTGTTATCTCCATCATCTTCACCCTAAGACATCAGAATCAATTGAAATGATGCCACAAAAGAGATTTCTTTACTGGAAAGAAAGAGGACTGGTCAGATGAGAATAATGAGATTGAGGAGCTAATTAACTGCAAATGTAAGGCGTGCCAGGAGCAGAAGCTCTGCCTTTATTCAGGCGAATAGAAACAGCTTGAAGGCAGAGATCCAGCAGAAAACATAGTACCTAAAGAACAGATGGTGGATGGGGACAACACAGCAATTCACTGACATGTATGTATTCTTCAGTGATTTAAAAGCCAGCTAAGGTAGAAACCCACAAGGCTCCGTCCCACTGAGAGCCAAGGGTGAACTCATCAGGGACAGAGAGGCATCAATGATCCTTGGTGCACCACAATGAATACATAACCTACAATGTATTCCGAGCAGCCTTGCTACCTTCCCAAGCATGAGAAGACCTCAAATAACAAGCCCCAGGGAACAGACGGCATCCATGTGAGATCCTTAAACTCGACCCTGAAGAGCTCCAGTCGCAAATTTATAACCTCTATGTCCATATCTGGGAGGAGAAGGATGTACCCCATTGCAATTGCACACTGCAATTGTGGCCCACAGAGTGAAGACGCCTGTGCGTGTATTTGTTTACACAAAGTACACTGCAGATGCTGTGGTCAAATCAACACATACAAACAAGCTGGATGAACTCAGCCGGTCGGGCAGCATCCGTTGAAACAAGCAGTCAACGTTTCGGGCCGAGACCCTTCGTTGACTGCTTGTTTCAACGGATGCTGCCCGACCGGCTGAGTTTATCCAGCTTGTTTGTACGTGTATTTGTGTAATGTGTACTTGATGTTGCACTCCAGGAAGCACACGATACTTCACAAATCAACCAACTGACATGGAATGGAATGGAACGGAAACCACGGTGATTGGAGCTGATGAATTTGTTGCAGCCTTCATCTGCCTTCACAGCCATTGAGTTCAAAGTATCTTCGTCTGCCTGTTCCACCATTGAGGTCTTGGTTGGATCGTTCTTTGTCAGGGACCTCACCCTCGACCTTACCGCCATGGGTGACCCTACCAATTGTGGGGCAATCGTGACCGTCTTCAAGAAAGGACATGTGATATCTACAGGTCGACCTTTAGCGATCTGACACAGTGAAAGTCATTAGCAGGAATCTCCTAAGTCATCTCCTTCTCGCGGTGGTTGAGAGCTGCTCCTTGAAGCACTGTGTGAATTTCAACTAGCTAGAGACAAAGAGGCGTTAACCATAGGATAGCTCAAGAAATCAGGGAGCAGAAACAGCCACCATACATAACCTTCTTTGACTTCACTGAAGCCTTTGATTCCAAAGAGTAACCTCTTCAAATCTGACTACCACATTTCACCTCCATCTTTTTTCCCCAATGATGGCCTGCACATTATGAAAGTATCCAAAGAACCAATCTAAGTGAAGACCCGCATTAAGCAAATGGGTCATTGCCCAAACACATTTTCAAATTGTTCTTGCCACAATGTTGCACCTCAATATTTGCATCTCCTAAATATTTCCTGAAGGTGTGGAACGAATTTTCAGAAATAATATTGTATGTGGACAATTCTGACATTCGAGCAAACTTGGAACCAAGCTCCAAATGTCGCCATCTTATTTATTAAAGCATGTGATAGAAAGGGTTTCATGCTCAAACGACCAATGTCCTCTACCAACCTGTCAACATTGCATCACACTCTGACAGCAAAGGTTCAAATTATAGCTTTTGTAAAGATGGGCAATTCCTGATATTTCAGAAAATAACTCACAACAAAGGAAGACTTTGATGATGGAATTCGGCACCACTCTCAAACTATTGATAAAGCTGCAGAAGATGTTGACTGGGATGGAAGATTTTAGTTATGGGGAAAACTCATTGTCAAATCATTGTCAATGACTTCAATTGGGCTTGTTCAAAGAAATCTTGCCCAATTGTCATCAACATAATACCTGCAGCACCAGGGGTCCCAACACACTTGGCCACCACTATACGACCATCTGGAATGCCTATCGTTTAATCCCTACACCACATTTTGAGAAATCCGATCATTTGGCTTTCCTCCTCCCTGCAAAAAGACAGAGGGTCCTCTGTTATCAGATTCTTTCTTCTCCAGCCTTTGACCTTTCCCACCCACCTGGCTTCACAATCACTTTCCAGCTAGCCTCTTTCCCCTTTCACCCCCCAGCTTTTTATTCTGGACCTTCCCCCTTTTTTCTCAGTCCTGAAGAAGGGTCTCAGTCCAAATGTTGACTGTTTATTCTCTTCCATAGATGCTGCCTTACATGCTGAGTTCTTCCAGCATTTTGTGAATGTTGTTAATTACTTCTTAGTTTTTTTTTCTTTTTGTATTTGAACAGTTTGTTGTCTTTTGCACGTTTGTTGTTTGTCCTGTTGGGTGTGAGTGTAGTCTTTCATTGATTCTATTGTGTTTCTTGTATTTACTGTGAATGCCTGTAAGAAGATGGCTCTGAGGGTTCTAAATGTTAACATATATGATCTTTGATAATAAATTAACTTTGAACTCTGACCTTTGACTGGGAGGCTTGATTTGTTTTCCTTAGTACAAGGGAGGTTGAAAAGCAAACCTTATAGAGGTATATAAAGATATGAAGGGTATAGGTATGGTAGACAGTAAGAAATGCTTCACCATAGCCGAGGTGTTTAAAATTAGAGGGTTTAAGTTTATCGTGAAAGATAAGACATTTAAGTGGGGGGGGGGGGGGGGATCTAAGGAAGATTTTTTTCACCAAAAGGATGTTTAGGATCTGGACTGCACTGGTCACATGCTGGTAAACAGGATGTGTAGATGGATCCTTAATGGTCAGCTTGACCTGATTGCCCAAAGGATTTATTTCTGTGCAGTGTGACCACATGACTTATCAATTCATTGTCCCTGCACGTACTTCATTGGATTACGAATAATAATATCTAGGATCGAGATCCCAAACTTGGTACATAGCACATGATTTACTGTGCAGTACAGGCCTTTGCCCTGCTATATGCTTTTGATACCAACATCGCAAGACATTGGGAAAAATGCCATCAATTGTGTTGCTATAAAATCCTGTATTTTCATTGAACCCCAATCAGTATCATCTCCCAGGCCAATATCCAGCATCATGGCATCCTTAATTACTCTCAGGTAATCACAAGTCCGATAACATACTCCCAAAACAGATACTCTGTTCTGTCATAGGAAGAGATTACCAGGTGGACAGAAGAAAGCATTAAAGATGTCGCTCGAAGTTTCTCTGAAGAAATGCAATATCCCCATTAGCTGCTGAGAGTCTCCAGTGCATTATTGTCAATGCGGAGAAGGAACATTCTGAATGCCATTGTAAACCTCAAGGTGAGAGCACACCACGAAAGCATACCGCATAAACAGCTGAAGGAGATGACTCGCTCACAAACTAGTGATCTACTTACGCCTCAGATACCTCTCCTCCGATCAGTGTAAGAGTCTGTAGTTCCCACATTGGTTTAGTGCAGGCATGGGCAAACTACGGCCCGGGGGCCATATGCGGCCCGTTAAGCTTTTTAATCTGGCCCGCAGAACTTGATGAAATTATATTAATAAACCTTGTTAACGTTTTTTCCCCGCAATTCTGGTGTTTTCCCAATAGATGACGCACTCTATATACATTGACCTTTGTTGAGGTGCAGCGTATTATTCCACATTTGCGCTTTACTCTTTGACCTCTCACCCCTTCTGTAAAGATGAGTGGAGCTAAGAAAAGAAAAGTGGATAGAGAATGTCGGGTGTTTAATAAGGAGTGGACAACTAAATATCTTTTTACCGAACACCGATCAACTGCTGTATGCCTGATATGTCAAGAGACTGTGGCGGTTTTTAAAGAATGTAATATCAGCCGTCACTTTGCCACAAAACATGCCAACTATGCTAGCAACCAGTCAACGAAAGAACGGGAAGCTAATGCTCAGAGGTTGGCAGCTAATTTACAGGCTCAACAAAATTTTTTTCACCGTCAAACTGCCATTCATGAGTCAAGTACCAAGGCGAGTTTTATGCTGTCATTCAAATTAGCAAAGGCCAGAAAGCCTCTGTCTGAAGGTGAGTTTTTAAAAGAATGTATGGTGGAGACAGCAGGTGTATTGTGTCCGGAGAGCAAAGACAAATTTGAAAAAATCTGTTTATCACGCAGGACAGTGACTTGCCGTGTGGAACTGATAGATGAAGATATAACCAGCAACTTAAATAAAAAGGCAGAGTCGTTCACTTTATATTCATTAGCACTGGATGAAAGCAACGATGTAAAAGACACTGCTCAGCTCCTCATTTTTATCCGAGGAATTAACAATACTTTTGAAATAACGGAGGAGTTTTTGACAATGGAGTCTCTGAAAGGAAAAACACGGGGAGAGGACTTGTATGACCGGGTGTCTGCTGTCATCGAAAATATGAAGCTCCCTTGGAGTAAACTTAGCAACATCACCACAGATGGATCTCCTAATTTGACAGGGAAAAATGTCGGCCTGCTGAGGAGAATACAGAATAAAGTGAAAGATGAAAATCCTGACCAGGATGTTATTTTCCTTCACTGCATCATCCACCAGGAATCTCTATGTAAATCGGTATTACAGCTGAATCATGTTGTGAATCCTGTCGTAAAATTGGTCAACTTTATACATGCAAGGGGACTTCAGCACCATCAGTTCATCACGTTCCTGGAGGAAACTGATGCGGATCACCAGGACCTACTTTATCACTCCCGTGTCCGCTGGTTAAGTTTGAGCAAAGTGTTTCAACGAGTATGGGAGCTCAAAGAGGAGATCGGTGCATTTTTGGAGTTACTGAGGAAGGCCGGCGAATTTCCTGAGCTGAGCAACAAGAGCTGGCTTTGTGACTTTGCGTTCGCTGTGGATATATTTTCACACATGAATGAACTGAACGTGAAGCTACAGGGGAAGGATCAGTTTGTGCATGACATGTACACAAACGTGAAAGCCTTTAAATCCAAACTGGCTTTTTTCTCCAGGCAAATTTTGAATAGTTATTCACTCATTTTCTCACACTAGCCACGCTGGAAGAGGCCGGCGCAAATGTAAAAAAATACAACGAGTCACTGGATGCGCTGCACAGAGAATTCTGCCGTTGCTTTTCTGATTTTGAAAAAATTGACAAGTCACTTCAGTTGGTGGCCTGTCCCCTGTCACAAGATCCTGAAACAGCACCAGAGGAGCTACAGCTGGAACTGATCGACCTTCAGTCTGACCCCGTCTTAAAAGAGAAGTTCAACTCTCTTAAACTGAATGACTTTTATGCTTCACTTGGTAAAGAGGTGTTTCCAAACCTCCGGAGGACGGCACAGAAGATGCTGGCGTTGTTCGACTCGACCTATTTGTGTGAACAGGCGTTCAGCGTCATGAACATCAACAAAGCCAGCCACAGATCCAAGTTAACTGACCAACACCTCAGACCCATCCTGAGAATCGCCACAACAAAACTAAATCCAGACTTTGATGCACTGGCTAAAAAGGGAGACCAACAACACTGTTCCCACTGAAATTAAAAATAAGTTTCTTCGTTGTGTTATGTAAAAAATGCATTTGAAAATATTTTTTTCAATAAGCCTTACATGTTACATGTCATTTCTGTTAAGTGATGGACATGAGTAGTGTGCAGGTGCACGTACGTTCTCAAAATAAAAAATGCGCTCCAGATCAAATAACGCGCTCCGCATACCGGCACGCTGTCACTGTTCTGTCCTTGTGCTGGTCGTTGTTGAGTTTTGGCACAGGGGACAATTGAATAAGAAGGAGCAGGACAAGTAGACCTGCATCTCCTACCGTTTTTGAAATAAAGACAGTCAGAAGGAGAGTGATGATGATAATATCTTGAAGGATAACAGAATTTTCAGTGCTTTAAAATAATAACTTACTATTAAAAAAAGCTGTATTTTATTCATTTAATTTTCAGTGTTTTAAAAGTCATTTCAATAAATAGCTAAATACCGTGGGACTTCAAAGACAGATATTTTGTTGTAATGCATTTGTTCATTTTCAATTGAAATTAAAGCACATGTTTTCTACATATCCCATGATATTTTATTTTCTCTTATGAGGTGTATTACCAAAACACTCCGTCCATCTGCTCCTGGTCCGGCCCCCCTGTCAAATTTTAGAACCCTTTGTGGCCCACAAGTCAAAAAGTTTGCCCACCCCTGGTTTAGTGTGTTCTCACAGGATGATGAGGCCAAAGTGGAAGTGATCCTGAGGAAGTGCTTAAGAAGAGTCTAAATGTTGGCTTAACCCATTCAACAATGTTGCTAAGCTTTGATATTAAATGAGAACTCACTGTCTAACATAGTTTCAGTAAACGAGACACGAATGCAAAGGAAACATTTATTTAATGTCCATTGTATCCAACATTAGATTCTACTTTCCATTTTATGAGTAAGAAACATCTGCTAAGATTATGAAATTATGACCTATGACCAGAGAGAGTATTAGAAAGTAGCAGTAATCCACACCGCCCTATGAACTTGCCCTGTCATAGATTTTCTACCTCAAATCCATTTTATTACCTTATTCTTAATCAACAAACACATATACATTAATTCCAACCTCGAAAATGTTCGATATCTGAGCATCCACAGTTCTCTCAGGTGGAGAATCCCGAGGATTTACAGTGCTCTGAGGACAGAAATTTCTTTTGATCAGCATCCAAGGTGACTGACCCCTATCCTGAGGTTGTTCCCCTAGCTCTGAATTCTCCAGTCTGAAAGAACAGCCTCTCAGCATTTACCCATCAATGCTAATCCAAATACTGTACATCTAAGTGTGACCTCCACCTCATTCTTCTAAATGGCAAAGTATTTTGACTAGTGCTACCCCATCTCCTCTCATAGGACAGCATATGACAAGAGGATGGAAGTTCAAAGAAAAGTAGAAAAGAAATAAGTAACAAACGTTTAGCAAAGGTGCAAAATAATTAAAACAGGTAAAAATTAGGATATTGTCCATATTGCTCAAAAATTGCTTATAGTCTATGTTGGAAACTTAAGCTGATTTCATGCACTTCTTGATACCTTTCAGATTTTATCTGAGGTTTAACACAAAGGTACAATGACTTACAGATTTTCCTCTACTGTAGCTGAGAAAGTAGGAACGTCTTATTAAAACAGTTAATCCTGATCATTGTTTGGTTACGTTTGAAAATGGTTTGTGTTTTGTGCTATTCTCGTAATTATTGTAATACAATTTTGATTTCCATACAACTTTAATTCTCAATTGAGATTCTTGTTTGTAATTGTTTTGATTAGAGTGGGGCCTCCCTGTCATGCATGCAAATGTTCCTAGTTCAGTCCTGTAACCTGATTATTTCTTAATGAAGATTTGGAGCTGAATCATTAAATTTTTATTGGGAGAGATTGCAGGCATTCTTCTATTCTATGAAGATGGAATCTGAGATTGATTTGCATTGCATAAAATAATGAACGTATGTGTAAGAAATTATAATATTATCGAACAGTTTTGGGCTTCAGCCTAACAAAAGAAGAAAGAACTAACATTTCTTTCCATATTATTGACTTCAGTGAATACCATTTCCTCGACATTAAGAATGAGAAACAGATGAAAGTATAATTTGACTCTGCTATGCAGTGGATCCAGGCATCATGATGTGTGATGGCATTTAACATCAGGCAGCAGAAGAAATTAGAAGGATGTAAGTGTTCTTGCATCTTTTAATCTTATGGAGGAGGTAGTAATTATCACAGAGGTTGACATCACTTAAAGCTGCAACCACTGGGGACATTGAATTAATTGATGATTCTACCCACATTACAAATTTTCCTCATCCCCTTAAGTCTCAACAGAAGTTGTGAAAAAAATAGCCTCATACATTTTCCTCTGTCTTCCTCTTCACCCAATCCTTCTTCCAATTGCAGTTTCATTTTAGATTCCCGAGAATTGAAGCCTTCCTTTTCACTATCAGTGGAAGACAACAGTGTAGGTGAAGAGATTCTGTTATTTGATCTTAGAACTCAGATGCTGACTGCAGACATAATGTATTTATTTTTATTATATTTAGAGATATAGCGTGGAACAGGCCCTTCTGGTCCAATGAGCCCAGCATCCTATCTGTTTAACCCAAGTCTATTCACACAACAATTTAAGATAGCCAATTAACCTATTCACCGGTGCGTTTTTGGACAGTGGGAGGAAACCGGAGTACCTGGAGGCAACCCATGCAGTCATGGGGAGAACGTGTGAACTCCTTACAGACGGCACTGGAATTGAACTCTGAACTCCAATGCATTGAGCTATAAAAGCATCGAGCTAACCGCTATGCTACCGTAGCGCCCAGGATAGAGAAGCTTTACTTGTGCAGTGAGACAAAAGGCAGGTCTACTGGGGACAGGGGGAGGAAATTATATTTTGCATGCCAATTTTCTCTGGGTCAGGTGGAGGGCAGTTTGGCTGCAGAGAATGCAGGGACTTTGGTGAGCCAGGCTACACAATAAAGCTGATGGATGGATATCAGTACGACAGCAGAAAAATTTCCACAGAGCCAGTGCTCAAGTTCAACTGAGCACTGAGGCATTAAGCACTAAATTTTATCTGATCCTGGTCTTGCTAGCAATGCCCAAGAAAGAATAAGCTCTTTTTCCATCCCTAATGAAGATCCTAAATAATTTTAATTGTAATGTTGACCTCTGTTGCCATTCTCTGTATTATATGTGATGCTCCATACTCTTTGTGGACAGCTTCGCAAAGTTTCATTCTCACTCAGATGTAACAAAAACATCTTCAGCAGTTCTTTGTTTCTTTGTCCACATCAGTACCCTTCGATGAGTCCTTCTTTCTGTTCTACCTCAGTGCAGCACCGCTTACGAGTAAGGGTGGCCGATTTCTATAGATTACCCTGTCATCTCTCAATGGCATTTCAAACTTTGTGGTGCCAGTCTAATGTGAAATATCTGGTCTTAGATAAGCAACATCACGCTCAAGTTCAACATTAGATCACAAAAGCCATTTTCTCCACTTCACATAACTTCATTCCAATTGGTACCGAATTCCTCTGTCACTACTTAAAGTTGAGCTAGAATGATTTCAACGTCGAAGTTCTTCTCAACCTCAAAAACTCTGTTTCTGATCCATTAAAATGCATAAAAATGTTACATTGGAGAAGTTAATGTGTTTGAAAGCCCAAGTAACCAATGGGACACAATCACCTGCATTCCAAGGTATAGATAGTTATGGAGATAGTGGATAGACTGGCTGTCATCTTCCAAATTTCCAGAAATGCTAGCAAGATTCCCACAGATAAAAAATTGAAGGAAATAACTCTACTATATTAGAAAGGGAAGGAGAGAGAAAACAGGGAATTACAGATTTACTAGTCCAATGTCAGTGAAGTGGTATCTATTGGAATCTATGAAGAGGTAGTTGGACACTTTGATAACAGCAACAAGATCGAACAGAATGAAAATGGATTTATGAATGGAAAATCATGCTTGACAAATTGTTGAGCATTTTCTTTTCTGGAGACATAAATGGCTTAGGATATTGCTCGTTTTTTTTCCTTCAGTTTTTAAAAATATACCCTTTTGGGGTCTTTTTCACTTAAAGGATTGCCCAGACACTGACTTGGGATCAATATAATTAATCTTACACATCACTGCAAAAAGAGTGCTGCTGTGTTATCTTCAGCATGTCGCATGAAAATGTACAGCAGACCATGACAGTTCATCAGTGAGGCCAAAGCCCAATATGAAATGTGCTTGCAGCTCATTTTCCCAGTATGGAGTTTGTCACCTTTCCCCATGCTTGCCAAATCGTTGAATTAAAACACATCTTTAAAGTAACACTTGTCCGATTTCAAAAATCATAACAGCACGGGGAACTATTTAGCACTAACTATAAAGAGAACAGAAAGCAGAAAATGATTAATTGGATTATTCACAATGGCTCTCTTATTAGCTCATCTCTCATTAGGAATTGACAGGAAGGATAATAAATCAAAATGAAATAATCAGATCACCTCATTCCCAATCATAAGACATCTATTAACACAATATTGGATTGTGACAGACAATTATATTGCAGATTTGCAATATGATAAACAATTAAAGAGAAATGCTAGTAATTATCACTGATATAAAAAGTGCAAATTTGAACTCTGGCTAAGAAACTGTATGCTAGAATGTGTGTTATATGTTGGATCACACAACTGACTGTGTTTGGAAAGGCTCCAGGCACTGGCAGGTTAGCATGCAGGAATAGAAACTGAATGGTTCACCATCTCTAATACTCAGATAAGTAGCATAGCATTCATTGACCAGGAAGGATTGGTGTACAGAAAGGAATGCGAATGAGGGGTGTGGCTGTATGATTTAATAGGCAGTGTTGGGAAGCAGGTGGTAGTGGTAGTGGCAACCATCAATTGCATATGTTCTTTGAAAGATGTTTGAGGTGGAGCAGACTTGGGCACAATATCTGGAAAAACCTACTTTGCAAAGGAGCGCCAGAAAGAGCTTAACCTGCTTTTCGTGTACTTTGTATATGTCTGGTTCAAGTATAGGAATTCAACAATGATATTTTGTCCTTAACTAATATGTCAGGGAAGATAGTATGCCCATTATGTCAGCTCTTGCCAACCTTAAAATTGGAGGTCTTGGAAGCCAAATTACTTAGAAAACTATTTCTATTTATTTTAAATTAAGTTATTTTATGATATTTTCACATCACCTGATCATCATTATGATATTATGATACTTTATTCCTGCTGATTAGGAAGGTGTGCTGGAAACAGGCCGATATTACCAAGCAGTTTAGCTTGTTGTTTGAATAACGTAGAGGCAGCATCACATTTCGTGTCACTAATCTTGAGAAAGGAAGATAAAAGGAATCTGTCATACATATAATAGATCAGACGAACCCTTAATGACCAAGTCAGATGATGCATGGATGTAGCAAGCAGCAAAAAATAACTAAAGCTGGTGTTGTTGCAATATGGATTAATGAGGCCATTAGCGAGGTGACACTTCACAGCAATTATTAAGTAGAATCTGCATAACCATTAATCAAGTCTTGATTTATACTAGAAATATTATTGTGTGGTTGTCAGATTGTTAGCAGTAGAGCACTGGCCCTGTTTCTTCATAGATATGCACATTAATTCAACACGTGCAAGTGAATTTCTGAAATAAAAGCAAAAAAATTTGGAAACATAGCAGATCAAGCAGCATCTGAGGAAAGGGAAAGAGTTAACATTTCATGTTTGAGACCTTTCATCACAAATGCTACATTTCATCTGTTGCTCTTGGCTATTTCGAATGGCATTTCAGAACTCAGTAAGAAAAGCAGTTTTAGTTTCACTAGAACTGAATTTAAATGTAATGAAATCAGTCTGAACCCAGTCTGAAAAATCCTATAAAATTTTAAACATTTTTATTTACCATATATAAAACTACAAATTCTCACCTTTTAATTACAAATATTTCAGGAATGTTGACTAATGTAGTCAACTGAATTTTATCTCAAGGTGACCTGACCATGGCTTCCAGTCTCTCTTACAGACTCACACTGCCCATATCCCTCTGTAATGTCAAGCAATTATGATGCTGTTTAGACTAGAATATGCCAGGAAATGTTGAGGTGACTTGACCTGAAAGCAAAACAGTGGAGACAATTTAGCAGTAAACAATACTTTACTAATAAACTGCAAAATAACACACCATGTGAGGCCACAAAACAAGAGAGAACAGATACTAAATGAAACAGTCAACAAAGTAGCTGAAGGCAAGGAGTAATTGGTTGAGGACGGCTGGTTTAATGGGTGAACAAGGACTGAGAATGAGAGCTGGGTTTAAATAGGCTGCCGGTGATGAGTTGGAAACGAGTGGCAGGTGATTAATGTTATGCGGGCGGAGTCTTAGAGGTGCTGCCTGGGCAGGCCTGACAGGAACCCCCTACTCCAGCCAGAACCTAGCACAAGATAATTGGATGGG
Source organism: Hemitrygon akajei (assembly GCF_048418815.1). Classification (NCBI taxonomy): domain Eukaryota; kingdom Metazoa; phylum Chordata; class Chondrichthyes; order Myliobatiformes; family Dasyatidae; genus Hemitrygon; species Hemitrygon akajei. The sequence continues at coordinate 159,957,636 of NC_133133.1, forward strand.
TCTGTTGGAACTTCTCCATGAACGGGGGATCCAAGGTGAAACTGGGTGGCACCCAAAATCACTCCTCTGTGCTGTACCTTTCTCAGTCCATAAAATATATGAGCATAATTAGGCCATTTGGCCCACTGAGTCTGCTCCGCCATTTTATCATGACTGATGCATTTCCTTCTCAGCCCTGTTCTCCTGCCTTCTCCCTGTATCCCTTCATGTACTGACTAATCATGAACCTATTAATCCCTGCCTTTAATATACCCAATGACTTGGCCTCTGCAGCTGCCATGGCAGATTTATGACCCTCTGGCTAAAGTAATTCCTTCTCATCTCTGTTCTAAATAGATATCCCTCTGTTTTGAAGCTGTATCTTCTTGTCTTAGATCCCCTCACCATAGGAACATCCTCTCCACCTATACTCTGTTGCAGCCTTTCAACGTTTGATAAGTTTCAATGAGATCCCCCTCATTCTTCTGAATTCCAGTGAGTACAGTCAACCAGGTATTGGACACCTGCTCCACAATGACGTAACTCCAACAACCAGCGAACCGTGTACACTGGACCACATCCACCATCATAGTTCTGGAGGTGCAGGCTCAAGTTGGTTGAGTGGTCCATGGACAATGGGTTTGAGGCAGGACATGTGGAAGGTAGGTGTGATCCTGAGAGATGAAGGCAGATGGAAGTGATAAGTGATCAGATTGATGGGATGGGTGACCTTGAAGGGACCGATGAACAGAGGTGAGAGCTTGCGGGAGTTGGTGTACAGGGGCGATCTACAGTGGACAACCAGACACAATCCCCAGGCCAGAGTAGTCCAGCTGAGTTCCATCAGTAGTTGGCATGGTGGCAGTAGGCCCAATTGGCAGGTGGGGTTGCCCTCTTTGTCCTCTTCCAAGTATTCTGGCAGTGGCGAATCTGGGCCCTCCTGGCATTCTGGGCAGAACCTCCACCAATGGCTGAACAACGGTGAACAATGGGGATTGGTAGGCATAAAGCACTTGGAAAGGTGATGTGCCTGTGGTAGAGGATGTGTGTAGATTGTGGGACAGTTCGGCCCAGAGCAGAAACTTTCAAAACACAAGATTAAGGTGACTCACATGAAAAAAGCTTGATGTAAATGATCAAATATTCTCATTTCAGCCTGCTTCAGCTGAGAGCCAGACCTACATCTAAGGTCAGTATAGTTTGTAATGACATTTCAATTTGATTATAAAATCTATCTCTGCTTAAAACTGATGGAAGTAGATCAGACTGTGGTCAGTGGACTGTCCTTTTAAAGACGCCAGTGTAAAAGGGGTTGTCACACTGGGATAATGGTGCATTTAAAAGATTGAGGTTTCCAACTCCCAATACCGACTATTTTTCTGGCAAACGTACAGTCTCTGGTAAACAAACTGGAAGATCTAAGAGTTAGAGTGCTGTACCAGAGGGACATTAAAAGCTGTTGCCTGTTTCGTTTCACAGAATCTTGGTTAACCCCTTCCATTCTGGATGCAGTCATTCAGATTGATGCCAAGGTAGGACTGCTGAAAAATTCTAAAGCCAAAGGCAAGGGGAGGGGTGCGGGGTCTGTTTGCTTCATGATCAATTCCTTGTGGTGTACAAACTTGGTGGTTCTGTCCCAGTCTTGATCACCAGACCTAAAACACCACAGCATCAAGTGCCGGCCATTTTATCTGCTGTGGGGGATTTCAGTGGTCATTTTGGTAGTGGTGTACATTCCACCTCAGGCCAATGTCAACAGGCTTGAGATGAACTGAGCAACGTGATCAACAGGCATGAAATAGCACATCCTGATGCCTTCCTCCATCATTCTGGGGGATTTTAATCAGGCTAGCTTGAAAAAGTCACTAAATAATTATTATCAATAAATCACTTATAGTACCAAAGGAACAACACACTGGACTACTGTTACACTGAGATTAAGGGTGCTAACCAGGCTGTTCCATGCTCACACCTTGGAAAATCTGATCATCTGGCTCTGCTCCTACTCTCTGGGTATAGGTAGGGACTGAAGTCTGCAGCACCAGTAGGTAGGACCAAGAAAGTATGGACAAGGGAAGCACAGGAGTGCTTGCTGGACTGCTTTGAATTGGTGGACTGGGCTGTATTCAGGGATTCATCTTCAAGTCTGAATGAGTACACCATAATTGTCATTAAAACCTGTGTGGATGAATGTGTGCCTATGAAAACTTACTGTACATTCCCAAACAAAAGCCGTGGATGAACCAGGAGGTTCATAGTTTGCTGATGGCTAGATCTGTTGCTCTTAACTCTGGTGACCCAGGTCTGTACAAGAAAATCAGGTATGGCTTGCGGCGGGCTATTTCAAGAGTGAAGAGTCAATTTTGAGCGAGGTTGGAGGGGACATCAGATGTATGTCAGCCCTGGTAGGGTTTGCAGGCCAGTACTTTCTACAAAGTGAAACCCAACATCAAGAATGGCAGTGATGCTTCGCTATCAGATGAGTTCAATGCCTCTTATGCTTTGAAAGGGAGAATAAAACTACAGGTATGTGTATCCCTGCAGTACTCAGTGACCCTGTGACCTCTGACTTGGAGGCTGACATCAGGCTGTCTTTCAGGATGGTGGACCCTTGCAAGATGGCAAGATGGAGCACCTGGTAAGACTCTGAAAACTTGTGTCAACCAACCAGTGGGGTTATTTAAAGACATTTTCAGTTTCTCATTGCTATGGTCAGAAGTTCCCACCTGCTTCACAGGGGCAACAATCTTACTAGTGCCCAAAAAGAGCAGTGTGATCTGCCGTAAATACTATCATCCAGTAGCACTTACATCTATGGTGATGAAATGCTTTGAAAGGTTGGTCATGGCTAGAATCAACTCTTGCCTCAGCAAAGACCTGGGCCCACTGCAATTTGCTTAACAGCACAAGAAGTCTACGGCAGATGCAATCTCAATAGCTCTCCATGCGGCCTTTGATCACCTGGACAATGCAAATATCTATGTCAGGATGTCGTTTATTGACTACAGCTCAGTGTTTAACACCATCATTCCTACAGTCCTGATGGAAATGCTACAGAACCTGGACTTCTGCAAGTGGATCCTCAACTTCCTAACTGGAAGACCACAATCTGTGCAGATTGGCAATAATATCTGCACTTCTATGACAATCAAAACACTGGAACATCTCAGGGTTGTGTGCTTAGCCCACTATTCTACTCTCTCTACACCCGTGAGTGTGAGGCTACGTATAGCTCAAAAGTCATCAATAAATTTGCTGATGATACAACCATTGTTGGCAGAATCTCAGTTGGAGACAAGAGGATATACAGGAGTGAGATATCACAAGGAAATTTGCAGATGCTGGAAATTCAAGCAACACACACAAAATGCTGGTGGAACACATCAGGCCAGGCAGCATCTGTAGGAAGGAACACAGTCAACATTTCGGGCCGAGACCCTTTGTCAGGACTCAACGAAGGGTCCTGACGAAGGGTCTCAGCCCGAAACGTCGACAGTGCTTCTTCCTATAGATGCTGCCTGGCCTGCTGTATTCCACCAGCATTTTGTGAGGAGTGAGATATACCAGCTAGTTGAATAGTGACACAGCAACAACCTTGCATTCAATGTCATTAAGATCAAAGAACTGATTGTGGACTTCAGGAAGGGTAGGGTGATGGAACACAAACCAATCCTCAAAGAGGGATCAGAAGTGGAGAGAGTGTGCAATTTCAAGTTTCTGGGTGTCAACACCTCTAAAGACATAACCTGGACCCAACATATCGATGCAGCTACAAAACAACTATATTTCATTTGGAAACTTAAAAACTTCTATAGATATACTGTGGAGAGCATTCTGACCAGCTGTATCACTGCTTGGTACTGCATATGTGTGGGGTGGGGTGGGGGGAGGTGGTGAGTACCGCACAGGATTGAAGTAAGCCACAGAGAGATGTAAAATAAGTCAATTCCATCATAAGTACCAGCCTCTGTAATATCCAAGACATCTTCAAGGAGCGAGCGGCACCTTAGAAAGGTGGTGTCCATTATTAAGGACCCCCATCACCAAGGACATGCCCTCATCTCATTGTTATAGTCTGGAAGGAGGTACAGAAGCCTGAAGGCACTCAGCTACTCAGGAATAGCTTCTTTCCCTCTGACATCTGATTTCTAAATGGACATTGAACCGAGGAACACTACCTCACTTTTAAAAATTCTGTTTTTGCACTATTTTCAATTCAATTATTTCATACACATACACACACCCACACACACACATCCACACACACATATATATATACACTTATTGTAACTGATTTTTTGATATTTATCATGTATTGCATTGGACTGCTGCTGCCAAGTTAACAAATTTCATGACATATGCCAGTGATATTAAATCTGATTTTGATACTTCCACGTGGAAAGGTTAGAAACAGTGAAGCATTGCAGAGACTTCTCTACTCTCTGATTGGCCCTTTCTGACTGACCGGTGGTCTGTGGATGATAGCTAAAGGATAAACTCACTGGGGTGTGAAGAAGAAAGCAGAAGGCTCACCAGTAGCAGAGGATGAATTGTGGGCCCTGGTCCAGCACAATGTGTTGAGGGAAACTGTGGAGGTGAACTCTGTGTTGGGAAACTAGGTCCATCAGCGCAATGGCCGATACAAGTTTGGGGAGAGCCATGAAATGGGTAGCCATGTTAAAGTTACTGTTTGAGTACAAATTGTTGATTTGTAGTCACGTTAACATCTAAGTAATTGGTACTGATTATATTAGGACATCTTTGATGGGAAATCTTAGAGAGGGTCAAGGTATAAACTTAACTTGTTCAGATTATATAATTAGGTTGTGTTTCTTGCTATTATGTTTTTGTTTATTGAATTCTAATTAATTTATACATTTTCCATGTAATTTTGAAACTGAATGTGTACTCCTGAATAGCCAAGTGCTTAGTTTAATGCTGGCTATTAGGAACTCATTTGAAAGTCACTTAAGGTACAAGAACAAAATGCGCACATAGAATGAGCAGCCTGCCTTTCATTATGCAGTTCATAATTTATAATAGGAAAGCAGTATACCAAGGGAGCAGTATTAGCACAGTTGTCGCGTGTGATTCTGGCACATGCATTTGCATGTAATGTCCTCCAGATATAAATGCCCAAACTTTGCAACACAAAAGCTTTTCTAAATTGTCTGTTCAATTCTCAGGGGAGACTTTAAAGAAAGCAAGTGCCAGGTCTGAGTATTTTTTCACGAGACACTTGTTTTCTTCAAATTCTAAATGATCTAAGAAAATTTTTAAATCTTTATCATTTTAACAGCAGTGTTAAGTGGTTTAAAATATATGAGTTAACACCAGTGTTTAAATAATAGCAGGAGGAATATCTAGGCCAATAAGGCATGAAATTTTAGAAATTGCTTGAAGTTGGTTTCTCAGTCACTTGAAGCAGCGAATCAGATCCACCTGTCAGAATAAGTGTTAGCTTTGAATAATTAAGTTTCTTCTGAGTCAAGAAAAAGTAATTGTTAAACACCGTTTGAACTTCCAGTTTGAAATAAAGCTTCTGATGAATGGCCATTGATCTGAAACATTACCCTTTCTCCCTCCAGTGATGTTGCCTGATCTGTTGAGTATTTCCTGCAGATTCTGCCTGTAAATCAAAATTCTAGTGCTGACAGTATTTTGCTTTTGAACTTTCCAGTCTATTTTAAGACTCTGAGCCAATACATTTTAACTTACTTATCTCTTTCTCCCTTAGTTTTCAGCTTTCTTCATCTTTCTATCTTCCCTCTTCTTTGTACTCACTCAGCAATACTACCCACTTCTTTTCCTCCAAGTCTTCTCCCTTCCTTTATGTTATGTACCTATTTTATTAATATTAATTTTATTTTATTGAGATACAGTGCAGAATAGGCCCTTCCAGCCTTTCGGGCCATGCTGCCCAGCACCCACGATTTAAGCAACACACACACACAATGATGTAAGAACTCAGCAGGCCAGGCAGCATCTATGGAGAAGAGTACAGTTGAAATTTTGGGCCCCAGTCCTACCGAAGGGTCTCAGCCCGAAACGTCAATTGTACTCTTTTCCATAGATGCTGCCTGGCATGCTGAGTTCCTCCAGCATTTTGTGTATGTTCCTTGAATTATCAGTATCTGCAGACTTTCTCTTGTTTGCGATTCGACCCACAAGTTAATCCTCGCCCAGTCACGGGACACTTTGCAATGACTAATTAACCTACCAACCAGTAGTCTTCGGACTGTGGGAGGAAACCTGAGCACCCAGAGGAAATCCACAATGTCACGGGGAGAATGTATAAACTCTTTACAGGCAGTGGCGGGAATTGAACCCAGGTCGCTGATACTGCAAAGCATTGTGCTAACCACCACGCTACAGTGCTACCTTCTCATTTGTCTTTTTTCCCCTCTCCAACTGCGAGCTCATCTTCATCAGGTAGGAGATCGCCTTGTGCATTTGTATTAAGATTGCTGGTAGGGCATAAATATGATGGCAAGAAGAATATTTTGACAGTTATATAATATATAGCAAAAAAAGCAGGAGCCTTGCTCTAACTCATTCACATTGACCAAGATGTCCCATTGGTGGTGTATAGCCCATATCCCTCTAAACCAGGGGTTCCTAACCTTTTTTGTGCTATGGGCCAAAACCATTAAGCAAAGGGTCTGTGGACTCCAGGTTGGGAACCCTTGCTTTAAACCCTTCCTATTCATTTACCTGCCCATGTCTTTTCAACATCGATATTGTATCCACCTCTCCTGCTTCCCTGGAGGCTCATTCCATATACCCACTATCCATTGTATGAAAAGACCTTCCCCTCAGATTCTTTTTAGATCATTCCTCTCTCACATTAAGTCCTCTAGTTTTAGATTCCCCTAACCTGGGGAAAAAGAATGTAACCATTCACCTTATCTATAAATTCCTGATGATTTTATATACCTCTGTAGATCACCTGTTAGACTCCAACAATCCAGGGAAAACTGTCCTAGCCTATTCAGTCTCTCCTTATACCACAAACCCTCCAGACCAGTAACATCCTTGTGGACCTTATCTGCATCATTTCTAGCTCAATGTAGCTGGGCAACCGGAACTGCACATAATGGTGCTGCTTGAGTAGAATGATATTGGAGAATGAATTCCAATATTCAATATCCAACTTCAAATTTTCTGGAGGTATAGCTAACACTATACCATTATTTATAACAAAGTAAGGTTGTGGAGATCTTCTAATAAATTATCCTCACTTACTTCACACAGTTCTTGATTTTTTTTCTGCTATTCTGGCAAATTTCTCAACTATTGAGAAGGTTGTTTGCATGTATCTATCCATTCATGTTTGTACCAGGACCTGATATTTATAGAGACCATAAATTACGGGTGCATTCAGCAGAGAACTGTTGTATATGACCTTTGAGATTGAAGCATGTCCTGGGCTCACATACACCAGCTATGTTGCCTGTGTTGCCAGACTCCACATTGAGCTCCGTGGCAAGGCCATGTCTTGCTGGATTTCCCAGCAGTCAGCTGGGTGTAAAGCGATGATTCCATCTGCTTCAGTGGAGTGCGATGTCACAGAATTGTTGTTCGGATGTACAGTTTATTTTTTATGACTACTGTAGTTTGTTTTAAGTGTTTTGTGGTGAGGGTACAATTCATCCTCTAGGTAGAACCAACATGCCTCCTCTTTTGTCTGTGGTTGATATAGCAAAGTAATGATTTTCAGCCCAGGACTCCTGGCAATCTCTGGCTGAGGACAGTCAAAATGGAGGAGAATTGAGGGAGGAGCGTGGATGGAGACATTTTATCGTAGAACATCAGATTCAGTTTATTGTCATTTAGAAACCACAAATGCAATGCAGTTAAAAAATGAGACATGAAAACAACTTCAGCCCAACTGCACCATTCTGACCAAGATGCTCCATCCAAGCCAATTCTATTTGCCAGCTTTTGGCCACTAACCTTCAAAACCTTTTCTATCCGTGTACCTGTACAACCGTTATTGTACCTGCCATAGCCACTTCCTCTGGCAGCTACATAACGCTCTTTGTGTAAAAACATTGCCCCTCAAGTTCCTATTAAATCTCTCCTCTCTCATATCAAACCTATACCCTCTAGTTTTTGATTCCCCAGCTCTGGGAAAAAGACTGATTGCACTCATTCTGCCTATACCCCTCATGCCCTCCTTCAAGATCAACTCTCACTCTCCTACATTCAAAGGAATAACGTCCTAGCCAGTCCAAACTCTCCTATTACGCTGCCCATTCAAATCCTGGCACTGTACTTGCAAATCATTTTTGAACTCTTTCTAAATGAATAATTTCTTTCCTGTGGTAGGGTGACCAAAACAGAACACAATACCCCAAGAGTTGCCTCATCAGTGACCTACCTGTACAACCATACCATGATCTTCCTCTTTTGTACTCAGTGCCCTGACTAATGAAGGCCAGTGTCTCTTCATCGACCTGTCTATCTATGACTTCACTTTCAGTGAACCACATACTTGTACTCCAAGATCCCTGCATCCAACAAGACTCCCCAGGGCGCTGTTGTTCACTGTGAATGTTCTGTTTGGATTTGACTTTCCAAAATGCAAAATCTTATACTTAGCCAAATTAAGCTCCATTTGCTTTCCTTGGCCCATGTCATTCAACTTTTTCCCTGCCCACGGTACCACCTATATTTACTAACCATGTACTTTTCCAAATTGTTAACATAGGTGACAAGCAACAATGGACCGAACACTGGCTCCTGAGATACACTAGTCACAGGCCTCTAGAGCTATGCACTGCATTGGAAAGAAATAAAGACAGAAGGTGTGGACTGTCTCACAGACTACACTCTCACCCATTCCATCAGCTACCTCCTGCCCCATCTGTGGAAGATGATTGAGCTTCCCACATTACTCTCATTAGCCACTTCAGAATCAGCAAACCTTAAGTGGCAGTGAGTCACCCTCAATCCTGAGAGACTGCTTGAGAAAAGAACAAGTAATTTAAATTAAAGTGTTTTAAAATGTAACCAAAATACTTTCATGTTCAGTCTGCAATCTTTTGATGCTGGAACTGCAACAAGTTCTGCTAATGGTGTCAACTTGAGGCTACTAATGGAGCCTTAACTTCCTTTTACGGCTTTCATACATTATTTAATTTTTGATAAATCTTTCACATCTTGACTGGAAACACACAGGAACAATTTCAACATACCAATGGAAAACAAAGAGGAAAATTACAAGCAATTACCGGAAACAACAATGACTCCCAATGCTGCATAAAAGCACAGAGTAAGTGGTAGCAACAGGGATAATGTTACAGAATTCAGGAGGGAGGTTGAAGGGGAAGGAAGAAACTACTAAGCAACAACTTCTATACATCATTCATACCAATCATTAAAAAGTATCGAAAAAAACACCCTGCAGAGAGGAAAAATTCCAATGTAATGAAAGCGGTAAGCAAGGTAAATAGCCAAGGTTTGGGAGTGAAGGTGGGATGGGGATGGGGGACTTACTGCGGTAGGGCTAGGGAGCATATGACTCGTCTGAATGCAATATTGGTGTTGGGTGGGAATGTGATGTCCATGGCATCAATAGGGAAAGGGCCAAGGATGGAAGCAGTGTACAGAGAATGGGTACTTGGCTGGAAAGGGGATAGTTGTGGTGACTGGTGTCTGTATTGTGGGATCAGGAGAGAGAGGATGGACAATTGGGAGTGTGCTCAAAGGTAGGGGGCATGAATTCTAGGCATTGGGAGTGAACTTGGGGGATTGGAATCCGGGTTTCAGAAGGCAGGCTGATCAGTGTTGCCCGTGGGAGGTCCAAAGGATCAATGTGAGAATAATTTGTCTGAATTCTCCCATAATGATCCAAAACATAATGAATAATCAAGGTTCAAACGTTCATTTATTATCAAACTATACAACTCCGAAATTCTTCTTCTCCAGATAGCCATGAAATGAAGAAAGAAAAGAATGGCAGCATGATCATCAACCCCCAAGTCCCTCCTCCCCACACAAAAAATGAACAAAAATGGAACAGGTGCATCAACCCCCAAATCTCCCTCCCTCACACACATAAAAACGAGATAAACTGGGTGCAAAACACAGAATATCAAAAATTTATCAGACTGATATAAAGGTTTATAGCCCAAGTCCATATGCAGAATGCAGAAAACCTGGGTAACATTCTCTGGGCACAACAGCGAGCCTTTCCCCCTACGGCAGTAGAGTGATTCCACCAGTGATCAAAAGGCAGGACACCAGCGTTCATGTTCCGCATTCACCTCAATGTTTCAATCTCTCTTGTTGCTTTAATCATCAAACAATGGAAGCTTTCATTGGTGAAATGGAGTCAAACATCGGATCACGCTCTGTCCCGCAGAATTCTTGCCACAAGTTTTGTGTATGTTGCCTCTGCCTCACAGAATCTGAGTACTGAAACATCCAAATGATCTTCAATTTGCAAATTGCAGGCCCTAATAGTTCCAGAATTACATTCAGGATGAAAAACAAACCTAAAAGACAAAAAAAAGACTGAAATATATGGTTTCATGACCTATCCAGAAGACGTTGACTGAAGGAGCATTGTAGGCAAGTGCCACCTTGACTGTAAAATCAACTGGAGAGAAAATGATGCAGGAATCGTGTCAGGTATACAAGATTCAGTCACTTCTCAGAGTGCGTAAGAGATGCAATTTGAGGTGTTGTCATATTCCACTTTGGTTAAAGTCAAATTTCAGCTGTGCAGTATAAAAAAATCACTTCAAACTAGAAAAGTTGTAAAAATAAACCAGGGGCCTTATTTTTATTCAAAAGTTTTTAGAGTTATTACCATATGGATTGTTATGTCATGGCTGCAGGAAAAGTGGGAATGGTTTACATTTGCCCACCAGGATGTCTAAATACTTCGGAAAATATGTAGCTCAGGTAGTTGATGGTTGGGTTGAGTTGTTCTCCGATCTTGGCAATTTACTTACAAACGTTCCATCACGATACGAGGTGACGTCATTGGCGCACTGGTGATAGTTCCTCATACTGTGATGAAACGTTTGGAAATAAGTTGCCAAGATCGGAGAACAACTCAGCTAAACCATGTCTAAATAATAAATAAAATTACAAATGGTCAGTCAAGAAACTCAGCTCTGAATCTAAATAGACAATAGACAGTAGGTGCAGGAGTAGGCCATTCGGCCCTTCTAGCCAGCACCGCCATTCACTGTGATCATGGCTGATCATACACAATCAGTACCCTGTTCCTGCCCTCTCCCCATATCCCTTGACCCCGCTATCTATAAGAGCTCTATCTAACTCTCTCTTGAATGCATCCAGAGACTTGGCCTCCACTGCCTTCTGGGGCAGAGCATTCCACATATCCACCACTCTCTGGGTGAAAAAGTTTTTCCGCTTCTCTGTTCTAAATGGCCTACCCCTTATTCTTAAACTGTGGCCTCTAGTTCTGGACTCACCCATCAGCAGGAACATGCTTCCTGCCTCCAGTGTGTCCAATCCCTTAATAATCTTATATGTTTCAATCAGATCGCCTCTCATCCTTCTAAATTCCAGTGTATACAAGCCCAGTCGCTCCAATCTTTCAACATATGACAGTCCCGCCATTCTGGGAATTAACCTTGTGAACCTATGCTGCACTCCCTCAATAGCAAGAACGTCCTTCCTCAAATTTGGAGACCAAAACTGCACACAATGCTCCAGGTGGGGTCTCACCAGGGCCCTGTACAGCTGCAGAAGGACCTCTTTATTCCTATACTCAATTCCTCCTGTTATAAAGGATCATGTTCTTTTATTGTAATAATTTAGTGATCACAGAATTGCAACTTACTGTCCATACTGGATCATACTGGTAAAAAGGACTAAAGAACACTGAAAGAGCAAAGACTAATAAAAGGAAATGGGTATTTAAATGCAAGCTTGATCATTTCTATTTTGGTATCATAGAGCCATAAAGAGATACAGCATGAAAACAAGTCCCTCAAATCCATTCCAACCATCACCCACCCACTTGCACCAAATTTATATTAACTCCTTTTTAAAAATCTCACATATTCACATCAACCTCTCCTCTGATTCTACCACTACACACTAGGGACAACTTACAGTGGCCATTTACCCTACCAACCTGCTCATCTTTGTGATGTGGGAGGAAACTGGTGCATTCAAGAGGAAACATGCGAACACCAAATACACAGAGTGCAATACTGAACCCAGGTCTTTGACACGGGAAGGCTGTTGCTTTGCTAGCTTTGCCTCTGTACCTAATTTGGTAGAGCAGGGACAGGGGAATCAAGTACACTACATAACGAGACCAGCGAACTTTTGGTTGTAATATTGAAAATGTACTTGTGAATAAGCCATGCTATTTTAATAGATTTACAACACTGGTATCTATGTGATGATATGGAAAGTTGCCCAGGTGTGCCACATTCTCAAAAAGCAGGAAAAATGCCATCTGCCGAGTTACTACCCAATCAGTCTCCTCTCAGCCATCAGCAATTTATATCTGCTTTTGCAGTTTGTTGTTCATTGATTCCATTTACAGTTACTGTTCTATAGATTTACTGAGTATGTTTGCAGGAAAAAGAATCTCAGGGTTGTAGGTGGTGACGTGTATGTATTCTGATAATAAATTTTACTTAGAAATTTGAAATTATGGAAGATGTTATTAACTCACTCATTGACAATACGCTGGTTCCACCAGGACCCCAGCCTTAGTCTGAAGGTGGGCCAGAGAGCTGGATCCTGAGGCAAGGTGAGAGTGCCCTGACATCAAGCAGTAAGTGACAGAGTACAGGGTGCTCTGGTAAAACTGCAGTCAATGCGAATGAAGGAGAAAACACTAAATTAATTGGAGTCGTACCTTGCACAAGTGAAGATGGCTGGAGTCAGTTATCTCAGCTTCAGGATTCTCCTGTCCCAGTTCTCCAGGAAGATGTTCTGAGCACAACCTTCTCCAGCTGCTTAATCAGTGACACTCTCTCCAAAAAAGTCAGAAATAGGCAGATTGGGATTTGATTGCATAGCGTTCAATTTCATTTGTAACTCTCGTTAAAGGAAGCAGCCCATGCTTGCAAGACCAAGACAACATTCAGACGGTCTGATTTGACAACCATGCACATAATTTTGCAGGCATCATTGATGACAATGCTATCAAAGACTAAAATTAGATCAGGTAATCTCAGAGACTAATCTGTCTAAAATTAACCATCCACTCTTGATACTTAATGGTATTGTCATCATTAAGTCTGCAAAATAAGTTTTTGGAAAAACGTTGACTGGAAATTCAGCAGAATCAACCACATAAATACTGTGTCTACATGACCAAGAGAGTTCCTGGGTAAATTGTGGCCTCTCAAAAACTACCCACCAATTAGGTGTTCAGATATTCTCTACTTTCCTGGAGAAGTGCAGTTTTCACAAACCTCAGTCTTCTTGATTAGCACCATATCCACCATCCTAAATATTCATTTCTGCCATCACTAGCACATCATCTACAAATATACTGCAGGTTGCTACACTTCCCAAAACCTACAATATCTACCACCAGAAAGGATATGGGAACACTGCCAATTGCAGACTTCCCTTGACTCGGGAGTAAATCTCAGAACCCAGTCTCGGAGATCACTATGCGAATAACTTCAACAGAAAGATTGCAGTAGTTCAAGAAGAGTCATCACGAGGCTTAATTAGGGATACTAATAAACACCGACTTTGCTAATAACGCAAGTGATGTAAAATGAAGTGATGAAAGAACTAAATGACAATTATCTGCAATGATATAAAATCAGAAAATAAAATAATACTTTTTCACATCTAAATTCAGAATAATCTTTGAAGGAACTCTTTAGACTGGATGCATGTGCCTGTTTTATAGTGAAATGGAATTTAATCCGCATCTTTGATTAGACCATTTCTTGAATAATCCAGTAGGTGGCAGTGCAACACCATAGCCTGAATTATAGTTTGCCTCTGTTAGTAAGAGTTAAATCACAATCAGCAAAGAATAACAATGATTCCAAAGAGATTGAAGGTAACAAATTCAGAAGACTGTATTTCTTTAATTATCACCATATTTGTGTAAAAGTCTCCTGCATTTTATTAAAAATTGCATAGAAAAAAATTACCAGTTAGCTATTTATTACAGGAATTTTTATGTTACTGGAAGGCCTGACTGTATCATACATATCTTATTGTTTTTATGTACTGTTGTCATTCTGGCAAAATAGATAGCACAACGGTGTTTAAGTAGGAATATCTAGGATATTGACCCAGCAATAATGAAGGAATGGCAGCAATTTTAATCAAATTAGCACGATGTTTGTCTTGGAGAGGACCTGGGGGATAAAGGAATTCTGTTTCTCATTAGAAGTTTAGGTCTGAGGAGTGTCACCTTCATAGATCACTGATTACTTATGATGTTTTTTGCAAAGTTGCCCTAGAGCAGAAGCACAGTGGGACAACACTTTAGTAGGACTGTTCCTCTAATTTGGTAAAATGCATTGACATTGAATCATGGAAATGTTTTAACGGAAAAAGTCAATTACTCAAATCCTGTTTCACACCTTATTTATATCCTTACTAAAAGTAACTATTACTTTCCTTCATTAATACCAATAGAATGGCCAATGAAGCAGCTTCCTGGCCTCCTTCCCATGCATTTGGTATATGGGTCTTGGCCTTATGTCAGCAGCCTCTGTTAAAACCATTGCTTGCAGGCCACTATGATACATACACAATATGGAGATGTATTCCTCTTAACGCTAATACATGTCGCTTGTGGCTCAAGAGAAATGCATGGCATGGAATCATTTGATACAGATAGCCTTTCTTGACTTCACAGAAGCCTTTGACCTTGCAAGTCTGAAGGAATTTTCTGCTAGAGGGAACCCATTTCCATCTTGAGCAACATACACTAAATGCTGGATTGAGGAATTTATTAGCTGTCTGACTTATAGAGTGCCTCCAGCATTTTGTGTATTTTGTTGAAGATTTCCAGCATCTGCAGAATCTCTTGTACTTATCTCTTCCATTCCATACCTGCTTCATGTTGGCTTACGAGCAATGATTGCACCATGTAGACTGGTGTCAAGCAGGACTGCATCATTGCCCCAATGTTTTTCTCAAATATTGATCACCAAAATGTTGTCTCGCTCCAAAAGTCTTTTTGCTAGGCTGGAGCTAATTCTCAGGACAATTGAGAATCTGTTCAATCCACCTCAGCCCCATGCAGAAACAAAGTCACATCATCTCCAGTAACTGAGCTATGGACCTTCGATCATGGCTGCACATGTGCACATTGGGAAGCTGAGCTCCAAGTAAATGTTGGCTCATTTACTGACATGCCGAAGAAATTGGGGCTGATCCTTAAATTCTACAAAACAAAGATCTTCTACCAACCGGCCCCCTAAAACATACAATAAATGCCAAAGTCCATGCAAGACCTGGGTCACCTCTAATATTCCAGTGAGGCTGAGCATTGATGAAATTCCCATTACCTTTACTGCACCAGAGCAGCTCCTGGCCTTCCGAGGAATACACTGTTGGAAGATGAGATGGAAAGCTCAGAGCCACTGCACAGTGGTGATCTCTGCCTTCCTGTATACTTCTGAGAAATGGATTACACACAAGAGGCATATTAAAGCACTGGAAAGAAAGTACATATGAACAATAGCCTGTTCTGCTCCAACTACGTAGATACCATGGCCAAGAAAGCCCTCCAGCACTTCTACCATCTGAGGAAGCTAAAAACATTTAGCACATCCTCATTTATCCTCAATTTTTATCGATGCACTGTAGAAAGTGTCCTTTCTGGAATTATCATGGTTCAGTATGCCTGAGTCCACAAGAAAGTGCAGAGAGTTGCAGACACAGATCACACAATACAGAAAGCAGGTTCCCTTCCATGAACTCTGTCTACACTTCTTCTGCCTCGGTAAATCAGCCAACATAGTCAAAGACCCCCCTTATTTCTCTTCCCTCTCCCCTCTCCCATCAAGCAGAAGATACAAAAGCACAGACTGCCAAGCTCAAGAGTGTCTATCCTGCTGTTATAAGATTATTGAATGGACTTCTTGTCTGAGAAGATGAACTCTTGGCCTTACAATCTACTTTGCCTTTCATCTTATGGCCTGAAGCACTATATTTTGCATTGCACCCCCCCTTCACCATTCCCCATTCCTGTTGCGCTCTCTCACCTTATCTCATTACTTGACCATCACCCCCCTCTGGTGCTCCTCCCCCTTGCCTTTCTTCCATGGCCTTCTGTCCTCTCCTATCAGATTCCCCCTTCTCCTGCCCTTTATCTCATTCACCAATCAACTTCCCAGCTCCTCTCTCAAGATTTCACCTGTCACCTACTACCTTGTATTTCTTTCTCCCTCCCCCAAAGCTTCTTACTCTGAACTGCCTTTCCAGTCCTGATGAAAGGTCTTGACCCAAAATGTTGACTGTTTACCCTTCTCCATAGATGCTTCCTGCCCTGCTGAGTTCCTCCAGCATTTTGCGTGTGAAGCCTCCTCTACGCTGGTGAGACCCGTGGTAACTTGGGGGACACTGCATTAAGCACCTTTGCACCATCCACCACAAGTGGGCCAAACATTTCAAATCCAATTCCCACTCCCATTTCCATTCCGCTGTGTTGGTCCAGAGCTTTCTCTTGTGCCAAGGTGAAGACACCGTCAGGGAGGAGTAGCAGTACCTTATACTCCATCTGTGTACCTTCCAACCTAATGGCATGAATATCGATTTCTCCTTCTGGTAAACAAATTTTCTCCAACCCCTCCTCTAATTCTTACTCTGACCTTCTACTTCTTCTCACCTGCCCATCACTTCCCCTTGGTTCTCCTCCTCCTTCTCTTTCTCCCATGGTTCTTTCTCCTCTCCTATCAGGTTCATTCTTCTCCAGCCCTTGACTCTTCCCACCCACATGGCTTCACCTATCACCTTCCAGCTAGCCTCCTTCCCCTCCCCCCACCTTTTTATTCTGTTATCTTCCCCTTCCTTCTCAATCCTGAAGAAAGGTCAACTGTTTACTCTTTTCCCGTAGATGCTGCCTGACCTGCTGAGTTCCTCCAGCATTTTGTGTGGATTTTCAGCATCTGCAGACTTTCTTCTGTAAATGGAAACAAAGTTTTTCATTGTGCCTCAGTACATGTGACAGTAATATGCCAATTTACCAGTGCTGCTTCAGGAAAATTCTCCAATCCACTGACAAGTGAACCAATGTCAGTGGCTTCTCTCAGACCAATAGTCTCAGCATTGAGGTCCTAGTTATTACAGAAATCAGCTCTGATAGGTGGGTCACACCATTCACATAACCAACACCGGACTCCCAAAACAGACGCTCTATTCTGAGCTCTGTTCTGCAAGAAATTATCAGTTGGACAGAAGAAAGGATTGAAGAATGTTCCCATCCTTTAAGAAGTGTAACACATCCAGTGAATTGTGGAAATACCTGGCCATGACTGATCAAAATGGAGAAAGAGAAATTGGGGTGGCACTGAGAACTTGGCTTCCATTGGTCTGAGAACAGACCAAGGAGATGATGGTGGACTTTAGGAGATCTAGGCCTCCTATGGAGCCAGTGATCATTAATGGAGAATGTGTGGAGCAGGTTAAGACCTACAAGTATCTGGGAGTACAGTTAGACGAGAAGCTAGACTGGACTGCCAACACAGATGCCTTGTGCAGGAAGGCACAGAGTCGACTGTACTTCCTAAGAAGGTTGGCGTCATTCAATGTCTGTAGTGAGATGCTGAAGATGTTCTATAGGTCAGTTGTGGAGAGTGCCCTCTTCTTTGTGGTGGCGTGTTGGGGAGGAAGCATTAAGAAGAGGGACGCATCACGTCTTAATAAGCTGGTAAGGAAGGCGGGCTCTGTCGTGGGCAAAGTACTGGAGAGTTTAACATCGGTAGCTGAGCGAAGGGCGCTGAGTAGGTTACGGTCAATTATGGATAACTCTGAACATCCTCTACATAGCACCATCCAGAGACAGAGAAGCAGTTTCAGCAACAGGTTACTATCGATGCAATGCTCCTCAGACAGGATGAAGAGGTCAATACTCCCCAATGCCATTAGGCTTTACAATTCTACCGCCAGGACTTAAGAACTTTTTAAAAGCTATTATTAATGCTTTTTGAGATAGTGATTTAGATGCATATCATATTTTTTACTGAGTTAAGTATTGTATGTAATTAGTTTTGCTACAACAAGTGTATGGGACATTGGAAAAAAGTTGAATTTCCCCATGGGGATGAATAAAGTATCTATCTATCTATCTATCTATTTGTTAATAGCCCAGCCTAAATGGTTGAAGGAGTAAACCCCCAATCAAACTAGGCACCTATCTAATCAGGTAGAAGGCTCGTCAAACACCCCACTGCCATCCTGATGCAAAATCTTGACCTGAAGCATCGACCAGGCCAATGGGCCCTGACACATTCAGTTCCTCTAGCAATATGCAGGACCTTGACTCATGTCATTGACCATGGCTCTGCCTCACAGATGATGCCTGACCCACTCAGTTCCTCCAGCAATGTTTCCGTTTGCTCTAGATTACAGCATCCAGAGTCTCTTGTGTCTCTTATGTAATCACCCGTCTGTCCCATCAAACACCTCTTGTCCCACATGTGACAGTGTTTGCTAGTCCACATCGGACTTACCAGCCATCTTAGAGCCAATGGAACTGGAAGGAAGCAAGCAATTTTCAATCCAGGAGGACTGCCTAAGATGTTAAACATGTCTGGATTTAGAGACAAAAGAAACTTTCAGAGTTGATGCCACTGCATACTGAAGAGCCTCGCTATGGCATAATAATCAACTCTATACATCTAAGTTAACTTGTGGCCATCCGTTCAAGAAATGCTGAAATAACGATTCTCCGCATATAAGGGAACACAATTATTTGAACAAGCATGTAATAAGGGTTGCTAACAAGTGCTGGTAGACACTATACAGACTGACTGATTGTCCTGCATTATCAGGGCCAATGATTATACATGAAACATACATTAGGTACAGATTCTGAAATAGAACATTTTCTCTCTCCTTTGATGTGTTTCTAAAGCATCCCACAGCAAATCAATCAAAACGTTAAAAATTCTCCTTGCCACATTTGCAACATCTTGGTAATCTACTGTTGTGAATTGCTTGTACAATTAAATTGCTTTTGAATGTAACTTTATTGAATTAAGTGATCAGATTGTTACACGTAGCAAGAACTGTGAGATTGGGTTGGCATTTTGAATTAATTTATTAACAGCTGAAGTCACGCACCTTGGATTCCAGCTATATTTGCAACTTCTGTCCAGTAGCCAGCTCATACAAGATTACAGGGTTGAAGCCTTAGCGTACTTGACCTGAACATATGATCATTTTTCTTCACTCAATCCATGAATACAATGGCTTTCTTGCCCTTAAAATATTAGCCACTCCTTATTCTTTCATGATCACTGAAATACTTGTCAATGTTTTCAGTGCTGGCCTCCCCATTTCCACCTTCAGCACTGCAGCATCCCAAACTTTTGCCTGTGGGTTGGTCAAAATCTTGACCAGTTCCATCCTCCTCATACCCGACAGTCCCATGTTTCTGTACGGACTTCTCCGATTGTCCCATCCATCACCACTTCCTTCATCTCCTCCTTCATACTTCCTGCTGCCATTTTCTTGCCCTGGGAAGCATACATTCCCAAAACCTCAAGGGTTAAACTGTGGCGATAGGTGGAATAAGCTGGCTGCTGTTCCCTTAAATACAGGGAAATGCAGGGTGACCTGATCGAAGGGTTTTGACTGTGAACAGAATTGTTAGGTTACAAATGGAAAATCTTTTTCCCCATGGTGACAGAAACAAGAATGAAGGGGCATAATCTTAAAATTATAGCTGGGCCTAATTAAGCTGCACCTTTTGATGAAGGAGATATCTGAAAATTGGACACCCATTTCAACACTCCATCATCCTCAATCAAGACAGTTCCAATTGACTCAGTAAGGGCCATATTCATTTCAGCTAATTGGAGTCTTTATGACTAAGTTCAATAGATTTTTGTAACAGTGTCAAGTAATAGGTGGAAATGGAGCTGAGTTGCAGATCAGATACGATCCAATTGAGTGGCACAGTAAAGTGTGACGCTGAACAACCTGCTCTTTGCAGACTTAACTGTTCCATTCCTGAATCTTTGGGCTTTCAACTATTATCTTTCACAGAAATTGGCTGTGGCTTGTCTTGATGTGGGCCAGTGAATAGGAAATCACAAGAGGCAAGGATGGTTGATTACACGAAGACTATCAGGAGAAAAATACATGGAAGAATTAGGAGGTCCCTATGCCACTGGGCAAATCTGTCCTGAGAAACTTTGGAACACACACAAAGTGCTGGAGGAACTCAGCAGGCCAGGCAGCATCTGTGGAAAAAAGTACAATCGACGATTTGGGCTGAGACCTCTCAGCGGGACTGGAGAAAGAAAGCTGAGGAGTAGATTTAAAAGTTGGGGTGGGGCGGGAGGGGAGAGAAACACAAGGTGATAGGTGAAACCTGAAGGGGAAAGGATAAAGTAAAGAGCTGGGAAGTTGATTGGTGAAAGAGATACAGAGCTGGAGAGGGGGATTCAGATAGAAGAGGATGCAAGGCCATGGAAGAAAGAAAGAAAAGGGGGAGGATCACTCGAGAGAGGCAATGTGCGAGCAAGGAAATGAGGTGACAGAGGGAAAAAGGGATGGGGAATGATAAAGAGGTGGGGTCATTACCGGAAGTTCAAGAATATTGGGCCTAGAGTAAGTGGCATGTTTGTAAGGGCCATACTTGTCTGAAAGCTGAATTGTCATGGGGTTGCTTCTTCCGAGGGGTGGATATAATGTGAAGGGTTAATTTGCTGTCTTTTGAAAGTTGCTTCCACCATGCTGGTCATCAATTGCCCTGTTCAAAGGCTGCAGCAGCTCTTTCCTTTTGGTTGCCTTGTCCGCCATGACAGTAGCTTACGGCTTCAGGGGTTTAAGAATAGCATGTGTGAGAGACAGACTCTTTTCCTTTGTCTCCAGGGGCTCATCTTCACACTGAGATCATGATCAGTGCTGCCGATAGAGGAGAGCCAACATGCACACATTACTGAGGACCTGTTTGCTCCGTGTTTAGTTTTGTAGTTGTGTAACCTTTGGAGACTTAACAGACTACCTATTGAGTTTGAAATGTTACTGAATGTTTAGTTTCACAGTTTTTGTAACTCAGGGCGACTTAGCTAAATACTTGTTTGACTTAGATGTTTAGTCGAGTATTTTACTGCTTGTAAATAAATGGTTCAGGTGCTTATTCATAATCAGAGTTTTCTGTCTCACCCACCGAATCTACGAACCTGCTTCTTGGTAACAATTTCCCAAAACTTTCTACCATCTATAAAGCAGAAGTCAGGAGTAGGATGGAATAATCACCACGTCAGCTCCAAAACTCACGAAACCTGACACGATCCAAGGTAAGGCAACCTATTTGACTGGAAATCTAAGTCTGTTCCCTCTCCACCACTGAGGCTAAATGATGGAGATACTTTAGACACAACCAGAGGACCTTCTCCAGAAACAATAGACAATGGCTATCAAGGATGGAACTTGCTGATGATCTGCACATTGCTTGAAATGAATCAAAATGAACTCATTGGTGGTACTGCTCAGATTTGCACTCTCACCTGGTTTGGACAAACTATCATGTATCTGATATGTTTCTCTTTCCACGGACACTGCCCGACCTTCTGGAGATCCTGTCCCTATCTATGGTTCCTGCTCAGATCAGATGATAGGAGTGTTACCAGACATCTTTCACCTCTCCGTAATACATTCTGAGGTTTCACCCTGCTTTAAGAAGAACCACTGTCATCCTGGTGCCAGGGAAAAATAAGATAAAATGCCTTAATGACCATTGCCCAGTGGAAATGACACATATCATTATGAAATACTTCGAGATACTGCTCATGGCACACATCAACTTAAACCTCACAGACACCATTGACCCACTCCAATTCGCCTACCGCCAGAAAAGGTCCATGGCGGATGCCATCTCACCGGCTCTACACAGACCTCTGGAACATTTGGATATCTAAGACATTAATGCTAGTCTGTCATTTATTGAGCAGAGGTCAACAATCAATATCATGTTTTCATACAAACTCATCTTCAAACTACTAAACCTAGGAATCTGTACCTCTCCTCTGTGGCTGGATTCTTGTCTTCCTGACTATCAGACCCCTTATCAGTAAGGACAGGCAGCAACACCTCCACAATGATTATCCTCAACACAGGTGCCCTGCAAAATGGTGTCCTCAGCCCTTTATTATAGTCCCTATACACTGACGACTTCATGCCCTAATTCTGCTGTAAGAGATGACACCACTGTAGTGGGCTGTATCTCACGCAATGAAGAGACAGAGCATAGGAATGAGATAGAGAATCTGGTGACACAGTTTCAAGATAGCAACTTTTCATTCAATGTTAGAAAAACAAAGGAACTGGTCATTGACTTCAGGAAGCAAGGTGGAGTCAATGGTGGAGATAGCTGAGAACTGAAAGTCCTTAGATGTCAGATCACCAACAATTTGTCCTGGTCTTGCCAAGTAGAAGCTATGGGCAAGAAACCACACCAATGTTTCTCTTCTTCAAAAGGTCAAGAAAGTTTGGACTGCCCCGATGACTTTTAACTATTTTTACAGGTGCACCACAGAAAATATGCTATCCAGATACATCACAGGTTGCTATGTCAACCGCTCTGATGGAGATTGCAAGAAATTACAGGGAGTTGTGAACACAGCAGAGACTATCACAACCAGACTTCCCTCAATTTATTCTTGTTTGTACTTTCCACTGCTTCAGAAAAGCAGCCAACATAATCAAGGATGTCTCTAACCTTGGTCATTCTCTCTTCCTAAACAAGAGAAAATCTGCAGATGCTGGAAATCTGAGCAACACACACAAAATGCTGGAGGAACTCAGCAGGCCAGGCAGCATCTATGGAAAAAAGTGCAGTCAATGTTTCGGGCCAAAATGTCAATGTACTTTTTTCCATTGATGCTGCCAGGCCTGCTGAGCTCCTCCAGCATTCTGTGTGTTCTGCTCATTCTCTCTTCCACTATTCCTGTTGAGCAGATGGAACAAAAGCTTGAGGGCACATACCTCCAAGCTCAAGGACGGCTTCAGTTCCATAGTTATCAGATTCTTGAATGGGCACTTGTGCACTAATGATCTATTCTTGGTCTCAGTCAACCTCATAATGGCCTATGTACTTTATTGGTCTACTTGCACTGCTCTTGCTTTGTAAAGTAACACCGTATTATTCATTCTGTTTCCCTTTCTACTACATCAGTTTAATTATGTATGGGATGATCTGTCTGAAAGTCACTGAAATCAAAAAGCTTTTCACTGTATCTTAAGTGACAATAATGAACAAATTCCAAATCTTCACTGCTAGAAATTTCCTAATTTCAGAAATCGATTCTATTTGAATATCGAAGGGAGACATTATGCAATGAAGTGACTCTGTGTATCACTGAAATATATTCAGTCATGGGTAAGAATGCACCACCGGTATTCACTCATACCTTAAAGCTTGGGCTTGAAGTTTACGGATGAATCCAAGGTAAAAGTGAATGGACTGAGGCACAATGGGAGCTCTGATTTGGGGAAGAGGTAGTTAAGTGAAGAACAGAGGACTAAAGGGTTAAAATAACTCCACAACAGTGGGGTGAGGTTGGTTAGCTGCTTATGAATAGCAACAAATCTTGCACTTGGCTTTAAAATGGGGCTAAATAAATTTTTGTTCTCTTGGATTTCCAGTCATCTTTTCAATCTCAGTCCTAACAGTGTGTGACAGTCTATATGGGATCCATTGCAATAGACTGTGCCTAGCTGTGTGCCTTTACCAAGACCCATGTAATGCAGGGAGATGTTCAATACTTCCCTGGAGCACTTAGCAATTCAGAAAGACCTTTATTTATTTTACCATCTTCTATCTTCCCTGAGGTAGAAGAAATTACTAATGGAAAATCTGCTATAGTGGAGTTTTATCCCACCATATATAATTTTATTTCTTAGTATGTAAATGCTGTCAGGTGAATTTATGCCTTATGACTGCTATTTCCACGTCAACCAAGTTTGTTATTATAAAAGAGGTGTTTTTATAGACTCTGCAACTCAAAGCAGCAACCCTGTCCTGCTAAAGTCAAGACTCCTGGCAGTAAAATTCTGGTAACCAGGGAACCAAAATCAATTATTGCAAGTTAGAATACAATCAGATGATGTCACGATTAATGCTGATTGAGAAATGTTAAGATTTGTATGGTAGGTCAAAGCTGTTGTCAGCCTGCCCTCTTCTTAAAGTCGATGGACAGAAATTCCTTTCACTGCAATTCAGAATCATGAAGAAATGGAATGTCTGGGAGGGTTGCTCTTCACTGTAATGAGTAAGAGTTTTGTTGAGAAAGTAGACTTTACTTGAGATACTCATGATATGTTGCAGTTATGCTAAATCGTCTGATGGCCCACGGACTCAAAATGAATACGTTTAAATGTATTGCCTTTTCATTTAAACTTTATTGATATGATTATAATTTTTTTCAAGATAATTGTTCCTGGTTATTGCTCATTGGCTGCAAATATAATATGCAACTTGTTAAAATAATAGGCAGGGTAAAGTACAGGACTGCTCATCAAAAGATATTTTTGTAAAAAAAAGTGACAAGTTATGTAGTTTTATTAAAATAAAATTAGATAATATTTAAATTCCAGATATTTGTTTATGTATGTACTTATTTACAACGTGATAATTTATAATAGTCCATGTTAATCTAAAACCAAGTGTGAAGGTAGTTTGCATCTCCAGCTTCTTGATCAATTGTGGTTGTTTTCAAACACGTGCTAATTAAATCATACTGACATTGTTTGGGTTGTATCAAGAACTTCCTCCTGTGGATCAACCAGGAAATTGTTTCAACTCCTTTGTATTTTGTCTGCCTGGAATTCACCATGGAGTCCTTGGTTACAATGATAAATGATGTGTTTAAGCCCAGCAAAAAGGTGAGCCTGGAAGAATTATAACAAGTCTGGTATTGAGGTACACTGTATTGTAGTCAGCATTGTATCATTAGTGGCAGCACCAGAATGGAACTGCTGCTTCACAGTTCTAGTGAAACATTTTTAATCTTCACATCTAACCATGCCTGTTTGGAGTTGAATGTTCTCCCTGTGAGCAAGTGAGCTTCCTCTGGGTTCTCTGGTTTTCTCCAACATCCATAAGAAATGCTGATTGATTGGAGAATTGTCCTTTGTAAATTGTCCCCAGAGTAGGTGGATTGTAAAATCTACAAGGAGTTGATGGGAAGGTAGGAAGAATGAATTAATAACTCTAGGATTGTCAGGAGCAGGAAGTTGCAGAGAGAGTCGAAGACATTTCCTTGTGGAGTTTACGCGCCAGATTTCAAAACTGAGCAGGGCCTTTTGGGACTTGTCTGCAGAGTGGCAGGTTGATCGGGTCACTAGCAACTTAGCAAGGGCCAATAAAATGAAGTGATATTTAAGCAAAGCAGCCATTATTGGAGTGGACCAGTGTTAAAGTGGGAGGCTTTGGCTCAATAGGGTTCAGTGTGAACAGGCGGAGGCTCGAAGTAAGTTTCTAGTAAGTTTTTTTTCTCTTTCTTTGTCTATTAGTGCATAGCAAGTGCATTGACATGGATCTAGGGTTAGTGGTATGTTCATTGTGTGAGGTGTGGGAACTCTGGGAGACCTCCAGTCTCCCTGATAACTACATCTGCATGAAGTGCATCCATCTACAGTTCCTTAGAGACTGTGTTAGGAACTGGAACTGCAACTTGACGACCTTCGGCTCATATGGGAGAATGAGTAGGTTATAGATAGAAGCTACAGGGAGGTGGTAACCTGTAAATTGCAGGAGACAGGCAGCTGACTGTCATGAGAGGGAAATGGAATATGCAGCTAGTGCAGTGTTCCCCTGTAGACATTCCCCTAAATAATAAATATACCACTTCAGATACTGTTGTAGGGTTGACCCACCAGGGAGAAGCTTCAGTGACCGGATCTCTGGCACTGAGTTTTGCTCTGTGGCTCAGAAGGAAAGGGAGAAGAAGAGGGATACAGGATTTCATAATTCGAGGAGTAGACAGGAGCTTCTGTGGACGTGTAAGGGACACCTGGATGAAAAGTGGCCTCTCAGATACCAAGGTTAGGGATGTCTCAGATTGAGTCCACAGCATTCAAAAGGGGAGGGATGAACAGCCGGAAGATGTGGTACATTTTGGTACCAGTGACATAGGTAGGAAAAGGAGAAAGTCCTGAAGAGACAATATAGGGAGCTAGGTAGAAAGATGAAAAGCAGGACCTCACGGGTAGTAATTTCTGGATTACTGCCTGTGTCGTGCACTTCTGAGGGTAAGAATAAGTTGATTTGGCAGATGAATATGTGGCTGAGAAACTGATGCAGGGGGTAGGGTTTCATATTTCAGGATCACTGGGATCTCTTCAGGGTAATGTATGACCTGGAGAAAAGCATGAGTTACACCTGAACACAAGAGAACCAATATCCCTGCGGGTAGGTTTGCTGAAGCTTCTGGGGAGGGTTTAACCTAATATAGCAGGTAGGGAATAGGAGCTGAGTGATAGGGCTGAGGGTGGGCAGTTGGTCTACAGTAGATGCAGTGAGTAGTGAGACTGTGAGGAAGGACAGGAAGATGTTAGGGCAAAACTGCAGTCAGTAGGACAAGTTGAAGTGTAACATGGGAACAAAATCAAAAAGGATGATGGAAAGTGGACTGAAGGTGTTATATTTGAATGCACACCACATAAAGATCAAGCTAGATGATCTTGTAGTGCAGTTAGAGTTTGCCAGCTATGATGTTGAGAGCATCACTGAGTCATGGCTGAAAGAAGGTTATAATTGGAAATTTAACATCCAAGTATACACATAGTATTGAAAGGACAGGCAGGTTGGCAATGGGGGTGGGAAGGCTCTCTCAGTAAAAAGTGAAATCAAATCCTCAGAAAGAGGTGCCATAGGATCAGAAGATGTAGAATCCTGTGGGTAGAGTGAAGGAACTGCAAGGGTAAAAAGACCATGATGGATGTTATAACAGGCCTCCAAACAGTAGCCAGGATGTGGGATATAGATTACAATGGGATAAAGAACACAAACATAAAAAGGGCAATGTTTTGATAGTCATGGGGATTTCAATATGCAGGTAGATTGGAAAAATCAGATTTGTACTAGATCCTAAGAGAGGGGATTTGTTGAATGCCTACTTGTTGGCCTTTCAGAGCACCTTGTAGCTAGCCCACTGTAGAAAAGGCAATTCTGGATTGTGTGTTGTGTAATGAAACAGATTTGAATACAGGGCTTAAGGTAAAGGAACTCTTAGGAGACAGTCATCATAATATGCTCGAATTCACCCTGCAGTTTGAGAGGGAGAAGCAAACGTCAGATGTATCATTATTACAGTAGAGTAAATGGAATTACAGAAGCATGAGAGAGGAGGTGGCCAAGATTGATTGGAAAGGGAAACTAGCAGGAATCGCAGCAGAGCAGCAATGGCTGGAGTTTCTGGGAGCAATTCAGGCACAGTTGGCACAGGATAGATACAGACCAAAGATGAAGAAGTATTCTAAAGGGAGGATGAGGTAGCTGTGGCTGATAAGGAAAGTCAAAGACAGCATAAAAGCAAAAGAGAGGGCATAAGAGCTTCCCAGACCTCAAATTTCCCACTAACCTTTGCTATATTACATGCTATGGTGTGCAGTGGCAATGAGTGAACCCAGGTGTGGATGAACAGCAGGCTCCCATGTAAAGATGGAAACAAGTGTTTATTCATAGGAATTTCAGCAGAACATCTGTGTTTTCATTGAGCAACACAGTAAGACAAATCATTCTCTGAGCAAAGACCCTACGATAAGTGCTAATCAGGAGTCTGTTTTAAATAATCACAGTATGTTGAAAACTCGTGCCAGTCAAAATAAATTTGACAAGGTTAAACAGGAAGCACTAGAGCTTAACGACTTTAGTTAAGCAGACAATTAATAATATAGATGGTCTAGAGACCTTGGAGCCCAATGCTCTATGGCTTGCTGCACTGCTTATACAATTGTATAGCAAAAATCATTGGGAAGTTAATGGGATTAGGAAGCTTTCAAAACCCAACAGAAGGCAACTAAAAAACCTTAAGGATAGAAAAGATGAAATCTGATCACTGAAATCGATAGCCTGTAACTTCCCTTCTGGAGTTGAGCTTTTGAACCGCCTGTATGACCAGGCATTGTTGAGATGTGAACTGAAATCTCAAAGGTGCAGGACTGTTCTGGCATGGTGTGTTTAGCCAAATCAAGGCAAAGGGCCTGAGAGGGAGGAATGAATCAATGTTTGGCTGTTGCTGGAGCAGATTTCAAGGTGATTTGATGTGGCAGAACCAAGGTAATAGTGTCAAGGCCCAGGCCGGAGAATGAAGTAAAACTTGGGTTTTGATTGATGTAAGCACTGGGCCAAATTGGAAAGGTCGGGTACAGCCTAAATCGAAACGGTGGGGCCCAGGCCCGAGTGCATATTGAGATGACAGGGCCTGGGTTTGAGAGCAAAGAACAGCCTGAGGTTTGATCAACTTAAGCACCAGGCCAAATTGCAAAGGTTGGCTATGGGCCAAAGAAGCAGCTGGGCCTGGGTCCGAGAGTGAATGCAATCTGAGGTGTGGATGATTTAAGTGCCAGGCAAGTTTGAAAAGGTCATTGTGTCGGGGACAGAGCAGAGGGACAGTTTGGTTCAGCTTGCTGCTCATTTCTGCACTGAACTGAGGCTGTGGCCTGCATCTAACAGGCTGCTGGATCGGCTGCAGTGATGACTGGCTTTGCAGCTGTGGACTCAGTTATGTGAGATTTTTTTTCCTTGAACATTGGATGTTTGATGGTCTCTTTTTTTAATTGGTTCTATTATGTTTCTATGCTTTGTGGCTGCCTGTAAGGAGATGAATCTCAATGTTGTATATAGTATACTGTATATACTTTGGTAATAAATGTACTTTGAGCTTTGGAGTTGCTAGGCCTGCACAGGCAGGCACCTCACAGATTCCACCCAACTGGCAGGAGTCACCTGCCACTTGTTTCTAACTCATCACCTGCAGCCTATTTCAACTTAGCTGTCATCCACAGTTCTTGTTCATCTATTGAACCAACCAGCTGCTACTAGACATCAATTACCTTCACACCTTGTTGTGATAAGAATCTGGTCATTCTTTTTTTGCGGCCCCATGTGGATTGTTATTTTACGGATTATTGTTAGTGATTGCTGGCTACTAAATTGTCTCTGTTGCTCTGTGTTTGGGCCAAGCCGCCTCTACATTTCCTGACAAAGGTAAGCAAGCCAATAATAGAAAGGAAGATACAGAAAGTTTTTTTCCAGACTTGTAAAGAGTAAAAGAGAGGTGAGAGTGGATATCAGACCACTGGAAAATGATGTTGGAGAGGTAGTCATGGGGCACTGAGAAATGACAGGCGAACTTGGTAAGTTTTCACTGTGGAAGACACTAGCAGTATGCCAGAAATTTGAGAGTGTTTGGGGGCAGAGTGGTATTTTGGTGCTCTTACTGAGGGAGAAGATATTTGGGAAACTGAAAAGTCTGAAGGTAGATAAATCACCTGGATCAGATGGGCTGCAACCTGACAGGTCCTGAAAAAGATAGCTGAACAGATTGTGGAGCCTTAATAATGATATTTCAGGAATCACTAAATTTTGGAATTGTTTCAGAGGACTGGAAAATTACAAGTGTCATGTCACTCTTTAAAAAGGGAGGGGAGCAGAAGAATGGAAATTATAGGCCAGTTAGTCTGACCTCAGTGGTTGGGAAGATGTTGGAGTTGATTATTAAGGATGAGGTCTCAGGGTACTTGGAGGCACATGATAACATAGGCCATAGTCAGCATGGTTTCCTCAAGGGAAAATCTTGCCTGACAAACCAGATAGAATTAATTGCCGAAATAACAGGCAACATAGGCAAAGGAGTTAGTGGATGTTTTTTACTTAGATTTTCAGAAAGCCTTTGACAAGGTGCAATGCATGAGGCTGATTAACAAAGTTAGAGCCCCAGGATATTACAGGAAAGATACTAGTACAAATATAAGATTGGCTGACTGGTAAAGAGTGGAAATAAAAGTGGCCTTTTTCTGATTTGCTGCCAGTGACTAGTGAAGTTCTGCAGGCCTCATTGGTGGGACTGCTTCTATTCATGTCATACATCAGTGATCTGGAGGATTGAATTGATGGCTTTGTGGCCAGGTTTACAGATGATATGAAGATAGGTGGAGGGGCAGGTAGCGTTGAAGAAACAGGGTGTCAGCAGGTGGACTTCGACAGATTAGGAGAATGGGCTAAGCTAAGAAGTGGCAGATGGGACATAGTGTAGTGAAGTGTATGGTTTAACACTTTGCTAGAAGGAATAAATGTGTAGACTATGTTCTAAATGGAGGGAGGGAAATTCAAAAAAAATCAGAGGTGCAGAGCAACTTGAGAGTCCTGGTATAGGATTCCCTAAAGGTCAACTCGCAGGTTAAGTCAGTGGTAATGAAGACAAATGCAATTTTAATATTCATTTTGAGAGGACTGGATTATAAAAGAAAGGATGTGATGCTGATGCTTTATAATAGGTTTAGATTGTGCTTGGAGTACTATGCGCAGTTTTGGGCCCCTTATCTAAGTAAAGATGTGCTGGCACTGGAGAGGGCTCAGAGGAGGTTCATGAGAATGATTCTGGGAATGAAGGGGTTAATGTATGAGGAACATTTGATGACTCTGGGCCTGTGATTACTGGAATTTAGAAGTATGAGGGGAGATCTCTGAAATCTATCAAATATTTAAGGGCCTAGATAGAGTGGATGTGGAATGGATGTTTCCTATAGTGGGTGGAATCTAGGACCAGAATGCACAGAGTAAAGGGAACTCCATTTAGAACAGAGATAAGGATTAACTTCATAGTCAGAGGCTGTTGAATCTGTTGAATTCATTGCCACAGACAACTGTGGAGGCCAAGTTATTGGATATACTTGAAGTCGAGGTTGTTTGGCCCTTGATTGATTAGGGTGTGAAAGGTTATGGGGAGAAGGCTGGAGAATGGAGTTGAAAGGGATAATAAATCAGCCATGATAGAGAGGCGGAGCAGATTCCATGAGCTGAATGGCCTCATTCTGCTCCTATGTCTTATGGTGTGAATCCAGAGGGCCAAATTCCCTTTTCCATATTCTCACTCTAGAACTTGTGATGGTGGTAGAGCAGGTATATTAACAAGTTTTAAGAGACACTTTGGCACTTGGATGAAAGAAAAATTGAGGGCTCTGTGGGTAGGCAGCATTAGATTGATCTTGGAGTTGGTTAAAAGTCCGCACAATATCATGAATCAAATGGACTATGTTGTGCTGTACTGTGTTATGTTCTATTTATCATTGGGAACTGCATTGAAAATTTGTCGACACCAAATGCAACAAAGTTAGTATTTTCAGGGGACCTGAGTATGAAAGGTTGTTGTTACTTCACTGATTTTTGCTGCAGAAGGTAGAAAAATGCACACCTTGTGGAAGGTCAGAGAATGGCTGGAGGCTTTTTCTGGACTGCACGTTTAACTGGCTATATGCTTGCTCCAGAATTTATGCTCACTTCACAATGAAATGTTAGAAGTAGAATCAAAATCAGGTTTAATATCACTGGCACATGTCATGAAATTTGTTCTTTGCAGCAAGTACAGAAATTATATATATTAAATAGTTAAATTCAATAAGTGGTTTAAAAATAATCATAGACATTAAACACTGAACATTATTCTTATTTAGAATTTTAAGTCCTTGTGAATGGCCTTCAAATGGTTCTAACCTGTACGGCAGAACAAATCTATGAAAGAATATCAAATTATTCAAAGATGTGTAAAAACTAACCAAAATTCTCATAGCGTATACAGAAATGTAACATTTGCAGAAAGGTTTCCTTGTTATTATTTAAGGTGAGGAACTAAACATTCACAGAACATTTTTGGCACCAGTTTATCCATGCTGAGAATAAATTTGAGTTTTGAAGAAGTATAGAAAGATCACTGAGTAATGAGATGTACAGTATCTGGAATGGCTGTTCGCCAGCTACGAATCATAAAATCTTGATGGCACAGAAGGAGGCCATTTGACCCTTGAGATTTTTATGAGAGACAAGTCAGTCATGTTCCCTCTTTCTCAAGTCCCAGCAATTTTGTTTCTTAAGAACTTGCTTAATGTCTTTTTGAAAGCCAGGATTGAATCTGTTTCCATCACCCTTTTGTAACTACTTGCTGGTGAGTAATTCTTTTCTCATGAAACCTTTGGTTCACTTAGGAAGCACCTATAAATCTGTACCCTCCGGTTCTATGCAGCACTGCTAATGGAACAATTTTTTCTTTGCTTATTTTGGTTGGACTCTCCATGATTTTGCACACTGGCATCAAATCAACTCTTAATCTTCTCTCCACTATATAAAATAAGCTTATATTCTACAATCTGTGTGTGGAACGAGCTTCCAGTAGAAGTGGTAGAGGCAGGTTCGGTATTGTCATTTAAAGTAAAATTTGATAGGTATATGGACAGGAAAGGAATGGAGGGTTATGGGCTGAGTGCAGGTCGGTGGGACTAGGTGAGAGTAAATGTTCAGCACGGACTAGAAGGGCCGAGATGGCCTGTTTCTGTGCTGTAATTGTTATATGGTTAATCTGTTATGTTTACTCTTCCTATTTTGTCAGGTTGGTGGATGACATGCTCCCACTCCAGTTATGAAGGTTCCAGGTTGACTGATAAGGCCAAAATGAAAATACAGATGGGACAGCAGACCCTGTTGCAGAGGGTAGGTGGACGTTTTAGAGCTGGGTGCATCTTTCCACTACTAACTCTGGACTTGTGTACTCCCGAGGTGTAGTTCTGAAGTTCTCAATACTTCACTGAATGCTCCTCCTCCATCTTGAGTTGTGATGGGGCAAGGATTTACAGGAGTTGTTGTGGATCCACTATTTTCTCGAGGAGGCTTTAGCACATACTTGAATCTTTTCTTCTGTCCGTCTGGAGATCCCTTCCCATGGCAGAGCTCAGAATACAGTAGCAATTCTGAGAGTATGGTTTCAGGAATGTGAAACACAAAGCCTGATGATAGAATCAGTGTTAGAATTGCTGAGGAGTTTGGGCTGAAAGATGACACCAATCTTTCTTGTCCCTCTGGCGAATTTGGCGGACTTTGAGGAAATGTAGTTACATATTATTATGTCACTGCCACTTTCAGGGGCAACTTAGAGAGTAGGGATCTCTGCTGCCCAGTACACTGAATTGGGGATTTGCTTTCAGGTCTGAGGCCTTGAAATTCCCACTTCCTTCTCTCAGTTGAACAATTTATTCACTGAGAATAGTGAATTTCTTGATCAATGCTTGAGAGGTGGTCCCTGGGATGTGAAAAGTAGTGCATATTTTATAGAGTCTCACTATGAACCTTTATTGTTGTACAGATTAGTAGAAAATGTTTTTCTAATGGGTGTAGACGGTAAGGCTTATCCTCTCATTTGCTTCAGTGAACAATATAGATCATAGTGTATAGCACAGTGCAATATATGCCCTTCGGCTGACAATTTTGTGCTAATCTTTTAAGCTACTCCAAATTCAATTTAACCCTAACTTCTCAGTCCTTTTTTTTTCTTTCATCCGTGTGCTATCTAAGAGTTTCTTAAATGTACCTAATACACGGATACACAGTATCTTCCTCTGTCACCACTCTGGCAGTGTGTTCCACACACGTACTACTCCCTTTTTAAAAAAAAAACCCTCCCTCTGACATGCCTCTCGATCTTTTCCTCCAGTCACTTCAAAATGGTGCCTTCTCGTATTGGCTATTGCCACCCAGAGAAAAAGGTTTTGGCCGTCTACTCTGCCTATGCCTTTTATCATCTTGTACACCTCTATCAAGTCACCTGCCATCCTCCTTCACTCCAAAGAGAAGAACTTTAGCTCTAGCTCACTCAACCTTTCCTCATAAGACATCCAGGCAACATCCTGGTAAATCTCCTATGTATCCTCTAAAGCTTAGACATCTTTCCTATAATAAGGTGACCAGAATGGAATACATACTCCAAGTATGGTCTAACCAGAGCTTTATGGAGCTGTAGCATTATCTAATGGGTTTCGAAGTCAATAAACTGATTAATGAAGGCCAACATACCACATGCATTCTTCCCCGCTCTATTAACTTGTGCAGCAACTTTGAGAGATCCTTCAAGATCCCTCTTCCTCCACACCGCTAAGAATCTTGCTTTGTATTGTCTTCAAGTTCAACCTGCCAAAGTATATCACTTTATACTTTTCTGGATTGATCTCCATCTGCCACTTCTTCGCCCAGCTCTGCACCCTGTCAATGTCCTGTTGTAAGCTTGACAACCTTCTTTATCCACAATACCTCCAATCTTTGTCATCTGCACACTTCCACTTCTTCATCCAAGTCATTTTTAAAAATAACAAAGAGCAGAGATTCCAAAACAGATCCCTGTGGATCACCACTAGTTACAGACCTACAGGCAGAATATGTTCCATCTACTACTATCCTCTGCCTTCTGTGGGCAAGCCAATTCTGAATCCATGCAGCCAAGTTTCCCTGGATCCCATGCCTCTTGATTTTCTGAATTGGCCTACATTGGGGAGCTCTGTTAAATGCCTTACTAAAATCCATATACACTACAACCATTGCTCTAGCTTCATTGTTTTGTTTCATCACTTTCTTGAAGAATTCAATCAGGTTTGTGTGGCATGACATGCCGATGATCCTCACTAAAGGCATAACAATCTCTTCCCTTGCTTTCCATAGTGTTCTGGGTATATCCTGTCCAGTCCTGGGACTTTATCTATCCTAATGTTTTCAAAAGTTCCAGCATATCCTTTTTTTAATGTCAACACGTTCAAGCATATTGATCTACTCTACACTGACCTTACATTCGTCAAGCTCCCTCTTTCTGATAAATACTGAAGCAATGCATTCATTAAGGACCTTCCCTACCTCCTCTGATTTGAGGCACATGTTTCCTTTTATCCCTAATTGGTTTACCCCTCACTCAAGTCATCCTTCTGTTGTTCACGTGTGTAAAATACCTTGCTGATTTTCCTTAATCCTATTTGACAAAACCTTCTCAGGTCCCCTTCTGCCTCTCTTAAGTCCCTTCTTAAGCTCCTTCCTTGCAAACCTTATAACTCTCAATAGCTCTGTCTGATCATTGCTTCTTAAACCTTAAGTATGCTTCCTTCTTCCCCTTGATTAGATGATTCACTTCTCTTGTCAACCACGGTTCCTTCATCCTACCATCCTTCCCCCATCTTAATGGGATAAACCTATCCAGAAGCCTGTACAAATGCTTCCTGAACAACCTCTTCATTTCTGTTGTCCATTTCCCTGAATACATCTGTTCCCAATTTCTTGCCTAAAGGCATCATAATTTTCCCTCCCCCAATTAAATACTTTCCCATACAGTCTACTTCTATCCTTTTCCAAGGGATGATAAAGGTCTGGGTTTTGTGATCACTTTCTCCATACTGCTCACCCACCGAGAGACCTATCCCCTAGTAATAGATCCAGTATGGCCTCTCCTCTAGTTGGCCCATCCACACTGTGTCAGGAATCCTTCTTTGACCCACCTAACAAATTCTTCTCCAAGAACATCGTTCCTCCTTCAATTCAGGTGCAAACTTCCCTTTTTGTACAGGTCATACTTTCCTCAGAAGAAAGCCCAATGACACACAAAGTGCAAATATCACTATCAATTAGGCTTGTAGGCCTGTAAGTGTATACAAAATCATTAGCTGCAGTATACAGCTCAACTACGGAAAGTCAGGTGACCTTGGGGCTGGAGTCAAATTAACATAATTTGAATACTTTCCCACTTGTTCTAATAGTTTGGGCCACTTTCAAGGAAAATTTGTTAGCAAAGAGATGCAAAGCTATGGCAAGAAGAATAGAGAAAATTGTTTAGGCAATGATGCAGCCTCAGTTGACCCCAGTGTTCATTGAAATTGGTTCTGTTATTGACTGATTGGTTAGGATTGTGGTTTGCATGCCATTATGAAACAAATATATGGGGAGTCACAGTAGCCTAGAGTTTAGCTCAATGCTTTATGTTACCAGAGACCCTGGTTTAATTCCTGTTGCTGCCTGTAAGGAGTTTGTACGTTCTCCCCATGACCGCGTAGGCTTCTTTTGGGAGCTCCGTTTCCTCCCACCAGTCCAAAGGCTTACCAGTTGGTAGGTTAATTGGTCATTCTAAATTGTCCTGTGATTAGGCTAGGATTAAATTGGGGGGTTGTTGAGCAGTGCGGCTCAAAAGGTGAGAAGGGCCTATTCTGTGTTGTAACTCAATAAATAAGTGGATATGA
Source organism: Hemitrygon akajei (assembly GCF_048418815.1). Taxonomy (NCBI): domain Eukaryota; kingdom Metazoa; phylum Chordata; class Chondrichthyes; order Myliobatiformes; family Dasyatidae; genus Hemitrygon; species Hemitrygon akajei. Next base: position 159,994,032 of record NC_133133.1, read on the forward strand.
GGTGAGAATTTCTGTGGGTACCTGTAGTTGAGGAGAGTGCTCCGGTGTTCCACCTTGTTGATGGAGTCAAAAGCTTCAGTGAGGTACCTTCTCCAAGGCGGACAGCATCCATAAATGGGTACAAAATGTTAGTTGCATCTGTGCCAACCTCATAGAAGTTCAATTTATTTCCTTGAGCACATTCCTATGTAAGGGACCATTGGGTTTTACAATTGAAATAAGTTACATATCTTTAAATGTGTAGCTTGATAAAATATTTCTGACCGTTATAGTTGTAAATTACAGTTGTAAACTAATTTGCTATTTCATTGCCATGACATTTATGGCAGCTGGGAGAAATGAGTGTTCCAGCTGATTGAAAGAATGTTATGCCTCACAAAACCAGGTGCGTATACTTGACCATGAACAAAGAATAAAATTCTTTAAAGACAATGTCAAAGACAAATAGACCAATAAGCTAAACATGGGATGGGTGAACTTGTAATAATTGTCTATGGTTTTGTGTTTTAACAATCATACAAAGCAATATTTAGTGTATGCTCAGGTCAATAGAAATCTTAATACCACCAAGTAGGTATATGCCAGTGGTAAATATAGTATAATTTTTCAATTTACCCTCTTTTTTCGTTGTTGCGCAAGTAAGCAGCATTATTGTTCTTGGTACCTCAGTGGTTGGCAAGGAAAAGCATATTATACAAATTGATAAGTGCCTTTTCTAAAGTTCGGGTGTGTGTGTTACCAGAACAATTTGATATTTACTTATTCCCTTCCATGAAACCTAAATTACCATTGATTCAGGTTTGATATAATAATAATCTAACACCTTCCTGCTTCCTGAAATAGAGTTCAGGGTTCAAGACCTGTTTCACACATACCCTTGCAATCCAATGAAATTATCTTCATTGCGACAAAGAAACTCATCAACATTGATACTCTCTAATACTTCATGTTTTCACCAATATTGGTAATCCACATACCTTCCTTGACTGCAGCAAGAATCAATGTCACTCTGTTGCAGTCATGCAAATTTTAAAAGTTATTTTACTGATCTCTAAGATTGGGGTGGTTTGAGCCGTGAAATGACTTGCAAAAGGAACTAAGCAAAGACTTGCTAAATCACTTGTATTGCAAATAATGGATGCAGCAGAGAAAAAAAATTCTTTCCCATTGCTTTTTGAGGAGATTTTTGAGAGTCCTGTGGGCTGAGTTGAGAGAATATGCCTTGTGGTCAGAGTAAATCACGGATTCACGTCATTCTACCCATGCAAAAAGTTCTAGTGAACATAGAACATTACAGCATAGTACAGACCTTTCATCCCATGACATTTACTGACCTTTCAACCTACTCCACAATCAATCTAACCTTTTCCTCCTACACAGCCAATAACCCTCAACAAGCACACCATGCCACTCTTTTTTCTTTTATTTTCCAGTATTTTTTTTCTGTATTCCCTCCCCATCACTCTTCTATTTCCCATTCTAGCTTCATACCTGTTCTCACCTGCCTATCACTGCTTCCTTGTGCCCTTCCTTCTTCCCTTTCTTCCATGATCCATTCTCCTCTCCTTTTAGATTCTTTCTTCTCCAGCCCTTACCTTGCTCATCCATTGGCTTCACCTATTACATTTTAGCTTGTCTTCCCTCCCCTGCCTCCACTTTTTTTTATTCTGACATCTTCCCCCTTCCTTTCTAATCCTGATGAAGGTGCTCGGTCCAAAATGTTGACTGTCTATTCATTTTCATACATGCTACCTGACCTGCTGAGTTCCTCCAGACTTTTGAGTTGCTCTGGCTTTCCAGCATCTGCAGAATCTCTTGTGTTTATAATAGCCCTCAATTTTTCCTTTGTCCACGTGACTATCTGAAAGTTTTTTAAATGTCCCTAATGTACCTGGCTCTACCATCACCACCTTGAAGTGCATACCTGGCACTCACCACTCTGTGTTTAAAAACTTGCCCCTGAACTCTCCCTTAAAATTTCCTCCACTTGGGTGTTAGCCATTGCTGGGGAAAAAGGGGCAAGTTGTCCAATCTATCAATACCTCTTATCTTGTACACCTCTAGTGGGGTGAGATGGTAGCTCACCTCATTGCAGACTGTGGGTTTGGAAAGAGAGTATGGAGAAAGATGTCATGCTTCATCCTGAGCAGCTGTGTGACAGAGCATTCTCCGACCTATAGGCTATTCCCATAAACACACATACAGATGAACATTGAGTGCTGCCGGCAGATCATCAACATGGTGAAGAGCGCTCTTTGGTTTGGCATGAAACCTGATGGTCTGCCAGTGCATTGAGATGTCCATGGAGGAAAGTCGCCGACTGGCACACTCCAGGCCCCAGGAGTACAAGCTGAGGGATGCACTGGAACATAGTGCAAGGTCTTGGTAGGAAAGGATGACAGGTAGGGAAGTTCTGCTACTGGAAATGGAGGGACCGGGTTGGGTGAGGAAGTCTCTCAATTATTGCAGAGGGCCACCTGAGTAGCAGTAGTGCTATTGGTGTGTATGAATGTAATAGAACAGTACAGAAACTATGAATGTAAAGAATGAAAAGGCATTGAATGGTTTCTTCTTGTAAATATTTTTATTATGAATAAAATTGATTTTGATTAAAAAATGTAACTCTATCAAGTTGCCCCTCCAAAGAGAAAAGCTCTAGTTTGCAACCTTTCCTCGTAAGACATGTTATGACTCATAAGATAATTCAGTAAGTCTTTCAGAATGGTTAGCAGCTAAATCCTGATGAAATGTTTTAAGTTAATAAAAGCCAGTAAGTACTGCAACTTAACAAATAGCAGGAACTGATTTTTAGAAAGAATGAAACTGCATAAAAGACAAATGGCAAACACACATGGATTTGCACAGTTATTGCAATTGAAAAGCAAAAACTAGTTTGCAGCGGCACAATGAGAACTCCACTGCCCTACTTGCCAAAGAATCTGATGCAGACTCTGATCAATGGTAATTTACATTCACCATCCTTTAGAAATGAAAATCTTCAGAAACAGTGATTCAGGGCCACTGTGATTCATTCTGAAATAACCAATACAACTGTAAAACAGTTGCTTTTAGTTTATTCAAATCAATAGGCTGTTTTTAAAATGGTGTTATTGTGATTTAAATGCTCGGAGACTCTTTAATGCAGCTGAGTCCATTGAGCACATTTTCTCCTTAATGATATTACAAATAAATATACCCAACAAGAAAATGAAGTAGCATTAAAACTCTTGACCTTCATGTCACCACCATCTTTGTAATCAGTTTGTGACAAAAGTGGTTATGTTACTGTTATAACAATGTGAATTCAACCCAAGATGCTCAAAGAGGAAGAAAGGGGTATGCATTAGGTAGTTTAGCTCATGTTTGTAAGCTTCTCTGTTTACAGGATCTCTCTTGAGCTGTTCTTGCATTGTATTGGCAATTCCAGTATTTGGTATGCCAGCCTGGTGTAGCTTTCAGTACCACTAAAGTAAAAGTCACACTTGCAAAGATCAGGCCAGGCAAATACTTTTCCTAGGGTGTATTGAATGTTGCCTGTCCCTTTGAGTCTGACTGAGAGTCCAGCAAAAGCCCTGAGCCAGGTTGGCAAATGTGTTGAAGGTAAAGTAAGCTAAAAGGACAAATTTGATTAGAAATTCATGTTCAAGTTTAATTACATTGAACCATACATGAATACCCATGAGTACAACCAAATAAGTGTTCCTCCAGGACTAAGGTGCAAAACAATACCAACAATTATACACAGCACAAGGCACATATGGCACGTATAAGATAGCAGTAAACATACAGACAATCTCTCTAAAAATATATATACAACCTAGATCCCTGAGTGACATGTCCTGTAAGTTGATTTGCATGGGTGTTGTCATCAAGAACAAGCAATTCTCAGCAGTCTGCAGACGAATGGATGCGTTTGCACACATGCATGTAATCCAGCTTGTCTTCCACGGAGCGAGCACTGGAGAGCAGCACTGATGGAAGGGGCTAGCTCCCATTTTAGTGTGGATGCCACACCACACCACCTCCGGCGTCTTTCCTCTTGGCTTGTTGCAACAGGCAAGCCCATGGCATGAGGCCTAGTCCTCACTACAACCGAGGCCACACAGCTCCCTGCTGCCGGTCTTGCCAATAAATCAGTGAACTGGACTGCAGTATTTTACATCACCAAGGTCTGAAAGTCTTGCAATTCCAGGAAAAACATCCAAGACAACCACTGGCTTTTGGACTGCACATTGCACCAAATTCAATGCCTTTCTGTAGCAGGCAGCAACATGGTCTGCACCAAGTCCAGTTCCTCTGGCAACGAGCAACTCGCTGATGGGTTAGACCTGCAGAGCTTGAAGTTTTTAATGTCTAGCATTGTCTTGCCATCATAAATAGATGTTTAAGAAAGCCAAAAACGCCTCTGGTTGGCCCCAGAGAGGCTGTGCATCTGACTGTGCTGCAATCTTACTGGAAAGATGGATATAAAGTAGCCAATAGAATGATTTGGCTACACCTAGAGAATGACTATTTCAGGTTATAAGATCGATAGAATGGATGAGAGAAGAGAGGAAGATGAGGAAATGGCAATATTGACAAAAGGCATAATTTCTGAAGGAGGGTGGGAGGATCTCATTGTGGTATAGCTGTTGAGAACACCTGGAGTGCACAAATAACAAAGGACAATAAAGAGGCGTTTTGATGCAGTGATGTACAAATATGGGGATGAGTTAACTTGTAGCAAAGTGTAATATAGTCATCATAGAAGAATTTCATTCCCATACTGAAAGGAAGGAGATCAACTGATAGAGGAACTGAATTTTTGGAACGTATTTGAGGAAGGAAGAAGAAAGAAATCTCATATAGTAAAAGCCTCTTTCAACAATGCAGTGCATCCTCATTACCGCATTGAAATGCCAATCTAAATTATGTGCTCAAGTCTCTGGAGTGTGGCCTAAATCCATGACTGACTGACTCAGAAGTGAGTGCTGCCACCGAGCCAAGACTGCTATCTTGGGAGAAGAAATGATTTAATGCTATATAAACGGAAGCTGCATGCAATTGAACAACCACCCTCATTAAACTGAATTGTCCACACTCAATCTTCTTGACTGAGAAGCAGTAGAAGTGCTCTTGACCCTTAATCCTCACACAATTTGTCCTACGGAATTTTTGGGGGGGATACTTGATGCTACTCAATGACGTTATCACCCTCCTCACTGGCTGTAGACTGGTGAAACAATTGTGGCACGTTCGCCTCTGTCGTGACTAGGATCAGCTGACACAGCACAGATGGGAATTGAATCTAGGAGCTTCTTGGTCCATTGAGCTCAATACTTTATCAGGTAGTAGCTTCACCAACTAGCCACTGGGGAGCATTAGATTATAATTAACTGGAACCATACCTTTTAACTCTCTTGTTTTAATCAAGACACTCTGACATTAAACAGCAGCATTGAGAAAGGATGTGGTTGCTGGCAATTCTCTCAAGCTGGCAAAATCAACCAATTTACTGGATCCAAAGAAAACCGATGCACAAACATGGACCCAAATCTAACATTTTCAGTAAACTGCTGATTGAGAGGTTGGCCGCACGCTGTTAACTGAAGCAAATCAATAACTAGTTTTACCAATGTTGAGATTAACATTTAGGTTGACTGGAAGAATAGTTCATATCATGATATGCTACTTCAGAGACACATTTTGTTATGTATGGAGTAGGAGGATCAGAACAGAGCAATGAATCAGACAATAGAACAGACAGAGCAAGATGAACAATGGTTCACATATTGAATAGTCTTTTGATGATGGCTGGCTTGGTGAAATGAAGGATGACAGTGCTGGAAAAGGCAGCACTTATTTTTGCATTTAGCACATAAAAATTACATGTAGTTCAGATTTCAGCATTGCTTCCACTTCAACTTACATGCTGTAACTCAGTTTGCTCTGATGAAATTGATGTTAAATTTGGGATTTTCATTTCTTGGCACCTCAGTGGCAGGATTGCAGTGATCTTCAGAATATCATGCAATTGACTTGTGCCTTGATGGCCAGATCTGCACAATCTATTTGAATTAAATAGAAATGTCTCTAAAGATTGCTGGCAAAGAGAAGTTTGCTTACTCCTGTACTGCCAATGTATCGAGCTCTTTGCGGAGAAAGTAACAACAATCCAATTTTTGCTCTCTTTTAGTGAAGTTATTGAATTTTATGCAACATTTATTGAATAATGTCACACACTTATACTTGAATGCATAGGATAGTGGCTAGACTATCCCTTACTGGAATGACTGCTTTCTACCAATGATGTGCCACAAATCAAATTTATCACTTCAGAGGAAGTTGATCACTTGACAAAGCGAGCCTGGACATTGTCCAGCTGTCTCTGAGAATATTTTTCTTCGGTGACTGTAACTAAATGAAGTTAATGAACATCCCCACTTGTGACCTCATTATGGAAGACATATAATTAACAAAGCAACTAAAGATCATTAGGGCTGGGCCACCATTAGAGATATCCCTGCAGTTATATCCTGGGGCTGTGGTAATTGATTTTGGAAAAACTAATCATCCTCTTTAATATTAGTTGCTATTGGTGACTTGGTGTCAAACTCAATGGCCATTCCACCTGGAGAAGCAAGTATTATGTTGACATTTGGATCAAAGTGGTAGGAAGGATTGAAATCAAGTGGTTTTAGAGGAGCTCCAAATGAAATGCAAGCTAATAGCTCAGCTGTTCCAGTCTAACTACAACATCAGCATTACTAGAAAATGCTCCTCTTTACCAAGAGTAGGATTAATAAACTAGGGCCAAACATAGACCCATACAATCATTGGCAAAATGTCAGAAGATGTTGTTGACATCGTGAGTCTCTCCATTAACCTACCCCTTGATGTTCGATTTGAAATATTCATAAATAAGGTGAAGCAGGCTATAATGAATATGGGCTCGAGGACAAACTTGTTGGTATGAAAGGCCTATTTCTGTATTGTAAATCTCACCAAACTCCATAAAGATAATACATAAGGTTTATTTCAAATATTCAAAGTACATTTATTATCAACGCGTTTATACAGTTTACAATCCTGACATTCATCTTCTCCACAGACAGTCTCGAAACAAAGAAGAACCATGCCTTTGAACCAGCCTGTTGAAAGAAAAACATCGAACTTCAAACCTCCCCCACGTGGGAAAAAAACTGTGCAAATGGCAACAAAAAACGACTGAAAACACAGAATACACAGCACAAAATCAAAAGGCTTATTTCAGTACAGTTCGGCTCAGTGTTCATTATTTGCAGGCTGCATGATTCAAAAGTCACCCGAAAGTAGTAACAAAAAAGAGCACCCAGAGCTAGAACTAGAAACTAAAACACATCACAAAGCTGAATTTGAGTCCAAATCTACAATCTACATCAATTAAACCTTGCTTTGACACCAGCTGCCAACAGCATCAAGGGAATGAGAGATCACTCAAATGCAAGGACGTGTCCTTGGGAGGAGAGATCAAGAGCCTGCCTTATGCGGACACCTTCTCTGGCAGCACTGAGCGAGAGGCAGGTAGATGGCGCTGAACATTCACTCGCCCTCTGCACCCGCCTCGATGATTTGATGATCGATTTTCTATCACTTAACTGAATGACGGTGAGAATGGTAATTTGCCAGATTTGATTGTTTTACATTCTAAATTGCAATTTTTGCAGCCGTTCTGGAGCAGCCAGTGGGCATGGCTGGTCCTAGAGGTCAGAATGTCAGCACCATGGCCAGGATGTGGTTAGGCCTTTCTTCCCAAAACACTCAGCAATTTCTTAATATTATAGTCATTTGGAATTGGCTGAATTTCAAGCTGCTGTACAAGGTAAGAACCCATGGTATTACAGGAAAGACACTAGCACAGACAGACTTGCTGACTGGAGGAAAACAAAGAGTGGGACTAAAGGGAGCCTTTGCTGATCAGCTAATGGTATTCCACAGAGGCTGGGGTTGAGTCTGGTACTTCTCAACATCATATGCTAATGATCTGGATGACAGACTTGATGGCTTTGTGGCCAAATCTGCAGATGATGCAAACAGGTGGAGGGGCAGGTAGTATTGAGGAAGCAGGGAGTCTGCAGAAGAACTTGTACAGGTTTGGAACATGGGCAAAGAATTTTATATTATATTATAGGGACTATATTATAGGGAAGGGTATGGTCATATACTTTGGTTGAATGAATAAAGGTGAAGACTATTTACCAAATGGGGAGTGAAATCAGAAATTGGAGTTGCAAAGGGACTTGAGACCTAGTGTAGGATTCCCTAAAGGTTAACTTGCAAATTGAGTCAGTAATATGGAAGCCAAATACAATGTTAACATTCACTTCAAGATGACTAGAAGCTAAAAGCAAGGATGTAATGCCAAAGCTTTTTACAGCATTGGTCAGACCACATTTGGAGTATTGTGGGCATTTTTGGGCCTCGTATCTAAGGAAGGATGGACTGGCATTGGAGAGGATCCAGGAATGAAAATGTTAAAGCATTAGGAGTGCTTAATGGCTATAGGCCTGTGCTTGCTGGAGGTTAGAAGAATGAGGGGGTTTTCATTGAAAGCTACTGAATATTGAATGGCCTAGATAGAGTGGATGTGGAGAGAATTTTTCCAAAAGTTATTATCAAGGAAGAGAATGTAAAGACTTGGGAAAAAAGGATATTCCTTTAGAACAGAGGTGAGCAGAGATTTCTTTCAGCCAGAGGTGTTGAATCTGTGGAATTCATTGCCACAGGAGGTTGTGTAGGTGTTGGTTATATTTAAGGGTGGGTTGATAGGTTCTTGATTAGTAAGGGCTTCAATAGGTTACATGGAAAAAACAGAAGAATGGGACTGAGAGGGAAAATAAATCAGCCATGATGGAATGATGCAGCAGACTCAATGGGCTGAATGGCCTAATTCTGCTTCTTTGTCTTATGAAGGCCAGTACTTATGATAGGGAAGGCAGCTAAGCAGGATCAGGCTTGTAGTTGAAGATGGAAATGGTTGGAGATAATAGGGTGCTGGGAAAGAGATTACAAAATAGAACATGAAAGGTACTAATCATCAGATTAAATTGGTATCAAATACTATTGAGTGTATAAACAGCAGATGATTATGCAACTTGAACAACAGTGAAAGAGGGAGACTGTTGATCCCATCTAGAAGGAGAGATAGAAGATCAACTCAGTAATTCTAGTCAGTCACTAGCCAAGACGTTTCTCCAGTATGGAGTTACATTGAAGAAGAAGTAACTAGCTGTGTGGATCAAGGCATTGAAAATCAGTATCTTAACAATAGGTGCATTAATGGAATGTATAAAGACATATACAGTTAATGGCAGAACCCTTAACAGTATTGATATATGGAGACCCTTAACAGTATTGAAGAGTTCAAAGTGGTGGCAAAGGGTGGGAAATGCGCCATATGCAATGCTTGACTTTATTAGTCAAATCATTACGTTTGAAGGTTGGGAAGATGCCCCACAGCCTTATAAAACTATGGTTCTTCCCCTGCCCTCTTCTGAAGTATTACATTCAAATCAGGGCACCTATTATGGGAAGGATGTGGAAGCTTTGGAGAGGGTGCAGAAGAAATTTACCAAGATGCTGCCTGGTTCAAAGCAGGAGATGTTGGACAAACTTGGTTTATTTTCATTGGACTGATGTAGACTGAGGGGCGATCTGACAGTTTGTAAGATAATGAGAGGCACAGATAGACAGCTGATATCTTTCCCTCAGGGTCAAAATATCTAGTCTTAGAAGATAGGCATTTGTGGTGGGAGGAGCTGATTTCAAAGGAAGTCTGCAGAGTACTGAGTAGTGGGTGACTGCAATGCACAGGCTCTTAAATAAGCTCAGTGACATGCAAAGGATGGAGGTATATGGGTATTGCATTGGTGTGGTAGCATAGTGGTTAGCACAGCGCTTTACAATACACTTGACACGGGTTCAATTCCCACTGCTGCCTATAAGGAGTTTGTATGATCTTCCCGTGACTTTGTGGGTTTCCTCCAGGTGCTCCGATTTCCTCCCACAGTCCAAAGAGTGTACCGATTGGTAGGTTAGTTAGTTATTGTAAATTGTTCCATGATTAGGCTCGGATTAACTCAGGGGATACCCGGGTGGTATGGCTCAAAGGGACTAAAAGGCATATTCCACACGGTTTCTCAATAAATAAATAAACAGAAGAGCCTGTTCTTGTACTGTTCTATATAATGAATGGCTATGTATTGTAATAGAGAGGGGGATAGAATGCTGGGTGTGAGAGAAGTGATGGAAAGCATCAATGGTTTCATGTCCCATATTAAAGCTCTTGTTTTGGAATCACTGGGTCAATGGATATTTTAAGGCCACTGCATTTCTTCTGGACAAGAAAACAGCACAATGTTCCCACTTCTTAAAAAAAAAAGTAAATATTTCTTGTAAAATAGCTTTTATCACTTTGAACAATTCCAGACAAATAGAAGTTATGATGTATAAAGAAGTGGTGGTTGAGCACTTCGACCACACAATGTGTTTCTGATATTGGAAGTAGTATGGAAATTTTTTGTCCTGTAATGGAGACAACAATTTATCACTGCAATCTAATTCCTGTTAGCTTGTTTTGACAGAAACTTGGTCTTGATTCAAAATACCTTGAGAGTCGTACGGCTGTGAATTGCATCACCATCAATATATGTCCTTCTGTTTGTATTGTACTGATACTAATTCGGAAGTAAATACAAGTCCCTCATGTCACAAGCTGCAAGACTACTCCTCAATGACATACCTGAAAAATTACAGCACCTGTGAGAGTTTAAACAATTGAGGATACGCAAACAACATTTCTGCAGAGCTAAACCCGTGGAAGATATGACCATCAAATAAAATGTGCGGCATTTATAACCCAGATATCTCTTTGAAACTCATTGTGTACTTGCAAAATCGATGTTGAAATAATTCCAAATGGTGAAGCAGACCATAAGATATAGGAGCAGAATTAGGCCATTTGGCCCATCAAATCTGCTCCGCCATTTCATCATGGCTGATCCATTTCCCTCTCAGCCCCAATCTCCTACTTTCCCCCCTGTATCATTTCATGCCCTGACCAATCAAAAATCTATCAACCTCTGTCTTAAATATATTTAAAGACTTGGCCTCCACAGTTGCCAGTGGCAACGACTTCTACAAAATCACCACTTTCCGGCTAAAGAGATTCCTCCTCATCTCCATTCTAAAAGGATACCCCTCTAGTCTGAGGCTGTGTCCTCTGGTCTTAGACTCTCCCACCATAGGAAACAACTTTTCCACATCCACTCTATCAAGGACTTTCACCATTTGATAGCTTTCAATGAGGTCACCCCTCATTTTTCTGAATTCTACTTCTGATAAGATGTTAGCACGTGCAAAAGCAGCAGCCTCTCGGGTGGACAACAAAAAATGATTTTTTTTTCTTTGTAAAATTTGTTTTTATGACCCAAAGACAATTCTACTCCAAGAACACTGGGCACTGCAAGGCTAGCTCAGCGGTGAACAGTTTGTTCAGAGCAGCTGGACTGGGGTCGGCAGCAAATCCAGCCGAGGTGTCCAAGAAGCCCGTTGGGGTATCAGAGGAGAACGCCGATGTGTTGGAGGGGCCGGTTTGGGTACAGAGAAGCTGACCTGGCTGCAGACCGTGTTGATGCCTGCTACTCGGAAGCATCAGGGCTGCTGTGGTAAAACCCTGGGAGATTTTCTTGGACATTTCACTTGCGATCACAAGACTCAGTTAGATAGTGACTGTTGTCTGGTGGACGGACCATCGACATGGGAGATGTGTAGCCTCGGTTGTGGTGGGAGCTAGTCCTCAAGCCTGGGGCTTGCCTGCTGCTGCAGACCAGGTATATGACATGGAAGTGCTGTAGTGTATTTGAGCTCAGCTGGGGCCTGGCCTTGCCTGTTGGTGCTGCCCTCCTGTGTTCAAGCAGTGGAATAACAGGTGTATTGTGTGTGTCTGTAGACTACGAGGAGACTGCATCATTGATTGCTAGAGATTGTTGCTTAGGGTTTTGGACTATATATATATTTGAGTGAGTATCCTTCTTTGCTTGATATCTTGAATTCTGTTGATCGCTACTTTTGAATGTTTGCTTGACATTTTGAATGTTTTGCACCTTGGCCCCAGAAGAATGCTGTTTTGTTTGGCTGTATCTAAATAAGGTTTGAATGATAAAGTAAACTTGATTTGATTTGACAGTGAATTCAGGCCCAGAGCTATCAAATAAATGGCAAGCCATTCAATCCTGGAATCATTTTGGTGAACCTCCTTTGAACCCTTTCCTGTTTCAGCACATCATTTCCAAGATTAGGGGCCCAAAACTGCTTTGTTTTGGGTGCTTGAGGATGTGGTGTCATCTTGATCCCCTTGTCTAGGTCACATGGATCGTTCGAGACACCCCTTCATTGTTGATGTGTTGCTGGATTGATAGCTCCCTTTCTCAGCCCACTTGATGCTGCCCAGGCATCTTATCCCCATTCCACATGACCATATCCATCGCTCCACTTCTTAGTCAATGTGAAAGGCACCAGATCCCTCTTCTCCCCATTCTACATGACCATATCCATCGCTCCACTTCTTAGTCAATGAGAAAGGCACCAGATCCCTCTGCTCCCCATCTTGGGTAGTGTGTTGCCCAACATCCAATCCACTGATGACTTAAGATATGGTCCGAAGATATCTCACTGCAGGGAGACTCATGGCCTTGAGAGACTAGCACAAGGTCTCACACAGTCCTCAGCCACAGGTTAATTTTATTGCATCGGAACAGTAGCCAAAATGGTTCAACTGCCACCAATTCCAGCACACCCTTTAAGATACAATTTCCAGTTGTTTGTCAGAATTTCTCTTTATCTCTTTCAGCAGGGATGGTATGAGATTCCAGATTCCTTGTTTTTAATCAAAGGGAGGACAGAATCCCTTAAAACTAACTCTAAGTAATTAATGCTACAACAATGAATTACTGGTAAGCACCAGTAAACTCAAAGGTATTAGCCAGATGTCTGTGTTCCTTTCTTAAACACTTTCAGGCAAACAGATGTTCCATAATGACCCAATGTACTGAAATGGGTCTCCTCTTGGTTTCCAGGTTTTTCTTATGGAAATGTTTTCTTTCTTTAAGAAGTATTATGTGTATAATCAAAAACAGTGATGTAATGCTCAACAACTCCTTTTAAGTCATTTGGACAACATTGATAAATATCTGTGCAAGTATAAAACCATACTACATGTGTGAAGCTGGATGATTAGTTCACCAATGGATTACAAAGGAGAATTCAATATAGTACACGAATTTGGTGGGTTTTTCAATGAATCCTACATTGATACAGCTCTTGGGACTATCTTGTCTGTGCCAGCTGTTAGGTAGGGTGATTCAATTAATCCCAAACTGTTATCATGTTAGCTAGGGCCCAATTAACAGGATCTATGCTTTTGAGTCCTAAATTTGTGGATTTGAAAACCATTCCAAGACACATGTTTTGGACAAGATAATAGTTCCCTATCTGTCTTCTCAGATGGATGGAAAAAAAATACAATTGCCCATTTCAAAGCAGCAAAATTATCCCAGGGATCTGATCAATATTTTTCTTTCAGTTAACCTTACCAAAACAGACAGTTTCTGCTTAATTTCAGATTGGGGCTTGAGCTCGAAGGGGCCTGAAGACAAAGCAGAAATGTGGTATTCAGACAAAGGATCATTTATTGGAATTGAGGGCGAATATCTTACTGCCGTCTCTGTTTTCTTGGTTTGTGCTTCTGTGTGAGAGTATGCAGTGCAGAAAGTAGTTATTGTTATTACATTACAACCCGATTTACATTCGGAAGTGTTTCCATCACTGAACAGGGCTTTGGATAAGAAATGGGGCTGAATAAATACAAGTACAATTTTATTTCCTTTGCTATTTTTCTAAAAGTCACATAATTTTTACCTCTCAAATATCCATTGAAATCTTTCTTTGCATAAAGCTATAGAATTTTCTTCTACCTGTGGCTCAAACAATGCATTCCAGATCTCTTACTTGCTCTATGAAAGAAAACGTTACCTTCATGTCAACTCTGGCTAAATCTGCCAATCACCTTAAATACGTATCATTAAAGTAATTTCTCTTATTCTATCAAAACATGATTATGAAATCTTCTCTCAACCTTCTCAATTGTAGAAGTTGCAACACCACATCCTTCAAACTTTCCTTGTAACAGAAGTCTCTCAGCCCTGGAATCCGTCTCTACTGTGCCCTCTCCAAGGTCCTGATATCCTCCTTGAAGTGTAGTACATGGAAATGAACATCCAGCCAAGCCCAATCAGGCATTTCCATAAGGCCAATCAGCACCTTCCTTGCTTTTCCACTTTTCCTGTTACTGAAGCCAATGATCTTTTGAGCTTACTGAGCGGCAACCTCATCTCCCTTTAACTCCCTTTACAGATTTCTGTGCAGGTTTTTCTGTTTCGGCACCTCCTCTGAAACTGTTGTGCTTGGTCCGTAATATCTCTCCTCACACTTCCAATCAAGTTTCAGAGTTAAATTTCACCTGCTATGTGTCTGCCCATTTCACCAGAGAGCAGGTGATTTCCTCAAGGCCCTGAAATGTTCAAACCATTATTGATTTAAGAATCATTTACAGATTTTGAAACTAAACTGCCTAGTCAAATCCAGGGCAGCAAACGGAGTAATGATTCTAATATTCATGCCAGGAGATTGCTCTATAGTTTTGGAAAATAACCATTCTCTGCTTTCTATTCCTGAGGAACATCTGTATTTCTGACACCATTGCCGCTTTAATTCCATACTTTTGCCAATAAGTCTGCTGCTCTCTGTTAAACATTCTTTGTAAGTTCATATAAGCATTTGGTGCATTTACTACTTCAGTTCTCTGTTAACTCATCAAACATGTCAGTAACGTTAAACACTGTAATTTGCCTTTAAGAAAGTCATGCTGCCTTTTACTACTAGCCTAGATATTCACAAATTCCAGTAGTGACTCCAGCAGTGACATTATTCTGATTAGCCTCAGTAAAAGAAACCAAAGATTGTACACCTTTTAGCTCTGGATAAAACATGTAGCAGCCATTCTTTCTTTTCTAGGCATGAACATTTACTCAGAGTAGCTGAAGGAATGGAGCTGAAGAGAAATGAGAAAAAAGTCCCTTATTTATACTGTGATTTCAAATATATTGTCACTTCTCAAGAAGTGTTAAGTGTGCAGTTGTTAACTGTTTTCATAAAAGACACTTCAACAGAAATCCTTTTCATTTAAGAGGTGAAGTATTACAAGTATTTGAATTATTTATTAATTTCACTTGCTTTGACTCTACTCTCACTTCTGATCTCATCTTTTGCTACCTTTTCAGTATCCATTCTGACCTTCCTCACTTTAACCTCAAACAAGCAGTCTGATAGCAGAACCTCAGCATTACTGTTTAACGTGTCCACTCCAATGAACTGAGAACCTGGCACGATGTTGAGTTTTTCCTCCACTTCTTTCAAGTCTATTTCTTTGGACAAAAAGAAACCTTCATGATCAGAAGTACCTTCTCCAACAGAATCTACTATGATTGACATTATATAATTTAAAATGTCATTGGATTAAGAGCAAAGCTGTAAGGTCAGGTAAGGACAAAGGAAAATAATACATTGATTTTAAAATACTTTCATAACATTGTAGATCTTGTCTCTTGCTTTATTTGGAAGTGTAAAAGATCTGTAGGAAAATCACTGTTCAATGTCATTTCTAGTGGTTGAATGTGGAAAAAGTGATGTGAATGGACATCACTTATTAAAATGAAGCTCTGCCCAATGGAGCCACTACTTGGTTACCGTAGGCGCTCTTTGGATGACAAAATTTCATTCTTGGTCCTTGATTGGCATGCATATTGGCACAGCAAGTTTAACTGGATGCTATGTTGGTGGAGATGATTTCAGTGTATTTAAATGCCAGAGGAGTAGAGGGTGAGCTGATTAAGACATGAATTAATTGATGTTATTTTTGCACCAATGCATAAGCTGATTGCTTTCCTTTAATGTGTGCACCTGCATAAGAGGGCATACAATTACACAGTAATGAAAAGCGTACGTTTAATGAAAAGTATGTAGACTTTAAAATTCTGATAGACAGCACCTTTTGGGGTATGCTGATGCAATGCTTCAGTTGCTGTGTCTGCTCTGAATGTTGCCTGCACTAATTGGTAAAGTGGTTGTGAAGTTTATGTTGGTTTGTCAAGATGCTGCACATGTCTATGGCCTTTCCATTGTCCCTGCTTTCTAAATCACTGGCGTTTCAACAGATCTCCTTTGCACATTCCAGTACATTTAAAATGATGCACTCTCCCTTCTCCTCTTTCAGCAATAGAGGGGAAGTTATTTTCTGTACACTGTGGACTGATACCTCATCTGTCCACACCTGGCTCCAGACTATAATTACAGTTATGGTGGTTTACCTCATCCAGAGTCAGTCTTTCTGGAGGAACACCATTCTGAGTCAACAAACCACAGAAGAACACAAGTGTGTGTGTCTTACCCTTTATTTCTTATCATGATTTTTTTTATAGGCGTCTGTTAGTCTCGAGAGACCATGGATTTGCACCTTGGAAGGTTTCCAGGGCACAGGCAGGTTTCCTGGGCAGGGTTGTATGGGAGACTGGCAGTTGCCCATGCTACAAGTCTCCCCTCTCCATGCCACCGATGTTGTTCAAGGGAAGGGCAAGGGCCGATAAAGCTTGGCACTGGTGTTATCGCGGAGCAATATGTGGTTAAGTGCCTTGCTCAATGACACAACACGCTGCCTCAGCTGAGGCTCGATCTCGCGACCTTCAGATCACTAGACCAACGCCTTAACCACTTGGCCATGTGCCAACACATCATGATTTTAAGGTTTTGATTATACAAATAATACTACTTAAAGAAAGAAAACATATTCCATGTCATAAACTTACAACATGTCCTAGGGTGCTTGGCAATTCTGTGTTTTATGCAGTTGAATTTCCAAACCTGTATGATTCCCAAAGAAGAGTAACATTTCTACTCCAGAAAAAAAACCTGAATTTGCAATTCTTAATACTGGAAAATGCAACATGTGGTGGCCCTATGTAATGTTTATTCTGCTTCAATTGACACTAATCTGATAGCAAAGGTTATTTTTATTAGTTAGATATACAACTCAATAACAGGCCCTTCCATCCCAATTACACCAATGTGACCAATTAACCTACTAACCTGTACGTCTTTGGAATATGGGAGGAAAACAGAGCTCCCAGAAGAAGCCCACATGGCCATGGGGAGAATGTGGAAACTCCTTACAGACAGAAGAAGAACTGAACTCAGGTCGCTGACACTGGAATAGCATTGTGCTAAATGTGATGCTACCATGCCACACAGTTACATAAAGAAATTTCACTCAGAATTTGTCACAGTGTTGTCACAGTATTTAAAAAGTATTGCAATAAAATGAGCAATTTCTGCTTTTTCATTAAAATCATATATTAAAAATTCCTCAATTTTAAACCTAGGTGCAAGGCAGACTCAAGCTCGGATAATTAACTTGCAATACAAGCTGTATTTGAGTTATTTCATTGAACCCTGTTTGGTTCCAGAAGCAGAAATGGAGCATAGCATATCCATTACCAGATACGAAACTAACCACTGGAGTTCAGTCACATATTAAATAGAAGCAACGAAGAATTCCATTTCTTGCTTATTCCTGCATGAAAAGGTTAATGATTAACCAGCATGAATTTGCATCAGAATTTTTAACAGTCAATTTAAGAATTATCATGTTATCCCAAGAAAATAAGCATACTATTTTTCTTTCTTCCTAAATATTTGTGTGATATTAATTTGTGACCTCTGAGTTTTAAATTAATCTGCTGCTTCCCTGATCAGACAATAAAATGATCATTATATTCCAGTTAAAGATTTTATTTTTTTCTGCTTCTTTCAGTTGTAAGCAAGAACATTATTCATTTTTACTTTGAGACCGAAGAAATAAATCACTTTGGAGATTGGAAAAATGGAAAGGTTGCATTGAAGTTATAAAGATCACTGGAGCAGCAATGTTTATCATTACCGTTGGACACCTTTTGAATTGGACCAGCTATTGAAACACATTGAACATCCAATCCGCACTTCATGCTGTTTACTTATTCTGTAAACAACTTACCAAGCTATAAGGATGTACGTTTTATGCTTTGCATATTTTTCACCAGACAAATACCTTTTCATGAATATCTGAGTTGAACCAATTATTTGCAAAGTCAGACATATTCAGATCACTATCAATTTTTAAATCACTCTGGGCTTAGTCGCTGTTAATAAAATCTGCTCTGTTGTACATTGATTTGACTTGTAATCAATTACGTACTTTTTTTTCCCCTGCTGATCAATTGGACTTGACAGAATTCTACTGTAATTTGTATCCAGAAGTTTGTACTACTGTAACAGATTTATCTGTGATGTCTCTGGGTTAGCGTCATTAAATTGCTTCTTGTCATAAGATACAATATTTATATAGTTACCTGGAGCATCTACTGGAGATGATAACTTATTTTCACTGAAAAATTCTCTTAATAGGTTAACAAAAATGATGTTTCTTCCTTTGTGGATCAAGGATTTAATTGCCATTTTATTGCCCTAATGTGCCCAATTTTATAAAAAATGATAATGTATTTACAAACTAATATTGGGTAATTTGTGATTTATAGTGCTTGCAATTTATTGTAATAGAACTGAAAAAAACCAAAATAATGCTCTTAATTTAAATCTTCCATTTGAAGGATGTAGAGTTATGGATTTACTTAATTTTTAGACTTGTTATTTTTCTCAGGATGAAAAGACAACTTGCAACCAATTTTATCAGCTTTTTAGTGTCTCTCAACAGACAATGAAGTATCTTAAAAGAATTTGTTGCAACAGACAGAAGATGTGTAATGATAGCTTGTTAAATATGCATTTCTGACAAATTCTTACATATAAATGTGAGTGATGCAGTCTTTCTGCTACTTACATAGGACATCTGAATTGTCCCACAGCATGGCTGCAAGGTTCTCAATACTATCCCAAATGTTCTCCATAGCCTCTACTTCCTCAGGAGGCTCAAGAAATTTGGCATGTTCCTGTTGACCCTTACTAATATTTATCAATGTACCACAGAAAGTATAATATTTGGATGTTTAATGGCTTGGTGTAACAACTGCTTGGCATGTGACCACGAGGAACTGCGGAGAGTTGTGGATACAACTCAGCACATTATGGAGATCAGTCACCCATTTACAGACAATCTATACTTCTCTCTGCCTCAGTAAAGCAGTCAGCATATTCAAAGACCCAATTCACCCTAAACATTCTTTCTTCCTTCTTCCATTGGGCAGAAGATAAAAAATCCTGAAAGTACGTAGCACCAGGCTCAATTACATTTTCTACCCCATTGTTATAAGACTACTAAATGATTCCTTAGTATAATAAGATGTACCCTTGACCTAACAAGATAGGTGTGAACTTGCACCTTAATGTTTACCTGAACTGTACTTTCTCTGTAGCTTCTACACTGTTTTTTCTGCCTTATTATTCTATCCTTTCTAGCTCAATGCACCATATAATAATTTGACATGCAAGAACAGGATGCAAGGCAAGCTTATACTGTGTATAGGTACTTGTAACAATAACTCCAATTTGAATGGTTATGGGATAGAGGGTCCAGGAATTTTTGAGGCTGTTCACCATCTTCAAGGAAGATTTGAGTACAGCCTTGAAACCTTTGTTCTTCCCTCCAAGTAATCTCCTGCCTCTGTGTCTGTTTGAGGTCTATGCTTGTGTGCATACAGATTATGAGGCCCACCCAGTGTGGTGACCCAGATTAACTAGGGCCTCATTGCAGGAGATTTTGGCCTGGAAGAGGATGCTGACTTGGCTTTATTTACCCTTTCAAAGAATCTTGAAGGTTTTGTAGAGACAACATTGCTGGCATTTTCCTGGTGTCTGCTATAGTTTATTAACCTCTTGGAAGCTCATAGGTATTCATGTTACCCAATACACCATGAATTTTGTGTCATGCATAAGGTCTTGATATTTTAATATCCTTTTTCTCAGTTGCTCAAAAGATATGTTTTTGTACTGAAAACAATAGTGAATTTTATCATCAATAACTGCCTTTGCCGAGAGGTGGCTACCAAGGTATGGGAAGTGGTCCAACTTTTCCTGGACTTACTTGGAACTTTTATTGTTGATGGTTAGAGTGATATTGCAGTAGCAGATTGATTCAAGACCTTGGCTTGTTTGTTGTTGAGTTGTGTTGAATTAAATTTTGTAAAACACTGAATGTCTGAACAGTTGAAAATGACGGTTTAATTCTTTGAGCTTGGGCACAGTATGGAGCGTGTCTGTACAAGTTAAACTCTGTAGATTTGTTAATAGCTAATGTTTGTTGATACTGGATACTTTCTTGGTCTTAGGCACCATTAACATGAGGAAGTCTATGAATGACTAAATGACTGTTGGTCACTTTGAGAGCTAGGTTGATGGATTCTGTCTGTCAAATTGGCTTGATGGATTCTTTTTGGATTTGAGCTTATCACTTGTATATAATAGTAATGTTTGTAAGTAAAGCAGGGGTTCCCAAACTTTTTATGCCATGCACCCTACCATTACCGAAAGAATCTATGGACCCCAGGTTAGGAATCCCTGTACTAATGGAATGTTAAGTCCAAATCATTGATGGATAGGGAGTGACTATTAAAGTATCTAATTGATTTATAAAGGTATGATGAACACTATTAAAGAATATGAGTTGTTTGAATGAAAGAAACCAGGCTGAATTAATGGCATGAGAACAAAGGTTCAGAGGGTTTGTGTCATGGTGCACCTACAAAGGACTGCGGAGAAATGGCAGTATCCCCAGGAAGATACAGGAACAAGAAGATAAATGTCAGAAAATGAGCCTCAGAGGAGTGAGTGAGTGACACCACTGGGTAATTCATCCTTCACTGGAGAAATAAAAAGCTGAGGAGTCAGAGTTAGAAGGTGGGGGAGGGGAGGGACAAACACGTTGATCATGTGGTCAAAGAGTCAAAGAGCGATTAAACTGAAAACACAAAGGCTTACCAACACCAGTTAAGATACTGATTAGTAAATACAAGTACAATGCTAGTGTTCAAAAATCCCAGAAGCACAATGCTCTATGGCAAGCTGCAGGGCTCATGACAAGTTTGTCTGTCTCTGTTTTGCTCTAAGCTTGTGGAACTCGTATTTGTTGGGGTACCTTTCTCTCAGTACTTTGGACTAGGCCAGGGAATTCTGATAGGTGCCTAAGACCCAGAGTGGTTTCATGTGTGAATTGGAATTTGGGAGGTCCACCAACAACCGCCACACAAAGAGACACAAACTCTCTGAACCTTTGTTCTCATGCCACTAACTCAGTCTGGTGACTAAGAATATGAGTCCTGAATTCTTTGTGGAAACCTTTGTGACTTACTATGTAGTATTTTGTATGGTTTATTTATGCTTTCTATTTTTATGATAAATTAGGCTTAATTACTTTGTTTTGCTTGTACGCTTATTACCACATCTCCTGGACACTTGAATAGTTTGGGCCTGATCAACCCAGCCCATTAGATGAGTATAAGGCCTATCCTCTTGTGTACTTTGGTGAACAATTTGTTGGTGCCTTGGAGCTTAGTTACCAAACACATACAAAAACACAACAGTCATCAGTGCATCGTAGCTTAATTACTGATGTTCAATAACCTCGGTTCTGGTGTGTGGTCATTATTGGTTGATAAGTTTCCCACTAGTTCTGAAGGATAGTTCTGAACTTTGATTGCAGAAAACATTGCAGTAACAAAGGCTGAGAGAAATAATGGGGCAATTCTGCGGTCACCTTTGACACCAATTATTGCTGAGATTGGCTGTAGACCCGCTGATTAGTTTTAATGTTTGCAAACCATTATGAAGTAAACATGGGATGCATTTATAACAACAAGCCCGAATCACAGTGCTGACATCAGAAATGCCATAATTATGACCACCTTCATGAAAGGAGATAAATCTGACTGTGGTCATCACAGAGGAATCTCTCTGTTGTATGTTGCAGCAAAAATCATTCCCAGTGTCATCCTCAGCTGCTTCCTCTCAGGAGCTGAAGATTTCCCAATTCCCCTAACACAGTGTGGAATCCATCCATCTAGAAGAAAAGTGGATGGGATCTCACCACCCAACAACTCCAAGAAAAATGCAGAGAGCAACACCATCCACTGCATGATTATTTTTGGTCTCACAATAGCTTTTAACTCTGTCAACTTAACAATGTATGAATGTAAACTGAATAGTCTATTTAATAACATCATTGTTGCTTTCTATCATGGGTATCTTGGACCTGATGCCTCAAATTATCGTATGCTGAAAGAATCAAATTCATATTGGATGCTTGTGATTAGTTGTAATTGAGATAGACAGAGAGTCATAACATTTGAGACCATCAACAATGCTGCAGGAAGATCAATTTATTTGTTAACAAATTCACTGCTTAATAAATATATAATGATCTTCTTCATTATATTTGCTGAAGCTACATGATGAGTTGTTATGCTGTATTGAGGAATTTTATTCTGGTAGACCTGGCACGATCTAACATTGCCATGCACACATCATGAATTACTGTGATGCACAATCACTTCTGTAACCCTTCCATGATGTTCAGAATTAGCTTAATGCTGATTCTTCGAGCCTTGTCATTATATTTTAATCATTGTGTAATGAATATTAAATAAAGAACTAAATCTTGTACCTCAAGTCAGTTACATATGATTTCAATATCAGCCCAGTAGACTCAGGTTTTGGAGAGTCCGGCTGTAGCAAGCAGAATGGAAATAATGAAGGGAAAGAGGCTTAACAGCAAATAACTATTCTTCAAAGCTGAAACAGGTAAGAGCAAATATAAAGAAGTTAGGATTGGATTCACGGGAAAAAAGCTCTTAAATCTAACAGCTATCTTCAATTACCAGTTGGAGCTGTTAAATCCAGGTGTCAAAGCTACAAATTTTAAAAGAAAGGATGGATAAAATTGTCTGAGTAAAATGGGAATGATTCAGAGGAAAAACAAATTAATTTGGACCTGTCTGGCTTATCAATATTTAAGACAAGGGAAGTAATGAGGTTTCCTAACTAATAAGCAAGCCAGGCTTTTATCAATTAATTATCAATTTCTCTGTTTAAGGCCTTTACTTATGTCCTTTTATGGTATTTTAAATCTATTTAAATAGTTGTCATTGCTTGAGATATTTTAATTCAATGCATTTCAAAACGGGTAGTAAAAAAATTCTTAACTGTTTAACAAATTACACTTTTGGGGTTTATCAGGACAGAATGTTACCTGAATTGGGGAGCATGCCTTATGAGAATAGGTTGAATGAACTCGGCCTTTTCTCCTTGGAGCGACGGTGGATGACATGTAACCTGATAGAGGTGTACAAGACGATGAGAGGCACTGATTGTGTGGATAGTCAGAGGCTTTTTCCCCAGGACTGAGGTGGCTAACACGAGAGGGCACAGTTTCAAGCTGCTTGGAAGTAGATACAGAGGAGATATTAAGGGTAAGTCTTTTTTATGCAGAGAGTGGTGAGTGTGTGGAATGGGCTGCCAGCAACGGTGGTGGAGACGGATACGATAGGGTCTTTTAAGTGACTCCTGGATAGGTACATGGAGCTTAGAAAAATAGAGAGCTATGGATAACCCTAGGTAATTTCTAAGGTAAGGGCATGTTCAGCACAGCTTTGTGGTCAAAAGGGCCTGTATTGTGCTGTAGGTTTTCTATGTTATATGTTCTACGATTGTGGGAAGGATCGAAAGGAAAGGAAGAAAATGTTTAGGAAGCAGGTTTACTGAGCTAAAAAGGCAAGAGATTGCAGACATTTTGTGAGATTGGGCAAATCTATAACTATAAATGCATTACAATTATATTGTATAATCTCTGAAAATAAACCGAAAGTGGAATAAACTCTTCTCAGGCTTCCAGTTGGGTACAGGTATCAGTGAGAAACTTTGCCATCTTCATCAGGGGTGATGCCTGGGCATGTCTAGTCTGATGGTGTTTATAACCCCCGTCATCCATCCCTCCTAATTGGTTAGTTCTCATCCAGTCAGTTTTCTGCTGTCTCACCTTGTTTGCAATGATTGAATGAGGACTAACCAATCAGGAGGGGTGGATGACGGGGGTTATAAACACCATCAGACTAGACATTACCAGGCATCATCCCTGATGAAGATAGCAGACTTTGTTGTCGAAATGTCAGTTAAAATTGATGCCTGTACCCAGCTGGAAGCCCGAGAGGGTTTATTCACCATATGCACCAGGAAAGCACAAAATCCTTTTTCAGAGGTTGGAATCCTATCAGTGCCCAAAGAACAAACACCTGTTTGAATATAGATTGAAGTTACAAATGGTTGTGGAGGGAAAGTGCAGTAAAGATCAGTCTCAGCAACATTCCTGGGCATGAATAATTATATATCAAAGAAGACAGATCTATTGATTGCCAACCCATCTAACTGGAAATCTCTTGGGCAGTGTGCAGACAAGTGCAAATGCTATCAACATTGGCACCATAACATCAATATGAAAAAGTATAGATTAAATTTGCTGATTATTCTGCCTATTCTTCACAGAGTAATCAATGGTTCAATGATTTATTATTAAAGAATATATACAGTATACAATCTGAAATCCTTACTCTTCACAGACCTCCACGAAACAGAAAAAATCCTGAAGAATAAATGACAGAAAAATGTTAGAACCCCAAAGCACCCTCTCCCCATGCACAAACAGCAGTAAAAGCCACCTTTCCCCACCTCTACTTGCTCCAGCAAAAGCATCAACTCCCCCCACCCCCATCACCCACAATGGAAGCAATAGTAAAGCCCCCCCCCCAAAGAGACCATGATCTAGAGTCCATCCCAACACTCTGTGTCTCTCATTAGTGAGGGAGAGAGAGAGAGACCAACAGCTCGCTGCTTTGATGTTACATCTGCTGCATTGCTTGTCCAACTTCACCGACTTCAGTACCAACAGACTCTCACAGACCATCGAGGGAGAGAGAGAGATGTTGCTCGAGTGCGGGGGCCTTCTAATAGCCTGTTGTCCTGATGTTTCAATTTCCCATGACACTTCAGTCGGTGACATCGCTGATGGACCAGGTCATTCACGAAGCCACACCATGAAGGCACACATCTGCCAGGCTGCAATTGGAGATACCAAAACACTAGGCCGCACAGTGAGTCTGAAAACAAGAACTGCGGCTTGAGCTGCAGCTAAAGATCACAGATACAGACAGGACACCAGCCACCTTGAAAAGCAAAGAGAAACATGAACAAAG
This sequence comes from Hemitrygon akajei, assembly GCF_048418815.1. Lineage (NCBI taxonomy): Eukaryota > Metazoa > Chordata > Chondrichthyes > Myliobatiformes > Dasyatidae > Hemitrygon > Hemitrygon akajei. The sequence continues at coordinate 160,019,390 of NC_133133.1, forward strand.
GGGAAGAATAACTGTTTTGTAGATCAACTGGAAGAAATTATCATGGCTGGAGGCTGATTGCAGACCTAATTCTCATGAATGCTAGGGTAATATGGACCAGCTAAAATACAGTACATCCAAAGGTCTACAAGTTGATGTAATAGTCAATCAGCTTTTGTGACCATCTTAATGAGATATTAGTCACCTTACAATAAGCTACTAAGGCTCCTTCTGGAGCAAGGGTCAAAATAGTCGATAAGCAATGAATCTAAAGATAAGTGGGATTGAATAGGCATTGGAATCAATGCAAAGATGCCATGCAGATCCACTAGGATGTATATGGCACAAAAAGGAACAGTTAGTGCAAGAAACTTAAACAATGCACAAGGTTAAGGAGGTAATGAATCAAAAGTGTCTAAAATTATGAAGGGTTTGAAAGGAGGGGGTGAAAGATTGTTTCCATTAGTAGAACCAGTAACAAAGGTGAGTTATTGTTTTGCAAGAGTAGAAGAACGATTAAAATAAATGCCTTCATGCGAAGTGGCTTCAGAATATGATATACTTTATCACGAGCAGACGCAGAAACTAAATCAATTGCGACATCTGAAGGTATCAGGAAAATGTTTGAACATGACTTTGTGAAAGGAAGAATGAGCCGATGTGTAAATCACAATTGATGGCTACAGTAGGGGAATCAGCACCACAGCAGGCACAGTCAGGTTGCTGACATTTGTACGCTTAAATATTTCTCTGAAGAGACTTGGCATTTAAGGTCAAAGTCTATTTTTGTGACTCCACACAAAATGGAGGTCAGCTGCAGTGCCATCTGAAGTTTCTTTATATGCTTGAAGGTGATTATAACAGTGTAATTAATGCACACCAAGGTTTTCTCTAATTAGAACAGGCATGTACCAAGCTGTCATATTTCACTGCTGGTGCCAGTTCCAGCCTATTTTCAGCTCACTGCTGCTCATCATTTCTCAGGGAGATGATTGAGGCAAAGAATTTAATATCATATGCACATTTTAAACCAAGTGTTCTACATTTATGTACAGCTATTCCTTTTTGTACCCTAGTAAGTTAGTATCAGAATCATGTGATTATAGTATTCCCAATGTTTGTCTAGATTGAAAGGGCATTTGTAATTTAGATTTTGTTGCAGCCATTCAGAAAGCCTGATTCATCTTAAAGCATGTGACTTACTTTGTAAAACATCAAAAATACTTTTGAATTTCTTGTCAACTTGCATCATGTAGTTACTTTTATATTGTAATGACTGCATTATTCATGTGCCTATAAATACCATTTTCATGGAAACCAAGTATTTATTTTAGAAACATAGTTCTCTCTATACAGTGACTTTGCACTAGTTTCATTTGGCCTGCGTCACCTTTGGAAAATGATATATTTTCACTGCATAATATTTATGCTTCAATCCAAATGCAGAGATATAATAGGGTCCATGAATTACATTTAGCTGGATTCTTTCAAGACTTGCATTGTAAAGCAGATTTGGGGCTTGTCCTTATGAAATATGGAAGCTTGCAGGATGCAATTCAGTTCTCTGTAGATGCTAGATATAAGTACTGCAGGGCATAGTTTATTTTTCAACAATCATGGGGAGCTATACACCTCTATGCAACACACAAGATGCTGGTGGAACTCAGCAGACCAGGCAGCATCTATGGAAAAGAGTTAACTGGCAACATTTCGGGCTGAAACCCTTCGCTAGGACCTCCAGCAGTGGCTTCAATTTCCAGCATCTGCAGATGTTCTCTTGTTTGTGATTGCAATACTCCTCTATGGTGATTTCTATAGCAAACTGGAAGGGGACCAATATCCTAGCAGCAAGGTTTGCTAGTGCTGCAATCGGCAGGTTAAATTAGAGTTTCAGGGGGATGGAAACCAGACTACCAGAACAGATAGTGGAGAGTCTGTGGAGCCAAATGTTTTAATACCTCTGGCAAAGTCATAGGTCAAAAGGTTGAGCATGGTGCGACTAATATCCTGAGCTGCATGTATTTCAATCGAAGAAGTATTTTAGAAAAGGCAGATGAGCTCAGCGCATGGATCGACACATGGAGTTACGATATTGTAACCATTAGTGAAACTTGGTTGCAGGAGGGGTGGGACTGGCTGCCCAATATTGCGAGGTTCTGCTGTTTTAGGTGTGACAGAGTGTGAGGGATTAAAGGGGAAGGGGTGGCATTACTAGTCAAGAAAAATGTCACGGCAGTGCTCCGTCAGACAGACTAGAGAACTCATCTAGTGAGGCTTTATGGGCTAAACTGAGAAACAAAAAAGGAATGACCACGTTAATGGGGCTATATTATAGAGGACCCAGCAGTTCAGAAGAACAAATTTATAGAAAGATTGTAGACTGTTGCAAGAAATATAAGGTTGTTATAGTGGGTGATTTTAACTTGACACATGTTGACTGGGATTCCAATACTGTAGGAATAGATGGGATAATTTGTCAAATGTGTTCAGGAAAGTTTCCTTAATCAGTACATAGAAGTCCCAACGAGAGAGTCTCCAATTCTTGATCTGCTATTAGGGAGTGAGACAGGGCAGGTGACAGAAGATTGTGTAGGGGAACACTTTTCATGCAGTGATCACAATGCCATTAGTTTCAAAGCAAATATGGAAAAGAGATAGATCTGGTCCATGGGTCGAGATTCTAAATTGGAGAAAGGCCAACTTTGATGGTATCAGAAAGGATCTGGCAAGTGTGGAATGGGACAGGCTGTTTTCTGGCACAGGTGTATTTGGTAAGTTGGAAGCCTTCAAAAGTGAAATTTGAGAGTACAAAGCTTGCATGTGCCTGTCAGAATAAAAAGTAAGGATAATAGAACCTTGGTTTTCAAGAGATATTGAGCTCTGGTTAAGAAAAAAAAGGAGGTGCATGCAGGTACAGGCAGGTAAGAGCAAATGAAGTACTTATGGAGCATAAGAAAATTAAGAAAGTAAACAGGAGGGCTTAAAGAAGGCATGTGGTTCCCTGGCAGACAAGGTGAAGCAGAATCCTGAGAGATTCTACAGATATGTTAAAAGCAAATGGATAGCAAGGGACAAAATTAGTCCTCTGGCTCATTGGAATGGTAATCTCTACATGCAGCCAAAAGAGATGGGTGAGATCTTAAATGGATTTTTTGCATCTGTATTTACTTTGGAGATGGACACATAGTCTGTAGATGGACCTAATCCAGATTACAGAGTAGGAGGTGTTTGCTGTCGTAAGTCAAATTAGTGTGGATAAATCTCCAGGGCCTGAAGAACGTTGCCTTGAACCTTGTGGGAGGCAAGTGCAGAAATTTCAGAGGCCCTAGCAGAGTTATTTAAATTATCCTTAGTGACAGGTCATGTACTAAAAGATTGGAGGATAACTAATGTTGCTCTGCTGTTTAAGAAAGCCTCTAAAAATAAATCAGGAAATTATAGACAAGTGTACCTGGCATCAGTAGAGGGAAAGTTATTGGAAGGTATTCAAAGGGACCAGATATGAGTATTTGGACATGCAGGCACTGATTAGGGATCATCAGGATGGCTTCGTGCATAGTAGGTCATGTCTAACCGAACTTACAGAGTCTTTCGAGGAAGTTACCAGGAAAGTTGATGAAGGCAAGGCAGTGAACGTTGTCTACGTGAACTTTTGGCAAGGTCAAACATGGGAGGTTGGTCAAGAAGGTTCAGTCTCTTTGCATTCAAGATGAGGTAGTAAATTTGATTAGACGTTGGCTTTGTGGGAGTGGTTGTAGATGGTTGCCTCTCTGACTGGAGACCTGTGACTAGTGGAGTGCCACAGGAACCGGTGCTGGGTCTGATGTTGTTTCTTATCTATATCAATGATATGGATTATAATGTGGTTAACTGGATCAGCAAGTAAGCAGATGACACCAAAATTGGGGGTGTAGTGGACACAAGCAAGGCTATCAGAGCAGCTGGAAAAATGGACTTAAAAATGGCAGGTGGAACTTACTGCAGACAAGTGGGAGGTGTTGCACTATGGTGGGACCAGTCACTATAGATGTTACACAGTGAATATCGGGGCATTGAAAACTGCAGTCGAACAAACTGATCTAGGAATAATTCATTCAAAGTGGCAGCACACACAGATAGGGTCGTAAAGAAAGCTCTTGGCACATTGATCTTCATAACTCAGAAGTATTTGGTACAGGAGATGGGATTTATGTTGAAGTTGTATAAGATGTTGGTGAGGCATAATTCAGTGTATTGTGTGTAGTTTTGGTCACTTACAAGAAAGGTGTAAGTAAGGTTGAAACAGTACTGCGAAAAGTTACAAGATATTGCTGGGACTGGAAGATCTGAGTTATAAGGAAAGATTGAACAGGTTTGGAATGTAGAAGACTGAGGGGAGATTTGATAGAGGTCTACAAAATTATGAGGGGTATAGATAGTATAAATACAAGCAGGCTTTTTCCTTTGAGGTTGGGTAGGACTACAACTAAAGTCATTGGTTAAAGGTCAGAAGTTAAAGAGGAACATGAGGGGAAGCTTTTTCATTCTGAGGGTCATGAGAGTGTGGAATGAGCTGCCAGTGCAAGTGTTGCCTGTAAGCTTGATCTCAATGTTTAAGAGAAGCTAGGTTAGGTATGTGGATAGCAGGGGTATGGAGGGCTATGGCCCGGATGCAGGTTGATAGGAGTAGGCAGTTTAGATGGTTTGACGAAGACTAGATGGGCTGAACGGCCTACTTCTGTGCTGTACTTTTCTATGACTCTAATGTAATAGTGAAGCTAATTCAGAAACTGTGGCAAGGCAACATTTCTTATCACCATGCGCAACCAGATTCACAAACAAATGGGCTAAAGTTGGGCCATCAGTTCCTCCCAGAATCCTTTGACTTGAAATATAAAGTCTACTTCTTGATCTACAGATGCTGCCTGACCTGCTGAGTGTTTCCAGATTATCTGACTTTATTGCTGTTCTTTAGAAGTCAGAGTGAGGCAATTGCAAGAAAAGATCATCAAATCAACTATTGAATTATTTGTATGAAATTCTTTTGACAGAGATGTTAATTTGCTTATTAGTCTATTTTAAGTAAATGCCATATTGCCTCATTAATTTGTCGATCTATGCAAATGTGTTAACATGTTTATTACAAACAAATCTCAATACAATTTCAAACAGCATCTGTGTAGTTCTTATAAATGATATTCAAATTAATAATTGGAGATTTCAAAGCACAATATTTACCACATGACTGCAGCAGTATCAGGAACAATGAGAGGGCTTAGGATGTAATTAGAAGCTGCAGAACAGACGGAAGGTCTTGAGGCAAAGAATGCATTTCATATAGTAAATGTTTTTAAAAAGAGTCAGATAAACAGTAAATTAATCAATTATTTAAACAGTATCAATGATATTGCTGGAATTTTACTGGGGGTACACTGATAGTACTAATAGATTCTGGCAACAGATCTCAAATAAGTAATAACTAACATGTTTGTTTGCAGTAAAGTGAAATTACTTCTGTGCTATGATCTGGGAGACGTCTAGCCTAGTCAGCAACTTTAAAGTGCAGAGAAAAATAATCATATTAGCACAATGGGATCATGAACAACACATCAGCATGGCCAAGAATTGTAAAAAGATACTGGATCTCAGTCCACATGTACCATTAGTATCATCTTATCTTCCCTATGCTGTTGTGAGAACCACTGCAAGATCATTCTAAATGATGTGATAAGTCTTTCTGATTCAACAATGGCATCATTTAGTCCATCATGTGCATCTAGATGCTCTCAATTTCACAAATACACTACAGGAAAAGCTATAAACCTGTTTCTCCAAGCAAGAAATGTATCAAGAACAATTTTAGCACCTCAGTGCTTTTGCCAGTTTTCTAAGAATTCTGTGGATCCCTAATGCAGACTTGCTCTGAGCGTTGGAAAATTAAAGAAAATATTGAATGGTAAGTTAAATATTTAATGTTATTCTTGCTTTCCACTTTGATATTTTACCAATGAAGCCAATAGTGTTATGTAGTCTTTCATTTTGCAATTGGACAGGGCAGCCTTTTCTAGAGAGATGGAAAGAAGGCAAATATATTTGTTGTCAACTGTTGAGGCCTTTCTCAACATGTTAGGGACAGTATTTCAGATTTAGTCTTTCCCAAATAACTTTGGTTAAAGATATTGAAACTGTATGTATTAGAGTTGTTACAATTGAATTAATGTATCTATGTAAAATTCCTTTATTTTGATAAAGATATTAATAGGTCAGAATGGGCAATATCATCAATTCTGTACTGAACTGCCAGTATTTCTCAAGATTATTGCTACCAAATATGCAGTTTCTACACAGATTGAGAATTGGTCTCATCATTCCTACAGTCCTGATTGAAAAGCTCTAGAACCTGGTCCTCTGTACCTCCCTCTGACACTGGACCCTCGAATTCCTAACTGAAGACCACAATCTGTGCGGATTGGAAATAACATCTCCACGTCGCAGACAATCAACAGTGGGATGCTCTGTTCATTCTACACTCATGGCTGTGTGGCTAGGCACAGCAAAGATGCCATCTATAAATTTACTGATGATACAACCATTGTTGGTAGAATCTCAGACGGTGACAAGAGGACGTACAGGAGTGCAGTATACCATCTAGTTGAGTGGTGTCACAACAACAACCTTGCACTCAACATTAGTAAGACCAAAGAACTGACTGAAGACTTCAGAAAGGGTAAGATGAGCAAGCACACACCAGTCCTCAAAGATGAATCAGAAGTTGAAAGAGTGAGCAATTTCAAGTTTCTGGGTGTCAATATCTCTGAGATTCTATCAACATATCGATGCAGCTACGAAGAAGGTGCAACAGTGGCTAGAATTCATTAGGAGTTTGAGGAGGTTTGGCATGTCACCTAAAACACTTGCAGCTTTCTACAGAGGACGTAACTGGCTGTATCACCATCTGGTGTGGGAGTAGGGACGACTGCACAGGGTCAAAGTAAGCTGCAGAGAGCTGTAAATTTTGTCAGCTCCATCATGGGCAAAGCCTCTGTAGTATCCAGGACATCTTCAATGAGAGATACCTCAAAGGCAATGTCCATCATTAAGGACCCCAATCACCCAGGACATGCCCTCTTCTCACTGCTACCATCAGGAAAGAGGCACAGAAACCTGAAGGCACACACTCAGCGATTCAGGAACAGCTTCTTTCCCTCTGCCATTTGATTTCTGAATGGACATTGAACCCATGAACACTACCTCATTACTTTTTTAATTTCTATTTTCATGCATTACTTATTTAATTTAACTATTTTATATATATATATCTATTATCATGGATTACATTGTACTGCTGCCACAAAGTTAACACATTTCACAACATATGCTGGTGATATTAAACCTGATTCTTATTTCGTCTGTGTTTTCATGACAATGGTTGATGTTGGATGTTTTATGCAGAACACAGTGCAAGTTTGAATTTCTCCGGCATCTTTGTTGAGGAATTTCCCTGTTATACTTACCCCATGTTAGCTTTTTTAAGGAAAGCATATTCATTCATTTTAATAAAAACACAAAATGCTGGCAGAACTCAGCAGGTCAGACAGCATCTATGGGAGGAGGTAGTGACGACGTTTTGGGCCAAAACCCTGGGTTTCAGACATAGATGCTGTCTGGTCTGCTGAGTTCTGCCAGCATTTTGTGTTTTTATTTATTTCCAGCATCTGCAGATTGACTTGTGTTGCCTTTCATTCATCTTAATAAAGCTGTAAGATACAGGAGGAGAATTAGGCAATTCAGCAGATCAAGACATGATTGATAATTTTTCAATCCTATTCTCCCATTTTTTCTCCTTTGCCAATCAAGAACCTATCAAGTTCTGTCTCAGGTACACCCAAGGACTTGGCCTACACAGTCCTTTGTGACAGTGAATGCCACAGATTCACCAAACTTTGGCTGAAAGAATTCCTCATTTCTGTCTTAAAGGGACATGCCTTGATTCTGAGGCTCTGTCTCAGACCTTTGTAAGTGTGAGCTACTTTATATGTCTTTGAATGAAATGATTCTAGCTCAATGTTTGTAATTGATTTTTGAAGTAGGATTTCTATTTTTTAAGTTTTTGGTATTTTTTAATGCTTTATTTTATTTTAATTAGCTTTGATATGGTATATTCTAAGTATTTTATCTGGCTGTCAGATCATTCAGTTGTTTCATGGATAAGTATAACAAGGACCAGATATTACAAAAGGCCTCGTTACTTCGGTGCAGGTCATAGAGTCATGGAACTATAGAACTCTACAGCACAGAATCAGTCCTATGGCCAATCTAGTCTATGCTGAGCTATTTATATGTCTAGTCCCATCGATCTGTATTCGGATCATAGTCCTCCATTCTACTCCCACCAAAATTTCCCATCAAAATCGAACCCACATCCATCACTTCCACTGGCATCTTGATCCACACTTTCACCACCTTCTGAGTGAATAAACTCCCCCTCATGTTCCCCTTAAACATTTTACCTTTCACCCTTAACCTATAGTTCTTGTCTCACCCAAGCCTGCTTGCATTTATACCCCTAATATACCCCCCTCTGTGCAGGAAGTGTAGTGGTGTTCGCACTGGGACTTCGGAACAAGAGGTCCAGGGTTCGAATTTGTCCAGCTCCCTGCACGCTTTCCATCCATGCTGGGTTGAGCGTCGAGCTACAACTTGGTCTCATAAAACAGACACTAAAGAAATGGCAAAGAAGGCATGGGGAGGAACTTTACCTTTACTTTGCCTATACCCCAAATAGTTTTGTATTCCTCTATCAAATTTCCTCTCTATCTCCTACGCTCTAGTGAATAAAGTCCTAACCTATTCAACCTTTCCCCATAACTCAGGTGCTCACATCCTGGCAACATCCTTGTAAATTTTCACTGTGCTCTTCCAATCTTATTTAGATATCTCCTGTGGGTAGGTGACCAAAACTAGACACAATACTCCAAGTTATGTCTCACCAACATCTTATACAACTTCACCAAAGCATCCCAACTCCTGTACTCAGTACTTTGATGTATGAAAGGTTTTGTGCCAAAAGCTTTCTTTAGGTGGATGTCAACAAATAGATACAAACGTTAAATATAGATCTAGGTTACAGATCACTGGTGAACACTGGACAACTTGCAATTGACAGTAAATGCTGGCCAATCCGGTTTAGTAAGATACAAAAATAAATGACAGTTCTGCTTATTAGAACAGGTCATTTGCATTAGATTACGACAGTAAGTAGTGGGCAGTGGGAGATAAGGGAACTATAAAATAATTAACTTATTTGAGACAGGAAGTTGGATGTTCAGAAGTATTTCCTTACGATAAGTCAGAATATCAAAGTTTGCGGTGAATTTAAAATTACTGCAGCTCCAGTATTTCCTGAATGATGATATTTCCAATGGTAGGGAGAAATTGAGTTATCATAGCCTCTGGCCATTTCTATGTATTTTTAAGGGAGTGGATAAAAATACCCTCAGAATATTTTTTAAATGCATAATCCGCTTTTTTAGACATAACTGTTTTATCCACCAACTTGGCTCTCCTAATTTTAATGACTCTCCTTTCATGTCCTCTGTTATCTTAAAACAGGGGTTCCCAGATCCCATGGTTAATAGTGGGAGTCAATGACATATAAAAGGTTCTGTCTTAAAAGGTGAGTGCTTGTTTCTTGAAATACAGCTGAACCTGACAGAAACTGAGAGGACTCATATTGTCCATGTCAAATGTTCATGTACAACATACAGATACAGCAGTTCTCCAACAATAAATACAAAATGCAATGTCCATGTTTGCACAAGTCCAGTCAACCTCTTCTTGTGACTGCAATATGCTTGTTCAGTCAATAAAACAAGCAGAAAAAATGTGAATTGCACTGTTAAAAACAGCCTGGAAAATGGGGAACTTCATTTAAATGCTAATTTTTGAAAGATTTGGATTTTAATTAAAAATAATCCACCTATTGATTTCACTTTTACTTCCATAGATGAGGGTGTTGCAATGATAGTAAATGTCATAATAATGGTAATCAATATTCCTCTCCACTAACTAACATGCACAAAGTCCTTGCAATTAAATTATGCACTGATTGTATGAACTATATGGTTCTCAAAGTATTTTGGGCTGTTGAAATCATTTAAATCTCTTGATATCTTAATATATTTAAATACATTAATTTTTAAAGTATTCCAGTTTTGTTATGAATCCACCTCTCCTTAAATTGTGTAAAATAATTCAGGACAATAAAAATCCAAAGAGTTTGGAGCTCTTTATCTTTGGTGATTATACATTCAGTTGTAAATACACATCCTGGAATTCGTGTTCAGAAGCTAATTTGGCTCCACTCCGTTTCCATTCTTTATGACTGTCACGAAAAAAATCACTTCCTCAAACCTTTGGCTATGCTTGGCTGAGTGATAATATATTACAATTAACTTGATAGACTGTTAGCACTTGAGTTAATTATTTCTAAACTTTATCACATGTCCACTAATCAAAATAATATTCAATAATTCAAAAGCAGTCCACATATTCGCTCTGGACTTTCTAAATAGGGGTTCACAGTGAATTCCTTCCATTCCTCTAGCATTGACTGGAGAACAGCCAATATGCTTCCTTTGTTTCAGAAGACCAATCGAGCAGATGATGTCACATAGGATCCACAATGACTTAGTAGGACAGATTCAAAATGAGCTTGGTCATAGAAAGCAGAGGGTAGTGGTGAAAGAGTTATTCTAACCGGAGGTCTGTTACCAGCAGTGTTCTGCAAGGATTAGTGCCAGGGCCATTGTTATTTTTAATATTAATAAATAATTTAAAATAAGATGTTTATTGTCTGATTGATAAACTTGATGACAAACATTCATGGAATTGTGGATAGTGAGGACCATCAGAATATAGTTTAGTTGAAACTCTTGGCAGAAAAATGGAAGATGCAGTTTAATCTGGAGAAGTGTGGGGTGGTGCATTTCGGGAGGTCGAATGAAAAGTTAAGTACTCAGTAAATGGCAAGACACTTATACTATTGAATCTATTGGTTGTAAATCCACACCTCCTTGAAAGTGTCAATCTAGTGGATTGGGTTGTAATGAAGGTGCAAGGAAACTTGCCTTCACTGACTGGGACATTGAATATAAAAGTTAGCAAGTCATATTGTATTTGTATAAAGCTTTGGTTACGCTACCCTTGGGGAATTGTCTGCAGCTGTGATCAACATGTTACAGTATGAATATGAAGGCTTTGGAGAGTGTGTGGATAAAGTTCACTGAAATGTTGGCTGGAGTAGAGATTATCTGCTATAAGAAGTTGGAAAAACGTGGATTGTTTTTGCTGGAGTGTAGGAAACTTAGGGGCAATAGAAATGGACAAAATTACCAGAGTCATAGTTAGAATAGATGATGGCAATATTTTTTCAGAGCCTCAAAATGGGTTGCAGGAGGAAAATGGCTACAGTTTGGTCAAAGATTACCATCAATACAAGCCTATATGGACGATATAACAATACTGACGACAACTGTCCCCTGCACCAAGAGACTTCTGCAAAAGCTTCGTCAAAACATCACATGGACGAGGATGAAGATCAAGCCCAGCAAGTGCAGAAGCATCTCCATTGTCAAAGGTCAAGCCACGGATCAAAGATTTCATATTGATGGAACACCTGTCTCAACTGTGTCAGAAATGCCAGTGAAGAGCTTGGGTCGACGGTATGATGCTAAGCTCAAGGACACCGAGCAATTTAAACAACTCAAAAAGGATACCATCACGTACATAGCTCGCATCAACAAGACCTTGCTGCCAGGAAAACTCAAACTGTGGTTCTTCCAGTTCGGCATACTCCCAAGACTCATGTGGCCTTCAACAGTGTATGAAATCCCCATCAACAAGGTGGAAAAGCTCAAAAGAGTGATCAGCACGTATGTGAAACAGTGGCTTGGACTTCCATGATGCTTAAGTCCTGTTGGACTGTACGGGAATGGCAAATTGGAATTACCAATTACAAGTCTTGTGGAAGAATACAAATGTACCAAAGCAAGGTTGGTCATTACCCTCACTGAATCTGAAGATACTGTTATTTAAACTGCGGCCCCCCGTGTGGCAACGGGGAGGAAGTGGACCCCACCTGAAGCCGTTCAGAGTGCTAAGTCTGCTCTTCACTTCAGGGATGTGGTTGGCCAAGTCCAACATGGGAGAGCCGGTCTCAGGCTCGTCCCAAAGGCTCCTCAATGGCACAAGGCAACATTAGTGCAGAAGAGACGGCTCATGGTGGAGGAGGTGAGGAGACAGGAGGAGGCAGAGCGACACACCAGAGCCGTCTCAATGGCCAAGCAGGGCCAATGGACTAATTGGGAGAGCCTGCAAAAGAGGAAACTCAGTTGGCGTGACATCTGGGAGATGGAGGGATCTCAGCTAAGTTTTGTCAGCAGAGCCACTTATGACCTCCTACCAACACCTCAGAACCTGAACCAGAGGTGGGGAGAAGACCCCATTTGCTCTCTTTGTCAAGCACCTGGATCACTAAGGCACATTTTAACAGGATGCACCATGAGCCTCAGCCAGGGGTGGTATACTTGGCGGCATAACCAAGTTCTCAGACAGCTGGCATCAATCTTGGAACAGAGGCAAACCACCGTAAACGCTCTCCCACAAACATCGGCAGGAGATGTCCACATTACACGATTTGTACCAGCAGGCCAACCTCCAGAGCACCAACTAACATTGAAGGATATAAGCATTCTGCATGTTGCTCGGGATTGGAAAATGGACATGGACTTGGAGAAAAAGCTTGTGTTTCCCCCAGACATTGCGGCTACAACACTCTGGCCAGACATAGTCGTGTGGTCCACAACAGCCAAGCTGGCATATGTTGTGGAATTGACAGTACCATGGGAAGATGGTGTTGAAGAAACTTATGAGAGCAAAAAGACCAAGAACTCTGAACTGGCAACTGAAGCTGCTCAGAACGGCTGGAAGTCCAAGATTTTCCCTGTAGAAGTGGGATGCAGGGGATCCGTTGCTACATCTACGACCAGTCTATTGAAGAAGATGGGGGTGAGGGGTGTCTCCCTCCAACAAGCAATCAAGTCCTTGTCAAATGCAGCAGAAGAAAGCAGCAACTGGATTTGGATTAAAAGGAAAGACAACAACTGGGCTGCAAGATGAAGACAGGAGGGTACGGAACTGAGGGGGGTGTATCTGGGACGCCAGGTAGCACCGTTGAGCCCTCTGGAGACGTCATGGGCTTATCAATGAAATGTCAAAGAAGGAGCCTCGCCCACCTGATGACCCCGATGACGTAGCTACCCTCCTCGTCACCATTCCAAGCCTACTGCCAACATCGAGAGTGCCAACTTTACCATTGGGATTGAAACATCAAGTCCTATTAGCTCTGCTAAATACTAGAGGACATAGATTTATGGTGAGAAGGGGAGAATTTAAAGGAGATTCATCAGGCAAGTTTTATTTTACACAGAGAGCGATAGGTGCATGGAATGTGCTGCTAGCAGAGGTGGTGGAAACAGATTCAATAACAACATTTAAGAGGCATTTGGACTAACGCATGATCAGTCAGGTAATTGCAGGATAAAGGCCACATGTTCAGTTTAAATTGGTATCATGGTCTGCACAGACATCAAGGGCCATAAAGCCTGTTCTATGTTCTATTGGTGCAAATAAAATTCTCTCAGTGAAAAATTTGCTTTCCTAAAGCACTAGAACCCTATAAAGGTCATCTTTCATGGGATTCTGAAAGTTTTAACATACTAAATTTTCATTAAAGTCTTTGTCACCTCTTCCAATTTCTTCTTTATTCTGATCGGATTTGATCCTACAATGGGTCACCTCGTGGTGTTTTTTTTTAATATACTCCTCGAGCTACATTATACATAATTTTGCATACTGTGGCAGGAAAGAGATAGCCTTAAGAGAATTACTGTAAGTCATCAACATCACTGGTGTATGAACACTGGGCTGTGTCAAACCTGCTTACACAGTCATTTGCTTTTACTCCTATATTCTGTTACTCTGCAAATAATTCAATCTTCATTTGATGTATCATTAGACCGACTTGACATTTTCTAAATAAAGTGAGATTCTTGAAATGTAATTAATCTTTGAAGGACCGTACGGTAATTCCTCCATTGTAAACAGAGATTCTATAGTTCTCTTCATACAAAACTGTGTTCAGGTACTATTCCTAGTAAATTACATTATTCTTTTTCAAATTATTTAATAATTATTAAAGTCACATTTAAGAGAGTTATCTTATTTTATTATAGAGAAGGTGACATTTCTAATTTTCACCATTAAATAATAATTACTTCCATTTTATCAGATTTATCACTTTCTCATTAAGTAATTCCTGGAACTGGATTTTTCAGAAACAACCTCTTACTCAATGTCAGCAAGACCCAGAAGCTAACTTCAGGGGAAAGAAACTAAAGGTTCATTAGCCAGTGTTCATTGGAGGAATAAAGGTAGAGAGGGTCAACAACTTTAAACTCCTCAGTGTTATTATTTTAGAGGAGCTGTCCCGGGCCCAGCACGTAAGTGTAATTACAAAGAAAGTATGGGAGCGCATTTACTTCTCTAAGAGTTTGTGAAGATTTAGCATGATGTCTAAAAATCTGAAAAACTTCTATAGATATGTAGTGGAGAGTATATTGACTAGCTGCAGCACAGCCTGGAATGGAAACACCAATGTCCTTAAATGGAAAATTCTTCAAAAAGTAGTGAATACGGCCCATCACGGGTAAAGCCGATTACTGAGGGCCTGTGCGACTGAGCTGGGAGAACCACTACAGCGCATCTTCAACATGAGCCTGGAGCAGAGAAGAGTACCCAGACAGTGGAAAACATCCTGTATTGTCCCAGTACTGAAGAAACCACAACCAAAGGAGTTGAATGACTTCAGACCTGTTGCCTTGACGTCGCACGTGATGAAGACCATGGAGTGGCTGACAATACAGAATCTGAGGCCACAAACCAGGCACGCCCAGGATCCTCTTCAGTTTGCGTATAAGGAGAAGGTGGGAGTGGAGGATGCTATCACGTATTTGCTGCACAAATCACTCTCTCACCTAGAGGGGGTCAGTTGTGCTGTGTGGATTACATTCCTTGACTTCTCTAGTGCCTTTAACACCATCCAGCCCAAGATCTTAAGGCACAAGCTAACGGAGATGGGAGTAGACTCTCACATGGTGGATTGGATAGTGGACTACTTGACAGATAGACCTCAGTATGTGCGGTTGGGAGACTGTAGGTCTGACACGGTGGTCAGCAGCACAGGGGCGCCGCAGGGAACCGTACTCTCTCCGGTCCTGTTCACCCTGTACACATCAGACTTCCAATATAACTCGGAGTCCTGCCATGTGCAGAAGTTTGCTGATGACACGGCCATAGTGGGGTGTGTCAGGAATGGACAGGAGGAGGAGTATAGGAAACTGATACAGGACTTTGTGATATGGTGCAACTCAAACTACCTGAGTCTCAATATCACCAAGACCAAGGAGATGGTGGTGGACTTTAGGAGATCTAGGCCTCATATGGAGCCAGTGATCATTAATGGAGAATGTGTGGAGCAGGTTAAGACCTACAAGTATCTGGGAGTACAGTTAGACGAGAAGCTAGACTGGACTGCCAACACAGATGCCTTGTGCAGGAAGGCACAGAGTCGACTGTACTTCCTAAGAAGGTTGGCGTCATTCAATGTCTGTAGTGAGATGCTGAAGATGTTCTATAGGTCAGTTGTGGAGAGCGCCCTCTTCTTTGTGGTGGCATGTTGGGGAGGAAGCATTAAGAAGAGGGACGCCTCACGTCTTAATAAGCTGGTAAGGAAGGCGGGCTCTGTCGTGGGCAAAGTACTGGAGAGTTTAACATCGGTAGCTGAGCGAAGGGCGCTGAGTAGGCTACGGTCAATTATGGATAACTCTGAACATCCTCTACATAGCACCATCCAGAGACAGAGAAGCAGTTTCAGCGACAGGTTACTATCGATGCAATGCTCCTCAGACAGGATGAAGAGGTCAATACTCCCCAATGCCATTAGGCTTTACAATTCTACCGCCAGGACTTAAGAACTTTTTAAAGCTATTATTAATGCTTTTTGAGATAGCGATTTAGATGCATATCATATTTTTTACTGAGTTAAGTATTGTATGTAATTAGTTTTGCTACAACAAGTGTATGGGACATTGGAAAAAAGTTGAATTTCCCCATGGGGATGAATAAAGTATCTATCTATCTATCTATCAAACACTGAGCACATCTCCCTGAAGTGCTGTTGCAGAAAAGCAACATTCATCATCAGGGATCTCCACCCACCCAGGACATGTTCTCTTCTCACTGCTGCCATCAGTAGTAGGTACAGGAGTCTCAGGACTCACACCAGCAAGTTCAGGAACAGTTGTTATCCCTCAACCATCAGACTGTTGAACCAAAGAGAATAACTGCAAATCACTCAACTTCACTGCCCCATCATTGAAATGTTCACTTGCACAATTGACTCACTTTTAAGGACTCTTCATCTAATGTTCTCAATATTTATTTATTTATTTGTTTGTTTGTTTGTTTATTTATTATTTATTTCTCTTTGTACTTGCACAGTTTGTTGTCCTTTGTACACTGATTGCCCAAGTTGGTGTGGCTTTTCATTGATTCTGTTATGGTTATTATTCCATAGATATATTGAGTATGTTTGCAAGAACTCCTCAATACTCAGGGTCTATACTGGCATCTATATAATTTATTATTATATTGTAATTTGTCCTCTACTGTGCCTATTGTCTTTTTTATTAATTATTGTACTGGTCTACACTGTTTTGTGCACTTTATGTAGGTCTGTGCAGGTCTGTAGTCTAGTGCAGTTTTTATGTTGTTTTACATAGTCTAGTGTAGCCTTGTGCTGTCTCACATAGTCCAGTGTAGTTTTGTGTTGTTTCATGTAGCACCATGGTCCTGGAGGAACGTTGTTTTGTTTTTATTCTGTACTGTACCAGCAGTTTATGGTCGAAATGACAATAAACTTGACTTGAAGAGAATGAATCCCAGGGGAACAGATATGTACTTCGATAATAAGTTTACTTTGAACTTTAAATATACATCTCATTGTACATACAGTTTGTGTACAAATGCTTTTGCACTCCAGTAACTTGCATTATGTCACTGATTTCTTGAATGAAGACACAAGGAAATAACAAGCAGGAGTACAAGATTCAAAACAAAATCAGTAAAAATACAGTAAATTCTCTGTGTATAAATGGACAATAAAGATAAATAGAGCAGATATTTTTTCTAAGTAAATTTCAGTGTTCATTTCCTATGAGGGTTTACATTTCCGTATTTTAAAGATGAGAATAGAGAAATGAATGAGAATCGTTTTTATATGTACAATATTTTAAATAGGCAATATGGTATTTTATTTATTTGATGGGTTAAACTAACATCATTTCAGGACTGAGTTTTTTTTGTGTATTCTGTTTGCATGCAAGGGATTCTCACTGCAGCTCGTACTTTCTGCATTCCTGAACAGTTCAGTAATGCTATCTTTGTATTTCTAATTCATTCAAACAAGCAAACTCATTTGGGTATTCAACAAAAGGAAGATTCAATGTGGGATGTGCAGTCCATCTGGCTAGTCCCAAAGTTTAAAAGCAATGTGCTGGGTAATCATTTATATTCCCCCAGCAGCTTTTCCAGTCATTGCTGTGTCCCTTTGGGTTTTAGATTTGAATTTAACACAAGGACAAAAATTGTTCAGTAGTATGTATTGATTTGTTGAAATATTTTACAAGAAGGCATTGCTCTGATGCCAAGTTTATTTGCTGTTCGTCTCAGAGGCAATGCAGAACAATAGTGCAAGCAGCATATGAAAACCACACACACACGCACGCGCGCGCGCACACACAATCAGAAACAATCAAAATCAGGTTTCTTATCACTGGGATGTGATGTCAAATTTGTTAACTTAGCAGCAGTTCAATGCAATGTATAATATAGAAGAAAGAAAAAAATATAAAATAGTAATAATTATAAATAAATAAGTAAATCAATTACAGCGTACATATATTGAATAGATTAAAAATTGTGCAAAAAATAGAAATACTATATATTAAAAAAAGTGAGGTAGTGTCCAAGTGTTCAATGTCCACTTAGGAATCAGATGACAGAGGGGAAGAAGCTGTGTGTGAGTGTGAGTGTGTGCCTTCAGGCTTCTGTACCTCCTACCTGATGAAAACATGAGAAAAGGGAATGCCCTGGGTGCTGGGGGTCCTTAATAATGGTAGCTGCCTTCCTGAGACATCGCTCCTTGAAGATGTCTTGGGTACTTTGTAGGCTAGTACCTGAGATGGAGCCGGCTGCATTTACAAGCCTCTGTAGCTCCTTTCAGTCCTGTGCAGTAGCCTCCCACCCCGCACCCCCCCCCCTCAAACCAGACAATAATGCAGCCTGTCAGAATGCTCCCCATGGTACATCTATAGAAGTTTTTGAGTGTATTTGTTGACATGCCAAATCTCTTCAAACTCCGAATGAAGTATAGTCGCTGACTTGCCTTCTTTATAACAGTAGCGATATGTTGCGACCAGGTTAGATCCTCAGAGATCTTGACACCAACGAATTTGAAACTGCTCACTCTCTTCACTTCTGATCCCTCTATGAGGATTGAAGTCCACAATCAGCTCTTTTGTCTTACTGGCGTTGAGTGCCAGGTTGTTGCTGCGACACCACTCCACTAGTTGGCATATCTTGCTCCTGCACGCCCTCTCGTCACCACCTGAGATTCTACCAACAGTAGTTGTATCATCAGCAAATTTATAGTTGGAATTCACACATTATCCCTGTTGTTACATGCTAGAGTTATATTCAGCTGTAATCTGGAATGACCATTATAGTAAAACAGATAATCAGCTTATGACTTTTTATGCCTTGATCAATATTTTCCCCTCAAATTAACAACTTACTGATTTCTAGTCACTAAATCAGGAACAGCATTTTACTATCTAAATCATTTTTATGGGATTATGTAGATCTGGTCACATTGACATCAGTGGGAAGTTGCTAAGTATGAGTCACTATTGTAATCTCTAGCAAAACGTGCAAAATACTGGAGGAACTCAGCAGGTCAGACAACATCAGTGGGACAGAGTAAAGAGTCGACATTTTGGGCCAAGTCCCCTCATCAGTTTCCTCTTTCCCATAGATGCTGTCCAACCTGCTGGTTCCCTCTAGCATTTTGTGAGTGTTGCTTTGGGTTTCCAGCATCTGCAGATTTTCTCCTATTGTAATCTGTTTATTACAATAGTGCGTATATTTTAAAAGAACTGCCTTGGATGAGAACAGCTTTGGGACAGTTTGCTTTTCTTTACTTCTCATTAACAAATGTAAATTGCTAATTGTGCCATCCTTTCAGAATGTATCTAGTAGGCACATTATCATATAGAAATAATTACACATAAGGAATGTATTACTCTGCACTAAACATTCTATTATGAGAGCTCTATCAGCTTAATGTTTCAGCGGGTCTCTGCTGTCTTGAGTACTTGATGGTCATCGTTTACAGGATATTTCAGAAGAGCTATTGCCAAAAAAATCATCAAAAATGTCACACAGAACTAACTATTATGTCAATATGGCCAGGTTATTTTTCTCAGGGGAGTAAACCCAATTAAATAGAGTTCTTATAATGAAAATAATTTGAAGTCAGTAAATATGGAACTGTAAATCAGGAAGTGTTGTAATCAGCAATTGTAACACTTTTGTAGATTAGAATAGATTACTAAAATCAAATTCCTCAGTATATGAGGTAACAAATGAAAAAGATATTCATGCCACAGAAGCATCATATCTGATCTCTAATCTCAGTATTATATTTTCTTGGCCATGCAGCAAGTAGCAGTAGCTGCTGCCTTCTGTCTGTGGGCTTGTGCATTCATACATCTCAAACACAAAAGATGAAGTAAAAGAGAGAATGCAGGAAATACCCAGTAGGCTCAGTAGCATCTGTGCACTTGGACAGAGAGTTAATCATTCAGGCTGATGACATTTTATCAAAACTGAGAAAAATTAGAATTAGAAAAACAATTAAAATGTAGCAGAACCCAAGAGGAGGGAGTAATCCATGAGTAAAGTCTGTGCTAAGGTAGAGATCTGGGTGAAATGAAGATCATGTGGCTGACAAGGGAAGCCAAAGCTAATGTAAAATCAAAAGAGAGGGCATACAACAAAGCAAAAATTAGTGGGAAGACAGACAATTGGGAAGCTATTAAAAACCTAGAGAGAGCAACTAGAAGGATCATTAGGAGGAAAAAGATGAAATATGAAAGCAAGCCAGCAAACAATATTAAAGTGGATAGTAAAAGCTTTTTCAAGTATGTAAAAAAAAAAGAAGATGAGAGTGGATATTAGACTACTAGAAAATGGGGCTGGAGAAATAATACCAGGGGACAAGGAGATGGCAGAAGAACTAAATGAGTGTTTTGCACCAGTCTTCACTGTGGAAGACACGAGCAGTGTGCCAGATGTTGAAGGGTGTGAGAGTTGAAGAGAAGTGAGTGTAGTTACTATTACAAGGGAGAAGCTCATAAAGCTGAAAGACCTAAGGCTACATAAGTCACCCAGGCCAGCTGAACTGCACCCTAGGGTTCTTAAAGAGGTAGCAGCAGCGATTGTGGAGGCATTAGAAATGTTCTTTCAAAAATCATTGGACTCCGGCATGGTGCCAGAGTATTGGAAAATTGCAGATGTTACTCCATTCTTTAAGAAAGGAGGAAGGCAACAGAAACAAAATTATAGACCGGCTAGCCTGACCTCAGTGGTTGGGAAGATGTTGGAGTCAAATATTAAGGATGAGGTTATGGAGTACTTGGTGCCACAGGATAAGATAGGTGAAAGTCAGCATGGTTTCCTTAGGGGAAAATCTTGCCTGACAAACCAACTTAACAAGTTGTAGGGCCAATGTTATGCACAACTTTTTGACTCAGCCATGGTGGGGTGTAAGTACCGATGTTTCTTGGGAAAAAGTTGCCTTCAAGTGGCAGCGGTGGTATGGATTCGAGCTGCTTGTGGCTCCAGCATTCAGTGAGTTATTGACTAGCTGAACCTGGGTACACAGAGCAGACATTGTGGTGTCTGATCTTTACATAATCACAGAGAAAACAAGCACAGAAAATAGGACTATTCTTGGGTGTTTCTACTGACAAACTCCCCAGCAGCAGAAGAGGAAAGAGAGACCCTGTTATTACAACAGGGTCAAGCAATCTGCCTCCCTTATTGGCCTGCTAGGCAGATGAGATCTTATGATGTCTGGGAATGCAGATTTTTAAGTATTGTCAGTTATAACTTGTATGTTGATATACCTCTTTCAAAGCCACTCTGCTACCTCTGGAGTTAAGTTCATCTTTAACATGGAGAACTACCACTGAACATTTAGAAATGTGCTATGGATTACCCATTCAAATTTTCAGTGCAGTTCTATCACACAGTATATAATTATATTGCTTCACTGATAGAATGTCCAGCCAATCATTCTATTGCAGGGGTTCTCAACCATTTTTATGCCATGGACCAATACCATTAAACAGGGGGTCCCATGTTGGAAACCCCTGGTTTAATGTTTAATTTGTGTAATGCAGCAGTCCTGCAGTACTATATCCTTGTGCCAGTCTCGCTAGGTTCTCAAATTCGTAGGGAAGATTTATACAGATCAATCCAAATGGACAAACATGCCACCTTTTATTATGTAGACATGCAAATTTAGCAATTCATTTGGAAGCTTTAGCTTTTAAAGAACTTAAATCCCCCTCCCACAAGTGTTGGTGTGTGGCCGAGTGGTTAAGGCTTTGGTCTGGCGATCTGAAGGTCGTTAGTTCAAGCCTCAGCTGAGGCAGCTTGTGCGTCCTTTAGCAAGGCACTGAACCACACACTGCTCCTGCATGTTTACCGCCCAGTGGCGGTGGTTGGTGCAGTTTGGACAAGACAAGACAAGTACCTACCTTCCCCCTTAGCTGGCTTCACCTATCCAGCTTGTACTTCTTTCCCTCCCCCCACCTTCTTATTTGGCTTTTTGCCCCTTTCCTGTCCAGTTCAAATGCAGGGTCTCAGCCCAAAATATTGACTCTTTTATTCCTTTCCATAGATTCTGCCTGACCTGCTGAGTTACTCTAGCGTTTTATGTGTGTTGCTCCAGATTTCCAGCATCTGCAGAATCTTTTGTGTTTAAAAAAAAACTGTTATTGTGAATGCACTGAGTAATTTGCAATCCAATGAGAAATGACATTTCTATTTATGCTTTTAAAAATGTGAAATTACAAAGAAAAATGTATCAACCACTTTTTGCTCTTGTCATTACTGTTTTATGAAGGATATTTGACAGAGTTCATGTACAATTATAACACACAATCCAAAAACCTGATCTGAATGAGACTACAGCATGAAAACTCTTGCTGTTAAAAGAACCAAAAGGAAGATCAAAATGTTAGCACAGAGGAGAGTGGGACTGCATGCAGATGTGATATGGGGATGGGAGTGTGATGATTAAATGAGGGTAAGGTCCAAATGTATGGAGACGTCTGCTCCAAACTACGGTAGTTTTTATTGACTCTGTGCAAGGGATGGGCAGCCAAGCTAATCCCAAAGGCTGAGCTGACATTTTAAGTACGTAGGAAGACTATGATGTGACCTTCATTGGTTTTTTCACTGCAGTAGACTGGGTTCAGCAGGACAAGGGAAATGCAGCAACTATACAGAGACAAGAACAACCTTGAAACATTGAATCACTCTCTACAAATGCCTGATCTTTCCCAGGCATCTTCTGTTTTTTATTTGGCCTATGATAAGTATTGCTCATCATATTGGACCAGGGTAGATGGTGCTTGCTGGTACCCTTGCTTTTTGATGTATTTTAAAGGGGCATGGATCTGGATAAATCAGAGAAGAATTGCATAATTTAAAGATGACATTAA
Organism: Hemitrygon akajei; assembly: GCF_048418815.1. NCBI lineage: Eukaryota > Metazoa > Chordata > Chondrichthyes > Myliobatiformes > Dasyatidae > Hemitrygon > Hemitrygon akajei. Next base: position 160,042,321 of record NC_133133.1, read on the forward strand.
ACTTGCTGGTACAGATGACAATGGGAAAGGAAGCAATACACTATTAGTGAATGCAGACAGACTGATAGAATGAGTGGACTCATGATAGTTAAATTTAATGCAGAGAAGTCCAAAGTGACATATTTTGAAAGATTTAATGGTGTTGCTCCCAAAACTCTGCTGGAACAAAATGGACCTGGGTGTTCATGTGCATCAATCTTTGAAAGTGGCAGGATTGTTTGAAACCACAGTTAGTAAAACAGATGAGATCCTGGACTTATAAATTATGGAATAAAATCAAAAATGAAGGAATTTATGTTGAATCTTTATAAAACACTAGTTAGGCCACAAGTGAAGTGTTACATTATTTTCAATAGGCTGTGATGGTCTTAGGGAAGTTGCAGGAGAGATTTATTAGAATGGTTTCAGAAATGAGTGATAGAGACATAACGTTTGAATGGTGATGCAGATGTTCTTAGAGCAAAGACAGACAGTGAATATAACAGAAATATACAATATCATGATGTGTTTGGATAGGCTAAATAGAGAGAAGCTCTTCCTATCAGCAAATGTTTCAAGAACTTGAAGACACCAGTTTCTAGTGATGAATAAAAGAAAATTGGGATGGTGTATTTCTCCTTTCAGCCCACAAATAGTTATAACTTCAAAATAAAACGTTCAGGTATGAAATGTTACCAGACCAGAACCCTGAATTTCTGTTTGTCATAGTGAAGGAAGAACCATTTGCAAGGGAACATTGACACAGACAATGCAACAAATTCATATCACGGCTTAATACACTGGGCTACACGGAACAGAGAGCAACACAACACTGGACAGGACTGTCGGTCCCTATATTGTTCATCATCCTTATCTCTCCGTTCACTTCATATTTACTTGTCTGTCTAAAAACCCCTTAAACTCCACTAGACCGCTCCTGGTAACCCACTCCAAGAACCTACCTATCTCTGCTTAAAGTATTTTCCCCTCTCAACATCTTTACCTTTCCTTCCTCCAGTCTTAGAAGAATGTCCTCTGGTGTTTTTACATTGTACCCCAGGAAACAGATTCTACTCTAGCTATGCCTCACATAATTTAAAGACCATTTTTGGGTCCTCCCTCAGTCTCCGACACTCTAAGAGGAACAGCCCAAGTTTGTCCAGCTGTTCCTTTTAGCTCCTACCCTTTACTCCAGGCAGCATCCTGGTTAGCTTCTTCTGCATCTTTGCCACAATCTCCACATCCTTCCTATAATGGGACAACTGGAACTGCAGACAGTACTGTCTGGATACTGTAGCTCCTGCATGACATCCATACTTGTATACTCAGCATCCCTTCCAATGAAGGGAAACCTTCCACGCACCTTCTTTACCATGCTATGCACTTGTGTAGCCACTTTACTAAACTATGGTACTCCACCTGGAGATCCTCCTCTGCTTCAATGCTAGTAAGGGGCTTCCAATTAACTGTATTCTTTCTCTTATACCTTGACCTCCCAAAGATGGAGTTTAATGCAGACAAGCCCACACTAGTCTGGATTAAACTTCATCTGCCACTTCTCTGCAGCATGGTAGTGTATATGTTAGCATGCTTTACAGTATAGGTGACCTGGGTTCAATTCTCACCACTGGCTATAAGGAGTTTGTTCATCCTCTCTGTGACTGTGTGGGTTTCCTTCGGGTGCTCCGGTTTCCTTCCAAAGTCCAAAGACGTACTGGGTGGTAGGTTAATTGGTCACGGTAAATTGTCCAGTGATCAGGCTAGGGTTAAATCAGGGGATTGCTGGGCAGCATAGCTCAAAAGGCTCTACCCATCACCTGTTGGCTCCGGTCTCAGCTTTCCCTGTTACCTCTTTAAAACAGCATGTTCCCTTTCAATTCTCAGTCCCAATGCAGTGATTGTCCCAAATTGTTTTGCCTCCATGAATGCTGCTACACCCATTAAGCTCCTCCAGCTTTTTGTTTTATGCATTTGAATAAAGTTATTTGGTCAAAGCTTCCTAGCTGTGGTCATGTTGTTGGAATTGTAATTGTTAATGTAGCACCGGCCCATTATGCTACTGGCGTTTCGGGCAGCAGTGAAGGTCCTCCACCTCTGTCTATGTAGAAGAGTTCTTCATTGCCTTTTGACCCAGAGCTGAATCCCCAAACCTGGAGAACTGGCAGACCACTCTGACCTCTACCCTTTGACTTGTTCGGCTTTGGGTGATCTTACCATGAGGGTCTGACGCCAACCAACGCAGCTCTCTGGGTCATTAAGGCACACAAGCCTCCAAACCCTACGACAAGTTTGTGGTCCCCTTGGAGAAATTGTTACTGTAATTGGTTTATTATGTACCATGCTACTTGGGTGGTGGGGTATGTCTCTATCCAAGGAGGTGTAAAGCACTCTTCCATTCACTAGCCTGCAGGTCACCCATGGGAAAGGGGTAGCACCTGCTTAGCCCCCCGATTAGGGTCATGTGAAACCATGGGAGCAGGTTGTGGATAGTCATGTGAGCAGCTGGAGCAAATCACATGTCCTGATTATGCGATCACTGACGTCAGGAAGACAATCTCTGAAGAGTATTGATAACGGCCTGTGTTTGAAAGGTCCAATTTAATGTCAGAGAAGTGTATACAATATACAACGGGAAATGCTTTTTCTTCACCACTATCCACGAAAACAGAGGAGTGCCCCCAAAGTATGAATGACAGTTAAATGTTAGAGCCCCGAAGTCCCCCCAACTCCCCTCCCTCCCGCGTGTAAGTGGCAGCAAAGCGACAATCCCCCCTCCCCCCACCAGCAAAAAAAAAGGATTGGTACCCACCACTGAGCACTCAAGTGTGCAGCAAAGCGACAGCAAAGACACAGACTTGCAATATCTCAAAGACTACTCGATCACCCGGTAATTCAATATACCACAGTGTCTCTCTCTCTCTCTCTCTCTCTCCCCCCCCCCCCAAATAAGGGTGAAAGAGACGTCTCTGTTTCATAGTGAGAGGGGAGGCATAAGAAGCAACTCACTGGTTTATGATGTTAAAAGACCGTAGAGTCACTTTTTTGAGCTCTGAGCCCAAAGATCTCAGATCTCTGGGCACATAGCCAGAGATCTTCCAACTCCCATGATACACCGATTTCCCGCCGGGACACCGACTTTCGATCTGCTCGTCTCCAGAGCCAAGAGATCCCGCTCTTCTGAAGGTGCGCTAGGCTCTTATGCCACATCATTGGCATGTCGAATAACAGCCAGTTGTAAAACCCTGAGAGCGGGTCCCATTCCCGTAAAGAACCGAAGTCAGTGTGTAACTCCAGGTCAAGGTCTTCAAAAGAACCCCGAAAGGGAAAAATAGATATTAAAGATGGAAATAGTGCTGATTCCAAAGATGCAAGGAAAGGAGTTGCCATTTAGCATCATCGTAACTAAGCTCCACCCTCTTGTAAAGATACTGCCCAGAAGAAGGTAATGGCAAATCACTTCTGTACAAAAATTTGCAAGAACTATCCTGATCATGGGACCATTATTGCCCACGTCATATGACGTGGCATATAATGATGATAATAATGATCAAGATACAATAAAAAGCTTGGCTTGCACACTATTCATGCAGGTCGAATCATTACACAGTGCATAGAGATAAAACCAGGTAAAACAATCACAATGCAGGATAAAGAGTAACAGCCACTGAGAAAGTGCAGGTGAAAAATGAAGTGCAAAATCATAATGTGGTAGATTGTGAGGTCATGAGTCTGTCTCATCATATCTTGTGCTCAAGAGCCTGATAACAGCAGAATGGAAGCTGTGCCCGAGACTGGTGGTACACGCTTTCAGGCTTTTGTATCATCTGCTCAATGAGAGGGGGGAGAAGAGAGAATGTCTAGGGTGTTTCTGGTCATTAATAATGCTGGCTGCTTTCCTGGGGCAGCGAGCATTATACACAAACTAAATTGCTAAGTCAAACATCTATTATGGAATCTGTTATAGAATTATTATGACCTGAAGACAAAGTCAAACAGAAATTTCCAAAGAAAATTTTATATTTTACTGAATAGAAAATATTTGGCAATGCAATCAGTAAAGCGAGGGGGCGAGTGAGACAAAGTGATTGCTCACAAAAAGCTGGTGCCATTTGAGCAGCTGATGGCCTATCTCTCTGCTCTTATGATTCTGTAAATTGCTTTTGTTCAAGTGTAAAAGGAAGTCTAAAACATAAGGCCAGTATTTATTCAATTGCGATTTACTTTAAAAACTAGAGTTGAGCATTTAGACGTTCCATTGCTTCTCCATGTTAGTCTTGTCATCTGCAAGCAATGGCCAGGAAATGTTGAGCTAAGATGATTGCATGTGAAAATGGCTGGTTCTCATATATTGAGAAGGAAAGAGTGATTCATCTGAAGTTAGAGAATACAGTATCCAGTGCAAAAGTGATGAATTTTCAAGTTCTGCTGTATTCTGAAATTAAAAACAAAAAGTGCAGGAAATGCTCGGCAATTTAGGCAGAGGCTGTGAAAACAGAAACTGAACCTAGAACACAGAAAAATACAGCACAGGACAGGCCATTTGGCCCACAGCGTTGTGCTGAACCAGCTAAAAAGCAAATAAAAACACTCAAAGTCTAATCCTTCCTTTCTACACAATGTCCATATCTAAACATCCCTTGAAAGCCTCTAATGTAGTTGTCTCTGCCAACATACCAGGTAGCATATTCCACACATCCACTATTCTCTGAGTAAAAAAATCACCTCTCACATCCCCTTTGAACTGACCCCCTCTCACTTTTAATGCATGGCATCTGGTATTAGACATTTCAACCCTGAGAAACACACTCTCTGCCCCACTCTATCAATGCCTCCCAGAATCTTATAAACCTCTACCACGTCTCCTCTCAGCCTCTGCCGCTCCAGAGAAAACAACCCAAGTTTATACAGCCCCTCTAAACCAGACAGCATCCAGGTAAACCTCTCCTGCACCCTCTCCAAAGTCTTTCTATGGGGGACAGGGTAACCAGAACTATATGCAATACTCCAGATGTGGCCTAACTCGAGTTTTATAAAGTTGCAACACAACCTCTTGACTTTTGACTTAATAACTCAACTAATAAAATAAATAGAAAACATTAGTCTTCTTACCCATCCTATCGACCTGTGTAACCACTTCAAGGAGCAACGAACTAGGATCCCAAGATTTCTCGGCTCAGCAACACTGTTAAGGTTCTTGCCCTCAACAGTGAGCTGTCTCCTTGCACTTGCTCCACCAAGGTGCAACACCTCACATTTATCTGGGTTAAACTCCATCTACTATTTCTCCGTCCATATCTGCAACAGATCTATATCACACTGGACTCTTTGCCAGTGTTCCACACTATCCACAACTCCACCAATCTCGGTATTATCTACAAACTTATTAACCCATCCGTCTATATTTTCATCTAGGTCATTTATATACATGACAAACGGCAGAGGTCCCAGCACAGATCCCTGCAGAGCATCACTAATTACAAACCTCCAGCCTCCCATGATAGTACATGCCCTCTAAACCAGGCAACATCCTGGTAAACCTCTTGAGATAACAGTTTAGGTCTAATACTCTGTTGCTCTTTCTACATCTGCCATCTGACCCACTGAGAATTTTTTTTTTGCATATTCTCTTTTTATTTGAATTATTGGAATACAATGCCACCTAAAACAAATTATCTGGCTGTTGTTTCCATTATCATTTGTAAGAGTATTATTTAAAAAAAATCAGCTGCTCCAATTTGAATGAGTCGTTATATATCACAAAACGTTATTGCCCGTAAAGCATTTTGAGCGATCTTAATTTCAAAAGGTGTTATAAAGCGGTGGAGGTGGAGTTGAGATGGTGTTAAATGGTGACTCCTTTGCTTGCATCTTTGGAAACAGCTCTATTTCCATCTTTAATACCTTTATTTTTCCCTTTCAGGATTCATTTGAAGACCCTGACCTTACACGCAGTCTTCGGTTCCTTGTGGGAATGGGACTCATTCTCGGGGTTTCAGGACTGGCCGTTATCTGACATGCCAAGGGTTCGGCCTGAGAGTCTCACTCATATTTGGAAGCCTAAGATCTTGGGGCTCCGGAGATAGGCGGATCGAGGGTTGGTGTCACGACAGGAGACTCGTGTGTCGTCGGGGAAGCCAGAAAATCTTTCGCCGTGGGCCCGAAGACCCAAGGTCTTTGCGATCTTCAGGCACAGAGCTCGTAAAAAACGACGAAATGGAGTATTAACATCGTAAACCAGTGGGTTGTTGTTATGTCTCCCGTTCGCTGTGAAAATGGGGGACACCTCCCTCTCCCTTATTAGGGAGAGAGAGAACCTGTGGTTTGTCGAATGCCGGATGAAATGCGAAGTCTTTGGGGTAACTGCAAGGTCTGTGTCTTTGCTATTGCCCAGCTCATGCTTGTGCCCGAGGGTGGTGCTAATGCTTGCTTTTTTTTTGCCTGTGGCGGAGTTGGGGAGTTGTTGCTTGCTGCCACTTACGCACGGGAGGGGGTATCTGGGGGGGGACTTTAGGGTTCTCATGTTTAACTCATTCATTCTTGTCTGTTTCCGTGGATGTTTGCGCAGAAAAAGCATTTCAGGAGGTATATTGTATATATTTCTCTGACATTAAATTGGACCTTCGAATCTTTGAATATGCAAGTCTTTCCGTTAGCAGTGCCAGTGAAATCATTTGCAGACGTGGCCTCGCAGAACACTAGACAAGGCGAACATCATGTACAGACATTGCTCTCTGAACTATTTCAGGAACTGAATATCTAGTACAATGCAGTCATAAACTTTAGTGCCTGGAAATTCTTTGCCTTGCAAAGACACCAGCCCCTAGGCAGCTACTGATATCAGGGAGCACGTAGACATAATCCTCAGGTCTGTCAGTAAACGTGAATAGCATGCATATGCATCAACCTTGACATATCAGACACATTGGAAATATGTTACTTTCTGCCACTGTCAGGATACTGTTGTCGGGCTGACAAACAGAATTAAATATAACCTGACACAGCTTCAAAAATTGAAAGATCCAAAACCGAGTCTCAAATTAGTCCACAGCCAAGGCCAAGATCACCTCATTAAGATAAAAAACCGAGCTGAATTTCCTTTTACTATTATGAGACTTTTATTACTATAGCTTTTGTGAATCATGTTCTATCAAAACTGAAAGCCACTGGCCTTACCTTGGAAAGTAGTCGGAATACAAATACAGCAATCTAAATCGCATGACCCCTGAGGGAAGTCTTAACCTTCAAAAGCAGGTTGAATTGGATTCGTTTTTATTTCAAAAGTGAACTTTATTCTTAAAATATATGCAGAAATAATATGAGTTACTTTACATTCATAGTGTCATCAAATTCACACATTCATTGTTCCATCCAACCAATGCATTTTGTGTACAAAACACGAATGCCACGTTTGCTCTTCGAATGGAAGCAAATCCTGGGTTAAGAATGCCTGAGAGTAAACTGTCCATGTTTCAGGCCAACACCCTTCATCAGGACACCTCCTTCGGTACAGAAGTATCTCCACCCCACCATCCAAGTACGTTGATACATGTGACAGCACTACAATATCAGTATTAACCTATTACAATAACAATTACAATTCTAACAATATGACTGTCAACGAGAAACCTTTAGCCAAATAACTTTTCGTGGATTCCCTTGCCAAGGGTTCTGGCATGAAACGTCAACTTTTACTCTTTTCCGTAGACGCTGCCTGGTCTGCTGAGTTCCAGCATCTTGTGTGTATCACTTTGATTTCCTTCATCAGCAGGTTTTCTCCTGTTTAAGAATGCCTGACTTAGGGACTCCGCAACATAAGAATGACCTTACAGAATATTATTAAATTAAAAAGTCACACATACAGTATGTTCACATGTACATAAGTTCAATCTAATGAATGTCAGAACTAGTTCCCTCTGTATCTCTTTCTTACTTTTAGTGGTTGTTCTTTCTTAACAGTCATTGGTACTTTCGATACCATTCATTACAATACCATAGAAGAACAATATTGAGAGACTTCATATTGCATATTTTCTAATTGTGATCTTTAAAATGGAATTTGCTGACCACTTTGTCCGATTGATTGGAACTTTTCACAGCAATGGAACACCAGCGACCAGTAGAAACTCAATGTGTAGTGACAACTGGGATTTGCTTACTCTAGTTCAATGCAAAGCTTAATGCAGTCACAGAGGAAGAGTGGCCATGAAGACAAGGACAATGTTCTCCAATTCTCTGGGGACTTGCATCATTATCTGCTGGACAAGCTCCTTCTTTCTATGTTGGTCTGCAAGGTGAAACCAATGATGGTTGAGTGACTACTTGATTGCCTTGGAACAGAAGTGGACTACATGTCACCCTGCCCTACATATATGCACCAACTAGGACACCTCACAGCTGAGGACAAGGTTCTTGTCTGTGATCAAGAGGAAGCACCACTTCCATTGTCCAAGTTTTCGTTTCACCCAGGCTACCCAAACCAAATGCACATCCACAAAACCTTCAGTTAGTCAGACTTGGCATGACCTTGCTCTTCCTGTGGTTGACTCTCTTACCAAGGGCAAACACGAGGAAATCTGCAGATGCTGGAAATTCAAACAACAGCACACACAAAGTGCTGGTGGAACAAGGGTCTCGGCCCGAAACGTCGACAGCGCTTCTCCCTATAGATGCTGCCTGGCCTGCTGTGTTCCACCAGCATTTTGTGTGTGTTGTTCTCTTACCAAGGACTAGTTCAAACTGGTGGCAGATGCTGATTAATTTGCAGGCTAACAGTGAATCCAAGTAGAAGACAGCATCATTGCTAATGTACTTGGGAGGCACTGATAAGAGGATTCCAGCTGCCTGGCATTGTCACCTCTCTTATGCCTGTATGCTTCCTGATAGATTAGCAAAAGGTTCTATGAAACTCACAAACATGTTTTTGGTTTCCCTGGCCATTAATTTATACTGCACTGCTGATGCCAGTGTAGAGTAGTTGGATCGAGTTTCTGACTCCCGCCCAAAAGTCTGTTTTGGAGAACACATCCATTTTATGCATGTACAATATTCTGACAAAGGCCTTCTACTGAGCCAAAGTGACCAGGCCAGCGTCCGGTCCTGGTCTCACTTGTAGATGATGCAAGGCAGTCAGAGATTCTCCTGCTGAGTATGGTCCAGATTTTTACCAGGTGTATGATTTGTCCTGGACTTGATCCATTTGACAATAACCTTACACAAGATCTTGAAATCAACATTCAATGGTGATGTGGGTGACCACATCATGATTTCCTTCCTCTAACCTTTCTATTAGTAGTTAAAGGCAAAACATCTTTCATATTATAAAACATTGCCAACTGGAAGTATAGCAAATCAAATTTATAGGAGGTCCAAACCCCTCGAGCAGTCCCACAGAGCAAACTACAATTTTGCTGGTAAGCCATTACTTCCAGGAGTTTTACATGTCTCAAGGGAATGTGTGGAATGTGTCAACTTGTCCAGGATCAGTGGCAGGTCCATACTCTCCAGTCTGAGCTCAGTAAAAATGGATAGGAAGTTCTGGTTGGCTGGGTGTTCAACTTTTGTGCTCTCTGTCTACCTTCTGGTCTTCATGTAGCTGTCAGTCAGCTTAAAGAGGCAGTTGTCAAAGAACTGTGGTGTTGGATTGATGGACCTGATGTGTGTGCCTTGATAACAAAGAGGAGATCTATCCAGGACCAGGTGCAGTCACCTGGTCTAGATCAAGTCAGTCGTTCATGCGCTCTATCTGCTGGGTCGCTGAAGAATTCACACGACACGGCAATTTCTAAAGTTTGCATCAGCACTCTGGAAGCGTTGCCAGTCTGCTGATGGTACTGCGGTTTGTGTGGCTGCACTGATGATGCAGCTGAAATCAGCAGTGGTGGTGGGTGCTGCTGAAGGACACTCTGCAGGGTGGGGTATACAATGATTACCTGGAGTGGAGTATTCCCCCCTCATGCCACCAGGTGCCAACAACCTCACTGACCTGAGAAACAGTGAAACCAAGCCGGTGATGTGGCATTTACTGTCTGCTTGCAGGAACACCTTCGCACGCACTTCTGAAGGCTGCAGAAGTAATGTGGACAATGAAAACGACACATCAGCTTTGACCTTGGCAAAGTACTGCAAGGTATTTTTCACACTACACATGTTGATTGATGTGATTTTCACACTCATAGTTCATGGTTTTGAAGTTCAAAGTCACATACAAAGCACATTGCCAAAGTCCGTAGCTCTGAGCCCACATGCCCATCTCCAAAGATATGGAAATTCGTGATTTCAGAATTGGACTGTTCCAGCTCAAGTACACTTCACGCTTTAACAGAACCACTCTTGAGTGCTAGCAAGAAATCTACAGGCCACAGGCAAGGCTTTTTATAATTGAATGCATGTATTTATTAGTTCAATTATCCACCTTAGGAGATGGTAATGAGTTCTTTTTAAATTGTTTTTAACTTGACTCCACATTTAACTTGATCTCCCCAGGCTCAGAAAATTATTCAGTGAAACAGAGTTTCAATTTAATCATTTCACTATTGGCAGATTAGCAATGCACAGGTAAAGTAGTGATGTGTACAAATTGACTTTCACACTCTTTTGCTAACATCATATGTACCCCTGCAAAAAAGTAAGAGCATGAGTGGACCATCTAGGTCTTCAATCTTGTTCCACCATTCAGTCCTATCGTGGCTGATCCTCTATCCCACGGCCAGAGGGGTGGCACAGTAGCGTAGTGTTTAGCACAACGTTTTACAGTCCGGGTGACCCGGGTTCAATTCCCGCTGCTGCCTGTAAGGAGTTTGTACGTTCTCCCCATGACCGCATGGGTTTCTCCCCATAGTCCAAATAAAGACATGCGGGTTGATAGGTTAATTGGTCGTTATAAATTATCCCGTGATTAGGCTAGGGATTGCCGGGTGACGCAGCTCGAAAGGGCCTATTCCATGCTGTATCTCAATAAATAATAAATAAATATCCCCACTCCCCATTCTCCACTTTGTAAGAATATTCAGTGACCTGTTCACCCCGCCTTTTGTGGCACAGAACTCCACACCCTCTGAATGAAACAGGATTCATGATCTCAGTACTTGCAGTCTTATCCTGAATTACAACACTGTGACCACCCACTGTAATACATTCCTAGGGGAAAATGCCTCCAAGCATCCAGCCTTTTGATCAGGATTTTGTATCCTTCAATGCAATTCCTTCTCATATTTCTGAGTTCTAATAATGCTCGACTCAGTGTCTCCTTATACCATAGTCCCGACATCCCTGGACGCAGTCTGGCAAACCTTCATTGTCCTTGGTCTGTTCTTTTGTAGCTAGGCTATCTATTCTTAGGTAAGGAGACAACAATATACACTGTTCTAGATATAGTCTCACCAAGGCCCTCCTGTTTAATAGTACTATGCTTTCTTGCTCCCGTACCTAAAACCATTTGCAATAAAGGCCCACGCACTATTTCCTTTCATAACAGTTTTCTCCCTCTGCATGTTTGCTTTCAGTGATTGCTATCTACAGATCCCTTTGTACATCAACATAATCTATTCCATCACCATTTAAATAATGCTGTGTAATTCTATTTTTAATAGATAATTTTACATTTGTCTATATTGTGCTGCAATTACCATGTACTTGTCATTCACTCAATCTGTCCTTTATCACCTTGCGGCCTCTTTGCCTCTGTCTCACAATTCACAATCCGAGTCAGCCTGTCCTGTGTCATCAGCACGCTTCCGGTTGCTTCATCTGAGACTTTAACATATACCGTGACTGGCTGGGCTCAGGCGCTGATCCCTGTCGTACCCAACTAGACACCAGCTGCCATCCTGAAAAAGGCTCATTTATTCCTACTCTGCTTGTTGTCCGTCAATAATTTTCAATCCAAGCCAGTACATTATCTCCAGTCACACTGGCTTTCATTTTGCAAATTAACAGTTTATATGGGATTTTATTAAAAGCATCCAAAAATTCAAATATAGCTACCCACTGGTTTTCTCATATCTACTCTGCCCTCAGATAAATTACAATAGCTTTGTCAGACATGATTCGCCTTTCTCAAATCCACGCTGACCTTTACAAATCCTGTTTTGTTATTATCTCCTTCCTCATGAACTCCAAACACTGATATTGGGCTAACCAGTCCGCAGGTTCCTGGGTTCTTTCTTCCTCCTTAGTTAAATAGTGAAATTACATTTGTCACTCTACAGTGTGGAAAAACCTTTCCATAACCTATCGGATTTTGCATCCATTATTTCCATGGTTCCCTCTTTTAATACATGTGATGCAAATGATCAGGCCCTGTGGATTTAACAGTTTTCCATCGATTTAAATTTTCCTGCACCATTTTTTTTCCCCAGTACTAATTTTCTTTAATTCCTCCTTTTTATTAGATACTTGTTTTCCTTGTATCACTAACAAGTTATTTGTGTGCTCTTCCGTGAAAACAGAATCAAAGAGTGTGTTTAATTACTCTGCCTTTACTTTGTTCTCTATTTTGAATCTTCTCATTTCTTACTGCAAGGGACCTTCATCAGAATCAGAATCAGAATCAGAATCAGACTTTAATCGCCAAGTACCTATGCACATACAAGGAACTTACTTCCGGCAGATGTTGTCTCTCTGCTCATAACAATAATAATGATAAATATAAATGAAAATATAGATTATACATACAGGTAGTGCAATCCAAGTAATAGTTAGCCGACAGTTAACCGGCAGTTAACTGTTCAGCAAAGTGACCGCAGTAGGGAAAAAACTTCTCCAGTGCCTATTAGTCTTAGTCTGGAGGGATCTGAAGCGCCTACCAGACGGAAGCAGATCAAACAGTCCGTGCGCAGGATGGGAGGAGTCCTTTATGATGTTCCCCGCCCTCTTCTTCAACCTGGAAGAGTACAGGTCCACAATAGAGGGCAGGGAGGCTCCAATGATGCGCTCGGCAGTCCTCACTGTACGCTGTAGTCTGGTTCTATCCTGCTTGGTCATTTGACTTCAGTATATTTTTATGTATAGATTTTAAAGGCATATTAATCTATGTAGCTCTATACTAGTAACATGTATGACCACTGCCACAAAGGCGGGTTGAAAGACCATAACACCTATGGTGGGAAATTCTACGACCAAAGGATACAGCCTCAGAATAGAGGGGAGTACTTTTAGAATGGAGGTGAGGAGGAATTTCTTTAGCCATAGAGTGTGAATGTGTGAAATTCATTGCCTCAGCTGGTTGTGGAGGCCTAGTCATTGGGTTATATTTAAGGCAGATTACTCAGGGTATGAAGGCATATGGGGAGAAGCAGGAGAATGGGGCTTAGAGGGAAAATGGATCAGCCAGAATAAAATAGCAAAGCAGACTTGATGGGCCCAATGGTCATATTCTGCTCCTGTATCTTACGGTCTCAAGTGAGAATCCCCACTCCTTCAAAAATGCCGGAATGAATGCCATGCCCTCATTGATCAGGGGTGCTGTATACCGTTATAAACTAAGGTAGCAAGCATTCAGCACTTGGCTCAGGGATTTATTGTGTTATCGTGATTGGCGCAGGTGGTCCTGAGGAGAAGGATGTGGGGTTTAATTACGTGGTAGATGATCTCTTCCAGCTGATTACTCTTGATAAGTGTTGGCGTTAATGATCGGATTAATGATTGGATTATAATGATTGTGTACTGACTGGATTGAGGATTCTTATATCATAATTTTTATTACTGCCCATATAGACAACGGCTCTCCCCACTGCTCTGCTCTGGGAGCGTGCTGTTCTGCTTCCTCTGTAACTCTTGCCTTCCCTGTGTTCCTGGTGTTCCTGAGCTTGCAGCTCATGTCAACTACCTGGTGGAACACAAGATGCTTTTCTTCTAGTTTGCGTTCAGCCTTGCTCTGGCAATAAAAGAGGCTGATAACAGACAGCTCGGTATGGAGAGAGGAATTAAAATGACGGGCAAGTAGAAGCTCCAGGGGGCCATGGCAGACAACACACAGGTCCTTGGCAAATCAGTCGCTGTCCGGGCCTGCAGGCTGCTCTACTTCTGGCACCAGTTATCTTCAGGTCACCGGCTGATATGGCATAGAGTTCACAACGCTGAACTTCATACTCCTGTTGATACATGCAGGGCAATCCTGGGCTGAGAGGCACAGGAAGCTCATTTACAGAAGGCCACTTTTATTTCTCACAGCGATTTGGGGTCATGCAGCAGTTCAAGACGGCTATGGTAGGACTGCAGATTCCATGTAAAAAAACAAAGCATTCATTACCTGAAAAACCATCTGATGAGAACTAAAGCCACTTGCACATTGAGGAACTGAAAACCTTTTCTGCTGAGGATTAAGGAGAAATGAGTACAGTCAACTGGTGCTTGAACTCACGGGAAGTCAGTAATGCCGACAAAACTCACTGCACAAGATGCCACCTGCTCCCCACTGAAATCGAAAGTGTATGAGGTAATTTCCATGCAAGCACAGTGCCCGGGTAACCTTCTGATGCTCTGCTAGGCAACAGCTTGAGAGATAAGGCCAAGATCTGTTTGGAAAGATCCTGAAATTGCACTTCTAGGTACACATTAATATGCACACAATCCCCAGTAAACAGAAGAAAGGGATGCATGTATAATTTTGCAAGCATATTGAAAACATGACAGGAATATTTCTAACTCTGAACCTGGCTATCTGCTGGCTCTTCAACTCTCCATATTCAATAGGGAAAGCTATATCCAGTATGTATTTTCCATCAGTGCTGTCCAATTCTTGTTTTTTTCCAGTCCTGGACCTTATGCTTATATTTTACGCCGATCTTTACAAGGGTCAGTAAATTGGTAAGTTGGTTTATGAAAGTCACACATACCGGCGGATATTGAAAATCTTTGCTTTGAATGCCAATGATAGATAGAGATCATTTCATCACATCACAGCACTGAGCAAATACAAAGGAAAAGTAATAACAGAATCCAGAATGGGAGGGGACGCTTTGGTCTAACAGGCTACGGCAAGAATGGTAAGGTAATGATTAGCGCAGTGCTATTATAGCTGAGGGCATTGGAGTTTGCAGTTCAATTCCTGTAAGGTCTCTGTACGTCCTCCCTGTGGGATGTGTGGGTTTTCCCTGGGTGCTACAGTTTCCTCCAATAACCAATAAGGTAAATTAATTAATTGGTCATTGTAAATTGTCCTGTGATTAGAATAGGCTTAAATTGGGGTTCCTCTGCTTCTTTGTGGCCATATCCACCCATGGGAAAGGCTTCAGGAGCAAAGCCTGAGGAAGAAATCCGGAGCCGGGATCCCTAAGTCAGTTTGATGCTGTTTTCAACTTCACTCTGGCAACCTCTGTGACGACACTGGTGCCAAGCTGTATCGGCTATTGCCCTTCCCTTGGACTACATCAGTGATGTGGAGAGGGGGAACCCACTGTGTGGGCAACAGCCAGTTCTTTAAATCTTCCCGCCCAGGCTTGCACCCTGGAGAGGACATTCTGGGATGTCCGGACTGTCTTACGCAGAGAGGTTAGAGAGACTGGGCTTGTACACGCTGGAATTAAGGAGATTGAGAGGGGATATGATTGCAACATATAAGATTATTAAGGGATTGGACAAGATAGAGGCAGGAAATATGTTCCAGATGCTAGGAGAGTCCAGTACCAGAGGACATGGTTTGAGAATAAGGGGTAGGTCATTTAGGACAGAGTTAAGGAAAAACTTTTTCTCCCAGAGAGTTGTGGGGGTCTGGAATGCACTGCCTCAGAAGGCAGTGGAGGCCAATTCTCTGGATGCTTTCAAGAAGGAGCTAGATAGGTATCTTATGGATAGGGGAATCAAGGGATATAGGGACAAGGCAGGAACCGGGTATTGATAGTAGATGATCAGCCATGATCTCAGAATGGTGGCTCGAAGGGCTGAATGGTCTACTTCTGCACCTATTGTCTATTGTCTATTGTTGACACAGCCCACCAGAGGCGCAAACCCATGATCTCTTGGGATCGATGGCTGCCTACTACTGAATTGGGAGTTGTTGGGGGGGTGGGGGAGGCTGGCTTAAAGGGCCAGAAGGGCCTACTCTGTGCTGTACCTCTAAGTGAATAAATAAACACATGTTCTTTGTGTGAGATGTGGAAACTTTGGGAGACCTCCAGTCTCTCTGATAACTATATCTGCACGAAGTACATCAAGCTGCAGCTCCTTAGAGACCGTGTTAAGGAACTGGAGCTCTACCTGGATGACCTTCAGGTTATTCGGGAGAGCGAGGAGTTGATAGAGCAGAGCTACAGGAAGGTAGACTTCCCTAAGTTGAAGAAGGTGTGTCCCTGGGTGGCTGTCAGGAGAGGGCGAGGGAATAGGCAGCCAGCGCAGAGTACCCCTGTGGTTGTTCCCCTCAATAATAAGTATACTGCTTTGGATACTGTTGGGAGGGGATGATACCAGACTGGATCTCTGGCATCGAGTCTGGCTCTGTTGCTCAGAAGGGAAGGGGGAGAGAAAAGGATTGCAGTAGTGATGGGGGATTCCATATTTAGAGGAGCAGACAGGAGGTTCTATGAACGTGAAAAAGACACCAGAATGGTATTTTGCCTCCCAGGTGACAGGGGCAGCGATGTCTCCGATTGGGTTCATAGCATTCTAAAGTTGGGGGGGGGGGTGAGCAGCTAGAAGTTGAGGGACATATTGGTACCATCAACATAGGTAGGAACTGGTAGGAGGTCCTGAAGAGAGAATACAGGGAGTTAGGTAGAAAGCTGAAAAGCGGGACCTCCAGGGTAGTAATATCTGGATTGCTGCCTGTGTTATATGCCAGTAAGGGTAAGAATAGTATAATTTGGCAGGTGAATGTGTGGCTGAGGAACTGATGCAGGGGACAGGGCTTCAGATTTTTGGATCATTGGAATCTCTTCCAGGGAATTTATGACCTGCACAAAAAGGAAGGGCCACACCTGAACATGAGGGGCAACGATATCTTTGCAGGCAGGTTTGCGAGAGCTGTTGGGGAGGTTTTAAACTAATTTGGCAGGAGGATGGGAACAGCTGTGATTGGAAGGTATGGTTGGTATACACGTAGATACAGTCTACACTGAGACTGTGAGGAAAGACAAGCAGATGATAGGGCAAAATTTCAGTCAGTGGGATGAGTTGAAGAGTAACATGGATCAAGATAAAAAAGGGTGATACAGGACTGAAGATGTCATATTTGAATGCATGCAGTATACAGAATAAGGTAGCACAGTTAGTGATTGACAGATAGAAAGTTATGGGCATCACTGAGTCATGGCTGAAAGAAGATCATAGTGAGAGCTTAACTTCCAAGGATACACATTGTATCAAAAACACAGACACATAGGCAGAGGTGGCTTTGTTGCTAAAAACTGTAATTAAATTCTCAGAAAAAGGTGACATAAGATCAGAAGATGTAGAATCCTTGTGGGTAGAGTCAGTGAAAAGACTCTGATGGGAGTTATGCACAAGCCACTGAACAGGAACTAGGACATGGGACCCAAATTACAATAGAAAATAGAAAAGGCATGTTAAAAAGGGCAATGTTGCAATCATCACGGGGGATTTCGATAAGAAGGTAGATTGAGGTGGCTTTTTAGAGCAGCTTGTGGTTTTCCATTGGGGGAAAGGCAATTCTGGATTGGGTGTTGTGTAATGAATCAGATTTAATTAGAGAGGTTAAGGTAAAGGAGCCCTCGTGAGGCAGTGATTATAATATGATAGAACTCACCCTGTAGTTTGAGAGGGAAAAGATAAAGTCAGCTGTATAAGTGTTGCAGTTGAGGAAAGGGAATAACAGAGGCATGAGAGGAGCTGATCAAGGTTGATTGGAAGGGGACTCTAGCAAGGATGATGGGAGAACAGCAATGCCTGGAGTTTCTGGATGCAATTTGAAATGAGCAGGATAGATTCATTTCAAAGAATAAGAAATATTCTAAACAACACACACCAAATGCTGGAGGAACTCAGCAGGCTAGGCAGCTGCCTGCTGAGTTCCTTCAGCAGCTTGTGTGTGTTTCTTGGATTTCCAGCATCTGCAGATTTTCTCTTGTTTATGAGAAGTATTCTAAAGGGAGGGTGAGTCAACCGTGGCTGACAAGGGAAGTCAAAGACCACATTAAAGCAAAAGGGAAGGCCTATAATATAGCAAAAAGTAGACAGCAGTTAAGGGAATGGGAAGCTTTTAAAAGCCAACAGATAGCAACTAAAAAGCTATAAGGAAAGAAAAGATGAAACATGAAGGTAAGCTAGCCAATAACATAAAAGTTTTATCTGATATATAAAAAGTAAAAGTGAGATAAGGGCAGATATTGGACCACAGGAAAATTACATTGAAGAGGTAGTAATGGGGGACAAAGAAATGGCAGACGAGCTTAATATGTATGTTGTTTCAGTCTTCACTATGCAAGATACTAGATGTATGCCACAAATTTGAGAGTGTCAGGGAGCAGATGTGAGTGCAGTTGCTATTACTAAGGAGAGGATGTTTGGGAAGATGAAAGGTCTGACGCGTGGGTAGGTGGGTAGATAAGTCACCTGGACCAGATGGGCTACGCCACAGGGTTCTTAAAAGGCCACTGAAGAGATTGTGCTGCCATTAGTAATGATATTTCAAGAATTACGAGATTCTGGAATGGTTCTGGAGGACTAGGAAATGTCACACCAGACTTTAAGAAGCAAGAGTGGCAGAAGAAATAAACCTGTTAACCTGTCTTCAGTGTTTGGAAAGATGTTGGAGTCCATTGTTAAGGATGAGGCTCCAGGGTACTGGGAGACACATGATAAAATAGGTAAAGTCAGCACGGCTTCCTTAAAGAGAAATCTTGCCTGACAAATCTGTTAGAATGCTTTGGGGAAATAACAGACAGGATTGGCAAAAGAAAGTCAGTGGATGTTGTTTATATGGATTTTCAGAATGTCTTTGAAAAAGTCCTTCACACCGAGAGAGGTGAACCTGTGGAATTCTCTGCCACAGGAAGCAGTTGAGGCCAGTTCATTGGCTATATTTAAGAGGAAGTTAGATATGGCCCTTTAGGCTAAAGGGATCATGGGGTATGGAGAGAAAGCAGGTACAGGGTTCTGAGTTGGATGATCAGTCATGATCATACTGAATGGCGGTGCAGGCACGAAGGGCTGAATGGCCTACTCCTGCACCTATTTTCTATGTTTCTGCACATGCAGCCACTGTTCCCTCTAAACCGCGTGGGTGCGAGGCCGCACAATGTTCCCACGCACATAGCCTTTGTTGTCATGCAGCCAGAAAAAGTTTGTGAAACGTGAAAGAACTTCTTTGTTGTCCTGCATCTCATTATACCCTTCAATTAATAGATAAAATTAAAAGTATGTGAATATTCTTAATATCCATAGAATACATATTACAAAATAAATTAACAAGTCCAGTTTTCTGGTCATGTAAACATTTCTCGCATGGCAATTGTTGGTCTGTACAGCTTAAAAAAATAGAGGGAGTGTTGCACAAGGCTGATTTAAAAAATTAAGAGCCCATGGTATTGCAGTAAAGGTACAAGCACGGATAGAACTTTGGAAGGAGGCTAAGAATGGGAATAAAGGGGACCTATTCTGGTTGGCTGCTGAAGACTAGTAGTGTTCCACAGGGGTCGGAATTGGGACTGTCTGTTTTCACTTTATATGTCAATGATTTGGATGATGGAATTGATGACTTTGTGCCCAAGTTTGTGGACAAATCAAAAATAGCTGGAGGGGCAAGTAATGCTGAATAAACTGGTGTCTGCAGAAGACCGGAGATAGATTGAGAGATTGGACAAAGAAGTGGCAGATGATATATAGTGAAGGGAAATGTATGGTCTTATACTTTGGTAGAAGGAATAAAGGCACAGATTATTTTCTAAGTGGGGAGAAAATTTTAAGTAAATCTGTATCGAGTTCTTGTGCAGGATTCCCTGAAGGTTAACTTGCAAGTTGAGCTGGCGGTAAGGAAAGCAAATATAATGTTGGCATTCATTTTGAGAGGACTAGAATACAAAAGCAAGGATGTAATACTGAGGCTTTATAAGGCCTTGGTCAGATTTGATCATGACTGTGAGCAGTCTTGGCTCCCTTATCAAAGAAAAGATGAACTGCCATTGGAGATGGTATAGAGTAAGTTCATGAGAATGACTCTAGGAATGAAGGGGGTTAATGTATGAGGAGCGTTTGATAACTCTGGGTCTACACACACTAAAGTTTAGAAGAATGAGGGGGATCTTATTAAAACCTATAGAATTTTGAAAGTCCTAGATAGAGTAGATGTGGAGAGAATGTTCCCTACAGTGGATGAGTCTATCACAAGAAGGTGCAGCCTCAGAACATAGAGATGTCCATTCAGAACAGATGAGGAATTTTCTTAGCCAGAGGGTAGTTAATCTGTGGAATTCTCTGGCACAGATGGCTGTGGAGGCCAAATCATTGAGTATACTCAAAGCAGAGGTTGAGAGGTTCTTGATGAGTCAGAGTGTCAAAGGTTACAGGGAGAAGGTAGGAGAATGGGGTTGATAAGGATAATAACCAGCCATGCTGGAATGACAGAACATATTAGATGGGCTGAATGGTCTAATTCTGCTCCTATGTCTATAGTCCTATGGTCTGTATAAAGTATTACAATTACAGAGAAATTGCAGTGCAGGCAGATAACAAGGTGCAAGGCTATAAGGAGATAGATTGTGAGGTCAAGAGTCTATTGTATTGTATGAGGAAACAATTCAATATTTTATATGACGAGTCAGAATCAGTCCTTGAGTAGAAAAGCAAGACGGTAAGTGTGATTGACAATGAAACAAATACATCACATTACCCAAGGACCTGAAGAACATCAACAATGGATGAGTAGGTGAGGAGGTGAGGTTGTGTATATAAAATAAAGGTTGAATACTGCTTGAAGTTTTATTATGTGTCAGGAATAAAGAGTTTTCAACTCAGAGGGAGAGGATGGCTGATTGAAGAAATCAGCAAATGCACTCACTTTTTCTGATTTTGTTATATCACTATACTGAACACTTGACCTGATTACCGCATTTCTACTTTTCCATTACCTTGCGCGGGAGAGTCAATCTTGCAGGCATTCACAGCAAATACAAGAAACACAATAGAATTGTAGAGCCATAGAAATCTATCGCATAGCTCTCTATTTTTCTAAGCTGCATGTATCTATCTAAGAGTCTCTCTAAGGACCCTATTGTATCCGCCTCTACCACTGTTGCTGGCAGAGCATTCCACGCACCCATCATTTTCTGTGTTAAAAACTTACCTCTGACATCCATCTTGTACCTACTTCTACGCACCTTAAAACTGTGCCTCCATCATAGACCTGACAAGTAATCAATGTGCAAAGACAACTAACTGTGAAAATGCAAAAAAGAGGAAATGTAATAATAATAATTTACTTGCCTTCATCTGTACCTATTTATAGATATCAACAATTTTCTTAAACGTCCTGAGAAGTTGTCCAAATTGTTAGAACACAGAGCATACAGCACATTAAAGAAAGAAGGTAAAACATATCTCCTATTAAAGGAGAAATCACAAATGACCCATCAAAATACAGTCCTAATACTTGTTACAAACTATACATAAAATTGTAACATCATGTATCTTGCAAATCATCACCACTCACTTAGATAACCACAATATGCTTACAGAAGGGCAGAAAGATGCCTTAAGCATATTAAAGGATGTAAAGAACAACTGATAACAGATTCCATAATTCTAAACGAAGCCCGCAGGAAACGAGAGATCTTTCATGTTGTTATACCGATTACCAAAAAGCATTTGATTCTGTCTCACACTTATGGAAGTTTTTAGTATATATAAACTGCACCCAATACTTGTGAAACTCCTAAAGCATGTGATGAAAAACTGGCATACTATTATCTATTATCAACCCAAAAAGAGCAACCACTGTTATCAAGATAAACCAAGATACTTTACAGGGCGGCCCTCTAAGCCCACTTTGGCTTTGTCTAGCTTTAAATCTACTCTCTAATTTATTGAATTGGATGAAAATAGGATATCAAATCAGAAACAACCAAACAAATTATACCTTGACACACCTTCTGTACATGGGTGATTTGAAATTATGCGCTCCTTTATCAGTAAAGCTAACTAGAACTATTTTTGAAAGATATAAACATGAACTTTGGACTAGATAAGTGCAGAACATTAAACATATAGAAAGGCATAATAGAGTTAGTCGAATATAGTAGCACAGAGCAGCAGGATACAATACAACTGATAGATGAATATAGAACATGTAATTAATTGGGATATCAACAAGCAAAGAATTTAGATCATATTGCATTAAAGAGAAAACTTTAAACAGAATTTATTTCAAGGCTTAAGAACATCTGAAACCAGAGCTCAATAGTAAAAATATAACGAAGGTCATAAACACTTTAGTTACATCCGTATTAGTGCATTCTTTTGGCTTAATAACATGGCCTGAAACCAATCTGGAAACAAGGAAAAATAAGAACTGAAAGGACAAATTTTAGAAAACACTATGTACTCTCGAATGCACTTAGATTAACATGACCTAGGAAAGAAATAGGAAGAGGAATAATAGATATAAATAATTTACACTACAGCCAGATAAAACTTCTAAGGATATATTTTCATCACTGAAAACAGGATCCAGCACTCCACATGAGTATATACAATTCTGATAAGAAATGCACACCACTAAACTTAAATGAGAGCACAACCTAGAAAAATGAAGAAATTATCACACTAGAAGAAAAGGTTAACCAATGGAAGAGCGTGACCCTCCATAGAAGACATCCCCACGATGTGAGCAAACTAAATGTTGGCAAGGCTCCTCTTGTCCTTCCCTACCACCCCATAAGCCTCCACATACAACGTATTATCACATCATTGACTGCAACTTCCGTCATTTCCAAAGGCTATCCTACCACTAAACATATCTTTACCTTCTCTTCCCCACCACCGCATTCCACAGGAATCACTCCATCTGCTATTCCTTTGTCCATTCTTCCCTCCACACTAATCTCCCTGTAAGTGACCAAAGTGCTACACTTGCCCTTTCACCTCCTCCCTCATTTCCATTCATGGCCCCAAACAGTCCTTCCAAGTGAGGCAACACGTCACCTGCGAATCTGGTGGAGTCATCTGTTGTGTCCGGTGCTCCCAGCGTGTCCTCCTCTACATTGGTGAGACCCATCGTAAGTCGGGGAACTGCTTCACTGAGCACTTGGCTGGATTTGCCGAAAGCAGGACTTTCCAGCTGCCAAACATTTTGACTTTGACTTCCACCCTCAGGGTGGAGGAGCAACACCTTATTTTCCACCTGGATAGCCTCCAAGCTGGTGGTAAGAATATTGATTTCTCCTTATAGTAAAATTATTTTTTCCTTCCCCCTCCCTTCTTCTGCTATTCTCTACTCTGGCCTTTTACCTCTTACTTGCCTATCACTTCCCCTGAGTCCCCTCCTCCTTCTCTTTCTCCTATGGTCCACTCTCCTCTCCTATCAGCTTCCTTCTTCGCCAGCCCTTTACCTTTTCCATCCATCTAGCTTCACGTATCACATTCCAGCTAGCCTTTTTCCCCTCTCCCATTCTGGTATCTTCCCATTTCCTTTCCAGTTCTGAAGAAAGGTCTCAGCCTGAAACTTTGACTGTTTATTCATTTCCACAGATGCTGCCCAACTCCTGCTGTGTTCCTCCAGCATTTGGTGTGTGTTGGTATGGGATACCTATCCTCATTAGCATTTTACAAAGAACTTAGGAGCATCCTTGGCATGGTAGCATAACAGTTAGCATAATGTTATTGCAGTGCCAGAGATCCTCAGTCAATACTACCACTGTCTGTTAGAAGCTTGTGTGTTCAGAAAGCACAATACTAAACACCACTAGAATAGTTTGAAAGTTCTGAGCAATTGAGAAATGAGTGTGCTTGGCTATGCCCGTATTTCATACTGAGCTGAGAAAAAATAAAAATATAACAATAAGCAATAAGTATTAAACATCAAGAACATGAGATGAAGAGTCCTTGAAAGTGATTCCATAGACTGTGCGATCAGTTCAGTCCAGTCTGAATGTTGATTCGGTTTTACACACATTATTAGTCTAAATGCCTGTAGTTTCCTACTGAGCCTCTTTGCTGCAGACATTACATCCAGAGTCCAGCTGGAACTCTGAAGTAAGTGGGACAAGTCAGTTGTAGTCACTTGTTCCAGGCACTCTGTTGAATTCTGGATTTTCCAGTGAAATCCCAAGGAAAATTGATGCAGCTATCTACACCTCCTCAGTTTCGACAGAGAAGACAAATAGAATAAATCCTGATCCAAAGCTAGCAACATTTACTAAACCTCTCTGTGTTTCACCAGCCTTGAAAAATGTGTAGTTATAAACAGGATTTACGGGGGTTATTGGCAGTGGAATCACCTGTTTCTATCATAAACAAGAGAAAATCTGCAGGTGCTGGAAATTTAAACAACACACAAAATGGTGAAGGAACTCAGCAGGCGAGGCAGCATCCAAGGACAAGAGGAAACAGTTGACATTTCAGGCCAAGACTCTTCAGAAGGATTCATGATGAAGGGTCTCGGCCTGAAACGTCGACTGTTGACTCTTTTCCATGGATGCTGCCTGGCCTGCTGAGCTCCCCCAGCATTTTGTGTGTGTCACCTGTTTCGATGCTAGATAACTCAACAGCTTTGTGTGCAGAGTGGCATTAAGATGGCAGAGTGGCCTACATGCACACAGGTCACCAGTTACTCAGTTTTAACAGTTAGGTTCCATAAATTGGAAGATTACTCAATCTTTCAATTCCAAGACATAAGAAAATCTCAGATTAACTGAAATTTAAAACATGCTTCAATATCATTACTATTGACAGACGGTAATCAAAACAAAAGCATTCCAGTGTACTAATGGCTGCATTACAATTTGTATCTTATTTCATATGCACATATGTTTGTACGATTTTTCTGATTTGTGACTGCGGGAACTATCATGCAAATTTGTTTTACAGATTGCTAGATAGGAGCAATTTACCATTGTGCTTTATTTCACAAAAATAATACCAGCAGCTCCTTTGTTTTGTAACTAAATCCCTTTGAAGATTGGAATTGATCTGGTTTTAGTCATTTTTTAATGAAAGCAAAATTTTAAAGATTTATCTGAATTGGCATATATTAGAATTATATTGGTGACATTGGGGATTTCCTTTTATTAACCTAATATTTAATATATCTGTTGGAACTTTTTAGTATAAGTTCTCATATTCTTTTCAAGCTTCAGTAATAAAATTCAAGGAACTATATTATTCAGCTAATACAAACTGATCATTACACTGCAAACAGTAACTGAATTATTCACCTTTTATTCATAACCATTCACTGTGTTCTATCGCTTCCCTACTGGCTTTGACTTTAGTTATTAAATATTTGGTATAAAATTTTAAATTATCTTTAATTTCAATCAAAATTTCAAAATCATAATGAAGCTAGGAAGGGCTGTAGGCCTGAGAGTGGACTTACGGACTGCCTTCAAATACGGTTGCTGCTCTTTTAGTGACGATGGGTTGTAAGAGGGTCTTAAGGGTAATCAGTAGGAGGGAAATAAAAATGAGGCCCTGCTATGGCGTTACGGGAAAGATACAGGCAGGGATAGTGGAATGGATGACAGGCATGAGGCAGCAAGTGGGAAAAAAGGGGGCCTTTTCTGCTTGGCTGCTGTTGACTAGTGGTGTTCCTCAGTAGTATTGGAAACGCTACTTTTCACATTGTTTGTCAATGATTTAGATAATGGAGTTAATGGCTTTGTGGCAAAGTTTGCGGATGATACAAAGATAGGTGGAGGGGTAGGTAATGCTGTGGAATCAATGCGATTGCAGCAGGATTTAGCCAGTTTGGAAGAATGGGCAAAAACATGACAGATGGAACAATAGTGTGGATGATTATCTAAACGGGGAGAAGGTTCAAACATCAGAGGTTCAGAAGGACTTAGGAGTCCTCGTGCAAGACTCCCAGAAGATCAATTTACAGGTTGAGTGTGTGGTAAAGAAGGCAAGTGTATTGTTACCATTTACTTCTATGGGAATAGAAAGCAAGGAGATAATGCTGAGTCTTTATAAGACACTGTTCAGGTCCCATTTGGAGTATTGTCAACAGTTTTGGGCCCCATATCTCAAAAAGGATGTGTTGTCATTGGAGAGAGTCCAGAGGAGGTTCATGAGGATGATTCCAGGAATGAAGGGGTTAACATATGAGGAGCATTTGGTAGCTTTGGGCCTGTGCTCACTGGAATTTAGAAGGATGGTAGGGGGGAATCTCATTGAAACCTACCAAATGTTGAAAAGACTAGATACAGTGGATGTGGAGAGGATGTTTCCTATGGTGGGTGTATCCAGAACTAGAGCGCACAGCTTCAAAATTGAGGGCAACCTTTTAGAACAGAGGTAAGGAGGATTTTTTTTTTTAGCCAGAGAGTAGTGAATCAGTAGAATCCTCTGCCACAGACTGTGGTAGAGGCCAAGTCTGTGAGTATATTTAAAGCGGAAGTTGATGGCTTCCTGATTGGTCAAGGCATCAAAGGGCATGGCAAGAAGGCAAGTGTATGGGGTTGAGTGGGATCTTGGGTTAGCCATGATGGAGTAGCAGAGCAAACTCGATGGGCTGAATTGCCTAATTCTGCTCCTATCTCTTTTGGTCTTATGGTCTATTAGTAGGTGGCATGGAATGGATTTTAAGAAGGGAAAGTGTGAGTGAGCAAAGCAGGATTTAATTTGCTCTGAGGCACCAGAGTCCCAAAGTATTGAGACTTCTCAATACTTTGTACTGACTATTCCCTTCGAAATGTTTTAGATCTCTTTCAAGGTTATCCTCTCTCTACCAACGAGCTGTGGATCTGTGTTCACCTCGAGAAAAGTAGTTGTGGTGTTGCTGGTTAAAACTGCATCAGGTTGTTCAATATAAATTAAGGAGGAATATTCCTGCTCTACGAGGTGGCACAACCTTATAGGTATTTATTATTAATATTGTGATCTGAGCATTTGGAACATCATTTTGTGGAGATGCCCATTGTTGGGCACTATTAGAATAATATGGCCTTACTTTCAGTGTACCAACCTGTAGATCTCCATTCCCCTGGTGGTCTCGCCTACTAAGTGCCCACACTCCCATCCTTCCCCAGCCAGTCTTAATTCTCAATTCACCAACTGTGTAATCATCTCTCATTGTCCACAGGAAATGGATAAGCAATCCACCCCTTCCCTCCTAATCTTTGCTGACCCTTCTCCTTTTTTTTTCTTGCTCCACAGTCTTTGACATTCCTTCACCTTGGTCTTTCCAACCTGCTTTTTCACACCCCTCCACCCTCACCTGCTGTTCCTTGCCCCAGTGCTGGTTCTGATCTTCCCACTTCACCAATAATTGTTGTCCGTGCTTCCTGAACTCCCCCAACTATTGCATATACTCTACAATGCTGTCTGAAGTCCAAGCCATAGATGAGTGAAAGAAAGAGCTGCTTGCTGCCACTCCTGCATCTCAGCTGGCTGTAAAGAACTAGGTGGCATTGGTTACAATCACAGTCAAAGTGAAATTTCGTTCAATAGGTCTATTGTCAAACAAATTGTTGTTTCTAGGCAGGAGACACATTCTAACCATTTATGGTTCAGTGAAATATCTCGGTGACTGTTTCCATTTTTCAGAAAGGAGACAGATTTTATACTTTTTAATATTTTCTTATATTTTGAGAATATAAGAGATCAAAAGAGACATCAAACAAGAACTGTCCCAGAGGCTGCTCAGCATGTAGAATGTGCATACTACAATGCAGAATGGTTATAGAGTCAAAGAGCACTACAGCAGAGAAACAGGCCTTTTGGCCCATCTACTCCGTGCTGTACAGTTATTCTGCCTAGTTCCATCAACCCATACCTGGGCCATAGGCTTCTATACTTGTCCCATCCATGCACTTATCCAAACTTGTCTTATATGTTGCAATTGGACCTGCATGCACCACTTCTGCAGGTAGTTTCCCCTCAGGGTTTCCTTAAATTAACCTTTCACCCTTGACCTCTGACCTCTAGTTCTAGTCTTACCCAATGAAAAAGCCTGCTTGCGTTTATCCCATCTATACCCTTCATAATTCTGTGAACCTTTATTCAATCTCCCCTCATTCTCCTACACTTCAGAGGAAAAAGCCCTAATCTATTTAATCGTTCCTTATAGTTCATGTCATCAAGTCCCAGCAACATCCTATAAACTTTCTTTCTACCTGTTCAATCTTATTGATATCTTTCCTGTAGGTAGGAGATCAAAACTGCTCACAATACTCCAAATTTGGCCTTATACATCTTTAACATAACATCTCAACTCCTGTATTCAGTACTCTGATTTATAAAAGACAATGTACCAAAATCTCTCTTTATAAAGTTACCTACCTGTGATGCCACTCTCAAAGAATTATGGACCTGTATTCCCAGATCCCTCTGTTCTTCCTCAGTATGCTACTGTTCACTGTGTAGGTACAGTAGTTTGTCCTCCAAAGGTGCAATACAGTTCCTTGAATTAAATTCCATCTGCCATATTCCAGCTAATTTTTCAAGCTTGTCCAGATCCTGCTGCAAGTTTTGATAGCCTCTTCGCTGTCCACTACACTCCCAGTCTTAATGTCATCGGCAACGTTGCTGATCCATTTAAGAGTTTATCATTCAGTTCTTTAATATTGATGACAAATAACAATGGACTCAGCACTGATCCCTGCAGCACTTTACCAATTACAGGCCACTAGTCAGAGAGGCAACCATCTACTATTACTCTTTGGGTTCTTCCAAGAAGGCAATGTTGAATCCAATTTACTACCTCATCCTGAATGCCAAGCAACTAAACCTTCTTGACCAGCTTCTCATTTGCGATTTTGTCAAAGTCCTTGCTAAACTCCATACAGAAAATTTCTACTGCCTTTCCTTCATCAGCTTTCTTGGAAACCATGTTGAAAATCTCTATCGGATTGGTTAGTCATGACCATGCACAAAGCCATATTGACTATCCCTAATCAGGCACTGTCTATCCAAATATATCTTGTCCCTTAGAATATCTTCCATTAATTTACACCCCACTGTCATCAGGCTCTCTGGCCTATAACTTGCCAGATTATTCTTTAGAGCCTTTCTGGAATAACAGAACAACATTAGATATCCTTCAGCCCTCCAGTACCTGACCCAAGGCTAAAGACAATTTAAGTTTCTCTGCCAGTGCCCCTCCAATTTCTGCACTAGCCTCCCTCAGGGTCTGAAGGAACACCTTGTCAAGTATTGGGAACTTAACCATCCTAATTTGTCTCAAGACATCAAGTACCTCCTCTTCAATATTCTATATTCAGTCCATGACCTCACAACTGGTTTGTGTCAGTTCTATAGACTCTGCGCCCATCACCCAAGTAAATACAGATTATCCAGATCAAATCATTTAATAGTGCATTTAAGTAGAAGAAGATAAATCAAGAACAATTGTGCAGAATAAATTGTGATAACTGTAGGAAAATTTCAGTTACAATAAAGTGCAAGGTTATAATGAGGTAGATTGTGAGGTCAAAAGTCCACCTTTGTACAAGAGGTCTGTTCAAGAGCCTGATGACAGTGGCAAAGAAGCTGTCCCTGAACATGGTGGCACATGCTTACAGGCTTTTGCCCAATGGGAAAGGGGAGAAGAGTGAATGTCCGGAGTGTGTGGTGTCTTTGTTAATGCTGGCTGCTTTATTGAGGCAGTGACAAGTACAGACGGAGTCCATAGAGGAGAGGTTTGTTTACATGATGTGCTGAGCTGTACTCTCAACTCTTTGCAGTTTCTTGTGGTCAGGTGCAGAGCAGCTGCCATAAAAGCCAATGCACCATAGAAAGCATCCAATCCATTTGCTAGGTATGGCTGTTAATCATCCAGATCAAATGCTTTCTACAGTGCATTGATAAAATCTGGTAAAGGTCGAAAAGGACATGCCAAATTTCTTTTGTCTCCGGAGGAAGCAGAGGTGGTGGTAGGCTTTCCTGGCTGTGACATCAACGTGATTGGATGGAGGCAGGCTGTTAGGAACCTGAAGGCCTCAAAAGTCTGAACAACCCCCAACATGATGTCCATTATCATCTCTTTTGTTGATATTAAGAGATCACTTAAAGATTTTAGTTTGCAGCAAATTAATACTTGTAGCTAAAGGGTTAATAGAAACATACATTTTCCATCTCATTGCAAACAAGCACTATGTACTGGACCCAAGAGTAAGCTCCTGAAGCAGCTTCGACAGCTCATGCTGCTTTTGAGCTGCTCAATTCATTTTTATTTATTTATGGCCTTGACAGTAAAAAAAGAAGTGAGGCGCAGATAAGAATAACATGAATAGCCTGTTACTGTTTTCTGTACAATTTAGTAAGCTTACATAGAGAAAGGTGAAAAAAAAACGCCAACTGCTGTATAGAAGAAAAATCATTTAGAGCATGCATTTTTATGGAGCTTAATTAAAATGATAAAGTGTTCTTCATTTTGGGTATAAAATCAGTCTTCATCAGTGGTATAAAAAGCATATTAGAAATCACAGAAAATAATTTCATCCACATATGTTTTACAATTCACGATGGCTTAAAATTACAGACTCCATTTCTTCAAGCTTTTGATCGAATTAATTTTGAACATTTGTCAAGTATTCTGCAATTATTCAGTAATTATTTGTTTCTAAATCTACATAAAGATTGCTAATCAAAAAATCCATAATTGTTTGCACTAATTTTATTTATTATGCAAATTTAAGAGAAGTTTGGATAGTAGGGGTATGGAGGGCTTTGATCCCGGTGCAGGTCAATGGGAGTAGGCAGTTTAAAAGGTTCAGCATAGACTAGATGGGCCAAATGGCCTGTTTCTGTGCTGTACTTTTCTATGACTCTATTAGTTCAGGTTGTCTTGCCTTGACATATTATTTGTGTCAGCTTAAAACACTATCATCACCAGCAAAGCAATAGGCCACAGACTTTAGTTTGGAAAAATACAGTACAATGATTTAGGACATGGGTTGTGTTTGTTGGCAAGGACATTGGTCATCATCACAAAATCTCATAGGTGAAGATTAGAGCTTAAAAACAATTTGAATTAAATTTCTAAGGAAGATAATGAGGCAAATCATGCAATCTGTTCTCCTGGACTTGAATAGCATGTATCCTGAGTGAAAGACGTCCCTGGCCTACATACACATGCTGTGTCATTGGGAGTTGCTGGCAGTATTGGGGCATAGAGTGGGCAGAGCGTTCTGGGTTTAGTCTTGCTGAGATTCTCCATAGTTTTCAGTGGGGAGATCAGGACTGAGAAGGGTAAGATAAAATTTTCTTTTTTTTTGCTTTGATTTAATCGTTTTAATTATTTGCAAGTCATTTAATGTATTTTAATCAACTTTTTTAACAATTTAAATGTCTGTGTTGGAAGTGTTTGAATACTGTTAAGTGAAATGACAGCTTTCATAGAGGCAAGCTCAACTCCCAACTTTGTTGACCATGGTAGTGTTTATGTTATTTGGTAAGGTTATTCCATTTTTGTTATGCTTTATTGCTAAACTTCACTTTTAAGGACATTCTAGGTATTTTCTTTTCAATGGCATGCACTGTTCTGAACATATCCCATACTTTTACTGTGGCAATAAAGAAAAATAGCCATTGTCTGCATCATACTCAGCAGAGAGTCTGTATACAACATAGAACATGCCAACCACTTAACCCACTCCAAAGTCAATCTAATCCTTCCCTCACACATGCTCCGACAATTTCTTTCATCCATGAGCCTGTCTCAGAGGCTATTAAATGTCCCTAATGAGTAGATAGAGTATAATGATTATTGGGGGCACTTGCAACATACTTAACCTTTCCGCACTTTAATCCAAGGTTCCTACCTGCTTTAAGAAGAACTTGTATCTAAAGAAAATAAGGTTACCTCCCTTAATGATTACCCTCCTCGTTGGCTCTGACATTCCCCATTGTGAAGTGCTTCTAGAGGCTGGCCGTGTCACACATCAACTCCAACTTTCAGTAAACCTCTACCCACTGCATTTAGCCTACCGTCAAAATGTGACCATGGGGCACCATCTCCCTTGCCCTACACTCATCTACAGAGCATCTGGACAATAGAGCTAACTACGTTAGGCTCTGGTTTATTGATTACAGCTCAGGCTTCAATATAATTCCAAAAACACTCATCTCCAAACTCCTGCACCTGGTAATCGACACCTCCCTTTGCAACTACGTGGGTCTTGACTTTCCTACTAAAGACCAGTATCATGAAGGATGGGAAACAATACCTTCACCACTATTATCCTCAACACTGGTGCTCTACAAGGCTGCATCCTCGGCCCACTACTTTACTCATTAGTGTGTGTGAGGCCAGATTCAGCTCTAACTTCATCTCCAGGTCTCCAGATGATACCGCTGTACTGGGTCAAAGTAACTGTAAGCTGCATTACAGGAAAGAGGTAGAGAGTCTAGTGACATGGTGTCACCACAGCAATATTTTATTCAAGGATATTTACATGGAGATCTGCATACGTATGTTCTAATGAGACGGGGAAAGAATGGTAGGGTACAGGAACCGTGGTGTACAGAGGCTGTTGTAAATCTAGTCAAGAAGAAAAGAAGAGCTTACAAAAGGTTCAAAAAAACTAGGAAATGATAGAGATCTGGAAGATTATAAGGCTAGCAGGAAGGAGCTTAAGAAAGAAATTAGGAGAGCCAGAAGGGGCCATCAGAAGGCCTCGTTGGACAGGATTAAGGAAAACCCCAAGGCATTCTACGAATATGTGAAGAGCAACAGGATAAGACGTGAGAGAATAGGACCAATCAAATGTGACAGTGGAAACGTATGTATGGAACCGGAGGAGATGGCAGAGGTACTTAATGAGTACTTTGCTTCAGTATTCACTATGGAAAAGGATCTTGCCAATTGTAGGGATGGGGACAGGCCAGGTTCCGGAGGATTGGAGGGTTGTGGATGTTGTTCTGTTATTCAAGAGAGGGAGTAGAGATAGCCCAGGAAATTATAGATCTATTCAACATTTTCATATGAGTTAAATTGTCTTTTCCTAAACCTCACTTTGATTATCCTTAATTATTTGGATGGAGGTTCGGAGTTATTGGCACTACTGTATGTACTTAACATTATGCAATGGCCCATGTTGGTTAGTTTTTTTTTCTTTCTCTTTTTTTTGGGGTTATTTGTTTTTTCTTTTTGTCTCTTTTGTTCATAAATACTTTGAGTTTGGGAGGCTATATATACTGATTATTATATATTTGAATGTCTACTTAAACTATTAATTATGTACTCTCAAACACTTTGTATTCATGTTTCATTTATGTTTGTTTAAAAAATTAATAAAAATATTTAAAAAGAAAAGGAAATTATAGATCAGTGAATCTTACTTCAGTGGTTAGTAAGTTGATGGAGAAGATCCTGAGAAACAGGATTTATGAACATTTGGAGAGGCATAATATGATTAGGAATAGTCAGCATGGCTTTGTGAAAGGCAGGTCATGTCTTTTGAGCCTGATTGACTTTTTTTGAGGATGTGACTAAACACATTGATGAAGGTAGAGCAGTAGATGTAGTGTATATGGATTTCAGCAAGGCATTTGACAAGGTACCCCATACAAGGCTTATTGAGAAAGTAAGGAGGCATGGGATCCAAGGGGAGATTGCTTTCTGGATCCAGAACTGGCTTGCCCACAGAAGGCAAAGAGTGGTTGTAGACGGGTCACGTTCTGCATGGAGGTCAGTCACCAGTGGTGTACCTTAGGGATCTGTTCTGGGACTCCTACTCTTCAAGATTTTTATAAATGACCTGGATGAAGAAGTGGAGGGATGGGTTAGTAAATTTTCTGATGACACAAAAGTTGGGGATGTCGTGGATAGTGTGGAGGGCATCAGAGGTTACAGTGGGACATTGATAGGACGCTAAACTGGGCTGAGAAGTGGCAGATGGAGTTCAACCCGGATAAGTGTGAGGTGGTTCATTTTGGTAGGTCAAATATGATGGCAGAATATAGTATTAATGGTCAGACTCTTGGCAGTGTGGAGGATCAGAGGGACCTTGGGGTCTGAGTTCATAGGACACTCAAAGCTGCTGCGCAGGTTGACTCTGTGGTTAAGAAAGCGTACTGTGCATTGGTCTTTATCAATCGTAGTATTGAGTTTAGGAGCTGAGAGGTAATGTTGCAGCTATATAAGACCCTGGTTAGATCCCACTTGGAGTACTGTGCTCAATTCTGGTTGCTTCACTACAGGAAGGACGTGGAAACCATAGAAAGGGTGCAGATGAGATTTACAAGGATGTTGCCTGGATTGGGCAGCACGCCTTATGAGAATAGGTTGAGTAAACTCGGCCTTTTTTCCCTGGAGCAATGGAGGGTGAGAGGTGACCTGATAGATGATGAGAGGCATTGATTGTGTGGATAGTCAGAGGCTTTTATGCAGGACTGAAATGGCTAGCATGAGAGGGCACAGTTTTAAGGCGCTTGGAAGTAGGTACAGAGGAGATGTCAGGGTTAAGGTTTTTAATGCAGAGAGTGGTGAGCACGTGCAATGGGTTGCCAGCGCCGGTGGTGGAGGTGGATACGGTAGGGCCTTTTAAGAGACCCCTGGACAGGTGCATGGAGCTCTGAAAAATACATGGCTATGGGTAACCTTAGGTAATTTCTATGGAAAGGACATGTTCGGCACAGTTTTGTGGGCCGAAGGACTTGTACTGTGCTGTAGGTTTTCTATGTTTCTATGTCAGCAAAGGAGCTGGCAATTGAGTTCAGGAAGAGGTACAGTGCACATACAGCTGTGTACATGAAGAGTGCTGAAGTTGAAATGATTGAGAACTTCATGTTCCCAGGAGTGAACGCAAATAGCCTGCTCTGGACCAATCACATTGATGCCACGGCCAAAAGTGTTTACTAGGCCTCTGTGTCCACAGGAGGCTTAGGAAATCTGGCATATCCACTTTGACTCTCACTAATATTTTTGATGGATCCCAGAAAGCATTCTATTCATATGCATCATGGCCTGGCATGGCAACTGCTCTGCCAGTGACCACAAAAACCTGCAAAGCTCAGTATATCACAAAAATCAGCCTCCCCTCCATGGTTCACTGTCCTCTCTTATCAGATTCCTTATTCTTCAGCCCTGTGCCTCTTCCACCTATCACCTCCCAGCTTCTCACTTCGTCCCTCCTCCCCCTCCTATCTTTACTTCCCACTGCCTCGGTAATGTAGCCAGCCTAATCAAAGGCCCCACTCACACTGGATGTATTTTTCTTTTTCCGTCCCCATCATGCAGAAGGTATAAAAATCTGAAAGCGTGTACTACCAGGATCAAGTACAGCTCCTACCCTGCAGTTACTAGACTGTAGAATGGTCCCCAGTTTGAAAAGATGTGCTCTTGACCTTGCAGTATACCTTGTTAAGCCCTTGCACTCGATTACCTGCCTGCATTGCACTCTCTACAGCTGTAACACTTTATCCTGCATCCCTTTTTTGTTTTCCCTTGTACCACCTCGATGTACTGATTGCTGATATGACCTGTATGGCGGCTTGCAAATGAACATCCTTCTCTGTACAGGTGACAATGGTAAACTAAACGCAAAAGTGGGTTGAAGCAGACAGAATTTCTGGCTGTGAAAGGATTGGCCCAGCTTGGCACCAAACCTCTCTATTATGCCCCCACAACCTATTTGCCATTTGGAATTTGCTGCCCATCTTGAGTGTTTGTACACTGCATTAACCAGCTTTCACACAGTGCAAGGAGGCTTCCAGGGAGGTACTCTGTATCCATGTGAAACACACATGCTACCTGAGGGAAGAGAGTAAACACGCTGTAACCGAAAACTTAGTCAGAAATGCTGGAAGAACTCAGCCAGTCATGTGGCTCCTGTGGAGAGAGTAACCGGTCAGTGGTTTGGGTGGGGACTCCCTCCTCAGACCTGGGGAGGTGGGGAGAGTGGACGTAGCCCTGAACAAAACACACAGAATGCTGGAGCAACTCAGCAGGTCAGGTGGCCTCTTCAGGGAGAAGTAAATGACTGAAATCCTTCATCAAGACTGGAAATGGGAAGGGAAGGTGGGGAAAGGGGAGGGAATACAAGCTGGCAGATGTGGGGGGGGGGGAGGGTCGATGTGAGAAGCTGGGAGGTGATAGGTGGAAGAGGCACAGGGCTGAAGAAATAGGAATCTGATAAGAGAGGACAGTGGACCATGGAAGAAAAGGAAAGAGAAGGGGAACCAGATTGGGGAATAATAAGAGAAAGAAGATGGAGGTGGGAGAAATTATCAGAAGCTGAAGGAATCAATATTCATGCTATCAGCTTAGAGACTACAAAGAAATAATATAAGGTGTTGCTCTTCCAATCTGAATGTGGCCTCATTCTGGCAGTAGAGGAGCCCAGGGACTGACTTGGCAGAAGGGGAATAGGAAGTCAAATTGAAATGGGAATAGATTAGATTGATGTCTTGACCAGAATGGACTAGATAGGCCAAATGGTTTGTTACTATGCTCCATGGCCAACTTTTCTCCAGTCCTGCCAAAGGGTCTCAGCCTGAACCATCAACTATACTTTTTTCCATAGATGCTGCCTGGCCTGCTAAGTTCCTCCAGCATTTTGAGTGTGTTGCTTTGATTTCCGGAATCTGTAGCTTTTCTCGTTTGTGATTGAATCCACCAAATAGCATGTCTTTGCGATATGGGAGGAAACTAGAGCACTTGGTCATAGGGAGAATATGTAAACTCCATTCCCAGACAGTGCCTGAAGTCAGGATCGAACCAGGATCTCTGGAGCTGTGATGCAATGATTCTACCCAGCTGCACCTCTGTGCAGCCCTCAGTGTTCAGTCAAGTCACTGGAACTCACGGCACCTCTCCATCCTGTTTTACTACAAATCCCCAAATCCTCTTAATTTTATATAGCTGGAAAGAGTTAAAAAAAAAGAGTTTATAGAAAAGATGTGGAAACTTTAGAGAGGGTGCAGAGGAGATTTATGATCATGGTGGCTGATTAGAGACCGTGGTTTGTGAGCACAGGCTGAGTGAGCTTGGGCGTTTCTCTTTCGAGTGAAAGAGGATGAGCAGTGAATTGATGGAGAGGCACAGGATGAAGAGAGTATAGGGGTGACTAGCTGGGTGAGCTTTATCCCAGGGCAGAAATGGCTAATATGAAAAGGCATACTTTTGAGGTGATTGGAGGAAGCTTTTGGGGAGGGATAGAAGACGTAGGTGTTTTTTACATAAGGAGTAACACCCTGCAAGTAACATGCAACACCCTGCCAAGGTAATGGTAGAGGCAGACACACTAAGGACTTTTAAGAAACTTTTAGATAGGCACATGGATGGTAGAAGGGGAAGGTTAGATTAGGTTAAAGATTTGGCACAACATTGTGGGCTGAAGGGCTTGTACTGTGCTGTGATATTATACATTCTATCATAGGGGTCTTTGTCACCCTTCCCAGCTAAGTGCAGACTACAGGGTGTCAGGCCTTGGCAGTGGGCTAAATCTAACATGAACGCCCCACAGAAAAATGATTGCACAGCAAGTCACCTAGAAAGAGAAAATAAATGTCAAGAAGGCTTTGTGAACACAAATTGACACATACAACTTGAGTATCATAATCACTTAACACAATTTCCTACAGAATTTCAGTTTTATGCATTTTTTCAAATGTTGTCACTTCTTATTTGCAACATGCTATATGGCTTCATGGATTCTCTGGGGGAGCAAGATATTGAGATAATTATAGCAGTCGTGCAGTGATGTCACCCAGCACTATCAACACAGTCATGGAAAGACAGCTGTCAAGATAGCTAAGACAGCTGGGTTGATCAAGAGAGTCAACATAGAAAGGACTGTTAGCAAAGCTACTACTGTTAGGATACAACCTGTGCTATTAAGACTATGAAACAACGGGGCTGTCAGGATTAATAAGGTAAGTTGGTGAAGCCAGTCAAAACAGGCCATGCTTTCAAGACGGAGAATAAAGTCAAGGTGGTCAATACATTCAAGACAGTTAAGTCATCCTGATAGTCAATCAAATCAAGCTCTTCAAAAGAGTCAATGTAGACAAGGCACTCAATAAATTCAGGGCTGCCAATATCATCAAGACTATGAAGATAATAAAGCTAATCAGGTACTTAGAGCAATTGACAGAGGTAAGAAAGTACAAACAATAAAGGCAGTCAAAATAATAAATGGATAATTGAAAAATACGGAATAGACTGTTCTGTTCCACTGTCAGAAAAGCAAAGGCACTCAACGTGGCCCAAAGAACTATTGTTCCATTAGAACAGTTAACGAAAGCTGATGGACCATTCAAATCAATTAAGTTAAATGGCGCCATCAAGGTAAGAAAGTATTTCTGAAACTTTGTTATTTTCTGATGAAATGAAAGTGTAGGTTATTATATTAAATGGTTCTGTTTACTCCCAATAATTCATTAACTCATTTCTGCACAAAGGCAATAAATTCCATAAACTCTTGGCAATTTCTTTTATATCTGACATGGTACTTTTGTAAGTATCTGTACTAAGTCATGCAAAGCGAAGACATAATTAATCAGCGTCCGCAGATTTATAGATGTGAGTCTCAAACAAACTGCAGTCATTGTCAAAGTTCAGAAAGTAATAGTCAATGGTGTACGCTGTGTGATAGCAATTTGGAACAGTAACAGAACAAACATGTAAAGAGTGAACTGACATGGCCCTGTTAATAATTATGTGTTTCATGAATAATATGAATTTATTCTTGAGCCATCAATACCAAAAACAAAGCACATTAGTGAAATATGTCATTAACTCTTTAAACTGTTTTCATCTTTGACTATAACATGTTAACTCAATTCAGTATTGATGGTAACCTTACTTGCTTTTGCATTTAAATTATTTGTATTTAAAGACAATTATTACCCATTCATATTTGATTTTCAGTCTTCAGTTGATTAATCTAGTTTTAAATCCGTGACATTCAGGTCATAGTGTACATAAGGGGAAAATGAATTATTCTTGTACTACTTTCAAATAACATTTATTTTCTATTATCAGAAAGTGAAAGTAGATTTCACCTATCATCTTAAGTAAATAAATAAAATCATAGACAAGAATCTCTGAGGGGTTACTTAAGAGTTTTTCATTACTGTTGTTAAATGTATGCTCATAGCTTATATGCTGTAAGATATGCAAGTTATTTATAAAAGATATTCATTGATAATTACAGTACTTGTCAAATTCTTGTCAGATCCTATTGAGTCTGTGTGTCAGAAACACACAAAAGAAAATTGCAAGCTCTCATCCAGTGAATTTTCACCCATTGAAGTCGATGGACATAAAATTGAGATTGTTATGGTGTGATTTTCCAAACACTGCTTCTTTGCGGCTCAGAAAATCTGCAGTCTTGATTAAATTTAATAGCAGTGCACCAATATTTTGAGCTGAAAGAAAAAGACACTGAAGTCTCCAAGACAGCAGGCAGGTAGCACATTCTCCTTTCAATCCAAACATTCAGATATTGTGGGCAAAAGAACATCATTAATTAGAAATTATCTTTAGGCATTTTGCTGGTGGAGCAGCATCTCGAACTTCAGAACCTCTCCTCCCTTGAAGCTAATGAAAATGTCCATCAGCCAGCTTCTAATTATCTGTTTAATAACATTCGGGCACAAGCCAAATTTATGGCGCAACGCAGTATAGTTTTCCTCTTGGTTCTTAAATTCCATCTTCTTCACTCCCTATGGTTTTTGCACTCTAATTGCTTCTTTGCTGGTCAAAACTTCCACATTATTATACTGCTGAGAAATTTAAGCGGCATAGCTGTACACTGAATTAAAATGTTCCTTAATTATAGATCAGAATAATACATTTAAGGTACTTCCAGATATAAGGGTAAAGTATCACTTTTTGCAAAAACATAAACTTACGAGAAGACTGGCAATCTATATAGTACACAAGCTGTAAATCCAGTTGATCCTATCATAATCTAAAAAGGATATACCTAAGATGACTTTGCAAATTTTATTGTGATTCTCATGGAAAGCAGAATAATAGCAAGTAAAGGGAACAATTCCTGAACATGCAACAAAAATAAAAGCAATAAATCCTTATCACCATTACTTTATGAAAATCAAGCCAGATTTATTGAAATTTTGCCCAAGGTGTTATAGTCGGCGGATCAAAAGAGGAAAATGCTTTGCTTTTTGACGTTCATACCATTTCTGTAAAGGTGCTTAAGAGGAGATTTACCATGGATAAAACTGAATGTAATATTCAACATAAAGTGTTGCTGTGAATTATTAGTTTAAAGATAAAGACTTTAAAAAAAAAGATTAGCTTTGTCACATGTACTTCAGAACTTTGAATCATACAGTGACAGCCATTTTTTGCGTCAATGAGCAGAACAGATTGTACTGGAGGCAGTCCATAATTGTTGCCACGCTTCCAGTGCCAACATAACATGCCCATTTCATTTATCCCATCCCTAACCACATGTCCTTGGAATCTAGATAACCGGAGCACCTAGAGGAAACCCATGCAGTCACAGAGAGAACGTGCAAGGCCCACACAGAAACTGGTGGGAATTGAACCTCAATCCAAGATCGCTGGCACTGTAAAGTGTCGCACTAACTGCTACGTTACCATGCTGCCCTAATTCATTATTTACACGGTAGAAAATAAAGGGTTGATATCAATGGTAGTAATTCTAATTTGGCAGATTACCAATAGAATTCTTAGAAGAAGCAGTGACAGATAAAATGGATGATTATGGATGATTCAAAGTTGCTTGGAGAATTGGGTTGTATGAAGGTTACCTGATGAGGTAATAATTAGAATTAGTGAGGCTGGCATATTTGATTAAGATATTGTGGATTTTAGTCAGACACTTGATGAAATCCAATATTGCAGACTGATTAGGAATGTTGAAGCCTTGGAATTCAATCAAAAATGGCAAGTTGGATTCAGTGTTGACATGTTGTGAGGTAGCAAAGGGAAATTTTTGAGGGTTTTAGAGACCAAAAGCTGTCTGAGTCAGGATTCATAGGGTTTAGTGCTGGACCCCTGCTTTTAATACAACTTATCAATGATTTGGACACAGTTGTAGGTACCATGATAAGAAGGTTGGAAAAGATGTATAAATTGTCTATGTGCTTGATAGTAAGGAAAACATGAATACATGATGTGACATTTGCCATTGTTAGCTGTTGTACGGGACTTAAACGGTAAGCCGCAGCCAAGATCCTGTTTATATCTCTTGTCACTAAAGGGCATGAAAATTGAAGGAACAGTTGAGACGGTGTAGAGAAAATGTATGTGGCTGTAGTCAGGGCCAGGTTATTTGAGTTTTGAGGTGAGGTTGGTTAGAATGGGGTTCT
Organism: Hemitrygon akajei; assembly: GCF_048418815.1. Lineage (NCBI taxonomy): Eukaryota > Metazoa > Chordata > Chondrichthyes > Myliobatiformes > Dasyatidae > Hemitrygon > Hemitrygon akajei. Next base: position 160,083,655 of record NC_133133.1, read on the forward strand.
GAAGAACAAAAGCAAAGTGACAGAGGTGTATAAACAAAGTAAATTAATGAACCTGTTAGTCTTTGTTGAAAGCTTGATAACTAGAGAACACGAAATTGGATTAGAGAAGGGTAGAGGATTGTTTTCTCTGTCAAAGGGCTTCAGGGACCAGAACCACCATCCTAATTAAAAAAGTACTTGAGTAAGATGCTATCAGCTACAAAGTTATGAGAGCTGAGAGAGGAATTAATCTCAGCAACTGCATTTTCAACTGGCATGAATATGATCTGCCAAATAACTACCGACTGTCTCACAATACTACACTCTGTAACTCTATACTTGGGCAGAGACACACCTCACACAGTAAATAAGCAAAAAAGAAATACAGAGTTTTATTCTACTTCTGTTTCTAAGGCAAAATGTTTTGGTGTAAAAGAACAAAATAATGGAAGAGTAGCAGGTGAGTACTGTGGTAAGTACATGAACAAGCCACTAAAAGGCAAAATGTTCAATTATAGATCTCTGACATAAAGCTGTCAGAACTGTTTCTGGAAACCAGCAGCACTTGTCATAAAGCATCATTTCAGGCATGTGGTATAATATTCTCCTTTTAATATGGTTAATGGATGGCAAAGGATATATTACAACTATACACTGTATATAAATCTAGGATAGTCAGCAAATGTAAGCGGCACACATCTAATTAATTTGCTGACTAATTAGCTATTTTTGTGAAAGGATTACCACTGGAGAACCTTTTGCCTGAGTGCACTGGTGTAGAAATACTGGCGACTGTCTCGCATTGGGGAGGGGCAGGAGTAAAACTGGCAATGTTTTATCACAGTGAGTTGGCTGCCTGGCTGAATTATTCAGATAAAATGAAATGTCACTGTGTTGTCTCACTTGAGGTCCTGCAGCATATGGGAGCACTTATTATCAGAAGGGTATGATTAGAAAATGTGATTAACTGATGGTGGATATAAAGTGACTCTTGAGGTTTAGTCTGGGATCCTCCCATTTGACCGCCATAATTTTGGCAGTAATTTCATGCTTTAATGCCTGAACAGGTGTTTCCACTGGCTGGCCTCCAAAATTATGGTAACCATTCGGGAAAATTCTCCAGCAAATTTATTTTATTTTGAGATTCAGCACAGTAACAGGCCCTGCCGGTTTAACAAGCCCGCACCGCCCAATAACTCCCAGCTGGTCAATGAACCTACTAACCTGTAGTCTTTGGAATGCAGTGGAAAACTGGACCACCCAGAGGAAACCCACGTGGTCACGGGGTGAAAGTACAAACTCCTTACTGACAGTGGTGCAATGAACCAGGGTCATTGGTGCTGTAATGATTAGCTAATTGCTAATCTACCGTTGCAATCTACAATTTTTCTATAGTAAGCTAACCAGCAAAAAGCATACATGCTCATGATATGATAATTAATCTCATAAAGCTTTGAGAAAATCTGCACTGTGGAAGAAATATCCATGTATATTGTCTATATGGGTGTCCGAGAGGCATTTGACAACATGTAGCACAACAGATTATCCATAAAAATGGAAGTGCAGAGAACTGAAAGTTACCTTGTAACATGGATTGGGAATTGATTGGGAGGTAGGAGACAGAGATTAGAGATAAACAGAATGTTCTCAGGTTGGCAGAGTTTTTCAGGCTCTATTCCTCGTAGATCTGAATCCTGGGGGATTCAGCTCACACTGTATGCATACGAATTACTGTGCAGAGGCACAGTGCATCACCAAAAACATAAATAATGTTCTGTCCTTTATCTCAAGAGGGTTGCAATGTGAAAATGGGGAAGTGATGCTCAAGTTGTATCAATCATCAACTGAAATTACCATGTTCTCTCTGTACATTTCATCTTTAGGAATGATTTATTTGTCCAGAAATTCATTCCAGCTGGGTATTAGTGTCTGCAGTCCTATTTCCTTTTCTAAATTTAATTCTTTAGAAGTTAGTGAATCAGATTTTAGGATATGAAGTTGAACAACATACTGTTGTGGTGCATGGTTACTCTCAAATACTGGGAACAATTTCCAGACAATTGAGCTTTGAAAGGGTACAGTTCAGTTCTCTTTCATAAATCAGCTTAAAGATTGATACGTGTGGACTGTTTGCATTGGTTTAGTTTGGGTTATTTCGATTTCCATCACTTGCCAAGCAAGGTAAGTGAGATGCTCGCAGTGTTAAGATGGCTGAGCAAGGAGACCTCCAGTGTCCCTGATGACTACAACTGCAAGAAGTGCATCCAGCTGCAGCTTCTGACACCCCATGTTAAGGAGTTGAATGAACTCTGGTTCATCTGGGAGGCTGAGGGGTGACGGGTATGGATTTACAGGGAGGCAGTTACAGCCAAGGTGCAGACACAGGAAACTGGGTGACAGTCAGGAAGGGGAAAGGGGTTTAAACAGCCTGACAGAGTACCCCTGTGGCCATTCCTCTCAACAACAGGCATATCACTGTGGACATCGTTGGGGGGTGGGGGGGGGGGGGAATGACCAAACAGAGGAAGGTCACAGCGGTCAGATCTCTGGAACTGAGTCTGGCTCTGTGACCCAGAAGGGAAGAGGGGAGAAAAGGAGGGCTGTGGTGATAGAGGATTCAATAGTTAGGGGAACAGAAAGGAGGTTCTGTGGATAAGCACGATATTCCCGGATGGTATGTTGCCTCTCGGGTGCCAGGGTCTGGGACATCTCGGATCAAGTCCTCAGCATTCTCAAATGGGAGGGTGAGCTGCCAAAAGTTGTGGTCCATGTAGGTACCAATGGCTTAGGCAGGAAGAGTGATGAGGTTTTGCCAAGTGATTTCAAGGAATTAGGTGTTAAGTTAAAGGGCAGGACCTCCAAAGTTGTGATCTCATGATTGCTGTCAATGCCATGCACTAGTGAGGCCAGAAATAGGAAGATTGTACAGTTTAACATGTAGCTAATGAGTTGGTGTGGGAGGAAAGGTGTCGGATTTTTGGATCATTGGGCTCTCTTCCAGGGGATGTGGGACCCGTACCGAAGAAACAGTTTGCATCTGAACTGGAGGGAGGGACTAATACCCTAGCAGGAAGATTTCCTAGTGTTGTTTGGGGGAGGGGGTTTAAAACTAGAGTTGCAGGGGTTTGGGAACCAGAATGTCATATTGGAGAGGTTGTGGAGACAGACATTGTTAAGACCTCAGACAAAGGCAAATCAAAATGTTAAGCACAGTTCGACTAATGCTCTGAGCTGCGTAAATTTCAATGCAAAATGTATTGCAGGCAAGGCAGATGAGCTCAGGGCATGGAATTATGGTATTGTTGACATTAGTGAGACGGTTGCAGGAGGGGCAGGACTGACAGCTCAATATTCTGGGGTTCTGTTGCTTTAGGAGCAACAGAGCAGGAGGGATTAGTCAGGGAAAGTGTCATAGCAATTCTCAGTCAGGACAGGCTGGAGGACTCAATGGGTGGAATTTAGGAATAAGAAAGGTATGACCACATTAATGGGGCTGTGTTATAGAAAACAATATAGTCCGCAAGATTTTGAGGAACAAATTCATAGAGAGATCACAAGCTGTTGCAAGAAATATAAGGTTGTTATAGTAGGTAATTTTAGCTTTCCACATATTGACTGGGACTCCTAAAAGGACTGGATGGAATAGAGTTTGTCAAATGTATACAGGTAAGTTCCTTAATCAGTGCATTGAACTCCCAATGAGAGAGTGTGCAATACTTGAGTTGCTATTAGCGACTGAGACAGGGCAGGTGACAAAAGTTTGTGTAGGGGAACACTTTGCATCTATGGATTATAAAGCCTTTAGTTTCAAAGTGAAAGGAAAGGTCTGGTCCACGGGTAGAGATTCTAAATTGGAGGAAGTCCAAATTTGATGGTGTCAGGAAGGATCTGGCAAGTGTGGACAGGGACAGGCTGTTTTCTGGCAAAGGTCTACTTGGTCAGCGGGAGGCCTTCTGAAGTGAAATTCTGAAAATACAGATCTGCTATGTGCCTGTCAGAATAACAGTTAAAGGTTACAGGTTAACGGAACCTTGGTTTTGAAAGATATTGAGACCCTGGTTAGGAAAAGAAAGGAGGTGCATTGCAGGTATAGGCAGGTAGGAAAAAAAATCAGGTACTTACAGCATTTAAGAAATGCAAGAGAACACTTAAAAATAAATCAGGAGGGCTAAAAGAAGACGTGATGTTGCCCTAGCAGACAAGGTGAAGGAGAATCATAAGGATTCTACAGATATGTTAAGAGCAAAAGGATGCAAGGGATAAAATTAATCCTCTGGTAGATCAGATGGTAATCCATGTGTAGAGCCAAAAGAAATGGAGGAGATCTTTAATGAACGTTCTGCATCTGTATTTATCTGGGAGATGGACACAGAGTCTGTAGAAGTGAGGCAATGCAGGATCCAGCTCATGGACCCAATACAGATTTCAGAGGAGGAGGTGTTCTCTGTCCTGAGGCAAATTAGGGTGGATAAATCCCCAGGGCCTGACAGCATGTTCCCTTGAAGCCTGTGGGAGGCAAGTGGAGAAATTGTGGGGGCTCTGGCAGAGATACTTAAATCATCCTTTGCGACAGGTGAGGTACCTGAGGACTGGAGGATAGCTAATATTGTTCTGTTGTTTAAGAAAGGCTCTAAAAATAAACAAGAAAATTATAGGCTGGTGAGTCTGACACCAGTAGTGGGAAAGTTTTTGGAAGTTATTCTACGGGACAAGATATCTGAGTATTTGGAAAGATGGACTAATTAGGGATAATCAGCATGTCTTTGTGAATGGCAGGTCATGTCTAATGAACTGTATAGAGTTTTTCGAAGAAGCTACCAGGAAAGTTGATGAATCAAGTCTGTGAATGTCGTCTACATGGACTTTAGCAAGGCACTTGACAAGGTCCGACATGGCAGGTTGGTCAAGAAGGTTCATTTGCTTGGCATTCACGATGAGGTAGTGAATTGGATTAGACATTGGTTTGTGAGATAAACCTGGAGGTGATAGTAGGTGGTTGCCTCTCTGACTGGAGGCCTGGGACTAGTGGTGTGCCACAAGGATCGGTGCTGAGTCCTTTGTTATTTGTCATCTAGATCAATGATGATGATGTGGTTAACTGGATCAACGTATTTGTGGATGGCACCAAGATTGAGGGTGTCATGGACAGTGAAGAAAACTGTCAGAACTTGCAGCAGAAGATGGACCAGCTGGAAAAATGGCAAATGGAATTTAATGCAGACAAATGCGAGATGATGCACTTCAGTAGGATCAACAAACGTTAAGTCTTACGCACTGAACGATGGGCACAGAGGAGTGTGGTAAACCAAAGAGATCTGGAAATAATGGTCCATGAATCATTGAAAGTGGCGATACAGGGTTGCAAAGAATGATTTTGTCACTTTGGCCTTCATAAATCAAAGTATTGACTTTCGAACATGGGATGTTATGTTGAAATTGTGTAAGACATTGGTGAGACCTAATCTGGAATACTGTGTGTAGTTTTGGTCACCTATGTACAAGAAAGATGTAAATATGGTTGAAAGAGCACAGAGAAAATCTACCGGGACTGGAGGACCTGAGTTACAAGGAAAGATTGAATACGTTAGGAGTTTATTTCCTGGAAAGTAGCTTGCAGACACGAAGCACATCAGCCAGGGGCAATCTCACAGCCTTTGCGTTGAGGCAAGAGGAGCCCCCAGACTATCTGGGCCAACGTGAAATTGTCCAATCTTCGCACTAGGAACTCTGCCTTTCCGGACTGTCTGGAATTTGAGTTGAATGGAAATTATGTGGATTATTATTTAACTTATCATGAATTACCTAAAATGTTTCTTTTTTGCCACTGTTGGAGGCCAGGGACATTGAGACACCTCTGATCTCTAACAATTCTTCTTTGGTTGTGAGGCCTGTGTGAGGACGGTTTCTGTTTTTCACTCCCTTCTCCTTGGATATAAATACCTGAACAGCCTCATCCCTCTGGATGAAGAATTCAAAGGATTCACAACACTCCACGTTCAGGAACGTCTGCCCCTCAGAATCTAAAACGATGCCCTAAACCTAAAACAATCTCCCTTAGTTGTTGATTTTCTAGCCAGAGGAAACAATTTTTGGCATTTCCTCCGTCAATCTCTTTCTGTATCAAATGTTCAGTTGAGAAGTTTCCTGAAGAATGAACTGCAACACATAATATTGAGATACATGAACTCCACAGTGATTTAGCCATTGGGATTTGGAATTAGCTTTCCCATAGAAGGTAGAGGGTCAATGGGATTTTTTCAGGCTGGAGGTTTATGATTAATGGTGTTCCATGGGGATCCATAATGGGACTTCTGTTATAAATGATTTAGACGAAAAGGTGAATGATTTAGTAACTTCACACTTGATAATTGAAGATTGGTGACTTTGTGGATAGTTCAGAAGATTGCCAGGGGGTGCTGTGGAATATAGATAAGTTACAGATATGGGCAAAAAATGTAGGTAAGTTTGAGGTGTTACACTTTGGAAGATCAAATGCAAAGGAGAGCACCGATGCACAGAGGAATCCTAGTGTCCAAGTCCACAGTCCCCTGAACGTAGCTGCACAAGTTGATAGAATAGTAAAGAGGGTGGATGGCATGCCTCATTAGGTGAGACACTGAGTTCAAGAGTCAGAAAGTTCTGTTACAGCCTTATAAAACCCTGGCTGGAGCTTTTCATTAAATTCAGGTTGCGTCATTTATAGAAAGGATGTGAGGGCTTTTTAGAGAGTGCAGTAGGGATTTACAAGGACGTTGCCTGGATTAGAGGGCATGTGCTATAAGGAGACATTGGACACACTTGGGTTGTTTTCTTTGGAGTGGGGGAGGTTGTGAGGAGACCTGGTAGAAGTTATTGAGATAATGAAAGGCATACATAGACAGCTGACATGGCATAACATGAATGAATGAGATAGGCAGCTGGTATCACTTTCCAGTGCAGAAATGTCTCAGAGATGAGGGCATGTATTTCACGCATTTAATGTGAGACAGCGGAGATATGGGGGCCAAGACTTTTTTTTAAATGAGTGTGGTGAGTTCCTGGAATGCACTGCCAGAAGTGGTTGTGGAGGCAAATGTGATAGAGGTTTAAGAGGTTTGTACATACTGTAGGTATATGAATATGCAGAGAATGGAGGATATAGACCTCTGTAGGCAGATGGGATTAGTTTAATGAGGTGTTTAATTACCAGTATATTTAATTTTGCACAACATGTTGGGTAGAAAGGCCTCCCTTGTGCTGTACTGTTCTACGTTCTAGATGCTGGTGAGTCCAGCCAAGCCCAGCCAAGTTATCTTCATTGCAAGAATCAATCCAGTGTATTTACACTGCATCAATATATTTCCCTAGAGACAGAGACTAAAACTGTGCACAGGATTCCTGGTGTGGTCTCATTAAAGCACAGTAGAACAGCAGTGATATTTTTGCCACATACCTCAGAACCTACAATAAAGGCTGACATGCCTTGAGCTTCCAAATTGCTAACTTCATGCATGCTAAACACCCCTTCAGACCTCCCCCCAATCACTCATCTTAAAATTCCCCTCACCACCCCTAGTCCTATCCACCTTATAATCCACACATTTTTATTCACCAGATGTCCAATGAAACCCTGTTGTCCCTCCCCTCCCCACCCCAGCTCTAACCTGGTTCTGGTTTCATCAGGTCATCACCTTTCCTATTAACACCTTCCTTACTTTGCATATTTTAGCACTGTGGTCCCGCTTATTACCCTTCTATTGCTGGTTTCACCACCTTCAAACTCCGCTCCCTAACCTGGCTCCATCTGCCTTTATTGATCTACCTCCATCCCTCCCTTTCCCTCCCACTCTCTGGCTCCATCTGCCCATCTTCCTTCATCTCTCTTCAGACTACTAATCACCCACTGGTCCCTGTGTCACCCCTCCTCCTCTCCATTCTGCACTATCCTCCACTCCACCCTTACTCCTGATGCAGGGTTTCAACCAGAACATTGATAATACCTCCCAGTAGACGCTGCTTAACGTATTGAGTTCCTCCAGCAGATTGCTTGTGTCTCCTACTAACCTGCTGTGCTGTATACCAACATTCACCCAATCCCCACCATTCACAAAATATATTTTTTGTACTTTATTTTTATATTGAAGTTCATCAAACAAACATTTCTATAAGATGTATTTCAGACATTGTACATATATCTCATATAATCATATATATATCACAAAATCTCCACAAAGTATTTATCTGGGGTATACACTTACAGGAAAGAGTGGAAAGAAAAAAACAAGCAAAAGGAAAGAACTATGTACAAGTAGAGAGTGATCTTTTTTTTTACAACAGATTCATTGATTTGTGAGAATAAAATCAGGCCTATGAGACATTATGTAGCTAAACCATTTTTCCCAGTATGAATCAAATTGTTCTAGCTTATGATTAACAGCTGCTGTTATCTTCTCCATTTTGTAAATGTCCATTGTAATTTCCATCCATGTATTTAAAGTTGGGCTCTCCTGTGATAACCATTTCCTAGTAAGAGTCTTTTTACCAGCCACCAACAGTATATTCATTAAATATTTATCTCTTTTCAACCATTCATGAGGTATATATCCAAAATATATGGTCTTACTCTCTAAGGGTATTTCACATTTAAAGATGTCTTGTAGTGCATTGTGTATCCCCCTCCAATAGTTTTTGATAATAGGGCAGTCCCAAAAAATATGATAATGATTTGCATTTTGATTTCCACAATTTCTCCAGCAAACAGGGAGGTTACCATCATAATGGGATTTCTGAGAGGGTGTAATAAAATATCTTATCAAGTTTTTCCATCCAAACTCCCTCCATTTCTGTGAATTGGCACACTTCCATTGATATCTCCATATTGTTGTCCATTCTTCCTCAGATATAATTAACCCTCCTTCCTTCTCCCATTTTGTCTTAATGTATGAAGTCAAATGTGTTTTAAGATTTGACAACCCCTTATACATGCTTGAAATGATTCTACTACATTATCTGAATTATATGCTTTTCTAAAGAGCTCTATCAAGCATGTATTTGCCTTGGTTACATTTTTAAGCGTCTTATTAACATATTGTCGCATCTGTAAATACTGATAAAAATCTTGTTTTTCTAATAAGCATTTCTCTTTAAGCATTTCAAAACTGAACAGTGTTCCTTCTTTCATTATGTTGCAAAGAACTGTTATTCCTTTAGCTGTCCAGTCCTTAAATCTAGCATCCAATTTATTTGGTGTAAAATCAGAGTCATATGCACACCATTTAAGAATTGCAATATCTCCCTCTAGATTATATTCTTTTATAGTGGTTTTCCATATTTTAAGAGTCAATTTCACCCATGGGTTATCAATAGTATTTATGTACCTTTGCAGGTTGTTATCAGCCAAAATTGCTTGTATGGGGATGGGAAGTACCCACTCCTCAATGTTTTTCCATTGAGCGTCATACGATGGGTTGCACCAACATATCACAGCTCTCAACTGTGTTGCAAAATAATAATCTCTAAGAGAAGGCAAGCCCCATCCCCCCTTTTCCTTTGCTAATTGCAAAGTTTTGTGATGAACTCTAGGTCTTTTACCCTGCCAAATATACCTTGATAGCATCTTGTTCCATTCATTGAATTGATTTTGATTAATCTCTATTGGTAGGGTCTGAAAGAGATATAACAGTTTGGGCAGTATATTCATTTTAATAGACTCAATCCTTGAACCGAGACTGAAAAAAGGAATCAGGCTCCATCTTGCCACATCTTCCTTAATTTTTTATATAGAGGCTGGTAATTACATTCTGATAATTTTGCCAAATCTTTTGGCATAATAATGCCCAAATATTTGAAAGACTCTGTGTGCCATGCCCAGGGGTATCGACTTTCAATTTCTCTTGGTGGGCTATAGTAATATGAAAGTAATCGGGTTTTATCTATGTTGATCTTGTATCCTGATAATTGACCATATTGTTCAAAGGATTGCATCAATTTAGGTAAAGAGTATGTTGGTTGCCTTAGATAGATTAAAATGTCATCCGCATAACAAGCCAATTTAGGCTCTGTCTCTTTAATAGTAATTCCCCTGATATCTTCATTTTGTCTGATGTATTGAGCTAATGGTTCCAGATATAGCGCAAAGAGTAGTGGTGACCATGCACAACCCTGTCTCGTGCCCCTTTCTAGTGTAAGACTATTTGATAAATATCCATTGATTTTAATCCTAGCAGTAGGATTGTCATATAGTGTCTGTATAGTTTTAATAATTGTGTCTTGGAAACCAAATCTATGTAAAACTCTGTAAAGAAAATTCCAATTAACCAAATCAAATGCTTTTTCGGTGTCCACACTTATCACTATTGCTTCGATTTTATTTTTTTGTATATGATCCATAATGTGAAGTGTCCTTCGTATATTGTCTTGAGTCTGGCATTGTCATATAAAACCTGTTTGATCATTACGTATTAGTATGGGTAGAAACTCCTCTAATCGTTTGGCCATGATGGAGGTAAATAACCTATAATCTACATTAAGAACGGATATTGGTCTAAATGACCCACATTCCGTTTTATCCTTGCCTTCTTTCGGTATAGCTGAGATTATCGCTTCCTTCCAACTGGGTGGCATTTGTGCCTTTTTTTAGAGCCCAGTTCAGTGTGGGGAGTAAAACAGGAATTAACTCATTTTTAAATTCTTTGTACCACTCTGCCATATACCCATCTGATCCTGATGACTTGCTTAATTTAAGCCTACTAATTGCAGCTTTTAATTCAACTTCAGTTATGTCAGCAGTTATCCTTCTATTTTGCTCTTCACTTAAAGTGGGTAATTCTAGAGAATTCAAGAAGGTGTCAATTTGGGTTATGCTTCCCCTGGAACTTTGGAATATAGTGTTTTCTAAAACACTTCAAAAGCTTCTTGAATTTCACTTAGCTTATTTTTTTTTATCATTTTTGTTCTTGGGTCCCTAATTCTATGAATTGTATTTTCTGCTATCTTTTTTTTCAGTTTCCACGCCAGTATTTTCATAGATTTTGATCTACTTTCATAATGTCTTTGTTTCAGAAACATTAAGTTTTTCCTGATTTCTTGCATAGCCAAATTATTTATTTCATTCCTAATTCTTTTAATTTCCCCTAATGTATCCTGTGCCAAATTCAATTTGTGTTTTTTCTCTAGTTCCTTCATCCTATTTTGTAATTCCTCTAATGTTTTATTCCTTATTTTTTCTTATATGAAGATACTGCTATAATTTTCCCTCTTAAGACCACTTTCAGAGTATCCCATAAAATGGGAGGTGAAACCTCTCCATTATCATTAAATTCTAAGTAGAGACCAATTTCTTTTTTAATTTGTTCCTTAAAGTATGGATCATTGAGTAGACTTGAATTTAGTTTCCAAATAGTATTCTTTGGTTGTAGGTCAAAATCAACAGATAAATATATAGGTGCATGGTCACTTACATCTATTGTCCCAATTCCACAAGTGTTTATTTTGTCTTTGTCTTTTCCAAATGTTATGAAATAGTCTATTCTTGTATATACAGAATGGGGAGCAGAATAATGAGTGTAATCCCTTCTGTCAGGGAAAAGGTCCCTCCATATATCAATTAAACCAACATCCTCAAAAAGTGTATTAACTTTCTTATGTACAGATTTTGTTTCATAGGCTTTTCTATTGGAAGAGTCTAAGTTTGGTTGTAATTGTAAATTTAAGTCTCCCCCACATATCAGGAGACCTTCTGTTTCTCTTACCATAATATCAGTAATTTTCTGAAAGAAACCAATATCACTTCCTGGGGGTGCGTATATATCCAATAGAGTAACTGAATTGCTGTCTATATTCCCCCTTACCAGAATATATCTGCCTTCTTTATCTCCCATTTTCAATATTTTTTCAAAATTTAGCTTACTTTAGATAAGAATAGCAACTCCTCTCCTATGTCCTGATTTATATGAGGAGAAAAACAGATTAGCGAAGCCCATTCTCTTTAATTTTTTATGCTCATTATCACTTAAATGAGTTTCCTGTAAATATACTACATGAGCTTGTTCTTTTTTCATTTTGGATAAAATTCTCTTACGTTTGATTGGATTTAATAGCCCATTTACATTAAAAGAAATGAATTTTACCTTGTCCTTAGCCATCTGTATTTATCTGTCAATGTATCATTGAAATTAGAATAAAACTTAATCAATCTACTCCCTGAACAAATAAGAACCAAGAAACTCAAATAATAACAAACATGGCAACGAACGTGTGATTCCAAGGCTGATGTCTCTAGTAAATGACCCTCCGTTGAGCTAAAGGAAGTGTCTAGCTGTGGGGGATAACCCCTCCTATTTGTGAGTTGAGGGCCCCCATTGCAATATTCATAAAAGTCAGTGAACAAAGCCATTACACAGAAAATATTTCCCTGTGTACTCCTATATATACATACATATATATATATGTACACACAAATATATATATATGCATACACATATACACATAAATATACATACATACACACACACACACACACACACACACACACACATATATTCTCATTTTGGTGGGGAAAAAGTAGTAAGTGAGCGAATAAAGAATAACAACTAAGTAATATAAAATCCACATTATAATAAGTATTTCTCGAGATAGGTATATCACCGTGTACTTTTGCTTCTGTTTAGCTTCTCAACATTTTTAAAGTTAGCCAAACCTTATGGCTCTTCTGAAGGGGGTAAGGACTGTCTTTGGGAAACTCCCAGTCTCTTCCTGATATGTTTCTCTCGGCCTCCTCCCATCTCCTGCCTTCTCATTTCTCGCTCTATTTCCCAAGCCGAGCGGGACAATTCCTCAGCCAGGCTTTCTTTCGTTTTGGTCATGCTGACGGACAACCCTCTGGCCTTCATGTCTGTAGTCGCCTCTTCCATTGTCTGGTACAACTGCGTCCCATTGTCATAAAACACTCGAAGTTTAGCAGGGTACAGAGTTTGAAATCTAATCTTATTTTGCTTTAATACTCACTTTACTTCGGAGTATTCTTTGCGTTTCTGGGGGACTGCTGGGGGGGGATAATCTTGGTTGAAATATATTAATTTATCCTCTAAAAACACTCTCTTCTTACCCCAGGCCCTTCGTAGAATCTCTGCCTTGGTGCTGTACCGAAGGAATTTAATTATAATTGAGCGTGGCATTCTATCCTGGGTAGGTTTTGGAACGAGCGTGCGGTGCGCTCTTTCGACTTCCAGCTTCATAGCCGGGGGAAGATCCAACGCGTCCCGCAATAACTTTCCGACAAACTCCGTCATAGACGGGCCCTCCGCTCCTTCGGGAACGTTGTAGATTCTGATATTTTTCCACCGTGATCTTCCCTCCAGATCAAGCAGTTTACCTTCTTGGTAATGTATGATTTTTATTGTCTTGCTGAGTATCCGTTCCATGTTTTGAACGCGATTTTCCACCTTCTCGATTCGAGTCTCTGCCACCGCTATTTTTTGATTGACGCTGGCGAGCTCTGCCTTAATATCCCGGAGCTGCTGCTTTATTTCTTTCTGGACCTCCATTATTTCTTTCAGGATTTTGAAGATATTCGCCGCTTCGACTGAACAAGGCCCAGCAGCCGCCTCGCTAGCACGCGGTCAGGTCGGAAAGCCGCTCGCTACACTCCTCTCAGACGTAGGGTCCGCAGTGTCGCATTTTTATTTCCATTTCTTCTCCCCATTCTTGCCCCTCTATTCAGTTCAAATATTTTTTGAAGAGTATTATATTTGATAGGTTAATGGGGCTTAATACGCATTTTTCCGGAGGAGCTAGTGACTTAAGCTGCCATTCTCGACGATGACATCACCAAAAACCAAAATATTTATTTTCTATTACTTCTACAAAATAATATTTTTTTCTCGCATTGTACCTTCATCAGCCACCTTTGATTCTCACTGACCTAATGCATCCATTCACTTAACAGACTCTGCTTCTTCTGCAAAGCTCACGTCTCACTTTGTTTTGGTTCATTGGCAACTTGGATACGTTACACTCTGTTCTTTCATCTATTTGTTATTAACATGGATTATAATTTGGCATTGGCCCAGTATTGATCCAACATCACGCTCATAAATTGCCGCCAAACTATTTCTATATTTTGCTTTCTTGACGTTAGTCATTTCTCTGTTTATGGTAATGTATTACTCACATAGCTGTAACAATCATACTGTAAGATTTTGTCACATGTCATTTGGAAATTCTGATATAATGCAAACACAGGTTCTCTATTACCCATTCAGTTGGTTATATTAATGAAAGAGCTTCCACTGGATTATCAAACAACATCTCATTGATGGTGCTGGTGGGGTTACTATGATGACTGTGACAACAGAGCAGCAAGCATCTTAGTATGGATCTATACAGAACCAAAGCACACAAGTGTTACAAGGTACCAATTTACAGTGCTAGGATAACTTCGGGGAACAGGAGGAGTGCTGGAGGATATTCCATTTGGCAATAGTTCCATACTTTGCTGGATTCCCCTTGAAAATTGCCGTCTAGCCGCAGAAGGCATCAGAGAACTTCTTGGTACATTACTTTGAGCAGCTCAGTTGTCCAGCTACAGACTGCTGTATCTAAGCGTCACTAGAATTGGAATCGGAATTGGTTTAGTATGTGCTGAGATGCCAGTGGGAAGCTTGTCTTGCATACTGTTTCATACAGGTCAAATGCATCGGAGTAGAACAAGGTAAAAGAGTAACAGAATTCAAAATAAATGACAACAGCTATAGAGAAAGTACCGTGCAGGGAGGCGATAAGGCACGAGATATTAACGACACACACAAAATGCTGCAGGAACTCAGCAGGCCAGGCAGCATCTATGGAGAAGAGTACAGTTGACATTTCGGGCTGAGACCTTCCATCACGTCCTGATGAATGATCTTGACCTGGAATGTCAACCATTTATTCCTTTCCATAGATGCTACCTGGTCTGCTGAGTTCCTCTAGCATTTTGCATGCGTTGCTTGGATTTCCAGTACCTGCAGATTTTCCCTTGTTTGAAGATCATAACGAGGTAGATTTTGAGGTCAAGAGTCCATCTTATTGTATTAGGGAATCATTCAATAGTCTTATTACAGTAGAATAGAAGCTGTAATTGATTCTGGTGATACACACTTTCAAGCTTTTGTATCTTCTGCCTGATGGGAGAGGGGAGAGACGGAATGGATAGGGTGGGTGGGGCCTTTGATTATACTGACTGCTTTACTGAGGCAGCAAGAAGTATAGACCAAGTCGATGGAGAGGAGGCTGGTTTCTCTGATGTTCTAACCTGTGTCCACAACTCTCTGCAGTTTCTTGCAGTCACGTGCAGAGCAGTTGCCATACTCAGCTATATTAACTTAGACAGTCTAGGCCATTTGGCCATAAAGGGCCAAAAGGAACACTGATTAGCAGACAAAGAGGGGAGCAAACATCTTATCAGCCTGAAAATGGGTTACATTGGCCAAACCCCCTCCGCCAATGCTTCTGAATTGTAGCTGTGCTTCTAAAGTCTGCTTAAGAACAAAGGTGCTGACACCTCTTTTCTCCAATCTTGACATATGAAGCTCTGAGGTGATATTAGATCCCAGAGCTTTAGTGTCAGTTCAGGTCCTAGTGTAGCTGTCTAACCTGAGTAGCAGGATCTGATTGCTTTGCTAATTGATCTCCTGGTCAATTAGTAAAATAATCAGACCGTGCTGCTCCAGGCTTGTCTGCATGGTCTGATTGCTTTGCTAATTGACCTCCCACACTGTACCTCTGTGCAGAACTTGTTAAGCCACAGCCCAATCTACTGAAAAGTCTGCGTTGTTCTGAAATCAGGCTTTGAATTTAAATTGCACCAAAATGACACTTTTAACCAGTTATTCAAAAAGTACTCACTTTACAACCTGTGAAGACATATTTTGCTTCTTCGCACAAGAAATTTTCTAGCGTTTGTGAGCAAGATTACTGATTTGCACTTAATTAGCAGCAATTTTATGTTTACAGTCTATAAAATGAATTGAAAATAATCAAATATATCTTTAAATATAGCAATTCAGCCTACATCAATTATATATAGAAAAATTAATATGATATTAATATATTAATATAATATTACTATTCACAGTATTAAAATACCTGTTTTATTGTAGTGACTTTACAGCCTTAGGATTTGAAAGTCAATGATAGTTCTTTTGTAAAAGTCTGAATATATTGGTATGCACATATAAAGAAACAGAGAGACACAAAAGATTCTCAGGTGCTGAACACATAAAATGCTGGAGGACTTCAGAGCTTCAGGCAGCATCTATACACAGGAATGAACAGTCAACGCATTGGTCCAAGACCCTTCATCAGGACTGGAAAGGAAAGGGAAAGCAGAATAAAATGGTTGGGGGGAAAGGGAGGAGCACAAGCTGGAAAATGATAGGTGAGGGGGAAGACAGGTGGGTAGGAAGGCGGATGAAAAGGAATGATGTGAGGACAAGAAGGATATACTGTAGGTGACAAGGTAAAGAGCTAAAGAAGAAGAAATCTGATAGGAGAAGACAGTAAACCAATAGAATGAAGGGAAGGAGGTGAGGGACCAGAAGGAGGTGATGGGCAGGTCATAAGGGTGAGGTTGGGGAAGCGAAGGGTTGACAATGTGTCCCTACATTACAATTCAGGGCCCTAAACAGTCCTTTCAGGTGAAGCAGTTCATCACCTGTGAGTCTGTTGGGATCATTAATTACATTCAATACTCTTGATGCAACCTCCTCTTCCTTAGTGAGACTCAATGCTGATTGGGGGACCACTTTGTTGAGTGCCCTCAACCAGCAACCAGGATTTCCTAGTGGCCATGCATTTCAATTCTACTTCCCATTTCCACAATAACATGTCTGTCCAAGGCCCCCTTTACAGCCACGATGTGGCCAAATGCAGGTTGGATATAACACCTCGTATTCCACCTTAAAAGGTTCCAACCTGATGGCATGAACTTTGAGTCTTCTAAATTCCAGTAACCACTCCCATTCCCCTTTTTTCTCCCTCATTCTGGTGGCGATCTCACCTCTTTACTCCTAGTCTCCACTTTCTGTCTTGAACCTGATGAGTAATTCAGTCTTCAGAGCCTCATTGATTTTTCAATATTGATATAAATATGTTTAGTTGTCAGATAGAAATCTTGAAATTTGATAGAACAGAGATGCTCCAATCCTTACATTGTAATCTTGCTGTAGTAATGGTTAGGAGTGTTGTGTGTTCTGCTAACTTTTCCTTCCTGAAGTCCATAATCATGCTAATGTTCAGTGCAAGGTTGTTAAAGCCACACCACTCGATGCTGTGTCCAGAATTGTACGCAGCACTCTGGGTGTGGTTTTACCCGAGGAACATAGATCTGAAAAGTAGAAGGAGTCAACAAGTCAAACAACATCTGTGGAGTCATAAAGAATATGTCAACGTTCCGTACTGACAGCTCAAGTTCAGACATCATTGTGGATTTACCAAGGTTTGATACATGTTTAGCATAACTCACCAACTTTTCAAATCTTTCTATTTACTGCCTGGTTTACTTTTTTATGGCCTTGCTAACCTGTGGTTCAACCTTCAATGACTAAAGTATTTGTATTGGACATTCTTTGTTGCTCTACCACACCAAGACTTGTACCAATTACAACTAACCTCATTCCTCTTTCAAAGTGCAATACCATCCGTGCTAAACTTCAGCTGTCAATACTTGCTCACTTTGCACATTTATTAATGTTACCCTGTGATTTGTCATAGTTCTTGTTATATTGACCACCTCCCAGTTTGATATCAGCAAATTGGGTTTGATTCTAAAGCCTAAATCATTAATACAATCTGGTCTAAGCTCAGATTCTTGTGAAACATCATTTAACTTCTTCCACTGTGAATCGCTGCCCTTTACTCCCACTCTCTGCTTTCTGTCTTAAATCTGATGAGCAATCCATTTTACAGAGCCCTCATGACTCCTCATTAAATATAATGCTTCTCACAATGTCCTAAAGTGCCTTAGAGGCCCTTTTGAAGTGTGTTCAACTATGTAACGCAAGGAATCCATCAACCATTGTAGTTCTCACAAACAATATTGATGTAAATATCTTTAGTTGTCATATAAAATCATGCACTTCTGCACACTGCTATTTGTCAGTCTGTGTGTCTAGCTTTTCATAAATTCTATTGTATTATTGTGTTACTTTATTTCCTGTATATGTCTGCAAGAAAATGAACCTCAAGGTAGCATGTAGTGCAATATTTATAGGTTCTTTGATAATAAATATTATTGACTTTGAAATTAGAAAACTGGAAGAATAAAGACACTCAAATCCTTACATGTAATCTTAATATGCAAATGGTTATGCTTCTATTCACCTAAATTCAGATAATAAGCAATGGTATATGCTTCTAATGTGTGATACTGAAGAGTCTACAATAATATCAAAATCATGCAAAAGTAACTGTAAGTCCACAGATCCAGGTGTAGGTGGGGGATTGGGGCCATCACCCAGAAACACAGCTGGTCACTGATAATAATGACCAGGTGCTGACAGAAGTGATATAAACTGTAAGGATTTCAATTCCCTTTGGGGTACCTGGTTAAATCTGGTAAAACCGTACCACCTGTTGCCAGGGTGACACATTGGCATGGCCAGTGGAACTGCTGTCTCACAGTAGCAGAGAAATGGGTTCAAACCAGACCTTGCTGTATGGAATTTGAATGTTCTTCCTGTGACTACATGGTTTCTTCCACATACTGGTACTTTAATTGGCCACTGTAAGTTACCATTAGTGTGTAAGTGAGTGGTGGATCCAGGGGGAGTCAATGAGAATACAGAAGCATAGAAACATAGAAAACCTACAGCACAATACAGGCCCTTCGGCCCACAAAGTTGTGCCGAACATATCCCGACCTTAGAAATTACTAGGCTTCCCCATAGCCTTCTATTTATTTAAACTCTATGTACCTATCCAAAAGTTTGTTAAAATACCCTATCATATCCATCTTCACCACCGTTGCTGGCAGCCCATTCCATGCACTCACCACTCTCTGAGTAAAAAACTTACCCTTGACATCTCCTCTGTACCTACTCCCCAGCACTTAAACCTGTGTCCTCTTCTGGCAACCATTTCAGCACTGGGAAAAAGCCTCTGACTCTCCACACGATCAATGCCTCTCATCATCTTATACACCTCTATCAGGTCATCTCTCATCCTCTGTCGCTCCAAGGAGAAAAGGCCAAGTTCACTCAACCTGTTTTCATAAGGCATGCTCCCCAATCCAGGCAACATCCTTGTAAATCTACTCTGCACTCTTTATATGGTTTCCACAGCCTTCCTGTAGTGAAGTGACCAGAACTGAGCACAGTGAGAAGGCACATGAACCTGAAGACACACACTCAGCATTTTAGGAACACTTCCTTCAAGATACAAAAACTTTATTGTCATTCTAACCGTACATCAGCTCTGCAGGGCAGAATGAGACAGCGTTTCCCAGGAGCAGTGCAATCATAACATAACAAACGCAACACTAAATAATAAACGTAACAATAAATAGTAAAACACAACAGCCACATGTCAGTTAAAAACAAGTTATAAGTGTCCAGTGCAAGTTAAAAGTGTCCAAAGCAGAGTCAGGTAGAGCAGCTATTTTGCGGTCTGACTGCCTGTGGGAGGAAGTTGTTTAGTAGCCTTGTGGTTTTAGTTTTGATGCTCCTGTAATGTTTACCTGATGGCAGAAGAACAAACAGATCATGGAGAGGGTGTGAGGGGTCTTTAATGATGTACTGTGTCTTCTGGAGGCATCGACTCTGAAAGAGGTCTTGGACAGAAGGTAGGGAGACCCCAATAACCTTCTCTGCTCCCCTAACCACCCTCTGCAAGGCTTTTTTTGTCGGCAGCACTGCAGCTGGATGCTTGTTTAAGTGCAATCTCTGCTGGGCTCATTTCACAATCCCAGTGGTGTTCCTGGACCAGGTGACATTGTCCGAGATCTGCACCCCAAGGAACTTGATGTTTTCCACTCTCTCCACTGTGGAGCCGCTGATGCTGAGGGGTGTGTGCTCAGGCTGAGACCGTCTGAAATCCACGATCATCTCCTTGGTTTTGGTGACATTAAGCATCAAGTTGTTGTCACTGCACCAGCTCTCTAGGTGTTTGACCTCCTCCCTGTACATTGTTTCATCATTTTTGCTGATGAGCCCCATCACGGTGGCATCCGATTTCTGAATGGATAATTAATCCATAAAAACGACCTCAGTATTTTGTTCTCTCTTTTTGCACTACTTAATTAATTTACGTATACATATAGATACATATATACTTTCCGTGATTTATAGTTTTTATTATTATGTATTGCATTTTACTGCTGCCACAAAAAACAAATTTTACAACATATGCCAGTGATATTAAACCTGATTCTGATTCTGAAAAATAAGCCTGTCCGGGTAACTGGAGATTCAACGGGAGAGAATTTTGGGAACAATGATCATAATTTTTATGTTTTCAGTTAGTTATGGATAAGGATAAGACTGTACCTCGGAACGAAAGTGCTACATTTGGGAAAGGCTAACTATAACAGCTTAACGCAGGAGCTGGGAACAGTAGATCAGAAGCAGCAGTTTTATGGAGGTAAGTCCACATCTGACATGAGAGTATTCTGCAGGCCCGCTGTTCAGAATGTGGTACCGATATGTTCCTGTGAGGAAGAAAGACAAGTATGGTAAAGTTCAGGAACATTGGATCAAAGAGATATTGTAAATTTAATCAAGAAGGAAAAGAGAGCATATGTAGAGTAAGTCTCAGGAAGCTGAAATCATACAGGGCCTTTAAGGAATATAAAGTGAGTAGGAGAGAGAAATTAAACAGTGAAACAGGAGGGTTAAAAGGTACTATGAAATATCCTTGGAGAGTTAGATTAAAGAGAATCCCAAGGCATTTTAAACATACATTGAAAACAAAATGTAACTGGAGAGATGGTAATACTACTCAAGGGAACTTATACCTGGAGCCAGGGGAAATAGGTGAGTACTTCGCATTAGTATTCACCAAGAAAAAGGAGATGAAGGATAGTGAGAGCAGGGAGGGCTATACTGATAAACGTTAACATCAAGGACGACGAGGTGCTGGGGCTCTTGAAGAGCATTAAAGTGGATAAGACCAAAGGCCCAGTCCAAGTTATTGAAGGAGTCAGGAAAGGAGATTGTTGGGACCTTGACATAGATCTTTGTATCCTCTTTTGTCACAGGTGACATCCCAGAGGAGTGGAGACTGGGCAATATTATTATTCTGTTTAAGAGGGCAGTAGAGACTAAGTATACAACATTATGAGAGATATAGACAGGGTGGATAGTCAAAGTCTTTTTCCCAGCATGAAAATATCAAATATAAATTTTGAGGTGAGAGGGGAAAGTTTAAAGAAGATTTATGTGGCATATTTTTTACTCAGAGAGTGGTAAGTGCCTGTAAGGAGATACGTGGACATGGTGGAAGCAAATATTATAGCAAAGCTTTCGAGACACTTAGACAGACACATGAGAGGAGAGTCTCTTGATGGATATAGGTCACGTGCAGGCAGAGTAGCAGTTTGAACTGGCATCGTGGTCAGCACAGACATTGTGAGCTAACAGGACCGTTCCTGTGTGGTACTGTTCTGAATTCTTTGGGTCACAGGCTAAATTCTGAGTTTCCCATCTTCCTGCTAGAGGTTAATGTAGATGGACCAGCAAGTGTCAAAGACATTCTGTGGGGCAGAGTGGGGGTGCTGGTCAATATTTTATTAGAAACCTGATACAACTCTACTCAAATTCATTGAAGCAATTGAGAAAAAAATGTTGAACTCCAGATGTAAACCTGAACCTCCAGAGTTTTTGGTGGTTTGGGATGTATCAAAGAGACCCCATGTATAAACTTATGCTTCCTTGTCGCTATCCCCAATGACTGAATTGCCTCCTTGTTTGCATGCCCCTGTTTTCACATAATACAGGAGGGAATGACTCTTCCGTCTACCTTCTCTGCCAACCAAAGTTTGGGAAGCACGACAGTTAATTAAACCATTCTATCAAATGACCGCAGCAGAGTTTACAAGAAAAGATGGCGTCTCACCAATATTAAATCTGAAATCTTGACCTCAAATAATGATCTACAATTGCGCAGAGTGTAAAGAATGCTACTTCAGTAGTTTGATACAGTACATCTTCCTTTTGTGGCAACCATTTCAGCCCTGGGAAAAAGCCTCTGACTATCCACATGATCAATACCTCCCATTATCTTATACACCTCTATCAGATCACCTCTCATCCTCTGTTGCTCCAAGGAGAAAAGGCTGAGTTTACTCAACCTATTCTCATAATGCATGCTCCCCAATCCAGGCAACATCCTTATAAATCTCCTCTGCACCCTTCCTATAGCTTCCACATCCTTTCTGTAGTGAGGTGACTAGAACTGAGCACAGTACTTCAAATGGGGTCTGACCAGGGTGCTATATTGCTGCAATATGAGGAGAATAAAAAATGGGATTGATGTTGGACTAATATGAACAGTATTGGCACAGACTTTGTGAGTCACATGGCTGTTTCTGTGTTCTAATTCACTTTCACTTGGTGGATTCTCAAAAAAACCATTGTGGCTGGTTGCATTCTCCATAATTTTATATTGGAGAAAGTTTTGCTGTTTTCAGCAACTGAAGTAGCATGAAGAAAGTACATGGTGAGGTCACAATATTAAAGGGGACAGGACAACAGTTAGTGGGATCAATTGCTAACCTTGAGCTTTCACTCAACTGAAGTTAATTCATCAGATAGAACGACTTAACCTCAACCTTTTGGTCGTCAAGTCAAGTCAAGTCAACTTTAATTGTCATTTCGACCATAACTGCTGGTACAGTGCAATAGTAAAAATGAGACAACGTTTTTCAGAACCATGGTTTACATGACACAGTACAAAAAACTAGATTGAACTACGTAATAAAAAAAACAGAGAAAGATATACTAGACTACAGACAGGCACTGGACTGCATAAAGTGCACAAAAACAGTGCAGGCATTACAATAAATAATAAACAGGACAGTAGGGCAAGGTGTCAGTCCAGGCTTTGGGTATTGAGGAGTCTGATAGCTTGGGGGAAGAAACTGTTATATAGACTGGTCGTGAGAGCCCAAATGCTTCGGAGCCTTTTCCCAGACGGCAGGAGGGAGAAGAGATTGTATGAGGGGTGCATGGGGTCCTTCATAATGCTGTTTCCTTTGCGGATGCAGCGTGTAGTGTAAATGTCCGTGAAGGCGGGATGAGAGACCCCCGATGATCTTCTCAGCTGACCTCACTATCCGCTGCAGGGTCTTGCGATCCGAGATGGTGCAATTTCCGAACCAGGCAGTGATGCAGCTGCTCAGGACGCTCTCAATACAACCCCTGTAGAATGTGATGAGGATGGGGGGGTGGGAGATGGACTTTCCTCAGCCTTCGCAAAAAGTAGAGATGCTGCTGGGCTTTCTTTGCTATGGAGCTGGTGTTAAGGGACCAGGTGAGATTCTCCGTCAGGCGAACACCAAGAAATTTGGTGCTTTCCAGTAGATGCTGCCTGAACTCGTAAATTCTTTCAGCATTTTGTCTGGATTTACAGCATCTGCTGACTCTCCTGTGTTTCTGAAACTGTCGTCCCCACCGTGCCTAGTGGCTGCATATGTGCCAGTGCAATGGCAAGATTATTATAATATTGCTAGAAAGGACTGTACTCATCAGATTTGCGAGAGGGATCTTGGCAAGATATTGCTGTTGTAATTATGGCGACACTGTTGGTGTTCGTTGTCATTATGCTCTGAAACTGATTCTGTCCATTCCATGTATGGAGAAATTACAAATTTGCTATCAATGATTCGGCTCTCCAGTGTGATTTGTGGAATCTTCTAAACTATAGACAACAGAAATTAGTTGAATTGAGAAATCAACTCTGCCATTTATAAAATTGTCCTGATGCCATATTCGTTGTCACATCTTATCATTTGATAACTTGCCAGGCTGTTGGCATTCCATACCGTGAGCCTCCAGAAGATCATCCATACATTCTGGCCAAGAAAGATCTCGGACCACACCCTACTCCTCCAGTGTCATCAAGAAGACACAGACCCAAACGTCAAAAAGAAATTTTGGAGATGGACTGGGGACGTGATGAGAAAAGAGGCCAAGTCCATCATGAAGACAGCACCTCATTGGACTGCAGAAGGGCAGGAGAAATGTAGGAGACCAAAGACAGCTTGACACTGTCCATTCAGGCAGAAAAGAGGAACCTGCACCACACCTGGGGCACAATGGAGAAGATGGCCAAGGCAGACAAAGATGGAGGATCTTCATTGCTGCCCTAAATGCCAGTGGAATAACAGACAGTAACTAAGTTATAATTTGAGGTCAATGTAAATTTTAATTGAAGTATTAATTGTAAGTTCTCTTTGAAGATTGTTATTACCTTACTTAAACAGTTCAAGATACATTGACCCAGGTCTTCAGAACACTGCTTGGAAACGTTGGCTCCCACTTGATCAGATGGAGGTTTGGGCCTCTCAAATGAAGATGCAATCAGATGTTCACTGATTCACAACATCTTCCCTGTATGTTGAATTCTTAACGTCAAGAGAAGTAGAAGAAACCTTTTGAAGATTTCACAGTTATGAATGAAACACCCCAGTTTTCTTGGCTGCATAAGTCTAAGAAAGACAACTTGTGGCCCTGCCAAACTCATAAGATTGTGGCATGCTTGATCCCACCCAAACCTCGGTCTGTGTGGATTCTGTGTCATTTGCTACCCTGTTACAAATAAATGCCACAAAATAACAGACAGTACACTGCATACAATTGAAAGAATTATATTTATGAATCTTCACTGAAGGGTTAGTAAAAAAATAACAAAAAGAAAAGGACCCATTCTAATCAAACAGTCAAATGTGCACAAGTTGGAGCTCATCTTGAACTTCTCTGTCACTCACGCGCCGGGCCCGCAGTCAATGTGAAAGTGAACACCACCTTCCGAACGTCACACACAATCCATCTCAAACCAATGGGTCTCCCACCGGATTGTATGCCATGACTGGTTCTCCCAGCATCTTCTTTCTTCATCTCCTCTCGAATAAAACAAAACCCCAAGCCCAATCTTATTGTTCCTCATCAAGAAAACCTCCCGCTAACTGAATGGCACACATTCCACATCATCCCTTTTCTTCAACAATAACCCAAACAGGTTGAAAGCAGAACAGCAGCTCTAACAGAGCAGCTAAATGAAATACCTACAGCGTAGCAATAAGGATGTGAACCAGGACATTATATACGCAAACACGAGGAAATCTGTAGATGCTGGAAAATCAAGCAACAGACACAAAATGCTGGTGGAATGCAGCAGGCCAGGCAGCGTCTATAGGAAGAAGTACAGTCAACATTTCAGGCCGAGACCCTTCGTCAGGACTAACTGACCCCTGGCAAAGGGTCTCGGCCCGAAATGTCGACTGTACTTCTTCCTATAGATGCTGCCTGGCCTGCTGCATTCCACTAGCATTTTGTGTGTGTTGCAGGGCATTATATGTTTAAGTCCAACAAGCCCATGGACATCAATGCGAATCACTGGATGTTGACAGAACCATATACAGCAAAGCACACAAACCACTAAAGAAATTCAGCAGGTCAGGCAGCATCTATGGAAAAGTGTAAATAATCAACATTTCGGGCTGAGATGTCGTTTACACTTTTCCATAGATGTTTCCTGACCTGCTGTGTTCCTCCTGTGTTGCTTCGGATTACCAGCATCTGCAAACTTTCTTGTGTTTGTGGTTTACCATATAAAGTAGTTTCTTTTACTGAATAGATTTAATTGTATTAAATTATTTTGACTTGGCTCTTAGTTTTTAAAAAGTTTTTATTCGCAGTTTTAAACAAATTTTAGTTCTCTGTGTGTACATTAGGGTCACTAGGCACGAAAGGGGATATTCCTTTTATAGAAATGATGGGAAATTCTTTGTGCTGCCTGAAATGATCTGTGCACAGAAGATTCTGTGATTGATGATCTTGAACTTGACATTACAGTGGAAAAAACACTGGTCAATTTATCCACAGCATATTTCATGCATTGCTTGGCCACTTTCACTGGTGGCACTGCAGAAAACAGTAAGGGTTTAAATCATTTCTTCAGCCAAGAGTAGCTGGAGATTTCTTCCAGGAATCTGCAAAATTAGTATGAGCTCCTGTTAGTCTGGATTTCTTTAATATTTCCTTTGTTGTCAGCTTGGTAATTTTCAAACTACCCAATATTGGTTTGACAAAATCCAATCTAGTGCAATACATCACTTGAAAATTTGTGTTCTACTCAGGTATAGTATGGGAATCTAAGTTGCTTCTGCCTTAGCACTTAATGGAGAGAATGAAGAGGCACCCACTTATCAAGATATACCAATACTACTGTGTTAGAGAGAAGAAGGGAACAAGACATGATGATATATTGTACAATAAATTCATTACCACCATGAAAAAAATTACCAAAATAATTCTTCAGAATTTCTGCCATTTTTCCATGCACCTTTGTTAACTTCACCCTGAACCTCAATACTTTGTTTTATTATGTAAGAATTGAAATCTCTAAAAGCTCCAGAAATTATCTGAAAATAAAATTACTTGAAAAATTGTGATGAATGTTCAAAATCCTAAACACTAGAATAGCAGAAGGAAAATGATATAGCAACACTGTTCTGATTAAAAGAATGCTGTGCTAAACTATAGGTTATTATTAAGCATGCAGCTTAAAATTAATGTTTCTCCTAATATGTTAATTAAATGAATGATGGTGAATATTGGTAGCTTGGGTTAATGTGTTTGATGTTGCAGTGTTCACTGAGCTTAGCAATTAGCTTGCAAACGTTTCATCACCAGTTGAGGTGACATCCTCAGTGTGCAGTTGCTGGTGTTTCTCTCCGGGAGTGCTCGCATTTAAATAGGGCCCCATTTGCTTGCGGAATTATTTACAGAATTATCAGAAGATGTCTGTACATGAAGACTGAGAAGGACGCCACTTTAACTGGGATGCTGCGGAGGTTCTGATGCAGGCAAACATGAAACAGACACGAGAATTTTTAGAAGCGTGGTTCTCTTCTGATAGCTCTGTAAACACACATATTGAAATACACACCATCTACCAAGCCCTAAGAGCCAAAGAACTGCGAGCCAATAGAATTTCAAAGGTCAACTGAAGGGGTAGCCAATCGGGACAGAGGCAAGCGAACAGGGGCCTATATAAGCACAGGCACTCCCAGAGAGAAATGGCAAAAGTTGCACACTGAGGATATCACCTCGACTAGAGATGAAATATCTGCAAGCTAATTGCCAAGCTCAAGGAACACCGCAACATCAAATATTAATTAAATATATGATGATAAACATATTTCCCTTATGAAATGATCCTTTTCCTCTTTATCTCCAATAGCCTTGATGTCAGTGTTTACCAAAACTCTTTGAGGATAGTCGCAGAATTACTGAACCACCCTTATTTTGCAAACAGCTTTTTGTTTATTGCATTTTAAAGAAATCTGCAATCAATGTCTACATTCATCCAATTCAAAAAAAGAATTAGATTGATTATTGAAGGATAAAGAAAACTGGCAGCTCCAGCAGGTGCTGCACTTGTCAGGTACTTCAGAAGAGCACCTGTTATAACCTGAGATATTAAAATCGTATAATAGAATTAGTACTTAAGACTGAATGAGAGTGGTGAGACTGATAAACAGAACCAGCAGCAGAGAATCAGTGCATGATAAATCAGTGCACTGAAAGCAAAACAGTGATGTGTTCCAAAGGGAACGCTCACTCATATCTTTGAGCAACTATTGTATGCTCCGAGATAGAAGCCATCAAATCAAGACAATGTCCTTCAGCCCCTAGACAGCACTCCCTGCAGTTTTTAGCAACTCCAAGGAACTTGAGCAAGCAGCAAACTCCTGTAAGATTGTAAAAATCAATCAGCAATGTAACAGCGAGTGGCTGATAATCTGTTTAGACAGGCTTGTGGGGATCCTGTCTGCAGCTGGTTGCAAATTCAGCAATAAGAGATTTAGAGAGGGAGTAGGATGAACCATTGACCTCTAAAATGGCACAGCTGGTGATTAATCAGAAATGTACAACTATTTTCATGATCCGCCCAACTTTATATTCCATGGTGCACTTGCTGCCAAAGAACAAGGTCAGCAAAGCTGTCTCTGGAACAGTGAACCCCCTCTCCTGCACACTTTGGAGACATGTGGCACTTATATTAATAAGAGAGCACTGGAGAAATATCACCCAACCTGAGTAAACAAAGTCCTCCAAATCCATTGACATGAATAAAGCAACAACAACACCTCTCCCAGACCACTGAGACCAAAAGTTCTCCAAGAGTTCCAATTGGAAGCGCACATCGCTCACAGACCCCCAAAATAAGCATTGAATTTGGAGGTGCGTTATGGCAAGAGATTACAGCAGGATGGAGTGAATGTCTCAAGTGATGGCAGTGAGAACTCTGAATCTCTTTGGGAGCCTATGAAAGTCAATAAAAATGAAACAGTTCTCCAAACCCACAGAAATGGAACAGAAGCAAGTGATTATTAACCTCAAACGACTGCTTAAGAATACTGTAGAACACTATACCGTGACCTAGAATTTGTAAGCTATTGTGAAAGAATCAGGGAAAAGGTATTTACACAGCAATGTAACAGAGAGGTGACTACAAAAGGTAAATATGCAAGAAAGCTTTCAAGCAAAGACAAATTACTCCTTTAAACTAAATCTTGCAACAACCAAATAAACAATATACGACAAGTTAAACAAGGTGGATGAACTTAGATGTGGATCAATACGTGGGACAGTGACGTTGTGGCCATTACAGAGACTTGGATGTCTCAGAAGCAGGAATGGCTGCCAGGCTTTAGATGTTTCAAAAAGAACAGAGAGAGGGGCAAAAGAGTGGTGGGCAAGTTGTTGAGAAGATCCTGAGAGGCAGGATTTATGAGACATAATCTGATTAGGAATAGTCAGCATGGCTTTGTCAAAGGCAGGTCATGCCTTAGGAGCCTGATTGAAATCTTTGAGGATGTAACAAAACACATTGATGAAGGTAGAGCAGTGGATGCAGTGTATATGGATTTCAGAAAGGCATTTGATAAGGTTCCCAGTGCAAGGCTTCTTTAGAAAGTAAGAAGGCATGGGATCCAATGAGACCTTGCTTTGTGGATCCAGAATTGGTTTGCCCACAGAAGGCAAATGGTGGTTGTAGATGTTTCATATTCTGCATGGAGGTTGGTGACCAGTGGTGTTCTGCAGCGATCCGTTTCAGGATGCCTCCTCTTTGTGATTTTTATAAATGACCTGGATGAAGAAGTAGAAGGGTGGATTAGTAAGTTTGCTGATGACACAATGGTTGGAGGTGTTGTGGATAGTCTGGAGGGTTGTCAGAGGTTAAAGTGGGACATGGATAGGATGCAAAACTGGGCTGCGAAGTGGCACGTGGACTTTAACCCAGATAAATGAGAGGTGGTTCATTTTGGTAGGTCCAATTTGAAGACAGAATATAATATAAATTGTAAGACACTTGGCAGTGTGGAGGATCTGAGAGTTTTTGGGGTCCATGTCAACAAGACCCTCAAAAAGTTGCTGAGCAGTTTGACAGTGTTGTTATGAAAGCGTATGGTGTGTTGGTATTCATCAACCATGGGAATGAGTTCAAGAGCCGTGAGGTAGCGTTAGAGCTATATAAGGCTTTGCGCAGACCCCACTTGGATCACTGTGTTCATTTCTGGTCTCCTCACTACAGGAAGGATGTGGATACTATAGAAAGAGTGCAGAGGAGATTTACAAGGATGTTGCCTGGATTGGAGGGCGTACCTTTGAGGAAAAGTTTGAGTGTACATGGCCTTTTCTCTTTGGAGTGATGGAGGATGAGAGGTGACCGGATAGAGGTGTATAAGATGATGAGGTGCATTGATCATGTGGATAGCCAGAAGCTTTTTCCCAGGGCTGAAATGGCTACTATGAGGGGACATAGTTTAAGGTGCTTTGAAATAGGACCAAGGGGATATCAGGGTAAGTTTTTCATACAGAGAGTGGTAGTTGCATAAAGTGCACTGCTGGCGGTGGTGATGAAAGTGAATACAATAGGGTCTTAGAAAAATAGAGGGCTATGCGCAAGGGAAATTCTAGGCAGTTTCTAGAGTAGGTTACATGTTTGGCACAACATTGTGAGCTGAAGGGCCTGTAATGTGCTGTAAATTTCTATGTTCTATAACAGAGCATGTTGTTCGATATGATGACATTATTGGGCAGTGATATTATCTTCGATTCCCAAATTCAGGGGAACCATCTCTGCTTTTAATCACTCTGGCTCATTTAATATGCTGGAGGGTGAGTGAGAAACATTCCAAAGAAAAGGAAGTAGTGAAATTTCTGATTAACTTTATCTGGAACAGACAGTCCCAGGCTTGGAAAAGGGAAGGTGTGACTTTGGCATCTAGGTCAGATTTTGGGGAGGATGAGAGGGATCTCCTTTAAGTACTTGTGGTGAATTACATATACCTGTCTGGACACGCCCCCCTGCTGACTGCTCCTGTGGCTCTTCCCACAGACTGTGGCTCCTCCCACGGACCCCGGTATAAAGGCGATTGGAGACACAGCCCCGGCCTCAGTCTCCAGGATGTAGTGTGGTGGTCATTTGCTGCTTGTTCTTTCTTCCAGCCAATAAAAGCCTATATCTCGTCTCACGTCTCCAAGAGTTATTGATGGTGCATCAATACTGTCCTGTTTAAATGGCTTCTTTGTGTTCTCTACCCCAGCTGACAAGGAAATAGAATACAGACCAAGGCACTATGGCTGAAGAGGTCAATCAAAAGGAGTGTGAAAAAGAGGAGAAGGAAGAAATGGAATACTTGTGCTTTCTTGGTGGATGAGGGGGCATCATATGAGAGTCTTGAAGAGCATATTTAATCTTTGGGAGGTTCAGCCATTACCCTTATTAGCCATTTTGAAACAACAAAACTGGAGTGGATGATGGAATGATGAAATTCAATAGTACAATAGTTCTATTTAATGTCAGAGAATGTAAACTGCAAACAACCTGAAATTCTTACTTTGCAGACATCCAGGAAACCAAAGAGAACTCCAAAGAATGACTGAAAAGACATTAGAACCTCAATGCCCACCCATGCACAAACCACAGCAAAGCATCAACCACCCCTCCTCTCCCTCCCCCATCTTACTTCAGCAGAAGGCATCAGCACCCACCACCCACCAAACAAGCCCCCAAAGAGAGACCATGATCTGCAGTCCAACAAAAACCATTGTTCTCCTGACAATTCTACATGCCACAGGCTCTCGCTCACTAACAAGAGACAAAGAGGTGTCACCTTTTGCACAGTGAAAGGGGGATCAACAGATTGCTGTCTCGATATTACAATCTGAAGTGACGCTTATTCGAGCTCACCCGACTCAAGAAGGTGAGAAAGTTTGCCCGAGGGCAGAGGCTTCCGACCGCCACATCCATGGCGATGTTCTGTTCTCCTGCAATACCTCACTCAGTCAGCAACACTGGCAGAGAATCGGTTCATCCACAGGGCCACAGAGTTGCACCCCAAAGATGACGTCTTCTAGGCCGCTCCTGAAGATATCGAAAATGGCTGGTCGACAACACCTGTAAGTGGGAACCACTGCCGTACAGAATCACTGTTTGAGCGATGCTATAGATCACAGACTCTGACAGAACCACAGCCACCATGAAAAGGGAAAAAGAGACAATAAAGAGAGAAATTTAAGCTGTTTAAGCTGCTTCACAGATGAGCTTGATGAAGTTGCCCTCTGGCACCATTTTAGCTCCACCCCCACTATCTCAAGAAGAGATTTCGTACCAAAAATCAGGATAAGTCAATATTTCAGAGAGCTAATGATGAAATCGGAATAAGTATGACTAAGTCCATTCATTGTCCTTTGTAAACAAAAAGTGTGTAGATAGGGATAGCGTGGGATGGGGTAAAGGTGGTGGTGATGTTTGGATGTTATCAACGAAGTCAAAAAGAAGGACTTTGTTTTACTAAGCCACGTCCAAGAAGACAGAATAGGAGAATTAATATTTTGAGCAAGGGCTTGTGTAATAAAGGATCTCTCATTTTCATTGGGCACTAGCTCTAGTAATAGCAGAGGAATGCCACCAATGGGAAGGACTCTAAATTAACAAGGGACCAGAGTCCTAGTGAAAAAGGTAGTAAGGAGGAAGCAAGATCTTTAAGTGAGTAAAATCGTAGCAAAACGTACAAGGACTGTAACAAATTTAAATATACATAAATGGGAATAGAAGACATGGAAGGGAGAAAATAAATAGCAGGGGAATGAAGACAGTTATAGAAAAGGAGCATAAAACAACCATACATTGTGACAGGATCTGCTGTGAAAATGAGCAGGATTACTAGTATTGCAATCCACACATTGTACATTATGAAAAGAGAAACTGGAAGTGATAATATATTGTGAAAAAAACAGAGATAATGAGGATTGCCGAGACATGGTTCAGAAAAAATAAAATAAAACTGGGGATTAAATATTGCAGGGTTGGTGAAACACAAAGGGGAAATAAAAGAGTAGCTGTCATTGGAAATAGCATGATGATAGTGGTATATGTGACACAGCAATCAGTTAGATAGAAATGGAGTCTGTGAATGGGACAAAAAATAAAGGAAGAATCACACAAAGAAGGATTGACTGCAACAGTGTAAGGAAGATAGGCGAACAAACATACAACCAGATTAGAGGTGTTAGTAAACAAAGCAGGTTCGTAATCACTGACAAATTTCGAATATTTCAAAATGAGTTGTTTGGAAGAGATAGGGAAACATGCATTAAAGGATGGAGTGCTGTGGGTCTCCAGAATTAATTTATAGCCCAGTATAAAAGAAGCGTATCTGGGTGAATTCACAACATCTAGCTAAGGGGGTGAAATGGACAAGGAGAAATAGAAGTTGGGCAACCCCTGATGAATAGTGTTAATGCTATTTTGTGCTTCAATTATATAATTATGAGGTGCAATAAGTATGATAAAGACCAGGTAGATCCATGTACAGGTGCCTATCTAACATTCTCTTAAATGTTGAAATCGAGCTTGCGTGCATCAGTTGCACTAGCAGCTTGTTTGACACTCTCGCGACCCTCTGAGTGAAGAACTTTCCCCTTAAATGTTGCACCTTCACCCTTAACCTATGACCTCTAGTTGTAATCCCACCCAACTTCAGTGGAAAAAGCCTGTTTGTATTTAGCCTATCTTTACCCCTCATAATTTTGTACACTCCTATCAAATCTACCCTCAATCTTTGACGTTCCAAGGAATAAAGTCCTAATCTAGCCATTCTTTTCTAATAACTCAGGTCCTCCAGACCCGGCAACCTCCTTATAAATTTTCTCTGTTATCTTTCAATCATAATTACATGTTTGGTAGGTGACCAAAACTGAACACAATACTCCAAATTAGAGCTCACCAGCATTTTATAAACTTCAGCATAACATCCCAACTCCCGTACTCAATACTTTGATTTATGAAGGCTGAAGTGGCAAAAGGTTTCCTTATGACCCTATCTACTTGCCCCACCACTTTCAATTAAGTGTGGGCAGTATTCCCGAATCACTTTGTTCTCCCGCACTCCTCAGTGGCCTATCGTTCACTGTGTAAGACCTACCCTGGTTGGTCTAACACCTCACGCTTGTCTGTATTAAATTCCAACTGTCATTTTTCAGCCGAATTTTGCAGCAAGCCCAGAGCCCGCTGTAAGCTCTGATAGTCTTCCCCACTGTCCATTAATCCTCCAATTTTGGTGTCATCCACAAATTTGTTGATCCAGCCAGTCACATTATCATCCAGATCATTGATATAGATGATAAATATCAACAGATCTGGCTCTAATCCCCGCAGCACCCCACTAGTCATGGACCTCCAGTCGGAGAAGAAACCATCGTCGACTGCTCTTTGACTTCTCCTGTGAAGCGAATGTCTAACCTAAATTACTACCTCACCTTGAATGTTGAACAATTGAACATTTGACCAACCTCCCATGTTGGACCTTGTCAAGGATCTTGCTAAAGTCCATGTAGACAATGTCCACTACCTTATCTTCATCTAGTTTCTTTTTTAAATTCCTTGAAAAACTTCGTAAGATTGTTCAGACACGACCTACCATGCATGAGGCCATGCTGACTATCCCTATCAGTCTTCTGTCTATCCAAATACTCACATATCCAGTCCCTTAGAATCCCTTCCAATAACTGTTCCACTGCTGCTGTCAGGTTCACTGACCTGTCATTTCCTGGTTTATCTTTAGAGCCTTTCTTAAACAGTGCAACAACATTAACTATTCTCCAATCCTCCACTACCTCACCTGTTGCAAATGATGATTTAAGCATCTCTGCTAGGGCCCTGCATTTTCTACACTTGTCTCCCACAGGGTCCGAGGGATTAACTTGTCAGGCCCTGGGGATTTAACCACCCTAATTTTTTTTAAGACAACAAACACCTCCTCCTCTGAAATCTGTATAGGGTCCATGACTTCATTACTGCTTTGCCTCACTTCTACAGACTCTGTGTCCATCTCCCAAGTAAATACAAATGCAAAGGACCCATTTACGATCTCCCACATCCCTTTTGACTCCATGCATAGATTACCATTCTGATTGTCCAGAGGACCAATTTTGTCTTTTGTAATCCTTTGCTCTTAACATATCTGTAGAATCCCTCAGGATTCTCCTTCACCTTATCTGCTAAGGTAACCTCATGCCTTCTTTTAGTCCTCCTGATTTATTTCTTTAAATGTTCTCTTGCATTTCTTATACTCCATCAGCACCTCGTTTGTTTGTACCTGCCTATACCTGCTACGCACCACTTTTTTTCTCAAGCAAAGCCTAAATATTTTTTGAAAACCAAGGTTCTCATAAACCTGTTATCTTTACCTTTTATTCTGACAGGCACATACAAGCTTTATACTCTCAAAAATTCACTTTTGAAGATTTCCCACTTACCAAGTGTGGCCTGTCCCAATCCACATTTGCCATATCCTTTTTGATACATTCAAAATTCGCCTTTCTCCAATCCAATTTGGAACCTCAACCCATGGGCCAGTTCTATCTTTTTCCATATTTACTTTGAAATTAATGGCACTGTGATCACCAGATGCAAAGTGTTCCCCAATACATAACTTCTATCACCTGCCCTGTCTCATTCCCTAATTGCAGATCAGTGAGTCATAATACTGAATCCATTAAAATGCAAATCAACTATATTTGGGTTAATTCCTTGGAAGATGGAACTAGAACAAATAGTTTGTCTTGAAAATTGATTTAGACCCCTTTTGGACATTTTTATTTCTCATATAGAAAGGATATAGTTGGAGAGGAAGGAGGCAATAAAGATAAATAAGGATATTGGCTAAAGTGAATGAAGAATGAATAGTTAGGTCTTCTTCACTCAAAGGGGGTTATATCTGTGGAAGAGGAACACTATTGATCTTCGAAAAAGAAAATCACCTAAAGTGCAAGAGATACTTCCTTACATTGATAATGGTGAATGCTGAACTCCCACTCGAAGGGAGTGATTGAGGTGAAAAGCTCAGATGAATTTAAAAGGAAAGGTTAGGAGCTTACACCTGGTTAGATACAGAAAAATGGGCAGAGGCATGAGTAATGCATAACATAGGCATTTCTTCACTATATGACCAAATCTTTGCACAAACTTGATGTTAAATTGTTCCATGTTGTAATACATGTAAGGTATTAAAAATGAGAACTTGAACGGATTAGCAAAGCAGATATTAATAGCTTCTTAAATCCAAGTATTGCTAGCGATAGTAAACAAACAGCAATTAATGATTGATAAAAGGTGCATTTAATGTGGATTAATGTGGAATTTTCCACAAGTTTCAGCTGACCAGGTATTAAGTGAATAAGCTGGAAGTAGACAATCTGAAAATGCGTACAAAGATGCATTAATTTGGTCAATAGCTCAGTTGTCATGACATATAGTTAGTGCACACAGTGGAAATACATTTAGAATAATATTATTCCTGTACCAACTGACTTGTGTGATTCAGATTGGAAGGGTATTGAGGAAGAATGAGAAACACCCTGTCCACATCACATTGAGACATTAAATTAAAAAAAACTATTATGCAAGCTTTGCCTTTCTCCACAGTCAGTATTTATTATATCTAGGATGGAGATGGGAGATAAACTAAACATCAAGAATAATTTATAAAACTTAATTTTGGGACAGTCATATGGGAAAGAAATGGTTTTACAGAGTATGTTATGAAGTTCAGATTCATTACTTTTCATGTTAAGGGATTGCTGTTATTCCTTTCAGGAGGGAACTCACCAGATATAATTAATAAAAGTGTTTTTTTTGAGAGTGTAACATCCCTTCAGATTGTGCTCGCTGCAGGCGTTGGTCATTTTCAGTACATATAAGCTACGGCACTTAAAATATTTATGCTAAACTGTTTTACTTCATAAGATTCTCAATTCTCCATTCCACGTTTCTTAGCTTTATTGACTAAAGTAGGGATCAAGGTGCTGCTCTATAGGGCTAATATCCAGACACATGCTTAGTGATAGTCAAGATCCATTCCCAGTTCTAGTGGTTAATCTATAAAGTTCACAAAGCAGCAGGAGTATAAATCAGTTTCCCTTCTTTCATCCACTTACTGAGAAATAGATTTTGCATCATGAAATATCAAGGAGAAATCAATATCTTTTCCAATTAAACAGACCATATTCTATACATTTTATCTGTTGTCTTTGCTGTGATTGCAGTGTCTCAGCTGCTGAAAATGAATGTCAAGCAAAATAAAAAATAGTAGCAGGAATTTGAATTGAAATAATTTTCACCTCAACATGTGCACACATGTTTTAAGGTCAACCAAAGTATGATTGATTGGAACAATTAGCGAAAGCAAGTACACTTTGATTCATACAGTGGCAGAATTATTACTTGCATTTATATAATCAGCATGGCCCCAATTCTGTGGTCAGTGGCGAAAAAAAATGATAGTTGTTCATTCTGTTGGCAGCTGCCCAGTCTCTTAGTGGGGACTTGATTTACATGGTAATTGAGTTTTGATGAAGGGTCCTATCAGAACTTGAAATGTTAACTGTTTTTTTTCTGCACAGATGTTGTTTGACCCACTGACTGTTGCCAGCATCTTCTGTTTTGTATTGTATAGAGAGTTATTTTCATGTGTACCCTCTGGAACTTGAATCAGCAGCTTAAGGAATATTGGGTTTTTTCAACCAATTCAGGGGTGTCAAACTCATTTTAGGTCACGGGCCGGATTGAGCAAAATGCAGCTTCATGCGGGCCGGATCAGTCAGACGCATGCGAACGCAGCTTTCGTTGCCTCCGTTTTTTCAGCCTGCTCTCATGCGTCTCAGTCTCTGCTATAACTGCAAAGTGTTTCACTTTACAAATTCCGTTTCTTATGAAGAAGACTGCCGAGCAAGACTGCCGAATAAACACTAAAAACCCTGAAAACCTGGTACCTGAATAAACTCAGCATTAGCCATATCATACGCCATAGGCGCTTCGAATTACTGGGGCCAGCTTTAATAGTAATTAGATATTATCTCGCGGGCCAAAGATAATTCCACCGTGGGCTGGATTTGGCCCGCGGGCCTTGAGTTTGACATATATGAATCAGATGGAAGAATCCTTACAATTCAGGTGTTATTTGCACCTGTTTACTGGTGGTTAGACATGCAGAATGGCAAATGTCTACATATTTATTGAGTGAATTTTGATGGGCACAGTACAATGGATTCTGGTTAATTAGGACACATTGGGACCAGTACATTTTGGTCCAATTAAGCGGCAGCCCACGTTAGCTGAAGTTTCATAGGAACAGTTAAAAAGGCACAAGAAAGACAAACTAATTTTAACTGGGTAACATATCGTTTATTTAATTGAAGCATAGAGCAAATGAGAATGCTACCAATACTACTATGGTATGGTTTGGGCCTCTTCTGGTCATGGGTGACCATGGACGTTGCATCCTAGCTATCTAGATCTGCAAGCTTGGGCAGTACAATATGGACAACAAGCTGTTGCCCATGTAGCAAGCTCCCTCACAAGATGCATCTGGTGAACCCAAAGGAATGGCAGAGACTGACACAGTATGGCACCAGCAGTGTCACAGGAGTTGCCAGTCAACGTAGGACAGGCTTAGGGACTCCAACTCTGGAGGTTTCCTTTGGGGTTTACTCCTGAAGCCTTCCCTTTGAGTGGCAGGACAGCGGAGGTTTGAGATCAGGGTTTTCCTTCTCCTAGATGAGCTGCCAACCATGGCTGATGAGCCCCATCTGCCCGAAATGACCAATAACCTGCCTTTACTCCTCCTGTCAGTGGAAATGCTTCTGCCGGGCTTAGTAGCTAAGCCACACAGTGGAAGGCCAGGAGCTGGACTTGGTTGTCAGAGACTATTTGAGGCACACAGTATTGGGAGCACTTCCCCACTACTACCCCTGGCTATAACAAACTTAAGGAACCACCACAGTACAATTAAACTTGTATTAGTTTCTAATAGTTCTTGACAGAGGAATTCATCCTGTGTACACTGCTGTGTTCTTTTAACTGACTGTGAATGAAGAAAATGAGCTGACACCTAGTGAAGATAATGGACTGCTTTCATACAATGCTTTTGAGGATTGTGTCCTCCAAATCTTCATTTTTGTTGTAATATTTAAGATGATTGTTGATACCTTCAAATTCTTCACAGTTCCTAACTTGTTGTAGTAGTGAAATAATTTCATTTTTACTCCCAGACATTTCTGGCATCTCCAAGCTTGGATCAACACACACACAACGCTGGAGGAACTCAGCAGGCCAGGCAGCATCTACGGAAAAGAGTAAACAGTCAATGCTTCAGGCCAAGACCCTTCAAAACGCTTGGAACCGTAGTGGGCAAAAGAGTTCTGAATTGTCTTACTGTTTATTTCTCGCCAATGATCAGTGACAAAAAGCACTGATTTTTGAACACAAAAAGGCACAGTTAACACTATTTAAAAACTGTTTGCTCTAAACATGGTGGAGTGTCCGACGGCCATGCAAATGCATGCAACTGCTAGTTAAAAACTATTCAGCAACAGTCATCTGCATCAATTAAGCGGCATAGTGTTCCAAATAAGCAAAGCGAATTTCCCAGCTATTTTCTCAATTTGGTTTTGTTCTTTAAGAGGTGGCCCTAATAAGTGACTGTCCTGAGTAATTGATGGCCCAATTAACCACAATCCACAGTATTTATAAAAGTTTTGCTAGACTTCACATCATTAGAAGTATAAATAACACCTATCCATGTGTGGCTATGGTTTGGTAACAGTGCTGCCATTAAGGTACTTCAACTTAATGCTTTCTCTAATCCTAGCATTCATCAATAGTAAGTGATCTCCAGCGGTACCATTTCAAAAGATCTTTAGCTACTTACAGGATTGCTTCCGGTTGATTTTTTTTCCCTGTTGTTGTCAGGATAATTACAGCAAGCAATATTGCTTTTAGCTGTTCAATTATGTTAATATTTATTTGTTGTGGCTTACTAGGTACTGAAGAACATTCTTGTTGACTTAAAAGTCTGGGTATAAATCCAGCATACATAGTACAATACTGTACAGGAACAAGGTCTTCAGACCACAGTGTTATGCTGACCTAATTAGATGGCTAGCTAAACAAATGCCTCCTGCCTACACTAATACAATTATCTCTCTATTCTCAACATTCATGTACTTGGTGCTCAACTGTTTCCAGGCATGGGTTCATTAGGAAGGATTCCAGTTGGAATATGGCAGTTCATAGAGAATAAGTAGAGAGCAATCAGGAAATGAAAGGGAGGACAGAAACAAAGTTTTCAGTAGCTGGCCAAATCTACCCAGCAGGTTCTTTGGTAACAACTCTTCTCCTAGGACCTCAGCACAGAATCAAGTGCAAAATATCTGTGCATTCTCATGACACCCTCACTGAAATATGCCACCTTCTGCAAACAAAACTGAAAATCCAAGTCAAGTTATGGACCTCTTTGTTGTTATCAAGTTCTCAAGTTAGGAAGTTATCAAGTATATTTATTATCAAAGAATGTATAGATTGTACAACCTTGGGATTTGTCTGCTTACAGGCAGCCATAAAGAAATTTGTTACTGAAAGTGGTAACTTTGCCAATGAATCTTAAAAATGCTTGGCTCTTTCCTGCCTGGAGCTGGAGACAGTTCAATGTTTCCTGCCCTTTGTTGTTTAAGAGAGATTATTTGAAGCTTTCTATAATGACAAAAAAAAACTGCCTACATGTCATCCTTTCCTGGCAGCGTCCAGCAGGCAGAATGAGTACAACCTTCACAATCATGCAAAATGTGATTAACTGCATTTGTATCACTTAGATAATGTTGAGATTTCCTGTTCTAGAGACAAAATGGGGATGAACTGAGAAAACACGGATTAAGTAAAATGCTGTTGTTTCCTTTAGTTTCAGTTCATTGCTGGCCCCAGACCTAGCAACAGGCATCTCCTGAAAGCTAACATCTTGTCTTGTTATGCACATCTCCTCTGTGAGTGTCAGAACATAAACACTTGCCTTCTTTGGATGACCCCTGCTGTCTTTGAATACCAATTTGTGATATAAGAGAGAAAGGGGATTTCTCAGCACACAGTGTGCTTGGATGAAGGGGCTGGTCTCATGCTTCAGATAGAATGGAGATTTAACAAAAGGATAGAAACTCTTTAGCCAGGATGGAAAAAAAACCCTGCTCTATATTCCTTGGGGGTATGTTTAGCCATGGTGCTTCGCTTGATTTTTAAAAGTTATGTTATTTCACTGTAAACCTGTGGTGATGACCTGAAAGTTAAATTAAGTCTTATCATAAGAACATAGGAATTAGGAGTAGGAGTAGGCCATCTGCCTGTCAAGCCTTGCTGATCTATCATGGGCTCATGTCCACCTACTGATTTTTTCCCATAAAAAGCAACAAGGAACTACTAAGCAAGCAATAAGGAAACGGAAGATAAATTAGTTAAGTGAACTACCACAACATATAAAAATAGATAGTAAAAGTTTTATAGTTAAATAAAGCCTGGAGGTCAGTGACCAATGGTGTTCTGCAGAGATCTATTCTGGGATCCCTGCTTTCCATGATTTTTATAAATGACTTAGATCAGGAAGTGGAAGGGTGGGTTAGTAAGCTTGCGGATGACACAAAGGTTGGTGGTGTTACGAACAGTGTAGAAGGTTGTTGTAGATTACAATGGGACTTTCATAGGAGGCAGAGCTGGGCTGAGAAGAGGAAGATGGAGCTCGATCTGGAAAAGTGTGAAATGATACATCTTGGAAGTTGAAGGCAAAGTACAAATTAATGGGAGGGTTCTTAGTCATGTGGAGAAACAGGGATTTCGGGATATAAGTTAATAGATCCTTCAAAGTTGCTGCACAAGTTGACGGGATGGTTAAGAAGGTTTACGGCATGTTGGCCTTCATTCAGGGGGTTGAACTCAAGATCTACAAGGTAATGTTGCAGCTCTATGAAACTCTTGTTAGACCACACTTAGAATATTGCATTCAGTTCTAGTTGCCTTATTATAGAAAGGATGTGAGAGCTTCAGAGAAGGTGCAAAAGAGACTTACCAGGATGCTGCCTGGATTAGAGAGAATGTCTTATGAGGATGTGTTGATTGAGCTATGGCTTTTCTCTTTAGAACAGGAGTTCCCAACCCAGGGGCCACGGCCTCCTCAGCTAATGGTACGGGTCCAGCATAAAAAAGTTTGGGAATCCCTGTTTTAGATTGAAGGAGGTTGAGATATACAAGGGATGATTGATAAGTTTGTGGCCAAAGGTAGAGGAGATGAGTTATTAACTTCAAACGTTCTGCATAATCACTCAAAGAGTTGAACTGCATGTGCATGTAACGAGAGCTGTATAACTCATCTCCCTCTACCTTAGGCCACAAACTTATCAATCACCCATGCTATGGACACTTTCTGGAGGTCCAAGATCCGTATGCTCCACGACCGCTGGACTTAGTGTGTAAATGTAGGAGGGGACTATGTTGAAAAATAACTGTGCTAGGTTTTCTAAAACTACCTTAGGCCACAAACTTATCAATCACCCCTCGTAACTTGATGGAGATAAAGACACCCAAAGACTTTTTCCCAGGGTGGAAATGGCTAATATGAGCAGGCATCATTTTAAGGTGATTGGCAGAAAGTATGGGGGTCGGGGTGGTGACAGAGGTAGTTTTTTTAAATGGAGAGTGCAAGGTGTGTGGAATGCACTGCTGGGAGTTGTGGCTTGGGCAGATAACATAAGGGCATTTAAGAGACTTTTAGATAGGCACATGGATGACAGAAGTTTGAGGGCTATGAGGGAGGGAAGGGTTAGATTAATTTTAGAGTAGTTTAAAGCATTGGCACAACATCATGGGCCAAAGGGCTTATATTGTGCTGTCCTGTTCTATGTCTAAGTTAAAGCAAAAAAGGGTGGATAAAATGAACATACAGTCGGTGCATTGGAAAATGAAAAGGGGGAATTAATGTTAGGTAATGTAGAAGTGGCCAAGCCCTTGAAGGACTATATCCTGTCAGTCTTCACGGACACACCTAACTTGCTGAAAGTGAGATGTTGTGGATGTGATGGGAAATGCAAAGTACACGAACAGTCATTGCGCTCACACAAGCTGAGTAAAGATCTATTAAAACCTCTCCGTTAAATGGGGCCAATATCTAGTTACTTAAGATCTAATTTCAAGGGTAGATGATAATGAAGTGCTAATCTTGTGCTCTCATGGGTTGTTTTAAATTAACATAAACAACGAAATCTTGGGACTGCTAGCTTTGGCATAGAATAGAGTAGACACTATTCTCAACCAAACAAGTGTGAAATAAACATTGTATTATAACCAACGTTATGAACTCCCATTTGTTATAGTTAAGTATTTGTTAATTACATGCAGTTCATTGTTTGAACCTTTTAGTTCAAGTGAAACATTTAAAAGGTAGAAATGAAATTATATTCAATAACTTAATTAAATTGATGTCTTCATTACTGGATTATTGTATGGGTCACACTGGCAATTGCATCTCAGCATCAATTACAACAAAAAAATTAATTGTAGGGGAAAGGAGCTTAATGCATCAGTTGAGATTTATGTTGTTTTCTTCACTGTTCACGAATGAACACCTCCATGATATAATCCGTTTTCTTTGAATGGTTAAATCTCTAATCAAGTGACATAATGTCTATTTATTCATGCAGAAATAATAGTTACTGAGCCAGTCAAACATTGAATTGTCACTAGCTGAGGAAATGCTCAAGAAATATTTTAAGACTTTAATTTGCATTTTTTTTAATAGTTCTGCCTATAGTATTTTCTACACTTTTCAAGTGTTGATTGAAATTTTGATGCCGATATCAACTTCTTCTATGGTAGCTTTCGGGACACCATGGTTCCATGCACTGGAAACTATGTAATTCTATCAACGAGAGAAACAGCAATAATGAGACGAATTCATAAACTCAAGAAACTCCGTAGATGCTGGAAAGCCAAAGTAATACACAAAAAAATGCTGGGGGAACTCGGCAGCTCAGCATCTATGGAAAGAAGTAAACAGTTGACACTTCGGGCCAAGACCCTTCTTCAAGACGGGGAAGGAAGGGGAGAAGATGCCTAAAAAAGAAGGTGGGTTTAAGTGAAAGAGGCTAACTGGAAAATGATAGGTGAAGCCAGTTGGGAAGGGAAGTTCAAGGGCAGGAGAAGAAAGAATCTAAGAGGACAGAAGTGTGGACAATAGGAGAAAGGGATGTAGGAGGGGAGCCGGGGGAAGTAATAGGCAGGAAATAAGAAGTGGGAGGTAAGAGTGGGGAATGGGGGGAGGTGGAATTTGGTTGCTGGAAGGAGAATACATATACATCCCATCAGGTTGGAGGGTACCCAGACAGAATATAAGGTGTTGCTCTTCCACCCTGAGGGCGGCCTCATTTTGGCACAAAAGGAGGCCATGGATCAACATGTTGGAATGGAAATGAGAATCGGAATTAAAACATTTGGCTACCAGGAAGTCATGCTTCCATGGTTAGCTTGTCTAAACCTCTTCCCACCCTAACTCCAGTAAAAATGTTATGCTCTTTTCTCAGTTTCTTTGCCTCCACCACATCTGTGGAGAATTGGTTTGTCTCCTAAATCACTCGAAAACTTCTAAGGATGTACCATGGGGAGCACTCTGACAAGCTGCATCATTGTCTGGTATGAGGAGGGGGTTACCGGACAGGATCAAAATGAGCTATAGAAAGCTATAAAATTAGTCAGCTCCATCATGGGTACTAGCCTCCATAGCATCCCAGACAGCTTCAAGGAGTAGTGCCTCAGAAAGGTGGTGTCCATTATTAAGGACCCCCATCACCCAGATCATGCCCCCATTGTTACCATCAGGTAGGAGGTACAGAAGTCTGAAGG
Organism: Hemitrygon akajei; assembly: GCF_048418815.1. NCBI lineage: Eukaryota > Metazoa > Chordata > Chondrichthyes > Myliobatiformes > Dasyatidae > Hemitrygon > Hemitrygon akajei. The sequence goes on from NC_133133.1 coordinate 160,128,094, forward strand.
CACACACTCAGTGATTCAGGAACAGCTTCTTCCCTCTGCCATCCGTTTCCTAAATGGACATTGAACCCATGAACGCTCCTCACTTTTTTATACATTATTTCTGTTTTGTACTATTTTTAATCTAACTATTTAATATACATATATATATTTACTGTCATCAATTTACTTATTTATTTTTTCTTTGGATATTATCATTACCATGTATTGCAATGAACTGTATCTATATCTATCACTCACACACACACACACACATACACACTCTTATTGGAATTTATTTATAATTTGGGCTGCCGCTAAGTTAACAAATTTCACGACAACTACGAGTGATAGTAAATGATTCTGATTCTGATCTGTCTCCAGGATGCCAGTATTCCATTTCAGGATATCAGAGATATCCTTCATCTTTAAGGAATGGAATTACGGGGTTTCCTCTCCTCCACTGTTGATGCTGCCCTCACCCACAACTCCTCCATTTCCCGTATATCTGTGTTCATCCCATTTCCCACCGCCATGAAAATGTAGAACCACCCCATCAGCCTCTGTATCCAACACATAATCTCTGCAACTTCAGTGGTTTGTTTAATATCAGAGAATGTAGACAGTATACAACCTGATATTCTTGCTCTTCACAGACATCCATGAAAGGCAGAAGAACGCTCCAAAGAATGAATGATGGTAGACCTCTCTCCCCCTCCCATGCACAAGCAGCAACAAATTAACAACCCTCCCCCATCCCACCCGCATTCATTCTGCAGAAAAACATCAGCACCCACCACCCACCAAGCAAACAATAGCAAAGTTCCCAAAGAGAGACCATGATCTGCAGGACAGCAAAAACCAATTGTTCACTTCACAATTCAACATGCCACATGCTCTTTCTCTCCCTAATAAATCACTCGCTCTGCTATTTGCTTGTCCATTCTTCCCTCCATTCTAATTTTCCTTCTGACACTTGCCCATTTACCTTCTCCCTCACTTCCATTCAGGGGCCCAAACAATCCTCTCAGGTGAGGCAACACTTCACCTGTGAATCTGCTGTGGTTGCCTATTGTGTCTAGTGCTCCCGATGCGGCCTCCTCTACATTGGTCAGACCTGTCGTAAATTGGGGGGCCGCTTCGTTAAGCACCTTCCGACCATCCGCTTAAAGTGGAACTTCCTGGTGGCCAAACATTTTAATTCCCATTCCCATTCCTGTTTTGATGTGTTGATCCATGGCCTCCGCTTGTGCCAAGATGAGGCCACACTCAGGGTGGAGGAGCAACACCTTATATTCCGTTTGTGTAGTCCCAACCTGATGGCATGAATATCGATTTCTCCTTCTGGTGACCAAATTTCACTTCCCCCTTTCTCTAATTCCCTACCCTGAGCTTTTACCTCTTCTCACCTGCCTATTACTTCCCCCTGGGTCTCCTCCTCCTTTCCTTTCTCCTACAGGTTACTTGCCTCTCCAATCAGATTCTTTCTTCCCTTGACCTTTTCTGCCCACCTGGCTTCACCTATCAACTTCCAGCTAGCCTCTTTCCCCTCCCCCCCACCTTTTTATTCAGGCATCTTCCCCCTTCCAGCTTAATCCTGAAGAAGGGTCTTGGCCTGAAACACTAATTGTTCACTTTCTTCCATAGATGTTGCCTGACCTGCTGAGTTTCTCCAGCATTTTGTGTGCGTTGCTATTAACGAGAGGAATTAGATTCAAATCAGGTTTGAAATTTAAGTTTTACTTTATAAACTGGAAGTTATATTATTTTATGTCATAAAGTAACTTCCTAATTAATGATTTTTTATAGGGGAAGGTGTAAGTATAGGATGAGTCCTTCCTAATTGCATCACTATGGAAACATAGTGATACAGATGCAAGGCATCAAATTCTAATCAGAGCATATCTCTTTAAAATCTTTCCTTACATCTTCATGAGTATTAAAATTGTGAATGAATATGTACTGCATTAGTGATTACAAAGTTATTTTTAACAGGTAAAAGTATTCCAGAAGACTTTGAATTGAATTGACTTACATCCTTCACATACATGAGGGGTAATAATCTTTACATTACGTCTCCATCTAAATGTGCAATGTGCAATTTATAGTAATTTATAATAATTAGTATGTATAACAGGACAGTCAATATAACATAGAAATACAGTTGTGTCAGCATGAATTAAGCAGTCTGATGGCCTGATAGAAGAAGCTGTCCCAGAGCCTGTTGGTCCTGGCTTTTATGCTGCAGTACCATTTTCTGAATGATAGCAGCTGGAACAGTTTGTGGTTGGGGTGACTCAGGTCCCCAATGATCCTTTGGGCCCTTTTTACACACCTGTCTGTAAATGTCCTGAATAGTGCAGAGACCTGCGATTGAGGAAAGTACAGTTCCATACCAGGTAGTGATCTAACCAGTCAGGATGCTCTCAATTGTGCCCAAAAGTCCTTGGGATTTGGGGACTAATACCAAACTTCTTCAACCATCTGAGGTGAAAGAAACGCTGCTGTTCTGGTACGTACAGACCACATGAGATCCTAGGTGATGTTTATGCTGAGGAACTTAAAGCCGATCAGCCTCTCAACCCCAGATCCATTGATATCAATAGGGCTAGCCTGTTTCCATTCCTCCTGTAGTCCACAACCAGCTCTTGTTTTTGCGACACTGAGGGAGAGGTTGTTTTCTTGACACCACTGTGTCAGGGTGATGACCTCTTCTCTGTAGGCTGCCTCATTATTATTTGAGATTAGACCAATCAGTGTAGCGTCGTCAGCAAATTTAATTAGCAGATTGGAGCTGTGGGTGGCGACACAGTTATGGGTATACAGAGAGTAAAGGAGGTATAGTAAAGTATATATTTTAATACAAAGAAAGAACTGAACAAAGGCAAGGGAAAATTAGCCTTTTAAGAGGCATGAAAACATGCAATGTTTTTAATGTCTGAACTAAAGTACAAATCAACAATTATTTGTACTTTAATTATTGAATAACTGATAGATTAAGTTATTGACTAACTTATCAATAAGCTCCAAGACCTTGGCTTCAATACCTCCTTGTGCAATTCGATCCTCAATTTCCTCACTTGCAGACCCCAGTCAGTTTGGATTGATAGTAACATCTTGTCCACAATCTCCATCGACACAGGTGCATCACAAGGCTGCATGTTTACTCCCCTACTCAACTCGCTTTACACTTATGACTGTGTGGATAAGCACAGCACCAATGTCATACTTAGTTTTGCTGATGACACCACTGTTGTTGGCTGAATCAGCATATAAGAAGGGGATTAAAAATCTGGCTGAGTGGTGCCACACCAACAATCTCTTACACAATGTCAGCAAGACCAGGGAGTTGATTATTGATTTCAGGAGAAGGGAACCAGAGGTCCAAGAGACAGTCTGAGAGGTGGAGAGGGTCAGCAACCTTAAATTCCTCGGTGTTATTATTTTGGAGGACCTGTCCTGGGCCCAGCAAGTAAGTGCAATTACAAAGAAAGCACGACAGCAGCTCTACTTCCTTAGGAGTTTGCAAAGATTTGGTATGACCTCTAAAACTTTGACTAACTTTTATAGATGTGTGGTGGAGAGTATACTGACAGGTTCCATCACAACCTGGTATAGAAACATTAATGCTCTTGAATGGAAAGTCCTACAGAAAGAAGTGGATATGGCCCAGTCCATCATGGGTAAACCCAGTCAGTTTGGATTGGTAGCAACGTCTTGTCCACAATCTCCATCGACACACGTGCATCTTAAGGCTGTGTGTTTACTCCCTTGCTCAACTCGCTTTACACTTATGACTGTGTGGATAAGCACAGCTACAAGTTTGCTAATGACACCACTGCTGTTGGCTGAATCAGTATGTAGGAGGGAGACTGAAAACCTGGCAGTGTGGGGCCACAATGACAACCAAATTCAAGAACAGTTATTACCCCTCAGCAATCAGGCTCTTGAAGCAAAGGGGATAACTTCATACAACTTCATTTGCCCCATCATTGAAATGTTCCCATAACCTAGGGACTCACTCTGAAGGATTCTTCATTCCATGTTCACGATATTTATTGCTCATTTATTTATTATTATTATTATTTCCTTCTGTTTGTATTTGCACTGTTTATTGTCTTTTGCTCACTGGTTGGATACCCATGCTGATGTGGTCTTTCGTTGATTCTGTAATAGTCATTATTCTATTATATAGTTATTAATTATGCCTGCAAAAATGAATCTCAGGGTTGTATACGGTGACATATATACTTGATAATAAATTTATTTTGAATGTTGAACTTTGATCTGATTGAATCTAAGAGCAGAATTAATGCATTGGGTAACTTACATCTGTGATATTTTTCCATCTTTCTGTGTTCTTCATTTGTTTGCTTCTAATGCATAGTATCTCAGCTATTTTTGAAAAAGCTTATTTGGATCTTCAAAATGCAAACTATATATACGTTGTCATGTATTCCCTGAGAATCATTCGCTTGCAGGCAAATGCACGAAAATGGGTTCTATTGCGTTTCTTTGTTTTGTGGCTGCCTGCAAGAGGATGAATCTCAAGTTTGTATACAGCATTCATACTTTGATAATCATGCTGTACATACTTTGAACTTAGACTGACAAATAGTCAATGTGCGAATGAAGACAAACTGTGCAGATACAAAAAATTAATAAATATATAATACTCAGAACATGAATTGTGGTGTCGTTGAAATTGAATCCATAAGTTGTGGGATGAGTTCAGTATTTTGGCGAGTGAAGTTACCTCTGCTTGTTCAAGAGCCTGATTATTAATGGGTAATAACTGATCCTGAATCTGGGACCCAGACTCCTGCACCTCCTTCCGAATGGCAACAGTGAGAAGAGAGCATGACCTGGATGGTGAGGGCTCTTGATGATGGATACTGGTTTCTTGTGGCAGCACCTTATAAATGTTCTCAATAGTTGGGAGGGCTTTTCCTGTGATGGACTGGGCTGGCTGGGGTAGTCTTAAATGAATACTTTTCATCTGTAACCTTCATAGAGAAGACAATTTGTTTCCCATCGAAACGGAGGAAGTTTGTCTTAGGGTTATATCCAAGGCTACAGAAATTTTCAACTTACCTCTGGTCACAGAAAGAACACAAAACAGTGAATGTGGTACCTTTATTCCAACAGGACAGTGGGGATAAACCATAAGCTATTAAGCCTTACCTCAGTAAAGGAGAAATGACTGGAAAATATGTCAAGTGAAATTATTAATCTGCACCTAGTGATGCAGGAATTAATCAAAGAAACTCATTGTGATGTTACTTGGGGGAACTTCTCTCTAATTCACTTGTCTGAATTTTTTACAAGTTGGTACCTAAGTGTGTCGGTGAAGGGGGTATGGTTAGGTCACTGACATGGATTTCAGTAAGGCCTTTCTCAAGGTCCCATGTTGGAAAGTGGCTTGATGATAAAAGGCAGGGGGTGATGGCTGAAGATTGCTTTCATTATTGGATGACCCCTGACCCAAGGTATGCTATAGGGATGGTTTAGGGACTATTGCTGCTCATTATTTACGTTACTGATTTGGATGTGAGTACACTCACTGATGACCCGTAGACTGGTGGTGGTGTTGGCAGTGAGGAGGGCAGTCTTAGGTAACAGAATGAGACTGAGTTTGGCAGGGAAACGGTGGATGGAACTTAATCCTGAAAATTATAAAATTATGCCCTTTAGTCACTCAGCAGAAAAACAGGCCCTATTTTGGCCATCACGTAGGTAACTACACTTAACACATTTACAAACGGTTGGTTTGTAGCATATCTCCTGGCTATTCAAGCTTTTACCTTAAAGCCACACCCTTTGATTTTGAACACCTTTGCCATGGGGGAAGACAAGTTCTTATTATCTTCCTATCTAAGCCTCTCATAATTTTTTTAAACATCTATCGGGTGTCACCTCAGCCTCCTCTGCCCCAGAGAAAACAGCCCCAGTCTATTCAATCGCTACTCATAAATGAAACATTTCATCCCACGCAACATCTTGCGAATTCTTCTCTACACATTTTGTAAGCGCAATATTACCCTTCCTGTAGAAGTATTCATAAGGTTTGAATACACACAATACACAATAATAAGGCACACTAATGGAGGAACGTTGATGTACACATCTATGGATCACTGAGTGCATTGGAACAGTTACATATGATGGATGAGAAGACGTATGGGAACCCTTTCCCTACTCTGAACTTTTACCTCTTCTCATCTACTTGTCACTTCCCCTTGGGTCTCCTCCCCCTTCCCTTTCTCCCATGGTCCATACTGCCCTCCTATCTAAGACCTTCTTCTCCAACCCTTGACCTTTCCTACTGACCTGGCTTCACCTGTGACCTTCCAGCTATCCTCCTTCCCCCCTCCCCACCTTTTTATTCTGGTGTCTCCTTCCCTTCCCAGTCCCGATGAAGGGTCTTGGCCAGAAAAGTCGATTGCTTTTCCATTTCCATAGATGCTGTCTGACCTGCTGAGTTCCTCCACTATTTGGTGTGTGTTGATTTGGGAGACCTACCTTCATTAGCATCTTACATAAAATCTAGGAGCATTCTCCTTACATGGAATTTGAGAGTGGCATGGTAGTGTAGCAGATAGCGTTAGGTTATTACAGTGCCAGAGATCCCAGGTCAATACTACCACTGTCTGTTAGAAGTATGTATGCTTTCCCCTTTACAGTATGGGTTTCCTCCCTCATTCCAAAGATCTACAGGATAGTAAGTTAATTTGGGCGGGCTCATTGGGCCAGATGAACCTGTTACAGTGCTCTATCTCTAAACTAAAACAATTAAAAGGAAGGATATGATGTGACTACATAAAACATTAGTTCAGCCAACACTGGAGCACTGTCTGTTCTGGTCATCTGATTAAAGGATGCGCTTGCATTGGAGGCAATGCTGGGGGTATTCACTAGGATGTTGCTTGGAATGAAGAATTTCAGCTGTGACGAGAGACCAGACTGGCTGTATGGAGTGAAGAAAGGTGCGAATCTGAACAAAGTTCACAAAACAATAAGAGGTACAGGTTATTGAGAAACTTGCCCCCATATCTGAGGAGTCTATAATAAGATGGCATAGTTTTTAAATAAGAAGCAGGCGATTTAGAGAGAGTTGACACAGAAGGTGGTTGAAATCTGGAATGCCCTGCCTGAGAGGCAAGTGGGGGTATGTAGTCTCCAACATTTAAAAATATGGCTACCTCAGTCACAGAGATATGTTAGACTACAGGCCAAGTGCTGTAAAATTGAATTACTACTGTATATAGAAATAATTGATGTCTGGCATAGTCAGGATGAATCAAAAGGTTGATTTCCCTGCTATATGATCCCAAGACTCTCTGTGAACAGATTATGTTTTTGTAACATTCTACTCCTCTTTCTCCAAAACTGAAGTTTTCATTTATATCTATCCTAACCTTCACACATTCTCAAAATCTGAATGATTTCTGTTAAGCAAAGTGTAAGTATGTCTGTCAGTCCACAAAACAGTACATCTATCCCATATTGATCCCTAAAGCAGTTAGAGCAAGTTAAAGTGAGGAAAAATTAGTATCAGAGGATTGCTATCAAATACTGTGAAAGCAATCTTGTCATATTTTTATTTTAAAAGATATAATTTAACTCTCATCATTCCATCTCTATCATTACTATGTGTCAGGTTTTATTATGGAAGATTCCTTTCAATGTAACATATGACAAAACAGCAATTAATTTCCTGTGGAAAAGATAAAGGCTATGGCAATATTTTAAATAAAAATCACAAGATACATGATAAAATTATTTATGATCGATTGTATATAAGATGTTATATTACAAATCAATTGAACATGTTAACATCTAATTGATTGTCCTCCAAAATGGAAGTTTTCTTTGGAGAAGCTGAAATATACACTTTGGTATATATAAGAAAGGATATATCCATCTTTCTCCAGCACATTTAATCAATATTTCACTGGTTTAAAATTGTCTTAATTTATTCTAATTTATGGATCTCTTCTTGTGGAGTAGATGAGCCATTATTTTGGTTTGCTGACTTTACTGAAAGGGGACATGCCTTTACTGGTTTCTGTACAGGTCCTCTATCATGGACTTTTTGTGCTTTCACTGAGGCTTGGAAATGGTGGCACTTGGTTCAGCCAGTTTCAGAGTGGTGGGGCGGAACTATGCCTGCTGAAAATGAAGCAGGCAGACTTCTGACTTCCAATGAAGCACATCTGACTTCCAATATAACTCGGAGTCCTGCCATGTGCAGAAGTTCGCTGATGACACGGCCATAGTGGGGTGTGTCAGGAATGGACAGGAGGAGGAGTATAGGAAACTGATACAGGACTTTGTGATATGGTGCAACTCAAACTACCTGCGTCTCAATGTCACCAAGACCAAGGAGATGGTGGTGGACTTTAGGAGATCTAGGCCTCATATGGAGCCAGTGATCATTAATGGAGAATGTGTGGAGCAGGTTAAGACCTACAAGTATCTGGGAGTACAGTTGGACGAGAAGCTAGACTGGACTGCCAACACAGATGCCTTGTGCAGGAAGGCACAGAGTCGACTGTACTTCCTTAGAAGGTTGGCGTCATTCAATGTCTGCAGTGAGATGCTGAAGATGTTCTATAGGTCAGTTGTTGAGAGCGCCCTCTTCTTTGTGGTGGCGTGTTGGGGAGGAAGCATTAAGAAGAAGGACGCCTCACGTCTTAATAAGCTGATAAGGAAGGCGGGCTCTGTCGTGGGCAAAGTACTGGAGAGTTTAACATCGGTAGCTGAGCGAAGGGCGCTGAGTAGGCTACGGTCAATTATGGAAAACCCTGAACATCCTCTACATAGCACCATCCAGAGACAGAGAAGCAGTTTCAGCGACAGGTTACTGTCGATGCAATGCTCCTCAGACAGGATGAAGAGGTCAATACTCCCCAATGCCATTAGGCTTTACAATTCAACTGCCAGGACCTAAGAACTTTTTTTTTTTTTTTTTTTTTTTTAAAGCTATTATTAATGCTTTTTGAGTTAGTGATTTAGATGCATATCATATTATTACTGAGTTAAGTATTGTATGTAATGAGTTTTTGCTACAACAAGTGTATGGGACATTGGAAAAAATGTTGAATTTCCCCATGGGGATGAATAAAGTATCTATCTATCTATCTATCTATCTATCTATTAGAAATTCCTGGCTCAGCCAATTTATTATAATGTTGGCTGAAGCAAGAATAGGAGCCTCACATAAAGCAGCGTTAGAATAAATCAGAGATTTTTAAAAAATCACACGTTACAGGAACTATGGATGGTGCAGAAATGAATAACATTTTTGTACTGAATCAGTGGCCAATTCGATGCAAGGGCTTCCTAGCAGGTGATTCTGTTGTGTGACTCAAGGACTCTATGATTTATTATTTTTTATTTATTTCAAGATACTGCCACGGATAGGCACCCCAGCACCTTGAACCATGCCGCCCAGCAACCCCTGATTTAATCCCAACCTGATCATGGGACAATTTACAATGATCAATTAACATACCACCCGGTACATCGTTGGACTGTGGAGCACCCAAAGGAAACTCACACGTGCCACGTATCAACTCCTTACAGAGGAACTCCAAACTCCGACGCCCAGAGCTGCAATAGTGTTACACTAACAGTTATGTTATTGTGGCACCTCAACACTTTCAAGGACTGTTTACGATTCATGTTCTCAGTATTATTTTTATTTTCAGTTTGTCTTCTTTTGCACTTTGGCATCTCCCAGTCTTTGTCAGTTTATGTATATTTTTCTGCAAAGTTCTACTGTATTTCCTTTTTCCGTGTAAAAGCCTGCAGGGTTGATGGGAGTAGGCAGTTTAAATAGTTTTTCAAGGAGCAGATGGGCAGAAGGGCTTGTTTCTGTGTTGGACTTCTCTATGACTTTACGACTCTAAGAAAATGAACCTCCAGGTAAATTTCAAATTTTGAGATTTGACAGTATGATCAGGATGTAGTGGCAAATCATGACATACTAGGGTTTTGATTATGATACTAAATGGTTCGGTGGAATGAGTAAGTCTTTGACGGCACATGCTTTCACGCAACACTATTCTCTTCATCCTTGAAGTTTTTCCAAATGAGTTTATATCTGCTAGCTGTTAACGCAAGTCAAGTACAAAGCCAGTGAGCAGGCACTGCTACTTGCCTGGGACAAACATTCTTAGAAGTTTGTGAAGAATCAGCATGACATCTAAAACTTTGACGAAGCTCTATAGGTGTGTGGTGGAGAGTATATTGACTGGTTGCATCATAGTCTGGTATGGAAGCACCAATGTCCTTGAATGGAGAAGCCCACAAAATGTAGTGGATACGGCTCAGTCCATCACAGGTAAAGGCCTCCCCGTCACTAAGCACATCCTCACGGAGCATTGTCACAGGACGGCGCCATCCATCATCAGGGACCAAGCTGCTGCCAACAGGAGGAAGGTACAGGTACCTCAGAACACACGCCATCAAGTTCAGAAACAATTATTTCCCCTCAACCATCAGGCTATTGAACCAGAGGTATAACGTCACTCACCCTTTTACTGAAACATTCCAACAACCTATGGACTCACTTTCAAGGACTCTTTATCATATGCTCTCATATTTGTTTTTATTTCTTTTGTGTTTGCACTGTTGTCTTTTGTACATTGGTTGGTTGTCCGTCCTGTTGCGTGCACACTTCCATTGATTTTATAGTGTTTCTTGGAGTTACTGTGCATGCCCACAAGAAAACAAATCTTAGGATTGTATATGGTGTCATGTATGTACTTTGATAATAAATTTACTTTGAACTTTAACTTTTGTTTCCTGTAATGCAAGCAGTGGTCAGTCTGTGGTCTAATTGTGGCATACATTAATGATATCTCTTAAAAATGTATTAAACACAACTGATCATCTTGTGTGTAAATGGCTCACTTCTAGATTTTTCTTTCAGATCCCCTGTGTGTTTGGAAGGCTGAGTTCAGCATTCTGCCATGCACAAGGCCAGTAAGTACTGCTGTCCATGAACTTCAAAGCAAGTCTTAACTAGAGAGCTGAGATTTACGCAGTGAAAGGGCAAGAAACCCTTTCAACAGAAACCCAGAAGAAACAAACTGAACAGCAGGAGAACGGGCTCGGACAAATACCACCTCCAATTCATTAGCACACTCTTTGTGGTGCAAGGGTTCAACAATACTGTGAGTTTAAATTGATCAAAGTGTTTATTCTATTGAGTTGGAACTGATACGTAAATAGATGGTGACTTATCTATTCTTTGATACTAATATTCAACAGTAAGTTCTGAAATCAGTTTCTGATACATCTCTTGAAGGAACAGCTGCAGCTTTACAAAGCATTTTGGAAAATTTTAATAATTTAGTAATAAATTTTACTGGCAAAGAGGTTCAACAGCGACCCAGGTTCAATTCCATTCGCTGCCTGTAAGGAGTTTGTATGTTCTCCCCGTGATTGCACGGGTTTCCTCCACGTGTTCTGGTTTCCTCCCATATTCCAAGGATGTACCAGTTGGAAAGTCATTGTAAATTGTCCTATGATTAGGATAGGATGAAATTGGGGTATTACCGGGTGACACAGCTCGAAGGGCCAGATTGGCTACTCCGCACTGTCTGCCAATAAACAGATAAAAATTAGAAATGAAAAAAAAGCCCTTAAGAAGTGAAGATATGCATCTGCACAAAACAAATGAGCACTTTGTGTAATAATTGTGAATGGTAACATTTAAAACAATGTGAAGATAATTATCAAAAAAAGATATTTGACAATCGTTGCTGAACTTGCTTCTACAATTTATTCCCCTATTCTGTTTGGTTAGTGTCCTTATGAAACACTTACTCATCTCTGCTTATTTATTTCAACATAACCTCTCTGTGTTTGTAATTTATGCCTCTATTGATGAAGCCCAGGATCCCATTGCTCTAATAACTGCCCTCTCCTCATGCCCTATCAATTTCTAAGATTTATGTGTGTGTACACTCAGGTCTCTAAAGTCAGATGATCACCTGGTTGGTTGCCTGCCAATTTGGACTCTCTCTCTTCCCAAGTACTAATTGCACCCATGTGCTTGTGAGATTGTAAAATGGATGAGCAGCCTGACCACTGATTTAAGGTTCTGGGACTTGGACTGAAAATCCATAAACTTACATTACCTGGAATTATACAGAAAGCATAAATTCATGTGTAGCAACTTTCTTTTTATGGCTTGTGAACTTGAAATTCCTTTGTTATTTCATATTCTTATCTATATTGCTGCTGATGCTTAATTGAAAGTAGCAATAATCACTCCCTGCACTATATAACGATCCTTGTTGTGTTCTGGGTCGACGGTGAAAATAACATTTAAGAGCTGCAAAGATTTATGATCATAATTCTTTTTCCCACCTATGAGAGTTTACTAACAAACATACAGTCCCAAGGAAACTGAAAAATAAATTAGATTTAATATAGTTATTTTGAAATGAATTCTGGATCGGATCATTGTTTATTAAGTTTATAGCGATTTTATGGTGGTCTGGTGCTGACTTTGCATCCTTAAAGTACACAAAACACAGAACCTTTTCACACAAGTCAAGCTACTATATCAGCAATGTGATGCTTCCTGCTGGGGCCTACTTTAACCAAGTCAATTTATTGTACCAGTGGACTATGTAAACCATCACACGAGCTGTCCAATGCTGTCTTGTAACTGATAGTGAATAATAACAATAGGTGCAATTGGAGCTGAAATAATCTTTCACTTTTCCTTATGATTATTCTTTCAAACATGTATCAATGGTTGGCAAATGTTTTTCTTAAGATAAGAATTCTCTGGATTTCTTTGCCACAGACAGCTGTGGAGGCCAAGTCTTTAGATAGATAGATAGATAGATACTTTATTCATCCCCATGGGGAAATTCATCATTTTTTCCAATGTCCCATACACTTATTGTAGCAAAACTAATTACATACAATACTTAACTCAGTAAAAATATGATATGCATCTAAAATCACCCTCTCAAAAAGCATTAATTATAGCTTTTAAAAAGTTCTTAAGTAGTTTACTTAAATACATTGAGTCCTAACCCCGGCACTTTAACATATCTTACTCCTGGCGGTTGAATTGTAAAGCCGAATGGCATTGGGGAGTATTGATCTCTTCATCCTGTCTGAGGAGCATTGCATCGATAGCAACCTGTCGCTGAAACTGCTTCTCTGTCTCTGGATGGTGCTATGTAGAGGCAGAGGATGATTGTTTCTTGATTGGTCAGGGCATAAAAGGATACGGGGAGAAGGCAGGAGATTGGGTCAGAGAGGAAAATTGGATCAGCTGTGGTGAAATGACAGGGCAGACTCAATGAGCCAAAAGGTCTAATTCTGCTCCTATGTCTTCTGGTGTTATAACTTCACAATCATTGGGTGAAATATTGACTGTGCAAAATTTCAAAATTAAAGGTAGCAAAATTGCAAGACCCTTATGATTTCCTTTGAAGTAATAAATACCACTATCACCAAAAATTATACAACATACAGACTGCTCATCCATTTTACAATCTCACAAGCAATCAGTGCAATTAGTACTTGGGAAGAGAGAGAGAGTCCAAATTGGCAGGCAACCAAACCAGGAGATCATCTGACTTTAGAGACCTGAGTGTACACACACATAAATCTTAGAAATTGATAGGACATGAGGAGAGGGCAGCTATTAGAGCAATGGGATCCTGGGCTTCATCAATATAGGCAAAAATTACAAACACAGAGAGGTTATGTTGAAATAAATAAGCAGAGATGAATAAATGTTTCATAAGACCACTAACCAAACAGAATATGGAAATAAATTATAGAAGTAAGTTCAGCCACCATTATCAGTCAGAAACCTTTTTTTATATTTATCCTTAAATTGCTTTAGTTGTTATACTTTGCAATTATGCAAGGCTAAATCTGAAATTATAACAGCCACCTGCTAGTTAGTAATGATTGGGCAATTGGTACGCTGTTCAACAAAGTCCTTATTTTAACTGATATCAGCTCGGAAGTAATTCCATGGATCAGCATGCACTTGCTGGTGACTCCAGCAAGTGAAAAATCATTGTGACACTCTCATGAGCCAGTTGCCCTCTGATTTCTGTGCCTGTGCATAACTACGTGCAATTCAGAAATCAGCTGAAGGTCAGATGTTGTTCTCTGAACTCGTGTTCTGCTGCTGGCCTCTGCACAGCATCGGGAGCAAAATGCAATTCACCCCCTCTCAGAGATCAGATGAACTTTGGGATGGTGTTTACATTTGAATGAGGTTGCTGACCTAAATTAACGGGAGAATTGCGGGTACACTTTTTGTTTATTTTTCTTTATGATGTTTGATGTTTTTCATTTGTCACTAGTCATTTAAGTTGCTTTAAATTACTGTTACCGATTTTAAATACATTTGAACTGTTAATTATCTCCGATTATCAGAGAAAAATGGGAACTGTTCAGAGGCTGTTAACAGCTGTGACCTGTCAAAAGGGGTAAGGCTGCTTTGTGTTTTGGGCTTCGGGATTGACCACGTGAACAGCCGTGATATTAAAGCCTCAAGCTCATATACAACTGTGGAACTGTAAGTAGTAATTGGAGCTAGAGGAATAGTGTAGGGGAGAGTGTATGCTCGACCGATATGACCTGAACCGACAGCCGCATTATAGCCTGTAAAATGTAATGGTTGGAAAATTATGTGGGCAACACTATGCCAACATCAATTAATCATCCAATGTTATTTAATGAAACCCTAAGGTTCATGTTAATATTTAAATTCATGCATCAGATGTTAGAATAAGCATCAATTTATTTTGAAGTTCAAAGTACATTTATTATTAGAGTATGTGTACATTATACAACCTTGAGATTTGTCTTCTTATGCCACAAAACAAAGAAACTCAAGAGAACCCATTTGAAAAAAGCAAAGACTGTCAAACACTAAGTGGAGAGAGAAAGAAAAACAAATTGCATGAGCAAACAGCACCCAGAATGAAAGTAATTCCACAGACATGAAGACAGACATCACTGCAGCTGGAGCAGGCCACAGCCTCAGTTCGGTGCGGAGCCGAGCAAACAGCACAGAGCAGCAAGGAGAACTGGCCTTTTCATTCTGGCCCAGCAGTATAATCGTCCAAACATCGGGTTGTTCCTCACTCTAAGACCCAGGCCCCGTCAATTCGAAATGCTCTGGGCCAGGCCCTCGCCGTCACATTTTGGGCTCTGCCCAATCTTTCCAAATTGGGCCGGCGCTTAGATTGATCGAACGTGGCTCTTTCCTCGCTCTCGGTTTTGGTGGATGAGCCTTGCCTTGCCTCAACTCTGCCTCGCACTTGCTTGCCTATCTCTACCTCGCCTCCATTGTTTGCAGTGACTGTTTACCAGAGGAAGTGTTACTAACAAAGTATTTACTTGCATTCTTAATTTTGTTTGCTACTGATAAGTGGTCACTGGGCTTCACCAGCGCCATCTTAAACCAGAAAATAGTACATCTTTAAAAAATGTAACTGGAAGATAATTTGACATGTATTAATTTTTTTCTGTGAAATAACTTGATTCATTGATTCATTCCATCCTTTTATGCTACCCTGCAGAGTAAAGCTGCATTAATGTAAAAGGGGCCACTGTTATTCCTGAAACTGTGGATACATCGAGAGATTGTGTAACTCTCACAAACAAATATATGAAGTTTCTACATGAAAAAGGATGCTAGAACGAATGCTGAAAGAAAGCAACAACACTGATGAATAAACAGCATTTACCGTTCAACTTTCTCTTCCATTCTCATAATTGCCATTGTGGCCTGGATTTTGTGGTCACTGATGTTGCAAAGGCATTTGCTTCAGAGAGCAAGGATCCAGATAAATATGTGTCATGCAATTCCCCTCTTCTAGTGGGAGTTGCTGCCTGTCATTGTATCTAGTAACAGTAATTATTATCAAGCTAGCTAAACATCTATTTGCGATGGATAGTGCTTACAGTTACAACCATTTAATTCACAAATATCCTTCAGAGAAATTAAAATTATGTCATTCCATGCTGATGTTCAATACACAGGAATGTGGCTGACCCTTAACATTGATTGAGTTAGCCTCATAAGCCATTCAGTTGTTCAAATGACAGCACCAAAACCCAAGCCTCTACTTTCATTACATGTATTGTTGCAATTCAGCTCCGCCTCACAGTCCTCTCAAGGTAGTTGACGATTCTCATTGTTCAAAGTACACTTATGATCAAAGTATGTATACATTATATAACCTTGAGATTCGCCTCCCAACCGGGAGCCACGAAACAAAGAAACCCAAACAAAGCTATATATAAAAGAAATCTGTTGAGGACCCAATGTGCAGAGAGAAAAATGCACATTTGCACTTAGAAGAGAGCCCATAAAAATAAAGAATTCCCAACATGCAATGATACACCTGTCCAGAAACAATTAAAAAACACTAAAGTGCTTTTCGCCAGTGTTTAAAGTATTTAACTGATTGGTGATAAAAATCGAAACATACACATACATCAGATGGAAGCAGAAATGCCATAAATGAAGCATTTATTAATAATTTTATAATTTTAAGGTCAATACATTGTGAGATAGAAATAGCATCCCCACACATGAAATTAATGTCTCATGGGTACAAAGCTTATACACCCATAAAAAGGCTGAGAAACCATTAACATATTCAATGATGATCCCTGAATCTAAGTGTAATACTTTCAGAGATTTTTACAGTAAGAATAGTTCATAATCATTTCATTCATTTACTGATTTACTGTGATTGCAATGGAATACTGCAGAGCCTGTGGAGGAGGAACCAATTACTGACAGTCACCACTGGATGTCCATACCAATTATATGTATGTGAGTAGGGGAGGTTTCAATTGGCTTCACTGTGTAATGAGAATGAAGATGATAACTTCACCACCTCCACAGATGAAATGTGCACATCAACATGTCCCCAGAAATGGGAAATACAGTGTGATAATTCAATGTAACACATTCTCTCTATATACAGGCTGCTAGCTGAGGCTTGTATTCCCTTGTTCTGATGTAATGATTGGACTCATCTGCTCCTACAGGCTGGTGTGAAATCCTACCCAGTAACTCTACAGATAACACCATGGCAGTGAGCAAACTTGCTATTCCTCTCCATAGCTCACCCCTTTGATAGATAGAACACTTTTATATGTTTCAGTATTACAGTTCAGTAAAGGAACTGCAGAGGCATGAGAAAGGAGCTGAACGAAGATGCTTGGAAGTTAACACAAGTAGGGAGGATGGTAGAGTAGCAATAGCTGGAATGTTTAGGACTAAATCACAATATACAGGATTGGTTCATCCCAAAGGAAAGCTAAAGCGTTCTGAAAGCAACCATGGCTGACAAGCATAAAAGCACAGAGAAGACATTCTGTACAACATAGCAAAGATGGAGGATTAGGAAGCTTTTAAAAAACAATGGAAAGCAACTAAGAAGCAATAAGGAAGGAGAGAAGAAAATAAACATGAAGGTAAGCTGGCTAATAATATAAAGGAAGATACCAAAAGTTTTATCAGATATGTAAATAGTAAAAGAGTGGCAACAGTGGACATCAGACCACTGGAAAATGGCATTAAAGAGGTAAAATTGGCAGATGAACTGAATAAGTATTTTTCACTGTGGAAGACACTAACAGCAGGCCAGGAATTTGAGAGAGTCAGAGAGCAGAAGTGAGTGTAGTCACTATTACTAAGGAGAAGGTGTCTGTGAAGCTGAAAGGTCTCAAGATAGATAAGTCACCTGGACCAAATGAACTACACCCAGGATTCTGAAAGAAGCAGATGAAGAGATTGCAGAGACATTAGTAGTAAGCTTTCAAGAATCATTAGGCTCTGGAATGGTTCTGAAGGACTAGAAAATTACAAGTGTTACTCTAGTCTTTAGGAAGGGAAGGAGCTAAAAGAGGAAATTATAGGGCAGCCAGCCTGACTTTGGTGGTTGGCGAATGTTAGAGAGTCCATTATTATAGAAGAGGTTTTTAAATACTTGGAGGCACATGATAAAATAGGCTGAAGTATTGAAATATAAAGATAAAAATAAAGATGTATTTAAAATTAAGGTTGATATTTTATAAAGGTATGGTATTTATGATATTTACTAATATTTGTATAAAATTATTTAGTAATGATAGTAATGAGTTAATTTATGTATTTAACTTTACTCCAATGTGTCCACAAAGGATTAAAGTCTAACTCATATCTGAAATTAAGAAAGAGTTGCATTGAAAAGCAAGATGAACTGTATCGAACTACTGAAGTTGCATTCCTTACACTCTGGGCAATTGTAGATCATTATTTGAGGTCAAGAGTTCAGATTTAATATTGGAGAGACGCCATCTTTTCTTGTAAACTCTGCAGCGGTCAGTTGATAGAATGGTTTAATTAACTGCCATGCTTCCCAAACTTTGGTTGGCAGAGAAGGTAGACGGAAGAGTCATTCCTTCCTGTGTTATGTGAAAACAGGGGCATGCAAACAAGGAGGCAATTCAGTCATTGGGGATAGCGACAAGGAAGCATAAGTTTATACATGGGGTCTCTTTGATACATCCCAAACCACCAAAAACTCTGGAGGTTCAGGTTTACATCTGGAGTTCAACATTTTTTTCTCAATTGCTTCAATGAATTTGAGTAGAGTTGTATCAGGTTTCTAATAAAATATTGACCAGCACCCCCACTCTGCCCCACAGAATGTCTTTGACACTTGCTGGTCCATCTACATTAACCTCTAGCAGGAAGATGGGAAACTCAGAATTTAGCCTGTGACCCAAAGAATACAGAACAGTACCACACAGGAACGGTCCTGTTAGCTCACAATGTCTGTGCTGACCACGATGCCAGTTCAAACTGCTACTCTACCTGCACGTGACCTATATCCATCAAGTGACTCTCCTCTCATGTGTCTGTCTAAGTGTCTCGAAAGCTTTGCTATAATATTTGCTTCCACCATGTCCATGTATCTCCTTACAGGCACTTACCACTCTCTGAGTAAAAAATATGCCACATAAATCTTTTTTAAACTTTCCCCTCTCACCTCAAAGTTCATATTTGATATTTTCATGCTGGGAAAAAGACTTTGACTATCCACCCTGTCTATATCTCTCATAATTTTGTATACTTAGTCTCTACTGCCCTCTTAAACAGAATAATAATATTGCCCAGTCTCCACTCCTCTGGGATGTCACCTGTGACAAAAGAGGATACAAAGATCTATGTCAAGGTCCCAACAATCTCCTTTCCTGACTCCTTCAATAACTTGGACTGGACCTTTGGTCTTATCCACTTTAATGCTCTTCAAGAGCCCCAGCACCTCGTCGTCCTTGATGTTAACGTTTATCAGTATAACCCTCCCTGCTCTCACTATCCTTCATCTCTTTTTTCTTGGTGAATACTAATGCAAAGTACTCACCTATTTCCCCTGGCTCCAGGTATAAGTTCCCTTGAGTGGTATTACCATCTCTCCAGTTACATTTTGTTTTCAATGTATGTTTAAAATGCCTTGGGATTCTCTTTAATCCAACTCTCCAAGGACATTTCATAGTACCTTTTAGCCCTCCTGTTTCACTGTTTAATTTCTCTCTCCTACTCACTTTATATTCCTTAAAGGCCCTGTATGATTTCAGCTTCCTGAGACTTACTCTACATATGCTCTCTTTTCCTTCTTGATTAAATTTGCAATATCTCTTTGATCCAATGTCCCTGAACTTTACCATACTTGTCTTTCTTCCTCACAGGAACATATCGGTACCACATTCTGAACAGCGGGCCTGCAGAATACTCTCATGTCAGATGTGGACTTACCTCCATAAAACTGCTGCTTCTGATCTACTGTTCCCAGCTCCTGCGTTAAGCTGTTATAGTTAGCCTTTCCCAAATGTAGCACTTTCATTCCAAGGTACAGTCTTATCCTTATCCATAACTAACTGAAAACTTCAAAATTATGATTATTGTTCCCAAAACTCTCTCCCGTTGAATCTCCAGTTACCCGGACAGGCTTATTTTTCAGAATCAGAATCAGGTTTAATATCACTGGCATATGTTGTAAAATTTGTTTTTTGTGGCAGCAGTAAAATGCAATACATAATAATAAAAATATAAATCACGGAAAGTATATATGTATCTATATTTATACGTAAATTAAATAAGTAGTGCAAAAAGTGAGAACAAAATACTGAGGTCATTTTTATGGAATAATTATCCATTCAGAAATCTGATGCCAGAGGGGAAGAAAGTGTTCCTAAAATGCTGAGTGTGTGTCTTCAGGTTCACGTGCCTTCTCACTGTGCTCAGTTCTGGTCACCTCACTACAGGAAGGCTGTGGAAACCATAGAAAGGGTACAAAGGAGATTTACAAGGATGTTGCCTGGATTGGGGAGCATGCCTTATGAAAACAGGTTGAGTGAACTCGGCCTTTCCTCCTTGGAGCGACAGAGGATGAGAGATGACCTGATAGAGGTGTATAAGATGATGAGAGGCATTGATCGTGTAGATAGTCAGAGGCTTTTTCCCAGGGCTGAAATGGTTGCCACAAGAGGACACGGGTTTAAAGTGCTGGTGAGTAGGTACAGAGGAGATGTCAGGGGTAAGTTTTTTACTCAGACAGTGGTGAGAGTGTGGAATGGACTGCCAGCAACAGTGGTGGAGGTGGATACAATAGGGTCCTTTAAAAGACTTTTGGATAGGTACATGGAGCTTAGGAAAATAGAGGGCTATGGGTAAGCCTAGTAATTTCTAAGATAGGGACATGTTTGGCACAACTTTGTGGGTTGAAGGGCCTGCATTGTGCTGTAGGTTTTCTATGTTACTATGTTTCTCTTGATGGTAACAATGAGAAGCAGGCATGTCCTGGATGATGGATATTGCCTTCTTGAAGCATTGCCTTATGGAGAAGTCCTCGATGCTGAGGATGCTAGTGCCCATAATATGGAGCTGGCTGAGTCTACAACTTTCCGCAGCTTTTTCCAGTCCTCTGCAGTGGCCCCTCCAAACCAGATGGTGATGCAACAAGTTAGAATTCTCTCCACAGTACATCTGTAGAAATTTGTTGAGCATCTATGGTGACATGCTAATTCTCTTCAAACTCTTATTGAAGTATGGCCATCATTGTGCCTTCTTTGTAATTATATCAATATGTTGGGGCCCAGGATTGATCCTTGGAGATGTTGACACCCAGCAACTTGAAATTGCTCATCCTTTTCACTTCTGATCCCTCAATGAGGACTGGTGTGTGTTCTCTTGACTTACCCTTTCTGAAGCCCACAATCAATTCTTTGCTCTTACTGACACTGAGTGCAAGTCTGTTGCTGGACACCACTCAAACAGCTCACTCCTGCACGTTCCTTGTCACCGTCTGAAATTCAGCCAATAATAGTTATGCAGTTAGCAAATTTATAGATTGTGTTTGTGCTGTGCCTGGCTATGCAATCGTGGGTGTAGAGAGAGTAGAGCCGTGGCTAAGCATGTATCCTTGAGGTGTGCCAGTGCTGATTGTCAGTGAGGAGATGTTATTTCCAATCTGCACAGACTGTGGTCTCCCGGTGAGGAAGTCAAAGATCCATTTGCAGAGGGAGGTGCAGAGACTCAGGCTTTGGGGCTTGTGGATTAGAACTGAGCGGTAGTCAATAAACAGCAGCCTGATGTAGGTATTACTATTGCCCAGATCATCCAAGGCCGATAGGAAAGGCAGTCAGATTGCATCTGCTGTAGACTTATTGTGGTGATAGGCAAAGAGCAGCAGATCTAGGCCCTTGTTTAGACAAGAGTTGATTCCAGCCATGACCGACTTCTCAAAGCAGTTCATCACAGATGTGAGTGCCACTGGGTGATAGCTGTTGAGGTAGCACACTCTGCTCTTCTTGGGCACTTGTATAATTATTGCACTTTTGAAGCAGGTGGGAACCTTTGACTGCAGCAATGAGATTAAAGAACTCCTTGAACTCCAGTTGGTTGGCACAGTATGGTTCCTTCCCTGGCTGATTCTCTACAGACTGTGCCAAGAGATCTTCCTTGATGCACCTAACAAATTCTGGCCTAAGGGAGTTCCAATCAATACATGGGGTGATTGATAAGTTCATGGCCTAAGGTAGAAGGAGATGAGTTACTAACTTCAAACTTTCTGCATAATCACTCAGAGTTGGACTGCATGTGCATGTAACGAGAGCTGTATAACTCATCTCCTTCTTCCTTAGGCCACGAACTTATCAATCACCCCTGCTGTGGACCGCTTTCTGGAGGTCCAAGACACCGACTTCTACAAAGAAGGGATCCGTATGCTCCACGACCGCTGGACTAAGTGTGTAAATGTAGGAGGGGACTATGTTGAAAAATAAATGTGCTAGGTTTTCTACAATTGACGTCTTCTACCTTAGGCCAGGAACTTATCAATCATCCCTCGTATGTGGAAATTAAAGGTAACTACTACAACTACAGCTAACCTGTGTTTTCACAACTTCCATTATCTGATTACATATCCGTCACTCTACTTGCCAATGGCTATTAATACTGGAACTCCCCTACCTCTATCTATCCATCTGAAATATCTAGCTCTTGAAATGTTGTGTACCAGTCATGTCCTTTTCACAAACTAATCTCATTAATGTCTACAACATCACAGCCGTTCTTGTCACTGATTGCAATTTATTATTATTTTTTTTACATGGTTTATGATTGTGTTGCCGTTTACAAGACTTGTTTGTTTTTTTTTGCTGGGATTGATGTTTTTCTTTGAATTGTTTTCTTTGTTTCATGGTTACCCGGAGAAGACGAATCTCAGAGTTGTATACTGCATATATTCTTTGATAATAAAGGAACCTTTAAATTTTTGGGCCTTGTACTAATCCAGACTATAAACATCTGCCTTACCTGTAATATTCTTTGCATTGAAACAAGTACACCTCAGTCCATCAGCCCACCATGTTCATTACCTAACCCCGCTAGTCCTTCCTTTCAGCCTTACTTGACCTTAACTCTACCTAACATCAAGGCCTCTAATTGATCTGTTGCTCTGCTTCTCTTGCTATGCTAGTTTAAACTATCATAAGCAGTAATATGGAACCTTTTGGCAAGGATTTTGGTGTCTCTCCTGTAATGAATAACTGATCCTTCTTTAAAGTTTCATCTACACTGGAAGGCAGCCCGATGATCTGCATACTGGAAGCTCTCCCCTCCCTACCACCCCCCTTTCATTGTCTTTAGTTGTACCAGCCTTCTATTTCTTGCCTTTAAGGCATGTTGCACAGGGAGTAATGCTACAGTTACAACCTGAGAGGAGCATTCTCTGCTTAACTACCTGAATTCCCTTTTTGGGACTTCATATCGCTTTCTGCCAAGGTCATTAGTACCAATATATCTGCCCGACCTCCTCTTTCAGAATATGCTCAGAGACGTCCTCGATCCTGGCTCCAGGAAGGCGATACATCATCCTCGGGCCTTGCTCAGAGATATCAATATAAATAAATCTTGATCAATACTGCTTGTTTAGACTTTGACCTACCTTGCTGTACAATAGAGCCAGTCACGTCAACACTGATCTGTCATTTCTACTGAGAGACCATTCACCAACAGTATCCGTAATGGTACACTTTTTAGAGAGGGGAACAGCAGACTAGCCACAGGGAATCCTGGACTGCTGCCTTCTCCTCCTGGCAGTCACTATTATATCTCACTAAACCTTTGGCATGACTATCCCCCTGAACCCCCTATCTATAACCATCTTTGCCTGCTGAACACTTCTCAGTGGGTCCAGCCAATCCATACAGTTGGAGTAAGCCCTGCAGAACATTTCCTGCAGACATTGCCACCAGAGACACTTGACCTCTCTTTAATTGCCCTTTAATTGCCCAGATCTCACAAGGGGGAATTGAGCGTCATCACTTTTAACAAGAAAAATGAAAAATCCTGCATAGCCTTACCTTATTGCTGCTTACCTTCCCCATCAACACCACACTTTGGAACTCAACACTGCCCTTCTCAACATGGCTGCTCCACTAGCCATGGATTAGCCATACTGAGAAGTGCAAGGATCTTGCCTTTTTTTTAATTCACTGCCATGCTTTAAAGAGAACAATAAACTCTCCACCTGGTGCATAGTTTTTAAACAATCTCTGCTGCTCTTTCTCCTTTCCAGGCCTCACAATAAAAAAAAGGATGGAATCTGGTGACCAGTAAAATCAGGACTCTGAAACCAAATCATTCTGTGCCCCTCAGAAATGTGGCAAGAAAGCATGGCAACACCACTACTTTCTTAGAAGTTTGTGAAGGTTCGGCATGTCATCTAAAACCTCAACAAACATAAATAGATGTGCGATGGGGCATATATTAACTGGTTACATCACAGCCTGGTATGGAAACACCAATGCCCTAGAACAGAAAAACCTAGAAAAAGTAGTGGATACGGCCCAATCCATCACGGGTAAAGCCTTCACTGCCACTGAGCACATCTACATGGAGTACTATCACAGGAAAGAAGCATCCATCATCAGAACCTCCACCATTCAGGCCATGCTCTCTTCTCACTGCTGCCATCAGGAAGGAGGTACAGGAACCTCAGGACCCACACCACCAGGTTCAGGAACAGTTATTACCCTCAATCAGGCTCTTGAACAAGAGAGGATAACTTCACTCACTCCCTCACTGAACGTTCCCACAACCTATAGAATCTCATTCAAGGACTCTTCATGTTATGTTCTCCATATATATTCCTTTTTTTATTTTTTATATGCACAGTTTGTTGTCTTTTGCACATTGGTTATTTATCCATCTTGTTGTGTGTGGTCTTTATAGAACAGAATCAATAGAATATTGATTCAGCAAACACGAGGAAATCTGCAGATGCTGGAAATTCAAACAACAACACACACACAAAATGCTGGTGGAACACAGCAGGCCAGGCAGCATCTATAGGAGAAGCACTGTCGACGTTTTGGGCCGAGACCCTTCGTCAGAATATTGATTCTATTGTGTTTCTTTGTATTTACTGTGAATGCTCACAAGAAAAAGGTTGTATATGGTGACATGTATGTACTTTGATAACAAGTTTACTTTGAACTTTGTATATGAATGTAAAGATCAAATTCTAACTTCTGCACCAGGATCTGAAAAGGTAATTGATAAAGACATAAACACAAACCTATCTTTCATCTCTAAATAACACAAATAAAGGATTAATAAAAACAGTAACAAAAACAATAGTATTATTTTGCAGTATTGGAAGTTTTGAGTTTTTTTAGTTTTTTTTATGGGGATCGAAAGTCAGATAAATCCAAAAATTCCCAAGGGCTACTTGTACTGTATAGCCTACAGTAGTGGTTACCAACCTTTTTAAGCCCAAGATCCCCTACCTCGGCCTTAGTTCAAGGCAAGATCGACCCCAGATCAATTAGTTACACGCATGCACACCGGGGCAGAAAAGGCTGGAAGTAAAACCCCACGACCCGGAAGTAGAAATAATGTATGAACACCAGGGGTACCCACCCTTTTTTTGCACCGCGGACTGGTTTAATATTGACAATATTCTTGCGGACCGGCTGACGGGGCAGGAGTGTTAAACACAACGGGAATACAGCGATACTCGAAGCAGGTTCCTTATGTTCAGTCTATTCTGCAATTTAGTTTTCCCGGCTCTCGGCACTTAGCTTCTGTCCCGCGCTGCTCACGTTTTTTCCGCTCAAAAAACTCAACAGCTTTTTAAGTGCGGGGTGCTTGGACTCAAGGTACCAAAGCAGTTTTGAGGGCTTCACTGCCTCATTAGACAGCCTCCAGGTCCGAGCTCCAGCCTCCCGCCCGCCCACCGCCAGACGCTTTGGCCAGGTGCGGCTGGTCATGGGTGGGGTGAGAGGACAAGGTCAGGGCTGGAGGTCCCCGTGCCGGGGCCGCGGCGGTCACAGTCCAGAGA
The DNA here is from genome assembly GCF_048418815.1 of Hemitrygon akajei. NCBI lineage: Eukaryota > Metazoa > Chordata > Chondrichthyes > Myliobatiformes > Dasyatidae > Hemitrygon > Hemitrygon akajei. Next base: position 160,153,983 of record NC_133133.1, read on the forward strand.
GAGCGACCAACTGAGCCAGGAGTGCAACAGGGCGCACACCTGCCCCCCCCCCCCCCCCCCGTAGGGTCTATTGGCTGACAAAAGTTTTTTCAGTAGATCACAGCACAGTAACTGCTCTGCCATTTACGAAACCCTGAGCACGAATTAGGTCATCTGCGAATATTTTAGCACCGGGCTCCCCATGAACATTCGGTGTGTTAAACAGGTTTAGAGGCAGCGCTCATCTGTCCGCACTCCAGGCCAGTAGCAACGGCACTTTCCGCTGGCCGCCAGAGGCCAACAAGTGATCCTTGGCGTGAGGGTGTCACTGCGGTTAGGCGACTGATGACCTCACGTGTGTTCAAGTTTAACAGTCGGAGTGACAGGGAATGAGGAAAGGTGCAACTGACTCATATCGTTTCCTCACGGCCCGGTGGTTGGGGACCACAGAATTACACTGTGTAGTGCGGGGGGAGCTACATGCATGCGCACTGGGCAGAAAGAACGGAACTAAAACCCCGCAACCCGGAAACAATCTCTCAACAGTATTTGTGTATTTATTTTTCATTTTTTTTCGGGATCTACTGGGAAAGTCTCAAAGATCGACTAGTTGATCGCGATCGACGGGTTGGCGACCACTAGCCTACAGTATAAGGGACTACTTTATGTTTTAGTATCACATCGTTGCATGCGCTATTAGGTGCGTATGGATCTGTACGTGTGCGCTGAGTTTGGTTTCTGCCAGTAAAGAACCATAAAACTTAGCTCGCGTCTCCAGCGCTTTTATTAATAGTGTTGTTGTGTAACCAGGCCACATACACAGCACCACTATTAGCTGACCATTCAGGGTCTTGAGTATTTTGATCTGTTTCATGCTGACAACAGATTCAAAGCAAATGTGCCCTGCTGATATATTTGGCATGCTTTAATACTTTATTTACAGGAAAGCACTTTAAGGTAGAATGTTTTAGTAATCTGTACCTCCAACTACTGCCTGTAAAATTAAGCAACTGGCAGTTCATAGCTTAAAAGCTTATCTGCACTGTTTTTTGGTGTTAGGTCATTGTGTGTCTCCTAATGCTACTTTGAAAAGGTCTAGATAGATAGATAGATAGATAGATAGATACTTTATTCATCCCCATGGGGAAATTCAACTATTTTTCCAATGTCCCATACACTTGTTGTAGCAAAACTAATAACATACAATACTTAACTCAGTAAAAAATATGATATGCATCTAAATCACTATCTCAAAAAGCATTAATAATAGCTTTTAAAAAGTTCTTAAGTCCTGGCGGTTGAATTGTAAAGCCTAATGGCATTGGGGAGTATTGACCTCTTCATCCTGTCTGAGGAGCATTGAATCGATAGTAACCTGTCGCTGAAACTGCTTCTCTGTCTCTGGATGGTGCTATGTAGAGGATGTTCAGAGTTTTCCATAATTGACCGTAGCCTACTCAGCGCCCTTCGCTCAGCTACCGATGTTAAACTCTCCAGTACTTTGCCCACGACAGAGCCCGCCTTCCTTACCAGCTTATTAAGACGTGAGGCGATATTTAATAGCTTAATTTTGAAGTGCTGTCGGTCTTTTTCAGGTAATAGCACATAGTTTCTGATAGAGTGTGTGTTCCAGCAAGTTTTCCCTGCTACCAGCACGTAGCCATGTGGTTGGAGCCTCATCAGCCAGTGCCGGTTACTGCTCTGGTGATTCCAGAGTACAGGGAGCAAGGTGCCTTTCTCCCTTTCCACATTACTGCATCTCTGATGTTCTCCCTCTCCTCTCCCATTCAGGCTGCACTTTGCACCTCTCTTTCTCTCTCCACACATGTACCTATGCACCTGACTCGCCAGAGCCCTGTGACTGCAATCCCCCTGCGCCCCTGCTCGGGAACTCATACACCTATCCCATAAAATCGTCCAAGAAGACCACTGCGATGCAACTACTGAATCACCTCTCACAATTATTCACTATTGTAAATGAAGACCTCCACAAGCAGGTTCTTTGTGCTCCTGCCTAAAGTGACCCATCTAAGAACAACAGGCTAACTCCTTTGGAGGCAGTGCTGGAACTAGGTGCTAAGACAAGTGAGCTTTAGGCATGAGGAGAATGATAACTTCTATTAACATAATCTAACTCTTCACTGAAAGTATCTTTACTAGAGGGGAGTGCATCCAAAAGAAAGAGGCAAGCTCGATGATGTTATGATACTTGCTACATGGCCATTTAACTTGAAGGGCCTGGTCGGGCTTTCCTCTAAGTGGGAGGGAATGCAGCCCTGAGCCAGTGGAGCAGAAGGAGATGGCAGTATTGGCTGCAGCAGTAGAAGAGGATGCAACTGTGTCCTTTTTTAACAGGGCAGCAGCTAAACGACTTGCCTTAGGGGAAAAGAGAAGAGGGGTGTGCTTCTTGGAGGGGAGCGACTTGGCACTAGAAGGCTGCAGTCAAGCAAAACGGGGAGAATGCTGAGTTCAAGCAGTGGGACTGACTTGGAGGGTTCGATATGCCCCTTGACAGGGAAACACTTAGACAGGAAGAATCTTGAGAAGCCAGCCTAACTGCATTCTAGCTTGTCATATCAGCTCTGTGAGATGATCCAAACAGCACAGGAATGCATGTCCACGTTTCCTCGGGAGTTGAAATGGTCCCATGAGAATCTCTGCTTTGTGCTGGAAGTAATTCCAGGTAATGTTGGCTGAGGGAGCAAGTTTTGGTGTCATTTGAGACACAGTTCCTACATTATAAAGCACTGCTCACCCTGTCCAACAGCACACAATTTCCAGAGACCAGAGATTATGACTTACTGGTGCTAATAATAGGGAGCAGACAGCCAAGATGTTTTAGCTATCCTTGATGAGGCTGAATGAAAGCTCTGCCAAAGATACGTATGTTAATGCCTGCCCAGTAACACAGAAGGGCAGATGCCATTGTGGGAGCAGAGAATCACGACCCATTTTAGGATGTCAGAATCACTCTGCAGACACTGGCTGTTTTTGTTGTGGTTGTATCCAAGGCTGTTCCCCATTCTGCAGATACAACAGTTGGTACCTTGCATTCTGGGCTAACCGACCAAGGACACAACTTCACCAGAACAGGTGGAGGTCGGGTTCTGGCAGGACAGGTGTATTATAGCACACGGCAGTGCAGTGATAGTATTTCCAAACCTCTGAGGGAAAAGAGTTCCCAGAGCCACATTGATTTTGATTCAGACTTGTGTTCCATTTATGCGACTCATGGTGATCAAACCTGCTTAAATTACCTAATTGTCAATTCTGCTCATGCTTGTCATCATTCAGATCCATACCCTTATGCAACCAAGGTAAGTCAGCCAAAGCTGAATGTTAGTGCAGTTGTCACAAAGTGCAAGATGATGTCCATGTAAATAGATAAGAATAGCAACATATTGCCTAGGCTGAAATATCATAATGTTCCCTTTTTATAGATTTTTACACAATTGCTTGAAGGAGAGGGTTTTGTGTTTGATGGTGTGAAATTAATCCAGGGTTCTGTGAAGTTACAGGGCACCTGTACAGAGTTTGCCCTTACGGAGTAATGAATGACAGCCTATTGTCACTGATCTCCCCTGCGGCATGATGTTTTTATGTTCATAATAATAGCGGGCATGTGATTTCATTAAAATGGCTTCCAATGCTGACTTATTATAGAGGCAGGGCTTCCCTGGAATTATCCACTTGTACAGGATAATAAAAGGAGACAGTAACCAGTGAATTGAGATGCCTTTGGAAGTACGGGGATTATCTCAAATCAGTGATTACATTGACAGATGCTGAACATTAGAAGTTCATGCCACGTCTCAGCTCCTCCTGGCTGAGAGCTGCCTGATTTGAAAAGTCACTGCTTTTTTTTTGTTGAAGGACTGCAGACTGTAGTGATGGACATATCTACCTGAAACACATTGGTACCCAGCTCCATCACCCTGCTCCTTCCACACAGGATCTGTGGGAGAATTCCGATCTGTGTCTGCTTGTAATGATCTGACTCCTATGTTTTATGATCTTCAGGTCTTAACGGTCTAATTAGCTGTATTGTTAGAAATTTGGCTCCAATTTCAAACAATACTAACAATGTAACAAATGAAACAGAGAATATTTACATCTTCTGCCTGATATGAAGTTCAATGTAATTGAACCTTTGGTGGGTGGAGCTAAGGGGACAATGGCGCTTAATGGCGACTCCTTTGCTTGCATCTTCAGAAACAGCTCTATTTCTTTCTTTAATATCTCTATTCTTCCCTTTCAGGGTTCTTTTGAAGACCCTGGCCTGGAGTTACATGCTGATTTTGGTTCTTTGTGGGAACGGAACCCGCTCCGGGGTTTCACGACTGACTGTTACTTGATAAACCAAGGATGCGGCCTAGAAGATTAGCTCACCTTTGGAGTTCCGGGATTTCATGGCTCTGGAGGTGGGCAGACTCGTGGTCAGTGCCTCTGCAAGGAATTGATGTGTAGTGGGAGACAGGAGATTGAATGCAGCAAGCTGGCTGCCGGCTGAGTGTCCAGAGACCCAAGTTCTTTGGGCACAGAGCTTGGAAAAAGTGATGCAACGGACTTTTAATATCATAAATCAGTGAGCTGTTTGTTACGTCTCGCTGTGAAATGGAGACACCTCTTTTCCCCTTATCAGGGAGAGAGGGAGCCTGTGGTATGTCAAAATACCAGGTGAACGAGTAGTCTTTGGGGTACTGCAAGTCTGTGTCTTTATTGATGCTTTGCTGCACACTTGAGTGCTTGGTGGGGGGCACTGATGCTTTTTTGCTAGTAGGGGAGGGGGGATCATTGCTTTACTCCTGCTTACACGTTGGAGGGGGGAGCTGGGGGGAGGGGCTTTGGGTTCTAACATTGAACTGTCCTTCATTCTTCAGGGTACTCCTCTGTTTCCATGGATGGTTGTGAAGAAAAACCATTTCAGGATGTATATTGTATACATTTCTCTGACATTAAATGTATCTTTGAAACCTTTGAAACTATTCTGTTGCATCGATAGGTTTTGTGACCTCATTGAATAGCCCTGTTACTTTGGATGCTTTGGATTCTAAATATCCATTAGTCTACTTGAATGCAAGGGGAGAATCAAGGGTTGAGACAATAAAAAACATGATGGTGACCAGTGACATGGAGGAGGAAGAAGACAGTACTTGCATGGATAACGTTTAATGACAATCTGCAAGGTTGGTAAATGGATTGAGCTGCTTGCCTGGAGTGAGGCATTTGGTTAAAAAGAGGATTGGAGAGGCTGAGTTTCCTTCTGTAGAACAAAGGAAGTAGAGGACCTTAAATGTGTTGTAACAATACATAAAGAATACATAAGAATACATAAGAATGTGTTGGTGCGTGTGTGACAAGTCAAAGGATAAGACACTAAAGATTTGTTAAGTTCAAAAATTGTTTAAAACCAGTGAAAACACGTGTTAAAAAAGGCTAAAATACTAACAGGTATTTAATTCATTTCATTGTTTCTTTCATTCTTTATTGTATAAAGTTAAGCCCTGATAGTATTATCAGTGATCTGCAGAGTAGCCTTGATCTGCTAGCCAGAGGTCGATTGCTTCTGTCTCCACCCACATACCCAGCGGACATCGCGGTACTTTCTTCACTTGAGTAAATTCTCAATGAGGAAACCACATCACGTCTCTGTCGTGATTATCTCTCCCCGTCTTTCAGGTATGTTGTCGGTAATTTACACTGTTAAAGGGGTCATGATGACTTCCTAATATGTGTAAAGGGCCAAGAGAGTGTTTATGTAACGTTCGACTAAGTAAGAGTAATGTTTGCCGAGTGTATTAAAGCGCGTGAGTGAGCGGAGCCGCCGCCATTCTGTGTACGGATACCGCGTGTTTTGCTGCTTTGTGAGTTTACACGTGCACCTATGTAAATGCATTTTGCACAGTTGTTTGTGTATTGTTTATTTAGTAACTTTAAGTTGTGAGAGTTTACTGAGCTAATGCTACATATTATGCACCAGTAACAGTAGAGAAAATGTGAATGATGTCTCAGGGAAATACTGCTGTAATTTACAGAGGGTATGTATTCTGTTGTGACCAATTTGTTGTGAAGATATGTTTTTTTGTAATTTGTGTATATTTTGTTGACTTGAGTAAATTCTCAATGAGGAAACCACATCACGTCTTTGTCGTGAATATCTCTCCCCGTCTTTCAGGGGCGTAACATTATGGAGGCACCGCTTCAGATGTCCGGTGTCCACAACCTGCAGCAGCCAAATTCTCCCCACAATACAACGCAGGCAGGCTGTAATGAGAAAAGGCGCTGCTGTTCGAGGGGAGCTGGAAGCTGGTGGTGGAGTACACGTCATCTGAGGCCAGTCAGAGATCCATCAGGGATGTTAAAGGCCATCCAGTTCAGAGCCAACTCCTGCACAGTAAGTTTCTCCTGTCCTGTCAACATGCCAGCCTTAGAAGAGCTACAGGAAGCAGTAGTAGGAGGGTTACATACCCTGACTAGAGACAATTTGCTCAAAGTTTGTGATTTTCTTGACATATCAAGCCAGCGAAGAACAGCTGTTGAAGGAACGTCCCGCGTATCACTAGTGACTCATGTAATGAAATTTCTTGAAAGAGAAGAAGTGGCAGAGTTAGACGATAACGGCAGGTCAGAACTGTTGCAGCTGAAGGAGAGAACTGCAGACTTGACCAAGGGTACAGATAATGGAGCAGGAGAAACCGGGGAAAATGTGGAAATTGGGCAGCTCACCCCGTTAATGCTCCTGTTCATGAGTCTCAGTACCAGTCTCGAACTACCGTGAGTCCTCCGTCAGTGCTCAGCCACAGCAGCCAAGCCCATGCTGGCACAAAGGTCTCAAAATCTCTGGCCAAATAGGTGAACCAGGCCAAAAGGATAAACTAACATTCTCCAGCTTTGCTCAGCAGATTGAGAATGGACTGAACAGAGGTTATCCTGAAATAGAAATAGTAGATGCGGTAGTTCGAGCTATTTCTCCAGGCTCACAGTTACGCAGCTATTTGGAAGGAAGACCCAACCTGACTCTCCCCACACTCCAACGCATCCCGCGCTCCCACTTCCAAGAAAAGAGCGCCACGGAGCTTTACAAGCAGCTAGCTTCTGAAGCACAGAACAGCAAAGAAACCCCTCAGAGTTTCCTCATGCGGGTTCTAGATTTGAGGCAGAAAGTGCTGTTAGCTTCCCAAGAGTCAGAATCAGGGCTTAGGTATGATCCAGCTTTAGTCCAGTGAATGTGTTTACACACATTACTTACTGGTCTCCAGAATGACAGTATCAGGATAGACATGCAGCCTCTCCTCCTCGATACTGAGACCTCAGATGAACTTTTGTTAGAGAGGTTAAACATCGCCTGTGCTAATGAGGCCGAAAGAAGAAACAAAAAGAAGTTTAACACCCCACAGTCAGCAACAAGTGTAAGTGTAGTGCAGTCAGAGGATCGGCCACCTGCTAAGGAAAGCAAAACACAGGATTCCCCTGAACTGTTAACGGAGATACAAGAGCTTAAGACAGGTGTAGTTTCTTTAAAAGGTCTCAGTGCAGAGATAGCTCAGATTAAGGAGACTCTACAACAGACGAGGTTTCAGCAACAGCCCTGTGCCCCACCTGCAGTCAGGCCAGATAGAGACCCTCAGCCACCTGCTTCACCGCAACAGTATTACAACAGCTACAGTCAGCCGCAAGCACCTGCTCCAATACAGCCTCAGTATGGACCTAATCAGTACACTAGCCCCTCTGTCCATGCTCCACGGAGATGTTATGTCTGCCAGCAGATGGGAGCAAATGGATGCTGTCTGCACTGCTACCGATGTGGAAGTGGAGAACATTTTCAAGCCAGCTGCAAAATTAGAGGAATCAGACCGTCGAGCGAGGCTCCGTTAAACAGGGAATGGTTACCACCACAGGACGGGTGTTAACCGTGAATAGCAAAGAGTCCCAGAAACGTGCAAATAGTGGCAGTATAGACTTAGCTGACAAACGGAAACAATGGTCATCCTGTGAAGAGAAGGTTGGCCACCCTCACAAAGTCACCTCGCTAGTTGGCAGGCAGTGTATTGTCGAGTGTTACCTGGATGGCCACCAACTGCAAGCTTTATGGGACACAGGCTCTCAGGTGTCAATAATTGATGAAAGATGGAAAGAGGAATACCTGCCAACCACAAGGCTGAGAGATGTCTCTGAGATCCTTGACTCAAGTGATGATTTGACATTGACTGCCGCAAACAGAACTGAAATGCTGTACTTGGGAAGGATTGAAACGACTTTCCGGCTAGCCTCTGAACCTGACCAAGCAGAAGAACTGACCATTCCAGTGCTTGTAATGAAAGGCTGGCACCTGTCTCATCCCATCATTGGCTTCAATATTATTGAGCACATCCTGACCAAGACCGAGAAGACTAAACAGTACAGCACGTTGAGGAAAGCTTTCCCAGGTCTCAAAGGAAATAAGGTGAGAGCTTTTATCCAGGCTGTTAGTGCAGAGCAAGAAGATGAGTATGCAGTGAAAATGAAGGAAGAGGAGGCTGCAGTCTCAAAACACAGCAGTATTCAAGTTAACTGTCGTGTAGCTGCACTGCCTTTTAAAGAGGACGTGACCATATTATTCCAGCCAGACCTGAACCCGCAGTGGCCAGATGGTCTTGAGTTTTATGACACACTAGTCAGAGTCAGGAAGGGTGTACTCCCAGTCATCACAGTTGATGTTTCTAACCCAACTGGCCATGACATTGTTCTGCCGGAGCGCACTTTAATCGGCACAGTACAAACTATTATAACGGTTCTGCCCGCCCCGATTTCTGAGAAAGTTGCAACACCAGCCGCAGTGAGCCACACCAGCATGAAACCCACAGGTCGTGCCAGTGAACAGTGGGACCCACCTGTAGATCTGAGTCACCTCAGTGAGGATCAGAGAGCGGTAGTGAGACAGATGCTTAGAGAAGAGTGTCATTCCTTCTCAAGGTCGGACAATGATATTGGCTGCATTGAAAACTTGCATATGACTACTTCGCTCAAAGACACTGAACCAGTCAAACGCACATATATATCAGTGCCAGGCCCCCTGTACCAGGAAATGAAGGGTTACCTCCACGATCTAATAGCACGGGGCTGGGTCAGAAAGTCAAACTCGTCATACTCCTCCCTGGTTGTGTGTGTTAGAAAAAAAGATGGCACCCTCTGGTTGTGCATAGATTACAGAGACCTGAACAGGAAGACCCATCCCGACCGTCAGCCTGTCCCTCGTGTCCAAGACATCAGGCACAGACTAGGTGGTAACTCCTGGTTTTCCCCCCTCGATCAGGGAAAAGCTTACCACCAGGGATTCATGCCAGAAGAGAGCAGACCGCTGACAGCTTTTGTTACCCCGTGGGGGCTTTATGAGTGGATTCGCATCCTTTTCGGCCTCATGAATGCCCCTGCAGTCTTCCAACGTTGTATGGAGGAATGTTTGGAAGGGCTTTGGGATGACATCTGCGTTCCTTATCTGGACGATACACTGGTTTTCAGTAAAACCTTCAATGACCATGTGAATAACGTACGAACGGTGCTGCAACGCCTCAGAGAGTACGGATCAAACTCAAGCCAAGTAAGTGTGACCTATATTCTACAATATAAGAATATGAGGGAAATAGCTTAAATCCACTACCCTGGAGAAATAGACAATCAGGCATAGGTTCAAAATGAGTGGGAAGAAAATTAAAGGAGAATTTTTTCATTCAGAAGGTAGTGGTTTGATCTGCCAGAGGAAGTGCTAGAAGCAGATACAATTATAATGGTTAATAGTTGTTGGGATAGGAGAGGAGTCAAATAATACAGACCTAATAGAGCATTATAGAGGCATCACTGTTGGCATGGACAACTTGGGTCAAAGGGCCTGTTCTGTGCCATACATCCTTGACTGAAGTCAGATTTACCACAAAGGAAGACAGTTGAGATCATCACTTGTCTCAATTCAGGGAAGCAGATGTTCTTCAGGATGGTGAAGAACTGCCATTTTCTGCTGTTTCATCCACCTCCACTAACAACTTGATCTTTGGGAAGTAAGTCTGATCATAAGACCAAATCAGAACAGAATATCCTAGAGTAGACGATCGATCTCCTCACTGCCCAGCACAAGCCAGGAGTATGATGGAATATTTCTCACTTGCTTCAATGATGAACCTCTATCAACCAAGAAGCTCAGCTTTGTCCAAGAACAAAGCATGCTGCTTGACTAACAAGTCCATTTTGTAGGACTGTACTTTATCTGGCGTGGATGAGGCTGCGTAATGTAATATCTACAGGATGCAGCAACTCATCGAGACTGCAGCATCTGCATTTCCTAAACCTATGGCTTTTATCATCACAGGACAAGAGTTATAAACCAACCAGCTGTTCCTTCATTACTCTAGAGCAAGGGTTCCCAAGCTGGAGTTTACAGACCCCCTGAATAAAGGCATGAAAAAGACTGAACTTTAGAGTTTAAGTCCTGGAATAGCCCACTCAGCAATGAGAGAACCTTGACCAAAACATCTCAGACATGCAGTTCAAAAAGGCAGCTAGCTGCCGTCCACTAAAGGACATCAGGATGGGTATTTAATTCTAACAGTAAACACATCTTATAAATGAGAAAAGAAAGTTGCAAATTTAGCAGCTTAAATGAAGACATGCTGTACAACTGGCAGATCAGTATTCAGTTGATCTGAATAATCATAAGTGTGTGTAAAACCTAATGAATTTTCTCACATCTTTAGAGAATGTGGTACGAGTTATGTGCACTGGAAGAAGGAGAAACGTTAAACTGTACATGATGTTTTAGGAAGATTCAGGGCAATAGATGGCGTGTCATTTCCACCAAGCATTACAAGACAATATCTGAAAAAATCCGAATCCTACATTCAACAAGGGAATGACTAGTATATTCAGCAGGATTAAAATATAACATGACGATAAAAACAATCTATTGGTACATCAACTTTAATGAGAAGATAGGAGAAATTAATCTGAATGAAATGCTGTATTATTCAAGAGATCAAAAGCTTCCTTTTATTCTAATATGTTTTTATGATAATTTCAATAATATCACATGAGCCATTTTAAGTGCATTGTTATGAAGTGAATTCACACAGAATCCACCACTAATCTTAATAATTTATTGGCTTTGTGTCATTTAATCTTGTTAGTTTGCATTAATGATTGACAACAGTATTATTGATGTTGTGGTGTGCATAAATTCTTGCTGCAGCTGGGTGTAGAGAGAGTCGAGCAGTGGGCTAAGCATGCATCCTTGAGGTGTGCCAGTGTTGATGGTCGGCATGAAGGAGGTGTTATTTCCAATCTGCACGGACAGTGGTCTTCCAGTGAGGAAGTCAAGGATCCAGTTGCAGAGGGAGGTACATAAGCCCAGGTTTTGGAGCTTGTTGACTGTTGAATGCCGAGCTGTAAGCAATAAAGAGCAACCCTGACATTGGTATTGTTACTGTACTGGTGATCCAAGGCTAAGTGGAGAGGCAGTGAGATGGCATCCACTGTAGACCTATTGCGCGATAGGAAAAATTGCAGCAGGTTCATGTCCTTGCTTAGGCAACAGTTGATTCTAGACATGACCAATCTCTCAAAGTACTTTATCATAATAGAGCTGGGTGACAGTCAATGAGCCAGCTCATCCTCTTCTTCTTGGGCACTGGTATGATTGTCACATGGGAACTTCCAACTGCAGCAGTGAGAGATTGAAGTTGTCTTTGAATACTCCTGCCAATTGGTTGGCACAGGTTTTCAGTGCCCTAACAGGTACTCCATCAGGGCCTAATGCCTTGATCTCCTGACCTCTAACTCCCCATATCCCTTTCCTTAAACCCTAACATGCCTCCTCACTCCCCTTTGTGTCCTCAAAACCATGCAAACAAACCTAAATAAAACAACTGTCTGAGAAAATTGAATTATCTGTGTTACTTACTGTCCAGATGGCCGCTATCTGTCTCCACATCCTCTCTTAGATGATCGCAAGCAAATGTTTGTCTTCCTGTATCCTTGTCTTCCTTGGTGGTTGGGGCTATGGCCTTGGAAAGTGCAGTCAAGGTGTTCTAAAGCCAGCACTGGTGAGATACAGATTTTTTTAATTTTCAATTTAAATTTTGATTGTTCTTCTGCAATAACCCCTTAGCAAGCAAATTTTTAATTAACTCTTTCTCATTATGCAATTGAAACATTCCTCATCAAGTAATGAGAGAAACATAGCATCTGCCTGATTTTTCAACATCAGGTGCTGCCAGTTGCCAACAATGGTCCATGTAATGTATGGATCTATTTCTTTTAGAGCAACAACACACCCCTTAACACTACATAGTGATCTGTTGGCTGCGTATGCACTGTTGTCTATGTGTGCACATTGCTCTTTCTCGCTCACTGCAATGTGAATACCCCAGTTGAAGCCATCACCCACATGCGTGGTTTTACTTAATTGATACGTAGTTATGCACGTGGTGTTGGCACGTGGCCTACTGGATAAGGCATCAGTCTAGTGATCTGAAGGTCACTGGTTCGAGCCTCAGCTGAGGCAGCGTGTTGTGTCCTTGAGCAAGGCACTTAACCACACATTGCTCTGCGACGACACCGGTGCCAAGCTGCTTGGGTCCTACTGCCCTTCCCTTGGAGAACATCAGTGGCATGGAGAGGGGAAGGCTTGCAGCTTGGGCAACTGCCGGTCTCCCATACAACCCTGCCCAGGCCTGCGCCCTGGAAACCTTCCAAGGTGCAAATCCACGGTTTCACGCGACTAACGGATGCCTATATAAAAAGTTATGCACAGACACAACAAATTGGCGACCAGTACGAATCTGAATATCAGAAAATATCATGAACTGCACCCACAGTTACTGGATGAAACAGCAAGAGTTAAACAGCACAAGAAGGCCATCACAGACACTATTGAACACATGGGTACAGTGTGTAGTAACAGTGAAAGGCATGCTGAATTTAAAGTGAAAATAATATGGTGATGGCTTCACTCTGGAAAGCTGATGAATTTGATAGTGCTAATGAAGACTGGATGTTGTACATCAAGAGGGTTGAACTGTATTGTAACTCAAACAATATCGGGGAGCAAAAGAAAGCCCCTACACTTCTTAGCTTAATGGGCCTAAGAACATACAGTCTCTTACGCAAATTAATAACCCCTGCAAAGCCAGCAAGCAAGATGTTTGATGAACTTGTTACAATTTTACAAAATTACTTGAGCCCTAGACCATTGGCAATAACTGAGAGATTTAGATTTTACATAACAAAACTGTCAAAAGATAAAAGCAGTTCTCAATACATTGCAGAACTGCACAAACTTTCCCAGTACTGTACTTTAGTGATGCACCTTCTGATGCATTAAGTGACAGGTTTGTATGTGGCATGCATAGCCAAAGCACTCAAAGGAGGCCACTATCTGAAAGAGACCTCTTAGAACGGGCATTGATCATGGCAATATGGTTAGAGATTGCAGCAAAGGCTGCAGCAGAACTACAGAAAAGCAGGTTAGAATGTGAAATGCACAAAATGTCCTTGAATGGTGCAAAAAGCCAAAAGTGTTATCGATCTGGCAAATCCTCCCATGATGCAAATGACTGTTGGTTCAAGGAAAATGTTTGCAGGAAGTGTCACAGACAAGGTCACATAGAGAGAGTGTGCAAGTCAGACACGAAGCACAACCAAAGAGAAAAACCACGCTGACTGATGAGTTTCATACACAAAACTAAGCAAATGCATAAAATGTCTGAATGTGAAACAGACAACACAAAGTCTGACAAAGGTGAGCTGTCACACCTAGAATTGCATTTGTGAAAGAAATCACAAAATCACATCGATCATAATAGGCGTGTCTGGTGTAAAACTAAAAAATGGAACTGGACACAGGGTTGACTTTGTCCATAATTCCAGAGGCTGACTACAACAGGCTGTTTCCTAAGCTACCGATAGAAAAGACCTTGGTGATGCTAAAGACCTACACCAGCGGCAAAGTGTCTCCCAAAGGCAAACTGAAAGTAAGGGTGACATATGGAGGCCAAACACAACTGTTAGAGCTTTATGTATTGAAAAGTGGAGGGCCAGCACTTTTTGAATGTGAACGGTTAAGAAAGATCCAATTAGACTGGCACTCAATCAAAGTGCAACTAACTAAAGATTGGCACAGCTGGTAATGCTAATGACAAGGTGCTTGAGAAGGGTATTGGTAAACTCAAAGGCATGAAGGCCAGAATTGAACTGGATGAAACAGCAACACCGAGATTCCATAAGCATGTCCAGTGCCCTACGCACTATGTCCTAAAGTGGATGCTGAAATGCAGAGTTTGGAGGTGGCTGGAATTCTCTCCAAGTTTGAATGGAGTGATTGGTCCACTCCCATTGTCCCAGTGATCAAGAAAGGGAAGTCCAGAGCCGTTCATTTATGTGGGAATTTCAAGGTGATCATCAGCCCTGTGCTGTGAACTGTGCAGTATCCCCTGCCATGAATAGAAACATATTGACATCTTTGGCAGGTTTGGGAGAAGTTTTCAAAGATTGATTTGTCACAAGCCTATCTGCAAATGGAGAGTGAGGAATCAAACAGGAAGTTCCTCACAATCAACACTCACAAGGGACTGTTCCAGTCTAATCGTCTTGTCTTTGGTGTTGCATCAGCTCTAGCAAAATGGCAAAGAGCAATAAACCAGTTTTCCAAGATATCCCAGGAACACACTATTACCTTGTTGACATCATTGTGACTGGCCAAAGTGATGAAGAGCACCTCCAGAACCTTCGTAAAGTGCTTACCAGACTGAGTGAGTACGCTCTACGAGCAAAAAGAGAGAAATGTGAGTTTCAGGAATGAAATCAAATATTGTGGATGTGTCATTGACACCCATGGCTTACATAAGTCACAAGAGAAGACTGAAGCAGTACTACGGGCACCCAAACTGGAAAATGTGTCATAACCTCAGGTCATATTTGGGCCTTGTAAACTACTATCACTGATCTCTCCCAAGCATTGCTGCATCCATTGAATGCACTGTTACGGACAGGAGCAAGTTGGGAATGGTCAGAAAGATGTGAAAGAGCATTCAAGGAAAAGAAGCGTCTAATAGCATCTGATGAACTGCACACCCATTATGACCCATCCCTGCCCATCAGACTGATGTGCGATGTGCCCCCTTATGGCATTGGAGCTGTTTTGTCACACATCATGAAAGATGGATCTGAATGCCTGATTGTGTTTGCTTCAAGATCCTGATGGGCAGAATGAAGCTGTACACAGATCGACTGAGAGGGCCTTAGTCCAGTATGGGGAATGTAAAAGTTCTTCCATTACTTCTATGGACAAAACTTTATGCTAGTGACAGATCACCAGCCCTTTGTGTTCATTTTCAATCCAAGGAAGGGAATTCCAGTGATGACAGCTACTGGGTTACAATGTTGGGCACTGTTCCTAGGAGCCCACTTTTAGACATAGAGTGCAAGGGTACCAAACAACACAGCTTGTCACATCTTCCACTCTCAGCAGCTGAGAAAGAAAAGGCTTCATACTGTGAACCAGCAAAAGTGTTCCACATCACATTGGTGGACCTGTTGCCGGTAGCAAATTCTGAAATACAAAGAGAAACAAGAAATCACCATGCAAGGATGGCCAGCTCCTGGCAACTCTGTCTTTCCAGAATTTGCAGCAAGATGAGACCAGCTATCTGTAAGTCAAAGAACGCTGATGTGTGGATCCTGTGTTGTGGTTCCCTCTAAACTGCGTACCAGAGTATTAGACAATTTGCATGAAGGACACCTGGGTCAGGATGAAGAGTCCTGTCCAGAGCTACGTGTGGTGGCTGGGAGCAGATAGACAGATTGAAGACTTGGCTGAGAACTGTTTGGGATGCCAAAAAGTTCAAAATGCACCCCACGGGTTTAATGGTGGAAGTAGCTGTCGTCACCATGGCAAAGAATACATATTGACTTTGCTTGGCCGTCCATGGACTCTATGTTTCTGATTGCTGTGGATGCTCATTCGAAGTGGCCGAAGGTCATACCAATAAAGTCAACCACCTCAGCAAAGACTGTCCACACTCTGAGGACTATCTTCCCCAGAAGTGGCTTACCAGAACAAATTGCGAGTGACAATGGACCACAGTACACATCAGAAGAATTCCAACTGTTCATGAAGAAAAATAACATCGGACATTTCAAGTCAGCTCCTCACCACCCAGCAACGTTTGGGTGAGATGAAAGTTTTATCCAAACCTTCAAGGTCTATTAAAGTGATGGACAAGGAGGACATTTCTCTACAGCACTAGACAGACAACTTCACTTTTGTGTATTGGAACTCTGCTCATGCAATGACAAATCAAACACCTGCAATGCTGTTCATGACAGGAGTCTGAGATCTTGCATAGACCTCCTAAACCAGATTTACAGTGGAAAGTGCAGAATCAACAGTTCAGCCCATTGCTAAGTGAAGCAGCAAGGAGCTTTGAGATTGAACAGGAAGTGTTTTCGCATGATTACCGAGAAGACAAGTGGACACCTGGTAGGATAACTACAAGAACTGGGCCACTGATATACACTGATGTTGAAGATCAGACATGGAGATGTCATGTGGACCAGACATTGGATGCTCAACCGAAGAACACACCTGATGAATCCAACAAGATGGATACATTACAGTCATCAGACTTGCCTATCGATGTTGATGTCACTGACAGCAACGTGACACCGGAAAACAAGAACATTGTCTTAGACAAGACACCTACAAAAACCCCATGCCACTCTACAGGTCCAGAGGCACGACGAGATCGTTATCGTTGACAAGACACCTGCCAAACTTGATGCCACTCCACAAGTCCAAAAGCACTATCCTGAAAGATACAGAGCACCACCCAAAAGACAGAACCTTTAGAACTGCGAAGTTAGTTATGGACTGTTATTGTGGAAGTATGTTTATTTGGAAACACAAAGTACACTGCAGATGCTGTGGTCAAATCAACACATACAAACAAGCTGGAGGAACTCAGCAGGTCGGGCAGCATCTGTTGAAATGACCAGTCAATGTTTCGGGCCGAGACTCTTCGTCAGGACTGAAGGAGGGGGCAGGGGCCCTATAAAGAACCTTCCACCCTCCCCCCACCTTCTTTATAGGGCCCCTGCCCCCTCCTTCAGTCCTGACGAAGAGTCTCGGTCCAAAACTTTGACTGTTTATTTGGAATATGGGTTTATGAAAGGGAAATTAAATGTTTCGTACATATAGTTTTATAGTGCATTCATCTAAAGGGGGAGGAAGCGTAACGTATGGATCTATTTCTTTTAGAGCACTGACCCTCTCCCCTTAGCACTATGTATTGATCTGTTGCGTGCACCATTGTCACCACATGCGCATTGCTCTCTCACACTTGAACAAATGTGTATATACCAGTTAAAGGTATTACCCATGTGCATACTTTTATTTAATTAATATGTAGTTATGCACAGACACGCCAGTCCACATTCAACATATGAGCCAGGGCTCTCCACATCATCTGCTGTGTGGTTGCTATGCTCTCTCTAGAACACCCAGTACCAGGCATCCTCTTAACCAATCTATGATGTAATTCATTACGGGAACTGGGCCAGATTTTTGACACTGCTGCATATAGCATTGGAGAAAGCAGGGAGTTCAGGTCATATTCCTGGCATAGCATCACTATTAGTAACGCTTAATATAATACGCTATAACAATGTATTGTGGCACAGATTTCATGAGCATTCTTGTTCTTTGAAATGTATCTATTGTCTGAGTAAGATAGTTGTAAGACCATTTCCTCTGCCCTTCTTTAATGTATAACCAGGGACAGAATTCACATTTTTTGGGTGCTATATATTGTAATTACTGTCTGAAGAAAAGAGATTAAAACTTTTACCATCACCTGCATGTCTGTAGGTCTGACACGGTGGTCAGCAGCACAGGGGCGCCGCAGGGAACCGTACTCTCTCCGGTCCTGTTCACCCTGTACACATCAGACTTCCAATATAACTCGGAGTCCTGCCATGTGCAGAAGTTCGCTGATGACACGGCCATAGTGGGTTGTGTCAGGAATGGACAGGAGGAGGAGTATAGGAAACTGATACAGGACTTTGTGATATGGTGCAACTCAAACTACCTGCGTCTCAATATCACCAAGACCAAGGAGATGGTGGTGGACTTTAGGAGATCTAGGCCTCATATGGAGCCAGTGATCATTAATGGAGAATGTGTGGAGCAGGTTAAGACCTACAAGTATCTGGGAGTACAGTTAGACGAGAAGCTAGACTGGACTGCCAACACAGATGCCTCCTCAGACAGGATGAAGAGGTCAATACTCCCCAATGCCATTAGGCTTTACAATTCTACCGCCAGGACTTAAGAACTTTTTTTAAAAGCTATTATTAATGCTTTTTGAGATAGTGATTTAGATGCATATCATATTCTTTACTGAGTTAAGTATTGTATGTAATTAGTTTTGCTACAACAAGTGTATGGGACATTGGAAAAAAAGTTGAATTTCCCCATGGGGATGAATAAAGTATCTATCTATCTATCTATCTATCATGTCAATATATAGTATTTCCCATTTTCTCTCCAGTTTTCAGACTAGGCCAAAGAATTGAAATAATTTCTATCTACTTATCCCATGAGTTTCCTTTAAGTATCTTGCAAACTTTGATGAGATCAGTGATCTTTTCTCTCCAGATGAGATCTGACATAATGGCGATGACCTGAAAACATCATTCTGTTTCTCTTCTCACAGGTGCTGCCTGACCTGAAGATTGTTTCCTGTATTTTCTGTTTTTCTTACAAACATTTATTAGCCTTGTAGTGAGTGTGGAGTAAATTCAAAGTTCAGACGCTCAAAGAAAATTTATTATCAAAGTACATCTATGTCACCATATACAGCCCTGAGATTCATTTTCTTGCAGGCATATTCAATAAATCCAATAACCATAATAGAATCAATGAAATACCACAACCAACAAGACAACAAACTGTGCAACTACAATAGAAAAAGAGAAATAATAATAATAAATAAATAAATAAGCAAAAGTCTCAAGAACGTGAGATGATGAGGGTTTAAAATTGAGTCCATAGGTTATGGGAACAGTTCAGTGTTGTGGCAAGTGAAGTTATCCCCTCTAGTCAAGTCAAGTCACTTTTTATTGTTATTTCAACCATAACTGCCGTTACAGTACACAGTAAAAACAAGACAACGTTCTTCAGGACCATAGTGCTACATGAAACAATACAAAAACTACACTGAACTACATAAAACAACACAAAAAACTACACTAGAGTACAGACCTGGCCAGGACTGCATAAAGTGCACAAAACAGTGCAGGTGATACAATAAATAATAAACATGACAATAGGCACAGTAGAGGGCAGTAAGTTGGTGTCAGTCCAGACTCCGGCTATTGAGGAGTCTGATGGCTTGGGGGAAGAAACTGTTACACAGTCTGGTCGTGAGAGCCCGAAAGCTTCAGTGCCTTTTCCCAGACGGCAGGAGGGAGAAGAGTTTGTATGAGGGGTGCTTGGGGTCCTTCATAATGCTGTTTGCTTTGCGGATTGCAGCGTGTAGTGTAAATGTCCGTAATGGAGGGAAGAGAGGCCCTGATGATCTTCTCAACTGACCTCACTATCCATTGCAGGGTCTTGTGATCTGAGATGGTGCAATTTCCAAACCAGGCAGTGACGCAGCTGCTCAGGATGCTCTCAATACAACTTCTGTAGAACGTGGTGAGGATGGGGGAGGGTGCTGGGAGATGGACTTCCCTCAGCCTTCACAGAAAGTAGAGACGCTGTTGGGCTTTCTTTGCTAAGGAGCTGGTGTTGAAGGACCAGGTGAGATTCTCCGCTAGTTCACGAGCCTGTTGATTGAGAAGTAATAGCTATTCCTGAACCAGGTGGTGTGAGTCCTAAGGTTCCTCCTGATGGCAGCAACGAGAGGAAAGCATAACCTGGGAGCTGGGGGATTGCTGATAATTCATCAGATTCATTCCTGGAACCAAGGGTTAAATTACAGGGTCAGGCAGCATCAATGGAAATGAATAAACAGTCAACATTTTAGGCCAAGACCCTTCATCAGGATGGGAAGGGAAGGGAGAAGAAGCCAAAGTAAGAAGATGTGGGGAGGGGAAGGAGTATAAGCTGGAAGGTGATAGGTGAAGCTAGGTGGGGGGTGAAGTAAGAACCAGGGAAGTAATAGTAGGAAAGATAATGGGCTGGAGAAGAAGGAATCTGATAGGAGTGGAGGGTGGACCACCAGAAAAAGGGAAGAGGAAGGCCATCAGGTTGAGGTGATAGGCAGATGAGGAGAGGTGAGAGGGGAAGCAGAGTGGGGTATGGAGGAAAAGGGAAAGGGTGAGGGAAAACTACTACAAATTAGAGGAATCAATGTTCATGCATCAAGTTGGAGGCTTCCCAGAAGGAAAGTGAAGTGGTGCTCTTTCAACCCGAGAGTGGCCTCATCGTGGCAGTAGAGGAGGCCGTGGATCAATTTTTCTTCCACCTCCCTCTTACCTCTTCTTAGATACTTCACTCTGGCTCACCTCTCACCTCTTCTCTTCTCCTTAGCTGGTGGCCCTCATTTTCTTTCTCCCATTCTTCACTCTCCTTCTTCTCCAGCCCATGACCTTTTCAACTGTCACCTCCCTGCTTCTTACTTCCTCCTCCACCCACCTGGCTTCACCTTCCACCTTCGAGCTTTTACTCCTTCCCTGCTCCCACCTTCTTATTCTGGCTTCTTCCTCTTTCTTTCCAACTTCTGATAAAAGGTCTCAGCTCGAACATTGTCTGCTTATTCTTTCCATAGTTGCTGCCTGATTTCCTTCAGCATTTTGTGTGTGTTGCTCTGGCTTTCCAGTATTTTGTGTTATATTACATGGTTAGATTAGAGCTGCACTTGTTAGATTTATTGGTCTCCATCAAAATTTTCAAGATACAAAGTAATGGGATAAATTGATTAAATATATATATATATATATTTTTGTTTCAGGATTCAAGGACGAGGTGGCATGGATGGATGATTTTCAGGAGAGGAATGGGAAAATATTTCTTAATGCAAATGACAACAAAATCTTAATTTTACAAGCAGCAGTTGATATGTGGTCAGTTGTCAATTTTACATCTGAAATTGATACAGTCTTGTTAATCAAAGTTATTGAAGGATGCCCAGAAAATATACTTGAATGGTAGGTCAGTCACAAAATCAATGGATGCCAGAACAAATGAAGGACCAAATAGCATCTCTTTATTCCTTTTTCCCATGTATCCATGAATAGCAGAATAGGTTTAAACTTTAAATGTTTTTGGCTGTCAATTCTGACTTTACTGGACGTTCTATTTGATTTTCCATCGACTACTTCAAACATTTTCTGGAGCTAGGACTTGGAGGACTCCCTTTGTTGATTGCCTTCAGCTCCTACCTTCTGCTGAATGATGTCTATATACCTCCCTTCTGCATATTTCTCTTTTTTCTTAGAAAAAAAGGCTTTCTTTACAATTGATTTTTGTAGTTAGTTTTCTCATTTTATATTAACGATTACATTCTCAAACTCTAGCCTAGATGCCTTTTCATATTGGCCCTTAGGGCTCTTGTTCAACTGCTTGTAAATAACCTGCACCCTTTCTGATTTTTGATATATCTTCAGGGATTTTTTTTTAGTATCTTCTCAGCTGATTCCTTCTTTTAAATTATTAATGCCTGCAGTAAGATATAAATGGTCTGATTGGTTGGACAGTGAATTCTGTCCTGAAAACTGTAAGACAGTTCACTTTGAGAGATGCAATGAGGAAAAGGAGTGTATAACAAATGAAAGAAATGGAACAATTTTGAAAAATGTGTGAACTTTAGAGTCCTTAGATCCTTATGTTGAGCAGAGCAAGTTAATAATTCATTTTGGGATCCTCACTACATTATATATGGCCTTATTGAGACAAAAGCTGAGACAATGTGTACATTTGGTTTCGCTACCTAAAGAAAACAATCTCTATGGATGGAGTGCAATGAATATTCATCAGAATTCTTCTTGGAAAGATATCTCTCATATATGAGATATTGAGAATTTCAGACTTCCATTTTCTTGGATTATTATGCCAGATAAAGATCATTGAAACAAAGTTTTTAGAGCCATCAAGAGAGTAGGAACAGGGAGGGTTTTCTCTTCATTAGGGAGACTAAAACTGATGATCAGAATCCCAAGATAAAGAGTCAATCACATATGACTGAAGTGAGGAGAAATTTCTTCAGTCCTGACGTGGTCAATATATCATTGTAATTCTCTGCCCTAGAAGACTGGAGTGGCTCAGTCATTGACTCTGGTCAGAATAGAGACAGAAATCTTATTAGATGAATCAACGGTTGGGGATAGATCAAGAACATGGAGATCAAGTTGGAAAATCAGACATGAATTTGTTGTTTCCTAGAGCAGCTTGAGTAGCCAAATAGCTTATTCCTGATTTTATATGCTCTGTGTTTATTAACTGAGGTGTTAGAATTTGGGAACAAACACATTATGCTGGAACACAGTTGCAACATTTATCTGGCCATTGTTTAAGAACTGGATAAGGTCTGGTCATCACATTTTAAGTCAGGCTGTTATTTTGCTTGACAATATTTAGAAATAATTTGTTTGGATGGGAAAATTGTAGCTTTGAGAAAATATTGGATAGGCTTGCATTGTTATATTTGGAAAAATTAAGATTGTGTGTATAATTGTGGTCTCTAAAATTATGGGGAATTTAGGTGGAATAAACCTGAAGGATTTACTCCCCTTGGCAGAAAGATCAGAACCCCGAGGCATTGATTTCAAATAAATGGTGAGAATATTCACGGGGAGAAGGGAATAGATCTCTTAACCCAGAAGGTGACAGGGTCTTAAGAGGAAGATGATTAAATAAATTTAAACAATTAGGATGGTGGTGAAGATTTGTAGCTGGGGTTGAGGTGTTCACTGAGCTTGGCTATTAGCTTGCAGACATTTCATCACCGGTTGAGGTGACATCCTCTGTGCACAGTTGTTGGCGTTTCTCTCTGGGAGTGGTTACATTTACATAGGCCCTCGTTTGCTGATCTCGAAACGTGAAGACCGAGAAGGACGCCTCTTTAATTGGGATGCCACGGAGCTTCTGAGGCAGGCAAACATGAAGCAGACACGCATATTTTTAGAAGCATGGTTCTCGTCTGATAGCTCCGTAAGCAAGCATATCAAAATAGATGCCATCTATGAATCCCTAAGAGCCAGGGAAATGTGAGCCAATAGAATTCAAAGGTCAACTGAAGGGATAGCCAATCACGTCCAAGGCAAGCGAATGGGAGCAGGTGGGGTGGGGGGTTTGGGTTGGATATATAAACGTGAGCACTCCCAAAGAGAAACCACAACAACCATGCGCAGAGGATGTCATGTTGACTGGTGACAAAGCATCTGTGTGTGAGCTGAGTACCAAGCTCGGTGAACACCATAACATCAAATTAAACAGTACTTGGATATATACTTGAAGAACTAGGGTCTATGATCTGCAGGGTTAGGACAAAATCATGGAAAGTAGGATTGGGCTAGGTGAGCCTTTTTTCGACAAGTACAGACATGATGAACTGTGCTTGTGATTCTAATATTGTCATTTTTAGCTTTGTGTATGATGGACATAGACTTTCTAAATTATGTCCCTCCCACCTCCTTTCCACCATTTCTCGGCAATTCCCTTCAAACGCCTTCTCAAAGAGAGAACATATAATATAGCAAAAATTAGTCAGAAGTTAAAGGATTGGGAAGCTTTTAAAAACAAATGGAAGGCAACTGAAATAAACCCATAAGGAGAGAAAAGATGAAATATGAAGGAAAGCTAGCCAAAAGTATCAAAGAGGATATCAGAAGTTTTTGGTGAGGGGTGAGATTGGATAGTGGATTGCTAGACAATGGCACTGGAGAGATAGTAATTGGGGATAAAGAAATGGCGGATGAACTGAATAAGTATTTTGAGTCAATCTGCACTGTGTAAGACACTAGAGTTATGCCAGAAATTCTGAACTGTCAGGGTGCAGAAGTGAGTGTAGTTACCATTACTAAGGCGAAGGTGCTTGTGAAAATGAAAATTCTGAAGCTAGGTAAGTCAGCTGGACCAGATGGACTATACCCAAGGGTTCTGAAAAAGGTAGCTGAAGAGATTGTGGAGGTATTAGTAAAGATCTTTCAAGAATCACTAGATTCTGGAATGGTTTAGAGGACTGTAAAATTACAAAGGTCACTCCACTCTTTAAGAAGAGAAGGTGCCAGAACAAAGGAAACTATAGGCCAGTTAGCCTGACTTCAGTGGTTGGAATGATGTTGGAGTCCATATTAAGGATGAGGTTTTGGAGTACTTGGAGGCACATGATAAAAATAGGCTGCAGTCAGCATGGTTTTCTAAAGAGGAAATCTTGCCTGACCAATCTGTTGGAATTCTTTGAGGAAATAACAAGCAGGAATAGAGAATGGAAGGTCGGCAGATTTTTTTGCTTAGATTTTCAGGCAGCATTTGCCAAGGTGCTGCGTATGATGCTGCTTAATAAGATGAAAGCCAATAGTATTATAAGAATCATACTAGCATGGATAGAAGATTGGCTGATTGGCAGGCGACAAAGGCACAGAATAAAGGGGGACTATTCTGGTTGGCTGCCGGTGTCAAGTGGAGTTCTGTAGAGAATGGTGTTGGGACTGCTGCTTTTCACATTATACTTCAATGATTTAGATGACGGAATTGATGGGTTTGTGGCCAAGTTTGCAGATGATACAGAGATAGTTGGAGGGGCAGGTCGTGCTGAGGAAGCAAGAAGTCTGGACAGATTGGGTGAATGGACGAAGACGTGTCAGATGGAATATAGAGTAAGGACGTGAATGGTCATGCACTTTTGGTAGAAGGAATAAAGGCACTGACTATTTTCTAAACTGGGAGAAAATTTAAAAATCAGCAATGCAAATGGACTTGGAAGTCCTTGTGCAGGATTCCCTAAAGGTTAACTTGCTGGTTGAGTCAGTGGTAAGGAAGGCACGTTGAGAGGAATAGAATATAAGAGCAAGGATGTGATTCTGAGTCTTTAGAAAGCATTGATCAGACTGCACTTGGAGTATTGTGAGCATTTTTGGGCCCCTTATATGAGAAAAGATATGCTGGCATTGGAGAGAGTCCAGAAGAGGTTCACAAGAATTATTCCAGGAATGAAAGGGTTAACTAATGAAGAACATTGATGGCTCTGGGCCTATATTTGCTGGAGTTTTGAAGAATAAGGGGGGATCTCATTGAAAGCTATCTAATATTGAAAGGCCTAAACAGAATGACTGTGGAGAGAACGTTCCTTATAGTGAGCGAGCTGAGGACCAGAGGGTACAGCCTCAGAATAGAGGGGCATCCATTTTGTATGGAGATAAGAAAGAATTTCTTTAGTTGGAGGATGGTGAAACATTGAAATTCATGTGGAATTCATTGTCACAGACGGCCATGGAGGGCAAGTCATTGTGTGTATTTAAAACAGAGATTGATAGGCTCTTGGTTAGTCAGGGTGTCAAACGGTAGGAGAGAAGACAGGAGAATGCAGTTGAGAGGGATAATACGTCAGCCCTGATGGAAAGATGGAGCAGACTCGAGGGACAAAGGGGCCTATTCTTCTCCTATGCCTATTAGTCTTATGGTCTTTATGGTCTGCTAACCCCTTAAAAGCAAAGGAAGATTGATCTACTCAAAGGATTATTTAGGATTTTCACTGAGAGAGGAAGAAAGTGATAATTCATCTCCACCTCATCCTTAAGAAGATTTTAGATAGACACATGGACAAGCAGGGAATGGAGAGATGTAGACCATGTGCAGGCAGATATGCAGTTTAAATGGCATAATTGTCAGTATAGACACATGGACTGAAAGGCCTGTTAGTGTACTAATCTGTCCTCTGTTCAAAGGTTCATTCATTATCAAAACATGTATGCTGTATACAACTCTGAGATTCTTCTCCTCCAGATAGCCATGAAACAAAGAAAAGCATGGAAGTCAGTTCAAAGAGATACAGCAAACCTCTTCTCCCTGCATGAAACGCAACAGGAACATCACCCTCCAAATGATCACTCCACACACAAAAGACTAACAAAAATGCAACAAGCGCATCAACCCACCCCCCCCCCCCCCCCAATACGCCCACACAAAGCATGATGCAACCACCAGTCTTCTTATCATTGTAATGCTTTCAGGATTCTGGGGATTATTCCTTTCCTGATTCGCTGTTTCATCTTTACCCACACCTGCTCCTTTTCTCTTAACACTTTTTGATACACCCATTGAAAATGTAACACTTGCCTTTTATCTCTTTCTTTCCTACTTTTTCTTTCTTTTCCTACTGTTTCTCACTTTCTTTCCTGCAGCTGAATTATCAATTCACCTTGATCTCTTCCAATTTAGTCTACTGCACCAGTAGTCTACTCTGCATTGGAGAAGCTAAATGCAGATCGGGTGGTCATGTTGCAGAGCATGTCTGAACATCCACAGGGGTGACTCTGACTTTTAGTTGCTTCCCACTTTAATTCTAAGTTTATCTCTTAATTCATCTCTTTCCCATACTGATTTCTTTGCCTCTGGCCTCTTTTAAAAAATTGTGGCAGAGGCCAATGCAAGTGTTAGGAACAACATTTTATTTTCCATTCTTGTCATGCTTTGCCCCTCAGGGCTCAACATTGATTCAGATAACCAGCCTTTTCAGGACTGACCATTTTGATGTTAGAGCAGGGAATGTTGGGAAAGCTTGATGCATTGGGCAGGCTCTGTGGTGGGGTGGGGTGGTTGACAATATAGGTGAGCTGACCATTATGGTGAGGGGCATCAACCCAGGATGTTTCTCTTACAACAAATGCTTCCTGACCTGCTGAATGCTTCCAGAATTCTTCTTTTTTTTTGTTTCTAGTATTTACAATTTTTGCTCTCTATCCCTGTACAGTTTTGAAATAACTCATGTTTTGCTTCCTCTATGCATATAGTACTTGGCCCACTGAACATTTCCAGCATTCTCCTTTATTTCAGGCTTCTAGCAGCTGCAGAATTACGTACCTCAGTCCTAGCACTTTTAAAAAACCTTTTTAAAGCTCTTCATTAATCCCTCTCTACTTAAACCTCCACCAGCTCAGCCTACTACCATTAACTGTCTTCCAGCACCATTCCTGGTCAATATTAATCTTTCTGATACTTTTTCTCTTGGTCTCCACCTGTCACAGATATCTCTTTACTCTTTTCATCCCTCCCTCTACAGTGCATGTTCAAACACATCTGCTTTCTAAGTCTTTCCCAGTTCTGGTCAATAATACTTAAACAATAACTCTGCATTTATCTTCACAGATGCTGCCTGACTTAATGAGTATTTCTGATAATTCTTTTATCATGCTATTTGGAAAGCCTCTGTTTGATATTGTGCAATAGTATGGAAATATCTCCCAGTCTTTCAGTTCTGTTGACTTCCATGCATATATAACACACTGCTGCCTTCACAATGTTGACCAGACACTTCCCGCATAAGGCCTTTGCCTCAAACTCATTAACACTTAAATTGGTCTTTTCATTTAATTAGTTTATCATTCCCTGCAGGAACCTATCATCCAACACAAGCTTTGGGTGTTAAAATTGTTTGGGCTTCCATACAATTCATGGTTTTCAAAAGGATAATTTAAGTATCAAACTTCTTTAATATGATTAGCTCTGCACAGATTATGCTCCCAGAAAAATAGGTAGAATTTACAATATTGCTTGCATTAGACAACAGTAATATTTCCTACTAATTGAAAGGAAGGAAATGAAATGAGAAATGATACACAGAACATGGCCAGGATTATTTTTATTTGTAAATAATTACCAAAATAATTGTTTCTACTGGGTGTCCATTTATTGATAGAGCAGCTTGTGATTTTGCCACCTCCTGGTGGATTATTGTTATAAAAATAAGGCAAACCATTACATATTTTCAATTGTGTATATTATAACAAGACTAAGTACACATTGAAATACTTTGTGTTCAAGGTACCACAAAAATATTATAATTAAATTTAAAAATCTGTTTTCATTTGTATATATTTTATTACTGTAAAAATGTTGTGTTTTGTAGGTATAATTCTTCCCACAGTGACAATACCGATTTGATAATTAAACCAGTTTAAATCAGATTAATTGCTGTTGTAGGAATTTAATACAATGATTATGTTTTTGTAGCTAAACTTGATCTCAGCAAGGGCTTTTAGATGCTGAACAACTTTAGAAAGGCTCCAATCAAAAACATGCAACAATCCAGCATAAGAAATGGGGTTCAATTATCCTTTTAGAGATTCACAAGCTTTAGTTATCCCTGTCATGTTCAAGGTGATTGGTCTGTTGAAATTCAGAGCAAAGCAGCTGCCCGAGAAGACTGAGGAATCTTTATGGCTTTCATCGAAATAAAAATGTTCGCAAAATGCTGTTTCACTGAGATTATGTGACATCCAGAAAAAAACCAACAAATTTGGAGTTCAGGCACGTAGCTATAATGGATAAACACAAAAATGATCAAAAGGACTACTGGAATGTTATCCTTTAGCTGAAGGAGCTGGATTAGTCATTAAATCAGATTCAATTGGTTGTATAGGGGTGAAGGAATGGAAGGACCTCACGATCAAAGCAATGGAAGTCAGCATCAGGCCAGACAAGCATCAGAGATTGTGCCAGTGCATGATGGTCAGTAGTTAGGAATCTGAAACCTGGAAGCATCAGTAGTTAAAATATAATTATAGAAAATGCATAATATAATCTTTAGGGTTAGTTTCACTGAACAGAATGAATGGATATTGCAGCTTTTGGAGATTCAAGTAGTCTTAGATCTGATTTTGTCATGTGGTAATATCCCCAGCATTGCCTACTCCTCGACCAGTCAGACAATACGATTCATGTGCCATTTCAGTCTGAAATTTGTCTGGGATTTTGCTCTTTCAGTTAAGAGGCTTCAGCAGGAAAATAGTACCTACTAAGTGATGCTGTGCAGCATATTTAGCCCTCCCTTGTTGCCTAATTGGTGGTGGAGCTAACATTAACATGGTTCAATAGACACAGGCAGATTTACCAGTGAAACTGCTGGGAAACTACAGGAATCTGGCACTGCATCACTGAATCCCATGAGTCTCATCTTGAAGCAGAGTCAAATCATAGTGGAGAATATTTTGGAGGAAGTTCGGACCGTTCACGTTCATTGTCAACTGCATGCTTATTTCTGGCTTTCCATGAGAAAATACTTGATTTTTCTGCTTCCCTATTCACAGATGCTGCCTGGCCTGCTAGTAATTTACGTCCATTTCCAAATTTGTATTTAGATTTCCAGAGTTTGCCTTATTTTACTTCCAAGAAATATTTTGTTGTGTAAGTTTATTAATGAGGTGGTGTCAAAGATGGGGAAATAAAATTCAGGTGTAGATCAGGCATGATCTAATTTAAAAGTGGAGAGACAAAATGTGGAGACAGGCTAGGTATGTCTCTATTGTTCTTGTGTTCCCTGTTAAAAAACCATGTCACAGACACACTGTAGACTTGTGAAAAAAAAAATTAGGCCTGTCAAAATGGCAGCCTGCTACTAATGGAGTATCATTACTTGGGATTTGTGCTTTCATCCAGATTTTTTACAATCCATATCAATGGCCGACAGGAACAACTGTCAATTTTCCAAGTTTGTTGATAATATTATATTAGGTATGATTGTGAGTATAGTGGAGGGGCGGTGAGCAAGTGGACAAGAATATTGGTGATGGAAAAATATGAAGGATCCATTTATTGTCGTTCTAAAGGACCTTGGTCTAATAGAATCCAGAATCCAGTTTGAATCCAGCTTTGCAACAAGGACTCATTAGACTGGTTGCAGGGACGGTGGGTTTGCAATTGGGCATCTCCTCCTCCTCTGACAGGGATTGTATTCTCTCATGCAGGGATTCCTAACTTGGGGTCCGCAGACCCCTTGTTTAATTGTAATGGTCCATGCCATAAAATGGGTTTGTGAACCCCAGCCCTAGTGTTTAGAAGAAAGAGAAAACATCAAAACTAATCAGCTTCTTACATGGCTTTGCAGGTTGGATGCAGAGCAGATATTGCCCCTGGAGACTGTATAAGTGGCCAAAGTATCTATTGGCCATTTATGACTGAGAAGAGAGGAGATCTCTCCACTTAGAGAATGATGAATCCTTGGAATTCTTTACTCAGAAGAACTGTGGACTCAGTCATCAAGTTCATTCAAATTAGAGAGAAAGCGATTTCTGGACATTAAGGAAATCAAGGGATGTGCGGGGTAGTGTTGTGATATGAGAAGTGCTAAAAATTGGCACCGAGATAGATCAGCAATGATCTTAATAGATAGAGGAATAGTTTCAAAGAGTCAGGTGGTATTCCCCTGCTCCTCCTACTTTCTGTGAGTGATCAGAGCATGATGTGAATTTAAAGAGAGAATTGTACAACAGAATACCAAAATCTTTCTTCAAGTTATAAGATAAGGACAGATGGGCTTTCTCATCTGTATCTGGGGAATGTTTTCTTAATTCACAACCTCATTATACTTTACAGAAAATGTATTGTGGTTTTATCATCAAGTGTATCTTAAACAGAGGGAGGTTATTAAATATGTTTGACAATGTTGCTACATAATATACACAATTTGGTTAGCTCAGTCAGGCAGTGATTGGCTTAATTGTATGTTATTTTGCTATGCCTGAATGAATTAACTGTATAAATCATGAATTTGCAACAAACTAAGATTAATGATAAAGTAATCGTTTCCCTCTTGCACCAAACTGTACATTACATCTTTGTTTCTTTTCCTGATATACTTCGAATGGAGCAAAGGTGTTGAGTTGCATTATGTAAATATGGTTACTGTTGATGCATAGGTTCAAGGAGCAATGCCTCAGAATAACGCCATCCATCATTAGTGACCCCAGTCACCTAGGACATGCCCTCTTCTCATTGCTACCATCAGGGTGGGGGGTGCAGGATCCTGAAAGCACACACTCAACACTTCAGAAACAGCTTCTTCCCCTTTGCCATCAGATTCTGATTGGAAACTGGACCCATGAGCACTACTTCTTTCTGTCTCTTTTTGTCACACTTACTTAATTTAACTTGTGTATATATATTTATTACTGTAATTTACAGTTTCATTACAGTATTATATCTTGCAACGTCCTACTGAGGCATAACAACAAATTTCACAACATATGCCAGTGATATTAAACCAGATTCTGATTCTGGGCTGAGACATAAATACCCTAAAATAGCATTAATAAAGCAAGCAATCACTTTAAAAACCTATTTTCAACAGTACAGGAGGAAGAGATGCCCAACATTCCATTTCCAGCTGTCATAAATATTTCAAACACGGTGTCAGGAACTGTAAAAGGAGATCACCAGAACTGTCAGACAGGTGCAATATTCTGATAAGACAGGGAAAGAAAAAATCTTTGTGATTGTTCTTTGATGTTGCTTCCGTCTGTGGCAGAGGCTACATTTGGACTCTTCTCATTTAAGATCTTCTATTTTTTGCCCACGCTTTCTGATTCTTGCCTCAGTGTCTTTCTCCTGTTTCATGGGCAGCCTCACATTTCACAGAGCCAAGAAGAACTGCTCCAGACAGCTTGCATTATACAGAAATCTGGTCATCATTTTGGTCATAATTTTTATTAACACTGCGAACACAGTTTGTCACTCACATATTTTGAAGGTTGACCACACACTTATTTAAAAGGTCAGCTGTGGTTTGGCTTAATGCACTCAAGCAGAGCAACATGGCTGTCTTTCTCTCTTGTCAAGATGTGATGCTATAAATAGTACCTTAGCAACCACTTATGCATGTTAATAATGTCCTTGGATTGACACATTGCTAGGCACCAATAATGCTTATAATAATAGTTCATTATATGTACTGTATATATGTTGCAGCATATATTCTTAAAACAAAAATCAACTGCAGAACCTGCAGTTTAACAGCATTTCAATTTCATTTGCCGGTCCTGACATTTTGAATGTAAATTTTAATTCAGTTTTATAATTCTGAAGTCAACATGAGCTTCACAATATCTTAAAGTTATCATAAATTAAACAAGGGATTTTTTTTGCCGTGATAGGAAATAATTGGTATCAAAAGCTACAAGCTTGCATATTTTTATTCCATCACAAAATATACACTCAAAAGGAAAGGTGATATTTATTTCAGATTGAAGTGATCAAAGACGACTGCTGGGAGACTGGCTCGAGTGTTGTAAGGGGAGCAGGACTGAGGGCCAAGCAGATGGAGAAGAACTTTATTCTAAATTGGTAAGACAAATCCTAGCCTTCTTCCAATATGCTCAATTTTGGGTTGACTTGAATCTGGTTAAGGGAGCAGGTATCATATCTGGAGATACTGCCAAAGTTAAAGTTCAAAGAATTTTTTTTTAATCAAAGTTCATTTATGTCACCAAATACTGTCTTGAGATTAATTTTCTCGCAGACATTCACAGTAGAACAAAGCAATGCAATATAATCAATGGAAAGCCAGATGCAAAAACATAAACAATTAATACACAAAAGAAGACAAACTGTGTGGATACTAAATAAATAAAATTATATTGAGAACCTGAGTTGAAAGCGAGTCCAGAGGTTGTGGAATCAGTTCAGAGTTGAGGTGAGATATCCATGCCGGATGGTTGCCTGTATTTCCATCGCTCACCTACCAATGATCACTACAAACTGGAGCTTCTCCCTCGTGTACTGTACACAATATACAGTAGCATGCCTGCAAACAGTTAACACTGGTGCAAGCCTCAAACTTACTACACCTTCTGCATGCACTGCCATCTAATCATGACAGGAAACATATTTCTCATTCCCTTGCAAACTAACTGATGCGCAGTCAAAAGACAGGAGCAGACAACTGGTGGGTAAGGCATGGCTGACCCATAGCTTAACCCCATAGAGAGAAGCCTCACTTTAACTGGAGCAGCAATTACTCAGACTGATATCAGTGGTGGTTATGAACCCATGGAAAATGCATTTCTTTGTACCTCTGCTTCATATAACAAAACCCCAAGTTCCACAATCCTTTTGTTTCATAAGGTGCAAACATTATATCCTAACTTGTTTATTCCTCACCTTCAGACCTCTCCTCATCAAATTCTCACCACACTCCTTTCTCCTTTTAGCTAGCCAAAACCTACAACGTGGCTGCATGGTGGTAGGACAGCAAGGGAGTGAAGTCAGACATGGTGTATCATCACTCATTTGAACATCCCCGTGCACACAGACATTGAAATTGAGTTACAGATGAGCTGCAGAATTGCAGGGGAAACAGGCATGTGGCCTGTGGTCAGTCTGGTTACTGCCTCAACTCAGATTAGGACTACTTGGGACAGCTTATGGGGAAAGGATGATAACCGGAATGTACAATGATGAATGCCTAATATCGAGAGCACTTCTGTCTGGAGGGACCTTGTTTCGTTTGGTGGTATACATGTATACAGTTGAATGATGATAAACTTGAAGAGTACAGAACATAAGAAACAGCAGCAAGGTGAGGTCAGTTAGTCCCTCAATCCTGCTCTGCTACTTAATATAATCATAGCACATCCAATGTTGTCATGAGTCCCATCCTTACACCCTCTCCCCATTCCCCTGCATTTCCTTGTAGCTTAAATGTCAGGCTGTGGCGGTCTGCACACACGGGACTTGAGCTGCCATCGGGAGCCGCAGGCAGACGCGCGGCCCGCTCGGGGCGGACCTTCCGGGGATGGTCTGATGTCACGTCGCAGGGACCCATGGGAGGGGAGATTTAAGCGCGCGAGTTTGAATCAGGAAAGTCATTCCAAGTTCAGCTCTCTCCGCCTCCGTGTTTTCCTTCCGTGGCACTTTGCGCACGACTACATTGGTGACCCCGATGTTCCAGACGGCATCTGGAACCAGCGACTCTGCAACCAGCCATGAATCCGAGCAATTCGCACAGCGCGGTCTCTCTGAAGCTTCCAGAGCTTTGGTCCACGCCGAGACGTTCCAGACTTTCCAGCTACCAGCCAAGGTACCGGCCCTCCACCTGGATTCTGTGACCCTCTTGGGTAACGAACTCGCCAGGGTGTTGGCGGAATTCCCCTCCATAGTCACCCCGCAGTTCTCCATGGCCGACCCCAAGCACGGCATGCAGCACCACATCCCCACGCAAGGATCGCCGCTACACACCCAAGCTCGCAGGCTCCCATTCGACAAGCTCCACCCCGCCAAGGAGGAGTTCCGTAAGATGGAAGAGATGGGAATCGTATGCCGCTCAGACAGCCCGTGGGCATCCCCGATGCACGTGGTGCTCAAGTCCGCAGGAGGATGGAGGCCCTGCGGAGACTAAAGAAGGCTCAACAATAGACAATATAGACAATAGGTGCAGAAGTAGACCATTCGGCCCTTCGAGCCTGCACCGCCATTCTGATATCATGGCTGATCATCTACTATCAATACCCGGTTCCTGCCTTGTCCCCATATCCCTTGATTCCCCTATCCATAAGATACCTATCTAGCTCCTTCTTGAAAGCATCCAGAGAATTGGCCTCCACTGCCTTCTGAGGCAGTGCATTCCAGACCCCCACAACTCTCTGGGAGAAGTTTTTCCTTAACTCTGTCCTAAATCACCTACCCTTTATTCTTAAACCATGCCCTCAGGTACTGGACTCTCCCAGCATCTGGAACATATTTCCTGCCTCTACCTTGTCCAATCCCTTAATAATCTTATATGTTGCAATCAGATCCCCTCTCAATCTCCTTAATTCCAGCATGTACAAGCCCAGTCTCTCTAACCTCTCTGCGTAAGACAGTCCGGACATCCCAGGAATTAACCTAGTGAATCTACGCTGCACTTCCTCTACAGCCAGGATGTCCTTCCTTAACCCTGGAGACCAAAACTGCACACAATACCCCAGGTGTGGTCTCATCAGGGCCCTGTACAAATGCAAAAGGATTTCCTTGCTCTTGTACTCAATTCCCTTTGTAATAAAGGCCAACATTCCATTAGCCTTCTTCACTGCCTGCTGCACTTGCTCATTCACCTTCAGTGACTGATGAACAAGGACTCCTAGATCTCTTTGTATTTCTCCCTTACCTAACTCTACACCATTCCGATAATAATCTGCCTTCCTGTTCTTACTCCCAAAGTGGATGACCTCACACTTATTCACATTA
Organism: Hemitrygon akajei; assembly: GCF_048418815.1. Classification (NCBI taxonomy): domain Eukaryota; kingdom Metazoa; phylum Chordata; class Chondrichthyes; order Myliobatiformes; family Dasyatidae; genus Hemitrygon; species Hemitrygon akajei. The sequence goes on from NC_133133.1 coordinate 160,189,144, forward strand.
AACGTCATCTGCCAAGTATTTGCCCACTCACCCAGCCTATCCAAGTCACCCTGAATTCTCCTAACATCCTCATCACATGTCACACTGCCACCCAGCTTAGTACCATCAGCAAACTTGCTGATGTTATTCTCAATGCCTTCATCTAAATCGTTGATGTAAATCGTAAACAGCTGTGGTCCCAATACCGAGCCCTGTGGCACCCCACTAGTCACCACCTGCCATTCCGAGAAACACCCATTCACCACTACCCTTTGCTTTCTATCTGCCAACCAGTTTTCTATCCATGTCAATATCTTCCCCCCAATGCCATGAGCTCTGATTTTACCCACCAATCTCCTATGTGGGACCTTATCAAATGCCTTCTGAAAATCGAGGTACACTACATCCACTGGATCTCCCTTGTCTAACTTCCTGGTTACATCCTCGAAAAACTCCAATAGATTAGTCAAGCATGATTTGCCCTTGGTAAATCCATGCTGGCTCGGCCCAATCCTATCACTGCTATCTAGATATGCCACTATTTCATCTTTAATAGTGGACTCTAGCATCTTCCCCACTACTGATGTTAGGCTGACAGGACAATAGTTCTCTGTTTTCTCCCTCCCTCCTTTCTTAAAAAGTGGGATAACATTAGCCATTCTCCAATCCTCAGGAACTGATCCTGAATCTAAGGAACATTGGAAAATGATTACCAATGCATCCGCAATTTCCAGAGCCACTTCCTTTAGTACCCTAGGATGCAGACCATCTGGACCTGGGGATTTGATAGCCTTCAGTCCCATCAGTCTACTCATCACCGTTTCCTTCCTAATGTCAATCTGTTTCATTTCCTCTGTTACCCAATGTCCTTTGCCCATCCATACATCTGCGAGATTGCTTGTGTCTTCCCTAGTGAAGACAGATCTAAAGTACTTATTAAATTCTTCTGCCATTTCTCTGTTTCCCATAACAATTTCACCCAATTCATTCTTCAAGGGCCCAACATTGTTCTTAACTATCTTCTTTCTCTTCACATACCTAAAAAAACTTTTGCTATCCTCATTTATATTCCTGGCTAGCTTGCGTTCGTACCTCATTTTTTCTCCCCGTATTGCCTTTTTAGTTAAGTTCTGTTGTTCCTTAAAAATTTCCCAATCATCTGTCTTCCCACTCACCTTAGCTCTGTCATACTTCTTTTTTTTTTAATGCTATGCAATCTCTGACTTCCTTTGTCAACCACTGTGGCCCCTTTCCCCCCTTTGAATCCTTCCTTCTCCGGGGGATGAACTGATTTTGCACCTTGTGCATTATTTCCAAGAATACCTGCCATTGCTGTTCCACTGTCTTTTCTGCTAGGATATCCGTCCATTTAACTTTGGCCAGCTCCTCCTTCATGGCTCCATAGTCTCCTTTGTTCAACTGCAACACTGACACCTCCGATCTTCCCTTATCCTTCTCAAATTGCAGATAAAAACTTATCATATTATGGTCACTACCTCCTAATGGCTCCTTTACTTCAAGATCGCTTATCAAATCCTGTTCATTATACAACACTAAATCCAGAATAGCCTTGTCCCTGGTCGGCTCTCATACAAGCTGTTCCAAGAATGCATCCCGTAGGCACTCTACAAACTCCCTATCCTGGGGTCCAGCACCAACCTGATTCTCCCAGTTCACCTGCATGTTGAAATCCCCCATAACTACTGCGACATTACCTTGCCACATGCCAATGTTAACTCCCTATTCAACTTGCACCCAATATCCATGCTACTGTTTGGGGGCCTGTAGACAACACCCATTAGGGTCTTTTTGCCCTTACTGTTCCTCAGTTCTATCCACACAGACTCTACTTCTCCTGATCCTATGTCCCCCCTTGCAAAGGACTGAATCTCATTCCTCACCAACAGGGCCACCCCACCCCCTCTGCCCACATTTCTGTCCCTACGATAGCACGTATACCCTTGTACATTCATTTCCCAGGTCTGATCTCCCTGCAGCCATGTCTCCGTTATCCCAACAACATCATAGTTACCCATTCACACCTGAGCTTCAAGCTCATCCGCCTTATTTCTGACACTTCGTACATTCAGATATAGAATTTTTAACCCATTTCTCCTCTCTCTGTTTAAATCGCTGCCTATTGTGTTTAACCCAGCTCCCCAAACTCCCATCGGGCTATACGCCCCTTGAATTTTGTTGTCCTTCCTAAATTTACTTATTCTTTCTGCACATTTAACTCCATGTTCCGTCAGACTATCCCTCTGTACATGTGTCCTCCTTATCACTTGTTCCGGCTCACCTTTCTCTACTACACACTTAATATTCCGGAACCGTGTAGTCCCCACCTGTCCTTTATTCTTCATCTCGCTATCCTCTCTCACATTCTAGATCCCTGCCCCCTGCAAATTTAGTTTAAACCCCCCCAAGCAGCACTAGCGAACTTTCCTGCAAGAATGTTAGTACCGCTCCAGTTCAGGTGTAAACCGTCCCGTCGGAACAGATCCCACCTTCCCTGGAACAAAGCCCAATTATCTAAAACCCTGAAGCCCTCCCTCCTGCACCATCCTCTCAGCCACGTATTAATCTGTATAATCTTTCTGTTCCTTGCCTCACTTGCACGTGGCACAGGTAGCAATCCTGAGATTGTTACCCTGGAGGTCCTGCCCTTCAGCTTCGCACCTAACTCCCTGAACTCACTACGCAGGACCCCCTCACTCATCCTACCCACGTCGTTGGTCCCTACATGGACCACAACATCTGGATTCTTGCTCTCCCTCTCGAGAATAACCTGCACCCGATCTGAGATGTCCCGGACCCCGGCACCAGGGAGGCAACATACCATCCAAGACTCCCGATCTTCCCCACAAAATCTTCTATCTACCCCCCTGACTATAGAATCCCCTATCACTACCGCTCTCTTCTCTTCCCTCCTCCCCTTCCTAGTCGAGGGTCCAACCTCAGTCCCAAAGACAGGACCACTGCAACCTGTTCCTGGTAGGTCATCCCCACCAACAGTATCCAAAACGGTATACTTATTGTTGATGGGAACGGCCACAGGGGTGCTCTGCTCTCTCTGTCTGCTCCCCCTGCCTCTCTTGACTGTCACCCATTTGCCTACCTCCTGTCTTTTCGGTGTGACTACCTCCTGATAACTCTTATCTATCTCTGTCTCTGCCTCCCGAATGATCCGTAGTTCATCCAGCTCCTGCTCCAATTCCCTAACTCGGTCTGATAGGAGCTGCAGCTGGATGCACCTTTTGCAGGTGTAGTCATCAGGGACAACTGTGTTGACCCTGACCTCCCACATACTGTATACGGAGCACACCACTGCTCTAACTGTCTCCCCCATTACCTGATCCCAGATTAGTCAGAATAAATGAAAAAAGTACCTACTGACCTTACCTTTTTTACCTCAGCAAGCACGTACTCAGGCTCACTGATTTCCTCTCACCTCTGGAATGCCAAAGCCCAGCACTCTGCTCGCACTCCGCTGCCCGCACCGACGCTGCCCGCTCCTAAAAGTGGGCCTCTTTTTAAACTCCGCGCTCGCCGCTGACGTCACCCGCGCCTGCGCAGTTTTACCTTCCTCCTCAGGTACTGTCCAGGTAGGTCCGATGGTCTCGGCCTACCTACAACGGCTGATCCTCCGATCCTCCGATCTCCAGTCGTCTGTCGACTTCGAGCACTCCTTGCTCCTGCTCCGCTGCCCACAATGACACCACAACTGCCGACAGATACCCAGTACCCCACATCCAGGACCTCACGGTGAACCTGCACGGAGCGACTATCTACTCCAAAATCGAACTGGTCAGGGGATACCATCAGATCCCAGTGCACCCCGACGACGTGCCCCAGACAGCCCTCATCACCCCCTTCAGCTTGTTCGAATTCCTGAGGATGCCTTTCAGTCTCAAGACTGCAGCCCAAACTTTCCAAAGGCTCATGAACTCAGTGGGACGTGGCCTGGATTTAGTTTTCATTTACCTGGATGATATCCTGGTGGCCAGCAGTTCACACCAAGAGCACGTGGCACATTTACACGAGCTCTGCCAACGCCTGAGCGACCTCGGACTGGCAATCAATCTGGCGAAGTGCCAGTTCGGGCTGACGGAGATCGACTTCTTGGACCTGTTACGTATCCCGTAACTGGATCACTTACCAGCAAAGATAGAGAGGTCCGCTGAAGTCTGATGGTACCATTTTTAAACGTTTTTATTTATAAAGGGACACAAAAGTAAGGTTAATACAAACATTCAGATAACATACGTCGTCATTACTCAATCTAAAGCGCAGGTATAGTAATAATCAATAAGAAATAAGCTCTATCATTTTCTAGGGGTAATGTATATATTGTCCGCTGTATATCTAAAAGTCTCTTGCGGTCACTGCAGTTCCACCAGCTGCCGTCTTTTGGGGTGTCGCGGTGGTGCACTTTGTTAGAGAGATAGAGATTGAATGGAACAGTTACCCGGCGGGTTTTTCCAACCTTTATGAGTTCGATCCGTCGGAGTCTCGTTGGGGAATGGCCGCTCACTTGTGGCCTCTCCTGTAGCTAAGCTGTCCTTCCGTGGTGAGGTCGCCAATCCCAGGCAAAGAAAAGACGCACACGAACCCCACCACCGGCTGTCGCTATTAAACGCTGTCACAGGATTTCTAGCGTGTCTTCTGGTGCGTCTGGGGGGCCGTCTTTACAACCCCTGTTTTATCTGAACTCACGGGGTCTCTGATGTCAATCAGGTTGGGATGATGCAATCTCTCTCCGTCTCTCCACCCACGTTACCCTGAGGGTATACACGTAGTACCGTTCCCAATTCACAAAGGTGTCTCCACGAGACAATGACCACAGTCGCCAGCTTTTGCCTCGCCGTGAAACGAGGGACACCGCACGTATCTCTCTCTTCTCTTGGGTCATTGACCCCCCCTTCACTAGGGCTCTTGCGATTCTCACAAAGGAGGGGGCTGGGGTCATAACAGACCACAGAGTCAACCAACATGGCGCAGTTCCTCTATTGGAAAAGGTCCAGGCCATCCGCCAGTTCCCCAAGCCCAGCACGGTCAAGGGCCTGCAGGAGTTCATAGGGATGGTGAACTTTTATCATCAGTTTGTGCTGGCGGCAGCACGCATCATGAGACCCTTGTTCAGCCTGATGGTCGGCAAGGCCAAAGAAGTGGCATGGGACGTGGAGTCCATGGAGGCGTTCTTGCAGACCAAGGAGGCGCTGGCGAAGGCAGCCCTCCTAATGCACCCGAGAGTCGATGTACCCACAGCGCTCACAGTCGACGCTTCTGACACGGCAGTCGGCGGAGTCCTGGAGCAGCTCATCGAGGACCAGTGGCGACCACTCGCTTTCTTCAGCCGGCACTTGTGGCGACCAGAGGTGAAGTACAGCGCCTTCGACAGAGAGTTGCTAGCGCTGTACCTGGCTGTCCGGCATTTCCGGTACTTCCTCGAGGGAAAGGAGTGCACTGTATATACGGACCACAAGCCCCTCACCTTCGCACTGGCCAAGGTATCGGACCCATGGTCGGCTCGGCAGCAGAGGCACCTGTCCTTTATTTCAGAATTCACCACGGACGTCCGCCACATCGCAGGGAAGAACATCGTCATCACTGACACACTGCCTCGCCCCTGCCTCCACTCAGTAGGCATATCGTCCTCAGGAATAGACTACGCAGCACTGGCGGAAGCACAACGGTCGGACACCGAGATCCCGGCTTACCGCACCGCCGTTTCGGGGCTCCAGCTGGAGGATGTCTCCATCGGCCCGGCAGCGGATCGACTCCTGTGCGACGTGTCTACCAGCAAACCCCGACCCGTGGTACCAGCAGCATGGAGGTGCCGGGTGTTCGACACGCTGCACGACCCGGCCCACCCATCCATCCGGGTGTTCGACACGCTGCACGACCCGGCCCACCCGTCCATCCGGGTGTTCGACACACTGCACGACCCGGCCCACCCGTCCATCCGGGTGTTCGACACGCTGCACGACCCGGCCCACCCGTCCATCCGGGTGTTCGACACGCTGCACGACCCGGCCCACCCGTCCATCCGGGTGTTCGACACGCTGCACGACCCGGCCCACCCGTCCATCCGGGTGTTCGACACACTGCACGACCCGGCCCACCCGTCCATCCGGGTGTTCGACACGCTGCACGACCTGGCCCATCCGTCCATCTGGGTGTTCGACACACTGCACGACCCGGCCCACCCGTCCATCCGGGTGTTCGACACACTGCACGACCCGGCCCACCCGTCCATCCGGGTATTCGACACGCTGCACGACCCGGCCCACCCGTCCATCCGGGTGTTCGACACGCTGCACGACCTGGCCCATCCGTCCATCCGGGTGTTCGACACACTGCACGACCCGGCCCACCCGTCCATCCGGGTGTTCGACACACTGCACGACCCGGCCCACCCGTCCATCCGGGTGTTCGACACACTGCACGACCTGGCCCATCCGTCCATCCGGGTGTCCACTGAGTCCTTTGCCAGGACGCTCATTGCAAACTGGATCACCAGGTTCGGCCTCCCAACGGACATCACCTCCAACAGAGGGGTGCAGTTCATGTCTGGTTTGTGGACAGCAATGGCGCAGCTCCTGGGCACCCAGCTGCATCACACCACAGTGTACCATCCCCAGTCCAACGGTTTGGTAGAGCCATTCCACCGGCATCTCAAGTCGGCCCTGATGGCGCGCCTCAGGGGCCCCAACTGGACAGATGAACTTCCCTGGGTCCTACTGGGCATCCGCACAGCCCCCAAGGAGGACCTGGGCACCTGGGCGGAACTGGTCTACAGTGCCCCCCCCGATGGTCCTGGGCGAGTTTTTACCAGAGGCCCGAGGTTCAGACGAAACTCCAGCAGCGGTGCTAACGAGGCTGCGGGACAAGGTAGGGACCCTGGCACCGGTCCCAACCTCCAGGCATGGTCCCACGCCATCCTTCACCCCTAAAGACCTCTGAGACTGTGAGTATGTTTTTATTCGCAGGGGCATGCACAGGTCACCTCTACAGCGGCCGTACGAGGGACCCTTCAAGGTGATCCGGCACAACAGAACCACGTGTGTCGTGGAGGTGGGTGGCCGGGAAGAGACTTTTACAGTGGACCGCCTCAAACCGGCGAACTTGGACATTGAGCAACCAGTGAGGTTACCTGCACCGCGCCGGCAAGGCCGGCCACCCAAGCAAGCCACACAGACTGGGGGCTCCACTTCCTCAATGGACGTTTCTGGGCGGGGTGGTGTGGCGGCCCGCACACACGGGACGGACCTTCCAGGGACGGTCTGACGTCACGTCCGCCCCGCTGATTGCAGGGACCCTTGGGAGGAGAGATTTAAGTGCGCGAGTTTGAATCAGTAAAGTCATTCCAAGTTCAGCTCTCTCTGCCTCCGTGTGTTCCTTTCGTAGCGCTTTGCATGTGACTACAAGGCAACCTTTGTCGTGAATACATTCCATGACTTTGGCTCCACAGCTCCTCGTCATGGAGAATTCCATTGACTAACAGCTTTCTGGAAGAAGTTTCTCCTCATCTCAACCTTAAATGGGCCACCCCTACATGACGCTATGACTCACAGATGCATCCTGTTCACAATTTGCTAAACTATCTCTTCTTCTTATCAGTAGAAAATTTGGCTAAAGCCTGCTCAGTCCCTTTATCCACATCAGTGATATAGATTCTGAAACGTTGAGGTTCCAGCATTTTTAATCCCTGCCACTCCTTTAAGTCACTATTTGCCAATTCAAACATGACTCATTTATCCCAACACTCTTTCCTGTTGGTTACCCAATTCTCCCTTTTCACACCACACTGAAAACGTGAGTCTGTACATCATAGAATCCATTCAGATTGGTACATCTGCCTTATATTGTTTTCAAATGTGAAATTTGCATTGGCTCTTTCATTTACAATGAAGCCAAATGGACATGAACATTCAGCAAGAGGGAAGGAAAGGGTGAAACCATTGGCAAATGGAAGCTTGGGACTTGACTTGTAACCATCACAGTTAGACGAGTTGTTCACCAGCAGCCCAACTGGAACGTCACTAGCCAGTCCGACTCCTCTCTTTCATCATCTGTCTTTATCCTTCATTCCTCTTCCTCCTTCTTCCATTCCTCTTCACCATGCAAACAGGAGAAATAACCTTCTATGATAAAGAGACTGTGTAACATTTAGCAAGCCAGAGCTAAACCTACATTCTAACAGGTACCTCAGAGCTCCTCAGGAACAATCGGGCATGGGAATTTGTCATTTGAGCATGCCAGTAGCCTACTCTCGTCATATTTTATTAGCATCAGTTCCCAATAATAGGGTATGCAGATGAGTCGTGAGGCATGTCATTAGCAGATAGCCGTTGTCAGATAGCTCACTGGTTTAGCTTCAGTGCTGGTGGCTCAGCAGACTAATATACAATGAAGACATCATGCACGTCGGAGACTGATCGTTGACCTATATGGTTTCACATCAGCCAGACACTGATAGAATTCCTTTTATTTCAGTCACTCTATGAATTGACATTCAATGCCTACAAAACAAAGCCCTTGTTGAATATTAATTCCAAAGGGCACAATGCATTCCAATTACTAGATCTAGTCAGTTGTTTCTAAACTCAGAATAAAGCTTCCAAACCTGGAATACCTTCGGTTTGTAGCTACTGACCTTCTCAACCCACTCACCCTTACGAACAACAACCATGTAGTATTATAAAATGGAAGTATGATCTGCTATTTCCATTGTAGTAGATTCATATTCATCTAATTAACAATAAATTCTCAAAACAATGCCATTTTTGTAAACCTCATGTTCCCAGTGTCTCCAATTCTAATCCAAAAATCACCGCCTTTCTCAAAGTCATAACCAGAAAGCAGATGTTTCTTCCTTCTGTTTCTAAGAAAAATGCCTTTATGTGTTGGAACTTTGCTGGTTGTTTTCATTCTGTTGTTAATTCTGACGTATCCAACTGCCACAGGTTAATTTCTGCTCTTTGTATTTTATTTATGAACCCTTTCCTTGTCACTCTTTACCTCTGACAGGCAAATCACCGAGTCATTAGTTTTCATGGGGGAAGGAAAAAGTATGCACACACGACATTAATGTATCTCAAACGACTGTTCCGTTTCCTTTCTTTCATTCTTTCATTTTATTTCTTAGGCTGTACTGTCACCTCATTAATTTTTCTATTCCTTCTTCAGTGGCACTTTCAATGTTTGCAAGAGGCTGTTTGCTTCTTTCCTCTGGATAATTCTACAAATCTCTTACTGCTTCTCCTCCATGTTATCTGTCTGCTTCGCTGTCTATCAATTTCCAAACAGAGACTCGACGCTCATCTGCTTCTTTAACAATGGTCCCCACTGAATACCATAGCAGCCAGGAAGCATCAACGAGCATATTCACTAATCTTGTGTACAAACCATCATTATTCACTAACAGGTTTTTCCATTCTTCCTGAATCTTAATTAACCAACTAAATTGCAGCAAAACGTCTGTTAAAGCTCTGTAGCACTGATTGCATAAACAAAGCACAATGAACGAGAAAAATGATCAGAGGACTTATTTCACACCATACCTCTTATGTCACTGATGCTGTATTCACATTTCCACAGCCAGTTAACATGTTTATGTAAGTATCTTAATTTGCTTTCCAAATAACATAAAACATTTGTATACAAATATACACAATTCAATTTAAAATCAGGTTGTTAATTGTTTGTGATCTTTGTTTACAATTCACACTGTCATATTTCCAGTGGGAGTCATATTGATGTCAGGCAGATTCAGTTTTCACAAAGGGCTTAGGTTGTTTAAAAATATAGTCTAGAAGTTGTAGATTTAAACTCACCTCAGAAAATTGTGGATTGTTTGTTTGTTGAGATGCTGCATTGAATAGGTCCTTCAGTTGAGCAATCCCCCAATGTAATCCCAGCATAATCACGGGACAATTAACAATGACCAATTAACCTACCAACTGGTATAACTTTGGGCAGTGGAAGGAAACCGGAGCAGTTGACAGAAATGCACGTAGTCATGGAAAGAACGTCCAAGTTCCTCACAGTCGGTGGTGGGCCTTGAACTCGTGTCGCCTGAACGGTAAAGTGTGGTACTAACCACTACTCTGCCATGTTGCCATACCTTTTGAAGATGCACATTGGCGGATTCATCATTTACAACTTAAATATGCAGCAATTTTGATTTGCAGAGGGTGGTGAATTTCTGGAGAACATGTGAAGACTCCTTGAAAGTGGGTCCATAGGTTGAGGGAACACTTCAATAATAGGTTAGGTGAAGTTGAGTGAAGTTATCCCCTGTGGTTCAAGAGCTTGACGGCCATTTCAAGGTGTAGCCTAAAATTAAAGGTAAGGCATATCGCCCTGGGCATGCAGATATAAATTCTATTGTCATTTACTGAACAGCAAATGTTGCTGGGAAGAAATCTTGCTGCCTGCCCCATGTCAAAGTAAGGGAGTATCTTGATCTGCTTCAAGAAGGGGAGAAATCAATGGTAGTGATTCACATTAAGAGAAAAATTATTGTTAAGAACAGTGTGGATATCTACAAGGAAGACCGATCCGGGTTCAGAAGCTACAATAAAAAGCAGAATCTCAAAGATAAAAATCTCATAGTTATTAAATGAGCATGTACAAATTGAAACAGTACGTTCTTGTCAAATCAACACCATTAACACATCAGAACATTCATGTCTTTCAATAACCAAGTTTACAAATCAATCCAAACTTCTCCATGCTGATTTAACTACAGTGAATTCCCTTTAATTGGGCAATCTATTAATGAGGGAAGCTGTTTATTTGAGATAACTCTTAACAAAAACTAAGTAGAGAAAATAGTGAGGATTCCCTTTGTTTGTTTGGAATGCTATGCCACTTAATAAGTGCAGGAGACTGTTGTTAAACAGTTTCTAACTAACGGCAGTCACGTGCAGTTGTGTGGCCATTTGGCACTACACTGTGCTTAAAACAGTCTATTTTGAAATAGTGAAAGCTGTGTGTATTTGTGTTCGAAAAGTAGTGATTCTTCTCACTGATCGTTGGCAAAAAAAATCAGTAAGACAAATCAGAAACATTTTGCTCACTGCGGTTTCAAGCATTCTGGCCTAGAGTTGCCAGAAATGGCTGGGAGTGAAAAGGAAACAATTTCACTCCTTCAGTAAGTTAAGAACTACTAAAAACTTGAAGTTTTCTTGAATGTTGTAATGAAAATGAAGGTTTGGAGGAACTGGAGGTGTGCAGTCATCTAAATCATTGTAAGAAAGCCTTCTGCACAAAGTGCCTGCACTTATTTTGTTCATTTACTGTTAATCAGATGAACAGGCAGATTAATTCATCTGTCGATAGCTAGTAGGAACACAGTTTTCTAGAACTATAGAGGTATCGGTAGTGTTATAATTTTGTATTTCATTTAAATAAGTATTTTTTTCTCAGTTTGAATGGTTGTTTGTTTTTTTATACCTTTTAACCATTTCCATGAAACTTTGGCTAATTGGGACAGCCGTTGAATTGGGCCAAAATGTACTGGTTCCGATGTGTCCCAATTAACCGGAATCCATTGTACTTGTTTCATCAAGTTACAAATGGCCTCTGTTCTTTTATTATGTTCCTACTTATTAAACTCCAAATACTGCTGTTAGCTGCACCTTAATGCTGAGATATTGTTGCCAGTTCACACATTGATGCAATCACAAAGAAGCCATGCCAGTGGCCCTACTTCATTTGGAGATTGAGGTATGTCACCAAAGACGCTTGCACATTTCTATAGATGTACAGTGCAGAGAAATCTGAGTGGTTGCATCACAGACTGGTGCAGAGGCTCCAATGCACAAGATCACAAGAGGCCACAGAGAGTTACAGACTCAACTTGAACTGTCACGGACACAACCCTCCCCACCATTGAGGTCATGTTCGCGAGGCAGTGCCTCAAGAAGGCAAAACCCTTCATTAAGGACCATCACCATCCAGGACATGCCCCCTTCTCATTACTACAGATAGTACAGGAGCCTGTAGACCTATATTCAAAGATTCAGAGGTAGCTCTGAAAAGATTGCCAGATTGCAATCAGAAATCTTCCTTAGATTTCCTTAGCTCCTTCGATTTCTGAACACCATCTCATTATTCCTTACTTTTTGCACAGTTTTTTATCATGTAATTTATAGTAACTTTATGTTTGTGCACTGTACTGCAGCCACAAAACAACAATCTCATGTCATATAAGACAGAAGTATTAGAATCAGGTTTTAATATCATCGGCATTTGTTGTGAAATTTGTTGTCTTTGTGGCAGCAGTACAATGAAACACATAATAGAAAGAAACTCGGAACAAGGCATGACCTGGATGATAGGGGTCCTTAATGACAGACCCTGCTTTTCGAAGTGTTGCTCCTTGAAGATATCCTGCGTACTATGGAGGCTGGTGCCCAAGATAGAGCTAAGTTTACAAGCCTCTGCAGCTTATTTTGATCCTGTGCAGTAGCCCCCCCACCCCCCCATACCAGACAATGAAACAGCACGTTAGAACGCTCTCCACGGTACACCTGTAGGAATTTGAGAGTGTCTTTGTTGAAATACCAGATCTCTTGAAACTCCTAATGAAATATAGCCACTGTCGTGTCTTTTTTGTAGCTACATCGATATGTTGGGTCCAGGTAGATCCTCAGATATATCAACACCCAATTAATCAGATTCTGAAATAGTTGTATATTTTAATCTGATATAGATTTTATTTTATGTTAAAATTTTTGGTGCGCTTCACCAGGATTGGCATGATAAAATAATTATTGCTTCTGTTTTCTCACTTACAAGCCTTTAATAAAGTAAAGAAATGGCAATACAATGTTGATTCTGGTACAATTCAGATGATGTGATCTGCTCATACAATGAAAAACTGAAGAAAATTTTGTGATCCTATCATTGCAAAACTATGTTCAAAATTTAAAAGTGTTATCCAGTTAAAAAAAGGAATAGATCATTCCTTTGCCAAACTCACAAAATAAAATGTTTCATCATTTAGTGTGACAAAATTTAATTTATATTTCTTCAACATACAATCTATATTTTCCATATTGATTACATGGTTGCATGTTCTGAACATAATTTAATTTCCTAGGAGTTTATTGATTGGATTTCTGTATTTTGACAGAATATCTTTACTTTTACCAAATGAGATACTCAAAACAAAAAACATTGGACTGCCTGTAGAAATATTCAATTTTCTATGAAATACTCATGCCATAGAACCAAAAGGTGATTGTCAGTTGTTAATTTTCAAATAACTTCTGGACACCATTCAGTGGAATAAATTTTGAGCTGTTTCATGCACCATCTATTCTGCAGATGCTGAGATCCCTTCCAAGAACACTGTTGAACAATGCCAAACCAATGTTTGCCCAAGAACAACTGCAGAAATTAAGAGGAGCTCATAATGATCTGGAATTTATTCCTAAGGCTGGCTGCACTAAGAGTGCTGACTTAGCAATTTGGCCCTTGAGACAGCTGGTGTATGACAAATCACAAGTAGTAATGTTCACATTGCATACCAATGTTTACTTTGATGTCACTTACACTAACTTAAACCATGCAGCTGAAACTCCTAAATAGTGGACAAACTAAACATTACAGCAGGTCCTAACCCAATGATTTAACTCTGTTTTGATATAATGTAAGTGCCTAACCCTTGTTGATGCTAGGCTTTTGAGTGTCAGACTGTCCCCGAATAAGTTCCTTCTTTAACTTTACATTGTTAATGATTGCTTCCACTCTCTCTCCTCCTCCTGCAATATTATCATGATCAAATGCAAGACACCGAGTTTCATCATGTACGTCAGTGATAGTAAACCTAATTCTGTTTCTGATTCTGACGTCTGACCAGCTCTTTGGGATCACTAATTATCTTCCTAATCCCCAAACTCACCCTGAAAACTCCCCTCCTTATTCGCCAACAGGATCCCTTGTGGTAAGCTGATCCAGAAGATCAAGAAGATCTAGATTGACTTGGTAGATTGTAAACAAAACTGATTGCTCATTGAAGAGAAGACAGAAGCTAGCAGTGGAGGGGTGTTTCTTTGACTGGAGGTCCGTGACCAGAGGTGTTCACAAGCTGTACCAATCATGCCACCTACTGTATTCCTAGACTGTCATGTTTGTTCATGCAAATGATGCATTTCACTGCATATTTTGATGTGCATATAATAAATAAATGAATTTAAAGCTGAAACACAACTTTCCACGTCCATTTAGTCAAGTCCTATGGATTTATCCTCCTTTATATGCTTCACATCCATGAAAACCTCCTTCTTCATGATGGCAACATGCATCAGAGTATCACTGCTCTTTTCCCTGAACTCATTAGCTTCTGTGAAATTCTCCACAATAAATGCAGATGAGAAATATTTAAGACCTGACTAATCTCTCATGGCTCTATACATAGATCATATTTTGATTCTTGCGGGGACTTACTCTCTCCTCAATTTATCTTTTTGTCTTGATATATGATCTTCTAGGATTACCTTTACCTTATCTGCCTAGAATAACCAATATTCTCTTTTTCCCTTTCTAATTTCTTATTAAGTGTATCCCTACACCCATTATGCTCAGCAATTACCTTGCTTAACTCTTTCTGTATGCCAGACAGGTGACTTTTTCATCTTGACTGAGATTCCCTAATGCTGCCAGCATTGCTCTTCTCTCTAATGCTGGCCTTAAACTCTCCTTATTTCACTTGCCAGACGCTAATTTACTTCCAAATGGACTCGCCCAATCAACCATTGCAAGCTTCTGTCTAATGCCATCAAAATTAGCTTCGACCTCATTTAGGATTTTAACTTGTGGACCAGTCCTTGCTTTTTCTATAACTATCTTGAAACTAATAGAATTATGGTCACAGTTCCAAAGTGCATCTTCAGTGAAACACCGGCTACTTTCCCAGCTTCTTTTCCTAAGAGGAGCTTGAATGTATCCCTTTCTGTAGTAGGGTCACATACACATCGCTTCATGACACATTTCACAAATTCTGCTTATCTAATCCCTTTGCACTATGGTGTTCAAGTCCCATTCGTAACGGTGCAGTGCAGGACCTTCTATTTACATATGGTGCTCATTGCCTTTATGATTCAGGCTGTATACATCTAACCCTGTACTAGTGTGGGGAAAGCCCTGTGTGAGTTCTACACCATCATCAGTGACCTCCAAGCCACCCATTTATTGTTGCTGGTGACTTAACTGAGCTAACAAAAACAGTCCTGTCTAAATTCTATTGGCATATTGACTTTGATACCAGAGGTGAGAATATATTAGTCCTGGTTTAGACCAGCATCCCTTGAGCATAAAATCTGCTACTTATCCCCTCCTTAGATACTCCGTCCATTTATTTGTTATGCTGGTTACTGTATACTGACCACTGACTAAATGAGTCAAACCAGTTCAAAGGGAGACAAAGACTTGTGCAGAAAGAGCAAGCTCAGTATTGTGAGGCTGTTTTGAAAATGCAGACTAAGACATATTCAGGAAGGTGGCTATCTATGACCATCATATTAACACCGATGAATATGCAAGATCTGTGACTGGCCACTTAGAGAAGTACACCAAGGAAGCTGCCATTATTAAACACATCTTTGTGAGGGCAAATCAGAAGCCATGGCTGACAGCTGAGGTCCAGGCATGGCTGATAGCTTGGGATGCTGCCCTCAGATCAGGGGATAAGACCGCTCTCAGGTCAATAAGAGCTGCGTTTTACCGCGCTATCGTGAAGGCAAAATGGGATTATTGAGAGAGAATACACAGCTACTTCTGGGACACTGGAGACATGAGGCACATGTGGCAGAGCATTCAGACCATAAAGGACTACATGTCCACCCTGCGTGTCAACGGCAGTGATGCCTTTCTTCCAGATAGGCTGAATGCCTTTTGCACATGGAATGATGAGCCCCCCTCCCCACCTCCTCCCGAGAAGCAGGCAATCTGTCTGGCCGCACATGATGTGAGAAAGACCCTTGCCAGAATCAACTGACATAAGGCTGTGGGGACTGATAATAGTTAGGTGCTGAGGGACTGTGCAGCCAATTAACAGAGATTCTAATAGCCATCTTCAACATCTCTCTGGAATGGTTCACTGGCCCTGCAGTCTTGAAGGCAACCACCATCATGCTGGTGTCCAAGAGGGTGACAGTAACCTGCCTTAATGACTACCGTCCAGTGGCACTGACCTCAACAATAATGAAGTGCTTCATGCAGCTGGTTATGGATCACATTAGGTCCCATCTTCCTGCTACATTGCTTGTCACTAAAATCGGTCCACTCATGATGCTATAGCCTCTGCTTTCCACTCTGGAAAATGGTGTCCCATATGCCAAGATGTTCAACATTTAATACAATCATCCCCCTGAAGGCAGTGGGCAAACTGTTCTCAAACACAATGAAATCTGCAGATGCTAGAAATCCAAACAACACACACAAAATGCTGGAGGAACTCAGCAGGCCAGGCAGCATCTAAGGAAAAAAGTAGTCGATGTTTTGGGCCAAGACCCTTGTCCTTGCTGGGTCTCAACACCATCTCTGTAAATGGATCTTGGACTTCTTGACAGAAAAGCCACAGTCAGTCTATGGTGGCAGAAACATCTCCAGCTTCATCACACTGAGCACCGGCATCTCACAGGGCTGCGTTCTCAGTTCATTGCTATTCACACTGCTGATATGTGACTACATTGCTAGATCCAGTTCAAACAACGTCATCAAGTTCACTGATGACATAACAGCGGCTGGCTTCATCAGCAACTATGATGAGACAGCATGCAGAGAGGAGGTAGAGTGGCTTGTAGAATAATACGATCACAACAAGTTAAGTCTCAATGTGGACAAGACCAAAGAGATGATTGTGGACTTTAGGAAGGTGTAGTCTGGCCACTCCTCACTGCAGATAATGGCTCCTCTGTGGAGAGAGTTAGGAGTACCAAGTTTCTGTGAGTGCACACAATCAACGATCTCACCTGAACATGCAACACCACCTCTTTGGTCAAGAAAGCGTAGCAGTGTGTCCACTTCCTGAGGAAATTGAGGTGTGCAAGACTCCCACTCCCCCTCCCTTGCGATGAGAGTCCTTGATAGGGATGACCTTGGACCCAAATGTTGGAGTATCTGATGCAAGGATTGAGACATGGTATCAATCTGGATCAAGAACTGAGGACAACACAAACACTGGAGGAAATCACTAGTAAGGCTTATGATTGAGCATGTTCAGGTGTTTCTACAATACTCAATTCTTGGCGCCCAATACATGATCAATTAACAGGAGAATCCTAAACCCTTAAAGAAGCCGTGTCAGCTATCTGTACTCGGGAGAGTTAGAGCATTTAAATCTCGGAAGCTGGTGAGGTTAGCGCCGTCTTGTAACATCCCCATTCTGGTCAGTTTTTACAGGAGCTCCACTGAGAGTGTCCTGACCAGCCGCATCACTGCCTGATACAGGAATTGCAAGGCATCTGACTGCAAGTCCCTACAAAGGATTACGAGGACTGCTGAGAGGGTCATCCGGGTTTCTTTTCCGAAGATATTTATCTGTAGCACTGCAAACACAGGGTTCCTCCCATCCCTCCCATCCATCCAGCAACCTCTTTGACCCCCTACCATCAGGCAAGAGGTACCGTAGCACTAAGCAAGACCTGTCAGGAGGGGAAACAGATATTTCCCCAGGGCTGTGAGACTATTGAACTCCCTGCCTCCACCTAGGTCTCATTATGTATGAAGCGCCAGTAGCGTTATACCATTTACCTCTTAACTTGTGTTGTAAATATACCTTATTATTTGTTACATCCTTTGTGGTAATATTGCTTTATGTGTTGTGTATGTGAGTGAGTTATATGTATTAATTTGTGCATCTTGGTCTGGAGAAACGTTGCATTAGGTGGTGTACTGTACATATGTACAGTTGCACTAAATGGAACTTGAATATTAGGGATAGTAGAATCACCTATAATTAAAAGTTTATTATTCCTACACATTCCTGTGATTTCCCTTCACATTTTCTCTTCTAATTCCCACTGAATATTCTTGGGCATAATCAAGGTGATCAGTTTCTTACTTATTTGTAACATATGGCCTCAATGGGACGCTCCCCTGGAACATCCCCCCTGAGCACTGCTCTGTTAGCAACTTCTGCAGCAATCAATACTGCAACTTCCCCTTGTCTTTTACCTCTATTCCCCTCAAGCAGGGAGTACCGTACACCTGACCACTGAGATTCCGATCATGCTGACTCTTCAGTCATGTTTCTGCAATAGCCTTGGTCTCACAATCCCATGCTTCGACACATGCCACAAGTTCATCTGCCTTCTTGCATTAAAATAAATGCAGTTTAACCTCTTAGACTTCCCTGGTCCGCCCCTACCTGTCCTGCCTATCCCTTTCGCCTCTACATTTGCTTTAACTCATTAGAAAGATGTGACATAGGATCAGAAGATGTTGAATCCTTGTGGGTTGGGTTAAGAAGCTGCAAAGGTAAAAGTCGGTGGTGAGGAAGGCAAATGCAATGTTAGCATTCATTTCAAGAGGTCTAGAATATAAGAGCAGGGATGTGATGCTGAGGCTTTATAAGACCTTGAGTATTGTAAATCGCTTTGGGCTCCTTATCTAAGAAAAGTCGTGCTAACATTGGAGAGGGTTCAGAGGAGGTAGACAAGAATGAAAGGGTTATCATATGAGGAATGTTTGATGGCTCTGGGTCTGATTTCGCTGGAATACAGAAGGATGAGGGAGGATCTCATTGACTCCTTTTGAAAGTTGAAAGGCCTAGAGGGAGTAGATGCGGAAAGGATGTCTCCCATGGTGGGGGATTCTAGGACAAGAAGATACAGCCTCAGGAGAGAGGGGAGTCCATTTAAAACAGAGATGCAGAGAAATTTCTTTAGCCAGAAGGTGGTAAATTTGTGGAACTCATTATTACAGGCAGCTGTGGAGGTCGGGTCATGGGGTATATTTAAGGCAGAGGCTGATGGGTTCTTGATTGGACATGGCATCAAAGATTATGCGTAGAAGGCTGGAGACTGGGGCTGAGGAGAGGGAGAAAAAGGGATCAGCCAGAATTGAATGGTGGAGCAGATTCGATGGGCCAAATGGCTTAAGTCTACTTCTATGTTTTATGGCCTTATTGTCTAACTCTTCCATCTGTTACACTATTACTTTGAATCTTACTCGACGTGCCCTCCACATACTGTCCAGACTAGTTCAAACCCTCCAGAGGAGCAAATTTCCCTGCTCCCACAAAAGCTGGATCGTGGACCCCCTCCAGCTCAGAAGCAACCCACAGATTCACTCTGCCCTGGAAGAGATCCCAAGGGTCCAAGAAACCGAATCCCTCCCAACTGCACCATCTCTCCAGACAAGCATTCATTTGTTCTGTACTCCTCTCCTGACCCTGACTAGTGTGTAGCACAGAGAATGACCCAGAGATTGAAACGCTAAACCTTAAGATGTTCATCTTTCTGTCCACTAGACCAAGCTTCCTGTGCCATTATCATCCTCTGCCATCACCCTTTTCCAACTTCTTCTGAAAAATATCCTGATGTGTACCTACCCATTTATCTTTTCCTCCCTTATTCTGCATTTTAAAATTTGTTCATCTGATTTTTTTTCCAGTTCAGTTGAAAGGTCATCTAAACTGCTGCTTTAGCTCCTGTTTTTCAATCATCCGATCCATTTGCCCAGCATTTTCATTTTTATTCAGAACTGCTCTATCTTCAGTTTTTTTTTCCTGTTTTCTACACTGTGGTTCTGATGCCAGTTTCCGGTAATTGGAAAGTAAAAACATTCATGCTTCTACAGATGAAGCCCTCATACTGTAGGAAGAGATTAACATGATCTGCTCCTCTACTTAATCGAGAAAGACTATGTTTGCTTCACGGGTCTGGTATTTCCCAAGGGACCAAGTTTGTCTCTCACAGGAATGTCTCTGCTTTTTTTTTTCCAGAATGAGGAAAGGGCAATCAACTGGTTTGTATAGCAATTCTCCCTCAAACCTGTGAGGTACCAGATTTTGTTAATAGACTACAGTTTTTTTTAATCCTATAAATCAACCTCCTCTGTTGACATTTGTGTGGCAGGGTGGAGATACATCTCTACCAAAGGAGGTGTAAGGTACTCCTTCTCTCCGCTAGCCTGAAGGTCACCCTTGGATGAGGTGTAGAACCTGCTTAGCTCCTGAGCAGGGTCACATGAAGCTATGTGTGCAAGCGCTGGATGATCATATGATCAGCTGGTGCATGTCACAAGTCCTGGTTATGCGACCACTAATGCTGGGCAGGTAATCTCTGAAGAGTATTGATAATGGCTGGGGTCACCCCTCTTGTTAAGACCCTGCCCAGAAAAAGACAATGACAAAAAGACACTTTTGTAGAAAAATTTGTTGAGAACAATCATGGTCAAGACCATAAGACATCATACAACACGGCACACAGTGAATGAATGAATGACACTGTCAGTGTGCAGCATTGATTTTAAAAATAAATTCTCAGTTATAGACATTGTTCCTAACTGATGCCATGGATATTGCGTCCCAGCTCTCTATCTGATAAATCAGCCAGTATGCAAGCCAGGTCAGTACCATATGGAAAGCAAGCTGTTGCTCATCCAGCAGGCTCCCCACTCCACACAACTAATGAGTTCAAAGAAACGGCAGAGACCGATACAATTTAGCACCAGTGGCTTCACAGGAGTTGCTAGTCCGCATTGAACTCAACATAAGACTGCCACAGGGACTCCAGCTCCAGACTTTTCATAACTGCCACTGATAAAACAGCTGCCACTTTCTTGAAATGCTAGAGGGCAAAGAACATCCCGCTGGAGGAAACAGAGCAGGCTGAGCAGCGTCTGTGGGAGGAAAGGGACTGTTGTCCTGATGCAAAGCATCAACAACTCCTTTTCCCCACCAGATGCTGCTCAGCTTGCTGAGTTCCTCCAGCAGATTGTTGATTTTTACCTCACATTTCAGCATCCGGAGTCCCTTGTGTCTCCTCCAGTGCATGTATTCAATGTATCCCCACAGTACTAGGATACTAAGTAGTGAGATCTTAAATGTTTATTGGCTAATGCTAAGCATCTTGGCTGAACAGAGGAGCACTTTTAGTAATAGACTAAGACAACTGTGCTGCTCCACAGTGTGCTACATGAGGTCATTCTTACCCTCAGCCATTAGGCTCTATAATGAGTCAACCTACAGCTGGGGAAGTGATGACCCCCCCTCCTGTTAGACTGTTTGAGGTAATTTTTTTATTCCTTCTTACTTCTTTTCTAATATTTGTATATCTGTGCACATGTAATGTTACTGTGATGCTGTAATTTCCTTTGGGATCAATAAAGCATCTATCAGAAGACAAAAGAGGAGTAATATATTCCAAATCCAGATGCTATGTGACTTGGGAAACAACTTGCAGGATAAAGTCTCCCTAATGAATTTTCCAGCTTTTGATCTAGTCCTAGAAACTCTTTCAATGTACTATATATCTGGGCTGTTCAAACCATATAGGGAATGGAATACATAGAGCCTACAGTTCTGAGCATAACAACCAGGACTTACCAATGTTTCCAGCTGGAAAATGGCCAGAGTTGCTTGATGATGCTACCCCAGTCATTTTTTGACTGTCCGCTTGCCAGTCCCTCATCACAAGGCCGGAGCTCTCACTTCCCTGCCTTCAGGTCAGAAGGTTGTTCCCTCATTTGGTGGTCTGGCTCCTCCAAGATTTCCTGCTACATCTCGATGCTTGGTATAAACCCAACGCGAGGGACAGGTGATGCATTTTGCAAGCACTCTATGCGTAGAATTTCAATGGGGTGCTTGGCAGGAAACAACTAAATGAAGACAAAAGCTGGCCCACGTATTTTAAAAGATTACACATTTTGTTTTCAAATTTCCTCTTCCTTCCAAAAGACTCGCAGGGAAATCCTGCACCCCAACTGGCTGGACCTCTTTTGAAGCTATGCAGCACTCTGTTAACGGGCTACAGCTAGGAACCATCACAAAATGTTAATCATGCTACTATCAGTGGAAACAGAAGGAAGATCTGAGTGAGGTCATGTGACCTACCCCCCCCCCCCCCCCCCCAGGCAACATTGAGTGGTATGGAGTATGCCGAGGAATATTTTAGTATTTTTGCAGGTACAGTTTCAAGGTGAGTTAGATGAGGCAGGGTGGAATATTAATCTGTTTGCACCAATTCTGGGTTAGTTAATCAGACACAAAATAGTTATACATAGAATTAACCACATCACAATATTCTTTGTGCTTAAAAGAGCATTGTTTTTTCTGATATACAGCATTATTGCTAGAGGTACGTTATCATGAATGTAAGTAGCTGCATATATTTTTAACAAGATCAAAGTCAATAAGTGGACTGAGAATTCTTGAATGATGAAATATGATTTAAAATGTTTTTTCAAGTACAGTTTAGTACTTAACCCCAGGTTAAGGACTGGTCAGATTCAGCAGTAATGTTGGTTCTCTCATTATATACTTGAATGATCAGGAGGAAGACATTGAACTATATTTGTGATAGTAAAACAAGTCAGACATTAACATGGATTTGTTCATCAGTAACCTTATTTTGAGAGGGACTCAATATTCTTCTGTATTCTTAAGCCTTACAGGGTTGCAGCTGCACATTTTAATAAGTTGACAATAAACTAACTGGACTTATTTTGATACAAATGTACCACACTAGACCACTGCTATACTAAGATAAAGATTGCCTAGGCATTCCGTGCCTAGATCACGTTTCAGGCAATCTGATCACTTGGTTGTCCTTCTCCAACCTGTATACTGGCAGAGGCTAAACAGCAAGGCTCCAGAGATAGGACAACAAAGAGGTGATTGCAGGTGGCAGAAGAGTGGCTGTAGGATTGATTGGAGTCCATGAACTGGGCCATATTCAAAGACTCATTTGTGCATCTGAATGAATACATCATGGGATGAGTGTGTCCCCACAAAATCATTCCCCAGCCAGAAGCTTTGGTTGAACCACAATCCACAATCTGCTGAGGGACAGATCAGAGACATTCAAGTCTGGAGACCAAGAAAGTTACAAGAAGTCCAGGAATGATCTCCAGAAAGCCACCTCATGGGTGAAGAGGCTGTTCCAGACTGAACTTGAATCAATGAAGGATGATTGACAGCTGTCACAGGGCTTGAATGCTGTCAGCTGTTACAAAGTGAAACCGAGGGACATAGGTGACAATAGGGAGTTGCTTCCAGGTGAGCTCAGTGCCTTCTATGCTCGCTTTGATCATCAAAGCATGGAGGAACCTTCATGAACTCCCACAACGCCCGGTGACACTGTGAATTCAGTCTCTGATGCCAATGTGAGAGCATTCTTCAGGAGGATGAACCAACAAAAGCATCCAGCCCGGATGGGATACATGGCTGAGTATGAAAGGCCTGTGCTGATCAACTGGCTGGAGTGTTCGCTGAGATCTTTAATCTCTCGCTTTGACAGTCAGAAGTTTTAAAGAGACTTCAATTATACTGGTGCCTGAGAAGAACGTGGTAACCTGCCTCAATGACTGTTGTCCAGTAGCTCTTACTGTACACCCACAATAATAAAGTGTTTCGAGAGGTTGATGATGAAATGTTATCAGCTCCTGCCTGAGAAGCAACTTGCATCCACTCCAATTTACCTCCTGGCACCACAGGTCCATAGCAGCTGTTCCTTCATTGGCTCTTCACTCAACCTTGGAACATCTGGACAGCAAAGATGCATACATCAGGAGGCTCTTTATTGACTACAGCTCAGCATTTATTGCTATTATTCTTTCAAAACTAATCAATAAGCTTCAAGACCTTGGCCTCAATACCTCCTTGTGCAATTGGATCTTCGATTTCCTCACTTGCAGACCCCAGTCAGTTCAGATTGGCAACAACATCTCCTCTACAATCTCCATCTTCACTGGTGCACCACAAGGCTGTGTGCTTTGCCCCCTTCTCTACTGACTTTACAATTATAACTTTGCGGCTAAGCACAGCACCAATACCACATTTAAGTTTGCTAATGGCCATTATCAAATGTGGTGACAAATCAGGAGTAAGCATGAAAATCTTGTTGAGCGTTGCCACAGCAACAACTTCTACTCAATGTCAGCAAGACCAAGGAGCTGATTATTAACTTCAGGAGGAGGAAACTAGAAGCCCAGGAGCCAGTCCTCACCAGGAGATCAGAGATGGAGAGGGTCAGCAAACTTAAATTCCTTGGTGCTATCATTTCAGAGGACATGTCCTGGACCCAGCTCATATGTGCCATTACAAAGAAAGCACACCAGAGCCTCTGCTACCTTAGGAGTTTACAGTTTGGTGAGGCGTACAGAACAGAGTCGGTGCTGTCTTCCCAGGCTTTCGCTCCCCAGAGGACGAGCTCTGTTGTGGCCAACTGCAGATTTGTTTTTGGCTGCACTCAACGGACTCGGGCCTCGAGCTGCAGGGTCGCTTGTTTTCCTGCCACCGAGGGAGAGGCGTTCGAGCCGGGGCGTTCCACTGAGGGCTGCAGAGCGCAATTATGGTGGAATGAAGATTTCAAATGGGCGATATACATATATATTTGTGTGGTTATGTTATTACTAATATTGTGTATATGTTTGAGGAGTGGTCCTCAAGTTGCGGACGTCATGCTGGTCGAGAGATGATCTCAGTGGGCTGGGAAGTCTGGACTATATACATGCATATTCTGTGTCGTTGTATTTTCCTGATATTCTTTATGGGTTTGTTGTCTTATATGTGCGAGGACCGGGCATGAAGCTGCAGGGGAGGGAGTTGGTGCGGCTGGACTCGTTTATTCCATGATATGCTCTTGTGTGCACTTACCGTGTGTGTCTATTGGTAATGGATTTTTTACACCTTGACCCTGCAGTAACACTGACTTACTTGGCTGTATTCATGAATATTCATATCTGGTTGAATGATAATTAAGCTTGAATTAAATGACATCAAAAACTGACAAGCTTCCAAAGATATGTGGTGGAGAGTATATTGACTAGCTGCATTAGAGCCTGGTATTAGACCACTCCACTCCCTTTGCGATTTTTGTTCATTTCTTTTTCAATTCCTGATAAAACATTGTTTACATTTACATCACTTATTATTATATTGTAATTTGCCCTTTACTGTGTCTACTGTCTTGTTTATTAATAATTGTGCTGTCTTGCACTGTTTTGTGCATTTTATGTAGTCCCACGTAGGTCTGAAGTCTAATGTAGTTTTGTATTGTTTCACGAGGTCTAGTGTAGTTTTGTGTTGCTCCATGTAGCACCATGGTCCTGGAAGAACGTTGTTTCATTTTTACTGTGTATTGTACCAGCAGTTATGGTTGAAGTGACAATAAAAGTGACTTGACTTGACTTGAACTTCACTCAACTTCACTTGCACCATCTCTGCACTATTTGCCTTAACCTATGCACTCACTTTAAAGGACTCTTCATCTCATGTTTTCAATATTTATTTCTTCTTCTTCTTCTTCTTCTTCTTCTTCTTCTTCTTCTTCTTATTATTATTATTATTATTATTATTTCTTTTTTACAATCTTTATGTATTTGCACAATTTGTTGTCTTTTGCACATTGGTTATCCACTCTGTTGGTGCGATCTTTATTTGATCCTATTATGATTATTGGATTTATTGTGTATGCCTGCAAGAAAATGAATCTCAGGGCTGTATATGGTGACATAGATGTACTTTGATAATATATTTACCTTGAACTTTCAAACAATTGATTAATTTACTAAAGAATAAAATATCCTGAGTTGTTTCTGGATGTTGTTTCTAAGTATACCCTTTCTTGTTCTTTTCATCTTTGTGAAGGGGTTTTTATATGTGCACCTGTGAATAAGTAATTAAAATTGGTAAGCCCCATTTGTTCTTAATTGAAATGACAGCATTTTTTATTTCTATTGTATGAAGAAGTACAGGTTGCTGTTGTATATAAGCCTTTTCAAACAAACCCACCTTTCAATCAATGTAACTATAACAACAAACCTTCTGTTCATTTAGTATCTTCAGTGTAACAAACAATCCAAAGCAAGTTAAAACGGTTGCATCAGGAAATTAATCTCTCTCCATCTAAGTATATTTGTCGACTTAGCTCCTACAGTCCTCCATGGTAGTGAATTCAATAAATTCATCACCCTTTATGTGAAGAAATTTCTCATCTCTATCCGAGATTTCTTGCACTCTAAGGTCTTTGAGGAGAACCAGGAAGATATGGACCATATTGACTTCCCAAAGAAGTCGGACATCAAAGGTGAAATTTACAATTCAGTGCACCAACACAGCCATTAGCTGTCCATGGGGAAGCGTGCTTGAAGATCAAGTCCTTAAAACTAGCATGAAGTTCATGGTGTATTGGGCAGCAGTGGTTCTCTAGACCCTGAATATGATTGTCGATAGGAAGTGTACTGGAGACGTACCACCAAATACATCTTTACAAAATCTTTTAAATCCATTGCTGGATAGGTTAATTCAAAGCAGCTTTGTCTCCAATCACAAATGAGAAAATCTGCAGATGCTGGAAAATCATAGCAACACACACAAAATGCTAGAGGAGTTCAGCAGGCCTGCATTTGTAGCTTCATCTCCAAAGATAACACGCCTAGCAGTGAAACATTATGTGCACTCAGTTATCTTCCCTAAAACGTTTACTCACTAAAACTCTGCCATGGCAAGGGATTGTTTGAACGATTAGGGAAAGCACTTCGAAAATATTCTGAAGTCTTCTTCAATTAAGCATGCATTCTCATACAAATCAGAATCAGAATTAGGTTTATTATCTCTGATATATGTGGTGAAATTTGTTGTTTTGGGGCCCCAATACAGTGAAAAACATAAAAGAATTACTGTAAGTTGCAATAATAAATAAAAAGTGTAAAAGAATAACAGTGAGGGTCATTGGACTATTTTGAAATCTGAAGGCAGAGGGAAGAAACTGCTCCTAAAACACTCTGAGTGCATCTTCAGGCTTCTGTACCTTCTTCCTGATGGTAGTAATATAAAGAGGGCATGTCCTAGGTGGTAAGGATCTTTAATAATAGATGTCACCTTCTTGAGGCACTGTCTTTGGTGATATCCTCGATAGTGGGAGGCTTGTGCCCGTAATGGAGCTGAATCTCAAACCCTCTTTAGCCTCTTCCAACTCTATGTGTTGGAGCCTCGGTACTAGGTAGTGATGCAACCAGTTGGACTGCTCGCAACTGTACATCTTTAGAAATTTGCTAGAGTATTTGCTGACATACCAAATTTCCCCAAACTCCTAACTAAGCTGAGCCTCTGGCATGCCTTTTGCACAATTGCATCATTGTGCTTGGTCCAGGATAGATCCTCTGTAATGCTGACGCCCAAGAACTTGAAGCTGCGCATCCTTTCCACTGCTGTCTGCTCAATGAGTACTGGAGTGTGTTCTCTCAATTTGCCCTTCCTAAATTTCACACTCAATTCTTTGGCCCAGCATTTCTAAAACAGAGAGGTCAACTGAGTTCTTCAGGGCTCTATGTCAAGAACATTCAGAGGCCCAGCAAAAGCAACAGAAGAAATGCACCACCATCCACTCACCAACCAAGTTAAATACCTCCTGCACCTCAAGTGGAAGAATTTGCAAATATCAATTGCCATCTTCGAGCCCACAGAACCTTAGTGAACATAAAAGGGTTGGTTGGTAAGAAAAAGTTAGCATAAATTAATTGTATTTCCATTGTTCACCTGCTAAGCACTTAATAGCAAAATAATGAATTGTGGCATCACAGAAACCTAACTAGCTGTTTATACGTGGCAGGGGAAAGGCACGAAAGATTGCAGCAAATGTTTGAGATCTGGAATTGTAATGTAGCTGCCTCATTTTCATCTACAGCACTGTCTTCAAATAAATAACCAACCAATAAAAAAATCGCAGCCTTTTATCTCTTAACATAATACATTTTTTTTGGATTGAATATACACTCTGGGCTTTCATTTTCTGATGTTTTTCATCCTGTTTTGATTCTTCCCCTCTTTTTGCTGGGTTTGGGAAACTGCTGGTTCACCAAGGAGCACCTGATCTTCAGTTGGATGCTCATCTCTCAGATGATATCTGTGATTGCTCCACCTAAATTGGAACAGCAGCTAATAGCTAACGAATTGGAGCTCGTTAGTATGATACTGCACTATTGTATGTATGGTCACCACTACAGCTATTCATCTCTGCAAAAATGATTTTTAATGTTAAAGTTATTGTAGAATATTATTCTCTTTTCAGCCACAATGTCAGAGTAGGAATATACAAACGTAGTCCGTAGTGCTTTTAGAGCTGCAGAGGAAGCTGCAGGATTCTAAAAAATGCTGGATAGGAGCAGCATCTTACTTCCTCCTGGGTGAATTTATTGCTACTATTTAAAAATAAATCAGCTATTCTGTCACTAAAATATTGAAGCTGTATAAACATGATGGAGCCTGGTTTTTAAGACAGTGCGGTCATTGCTTTTTCTGCCATAAATTCGATTCCCATCACAGTAATTGTGAAACGTATTTGCTAATAGTGCTTGTACAAAAAGCCAATACATTAAAAATGGTTCTCCTGTGGGAGAAATCTTGCCTCACCATGTCATGACTAATCAGAGCTGTTGTCTGTGTATGATTCTCCATACAGTATGCAGTTTGAAATGAATTGAAAAGCAGATAGCAGGTTACCATTCCAGTTGCAATCAATTACTGAAAGCGGTCTGGATATTCTACACCACGATGTTAGTGCTTGATTAATGACAAAGCACATCATAAGATTTCAATACTTCCTCACAATTGTACAGTGTTTCATTTAGGCATTAAAGTGATAACAAAATGAAACTGGAATATCAGGAGAATAGCTGCCTTATTTATTCTCATTATTTTAGTATAAAAGTGATGGGAAAAGATGTCTACAAATAAAGATAATACTGAAAAATAAGTAAATGAAAAACTGTCATTGATCCATTTCTCCTGTAGTAATGTACTAAATATTCTAAATTAATATTTAGTATTTTAAATATTTAATATTTGGTTATCTGCAGTTTTTAAATCACTGCAATACATATTATTCAAAAATACAAGGAAGAAATTAGAGAAAAAAAATTCAGCTGAAGATGGAAATCTTAAATGGGAAACCTGTCAAAGATAAACCTATCAAATATTGAAAGGTCCAGAGAGAGTGTATGTGGTGATGGTCTTTCCAATAGTGTGGGAGTCTAGGACCAGAGGGCACAGCTTCAGAATAGAAAGATGTCTCTTTAGCACAGAGATGAGGAGGATTTCACTAGAGGGCGGTGAATCTGTGGAATTCATTGCTGCAGACAACTGTGCCGGCCAAGACATTGGGTATATTTAAAGTGGAGGTTGATTAGGTTCTTGATTAGTCAGAGCATCGAAGGTTATGGGAAATAGGCAAGAGAATGAAGTTCAGAGGGACAATAAATCAGTCGTGATGAAATGGCGGAGCAGACCCATTGGGGCAAATGGTCTAATTCTGCTCCTGCGGTAAATCTCATAGGCTTACAAGGATTTAAGGAGTCACTTAAAGGAGGAAAGAAGGTGAAGGGGTTGAATGAGGGTACAACTGCTGATGTTTGGACAGAGTTGAAGGACAAAATATAAAATTAACTTCCACATTTATCTGTGCAATAATGCAAACACATCATTGATTAAGTAAAAGTTGTGCAACTGTGATTTTAAAAAAATGTGCATCTAAATATCTTTCAGTGCTTTGCTGAAATATTTTTTGTGCATCCTTGTTTTCTATATTTCTGGTTTGACTTTCAATTACATTGGTCTGAATTGTGACTGGAACTACTCACTCAGAGAGGGACCAGGTTTTAATAATACTGAAGACTCGAACTGAGCTGAATGTTATTTAAAAAGAACAGACACTTTTCCCCCGCGATCGTCAGCAGGACGCAGCACACATCTCGGCAAAACAAACCTCAGTTAGACTGACCCAAACTAGGATCTTGGTCAGCACACCCCCAGGTGGCTTCAGCAGGTTCTCCTTCAAAGTCAAAGTAAAGGTCACTCCCGCAGTTAGAAATACTGCCTCAGCCACCATTTTGGACTGTTTCTGTTGATATACCACACTTCATATGTTGCTACTCACAGATGTATCGCAAAAGTTCAGCAAAGCTCCAACAGCAAAGGTGAGGAACCCTTGATTTTTAATCAATATGACTTTTGCATTCACACCTGGAAAGTACATTTGGTTTCCCAATAAACAGGCATTCATAAAGGGCATTCTTGCCCTTCTGAACACCACTTGCTGATGTAAGTGGCCATTGCACAAGGAAGGTTCTTTTTACACATGCTATTCTTCAGAAAATTGCAGCAACCTCAACCCCAGAGTGTACTTTGCTTCCTCTCTCATCATTAGAGTATGTGTTCAATTCTTGCCAATGATTTCTAATCACTGAATGTTTTGCGCAGGCTGTACTCTGGAGTTATCCCTTCATTGTTTTTTTTCCCTGAGATCAGAACAGTAAGGAAAGATGTCACTAACACAATAATTCACAAAGTGAAGTGGAATTACACAAAGGAGCCCAGGACTACTGTTTTAAATTTACTGCTAAAGAATTTTGCCTTTCAATACAGAACTGCACCTTGATGCTGGCAAAATGGTGCAGAAGTATTTCTAGTGCAATATGCTTGAAGGAGAGCATCATGAGGCTAGTGGAGGTTACAGAGATTAAGAGAGGGCGAGGAATGTAAAGAACCTAAACACAAGGTTGAACACTTTAATTCTAGAACACTGGGACATCAGGAGGGCTTGTAGCTTGAGGGGAGGGTAGTAATTAGAAGAATTCTGAGTAAGACAGCATGAGCTTGTTTGCTGAAGGTAACAGGCTGCAAGCTAAGTGTATATGATTTGGGATAAGGGCACTTCACTATTCAACATTTCAAAGTTCATTTATTATCCAAGTACATTCTTAAACATTCTCTTTCATAAACTTTTAGGGCATGAAAGTTGGGGGTGTGGTGAGAACACAGAAAAAAATTGTCTTCGACCATACATGAGAGTTAACTATCAATTCTACTCTTTTCACTTGTGGTTCCATTGAACTCGATGGGCTGCAAGATATATAAATTGTCCATAATGCTCTTAATCATTAGAATTCATTTTTTGCCAGGAAAAAGTTTTTACTAATACATCCTATTTTGAATCAAATAGTTCATAGTTAAATGAAGTACCATAGCTAATGTCTTGCACTTATATTTTCTAAATAATAGTTCAGTAGATTGGTCCCCAATATACTTTTAGAAAAGACAAGATGAACTGAGAACAAGGAGAGGCAGTCTAGTTAAAAATAATACGTGATAGGTGGGAGCATGTTAAAAGAAAGGTATTCTAATTGTGTATTGTGTGGCGGGGGGCCGATAGCGTAGTGATCAGCACAGCGCTTTACAGTACGAGTGACTCGGGTTCAATTCCCACCACGGCCTGTAAGGAGTTGGTAGGTTGTCCCCATGACCATGTGAGTTTCCTCTGGGTGCTCCAGTTTCCTCCCACAGTCCACAGACATACTGGTTTGTAGGTTAATGGGTCATTGTAAATTGTCCCGTGATTAGGCTAGGGTTAAATCCGGAGTTGCTGGGTGGTGCATATTGAAAGGCCAGAAGGGTCTATTCCACACTGTATAGAAACATAGAAAACAGGTGCAGGAGTAGGCCATTTGGCTCTTCGAGCCTGCACCACCATTCAGTATGATCATGGCTGATCATCCAACTCAGAACCTTGTACCTGCTTTCTCTCCATACCCCCGATCCCTTTAGCCACAAGGGCCATATCTAACTCCCTCTTAAATATAGCCAATGAACCGGCCTCAGCTGTTTCCTGTGGCAGAGAATTCTACAGATTCACCACTCTCTGTGTGAAGAAGTTTTTCCTCATCTCAGTTCTAAAAGGCTTCCCCTTTATCCTTAAACTGTGACCCGTCGTTCTGGACTTCCCCAACATCGGAAACAATCTTCCTGCATCTAGCCTGTCCAATCCCTTTAGAATTTTATACGTATCTCAATAAATGAAAAAAAGTATGCCAAGTGAGATTAGATGTTGCAATAAAATGGAGAGTAGTGAATGCTTATTCATCCTGGAAAGAAAGTATTCACAAAAGAAAAGGAAGGGTTGAAAAGGATAGCCAGTAACTTTGCTGAAAGAATTTATTCCTGCTTTAAAGAGGCCAGAATTAAAATTTGATTGGTTTGATTTAAGAAACAATAAAGAATTCATTGTATTATTTGCTGTATTTATGTTGTTCTTGCTCCTTTTCACAGCTAGAGGTGCATGAAGCAGCATTTTTTTTTTCCATTTTGGTAACATTTGACTGTTTTTTTATGAGGCCGAGTTGCTAGCTCAGTGCTCAACCCAGCACAGATGGAAAGCATGCAAGGAGCCAGCCAGAATTGCACTCTGGCCCATTCACCTCAAAGTCCAGTGTTGATGCCACTGCACCACCAGCTGGCAATTGGTGTATTTATAGTCCATTAAATAATGAGAAGGAAAATGCAAATCACTAGCTTACTTTCTCCAAATAGTATTTGGTGTGATATTATGCGTCTGGTGCTCCCGGTGTGGCCTTCTATATATTGGTGAGATCCGATGCAGATTGGGAGACCGTTTCGCTGAACACCTACACTCTGTCTGCCAGAGAAAGCAGGATCTCCCAGAGGCCACACATTTTAATTCCATGTCCCATTCCCATTCTGAAATGTCTATCCATGGCCTCCTCTACTGTCAAGATGAAGCCACACTCAGGTTGGAGGAACAACACCTTATATTCTGTCTGGGTAGCCTCCAACCTGATGGCATGAACATCGATTTCTCTAACTTCCATTAATGCCCCCCTCATCTTCTTACCCCATCCCATATTTATTTATTGATTGATTGCTTGATTGATTGATTGATTCATTGATTCATTCATTCATTCTTTTCCTTTCTTCTCTTTTTTCTCTCTCTGCCCCTCTCACAATAACTCCTTGCCTGCTCTCCATCTCCGTCTGGTGCTCCCCTCCCCCTTTCTTTCTCCCTAGGCCTCCCATCCCATGATCCTCTCCCTCTCCAGCTGTGTATCCCTTTCCAATCACCTTTCCAGCTCGAAGCTTCATCCCTCCCTCTCCTGTCTTCTCCTGTCATTTTGGATCTCCCCCTTCCCCCTCCCACTTTCAAATCTCTTACTATCTCTTCTTTCAATTAGTCCTGATGAAGGGTCTCGACCCGAAACGTTGACTGTATTTCTTCCTATAGGTGCTGTCTGGCCTGCTGCGTTACACCAGCATTTTGTGTGTGTTATTTGAATTTCCAGCATTTGCAGATTTCCTCATGTTTGCGATGATAACAAATCGATTGCTTTTGAAAAAAATGCTTTCACAGATTCAATAGGCTAAATAGCTTCTTTAACCAGTATGATATGATCTTTATAGTTGTTACTTAAATAACAACTGAAGGATCCCTCTATCCCTACTGCTGGTTATGCAGCTGCCAATTGGAGCAGCAAATGAAGGCTCTCCATTTCTGGTGGTGTTCAGGACTTCCTTCATTGTGTCAGTAGCATTCTCTCAGTTTTCACTACTGTCAGTCATGCAAGTTCCAGGTCCCACTCAGATGTAGAAGGATTCTTCATTGCTGCTTCTGTAATAATTTTGTTTTACCAGTCAGCGTTGTTAGCCCTGAGCTGAATACCTAAACTTGGAAGACCAGTGGACCACTCTTAGTCTGGCCTCTACCCTTTGACCTGTTTGACATGGGTGACCCTACCAAGAACCAAAGCATAAAGCCCTGACTCCAGCCAACATACCCCTTCAGGTCATTCAGGCACGCAAGCCTCCAAACCATGACAAGGCTCAGGTCCTCTTGGAGGGGAAAGATAGGAGTAGTGCTAATGAAAAAGTTCACTTTAATTTGGAGGAAGTTATATTTCCATATAATATTGTGAGATTACGGTAAGTTAAATCTCGTTTGTCTTTCTAATTGGATAAAAACTTGGATTAACGTTATGGAGTCATACAACAGAGAAACAGGCACTTTAGTCACCAATTATGTGACTATCAGGTATCTGATCTCTACTAATCCCATTTACCTACACTTGGCCAGTAGCATTCCATAGCTAGGGGATTCATGCACGTTCGGCAACTGTTTGAGTTATATGAGGGTACCTGGGTAACTGGCAGCATTTTATAGGTGAATGGATGAACATTTGAATTGCTTTGACATAAAGTGGTTTAAGTGGAAGGGTGCTCACTGATCAGGATTAGATGAGATGGGCCAAATGGCCTGTTTTGATGTTGCGTTTTTTTTTGTGATGCTATATCCACTCCCCTACCCCGATCACCTTGAAGCAATGTGGTCAAGAGTGCAAACAACTGGGTGAAAATTTTTTCTGCAGATTTCCCTAATTCTCTAACGCCTCATCTTAAATCTATAGTATGACTTCTGGTTTTACACACATCCACCTTAACAGTGTCTCCTATAATTTTGAATACCAGAATGCCTCAGCTTCCTCTGGCGTGAGGAAACCAAACGCAGCCTATCCAGTCATTCCTCATAATTTAACATCCTGGTTAAACGTCACTATTCTCACTCCAATGCAATCACGCCCTCCTTAGAGCATAGCTACCAAAAAGGGTGGCACAATAGCGTAGCAGTTAGGCACATTTTACAATGCCAGCGATCGGAAGATTGGGGTTCAATTCCCACCGCTGTTTGCAGGGAGTTTGCATGTTCTCTCTGTAATCACGTGGACTTCCTCCAGTTTCTTCCTATATTCCAAATAGGTGTGTGAGTTAGGGTTAGTAAGTTGTGGACGTGCTATGTTGGTGCTGGAAGAGCGTGGCAAATCTTGCAGGCTACCCCCAACACATCCCTGCGTGTTGGC
Source organism: Hemitrygon akajei (assembly GCF_048418815.1). Taxonomy (NCBI): domain Eukaryota; kingdom Metazoa; phylum Chordata; class Chondrichthyes; order Myliobatiformes; family Dasyatidae; genus Hemitrygon; species Hemitrygon akajei. Next base: position 160,224,004 of record NC_133133.1, read on the forward strand.
CATTGATGTAAATGACACATTTCACTGTATGTTCAATATACATGTGACAAATAAAGCGAATCATTAAACCTTTAAAATTGCAAATGGTATTCCAGCTGTGGCTTAAACAAGGCTCTATACAGTTGTAACATTATCTCAATGTGATTATGTGCTTAAGGCTGCTCTATTTCTCAATATTCCCTAGAGCTCTAGCATTCAAAGATATATTTTACTTTTACCTAGACCTCCAAAATTGCACCACCTTACACTATTGGGATTAAATTCCACATGGCATTGCATGGCCCATGTTGTCTTTTGATCAATATCACTTTAACCTAAGGTTATCCTGTTCACTCTCTGCAAAGCCATTAGTTTATGTGTCATCTGCAAGACTCTTACGAGGAAGCAGGTTCATAGGTTTGGTAAGTGAGAGAGAAGACACAGTAACCATTTACTTGCAAACAGAAAAGCAATCAGGTCTCCCTGAGTTACAAGAACTACGCACTAAACTCAACCGGTACTTCATTAAGTCTCCCCAAGTTACCCAACTACAAAACTAAACATTCAACAGATACCTAGTTAAGTGTGCGCGTGGGCATTTCTGTATCTGCAGCATTCTTTCCCAATGTTTTTTCAGCGCCGGTCGTGACATTATTATGAGGGTGGACACCTGAAGACGAAGAAAAGCCAGGCTGCCACTCGCACATGCTGTTCTTAAACCCCGAGGTGCCCAATACCAGACACTGGTGCTTTGGCACACAAGGCAATCAATGGGAAAGAGCTGCTACATCCCTCGAACAGGTCAGTCAATAACCGGCATGGCAGAAGTGGCTTCTGACCAGCAAGCGAACCAGCCCTTCACGTTACAAAGACACAATAAGGATTGTTGCATTGTAACAATAGGAAAGGAAAATAGTTGCCTGAAAACCCAATTCAACTCTTAACATGCTGCGATCATCAGATTTCTGCTAGATATGAAATAGCTAAGCAAAATGAGTTGAAAGCAAAGAAATACAAAGTCCTCTGTGAGTGGCTTGAAGTGCAGAGGCGTGAGCCTTCCATTTAACGTTATTCTTATCGTTCACCCTGACTCAAATCACATGAATGGGATCACTTGGCTATTCAGCCTGGCCTGTTAAAATAGCACCTGCTGGAAGCTGGAGCAGCTCCCAGCATCTCTGATTGACACCATTAATAGTCCCTTCAGAGCCAAATAAAATTGGCAAAATATTATTAATATCCCCCTGAGGAAGATGAAACAATTGTTAATGTATCTCTGGGATCATTTGCTGAGGGTTTCTGCTATGATTCTCCTGATCCGGTATCAAATTGCACTAATAGCAGTTGCAGAAGTTGCATGCTCTGCTTACAATTAAAGCATTTGCAGAAGGCTGAGAGACTATTCTGGGCAAAGTCCTATGATTCATCTGTGATGTTACAAGGAATGCTGCCAATTTTCACAGCGATAATAAACGTCTTATTGGCTCATGACTTTATAGCATGGAATAGAAAGCTTTAAATTGAATATGCTGGAATTGTTTTTACTGGAGTATGGGATGCTGAGGAGTTCAGACAGATATGCAGATAGGAAAGGATTAGAGAGGTATGAGTGAAATGACAAGAAAATGAAATAAACTGGATAGGATTCTTAATTGACAAGCCCAAGTTGGGCCAAAGAGCCTGCTCCATGCTTTAATTGGGCTTTTCCTTGAAATGGTAAGAGTTCATTCAAACATATGGTACCCTATACATCTTGTTGAAATATTAGTAAAAATGCTAATACAATTTGAAAGTGTTTCTAGCTGGGTTTAATCAGCAGAGGATGGGATATGGATGATCTGCATGGAGAGGGATTGAGGTAATTTGCATCATTTGCTTAATTAGTTCAGTATATCCATCGGAGGCCTAAGAGCCTGCTCCTGGGCTGTATTGATCAACGTTCTGGCAGCTCCTTCCTATAAATGGGATTCAGATCCACGACAGAGTAAGGGACCTCTTGACAAAGACACATTCCAGTTTTCTACCATTTCCTTAATGATGGAACTCAGCAGGTGGCTGTCACTGGTATGGCACAAAGATAGCTGATACTTTTTTGAAATCATAGAACGGTTGTGACAGTAATTAGAATCTCTAAGACAACAAAAATCTGTCTGCGTAGAAGTGTGTATTTTCTGAATTTTCTTGTGCGAAAATGTGTCTTTCATGAACATCCACTGAAAGACCACTAACCTATGACCACTTTGTCATAATTCTTCATAGTTGCTCAGTGAATATGAGACAGGTCTTTGTGGAGACTGTTCAAAAGGGGTGATATTTACTCTGAGGAGTCAAAGGGAGGAGCTCCCATCCCTGGCAGAAGGAATACTCAAATAAATGAGAAATTATGAGGCAATACTTTTGGGCAACCTGCTGTTCAAAACTCTGTCTGCACAGACAGGTTGATGAAGTAGAACTAGGATTTTAAAGGAATTAAAAGGGGTGTAGAGACAACTGAAGGGGTGTAGAGGCAACTGAAGGTGAGTATAGGCAATTAAATAGGGAGTAGAGGCAACTGAAGGGGTGCAGAGCCAATTGAAGGGAGCAGAGGCATTTGAAGGTGAGTAAAGGCAAATAATGTGCTGTGGAGGCAACTGAAGGCAAGTAGAGGCACTTGAAGGGGTGTAGAGGCATTTGAAGGGGTTTTGAGACTTTTAAAGAGGAGTAAAGGCTTTTGAAGGGGAATAGAGGCAAATGAAGGTTTAGAGGCAACTAAAGGGATGCAGAGGCAACTGAAGGGGTGTAGCAGCATTTGAAAGGGAGTAGAGGCATTTGAAAGAGTAGAGGCAATTAAGGGGATATAGAGGCAACTGAAGGGGTGAAGAACTAATTGAAGGGGAGTAGAAGCATTTGAAGGGGGTGTAGAGCCAACTGAAGGGCTGTAGAGGCATTTAAAGGGGAGGCAAATAATGGGATGTAGAGGCAACTGAAGGGGTGTAGAGGTAATCGAAGGGGAGCAGAGGCGATTGAATATTATCATGGATCTAGGGCAAGCACTCATTTTACTTGTCTGAAACAACTATTATCTAGTGTTTTTCTACCCTGATTGTAATGGTTCCTTTGGCCTGAGAATGCATGGGACTGTAACACTGATTGGTACCTCAGTGTTGTGAGTTTCCACATTTATATATTCAAAGAAGATCTTCACCAAGAACTTATAGATGTTAGTGGCCCTGAAAAAGTGCAAGTGATAGATTAGGACATCAATGTTTATAGAACCTAAAATAAAATCAAACAAATTGTGGAATTATAATAGCATATTAAACATAATCAAAGAAAATTAAAGCCATTTCACAGAAACTGGGCTATGAAAACAGAGTCTGTATCATTTGTTGCTTGGGCACTGTTTAGCTTCTCTGCGGTGCAGGCCCGTCTCAGCCACTGAAGGAAGAGTAACAGCACATACTGTACATCACTTTTGCAGAGAGTGAGCACGGAGAGTTCACCGACCATGACCTCAATCTTTGAACGATAGTGATTTGTTTCCCATTTGAAATATGCCAATCAACCAACATCATGGTTTAACCCTGTACAGGAAGCCAGCAGTTAAAATAGATAAAGCCATTGTTCCACTCAGTTAAAGGGATGACTAATTACTGGTATAATTGTGAATGATTGAATAGAAAGAGAGTTGGTTATGTGATTTACTATTGGATATATGGATGGTGCTGGAGTTTTGAAAGTCTTGAGAGACTATTGCGGCTGTAGGTTCACCTAGACTTTGGCCTAAATATCTAGATGTCAGTTACAAGGGCTTTAGTGACTGTAGTGCCCATTATGTGGAGAATGAGAGTACTGCCTTATCTTCAAAGCACAAGTCCAAGAGGGGACAGGTCTTATATTAGAGCCATGCTGCCACCCATCTATAAAATAATCAATTATGCCTTTGACTCTGGCTTATAGATGGGGAAAAAGAACTGATGAGGCTACTTTGACAGCACATCACAAACCATGGGCTCTATTACCATTGTGATGTACAAGGGCAGATAACAAATGAGAAATTCTGTAAGACCTGATTTATTTTCCATTTCAATCCAATTCCCTTGCCTTCTCCCCATAACCTTTGACCTGCTTTTTTTCCTCAGCAATATTTTTTTAAATCAAGAAAGTATTCTACAAAGGAGGTTTGTGCAGTACATAACAAATGTACAGTTCACATCTATGAAAGAGATGCACCCATAGTACAATCATGCTTTGGTTGCCTCCCTGCCCTGACCTGCCCCTCCCAATTCCCATCTCCAAGCCATCAGTGCATTAGCAAAAAGGGTTAAACAGAACCTTTATCCCCACAGAGCTGCATTGGTGTAGAGAAGGTGTCTTTTCCTAACATGTAAACTGTTTACACGTCTGAGTTCGTAGAATTTTACCAGAGAATGCTGAGAGGCAGGGAGTTATATGCAGAGGAAAGGAAGAAGGGATGAACCTTTAGTTTGGCTGGGGATTCTGAAAATATTCAAGAAAGAGTCCCCACGCCTTTTGGAACTTTATGTCCGAATTGAGAATTGAATAATGGATCTTCGCAAGGTATAGACTGGACATGATGTCCTTAAGCCACTGAGTATGGGTGGGCAGGGCAGCATCCCTCCACCTGAGCAAGACTGTATGCGTGGCCAAAAGGGAGGCAAAAGACAGTATGTGACGTTTGGTCAGACTTAGGTGCGCGTCCCCGTCTCTGGAAGTGCCCAAAAGAGCAATCAAAGGGTTAGGTTCCAGATTGCAATTAAGTATTTGAGATAGAGTTTGGAAAACATCTCTCCAGTATTTTTCCAAGCTAGGGCATGTCCAGTACATGTGAATAAGGGAAGCCTCGCCACTTTTGCATTTGTCACAGCAGGGATTAATGTCTGGGTAAATGCAAGATAATTTAGTTTTAGACATATGGGCCCTGTGTACGACCTTGAACTGTAACAGGCAGTGGTGGGCACATAAAGAGGTTGAGTTAACTAACTTGAGAACTGAATCCCATACACTGTCTGACAGTGAAAAATTTAAACCTTGCTCCCAGGCAGTTTTAATTTTGTCAAGAGGGACTCTCCTCAGAACCGCTAGCTTGTCACAAATAGTAGACATTAGACCTTTGCGCAATGGATTCGTGCAGAGAAACATATCAACGACATTTGTGTTGGGTGCCTCAGGGACATTTGGTAACAAAGGGCTGATAAAATGTCTAATTTGCAAATATCTGAAGACATGAGTGCTGGGTAAGTTAAACTTTGCGGACAATTATTCAAATGATGCAAAACAGTTGTCTATAAAAAGATCTTTAAAGCACCTGATGCCCTTTCTGTACCAGTCTCGAAATGTTGGCTCATGTATAGAAGGCTGGAAGAGGTGATTATGTCGAATAGGACTTGAAAGAAAGAAGCCACAGAGACCACTATACTTACTGAACTGAACCCATACTCTCAGGATGTGCCTGATAACAGGATTAGCAATTGGATTAGGCATAAGAAAAGGGAGGGCGGATCCAAGATGTGCGGAAATAGAGGAATTCTTAATAGAGTTCGGCTCCATTGCCACTTATATTAGGCAGTCAGATTAGTTGTGGAAATCAACCTCGGCTTTAATATATTCAATCATGGCCTCCACAGCTGGCTGTGACAATGAATTCCACAGATTTGACAGCATCTGGCAAAAGAAGTTCCTCCATATCTCCGTCATGAGGGGCCATCTTTATATTCCGAGGCTGTGCCTTTTGGTCCTAGACTCTCAGTATTGAAAGCATCCTTTCCATGTCCACTCCATCCAGGCCTTTCAATATTTGATAGGTTTTAATGATATTACCCCTCATTCTTCTAAACTACAGTGAGTTCAGGCCCTAAGTTATCAAATGCTCCTCAAACATTGACCCTTTCGTTCGCAGGATCATTCATGTAAACCTCCTCTAGACCCTCTCCAAGGCCAGCAAATCCTTTCTTACTGTAGGTTAAAAGCTCGGTACAACATGTTCTATATGGAACCCCAAACTCCTTAGCATATTCCAAATGTGATCTTACCAACATCTTATAAATCCTCAGCATTGCATCCTTGCTTTTATATTCTGATTCCTGAATTCACTCCCCATTTAGAAAATAGTCTATGCCTTTATTCCTTTTACCAAAGTGCATGACAGTATGCTTCCTTGCACTGTATTTCATCTGCCACTTCTTTGTCATTCTCCTAATCTGTCCAAGTCCTTCTACAGACTCCCTGGTTCCTCAACACAACCTGTGCCTCCATTTTTCTTTGATTGTCTGCAAAACTTGGCCACAAAGCCATCAATGCCACTACTTGTTGATTCTTCTCCATCCTTGCTTGGAATTATATTGATTCATTGACGTAATATCTAATTCCTGGAACTCCATACACCAAAACACTGGGGAAGTAGCTTTTTCAAGAGGACATTAATAATCAAACAGAGCGACATATTACTTATTGCCTTCTCACAGCGAATTCAGTATGAACAATGGGGCTGCCAATTTTATAAATGTAGAAGAAATCTCAAAGCAAACCATGGCTATCCTACAGAAACACATTGTTGGAAGTTCACAATAGGGTGCAGATTTGGTACTTATTAGAAAAAATTAGCAATCAATATTCACACATAGTTTTTTCATGGAAGGACATTATTGTATCAACTCACAAAGCCACCTGGGGAAAAATGCTCATTTGGGATTTCTGCAGGAGAATTCTGTAGAATTTCATGACAATTTTTCGGTAAACGCCATTTCTCCAGAGCTTTTCATCTAAGAGGCAGGAGGTAGAGGAAGGCCACAAACATTTGTCTTTTTCTGCTTCCTCATACTTGATCAATGATTGACCAACAAATTTGATGTCCGTTGCTCATACAGTTAGTCTCTCTTGAAAACATTCAAAGGAGTTCTTGGTAAATGTGACATTTATTACGTCATCTTAAAAAGGCTGAGATTTGTCTCAAGATACAAGAACTACAGATGCAGTAAATCTGGAGCAACACATAGAAAATGCTACAGGAGCTCAACAAGTCAGCATCCATGGAAGGAAATGAACAATTGGTCAATACTTTGGACTGAGACCCTTCATCAGTTTTGAAGAAAGGTCTCGACATGAGACACCAACTGCTCATTTCCCTCCATAGATGCTGTCTGACCTGTTGAGTTCCTTCAACATTTTGTGTGTGTTGCTTAGGACCTCAGAATCAGAATCAGGTTTAATATCACTGGCAGATGCCATGAAATTTGTTGCTGTGCATTAGCAGTACATTGCAATACATAATAAAACTATAAACTACATGAAGTATATATATATATTTAAAAAGATAAATTAATTAAGCAGTTAAAGAAAGAGAAAAAGAAGTAATGAGATAGTGTTCATGAGTTCAATATCCATTCAGAAATCTGATGGCAGAGGGGAAGAAGCTGTTCCTGAATCATTGAGCATGTGCCTTCAGGTTCCTGTACCTCTTCCCTGAAGGTAGCAGTGAGAGGAGGGCGTGTCCTGGGTGAGGGGGATCTTTAATGATGGATGCTGCTTTTTTGAGGCATTGCTCCTTGAAGATGTCCTGTATGCTGGGGAAGCTACTACTCATGATTGAGCTAAATTTACAACTTCTTGCAGCTAATTGTAATACTGTGAAATGTCCCCACCCATGCCAGAGGGCGATGTAACCAGTTAGAGTGCTCTCCACAGTATATCCATAGAAATTTGTGAGGGTCTTTGGTGACATACCAAATCTCCTCAAACTTCTAATGAAATATAATCACTATTGTGCTCCCTTTACAAATGCATCGATATCTTGGACCCAGGATAGATCCTCAGAGATATTGATACCCAGGAACTTGAAAATGCTCACTCTCTCCACTTCTGGTCTCTTGACGAAGAGTGGCCTGTGTTTCCTTGTCTCACCCTTTTTGAAGTCCACAATGAATTGGTCTTACTGACATGGAGTGCAAAGATGTTCCTGCACCACCACTCAACCAGCTGATCTCTCTTGCTCCTGTACGCCTCCATTTGTTTATTTCTTTAGTTTAGTAAAACATAGGAGCACTGGTAAGTGAACAAAAGAGTTCATTTACAACAAGTTGCCTTACCAGTCAAATTTTGTCCAGCATTTCCATCATGTGAGGGTGAGGGTATACAGTTAGGTTAACGTAACATCAGAATGTTAATTTTATCCTGAAGACTGCCTGAGGCAAACACTGTCCATAAATCTTAGTAGCCTGCATACTACAATGGCTGGATACTTGTTTGTCATTGACTTGGAGTGAGAGCTTGAGTTGTGCTCAATTTCTTTCTGCAGTGAATCAGTACAGCAACAAAAAAACATTATTGTCACAAGGGAACCTAACTTCCTTTAACCCTTCGGTCATAGTCACTTCAGGAATGATCGTTTCTTTTCCATGCCTAAAGTACTCAAGCTTATTATCATTCAACAAACCAACCCAAGCGTGAGTGGTGATTGAAAACAACAAAGATGATCGATTATCTTAGACATGAATTCTAGTTAAAAGTCTGCCTTCATATCAAATGAGACCAATTGACATCAAATTTTTCTTTTGTTTTAAATACTTCTCTTTTTGTATGAAACCGCATCACTTTTTGTACTGGCATGCTAGCAGTAAGATAATTCTTCACTCTGTACTCAAAGTCATTACTTTGGGGTTAGGTAAAACACGAGTCTGCAAAGTAGGTTTTGACATATTAGGGGAAAAAAATATCTTTGGTCCCAAAACAAAGAAACCTATGAGCTTTAACAGCAATTCATCACTGAAACCCAGTTACAAGCAGATTTACCCCTAGCAACGTCTAATTTTAATCTCTCCCCACTTAAAAAATGTTTTAAGCAGCTCGCTTTAAAAATGGACAAACTATTTATCTGCCTCACTGGCAAATATCGACTGTTGAATGCTTAAGATAAAAATGGAGCAATTCCATTTTACACATCAGCCAAGATGAATAGGTGGATGTTGAAATGTACATGCTCAGTATTCAGCACACACCAGCAGCACCTTCAGTTACTGATACTTCTTGCGTTTACTTTCTCCTACACTAATGAAAAAAAATACAATGCATCTGCCCAAGCTGATGTGTTAATTTAATTCTTGAAAAATGTATGAGATAAATATGAGATTGGGAAAAAATTGAAGTTTTTTAGATAGATCTCAGTGTCTCTTTGTAATTTCGTATGGGGGTGGCAGCATCAAAGTGGGCGGGCAGATGGTTTGGAGAAATATTTGTGAAAATTCTTTCTCGATAGGTAGATTTAACCGATATTAAATCTTCCACTAAAATGTATTGAAACTGTGGATGAAGCAAATTTCAAAGGCAGAATTGCCATTTTTATTTCATTCCTTCTGGAATTGTCTCTTTTCACTCACTTCTGATTTTCAATCTTCCTTGTTCTGACAGAAGTTGTTGACTTTAACCTTTTCTCTCCTCTTGCTGACTTTATTGTTACATTTCATTTCATTCCTGAATAATTTGATAAATTTTGAAGAGACCCACTTTGTAAATCTTGATAGGTAACAAGTCAGATCAGTTGGCCACTTAACAGCCAATTGAATGTCAAAAAAATAAAGAGTAGTATAAATATGATTAATTATCTCAATACCTTCAAAGTCAATTTTAAGAACTCTGTTGCAATCTGATGATGTACATAGAATTATATAAAGTGTACAGTACGTTACCCTATTCTAACCACATTACCTCATTCCATCCACATTATCCCACTCCATCCATATTACCCCATTCCATCCACATTACCCCATTCCATCCACATTACCCCATTTCATTCACATTACCCCACTCCATCCACATTATCCCACTCCATCCATATTACCCCATTCCATCCACATTACCCCATTTCATTCACATTACCTCACTCCATCCATATTACCCCACTCTATCCATCACCAGTGTTTCTTGATGCTTTGGTTAATGTTGTGGTTGGGAATAGCAGCTAAAGATCCTGACAACCCTTACAAATATACAAGTGTGGATATGTAGACGAGCTGTATCTAGGTGTCTGCCAATGTTCCTCCAGGAAAAGGAACAAAGAGCATTCAGCAACTTTAGGACAAAGGATGGTAACTGATGTCCTCAAGCTTAGTTTGGCTTTTGATTAAATTATAACTTGGCTGTATTCTAATTCTTACTAATTTACATATCTGAGTTAGCAAAATTTACTTGGGTTGGATTTAAAATCACTGACTAAGGTTCCATCCACTGCTTTTAACGAGTAATAGTTTCACACTTTAATTGTTGCTTATGTTTTAAGTGATTCCTATTTTAAGAAATTGTGGCACTCCTGGGGGGGTGATGGGGGGAGCTGGTGGTCCACAGCCAGCCCTAGCATTCCTAATGATCAGTGTTATTTATTGTTCTTGTATTAAAAATGCTTTTTGGGATTATGGTGGGCTGTTCAAGTTCATTTATTGTCACATTTTATCTTGGGTTATATAGTTATTCACTCATGTGTTTGTGGGTCACCCTAACGGTAACCGGGGTGTGTGATCATCACCTCCCCCATCTGTATGTGAGTGAATGGGCCCTATCCCTAGGCCTTAGTGCTTGAACTGTTTTTGTGCTTGTCACAATTAAGCCAGCAGTTGAGCTGCAAGAGCTTCTCTCGTCTGACATCATGGACCGACATCGTCTGACATCTCAATGGTGTCAGGAGTGGGATTAGAAATTGATGGTGAGGTTGAAGAGCTACATCAGATGGACCTAGGAAATGAGTCAAGGGACCGAGCAGCATGCCTTGCCCACTGACCCAGAGGGAGGACCTGGAAACCGAGCATTGTGCTTTCCTAGGGAGCCCTGACAGGGTGAGTGTACTCAGGCTCCCCAACCCGGGGAACATGGTGGAATGCATCACACACCTCCCTCAAGGCCTGCATCCGGGAACCCAAGTTACTGCAGCCACGGGAACACAAGCAACATGGCAGGCACCATCGGCTCTGCTGGAGCAAGAGGAAGACCATCGGGCCTCAGCAGTTTACATCACAAGGTCCGCCCTGTAGCTCCCCAGATAAAATGGTGCCAACTATCTGGAGCCTTACCTGACGGAAGTCAAACTTGCTGCATGGCACAACGGGTGGAGCCCCTTGCCTTGGCACTGGAGGGTGATGCCTGGCGGGGCCTCCTCGACCCTCGACCATTCCCTAGCTGAGCATCGTGACTACAAAGACCTCGTAGTGGCACTGGAGCGGCATTTCATGCAGAGGCCATTGGAGGAAGAAATGAGGGAAGAACCGTGCACCAGGTGACGCCATGTGAGAAAAAGCCAGGGGGCATTTGCGAGCAGATCTCTGCCACAGTGCTCGGCATGGCTACCCCCAGTTTCCTCCTGCAGCCTAGGAAGAGCTTGCCCTCCATGCCTTTGTAAAGGCGCTGACACAACAGTGTCTTCAGCATCATGTTAGATGCATTGTGAGAAGACAAAGGAAATCACTGTGGACTTCAGGAAGGCAAAGATGAACCATCCCCCTCTGCGAATAAATGGCTGCTCTGTATAGAGAGTTGAGTGCACCAAGTTACTAGGAGTTCACATCACAGGTGACCTCACCTGGTCCCTTAATACCACCTCCCTGAGCAAGAAGACACAGCAGCACCTGCACTTCCTAAGAAGATTGAGGCAAGCAAGGCTCCCGCCCCCCCCCCCCCCCCATCTTAACTGTGTGTTTTACAGGAGCACTATCGAGAGCTTCCTGACAAATCGCATCTCCATCTGGTATGGGAGCAGTCGAGCATTGGACCAGAAGTCCCTACAAGGGACTGTGAGAACAGATGAGAGGATCATGGAGGTCTTCCTACCATTCAACATTAAAATTTATCAGGAGTGCTGCAGACCCAATGCAGAATCCCACCCACCCATCCAGCACCCTCTTTGACTTTCTACCATCAGTCGGTAGACTATGATGCATAAAAACGAGAATGGACGGGATGGGAAACAGTTTCTTCCCCAAGGCCATTAGGCTTCTGAACTCCCTGCCGCAACATATTTGAAGTGTCACTTGTTAATCTGTTCCGTACCTTACAATATTTAATATTAATACACTTTTGTTCATTATTTATGTGTAATTCATCTGCAGGTTTTATCCTTACCTTCATAAGTTTACGTGTGTTATGTGTACTACTGTGCTTTACAACCTGTTTCGAAGAAACATCTTATTTCTATATATGTTATATAATTATATATGTTATATGCATGCAAATAGTTAAGTGACAATAAACTTGACTTGACTAACTTAGGGTATAATCAGGGACTTGAATAGCTATGCTAAAGCTTCCTCCTCCTTAGGCTGTAGTCTTCTATAATATAATATTCTTAAAATTATTTTATTTTACTTGAACATTTTAAAATAAGGACCCACTGGGATTACATAAGCACCCATTTCCAGAACACTGCCAGTCACATCTTGACAATTAGATTATTTGTCTATCGTCACTATTTTGAAAGCCCTGCTGTTCAATTCATTTCTTAAGTGGTTCAAGAAGGCAGTTCAACAGCACTCCAAGGACGAACGGGGACACGCAGTAAATTTTAGATCTGACGGTGTTCCTGTTCTGTTCCTGATTTAAAAAATGGCTTTAAGATTCCTTGTCTTCTTAGCTAAGATATTAATAAATGACTTTTGAAACAAAGCAAGCATCTTAGACCACATCATTCCAGGAGCTGTTAATATGTTGACAGATAGGGGTTTCTCAGGAAAACACTTTTTTAACATTGTTGTATTCTACAGCTTCGTGCAGCATCCATTTCTTTACTGGTGCTCTGGTGTTGCAGCTAATACTCTAATTGCTGGATGAACTGACCCTGCAATCTTTCATTCTCTTGACGATCCAATCTTCCAAACCCATGGCTTCTAAGCCCATTCACTGCTGAGCTCCACAATCTTCAAGATTCACGTTTATTTATCACATGTACATCAAAACAAGCAGTGGAATGCACTTCCTTGATTGCTCGCCCCAATTCTTAGTGTAATCCTCAGTTTGTAACTTCTACCGGCTCAAGGCATTAGCACCAAAATCTTTCCCACCATCCATCTCACCACAATGTGGATATCCCACCGTGCAAAATCTCATTTCAGGGAGGTAGCACTCCCCCGCCCTCCCCAACCCTATATCCTCCCCCCCCCCCCACCGGTCGACCTCCAAGGGTGTATGTAATACTTTGTTTAGTGATTCTGCCTAATCTGTAAACCAAGTTGGGTACATTAAAATATGTACTTATATTATATTATATTATCATGGAGTCATTTTTTTTTATTGCATTATAACTTTAAGCAAGTCTACAGGGAGTTTGGCCTCATCACGTAGGATGTCAATGGAGTAGCTCCTTAGCAGCTAGCCAGCTAGTTTAAATAACGTTAGCTATGCTAATGAATGGATGACACCTGTTAAACTCACCTCAACGTGTCTTTTACATTTTAACCCACCATGGGCAATAGAAAAGTCACTGTTGCAAACAGTGCAGCGAGCAACACTGTCATTATTTTTGAGGCGGACTGTAAAGCCTGCCCACAGAGAAAACTGATAGGTCTACTTAGCACGAAGAGAGACCAATCAGGATGCTCCCTCTCGCTCTCGCTCTTCCTCTTCCTCTCCCTCTCCAAAAAATCGATTTCCGGGATATTGTATATAACTTGCAGGCATCAGGGAGCCGTTATCAATATGTGGGAGATTCCCAGAGCTTCCGGGAGAGGTGGGATGTCTGACAATGTTCTGATAGCACACCCTGAAAACAACCGAAGGTTCCAGTACTTCTGCACAGGCCCAACTCCAACCACTAACCTGATTTATCCCAAGCCCAATCTTAGGCTGAAAGTGCCCTGCAATAAAGGTGTGCCTGTTACAAAAGAGATGATTGCGTTGGAGGGTCTGAGAATCAATGTTCAATCAGGGGCCCCAGGTGGACCTCTTGACTTTTAGGTCAGAAAATCGGCGAGTTATGGAGTGAACACTGGCAGACTGCACTTGGAGGACAATATGATCACAGATGGGGACTATGCCCAGAAATCACTGGCTTTTATCCAAGCAACTTACTCACAGCAAACAAAATAATAGAATGACAGGAAAAGCATTAATTACATTGCTGAGTTAAGCAGAGTCTACTCAATCATACCGTATTTACTCTGCTTCAAAAGAATTGCAAATATGGGAACCAAAACTGTGTGTGATTCATTTTTCACAAAACAATCTCTTGTCACTAGGTTTGCTGTGAATTAGTAATTAGATTCCACACACATTACGTACTTGGAACAATTTATATATGTAAATTTGGTTAACGAAGTTGCACATTTAAATAATTATTTTACTCCTTATCTTTAATTAGTTGTCTCAATTTTTGGGAAAGTCAGTCAGTTATTGGTCAAGGTTTTGTGTCACAATGACAAGGATTGTGGATGCTTAAATCATTATAGCCTGACACGAAGTGTTATTAAGAATATAAGCATTGTACAATTCAATATGCTACAAGCTAGAGAGTGAAATAAAATCAGTCCAAAGGCAGAGTAGATTGGTATAATTGGATCTGTGCACATAAAGTAGTAATGCATAAAAGAGCATTAACATTACATCGATTCTACTTACCTAATCTGACCATGTTTCTATATCAACTGGCATCAATGACTGCTACAGCATTAACTTACTGAGAATTAACTGGAAAATAGTATGGTCTTGTTTTGTACTGAAAGAATTATTAAAATATAATAGACAGATTAACTGAACTTTTGTGCAACAAATCCTACTGATGTACTTAATGCATTACATCACACCACACTTAAGGGACCAATGAAAAATGCTGATTGAAAAAAAAACCTGGAACTTGCCTTTTTATGAAGTTGTCCATTCGTGGGGAAGCTGGGCAGACAGCCATGCTGGTTGTATGGAAGCTCTACCTTCTGAGTGGGAGAAAAAGCTACTGCATAAAAACTGCCTTACATATTTCATTTTTTGTTCACCTAACTGGGCAAATCATCTTCTGCCCAATCCATAATGCTGAGATGAGATTTGGAGTAAATATAGGCAAACCAGAATATGCAGGAGCAAATAGAACATGGGATTATTTAGTGTGATAATTATATTAAAATCTTCAGAATGTGTGTTGCCTTTTTAATACCCTCTTCACTTTACTGGTGATTGTTGAATCAGTAAATTGGATATTTCTAAAAATACTTGGCTCCACAGACAGACTGATGACGTGGAAGGTTAATTCTGGCATCAGACACAATGCTCAGGCTGTGCAATGGCCAAAAGGTAGAAGGTGCCCACAGAGCAATTTCTTCCACCACCTGTCTTCAAACGTCTTTGCCCTGTTCTCTACACCAGCCTTCTTATATAATAGAATAAATAATAGGTAGCTGGGCCCAGATCCAATCAGTCTGCCAGCATATTGTAATATCTCATTACGTTGTTGGAGGCCTTTCCTGTCAATGGTGTTGCCCTTCAGGTGAAATAATAAACCAAGGTCATCAGGGAGTTTATTGAAATAATAATTTGGAATTCTGTTCTCCTCTGGGATGTAATTTAGAACCAGACCAGACTGACAGAATTAAACTTTCCAATGATGACTGCTCACTGCCCTAAGTTAAATCAATATGGTCAATCTCAACCTGCTCTCAGTGTGAGTAAGTTTATAATCCCAACCTGCCCATAATTTTGCACAAATTAGGCTTTGTTACTCGGAGACAGCATTGTGATTCGTGACACTAGATGATAATGCTGTAGTGTAGTAAATTGTATTGCTTGGTTACATGATAGTTATTGAATATTAATGGAGCTTCGAACAAGTTCAGGTTTGTGCATGTGCAGAAATTCCAAATTTGCTGTTACTTACATAGGAAATATTTTCAGTTCTGTACAGAGTTATTCACAAAATCCACTGTTCTAATGTTTATTAAAAATAAATCCAGCAATGTATAAAATATCATGAAAAGTTTACATAGTAAGAGAGAATGGGTAATAATGTCCCATTTGGAATAGTAATAGGAGCAGGGAACAGAATTTAGAAATGAAGGGTTATACATATTTGAGAGATAAAAGTACAGAGCTAAGTGCATCACAAACATGAGAAAATCTGCGGAGGCTGGAAATCTAAGCAACACTCACAAAATGCTGGAGGAACTCAGCAGGCCAGGCAGCATCTATGGAAAAGAGTATAGTCGACGTTTCATCAGGACTGGAAAAAGATGAGGAGTCAGAGTAAGGAAGTGGGTGGAGGAGAGGCAGAAACTCAAGGTGATAGGCAAAACTGAAGGTGGGGTAAGGCTAAAGTAAAGAGCTGGGAAGTTGATTGGTGAAAGAGATACAGGGCTGGAGGAGGGGGAATGGGATAGGAGAAGACAGAAGGACATGGAAGAAAGAAAAGGGGGAGGGGAACCAGAGGGAGGGAGGTGATAGGCTGGTAAGGAGATAAGGTGAGAAGGAAATGGGAATGGGGAAGGGGGTGGTAGGAGCTAAGTGTGCGAATGTTTTGTGGCTGTCAGACCATTACAGTGGTGGAAAAAAGAGTCATTCATGGCTTCCCAAATTGAATAATATGGGTAGTGAAGCAAAATAACTCAGGAAGGGACGGAGGATTAGACCTGAATAAACTGGAGATAGCATGGTCTTGAAGATTGAATACTCCATTTCTGTGCTATAATGATACTAAGTTTGCAGCAAAAGCCTGATGTGTAACAAATTCAAAGAAATGTCACAGATGTGAAAATCTATTGATCACATAAAATTTATTAAAACTGGCAAAAGGTTTATTTATGTACCAGGTGACATTTTCTTTGGAGGGAGTTTTACCACTGTAAAGGTTGAATGCTAGAAATCTGAGACATTTCCTATGAAATTAAAATTGTAATACCTCTTTTCAAAAGATGAATTTTGGTTGAGTTTTCCAATGTGAAATTTAGTCAACCAGTGTTTGTATTGTTTTTATTGAAGTCACAGTTTCAAACATCGGTAATGCAATGACTGAAAAGATACTTGGATAGGTTTGAAAAGATATATGTTGATAATTAAATAACAGATTTCAGATATGAACATGCATTTATTGTGTTCAAATTTTTCAAATAATTTAGTGAATAATTAGTGAAATAATTACCTGCAAGTTGAACAAAATAACTCAGTGCTCAAGGACAAAGTTCAACTCAGATATTAACATTAAATTAAATATATTTTGCTTTTCAAGTTCAACAAAGAAAAATACCTGCTAGAGAAAGAAAGTATAGTGGATAGTTGGGCCATTGTTTACTTGGGACAATTCTTAAAAACAAAAACTAATTGAGGCCATTGCTCGGATTCCCTCTGCTTAGTTGGGATATTATGCCATTTAATTGCGACAGGAGACTATTACCGAAAATGGTTTTAACTAGCCTCAGATGGTGCACTTGTTTGATCATTAGATGTCACTTCGTGCTTAGAATGAATAGTTTTTAAATAGAGGCAGTTGCACGTATTTGTGTTCAAAAAGCAGCGATTTTTGTCACTGATAGTTGGTGAGAAATAAACAGTAAGACAATTCCGAACTGTTTTCCTCACTGCAGTTTCAAACATTCCGGTAGTGAAAATTGAATGATTTCACAATTTCATGGGGAATTTGAAGCAATTTCACAACTTTGTGAGGAATTTGAAGGATTTGACAATCATGTTAAATGTTACAATGAAAATGAGGATGTACTCGTCAATAGCTCTGTATGGCGGCAGTCCATTATCTGCGCTGATTTTGTTCTTTGCATGCACTGGATGAATTACTATTAGGAATTAATACACAGTTTTATAGTACTGTAGTACTACAGGCACTATTCAATTTTGTTCTGTATTTCATTTAAAAACATAATTTGTTACTCAGTTTGTCTTTTTTTATACCTTTTAACTATTTCCATGAAACTTTGGCTAATTGGGGCAGCTGTTTAATTGAGGCAAAATGCACTGGTCCTGAGGTGTCCCAATTAACCAGAATTGTCCGTACTTAAAAATGCCATTTTATGCTACATGTGCTTTGGGTTTGGTGGCATCTACCATACATTCAAATTGAAGTTGCAGTGATTACATTGGTGGACTTACTCTGAAATAAAAAAACTTAAGGAGGTGTACAATTAATTACAAACCAAGATTCTGGGCTCCACCTGTTGTTCAGTCAATTAATCCCATGAACAGTCAAACTATATGGACACTTTACAATTCATTTGCTGAGGTAAGTAAACTAATTTTAGCCAGGACAATATTAGTCCAGTGAACCTTCACTTCTTCTGTGATAAATAGATTCTTTTTTAAGCAAGGTGGCCAAAATTACACACTATACTTCAGGTGTAGTCTCACTAAGGATCTGTTTATTGTAAAAAGACATCCTCGCCCCTCTATTTAGTGAAATATCCATCAAAGTTATTCCAGTCAGCTGGATTGTTCAATCAAGAGAATCAAATGTGTTTGTTCATTCCATCCTTCCACCTGAATCATGGTTCTACAGTCTGGCACCAGATATGATATTTTCAGCCAGAAAGTAATTATGGGTTTAATCTTGAGGCAATTTAAATTGGAGCATTGTCAAATCTTGGGAAACAAGGAACTCCTGAATCTGAGCTAGCTGAATTACAAACCTTGATAAGAGGCATTTTACAACAAAATTCTCCTGAGTTTCCACTTGATTAAAAAAAAAGGACTACTAACAGTGGATTAATCAAGGAAATGGCAAATGCCACAGTGAACTGCCTTTCAATCAAAAGTAAGTCAGGCTGTCTGAAAAATCTAACTGAGTGAGATTATTTCCCCAGTGCTCTACTGCCTGATTACAAGGTTTTTTCCCAGAAAATGTTCTGATTTGCTAATCGGAAAGCCGACACTTTTCTTAAGATGATTTAGTTATTAATTCTAGACAACCACCATTAGATGAGAAAATCTTTCTAAGCCCAAATGGGTTATTTCTTGACAAGAAATAAATACCACTCAATGAGGAAAATGTCTATTTTACTTAAGCTCTTTCTATCAGACAACTCAATGTACTCGAAAACCACAAGGTTACTGTGGCTTTTGGTCTCCTAGGACTGGCTTCTAATCTGCAGTTGGTCCATTATACGTCAGAACAGAACAGACAATCAGACTTCAGCAGATCTGAATTACACATGGGCGCAGATAAAGAATATTCTACAGGAGCATGGATAATGGTGCATCTTACAGTTTATATGAATGCATCCGTGTCTTTGAGAACTGACTGTATTTTGTACATTTGTGTGTCATACACTGTTATCTGTTTAGAGTTAAATGTTTTCAATGAAAAGTGATTTTAACTTTATTAGTAGATGTGTGAACAATGGGGGCTGCAGGTTCCAACAATTTCTAGCTTTAAAATGCATCTAACAGAGCATCATGTGTTGAAAATGGCTTACAGCAGACAAAAGCCAAATACAAGGACTGTTATAAACAGAGGGGTTTCTGGAGATGCTGGAACTCTAATAGCATAACTGTTTACAAAATTGTTGAAAACACTAATCTTAGCATTATTTGTGCTTGTCCATCATGAAGGCTCAGCAGGTTGGCATTCAGGAGGAGGTAGTATATTGGATTAGACACTGCCTTCATTGGAGAAGTGGTCGTAGATGGTTGACTCTTTGACTGGAGGTCTGTGTCTCATGGTGTGCCACAAAGGTTGGTGCTGGGTGCATTGGTGTTTGTCATCTATATCAACAGTCTGATAAACTGGTAAATTGGTAAAATGGATCAATAAATTTGTGTTTAACACCACGATTTAGGGGTGCAGTGGACAGCTAGGAAGGCTATCAAAGCTTGCAGTGGAATGTGGACTAGCTGGAAAAATGGGCTGAAAAATGGTGGATGGAATTTAATACTGGCAAGAATGAGGTGTTGCACTTTGGGAGGACAAACCCTGGTAGGACTTACATGGTAAGTGGTAGGGCACTGAGGAGTAGAGTAGAATAAAGGGCTCCTGGAGTGCAAATACATAATTCCTTGAAAGTGGTGTTACAGGTAGATAGGGTCATAAAGAAAGCATACTGCACATTGGTCATCATAAATCAAATTACTGAGTACAGGAGTTGGGATGTTATGTTGAACTTGTATGAGACGTTGCTGAGGCCCAATTTGGAGTATTGTGTGCAATTCTGGTCACCTATCTACAGGAAAGATATAAGCAAGGTTGAAAGTGTGCAGAGAAAATTCACAAGGATGCTGCTGGGTCTTGAGAACTGAGTTATAGAGAAAAATTGAATAGTTTAGGACTTTATTCCCTAGATTATAGGAGAATGAGGGGATATTTGATAGAGATATAAAACATTATGATGAGTATAGATAGGGTAAATGCAAGCTGGCTTTTTCCACTGACGTTGGGTGAAACTATAACTTGAGGTCATGGGTTAAGGGTGAAAGGTGAAATGTTTAAGAGGAACAGGATGGAGAAACACTTCACTCAGAGGGTGGTGAGAGGGAAGAATGAGCTGCTAGTGGATGTGTAGGATGCAGGTTCGATTTCAGCTTTTAAGGGTAATTTCAATAGGTACATGGATGGCTATGGAAGACATTGGTCTGGGTGCATGTCGATGAAGCTAGGTAGGTTAGTAGTTTGGCATGGACAAGATGGGCCGAATGGCCTGTGTCTATGACTCTATGATCCTGACCTCACTTTAGCTGATCAGTCAAATCCACCACTGCTCTCTGTGGGCTCTTATCCCAAGTACTTGTACAAGTTTTTCTTGATGAAAGCTTCAATTAACTTAAGTGAAAGTGATGTTAAAATGAATAATATAATTTTCAGCTCTTCCACCCTTCCCTTTTAAAGCAATATTGACATTTGCAATTTTCTAATCCAGAGACAATTCCCAAAATCCCACTATTTACTTTAACTGATATTGAAATTAATTAGTTTGTACTCCTGTTTTTAATTTTTATTTAGCATTGATATCATTATTTTCCAAAATGGAGAAAAATTTTAAAAATATGTATTTTAAACAATAATGGCTTTTTTAATGGAATATAATCTCAGCTGCAGCTGGCTTTGTTAGAGATAAGTTCATTAGCATCAATCCTCTTGATAAAAGATGACATTGAACAATTTTAAAGAACAGAAAGTTAACTCCTGTGACCCTTCTTTTATCCCACAACTAATATCTCCAAAAAGAATGTCGACAGACCTGCTGAGTTTTGTGCATGTTGCTCTGGATTTCCAGCATCTGCAGGATCTCTTGTGTTTGTGATTATTACTTCGCTGTTTGTGGGGCATTGCCACCCAGAAACTCATTCCTGGATTACCAGTGTTACAGTTGTGACTGTACCTTCAGCTATTTCTTGGCTGTAAGGCAGCGAGCTGTGCTATTATCTTCTGCCAGTACCATTGTGCCTGTAACTAGAAGCTTCATGGTTTTAGTAGTGGACACAAGATAAAGAAGATGTCAAGTTTGACACCTGTTTGGTTTTCCCCAAAGGCAGAGACTTCCTACGTTGTCTGTGCAGCAATGATAAAATGACAAAAATATATTCCATATCTTAAAGGTTCTTTGTTTGAAGCAGTCCATCAGTTCCAGTTGTTCAAAAAGGCACTACTGAGATAACATTATCCTGATCAACTGTGCTCAGCATATCCAGAGATAGCATTAGTCAAAGTAACTCTTTGAGGAAATTTATTGACAGGCTTTAATTAAAGTACAAACATATAATGTTGGCAATATTATATGTTTGTGCTTTATGTATCCATAAATACCTAACTCAGTCCACTGGAATTTTTTACTTGAGGGATGAATAGACAATGGAACTTTCTGCTAACTCTTGATTTTGAATATCAATGGCTTGATTACAATGCTATTCCAACAAGGTAACTGTATCATCTTAAAAGTATAACCTCTTGTATCTACAGTAAGTCTTTTATCATTTACACCTCTATCAAATCTCATTTCATCCTCTTCCGCTCCAACTGGTGTCTTCGGACACCTGAGTCAGGGAAAACTTTCACCCTGCATTCACCCTTTTGGCCTTTGTAAAATGTTGTGTATTTCAGCGAGATCACCTCCCACTCTTCTAAGCTCTATGTATTCAGTCTAATCTACTCAATCTGTGTTCAAAACGGAAATACACCTTCTCTGGAAGCAGTCTAATGAACCTTTACTCTGTTCCCTCTCTTGGAATGACGTTCTCTCTTTTAAATAAGGCACCAGATCCTGAAAGGAGAGTTTCCAGGATTTTGATTAATAAGAGTGTCAAAGGTTATGAGGAAAAGGCAGGAGAACGGGGTTGAGAGGGGAAATAAATCAGCCATGATCAAATGGTGGAGCAAAATTGATGGGCTAAATAGCCTAATTCTGCTCCTATGTCTTGTTGTCTTATAATCAATGTGAGGAATGGTGATCATTACCCCTGCAAGACTTCCAAAGGTGATGGCAAGTTAGTGGATGCAGACTACCACATCTTTGGATTCTGAATATGGAAGCAATCACTGATAGTTATTATTAATCTTACTTGTCTGAAGTAAACAATTCATCTTTAACTAGGAAGGAAGTCCAACAGTGTATACTTACAATGTAAACAAGCACAATGTCCTTCGAACTGAACTGTTTCGAATATCTAACTGGTCATGGTTGATTACCTAGCCATCAGCACTCTTGCTTCTCAACATTTCTGTCATTTCTCTCTACATGTGACTTTCCAAAAGAAAAACCTTACCAGGGGTCTGGCCCAAGGAAAGGTCTTGCATCACATGGTTTCTATAAATACTAAGTAGAATTGTGCCACCCAAAAAGCTGAAGGGCAGGAAGAATATATATTGACCAGAGTTGAGTGATTGATAGTAGTAAAGCTCCCATACAACGATCAGTTTATCTGCCAGAGAAAAAAACAATTCTTCTTTGCACATTATAATTGAAACTATCAGCAATTGTTCCATTTCTTTATTGAAGCTGAATGTCAAGGTGCGACTAGTATTTGTGAACATATAACCATTTGACCTATATGACTTTGTTGCTTTCTAACATGAGCAAAGATAGATAAGTGTTAAACTTGCACAAAATATATTGAACCATTCTTGTCTTTCTGAAGCACAGTTCATTAAAATAAAAAGCACAGAATGACTTCACCAATATATGTTAATGAACAAAAATATCAGAGTGTTAATAGCATTTAAAAATTGCTAAATATGAAATGATATGATTTACTCATCCATTTATTTTAAATGACCATAAGACCATAAGATACAGGAGAAGAATTAGACCATTTGATTCATCTAGTGTGCTCTGCCGTTTCAGCATGGCTGATCCAAAGAGTTGGCCTCCAGAGCCACCTGTGACAATGAATTCTATAGATTAACCACTCTCTGGCTAAAGAAATTCCTCCTCATCTTTGTTCTAAAAGGATATCTCTCTATTTTGAGGCTGTGTCTTCTGGTCTTAGACTCTTCCATCATAGGAAACATCCTCTCCACATCCACTCTGTCGAGGACTTTCAACATTTGCTAGGTTTCAATAAGGTCACCCCTCATTCTTCTGAATTCCAGTGAGTACAGGCCCAGAGCATTCAAATGCTCCTCATATGACAAGTCTTGCAATCACCTTCAATCTCTAACTTCTATTTAGTGAGAGTCTTCCTAATGTATTTCTTTAATTCTATATAGTATCACCTCTATTCACATGATGAGGACCCACTGAAACTCTTGCCCTGTCTAACCATGCTGCTGGATGGCCATTCTCTACAATGGTATGGACAACAAATGACCACAATTAATGACTGTAAGCAACTTAATATCTGGAAGGTTATGTGCTGTCTTTCATCTGCTCCTTTTATTCCTTCCCAGTGGAGTGGTGCTCCTGTGTGAAGCTGGTGGGGAGATAATTGCGTGGAGAGAACCTACTTAGGTCCATCAGTGTGGAAGACAAATTCACGGTCACAGAGATGGTCAGTGCATGGTGTGTTTAGAATGCCGAGACCAACTGACAAAAATAATTAAATGAAAAAACAAATTGATTATTATTAACACTTCTTTATATCTTCTGTACTCATGACATTCTCTGTTCTAGCAATGGTTGTCACCCAAGTTACCCTGGTGTCCACTGGATACCCTGGTGGGAGGGTTGACTTATAGAGTGGATATAAAATATGATGCTTCTGCATTGATGAATGTTCTCAATCGAATTGTCAACCCTAACATTGTCCTTTAAGAGCTATTCACTCCCCTTTCCTCCTTGTAACTTAGGACTAACTTGATTTCTGTCCTTCCCAGTTCTGACCAAGAGTCTTTGACCTGTAACATTATTTCTGATTCTCTTTACTCAGATGCAACTGAATTGTTGAGTTTTTCCAGTATTTCTTGTTTTTTTACCTTTCTCCAGTTTCTTATGTGAGGTTTCATACATGGAGGCCAAAAGGTGAAAGGTCAAAGTGCTGTAAAGATTAAAGATTGGCTTTATTTGTCATATGTACATCGAAACGTGCAGTGAGATGTATTATTTTGCATCAACGACGGACACAGTCTGAGGACTGTGCTGGGGACTGCCTGCAAGTATCATTAAGTCAACACCAATGCAGACTCATATTTTGAATCGGCGCATGATGTGTGTTTTAAGTTCCATTAGATACTGAAGATGGCTGAAACATTGAGAAGCCTCAGGGCAGCTGAAAGGATGTCACCTGCAGTGGGTTAGGCATTGATGTTTGACTCTGAGGTATCAGACACCATATATACAAGAGACAGAGGTCAGAGCCGTCACCTCATAAGGACCAATGTCACTGGCTCGTTTCTGGGGAGTAGTCACCTCTTGTAATATACACTTTATTTCAGTTCAAACACGAGGAAATCTGCAGATGCTGGAAATTCAAACACCACACACAGAATGCTGGTGGACCACAGCAGGCCAGGCAGCATCTATAAGGAGAAGCACCGTTGAAGTTTCGGGCCCAGACCCTTCGTCAAGACTCAACATTTCAGGACTCAACCCTCCTGACAAAGGGTCTTGGCCTGAAACGTTGACAGTGCTTCTCCTTATAGATGCTGCCTGGCCTGCTGTGTTCCACCAGCATTTTGTGTGTGTTGTCTTTATTTCAGTTCTGTAGGTTCCACTGACACAGAAATATGTTCAAGTGTTCCATCTTATCAAGGGAAAAGTTGAAACTGGAATCAGCAAGGCCAGAGAATTACCTCTTTCCTGGAGTACCTTCCAATATTGTTCTGAATACACTTGCAGCAGTGTGTTGGTTTGGGCAAGTTTGTCCTTTCAGGGCCAGAGCCTTGACATCAATTAGCATAGGAATGTGTTGGCAGATGCAAGGTATTTAGCCACTAATCACCAGAACCTGCACATTAGCAGATTAAAGGCAACACTGGGCATGCAAAGTGCACTTCAACATTTTCAACAAGGTGGTGGTTGAATAATGATACTGACCTGCAACGACATAAGTAGGTCTGTTAAATCACAATGCTGGCTTACTTTTCCTATTTAGAATCACTCTCATTTTGATGCGTATTATTCCACTACTTATCAAAAGATAAAACATTTTGAAAACTCTGTGTGTATATATAAAATGTTATTTTCTGGGGTTAGTATGCCACAGAACTTTTCTTCAAAAGTAGTGAATAACCATTGTCACAAAGCATTTCTAAATATTTTGCAGGTCTTAACATGCGCCTGGGTATTTGGTAGGAAGTCGAGCAGAGATGAAGATAACTGATCTGCAGATAAGATGAGATGGGGAAAGAGAAAGAGAAAATAAGAATCTTAGTTTGGAGTCTTATTCAAATGGTGAAGATCAAAAGCAACATTGTTTTGTTAACTGCAGCTTCCAATTCAGAACCAGGTGTGCTGAACAGATCATAAACCCGAGAAAGTCCATGGATGCTGGAAATCCAAAGCAACATGCTGGAGAAGCTCAGCAGATGTAGAGCAACCATTTTAATGGAAAACAATTCAGACAGGAAAAAAGACCAAGACCGTAGTGAAGGCATAGGTTTTTATCACATGCAAACTCCTTACAGACAGCAGCAGGAATTGAACCTATTTTGCTGGTACTGTAATAGTTGACCACTGTGCCATTTTTGAAAGAGGAAATGTTAAATAGATTATTTAGAGAGTGAACACCCAACAATAACTACAAGTGTTCATGGTAATAACAAAAGCAGAAGTATAAATAAACAAAAAGTGAGAAGCATTGTAACTATTGTCTTGAATATTCCAGCCATCTCCAAACCAGTCACCATTAAACGGAGCTCATCCTGTCTTAATTATCATCTGTTATGGAATTTACACCAAGCCTGTTTGACTGTCATTTTGCTAGATCATTGGCACCTGATCTAGCAAAACCTTCGTTCTAAAGTTCTCACCCTGGATTTCAAATTGCTTCATGACCTGACTTTTGCTGAAACAAAAAAGCAAACTCTTGGATGAGCTCGGCAGGCCGAACTGCAGCTGTGGTTGGGAAAGGAATTGTTGATGTTTTAGTCATGACTGGGCATCAGAACTAGGAACAGAGAAGTAAGATGGCTAGAAAGTCATCAGAAGGCGGAGTAAGATGGGCTTCTAGGCGATAGGTAGATAGAGTATGGGTAAAAGATGATAGGGAGATGGAGGAGGGGTAGAGATGGGTGGAAGAGGTAAAAGAATTATATGTTGAAGCATCTGCTTCTGGCTAATCACCAGAAACTGTGCTTTAACCAATTAAAAGCTCCATCGAGTAAACAAAGTGCTTTATGGCTTCTCTCTAACTCTGCCAGCCTGGCAGGCCTGACATTTCTGTATTCTAGCTTCCTGGATATCCTCCATTTGATCCACCCAATCACTGTGTTGTGCTGTCAGCTGATTGGCCTCTGGAATTCTATTCCTAAATCCTTACATTTCATCATCTCCTATTATAACTCCTTAAGATTGAATTCATTTTCCAACATTTGATTTCTACCTTTGAATCTCCTTAAGTCAAACTTCCTTTATAACAAGTACCTTGGGTTGATTTATTGCACATATGGTAATTGTTGGTTTCATAGAGAGATGATGCCAGGGATTTGAAAACCATGAGGAGCAAAATAGCATTTGAAGGGGATAGAGTTAAGGGGATAAATGTGAAGGAAATAATCTTCCACCTATCCTGAGCAATATAGACAAAGCAGAATGACAGGTAGAAATGTGGAGGCATTGACAAGCCGGTGCTGTTTAAGAAATAGTAAGGGGCTTATCAGTGGAAAGAATTCTGGGCAGATGTTGCATATCACAATATACTGAAGGAGCTTCCAATGGCATTAATCTTAACTTTACAGATATTTTTAGATGCGAAACTAAGTCCAAAAATGGGTGACTAATATTAATAGTGGTTCATGAAAATAATAAAGAAGCAGATTATAGGCCAGTTGGTTTTATCACAGCTGGGATAACGTTAATGAATGAAAAATGTGGTGAGCACGTAGTTGAATTTCCATTAACACTCTCAGTCGGCAAAACTTCACAGTATAATCTTGGCATCAAATGATCCCTCGAGTCCATTGTTGGAATAAACTCAACTCAACTCAACATCATTTGCCATATACCTATACACGTACAGTGGATTATGGTTAACTGGGTCACGTTAGGATCAGTACATTTTGGCCCAATTAGTCAAAGTTTCATAGAAATAGTTTAAAAGGTATAAAAAAGACAAACTACCCTTCAACTGAGTAACAAATTACACTGGGCAGTAAATTTTTTTTGCACGTGTTGCTTCCTCATAAGTGTTTTGTGGATATGTTGGGCTGCTTGAATCTGAATAGAAAAGTAATCAGACTACTTGTATCACATGGAATTTGGAGAAACAAGAAATTACCTTTTATTGAATATGATGTGCTTAATTGCATAATGATGCTAACGCTTTGCAATAGTTCAACTAAGCAAAAAATGTTTTGTTGATGATTTTCTTTTGTACCCAGAGTCTGAGACTTCTCACTTAAATATCCAATAATCAGCCAGCAATGATGCTTTCCACTTGCCCTAATGCCATTTCTCCACGACTGCAATGTCCTGGTGAAGCCTTTCACCATGCTCATCACTGACAGTGCCAAGATTTGCAGTGAAGAAGTCTAAATGGGAATGCAGAAAATAAATCTTCAGCGACATGTTACACTTCATAGTTTTGTATGCTTGAAGCAAGTTGTCAACCAGCTGCAAGTATTCCGGTGCACTGTAGTTGCCAAGAAAATTTTCAACAATATCCTTGAATGCATTCCATGCAATTTTCTCCACTCCCACTAGAAGTTCTTTGAATTGCCTATCATCGGTGACCTGTTTGATTTGGGGATCAATTAAAAAAGCCTTTCTTAACCTTGGCTTCAGTTATTCTAGGAAAATTCACTCTCAAATATTGAAATCTTTCACGGACATTTTTGTTCTTGATGACAGAAGACTCCATCCTTGCAGTCTTGAGCCCAGCAATTCTGCTTTTGTCTTTGACAAACCCAAGTCTTTGACCAGGTTATTTAACAAATATTGAGTTATCAGATGAGTCTCACTCAACATAAAGGGTTCAAAATCTATATCAGTATCAGTGTCATTTGCCATTCCTGGCTCATGCATCATGGCATCTATGCCTGGTTCCTCCAGACACCATGTCTCTGGTGGCTCTGGGACTGGAAGACTATCGTCATGCAGCACAGGTCTCATAGCTGAAGGGAGATTGGGCTATTGAATGGATTTCTTGTATACAGCAGAGAAAACAAACAAACTGGTCAGACAGAAGTAGCAGTCTGTCACGTGATCCTTCTGCTCTCGCCATATCATTGGGACAGCGAACAGCACTGACTTACGAGTACCTCTGAGCCAAGCTCTTAAATCAACAGAGCATGCTGTGCAGCAACTGAGGGGAGCCCAGGCTTTGTCTTGGTTGACAATTTTACACCCCAAGCAGAACTCATAGGCTTTCCTAATAAGAGGAATCATACTCTATCTTTGAGATTTAAATGTATACTTGCCACAAATATAACAGAAATTATCATTTCTATTGAAACATTGACAAGACATTTTGCTATCACAAGTACTCCTGAAGTTACAATAACTTTATAACGAGTACACAGTGCCAGTGGTGTAGTGGCATCAGTGCTGGACTTTGGGGCAAGACACACGCACACTCTATGCTATGTGCGTAGAGCACGCACATCCACCTTACATGCCCAAGATAGAAAACTTTTCAGGTTACCTTGTGCCCACATTTTAATTGACTTTAAATAACCAATACAGGTGAGTTTTTTTTAAAAATGGTGCATGATAAATGCATAAATACATAAATACCATCGTGTATTTACAATGTAAGAAGTGATCTAAAGTGCAATAAAATTAGTAACGCAGAAAGAAAAGAGAGCCAATCAGGTATTGGAATTTACAAACGGCAGATCACATTTGATTAATCAAGTTGAAGTTTTTGAGGAATTCACAAAGTGTATAAATGCAAAAGTATTGATTTTGCAGATCTTCAGAATGGATTTTACAGAAACCCATATTGGAGACCTAATAGAAATTAAGGCACATTATAGTAAACAGATGGGAATCAGTGTCAAGGATAAATTATTTAAAAAGTTTGAAAACTTCCAATTTTGCTAATAGGTCTGTGGATTATTGAGAACTTACTGTATTTTTATTAGAAGGAAAATGCATTACAGTACATGCAATACATTAAAATACATGAAATGTACTGCCTGTAAGAATAAAGCCTTCATATTAGCTGAAAACCCCTTGGTGATACTCAGAAATGAATTAAGTAGTTTCAATCTCGTCCCTGATTTATTTTAATGCAGCATCTACTTTAACGGACAAATTATTTTTCATTAGGTCAATAAGTGAACAGATTAATAAGTGACAACAAGTATGGATTTGTACAAGGAAAATTGCATTTGAACTGATACAATCAGATTGATTTTGTGTACATTGCCTTGCAGGAAACCATTGAAGAAATACTCAGCCCAGAAATGTTTTCAAATAATGTAGCATTTTACAATGTTGTGAAATTAAATGTTGGCTCTATCCAGGGTGAGCTCCTGAAGTACCTATTTCCATGTCATTATTGGAGAATTTGACAGGGTGCTTCCTGCAATGATTCATGCTTGGGCCTCTGACACCATCTCTGCTTTAGTCAAACTTATTATGACACAGTATCATTGCACATGCAGCATTATTCTTGGTGCTTTGTGGAGAAACTTAGCAAATTTTCCCTGATGCCATTCATCATTGGGTACTCGCAGCGACTGCTGCTGTTTGCCAACCTCAGATGCACAAACAAATTTTGCAGAAGAGGACATGCCGGGCAAATTCTGAGCACACTTACTTTGTGTGCACACAGGAGCCAAACCACACATTAACCACCCTCGAAGGATCAGATTATGTTCATTCAAATGTTTTAGATCAGCAGCTTAGTTCTCTAGTTCCCTATCCTGACTTAGGAGCTGTCTCTGTGGAGTTTCCTCTAGGTGCTCCAGCTTCCTCCCAGAAACGTTGAGCAGCAGGTTAATTGGCCACTATAGGTCAGTGGAAAAATGTAAGCAGAGTTGAGGAGATGAGAGAATAGAAAATGAGATTAATATCGGAGTACTATAAATGGGTGGGCGATAGTCATTGCGGATTCTGTGGGCTGAAGGACTTGCTTCTGTGCTAAAACTCATTGTAATCGACACTGAGTGGCCACTTGTTAAGCACAGGAGTATACCTAATGAAGTGGCCCCATGAGTGTTACCTGGTGTGGCCTTCTACTGCTATACTCCACCCACTTCAAGGTCTGACATGTTGTGCATTCAGAGACGCTCTTCTACACATCACAGGTGCAACATGTGGTTATTCGAATTACTGTTGTTTTCCTGTTAGGTTAAACCTGTCTGGCCATTCTCCTCTAAACTCTCTCATTAACGAGGCATTTCCCCCCCATAAAACTGCCACTCACTGGATTTTATTTTTGTTTTTCACATCATTCTCTGTAAACTCTAGAGACTGTTGGGCATGAAAATCCCAGGAGATCAACCTTTTCTGAGATACTTAAACCACCCCATCTGACACCAACAATAATTCCACGGTCAAAATCACATTGATCACATTTCTTCCCCATTCTGATGTTTGGTCTGAACAACAACTGAACCTCTTGACCATGCCTGCATACTTCTATGCATTTTGTTGCTGCCATGTAATTGACTGATTATACCTAATAAAGTAGCCACAGAATGTATATTAAATTCCTTTCTACAGTGTACACACACATATCTCTGATTAATATCTTTTTTTATATAGTGCTCAATTTAATTCCGTTAATGCACAAGAAATTGGATGTTGCAACAGAGTATGAAAAGTTAGTGCCCTATTGGATTTGAGTAGAGTTATTATATGAATTATAAAGGAACGAAATATTGAGGCTGTTACCTTTATTTAAACAGGTTGGCTTCTAGTGATGTAAATTTATGATGCCCTTGTGTCCCTTAATTCTCATTTTCAGAAGGTTAAGACAATGAAATATTAATCAGTTTCCTTCCACTTAAACCAAGCTAAGGTTTTATCTTGTCCCATGAGATGATTGTTTTCCAAATACATTTCTGTAACTTTGGAAACATTAAATGGTTCAAAAATTACAGAAGCATTACTTTTACAAACCTCATTTTGAGTTACTTATTCTTTTGCAGGAAATCTCAATTGTTTAGCTGATAATTTTCTGTTTTCTATGATGAAAGTCAAATGTCAAATCTAATTAAACCTTTTTGAGTTAATGTAAAAGTGGAATGGGTTTGCCACGCTGCCATATTCTGTTCTGTACACCATTATTTCCAGTTCTGCTGCTAGGGGAAAGTAGTTGCACCATTATATCCTTGTCCTGTGTAGGATCTATTGACAGAAACATCAGGCAAAGTGGTCAGAATGAGCATTTATAACCGTATTGGCGATGACAGCGGCTCAACAGAATGTTTTATATCTTCTGCAAACCACCACGCTCACACTCAACTGCGAGCCCTCTGTGACTGAGTGCGAAGAGAAATCCTGACCTCCCCCGTCGCAGGCCAGTCCTGAGGTGAAGACTGTCCAAATGCTGATTTAATGCCTGATTTAAGCTGCAGCTCTGGACCTTAAGTAATTTATAAATTATGACAGGTCAATTGTGCCAATAAGTAACACTCCAGAAAAGCAATATGGCCTAGAAGTTATTCTATCCAGGAAACACATGCTGATTTGGTGGTCTGTGGCAAGCTTACAAATCTTTCATTTATTATTTACCACCAACTTCCATGTCACGCCAGGCCAAAAGCAGTCAGTTATGCCATCTACATTCTGTGCATTGAAAACCTTTTATCAAATGCTCAAACAGGGCAAAAAAAGGAAAAGTTAAGTTGCAAGTCTAGATCTGGGACACTGTTGGTCCTGGAGAAAGAAGGCCTGTTCTTTTTTTTTCTTTTTTTCTTTTTTTTTAAATTAGTTTTTCAAAACATTTTACAAAATTAAAAACCCCAAATCCCAGTGGGGAGCATTAATACAGTGCAAGATTAAGCATACAATAACAATATGCTACAAACGAAGAGAATTTAACAAAAAAGCACCTAAATTAAAGACAAGTGAGCTTACTGTCCTCCCCAATCCCCACAACACAAGAAAAAAAACAACAACAACTCCAGACCAACCACCACACAATATAGAGAGTATAAGTCCAGACAGTCAAACTCCCAGACTGTGAATACACTTAGTAACAGAGGATAATAATGCCTACTACCAGAAAACAAAAGGGAGCTGAAAGCAAGATACCGAAAAGAAGAAAAAAAAAGAAAAAAAAACCCTAGTCAAGAGGAAGGTTATGAAAGTACTCGATAAAAGGTCCCCAGACCTTATGGAACTTTAGATCCGAATTAAGAACTGAATAATGAATTTTTTCGAGGTCCAAGCAGGCCATAATGTTGTTAAGCCATTGCGAATGAGTGGGCGGGGCAACATCTCTCCATCTGAGGAGGATCAAGCGTCTCGCCAGGAGAGAGGCAAAGGATAGTATTCGGCATTTGGTCGGACCCAGACATAAATCTGTCTCGCCCCAAAAACCGAACAGAGCAATTAAGGGGTTAGGTTCTAGGTGCTGATTCAGAATACCCGATAATGTAGTGAAGACATCTTTCCAGAATTTCTCCAAGCTAGGACAGAACCAGTACATGTGGATGAGAGAGGCCACGCCCCTCTTGCATTTATCACAGAGCGGACTAATGCCAGGGCAGAATCGAGATAGTTTAGATTTAGACATATGGGCTCTGTGAACAATCTTAAACTGTAAGAGGCAATGGCGAGCACAAAGGGAGGTTGAGTTAACCGATTTGAGAACTGAGTCCCAGCTCTCCTCGGATAAGGAGATATTTAAATCCTGCTCCCAGGCCATTTTAATTTTATCCACAGGGGCCCGTCGTAAGGCTGCTAGTTTATCTCGGATAATTGAAATTAAACCTTTGCCTAGTGGATTAATGGAAAGAAATAGGTCCATAGCATTTTTCGCAGGCATTTCAGGAAAGTTAGGAATTAAAGGAGCAGTAAAGTGTCGGATTTGGAGATATCTGAAAAAGTGAGCATTAGGCAGGTTGAACTTAACAGAGAGCTGCTGAAAAGAAGCGAAGCGATTATCAATGAAGAGATCTTCAAAATGTCTAATGCCCTTCCTGTACCAAACATGGAATGCTGAATCATACGTAGTAGGTAAAAAAAGGTGATTATGTGCGACAGGGCTAGAAACGGAAAACCCCTGGAAACCATAGCATTTCCTGAACTGAGCCCATATACGCAAAGTGTGTCTAACCAGAGGATTAGCTATTGATCTGGGCAGACTGCTAGGGAGTGCAGAGCCAAGAAGTGCAGATATAGATAATTCTTTAGTGGAGCTCAACTCCATTGCCACCCAGTTAGGGCACTCGGGTTGACCGTGGAAGAAAGACCAGAAGGCAGCACAACGTATATTAGCTGCCCAGTAATATAAGCGAAAGTTAGGTAAAGCCATGCC
Source organism: Hemitrygon akajei (assembly GCF_048418815.1). Lineage (NCBI taxonomy): Eukaryota > Metazoa > Chordata > Chondrichthyes > Myliobatiformes > Dasyatidae > Hemitrygon > Hemitrygon akajei. The sequence goes on from NC_133133.1 coordinate 160,257,901, forward strand.
ACCCTCTTTTTTAGATTTTTGGAGGTGGATTTTATTAATTCTAGAGCGCTTATTCTGCAACAGATATGACAAAATAATAGAGTCTAAGGAATCAAAAAAAGATTTAGGAATAAAAATTGGGATAGATTGAAATAAGTATAAAAATTTGGGGAGAACATACATTTTAACAACATTAATACGACCTACCAAGGATATAGATAGAGGTGACCATTGTACCAGACTCTGTTTTATAGCATATGAAAGATTGACAAAGTTTTCACGAAAGAGATCTTTAAACTTCCTTGTGACTGTAATTCCAAGATAAGTAAATTGATTATGGACTACTTTAAAAGGGAGATCACAAAATATTAGTTCCTGTGGTTCTTTATAAATTGGGAAAAGTTCACTCTTATGTAAGTTGAGTTTATAGCCAGAGATCTGGCTAAACTGGTCAAGAAGTGAAAACATTAGAGGTAAGGATGTAGACGGATTTGAGAGAAAGAGTAATAAGTCATCAGCATAGAGAGAAACTTTATGCTCAACACCCCCTCTCCAAATCCCGGTCAATTCAGGACAATTTCGAAATGCTATTGCCAGAGGTTCTATAGCCAAATCAAAGAGAAAGGGACTTAAGGGGCATCCCTGACAGGTGCCACGTTTGAGATTAAATACTTGGGTTTTCTGAAAATTAGTTAGAACAGAAGCAGTAGGACACAGGTACAGCAATTGGATCCAAGAGATGAAACTTTGGCCGAGGTCAAATTTTTCTAAGACTGCAAAAAGGTAGTTCCACTCTATACGGTCAAATGCTTTCTCCGCATCAAGGGAGATAACACATTCAGGAGTCCCAGTTGGAACTGAGTATAAGATATTAAATAGACGCCGAATGTTAAAAAAAGGGAGACGCTTTTTAATAAAGCCTGTTTGGTCATCAGAGATAATGGAGGGAATAACGGTTTCTAATCTATGAGCCAACACTTTAGCTAAGATCTTTACATCAACATTGAGCAGAGAGATCGGCCTGTACGAGGAACACTCTGTTGGGTCTTTGCCCTTTTTTAAAAGAAGAATAATAGATGCCTCATTGAAAGAGGGTGGCAATTTGCCGAAATTAAACGAGTCAGATAATACTGAAAGTAACTGAGGAGAGAGAAGTGAGGAGAATGATTTATAAAATTCCACAGGGAACCCATCAGGTCCAGGAGATTTCCCTGAGGACAGTGCAGAAATTGCAAAAGATATTTCTTCTGGTGATATAGGCGCATTGAGTTTGGCTTTGAAATCAGATGAAAGTGAGGGGATATTCAGATTCTGTAAAAATTGATTCACAGAGATATTGTCATTCAGGGATTCAGAGGAATAAAGCCGAGAATAAAACATTTTAAATGCGTCATTAATTTCTAAATGATCCGATGTAAAGTCTCCGTTCTCCTTCTGGATCTTTGTAATATGTTGTTTGGCTTTGGAACGCCTCAGCTGATTGGCTAGGAATTTACCAGACTTATCCCCATGAATGTAAAAGCGGCTCTTGCTTTCGAGAAGTTGGCATTCGACAGGTTGAGTGGACAGAAGGTTAAATTTAGTTTGGAGTTCAACGCACTTCTTGTATAATTCAGGGTTCTTAGTTTGGGCATATATTTGATCCAAATCTTTAATCTGGTTAATGAGGTCTGCTCGATCTGCATGGGATCTTCTATTGAGATTTGCTGTGTAAGAGATTATTTGACCCCTCAGATATGCTTTCATGGCATCCCAGACAATCTGGGATGGAAGGCCTGTTCTTGATGTGCCTTAAAGAGGTCCCTGAAGAAGAGTTACAAAGTTCAGAAATTTGTCGTCTTTGTAATTACTCTGGGATCAGTTAGTCAATTGCAAAAATCCAGTACCAATATCCTCGAGTGGAGAAGACTAGAATTTCTTCACTGTTGTTAATTGTAGTGGACCTGAGGTCAGATTAGGAACTGTAGGTAACGTTAGTGGGAGCTGTCAGATTACCTCTGAGGTGATGATTGAGAAGGGCTTCTCTGTGCAAGGCCTTCTGCATTGATTTTCCTGCAGTGGGAGATTGTTCCTGTCAGTATTTAGGGGCCAGACTAATGGAAATGACAGTGTGGATTAGGTGATGACTGGTGCAGTGTTCAGCACCTGTCATCGAGACAAACATTATTGCAGAATCCTGCTTGGATCATGATGCAGTCTTGTACGTGCAACTGCTCCTGTTGTCATGTTCAATGAACCATTCCTTAAATTGCTGAGTTGCTCATAAAGTTGGGTTCTCGTAATGGATTTCTTCATTTCTTTTAGAATTGTTTTGTAAGTTTTGGAAGTCCTTTGGTTTCAGTGCACTTCAATGATCTTTCCCTGAAGCATCTGAACGTTTCTGTAAACTGGTGCATTCTTTCCCCATTACAGTGCCATGAAATACCTGAACCTGCCCAAAAAGTAGATTTGCAGATTTGCTACTCTCCATAAGCTTTATTTTGCAATGTTCAAATTCACTCTTTTCCAATCACATTTTTTTTCATGTTGGGCGGAATGAGAATACATAATTGTTGTAGGAGTTTAATTCATAAGAATACTTGCCTTAACATTTGTTCATATTTGTATTTAATACCTGATCTACTCTGGTTCTCTGTCTCCTTTTATGGATGGTTGGTTCCTGTGGGTTAGAGTCTAAAATTAGTACTGAGGCTATGATGGTGTTGTATACTGAGCTATAATCACATGACCATCAAATCTGCTTCCAATCTCTTTGCTCTAAGGAGAATAACCCCAGCATCAAAGCATTCTAGTATTTCTTTCCTGCATCTTCCTTAGGAACTGTATATCTTCCCTGGATGTAATACTCTAGTTGTGACTTAATATATTTTATATTATTATCCTAAAATATTTCCCTCATCATCTTCTGATTATGGATTCTATTGCAATGCTCTCCCACAATCTCATTTACTCTGCTCTTCCAGCATTGTATTCCCATTTTGTCTTCTCAATGCCCCAGTGATGGTATAGTAGCAGGTTTCTTCTGTTGGTTTTGCAAGTAGTCATTACAAATGGCAAATTAGAAATCTGCTAACAAACTTAAGAAACCTAGAATCATTTCGTAAGTTTTAAATGACTTTTTACATTTAATGGATTTCAATAATCTTCCCTTAATGAATCTGAATATTTCTGCAACTTGGTACATTATTTCCCTATGATTTTTCCACACTCATCCACCAGCTGCCTCTTTTCCTAACCAATTGATTCCTAATCAGAAGCTCCACATAATGCATTTTCTCCTGTTGCTGAATTATGTCATGTTGTTTACATGAGAAAAATCTTTCTTCTCTCTTTTATTCAAAGGAATAAGATTTATGTGTTGCTTTTCATACTCATCCACTTATTATTATCACTTATTTATTTATCATTGAGGCAGACACATTATTTGTTTCAAGTGTACATTTCTTCCTCGCACTCATGATCAATGTTTAAGTTATGACAGCTAGTAGTTTATTCTCTGCTTTCTATCTTCCTTCTCAAATCCCTGCTCTGCATGCTTCATATCCTTGATTATTAATTTTCAGGAACCAAGTTTAATTCACAAACAACAGATACGGACAAAATCAGAAATTCTTTCCAGCTCTGCTGAGGTTGTCCTGTGACACTAGTGCATATTTCTGAGCCTCGTTAATCTAAATCCTTCCAGTATGTTCCCTTTATTATAGCCTCACAATAGTCTTGTTTTGTTTCCAGCGTAAGTGTACCAACTGCAGTGTATTCTGCAGGTTATGGCTCATTTGTCATTCCATCTTAGATAGCCTTTGTTATGGATGTTTGTCTTTACCTATCATAGATATCAAGATTCAAGAAATTAACTCACTGCATCTATACTGTATTATCTTTTTGAAAAAAAAAGTCCTTAAAGTTTAGTGACTCTTTAAAAATTATTTCACCTCCTTATTGAAAATTAGGGATCTGCCCAAATTATTGCCATCATTCTTCTCAGTACAGTATGCTGATGTGTGAGAGGGTTGCTTCATATTTCTTACCTGGTAAATTCTCAATTTTGGCATCTCATATTTATTGCTTCCGGAAGTCTAGAGCACTTAATACATTTTTCATAGCAAGAAATCATTCTCTAATCCCAATTGGTACTGCAAGGAGAGGTGATCTGCACCTCTTTATTGACATTCTTACTGATCCACCTTCATATTTAGTAACTCAACTTTTTGAATAAATTCAATATTAATATCATAAGAATGATTACCGGTAGTAATGAAGAACCATGAGCTTTTATAAAACATATTAGGTCACAACTAGAGTATTACATCCAGGGAAGATATACAGTTCCTAAGGAAGATGCAGGCAAGAAACACTAGAATGCTTTGATGCTGGGGTTATTCTCCTTAGAGCAAAGAGATTGGAAGCAGATTTGATGGTCATGTGATTATAGCTCAGTATACAACACCATCATAGCCTCAGTACTAATCAACAAGCTCTAAAACCTGGGCCACTGGATACTTGATTTCCTCATCAGGAGACCATGATCAGTGTGGATTGGAAATAACACCTTCTTCCTGCTGACAACCAACACTGGCACATCTCAAGGATGTGTTCTTAGTCCACTGTTCTACACTGTGTAGACCCACGACTGTGTAGTGAGGCATAGCTCAAATACCATCTATAAATTTGTCAATGACACAACTAATGTAGGCAGAATTGCAGATGAAGGTGAGAAGGCATACAGCAGTGAGGTAGATCACCTGGTTGAGTCATGTCACAACAACAACTTTGCAGTCAACATCAGTAAGACCAAGGAATTGATTATGGAGTTCAGGAAGGGGAAGTTGAGAAAACACACACCAGTCCTCACTCAAGGATCAGTGGTGGAAAGGGTGAGCAGTTTCAAGTTCTTGGGTGCTAACATCTCTGAAAATCTATCCTGGGCCCAAAATATTGATGCAATTGCAAAGAAGGCATGACAGTAGCTATATTCAATTAGGAGTTTGAGGAGACTTGGGTATGTCACCTAAGACTCTTGTAAATTCCTACAGATGTACCATGGAGAGAATTATAAACGGTTGCATCAACTTCTGGTATGGAGAGGCCACTGCACAGGATTAGAAAAAGCTGCAGAAGGTTACAAACCAGCCAACTCTATCATGGGCATTAGCTTCATCAGCATCGAGGACATCTTCAAAAGATGATGCCTCAACAAGGTGGTATCCATCATTAAGAACCCCACCACTGAGAACATGCCATCAAGGAGGAGGTACACGAGCCTGAAGACACACACTGAACATTTTAGGAACAGCTATTTAACCTCTGTTATCATATTTCTGAAAGGACCACGAAACTCTACCTCACTATGTTTTCTTTTGCTTATGGTAAGTTATAGTTGTTTATTGTATGTTTTGCAATGTACTGCTGCCACAAAACAACAAATTTCACAGCATTTGCCAGTCATATTAAATGTGAATCTGATTCATTATCATGATTTATTTAGATGGGATAATTATGGAGAAGATGTTGCATTTTGTAGATGGTCAGTGTGGGTCATGATGGGGTCAGTGTGGACATGGTGGAGGATTGCAAATACCTAGGGATACAAATTGACAATAAACTGGACTGGTCAAAGAACACTGAGGCTGTCTACAAGAAGGGTCAGAGCCGTCTCTATTTCCTGAGGAGACTGAGGTCCTTTAACATCTGCCGGACAATGCTGAGGATGTTCTATGAGGCTGTGGTGGCCAGTGCTATCATGTTTGCTGTTGTGTGCTGGGTCAGCAGGCTGAGGGTAGCAGACACCAACAGAATCAACAAACTCATTCGTAAGGCCAGTGATATTGTGGGGGTGGAACTGGACTCTCTGACGGTGGTGTCTGAAAAGAGGATGCTGTCCAAGTTGCACGCCATCTTGGAAAATGACTCCCATCCACTCCATAATGTACTGGTTAGGCACAGGAGTACATTCAGCCAGAGACTCATTCCACCGAGATACAACACTGAGCGTCATAGGAAGTCATTCCTGCCTGTGGCCATCAAACTTTACAACTCCTCCCTTGGAGTGTCAGACACCCTGAGCCAATAGGCTGGTCCTGGACTTATTTCCACTTGGCATGATTAACTTATTATTATTTAATTATTTATGGTTTTATATTGCTATATTTCTACACTATTCTTGGTTGGCGCGGCTGTAACGAAACCCAGTTTCTCTTGGGATCAATAAAGTATGTCTGTCTGTTTGAGGACCATGTCACCCATTTTATAGTTTTGGGCAAATTATGCATGGTGGCTTTTTATAATACAGAGAGTGATTGGAATCTGAAATGTGCTTCCTGTAAAGGTGGTATCAACAAAGTCAATAAATATTTCAAAAAGGAATTAGACAAACTTGAGGGAATATAATTACAGAGTGTGGGAAAAGAGCAAAGAAATGGGATCATTAGAGATCGACTATTGATGGGCCAAGTTGAAGTTATTCTAAATATGTCTGTTGCTAGGACGTGGAGCTGCAGAATGCTTTTGTTTCTTCAGTTCAGTGACGGTTTTATATAAACTATCTAATAGTTTATCAGAATCAGAATCAGGTTTATTATCACCGGGATGAGTCATGAATTATGTTTTATCTAATCTCCTTTACCTATTTTGTTTGGAACTTCCTGGTTAATCATGAGGTGTGTATAATATCCTATAAAATTAACAATCTATTTGCATGTAAAGTTTGATGATTTTTGATGTTTTTCAAACTCACGTCTCATCTTCTTAATAATTACTCTGGTATTTCCATGAACTGCCACAGTTCATGGTTGATCCAATTCATAAAACACCTCCTGGGATCTCCAAGCTGTTTCCTCCTATTGTAGCCATGCCTGCAAGGGGAGTGCGACTCACTGTGGCCATGTTAATGAAGCAATGCAGCCGAATGGTTTGATCAAAATACCTGTAAAGTAATCAAAAACAGCAGTGCACAAGTAATCTAAAAAAGGCTCTGGAGTAAATTCCTAAAAGGAAACAAGCTGTGTGAGAAAGAAGATATGGGAAATGCCAACATGTAATTATTGAATTTAAATCTTCGAACTCTTGTGAGTCAATTCATATTGCTATTAGGCTATTGTGGTCAAGTAGAACGCCACATCTAGTACACACATTAATGTAAGCATTTTTATTTTCTTTTATTACTTATCAAAGCACAGCTTTGTGTATTTTAGAGATGCTGTCATGATACTTTTGGGTTCCCCATACTAGTCATCATCTATCAGAACTTCATATTTATCCTCCTGTTATCAAATAACCATGCTACTATTTTAATTATCTAATTGGATATTATATTTCATTCTACGTTCTTGACAAGAGTTATTTTCAGAATGGAGCATGTAAATATTTCTAGATGCTAGAGTGTCCATCAGCAAATCGGTTTCTTAATTTCAGCAAATATATTTCCTAATTTTTCCTAACTTTTTAGCATTCTTTTTCTCGCTGAAGCCCTGGAGGGTTTTCATGCTCAAAAAAATTTTCCCTGCAGATATTACTCTTCACCACCTTGTTAAATATTTTCCAAACTGTTGACAGCACTCTATAATACTCATCCACTAGTAACACTCCACGTTAGCTGGCGATGTGTTATATTTGGTAAATTCTTTTAAGAAATGGCTGTAAAGACCACTTTTGCCGAACTGAGAAATGCAAGTACTTGCAACCCATTAACAGGGAACACTGTGTGAAACAGGTTAAATCAGTGGTAGATCAACTCTACCCTTGGAAATCCAGCTTGTGTTCTGAATCTCAGTTGAAGTTAACCATATAACCATATAACAATCACAGCACGGAAACAGGCCATTCCGGCCCTCCTAGTCCGTGCCGAACTCTTAATCTCACCTAGTCCCACCTACCCGCACTCAGCCCATAACCCTCCACTCCTTTCCTATCCATATACCTATCCAATTTTACCTTAAATGACACAACTGAACTGGCCTCTACTACTTCTACAGGAAGCTCATTCCACACAGCTATGTGTGTACTTTACAGGTATTTTGATCAAACCATTCGGCTGCATTGCTTCATTAACATGGCCACAGTGAGTCGCACTCCCCTTGCAGGCATGGCTACAATAGGAGGAAACACAAGTTCCTGGCTTTTGTCTGGCACTTCTGGTGTGGAGTAACGTTCAGGCATTTGACTTTGATTGATAACATGTTCTTGGTCTCCAATCATCTAGTTTCCTGTGGCCCGGTCACTTTGCTTTCTAAACCTTTTTCTCCTTCGCCTTCAGCTCTCATTTCAGTCTTATCCTTCCATTCCTCCAGTTTGAGCTCTGCTCACCTATTTATTCATTGGAAATCAATCCCTTTGCACGTTTTTCATACACTCTATTTCACACAACATGATCTCAATTTTTTCCTGTCTTATTTATTTTAAATAACTACCACATTTAGATCCTGAACTCCTTGCACTTTGAGACCCTAACTTACTCGCACATGATGGCATGCTTCACCAGAGGACCTTTCCAAAAAACCATCTGATTGGAATGAACATGATATCATTCTAAGAGGCCTGCACTTTAGTGTCACTTTACACCATTTTATGATTGTCCTGTTAGCATGGTCAGAGCTCTGTGAATCAGTGGTGCTTTGGGGCAGTGTAGAAATGTGTAGAAGTCATGTATTACCCTGTTCTACAACAGGGTGAGTCCAGGAAAATTGATTACTGTAGGTTGGAGCCCAAGGTCTCCAGAGCCTCAGTCAAAACACTTATGCTGGAAAAATAGCCTACACTCAGGAACTGTGCCAGGGGGGATTGGGCACAATGTTCATGAGGATTGCCAAGGTAAGCAAGCATGTGACAACAACTTAATCAGTTGTCAGTTGTTCTCGCCAAGATTTTTCTATCATTACTCACTGCAGACAATGCACAGAGGGATTATTCAAGGCATGTTGGCAAATATTAATCTCTGCAAATGAACTGAGCTGCTCGATGCCTTCTGTTTCACTGGCGCTTGTTGGCATTCTCAAAGTCCTGTATGTGATGGGGCAAGCATGGACTAGCAAGTGCAATGATTCCTGTGTTCACCTGAAAATAAGGTGCTTGTTATTCATGCAACGTTTCTCCTGATCATTCTTCCATACGTTCATTTCAAATCTGAACATCGAAAGAAGCAATACTTGCAATAACAATGTGGCTGTAAGGGTGAGGTGCTGGGGTGAGAAAGACTTACTAAAAGGGAGAACTGAGAAATTCTGTGCAAGCAGGATAAAGAGGAAGCAAATTTGAAGAGATCCCAAAAGAATGTGTCAAGTTTTATTTTCTTACCTCCATACTTACTGGCCAAGATTTTGGTAGGTTTTGCCACATCTCCACACACAACTTCTGGCATTTTTCAGCATAAATATCAGATGGATCTTGATGGCAAAGCATAGGTGCTAATGTGCTGATAATTTTTATGTTTGTGCCAAGGAATCTGCTCCTAATTATTTGTGTTCACAGTTAATTATTTTTATTATCAAAAATTAATTTAGATGAATATATATATATATTTTAAAAATTAATTTTAATTAAGGGACATTTGGAAGCATGGAAGCATTGAAAAACCTTGACAAATTTAACAAGCAGGCATTATTTTCTCATTCCATGGCCACAATGTGGTCAACCTCAGGTTGGAAGAGCAACACTTTATATTCTGGCTGGGCAGCCTCCAACCTGATGGCATGAACATCGATTTCTCAAACTTCCAGTAATTGTCTCTTCCCCCCCTCCCCGCCCTTTCACCATTCCCTATTCCTGTTTCAATCTTACACCTTCTTTTCTTACCTGCCCATCACCTCCCTCTGGTGCTCCTCCCCTTTCCCTTTCTCCCATGGTCTTCTACCCTCTCCTATCAGAATGCCCCTTCTCCAGCCACTTATCTCTTTCACCAAACAGCTTTCCAGCTTATTACTTCCCCTCCCCACTGCCGGTTTCACCTATTACCTCCACCTTGTACTTCTTCCTCCCCTCCCCCCTCCGTCTTATTCTGATTCCTTCCCCCCTTCCTTTCCAATCCCAATGAAAGGTCTCGGCCCGAAAGGTTGACAGTTTACTCTTTTCCACAGATGCTGCCTGGCCAGCTGAGTACCGCCAGCATTTTGTGTGTGTTGCTTTTGATTTCCAGCGTCTGCAGATTTTTCCGTGTTTGTATTTTCTCATTGGCTAGTTTCTTAAGAAGAACTTTGTAAGTGTGGTTTGTTCTTTCCCACCCACTTGGCCCAACTATGATGTGTGCCCCATATCTCACTTTGTGAGATTATCTTTGTGGATATGGGCATGCTTACTGTGCAAAGTTTTGCTGTTTTCAGGCTGGGTACAGGTGACAACTCCAATCCATTCTTGACTGTCTTTTCTCTCACATCTGTGAAACCTTTCAGTGTAACACAATGCAAACTCCTGTTAAGTTTGGCACAATTTGTCCCAGATTGCAGTGAAACACTTAGAATTCTCCCAGATGCTCTGCCTTGCAATCCAAAATACGATAGCGGTTGTGTTACTGCATTAGACATGTCATAAACTTAGGTTCGTAGGCTAGGAAATGTGTTCAGATTCCATATTGGCTGTCTAAAATTTGATGTGAGTTTTTTAAAAAATTGAAAATAAGAACTGGTTTTAACATACACAAATTGCTGGAGGAACTCAGCAGGCCAGGAAAAGAGTACAGTCAACATTTCAGGACAAAACCAGCATTTCCTTCCTGCTGAAGGGTTTCAGCCCAAAACATCTACTGTACTCTTTTCCATAGATGCTGCCTGGCCTGTTGAGTTCCTCCACCATTTTGTGTGTGTTGCTTGGATTTCCAGCATCTGCATATTTTCTCTTGTTTACGACTGGTTTTAATATTCCTGCCACTGTCTGTAGGTAATTTTATGTTCTCTCCTACGTGTGCTCCTGTTCCCCACAGTTCAAAGATGTATCAGTTAGTAGGTAATTGGTCTTTGTAAATTGTCCTGTGATTAGGCTAGGGTTAAATCAGGGGATGCTGGGTGGCCTGGCAGGGCACTGTATCTCATTGAATAATTTTTTAAAAATTAAAAAATAAAATGACAATAAAGTTAGCAGGAAAATAACTCCTGTGCAGATAGAAACTCAGCAAGTACCTTGTTAACAAGGGGATGTTATGTTAACTGTGTTTCTGTGAACCCTGGAAGCTGTTCTGTGATTTGCTTCACTGTAACAGTGACTATGATTACTATAACCAGCGCAGTCAATGTAAAATTCAGGCCGTAATATCACCCTAAAATTATCAACTGATTGGCAGCAAGCTTTTCGTTCTCAATATGTTTACAATGATAAGGAAAGACAGGGAAACCAGGGAGCTGAGAAACCAACTCTGCATTCAACATGCAGGCTAGCTCCTGTAGCTGGGAATGCAATTTCTTAGAGCAGGTGAGTGCAATGTAGGACTGATTTCATTGAGGAGATTGAAGTCAGTGACTTTAATTAGTTTGATTTTGCTTTCATTATACATTAAATCCTGATGTGGTATGAAGAGAAGGAGAATGTTTATTCCATTCTGTAAGACTCTCAGAGACTAGAGTCACTTTCCACAGTATATTCACTACCCAATGGCAGAGGACACTGCATGCTGTTGTGCTGCCTAACATGGATATCAAGTAATTTTGCTCATTTTCCAAGGGGGCTGAGCTATACTTCCAAGGTGTAGATAGGTGCCAGTGTATTGAATTAAACTGAACTTGGTTTAATTTATTAATCTTATAACTAGTTTATGTTGTAGAATGTGTAAATACATGTCAAACTAGTGGGTAGCAGCCACTTACTGTATGTTCCTGCTGTTGAACTATGCTGTCACTCCATGTAATTGATACTGAAGAAATATGCTACAAAACAGATTGGAGAAAAAAAAAAATTGGTTGGTTCTTGATGATACTGAGATAAGAGCAATGGCATTTACCAAATGGTGGGCCTATGTCACATGGTCACACACTATATGGCATGTCATTGTCATGTGACCAGCCTTCGAGATACTTGTCTAACCAGAACTGGCAACACTATGATACGAGAAACAGGAATTCAAGGGCAAATAGTGCCATGATTATGACCTTTTGCAGTTCTGGCCAGAGTAAAGATATCTTTAACTTGGAATGAATATCTAAGTTATATATCCAAAATATTTAAATAAGCTTACTTCTGGATTTTCAGTGCAATTATAGTACATCCTCTAAGCTCAATTAAATTATCTGGCATTTGTAAGTTGGATTACTTGTTTTTCTAGAAGGCATTATATACTGTAGTAAATTTCCACTTTGCATGACGCATTCTGAAATATATGGAGACCCTAAAGAGATTGTAAAACAGAACAGTTAATACTGTTTGGTCTCCTGAGAAAATAATTATTTACCAAAAATCTGCCAATTTGAGGATTATAATGTGGGTAACTGAATAAAGTCACTTCAATAAGCTAATAAAATGCATTATTTTCCCTGCAGTTAACAGACTTCCATGGCTAATTGATGTAGAGAAGTGGGACCCTGGAGGAAGAAGCGGTAATGACACCAACACAATGCACAGACTGAAAGGTTCAAATCGATGAAGCCTTGTGAGTCATAGGTTGTATGACGCCACTTCAGCTAAGGCTTCACATGGGAAGATCCAGTGTATCCGGCTGCTTAATATTCCTGAATATGTGAAGAATCAAATGAGATTAAATAATCAGTTAAGGAATGAGGAAAAAAACACATTCTGGTCTTCCCCTCCCACTCTTTTTGTTGCTTCTGAAACAGTTTGCAGATTGAAAATTAAAACCGGAGGACCTCTTTGATAAAGGATATACATATTGTAGCAACCAGTGTCTTGTTCTTTTTTTTGTTAAATACAGTCAAAGTGATACGCTCAGCAGTCTAAAATCAGAGAACGATAACATGGGCTGAAAAGCCTGCATTGTACTGCAGTGGATGATGTTCTCTTTCATTATCACACTAATTTGAATGTTTACCAGACATGATTTTGTCAACAGCTAAAGTGTTTATGCTCTGTATTAGGTAATGTAAATCCTTGGCCATACAGTATATGAACTGGCTCTCTGGTTGATTAGCTGCAGATTGCAACTAGAAACAAACATTAAAGCAAATAAAAGGTGTTTGTCAAAAATTAGCAATTTTTATATATCCTTAATCCGTTTGTTTAATCCCAAAAATCTACTATTCAAATGAACATATTTACTTCACCATCATTTTCCAGGAATTAAACTTAAGTATTGTCCTCTGGGGAGTAGGAGGTGTCCAGAGAGGGGTAGAACCTCTGGTGAAGGGGCTTGTCAAATCCATTCTGGGGCAGCTCACTCACCTTTGGTCCCCACCAGACTCTCAGCTGTCACCTGTGGCTCCAAGTAGCCGTTTGCACGTGACAGTTTACACCGTACTGCAAAGCTCCATGGAGAGCGAAGGGCATGACAAGGCACAGGGGACGTCGTGATCATCCACTGCGACCAAGGAAGATCTCAGTTTGTGACTCTTGTTTGTACCACTGACATAGACATCTGAGGTCGAAAGAGTGGAATTGCATCGGTGCAATGGGTTTTCCACTTTAGAAACTCTCCTGCACTGGTTTCCTGTCATCGTTGGACATGATGGACAACCACCATTGTTCTCCATACGGAAATGCCTGTCCTACTGCTTTGCAACTAACTAACTAGCAACCTGTTTTTATGATTTTAATGCCATTTATCTTTAGTATGTACCTGGTGGAAAAGCATGCTGTAAGTAAAAGCAGGCTGTATCAGGTAAGACTACATTGAGAATGACACTTAGTGACTGAGATGTTGTGATGTGGATAGAAAGAAAGGAATTGCCAGAGACGGTGGAAGAAGAATATGTACTGACTTAACTGAATGACATTGCTGAGTCTCTTGTGATACTCAGATCCTTGAAGTGTTCTTTCTTCTCTGACTTCCTCTGCTACCTTCAACCCAGACTCCCCAACCCCATTAGACAATTTTTTATCCTCTTCAGAAAATAATATTTACCCTCCCAGTTCTTGTTGCAGCAAAGGGGAAACATCTAAACATCTGAGTGCAACCTGACTATTCTTTTAAAACTTTTTTGTGTGTTTGTCATCAATGCCAAAGCCTTTCAATAATCTATGGGGCAAAAGACAATGCTGAAATGGAATATGGTCCACTTTACAACACTCAAGAAACACAACCTCATTCCAGGACAGACCAATCAACTGGACTGCTGTTGCATCCATCACCCAAAACAATTACTCTTTCCACTATCAGTCGACCTTAAGTGGTTACTATCATCATCAATATCATGTGCCGCGTTGTATTATGTGGGTGATCGTGGTCCATGACCTTGGTTGTTCTTGGCAAATTTTTTACATAAGTAGCTTGCCATTGCCTTCTCATGGTTCGTGCCTTTACAAGATGGGGGGGGGGGACCCCAGCCATTGTCAGTACTCCTCAGAGATTGTCTGCTTGGCATCAGTGGTCATGTAACCAGGACTTGTGATATGCACCAGCTGCTTATACGACCACCCACCACTTACTTCCATGGCTTCATGTGACCATGACCTTGTCCCAGGGTGACCTGTAGGCTATCGGAGGGAAGGAGTGCCCTATACCTCCCTTGATAGAGGTGTATTTCCACCCAGCCACCCAACGTGGTTACCATCTACATCATTTATCTAAGCAAGGCTCAAAGGCTTGTCAAGCAAAAGTCTATGCTATCACCTGGAAGTTACCATTCAAATTTCTACAGATGTACCATGGAGCGTATTCTAACTGGCTTGTATGGGTGGAGGGGAACTGTGTGCAGGATCGAAATAAGCTGCAAAGACTGAGTACTAGTCTCCATAGTATCCAGAACAGCTTCAAGGAGCTGTGCCTCAAAAAATGAGGCATCCATTATTAAGGACCTCATCACCCAGGAAATGCCCTCTTCTCATTGGTATCATCAGGGAGGAGATACAGGAGTGTGAAGACACACATTCAAAGATCAGGAACTGCTTCCTCTCCTCTGCCATCCAATTACTGAATGGTCATTGAACCCATGAACACTACCTCACTACTTTTCTTATTTTTACTTTTGCACTACTTATTTAACTATTTAACAAATTTCTCAACAGATGCTGGTGACGTTAAACCTGACTCTGATGTCACACACTGTTTTGATTTTAAAAGTTTTCCAGTCATATTTATCACTAATTTAAAATCCTACTGACTCTACCTAACAACAATGGGGTGCAGCTACATTGAAAATGCTGTTGTGGTTAAAGACCCCACCTCCTTCTCAAGGGTAATTATAGATTGTGATTAATGCTGTCCTTGTTAGCGTTTTTCCACATCTCATCAATTAAACCAAAGTGAAGGGTACAAGATGTGACTTCTAAAATTGGCCTGATTTCATGAACAGTTTGGCTATTTTTAACTGTAAACAAAACATTTGTCAATACAGTAGATTATAATTAATTAGTCCATAGGTTAATCAGGGCACTGATTATTTGTGAAACTTTTAAAGAACAAAAACTAATCAAGATAATAGCTGGAATTCTCTTCATTTATTTGGGACAGTATGTTACTTAACTGGGCAGGAGACTGTTGCCGAACAGTTTTCAATCTGCATCAAACACGTGCACTTGTGTGGCTGTTAAGACGCAACACAGTGCTCAGAGTGAACAGTTTTTAAATAGTGTCAGCTGTGTGTGTCGATGTTCAAAAAGCAGTGGATTTTTGTCATTGATCATTGCCAAGATATACAATTCAGATCTATTTAGTTCACTGTAGTTTCAAACATTCAGGCTTGGACATACAGGAAACGGCCGAGAGTGAAAATGAATTAAATTCACTACTTTAACAAGTTAGGGACTACAAAGAATTTGAAGGTATTGTCAATCATTTTGAATGTTACAATGAAGATTTGGAGGAGACAATTGTCAAACATATTGTATAAAAGCAGTCCATTATCAGTACTACATGTTACAATCAATGAAAAGAACACAGCAGCTATGTTGTGGATGAATTCCTCTATCGATAACTATTAGGTACTACAGTCTTATAATATTGCAGTGGTATTGCTAGTGTTCCAATTTGTTCTGTATTTCACTTAAGTGCATAATTTGTTACTCAGTTAAATGGTAGGTTGTTTTTTTAAAATGTTTTTACTACTTCCATTAAACATTGGCTAAATGGGGCAGCCACTTACTTGGATCAAAATGTACTGGTCCCAAAGTGTCCCAATTAACTGGAATCCATGATATATTAAAGCAACTGTGTCAGCTTTGTGAAGTTGGATGTTAGTCAAATGCCGTGTTAGTTGAATGTTGGAGATGATGGATGTGCCAACTCAGCTAATGTTAAGATCAATTTCATAATCATACAATTATGTTACCAAAGTTCTTAATCTCACGCTGATTTGCAAGTATCATCTTCTTTTCTAACATGCTGTCCCCTAATTTTGACTTTCTTCCTGGTTTTCTTTTGGGAGAAAATGCCTTGATTAAGGTTAGGAAATTGGGGTGGGGCTGGGGAGATTGGTTTGGAGACATTACAATATTTAGAAGGCATCTGTCTTTCTCAACCCACAGCATAATCCCAGGTTTCCAGAGATGAAGTTTGAAGCCCATCTAATAGGCTACACGTATGGAAATCTCCTTGGAACTAAAACCAGGTGTCAGGACACTGAAGCAGGGACCCAATTGCAGACCAAGTACTGTGCAGAAGGTGATATTTCTTGAGTAGCATATCCAAATCCAGAGAGGCAACAAAGTTTAGGCAGAGTTCAAAAGCCCCCGATAAATCCAAAAACCGGAATCAGGAAACAGGCAGAGTTGATTTAGAAACAGACAGAGTTCAGATACAAATGCTGGAAAGGCTCAGGAAAACTCATTAGCACAATCTGGCAACAAACAGATCAAAACACAGGACTGAAATACACTGAGCAATAAACAGAGAGGCAGATGATAGGTGGAGCACAATGAGACAGAAGTGCCAGCTAAGCAGTTAATAGTGAGAAAGAGGTGAGAGGCGGAGTACTCAGCGATACAGGGGCCGGAGTAGAGCAGGAGCGGGGACAGGAGAACATGGGCATGAAAACAAACAAGAGCACATGGCAATACAAAACCACAGACTGACGGCTGGGGGAAAACACATGAAAAGACAGAGTTCAACTGGAGGTACTGACACCAGGCTGAATTTCAGACTTCCATGTATTGCATACAATGCTTCGAGCATTTTTTTCCTGTACTTACTAAAACAGACAATGAATCATGCTTCATTTTTTCCAGTGCCCCCCGATTTGGTTATTCTGCCATCATTCCAACATTAGGGAGAGATGGTAGAGTTGGAATGGTTTAGATCAGGTCAGGTAGGATTGAGGGTTGATTTGAAGCACTAGACTTCAGCATTATAAGCAAAGTGGCAAAGTCAATAACTGTGCCATTGAGATCTCATGCTAAACAAACTATTCCATTATTTCAACAATGTTGGAATTTCTATTCAATAAGCATCAGGTGGAAGATTTTCAAACATATCCTGTTTACAACTATTTCAGATTTGAGACAATCGGATTTTGGAATATGTAGTCAGTACCATAAATATACAACATTGTTATTAATCAACAAGTAATTTTACGGACCAAAGATGAGTGGGCTGCCCTGGAATGGGTACAATAAGCTCCTTCACCTGAGGTGCTACCCCTCCCTGGAGACCCCATACACATTTGGTCCCCACTGGATACAGCTCTCACCTGTGGCTCCAAGTAGCTGTTTGCATGTGACGGCAGCCACACCCTGGTACGCTGCTTCAACAGGTGGGCAAAACCAGGTGAGGGTAGCCTGTGGCCTCATACCCCAGCAAGACAGGGACATGCCAATCCTAAGATGCAAAGTCAACTCTGGCAGACTAGGTGGATGAGATCTACAGTGAGATCCAACAGCTCGGGAGGCGGTACTGCAACATCCAAGGAGAGCAAATGGCATGACAAGGCACAGAAAATGTCATGGTTATCCTTGGCTACCAAGGAAGATCCCAGCTTGTGATTCTTGTTCTTGGACCTGGACTTCTGAGATCAAGAGAGTTGAACTGCCCCAGTGCAATGGCTTAAAAACTCTCCTGCACAGGTTTCCTGTTATTGTTGGACATGATGGACAACCATCAATTTTATAGACAGGACACAGTCAAAAGAAATGCACTCAGTAGCCACTTTAGTAGGTAAATCTGTACATCTGCTTGTTACTGCAAATCAGCCAATCATGTGACCGTAACACAATGCACAAAAGCATGCAAAAATGATCAAGAGGTTCAGTTGTTGTTCAGACCAAACATCAGAATAGGAAGAGATTTAATCATGGAATGATTGTTGGTGCCAGATGGTGTTACAGGAAAGATACTGGCATGGATAGAGGAATGGCTGACAGGAAGGAGGCAGTGAGTGGGAATAAAGGGGTCTTTTCTGGTTGGCTGTCAGTGACTAGTGGTGTTCCTCAGGGGTCAGTATTGGGACCACTACTTTTCACATTGTTTGTCAATGATTTGGATAATGGAATTGATTGCTTTGTGGCAAAGTTGGCAGATGCTACATAGATAGATGGAAGTGTAGATAGTGCTGAAGGAGCATTGCAATTGCAACA
Organism: Hemitrygon akajei; assembly: GCF_048418815.1. Taxonomy (NCBI): domain Eukaryota; kingdom Metazoa; phylum Chordata; class Chondrichthyes; order Myliobatiformes; family Dasyatidae; genus Hemitrygon; species Hemitrygon akajei. The sequence continues at coordinate 160,276,471 of NC_133133.1, forward strand.
GGACTTCAGACAAATTGGAAGAAAAGCAAATAAGTGCCAGATGGAGTACAGTGTTGGGAAATGTATGATAATGCCTTTTGGTAAAAGGAACAATAGTGCAGACTATTATCTAAATGTTGAGAAAATTCAAACATCAGAGGTACAAAGGGTCTTAGCAATTCCCATGCTGAACTCCCAGAAGGTTAATTTACTGGTTGAGTCACGGTAAATAAGACAAATGCAACGTTGGCATTAATTTCAAGGGGAATATAATGTAAAAATAAGGAGGTACTTTATAAGATAATAGTCAGGCTGCACTTGGAGTATTGTCAACAGTTTTGGGCCCCGTATCTCAGAAAGGATGTGTTGTCATTAGAGAAAGTCCAGAGGAGGTTCACGAGGATGATTTTGGGAATGAAGGGGTTAACATATGAGTAGCATTTGGCAGCTTTGGGCCTGTACTCACTGGAATTTAGAAGAATGCGGGAAGATCTCATTGGGATCTATCGAATGTTGCAAGGACTAGACAAAGTGGAAAGGAAGATTCCTATGGTGGGGGTATCCAGAACGAGGGAGCACAGCCTCAAAATTGAGGGGTGACCTTTTAGAACAGCGGTAAAGAGGAATTTTTTTTTAGCCAGAGAGTAGTGAATCTGTGAATTGCTCTGCCACAGACTACAGCAGAGGCCAAGTTCATGGGTGTATTTAAGGCGGAAGTTGATTGTTTCCTGATCAATCAGGGCATCAAAGCATACGGCGAGAAGGCAGGTGTGTGGGGTTTAGTGGGATCCGGGATCAGGCATAATGGAATGGCAGAGCAGACTCGATGATCTAAATGGCCTAATTCTGCTACTGTGTCTTATGGTTTTATGGCCTTATGGGGAGGGTTAAGTCTCATAGGAACTGCTGATCTCCTGGTATTTTCATACACAAGTCTCTAGAGTTTTCAGAAAATCCTGTGAGAAACAAAATAGAAAATATCCAGTGAGTGACATGTCTGTAAGTGGAAATGTCTTTTTAATGAGAAAGGTCAGAGGAGAATGTCCAGACTGGTTCAAGCTGACAGTAACTCAAATAAACACGAGTTAGAATAGTGATGTGCAGAAAGATATCTCTGAATGCACAACACCTCGATCCTTGAAGTGGATGGGGTACAGCGGCAGGAGATCACAAACACAGGTTCCTAATAAAATAGCCATTGAGTGCAAAGGGGTAATTATCATGTTGGGAGGCAATGAGAAGTCGAACGCTGCAGGGATCAGTGCTAGTGTCCCAGTAGAATGAAATCTTGATGAGGAGATCAAGAGTAAGTATATTAAGTTTGGTGATCATACACAATTGGGAGTCGGTGTTTGTAACAAATCTGCAATAGATATGGGCAGGTTAACTGAAAGTCCGCAAAGAAGTTGTTTATGGTAACATATATGTACTTTAAAAATAAAATTACTTTGAACTTTGACTATGCAAACTTGGTTTATTCTCTTAAGTTTAACAAAAGAGGTGATCTAACTACAACATACAAAATTTTTAGGAGTTTGATAGGGAAGCTGCTTTCCCTTGGCTAGGGTATTAGGAATGAAGAAACACAAATTCAAAATATGGCCATTTAGGCTGGAGATGAAAATAAAATTCTACAACCAGTAGTTGGTGAATCTTTAGACTTCTGTTACGGCTGTGGAAGCTCAGTCTGTGAGTATAATGAAAACAGATCAAAAAATGTTTGGATGGAATTTAAGGAAATCAAGGTATATGCATTGATTCAGGGAAAAACCACTGAGATAATGATCTTATTGAATGGTGGAGTAGTCACAAAGGACGAGAGGCCCTACTCCTGTTTCTAATGTTCTTGTGTTCATTATAAAATTTAATTTGTTTTTACAGTAATTTGCTGTTGAAGATTATACTTCATTCAGATATAGCAGCAGAGAGATGACTGTTATTTGTAGTCTGGTTAAAAAGGTAACTTGACTGAAAACATACTTCATGTGCAAAGTGCAAAGGAGTTTGGAAAGTTAATGGGGAATGAAACAGCCTAGACTCTGACACAGTCATTGTACACTCCATATATGATGTAATGGAATTAATTTAACGTTTTAAGTGGAAAATGTTAGTTTGACATTCAATATGCCCTAACCAACTAAACTTGGAATTAATCTGAATACTAATTCTTACTCATTACTGCAGTGAAAATATGCAGATTATATTATTATAACGTGCTTGGACGTGAGAAAATCTTTTGGCCTAAATCCCTTGCTCATATTCAATTCATACATTCTCAATCACATTTAAAGAACATTTCTGTAATTCTCCAATTCCTTTAACACAGAACAGTATATTGTAAAATTTCTCTTCAGTTTTCTGCCTCCTCCAGCATCTGTTTTGCAATAAAAATTCAACACAATATTGCTGGTTTGTATACAATGAAACAATATTTATTCATACTCCATTCTTTGATTATATTAGCGATCTGGCTCTTGTTAATTCCAGATATTTTAATCGCCATTATTGTAAAAGCCAAGTGTGTATTAGAGAGACTGAAATTGGAAAAGCAAACAAGGATACATTCTGGCAATGTATTAGCTGTCAGTCAGGCAATATAGCCACTTGTGATTGTTTTTGGCAGAGAAAATGCAGTCAATTTTATGATATTCCATTTTTAAGAGCAAGGCAGAAAGAAGGACATTTTTTTTCTTGTATGTTAATTAGATCCTGAAAGGCCTTCTGCCAGTATATTGCTAGACTGGCACTTTCAATAAGCTCCTCCTTCCAGTTTTACCTATTTAAAACTGGTTTGAACTCCGAGCTGTGAGTAGACCTTCACCTTACTTGTATCCAGAAAAACCTACTTTTAGCTTAGATGACATTATTGCCATTAAAATCTATGGCTTCAGGTAAAATTTATGCACTAGTCAATGGTCTGTCTGGAAAGAAATCCTAGTTAAAAAGAAATGGAAAGATTACATGAAATGTGCAGCTCATATTGAAACCAATGTGAATTTAAATATGGCATTCCTTCAATTACTTATTAGTGACCGTAATATTGAAAAAAAGCTCAACATCAGCATAAGTAAAGAGTGCATCAGCTGTGGGTGCGTTTAGAAATTAATATTCGGTTGTGCCTCTTGAGAAAAGACTTCAAAACCTGCTTTGGGCTTGATGAGTGACAATTGAAGTAGCGGTGGGCATTCCTGTACTAGTGTAGGTAAGATCATTCTTCTTAAATTTTAATCCATGTATCAGAAACTTCTTGTTGATGTATTAGGGCCCAGCCTCCTGAAGTTTGACTTTCCTTCCTCACCTCTTTCTAAGTAACCTAGCATCAAGCTAGAGGGGTGGTGAGTAAAGGGGCTCCTTGGAGCGTGCAGGGTGATAAAGGTGTACATTCATTCTTGCTTGGGATAGCCTTCCTGACAATCCAATCTAACTCTTGCTGTTCTCCAACAAGGGAAGTACTGTAACAATTCCACGCTTGCTCTTCACAAGACTGAAACAATGGGTCTCAGCTTCAATGTTTAGCTTAGCTCATAGGGGCTGTATGTGGGAATGCGGCCCAATCCAACTGGCTTCATTGCAATTTGTCAGATGTGTTGTTCTTTTTTATTGCAGGACAGCCCAACCATACTGGCAATTACAAAAGTCTGATAGACTCCTGAGAGCTGTCTGAAGAAATCTGGCTTTGCACGGGCAACCATTACCAGGTATTGCCAAGGAATTTACACAGTAGAGCTGAAATATGAAAGGAATTTACTTCCAGTCTATGTGATCTTGGATTTCAACACTCTGTTATCTACTATGAAGAGTGTGGCCACACTACAGGACTCTGAGAGTCACCAGCATTTATAAATTTGGTGGAAGCTCCTTTACATCATCATTAGAAACAATGGTCTTCCTTCCCAGAGCAAGGATAAAGGTAAGCAGGGAGTGTAGACATTACTGTGATTTTAGTCAGGTCTCAACAAGACTTAAATACCACCACAAGGGAACAATAATTGGCTGGAACTTACGTACTCATGTACGTGATTGTTGAACAGGTTCCACAGCTTGTCTGCAAGGGTATGCAGGCTCCACCACAGAGTCCATAGATGTGACAGGGCCCCCTCCCTAGGTCCAGCTCCTGAGGTGACAGGGGCCTGTGCCTGCTGGAAGTCCTGGGAGAGAGACTTGCCTAGGAAGTCATGGGCTGGAACACAAGAATGTTCCTCAGGGCCACACCCCTCCCAATCCAGAAGATTCTGGACCTGGAGAGATGCCGGGAAGCACCACACACAATAGATCAGGGACCTATCCAACAAGCTGGGAGGAGAGGGAGGGTGGGGGTAGTCACCGGCTTGTGTTGAAAAACATGGAACACTGGGTAGATTTGCATTGATGATGGTAGGTGCAGTCTGATGGTAGGCCTTGTTGATAGCCTTCTCAACTATGAATTGTCCTATATAATGTGGGGCCAACATGCATCTCTGAACTTTCAAGGGAAGATCCCTAGATGCCAGCCAGACTTTATCTCCTGGCTTGAGAGGCCTCTCTCGTTGGCATAGCAGGTTACCCTGCCCATTATGTTTTTTTCTGAGTGTGCAGCAGAGAAGCCCTGGCTCGTTCCCACATGCACTTGTAGCACTGGGCCAGCTGTTCACCAGCAGGAACCCCCACGTCAGTCTCCTGGTCAGGGAAGAGCGGTGGCTGGAATCCCTTCTGACACTGAGGTGGGGATATGGCAATGGAGGATGACTGGAGGTTATTGAGGGCAAACTCTGCCCAACCAGTTGGGAGCTTCAGGATATGGGGCTGGAAAAAGCAACTCAGCCCAGGGTTGTCTCCAACTCCTGGTTCACTCTCTCAGTCCAGCTGTTAGACTGGGGGGTGGAAATTAGATGAGAGGCTGAGTGTGGCTTCCACAAGAGAACAGAAGGCCTTCCAAGAAGGCCTTGCCAACTGTCGTCCGCGATCAGACACTATGTCCTGAGGGAAGCTGAGCAGCCTAAGCACGTGCTGAACCATGAGGGTGGCAGTCTCAAGAGCCAACAGCAGCTTAAGGAGAGCAATGAAGCAGGCAGCCTTGGAGAATTTATCCATAGCTACCAGAATGGTGGTATTTCCATCAGACAGGGGCAGTCTAGTGTTGAAATCCACTGAGAGGTGGGACCTGGGGTGGTGAAGCACAGGCAGCAGAAATAGCAGATCCATAGGGCACTGGCATGATATTTTGTTTTGGGCACTAATGGGACAGGCAGAAATGAAGCAACAGATGTCCTGGGACATAGATGTCTTGATAAATTCCAGTCTATTGATTTCCTGGACAGCCAACCACATGGGAGGAGTGGCTCCATTCTAACACTCTGGAGCGCACCGTGGCAGGGACAAACAGCCGTTAATCTGAATGGCCAGATTTATCAGGTTATCCAGGCTGTCCAGCTTGTCACGCACTGCGACCTCATGCCAAACTTCTGCGTTCAGCTCACGCTGGAAAGCTGTGATGAGGGATCTCTCATTCCACCCCATCTCAAACTCAAGTGTGCAGAACTTTACTGAGTAGTCCCTCAGTGTCCCTTTCCTTTGGCTCAGGTCCAGGAGCTGGTGGGCTGCCCCTGATTGGAAGATCAAACACTCACTTGAACTCAGCCATGGATTGTTGGAAGGACTGGATGCAGGGGAACCAAGTTCTTGTAGAGTGTTGAACAGGTTTTGAGTGGGGCCCCATCTAAGAGATTCACCATGCAAGACAGTTTACGAGCGTGATCACCGAACCGACATGTCTGGGCTTGGAAAGTGAACTCCCACCGGGTAATAAAGCTTCTGCAGCCATCAGGGTCACCAGTGCGTCTTCCTCATGGAGGAATACTCAGCTCTGATCCAGAAACTGCTAAAGGGATCAGTCCATTAGAGGCTGAGACTGGTGAGACTGTTGTAGAGGAAGATGTAGGAGATATTCGGAGTGGGACCGTCCTGGTTGAAGGCTGCTGCTGCTGAACTGTGACAGTCATGGCTGCCACCTGATCTGGCTGCCTGTCGTGAGTTGTTGAGCTGTTGCTGAGAGCGCTGACGCCTATTTGTCAGTACATTCTGGGCTTGCCACTCTGAAATTAATTGCTGCACTGTGCTAGCCGTTTCAGCCAGCCCGGACTCCATTTACCTGAACTTCTCTATCTGACCAACGAACTTCAGTTTGGATGGTGCCTGGAACTCTGTGAGTAGTTGTCACACCATCCGAACCACGTGCAGCTAAACCAGCCTTTCTCCTACATGCCCAATGAAAGTCAAGGCTGAAACCGGCCCTGATGAATGATCTTGGCCTGAAACGTCAACTGTACTTCTTCCTATAGATGCTGCCTAGCCTGCTGCGTTCCACCAGCATTTTGTGTGTGTTGCTGAAATCAGCTGTTCTCTCTCCACTGGTGTACGGTTATGGCCCATGTGTAGAGGGACAGACACTGAACAGTTCACAGACTTTTAAAGAAAAACAATAAATCAAATCTTTACACAATGCATTAAGCTAGAATAAAGTAAAGCAATAACAATGAAGAATAAAGTGTAAAGCTACTGAAAAGATGCAGTTCAGGTAAACAATAAATGTGATATCATAATGAGGTAGAGCATGAGGCCAAGAGCCCATCTTATCATACACAAAGTCAGTTCAAGAATCTGACCTTCCAAAAAGGTAGACGAACTGAACAGCTGAAACCCTGAAGTTAGTAGCTTTACTCTCATGTTATGCGTCATAGCAGTCTTCAGTAACTTTGCCGAATCTACCATGGGACCATTAGATTGGGAAGTGCTTGCTTAAGGAAAGAATTCAATCAATTGGAAATGATCGAAAGGTAATCAGTACATTTTCCATCAAATGTTATTGTTAAGCAAGCTTGCTGAATAATTGTCTTGTTCCTCATTGCAGGAAGGAAGAGGTGGAGGATACAACGAGACAGTTGATGCAGGTAGCTTTTGCGTTAATGTTGTTGGCAGGAGAACGAGCTGGTCTTGCGGGTCACCAGACGATGACTGTCCTTTCTAGCTCCAGCTGTAAGGTGCAGATGTGGGCCTACCTTCCCCTGGTTTCTCTAACTATGCTCTTGTGCTTCACTCAAGTGCTGACTTCTCTGCATGGAATGCAAAACAATATACTGAAGACTCATTTGCATCACTACGGGGCCCTTCTTCATGTTGCAACATCTCTCTTACTATAATAATGATGTGCTCAATAATCATCCTTATGGCTGCCTAACTTTGGTTGTAGCTGATAGGCTTTGCCAAGTGGCTGTCATGAACCAGATGTACATAGTTATATCTTTTGATCTTAAGCAGCTGTCTGGGTTTTCACAAAAAAAATTTTTACCATCAGGAAGGAGGCACACACACACTCAGTGATTCAGGAACAGCCTCTTGCCCTCTGCCATCTGATTACTAAATGAACATTGAACCCATGAACACTGCCTCATTTTTTATATATTTTTTCTGTTTTGTACTATTTTAAATATAACTATTTAATATATATATGCATACTTACTGTATTTGATTTACTTATTTATCTTTTTCTTTCGATATTATCATGTATTGCATTGAACTGCTGCTGCTAAATTAACAAATATTACAACACATGTTAATAAACATGTGATAATCAACACTTGATAATAAACCTGATTCTGACTCTGATCCTGATTCTGAAATCTATTATTCTGTCCTGAACTAGCCTCCCTAACAACCCAACCTGCTGCACTCTAAAAAGATAAATACTATCATAGCTGGAATGTTTTTGCTTTTCCCAATATTGAAACCATGCCTTCATCTTCAATTTTAACTTGGGTCACAGGTAATGCATATGGGAACTGAGACCGTGCCAAGTTTACTTAACCATAACAACATAAAACCTGACCCACTTTAGGTGATGAGCTTCATCCTCATTTGCTGACACCTGTCATCTTGTTAGCATTCATCAGTCCAACCACAATTACAATTTCACGTAGGATCCCAAAACCCTGTTTTAAGCATTGCCAGGGAGCCCTCATATATCTCGAGACACTTCTTCTAGCATGTCAGTGATGAGATCAATAATCGTCCCAGTTATCCCTTATCTGTGAGCATAGCTTATTTGTTCAGGTATTCTGGGCTATGCTGAAGGGTTGTCAAGAGCCATGGGCACCAGGTTATTTCCTTTAACCCACAGCATCTGTGCTGCCACATTCTGAGTTGGATAGATTTTCAAACACAGGTATCACTTGACAGAATAAGTGCTGTCCAAATATTCAAATTAATGCAGAACAATTTTTGGAATCTAATAATTATGTGACCTTTATATACAAAACAGCGAGGATTAAGATTTCTTTTTTGCCTATAAAATATTTATACACTCTTTCGCCGGCAAAAGATTTCCATTCAGCATTGATTTCTCTGATAAACTGTCAAAACAAACCCTTTAAAATTTAAACCATTATGACACGGCACATACTGCTAATCAGCATTCATTTCCATGGTTTTTATAACGTGTCTTTGATAACTTCTAAAACTGTTAGCTTCTAATCTGAGTTCCTTCTCTCCTCAATTATATTCCATATTGTAACTTCAGGCCTACCCTAAATATAACCAAGTGAAAGAAGTCCCTTTGCCAATGGACCATATTCGTAGAGGTATCCTGTTCCTCGTTTATTGCAACAATATGAGTTTAGATATTACGGCTGCTCTGTAGTGTGAAGACACCACAGGAGATAGCAATGTCATTTCAGATGGAGCTTTTAAAAATACATCTGATTCATGCCCCTTGTTGGCTTTAATCTCTTTCCTTGGCAGTCCCATAAAGTGAAGCATGACCTTCTTCCACTCCAGTTCACGTGAGTTTTGATGCAGCGTATGTAGGATTCACAGTGACTGAGAACGGGGAGGGCAAATAGATTTTTTGTGCAGTAGTGTATCTGCTATTTTCACTTGGCTTCCCTGTACTTCCTATGAGAATACTCAGAGGTCAAATCTTCCTCCACCAGCTAGAATGGTTACAGGCCAGGTATTCCATTGATTCAATGAAGATGCTATAATTTTCCATATGAGTCTATTAGCATGCACACGAACTACATGCAGGGCTAGGCCATTTGAACCACTTTGCATTATAGTTGATCTGAATGTGAGCTAAGATCCTCATTCCCATCTACTCACGGCAACATTTTGTCCAGTTGCTAATCAGGAATTTATCTAGTTCTGCCTAAAAATATTCAAAGACACTGACTCTTGAGGAAAAGAGATCCAATGACCCACAAATGACCCTTTAAGAAAAAAATACAAGTATCCTCACCAGTGCTTACATGAATTACTCTGATTTTCAGTATCTTCACACCAGTTTTTCTCATTGGGAAAAAAACATAATCCTCTGCATATCAACCCTATCAAGATTTCTCAGGATATTGAATACTTCAATCACGTTTCCTATCTTTCTTCTGGACATTGCAGATATAAGCTGATCCTATTCAAAAATTCTTCATGATCAAATCTGCCAATTTCAATTACTAGACCAGTAAACCTTTCCTTAATGCTTTCAGTGCTTTTACATCTTTCTTTAAATACAGGGAGTCCCCGAGTTACGAACGTCTGACGGACAACTCGTACTTGCAAACGACCTGCCCTAAAGCCTATTCTATTGAAAATCCGAGTTACTGTAAATACAGTACAATGGTTCGTAGTAACGAACACATGCACTACGTTGTGACGCTCATGAAAACACTGCGCAGCTTCAACGGTTCGTCGCCTCGTGGAAAGTTGGATCATGTTGCTGTGGAGATTGTGCTGAGTGTGTGGCTTTGTATTTGGCTTAAATTTTTCTCTTAATTACCCTTGTAACCATGTCTACATAGCATAAATCTGATGCAAGTGCTGGTGATGCATCAAAGAAAAAGAAAACGATCATAATTGAAAATAAAGTGGAAATAATAAAGCGATCAGAAAGAGGTGAGACACCATCGGTCACTGGAAAAGCCTTAGGCTACAGTTGGTCAACCAAATTTTAAAGGAAAAGTGAGAATAATCGAGCATGTGAAAGGCCCTACCCTAATGAAAGTTACAATTATTACTAAGCAATGCCGTGGTTTAATTATTGAAATACATACTGTACATTTCTTATGTGTTTTATATGCATAGAAAGGTAAGATATATACAATATACCAAGACAAACGTTTGACTAACTGACGCTAAGTAATACTGGATGTACCTATTCCGACTTACGTACAAATCCGACTTAAAGACGGACTTAGGAATGGAACTCATTCATAACCCGGGGACTGCCTGTATGGAGATCAAAACAGTTCCCTCATCACTTTTTAAAAATCAAGTGCTGCCTTTCTTCTTTTGTAATTTGTTGCATTTTCAATAAAGGATAACATTTTATGTTGGGATTGGAAAGGTTGAGTACGGGCTGAATCAAGAGCGTATCAAAGTGATCAGCTGTTTGGCTGATTTAAGAATGGCCGGATTGAAAAAGACAGAGTGTAGGGCCAGTGTTCAGTTCGCTCCTCGGTGAGGTTTAGTCATCTCTGCACTGAACTGAGGTAGTGGCCTGCAACTAATGGGATCCTGGATCGGCCGTAGTGATGACTGGCTTTGTGACTGTGGACTCACTTTCGTGAATATCAGTTTTATTTGCTTTCTTTTATTGTTTGCATGATTTGGTTTTTTTTTACAGCACTTTGGGTTTTTGACTGTCCTCTATAGTCTTTTTTTCATGGATTCGACTGGGTTTCTTTGGTGGCTGCCTGTAAGAAGACAAATCTCAAAGCTGTATATAGTATACATTGATAATAAATGTACTTTGAAGTTTGACTTTTAATTACTTGCTCTACATTTACACTAGCCTATTGTGAATCATGAATTAGGATACTCAAGCAACAAACAAAATGCTGGACGAGCTCAGCAGGCCAGGCAGCATCTATGGAAAAAGAGTATAGTTGACATTTCAGGCTGAGACCCTTCAGCAGGACTGGAGAGAAAAAAAGAGAACCCCCTCCCCACCTTTTAAATCTACTCCTCATCATTTTTCTCTCCAGTCCTGCTGAAGGGTCTTGGCCCGAAACATCATCTGTACTCTTTTCCATAGATGCTGCCTGGCCTGTTGAGTTCTTCCAGAATTTTGTCTGTGTTGCTTGTTTTCCAGCATCTTCAGATTTTCTCTTGTTTTTTGATTAGGATACCCAGATCACTTGGCATTTCTAAGATCTGCAATCTCTCACCATTTGGATATTTGGATTAATGTATTTCTCTTTCATGTTTTTGGCACTTCACTACATTTGCAATATCTTTTCCCACTCACTTAAGCTATCTAATTTGATTTAATTGGGCAACACCATAGTTTAGTGGTTAGCATCAGCCTTTATCCTTTACAGTGCCATCAGTCTGGGTTCAATTCCCATCACTGTCTGTAAGGAATTCATACAGTCTCTGTGTGAAGACATGGGTTTCCTCCCATGTCTCTGGTTTCCCACCATGTTCCAAATATCAATAAAATTGAAAGAATACAGAGAAAATTTGCAAGGCTGTTTCCAACACTTGAAGATCTGAGTTATAGGGAAAGGTTGAATAGTTTAGGGCTTTATTCCTTGGAGTTTAGGAGAATGAGGGAAGATTTGATAGAGGTATCCAAAATTATGAGGGATATAGATAGGCTAAATGCAAACAGGCTTTTTCCACTGAGGTCAGGTCAGAATCAGAATCAGGTTTATTATCACTGGCATGTGTCGTGAAATTTGTTAACTTAGCAGCAGTTCAATGCAATACATAATATAGAAGTCAAAAAAACAAAATTAGTCAGTTGCAGTATACGTATAATGAATAGATTAAAAATCGTGCAAAAACGGAAATACTATATATTAAAAGGTGATACTAGAACTAGAGATCATAGGTTCATGATGAAA